>NC_045702.1:13676648-15118912 GCF_009834535.1 Camelus ferus | reverse complement strand
TGAGAGACCTATTAGAAAAGGCCTCCCAAAGGCTTTTGTGAGTGTGTGTGTGGGGGGTCATCCCGCTCCGCTGGTGATTCCTTCTCATTCTTCCCTCCGTTCTTCATTGTACCTTCACACCCACCCCTACATCCCCCTGCAAGACCTTTCGAAAAAGGAGAATTGAAAGTACAAACCATTGATCAATAGAAGTAGCAGAGCTGCCCTTTGGCTTTAATAACGTGTCCTGCGCTATTTTTACATCTAGCAAAAATCCGTTTTGCCTCATTACGAACTTGTTTTCCCTTGGGCTTGCACTTCTTAGATTATTTCTAGAAAATTTATATCCAGGTATTAGTCTCACTTGCCCATACCTCACTCAATAACTATTAGTTATTAAATATCTTGAGCCAGGAAGTTGCGTTTTGCCAGCATTAAATGCACAGCTTGAAATGCTAAGATTCAATTTGGAGAAAAATCACTGCATTCGAGTGGGTTAGAATTTTGCCAAAAACACATTTTTCCATCTGTCTCATGGTAGGAGCTGTTTTAGGATTTGAAATTTATAGCTAAGGACTTTCCGCCATCTTTGCAGAGCGGTCTGCAACTGGAGAGTGTGATGAAGATGGCAGGTCCCTCGGAGCCTTCCCCCACATGGAGGGTGAAGTTAAGTGGAGGTCGGTTTCTTTCTATTTCAGTTCCTTGCGTGGTAGACATCCTCCTTGTCTAATGCTGTAAAGTCAGCATCAGTGCACTCAACACCCAACGGGATGGTTCCCAAAGTGCTGGCATCCACAGCCCTTCAACCCCCACCTGACATGACCCAGAGTGATGATCATGGTCACTTTTCATCCCTTCCCCCTGACCTGAATCTGCCCTGGGACTATGAGCTTTGGATTCATCTTTACTCACTTACTCTAATGCATACAAAGAAGACTCTAAGATTGCCAAACCCAAATAAGAAATCAAAGGCCAAGTCACGAGTTGGTTGTCAGCCTCTTCTCTGATGTGGGTCGATACGCAGTTGTTCTTTCTCGTCTCGGTGCTCCTGAGAGGGCTCTTCTCTTTGTCTTAGCAATGCTGAGGAGACCCGTGAACTAGCGCAATCGCTCATGAGCGCTGTAGCTGGCTCCCCCTAGTCTCTGCTCTCATGTGGATAGACGCTGCCTGTCCGCGTCATCATCGGCCTGTTTACTTTGCTGAAATGGAGGGTCTCCCTCTCTTCTGATTGCTTGTCAAATTGTGTCCTTCGAATGTTTTCGCAGGGTCATTGAGGCGTTGCCACCTTGAATTCTTTACATTTCTCACAACTCACATTACTGACTGTTCTTAAAACTTATGCTTCGGTTCATCATGCAGCAATCACTTGGCAGGCTGTGGCTTTCATGTTACACATGCAACACGTCCTGTAGTGTTACTGCCTCGGATATGACTGCGCCTAATTAATACCGCACAGAGGCAGCATAGCTTAGTGGGTAGAGCACAGGCTTTAAGGTCAGTCTTCTTGGGTTTAAATCTTGACTCTGCCCCTCCCTAGGTGTATGGAGTTAGGCAAGTTACTTAAGCTCTCTTGGCCTCGATCTCCTTATCTGTGAAATGGTTATATTAATAGAATTTGCCAATTCTATTGCCACAATAGTGTTACTGTGAGTGAGGATTAAATGAATTAATAAACACAAAGGGTGTGGATGGAGTGGTGTCTCTATGACACATTAAGATACCAAATTTTAGTTATGATGGTCATGCTAGGGGCTCAGTATCATGACCTTGAAGTTGAAAGAGCAGGTCGTCAGTCATTTCGCTTTGGCACTTTACTACCATTAAGCCTCCAGGGAAATATACGTGAAATTGCTTAAGAGGTTGTGTGTAACCATTGACAGGCATTAACCATTGACAGTTAAATGCCTGTCACCTTTATGGGACGTAGAACCTGGATGGTGATGATGACAGCCAACGTTTATTGAGTGCTTTTGATGCACCTAAGCATTATATATATATTTTATTTATTCTTTATAAAAACCATATGATGGGACGCTTATCTCCATTTTACAATTATGCTTGAAACTGCAACTTAAATGGCTGCTCAAAAACTTGGAGCTGGGTTCGTATCCAGGTCTATCTGCCCAGAGCCTGCACTATTAATTATTATTATAAACACTTCTTTTACAACAGGAGACTGGTTCTCCTCCAAAGAAGAAGCCTGGGGGAACGGGAAGTGAAGGGGATCTTCCTGGGATCTACCACTTAAGAGATGCTGGACCTTGAACAAGTCACTCAACTTCCTTGAAGTTCAGAGTTTTCATCTGTAAACTAAAGATGACAATTACTGCACAGATTGTTGTGAGAGATACAAAACAAAGTAAAATATATAATGAAGCAAGTGCTGATAGATGCTTCGAGAGTTACTCCCTACCTGGCTTTGCCAGAATAATCAGAAATTATGAAGACTCTCGTTTATATAAAATTTAACGCTGATAATGAAGAAGGGACAATTCATTCTGAGATCAGGCTGCATTTCTCCTCACTATGGATGGAACCAGAGCTCAGTCACCTTTAACCAGTATGACTTGATCCAAACTGGTGTACATGTCATTCTTGTCCTGCACAGTGTGACTGATCTGGAAGGCTGGGTCACAGCCTTTATACTATGTGTCAGTTTTCCCCCACATCAAAGGAATTTACATGGTAGATTTCAGTTCTCCCTGATAAGCTTTGCAAAACACTAGTACTTCTTGGTCTTTCTAAGGGAGTATTTTGTGTTTGTTTTCTCCCGAGGTTGATCAGGAAATAATTTTGGGAGGGAAGCTGGCTTCTGCAGGCTGTGATTATGGGTGGGAGTGATGGAAGGAGGTGTATTAAATCCTTTTTGTCAGCTCTTGGTCACAGTGGAGCCTAGGATGGATCTTGCCATTTGCAAAACCCCATAACTCTTCCAGTGTAATGCCATTAAAGAGCCTCCTGACAGCAGTAGGTAAGGAGTAGCTCAGGGGTGTTACTGTTTAATGACTTTAAGCTCAATTTCATGTGTTATAAGGTCCATCCCCCTTCTTTATCACTTCATCTTTGGGTAGCACACCATTGCTTCAGGAGCAGAATTCAGCCACGATTTTAGTTTGTCTGTTGACAGTAATCACGTTAGACTGTCAGATCAAGGCTGATGCATGAGCTCAATCTTTGGGATTACAGTCAGCTGAAACAGGGCTACTCTGCCACGTGTCCGTGGTGGGCATTGGTGCTGTTCACCCGATATTCCGGCCCTCCCAACTCTGGGAACGTGGTAGGTTGTGCTTCCTGGCTCCCTTATGTTTAGGTGACTAGTTCTGGACAATATGTGGTGGTTGAAAGTGATGCATGCAACTTCTGGGCAGGAATGTTTATTTACCAATGCAGGCCCCTCAAGGGACGTCTTTGCCTTCTGCCACAGTTACTGGCAACATTCTCCATCGTCAGCTTGGGTCCTGGAGACCCCCAGCCAATCCTGTATAGACAGGCAGTGTGGGCTAGGAATAAACTCTCTTAGCAAATGAGACATTTCTTATGTGTCTGCAGTGTATCCTACTCCATCCAGTGGCCCAGGTCACGGGTTTGCACTTTTTTTTTTTTACATTTTTTAAGCTTTTATTTTGTTTATTTGTTTTTTGGGTAGGGTCCTTGATTTTTTTTTTTTAGTGGAGGTACTGGGGATTGAACCCAGGACTTCCTGCATGCTAAGCATGTGCTCTACCACTGAGCTACACCCACCCCCGGGCTTACACTTTGGTGACCAGTCAAGGTGTAACCTTCACGGCACGTGTTCTCTGTTTTACCTTTACTGTAAAGCCTGTCTAGCAGTCTGAGAAAATGTAAGACTTTAATAATAAGTGTTTTGGGGGAGCAATAAAACTTGATTAGTAGTTTCATAGTCTAGTTTTTTTCTTATAAAAAACTGTTTTCCTTGCATTTCCTTGACCCAGCCCTAAGCGTTTTGCCTGGCACATAGCAACCACTCAAAAAAATGAGTGATGAATGAATTTGTACGTAAATCTGTTAATTTAAAGGGAATATGCCATTAGCATTATAGAAGTATTTTGACTCTCTCTAAACTTACTATTGCCAACTATTCTTTTATTATTTCAACACTATGTCATACTATTTCGCGTCATCAGGCTCCCCCTAGGACAGTAGCTGCAGTGGCTCTCTTGGAGAGCAGCACTAAGCATCCCAGCTCCCCATTTTCTGAGATCAGCAAACCCAGGAAGTTCATGGGACTCTTGCTCATGAAAGCAGGATAACTCCTTACTCCTGCATCATTTCTGGCCAGGGCCGTTGCATCCAAACCACTGCTAGCTCTGGAAAATTGTTTTACCTCTTCCCCCCCCACCCCAAACTATGTGGTTTCAACTAAACTATAATTTTTCTGATCTTGGAGACTCTCCTAGTCTCTAAACCTCTGCCCATCAGGACACACACACCTAAGTTATCTATCCCGTTATTCAGTGCTGAGAGGGAAAGGGGCAGGGGTTAGGACAGCCTGAGACTTCAGTCTGGTACCTGGTACCATCTTTATAACACTAAGTCCGATTAGAGAGTTCTCCTGAAGTAATTCCTCCCCTTAATTCCTCCAGACGTTGCCTCAGCTCAGACTCTCAAGTCTGTTGATTACACCATTAAATTAGAACAGTGCCTGGGACATCGGTAAGTATATTCTATTATTATCTTTATTATTGCTATTTTGGCAGCCTCATGTTCTCCCTGTCTCCACGTTTTCTCCACTCCGATCCATACTCTGCATCTTCTAAAAATAGATTCGATGCTGTCATTTCCCTGTTTCTAAAGCCCTCTTCCTCCACTGCCTGGGGGATAAAGCCCCCGACCCGGCGCTCATCGTCCCCCGTCTGCAGTGGTGTTCCCCTAACATTAGCCGTATCCCGGCCACTGTGGGAGCCTGTCATGCTCTCCATTCCCAAACTCTCTTCCCCAGGAGGTTCTCATCAGCTGACGAGTGATAGGGAAGAGGGGCAACACATTCCTGGGGTGGGGATGTACAGTTTGCCAAAGGTCCCCAGGTGATCTTCCACCCTACTTGCCCCCACCTCCCCAGAGAAAGAACCACCTTCCTACGCTCCGCGCTCCCCTCCATGGCGCCATGTGCAACGTGGGTTCCAGCCGTGGCCCCCTTACCATGCTCTGTTACACCCTTGCTTTGCATGTGCAGTCTTGTCCCCTTTTATGCCCTTCGTTCTCTCTCTGCTTGAGTCTGTGTTTTTTTTTTTTGAAGAATTAGTGTAAAAGTCAGTTCTTAGGCCTTTCCCAGCATTCCCAGTCGGTTCGCTCTCTCCTCCCGTGCACTTTGCACGGACCTGGATTCTTATACTCATCATATTGCAGCCTCATGACTTATGCCTGCGACTGCCCGGGCAGCAGGGGAGTGCCTTGTTCTATGACCTTCCGCCAGGTTGTAACTGAGTTGGTACACAGGAGGCACTCGAAGTATGGACTTTGGAATCTCCCTCATAGGGTCTTTGTGACATTAAATAAGATAATGTAAAAGGCACTTAGCCTGGTGCCTGACTCTTAGCGCTCAATAAACGGCACTTATCATTTTTGTGAAATAAATATTTAGTGATTAATTAGTATATATATTTATTTCTTTCATTCATATGCTGAATTGTTTCCCATGCATGTTCTTACCAGGGTGCATCTGTTTCTCATCCGGATACTTTATTAACCGTCAAGCATTTATTGGCAGACAGTAGTGGCTGTGGACAATATATGCTGAAACATCATCCTTGCTCTCAAGGAGATGACAACTGAACACCACCAACAGCAGCACAAGGGCACGTGGAACTGCAGTGAGGCCGTCACAGGCAGAGAGCTTAACGGCTGTGTGTTACCAGCCTGCCCTCCAAGTGCAACGGGAGTCAAGGGGATGTAGCCAGACCCAGGAGAAGAGAATCACTTTTTGGGGGGCTACATTCACACACCCCTCCTCGCCATAGTCACCTCTTCAGAGAAATGGTGGGAAGAGGGTGTATGACTGGACGGGTTGGGGAAACGCTGTTGAGTGGACTAGTAGGTGAGTGAGAGTTGGGGTTGGTATGAGTGACGGGGCCGTGCTCCTCAGTGTGACCACACGCAGCAGCAGCACACCTGCTAGAAATGCAGAGTCTCAGGCCTGGCCCTGGCCTGCCGAGTTAGCATCTGGCATCTTAAAAGGGTCTCTGTGTGATTCACGGATGCATGGAAGTTTGAGAAGCACAGGCCTGGAGGATGCTGGGGGCCTTGACTTCAGTGGTGGCTCACTTAGGCCTCTCCTGTGAGCTGCTGGGTTATTACAGGGGCCCATGAATCCATCCACACTCCCAGTACAGTCTGAAAACTGCATAAACTATGTAGCTCATGCATAAATGTAATATTTCTTTGCTCCAAATGTACCTAGATGCTGTTATGACAAAATACCAAATTCGTTTGGAAGGTTTGCCGGTTCCTAGTAGCTTTTCAACATTATGTATTTTTTCAGGCCTCTAAACCTAAAGGAAAACAGCTCTTGGGTGAAGACTTTGAAACATTTTATATTAAAAAGAAGTCCTAGTAATTGCAAACCAGCATTTGGAAACCGCTCTACTTTCAGTACTGCATGATGCACAGTATTTGGGGCCTTCACAGATAGAATGAAAAGAGTGAAACACATCTCTTCTTCAGACAGAGCAAATCATCTGGCACTTAGCAAGCTAGCCCAGTGACCCACGGTTTAGGGATTTGGTAAAGTTCTTACATTTGTGTGTGTACTGTATGAGCTGCTTCCGAGGGCTCACCGGGCAGGGGAGGCAAGTACCCGCGTGGTCCTGTTCCTTCTCCTTTCCCCGTGCCCTCTGCCAAATATGCTGGTGGTGATAACTGGTGTTGGGGGTGGAAATGGAGCCCTGAAGGGATTTTACACAGTTCTTATTCCACTTCTTGGCCCCCGCTGGGCTACTGACTTGGATGAAGTCATGCTTGGTGAGGAGGACTGCAGTTGAGAAGCCTGGCTCTGCTACTAATCTCAGTCCTAAGCACAGAAGGAAAGGTCCAGTGCCTGGTTCTTCCCAGTCTAGGGTAGCATTGACTTGGGAATCAGCTAGGCCTGGATTCAAATCCTGTCTCCATCACTTTGGGCTGGTCACCTAAACGTCTCTTGGATTCAATTTCTTCATTTGCAAACTGAGGGATAACACCTGACTCAGCAATTCTAAGAACAAGATCCAAGTGCAAGTCATTCACCTGCACTCATAATACGTGAGAGCCCCCATGGCTGCCGTCCCCGCTGTTAGCACTCCCCCGTCTTCAAAAGGCATCCCTGTCACCTGTCTTCCAGGTGGGGACCTTCATCTGGTAAATCAGAATGCTAAGGGTAGGGGAAGGGCAGGTGGCCAAAGGAAGCTGCACACTTGTTCTTGTTCACGAGTGCTTCGTAATAGATTAGGTGGGGGAGGAAACAAAATACCCCGTCTCCTTGCTCTCCCTCGACTCGAGAGCTGCCTGTGTCATCACTGAGCATCACAGAGGGGATCCTCTCCAGCTTTGTGTAGCTCACTGCCACTTGGGGCCACACTTCTGAGGTTGGCTCAGCCTCGGCTGACCTGTGTGAACTCAGGTAAGTCCCTTTGCCTCTCCTAGCCTCAGTTTTCTTCACTCTAAAATGAGAGCATGAACCTTTGTGATCTGGAAGGTGTTTCCAATGATAAAGTTCAAAGCGATTCTGTCCAACTGAGAGCAAGTGGAATTAATTATGCAGGGCGCACTCAAAGGAGAAAGGCTGGAGATGGGAGCAAGAATAGATGTGAGTCATTTCCGTGTTTGAGCTCAGAAAACTTAGGGCAGAGTTTTCGGATCCATCTGCTGGGTTGTGTGCTTACGCACTGCACTGCCCTTGTTTGGCCTTGAAGAGTGTGGTTTTTCGCATTGTTTCTAGTGGGGACAATCCTGTATTGCCACAAATCATTGTCTCGCATGTGCTTGGGAAACCACCCACTGCTGCTTCTCTTTGGAACCTTGTCCAGGAAGCTCTCATGCCAGCAGGTTGCCTCAACAATTCATGGGGACTCGGGGTGGCTCCTTTTTGGCCAGGAGCCTGTTCTTCCCCCCAACCCCCACTCCCCAGGCGTCAGGGGATAACAGGCATTTCCCCTCCGTTCACTCCCTCACCAGAAACAGCACCAGTGATCGTCAGGCAGGTAAGGAGAATGCTGTCACGCTCAACAGAGATGTCAGACCCAGCATGAGTCAGTGTTCGCTTCCCCCAAGCACAGCTGAAAGACAAAGAAATGGATTTACTGGAGATGCACACAAGCCTGAGCCTATTATGCTAAAAAACATAAATAAAGTGAGGGAAAAGGCATACAGAGTGAAATTATCTTTTTAAAGCATCTTGGCAAAATAGCACTCATTACACATCAGCACAACAGTGGAGTCATCCGTGTGTGCCAACCTGTAGTTTTTAATGACAGGAATGTGTAAACAAATAGGTAATATACAGCCCAGCTGCTCCTGGTACTTTCCTTACTCTCTTAGAGAATGAGTCGGTGGAAACACAGCTGAAAACGCCGACTTAAGAAAACGAGTAATTTAAGTTGAACATAGAGAAGGAGATGTGGATGAGGATTTAGAAAGGATGTCTGTTCAACTCCGTAAGCCTGCAGAGTAAGATTAGGCTAAACAGACAGACAGAGATTTTGTTCTACCCTCGAGGGATAAACATCATTTTCCATTTCTTTTGGTTGATAGGCAAAGCTATGCTGTGAATAATTTTTTTAATGCATGACTCTTCATGGAAAGCAAAAATAATCCCCTTTCCTCTCCTTTCTTGTGTCCACCCAAGCTTGTAGTTCAAGAGTTTCTTCATAGCCTCCCCCAGCCAGTATGAGTGTTTAAATCTTTTAACTTTTTCTTTAAGGATTCAAAACTACCCTGCCTCTGTTCCTGCAGATAACTGATCATAGCAGATATAGTTTTATTTATGTTAAATGGGTGAGCCGGGGGCCAATGAGACTCTTTAAAAGGACAGCATGAGTGAAGGACTTCTCTTCCGGAGAGGGAACAGGGCAGAGAGCCAATAATTAGATCCCATTAAAGCAGAGAAAGCTTGCCTTTATTTATACTCCTAGAATATTCCAGACACTTTTCTTAAAGGATCTCTTTACAATAACTGTAAAGTGGTGATTTTCTTCATTTGTGAAGAGGAGACTGATGCTCAGAGAGGCTAAGAAACTGCTCAAGCTCACATAGCCAGTGGGGAGGGGTAGAGGGGAAGTTCAAAGTCAATGCCCCATTGCTTCCTTTTTTGACAACAGTATCAGAAGCAGGCATTAAGCACCCAGTGTAGGCCAGGCATTTTGCTGGGTGCTGGAGATGTGAGAGAAAATGAACCAAGTACTGGCTGTTGAGTGCTTCACAAAGCATTTATTGAGTGCTCACTGTTTGTCAGGTATTGCACAAAGGAGATGTGGCAGTCAAGCCTCAGAGGAGATAACCGTGCAAAGTGGATTTGCTTTTGTGCTTATTTTTTTGGATAGTGAAAAGTACATGCTCAGACTGTGTACCTCACTCGGCTAAGATCGTATGATCAGTGAATGTCTGATCTGGGGTCTGGACCCAGGTGTGTCTAGCCCTCAACCCCCTGCTTATTAAGTTCTCCAAAATATCTGATGTGGACTTAGCATGTTGCATCTGCAGAAGTATTTGTATTTTAATAGAAGGTCCTGCAGGTGAAACTGCATTTGTATAAGAAATTCATAGATAAATGGGGGAAATAACTTTGCTCAGGGAAGAATTTCCAGAGCCCTCAACATGTCACACTGTGTTAAATCTCTTTCTATAAATGTGAGAGGTGGGTTATCTTAGTTGGTAGACCACAGAGAGAAAAATAACATCAACAAGAAATAAAATATTGTGCCAATAAACTTCTGGTGGTATAAATAGTGTATTTAACTCTAAAAAACATTTGGAATCAGTGATGAAAACTCCTTGGAGGATCTGTTTAATACACTTGTTGATATCAGAGTCATAAAACGGAGCTCCAGTCTTGTTACTTCCTCGAGGAAAAAACTTCATCTAACTCTCTGATACAAAACTCTAGTTTCCTCACAATGACCTGAATTTTTCTGTGTCTCATTTATGTTTCTTTCTCAGCTAGGATCCCTCCATCCCTTCTCTCCAAGTGAGGAAATATTTTAAATGCCCACTTATTTCTCCAGGATGTCTTAGCTGAAATTTCCTTAATGCAAATGACCTGATCTGCATTTGGACTTCCTTCCTTCTTTCTTCCTCTCTTTCTTTCTTTCTTTCCTTCCTCCCTTCCTTCCTTCCTTTCTTTTTTTATTGAAGTATTGTCAGTTTACAATGTGTCAATTTCTGATGTACAACATAATGTTTCAGTCACAGATATACATACATATATTCATTTTTATATTTTTTTCATTATAGGTTACTACAAGATATTGAATATTGTTCCCCTGGACTTTCTTGTTTGTATTGTTGGTGTTTATCTTGTGATCCTTATTTTGCTTTGTCTTATATTAGTTACTTTTAGTATGTGTCCTGTTTTTCCTACTAAACTATAAGTTTCTTGAGGGTTTTTCTGATCTCTTTTTATTCTTTGTAGCACCTGGCACAGTGCTTCACAAGTTGTATTAATGAATAGATACCAGTTAAATGAAATCCTACTAAATAAAGGCCAGAGTGAAATGAGTAGTCAGAGCAGCCAGGCATTCTGGCTGTTCTCTGTCTTGGGGAGAAACTGCTTCCCAGCAAAGGAGGGAGTTGGAGGAGAGAGGAAGGCACCTCTGTAACGTGGCACTGAATATGGAATTTTCTCTGGAAGACTGGCGTGTCTCCACAAACCACCTCCACCCTTCACGAGGAGGAAGCTTACAAGGGGCAAATCTCACCCTCCCCTCCGCTCCAAGCTAGAACCTACTGATACCAGCCCCTGCGTTACTTAGCAACAACAGTGGTATCACAGATTAAGAATTATGATTTCAGGTGTGAGAACAAATGGCACAAAGGACTGAAGTCAACCGCAGAAGGGAGAGATGCAGTAAATTTACAGCTGGAATAGAACTCTCTCAAAAAGACATTTTTGTGTAAAGTTTCCCAGGAAGTGACAGGGGGCACATCCTAAAGTAAAGCTTTTCCCACGGAGATGGAACTGAGGCTCAGTTCTTCCGGACAGCATTTTCCCAGCCGCAAAACCATAGTTATTTCTTCCAGGACAGTTACTAATCCCCTTCCTCCTGCCCTCACCCCCGGTGGTGCACGCCTGGGCGTGTAAACACACCCCCTTTCTTTCCCATTCAGGATTAGGATGAAGAGCCATCGTCAGAGAGAAGGAGCTCCGTCCCGATTGACAGGGCTCACTGCGAGGACCCGCATCCCGGCGTGCAGTGGGGCCGGGGAGGGAGGTCAGGCAGTCAGAACTGTTACCCATTTTGTGGTTTGTGGACACTGAGAGCTGAAGCCTACAGTCTGACGTTTTCCAAATTGTATGGTTGGGGGAACTGGAGGGTCCCAAGCTCTCTGGCTCTGGGTCTAATGGGCAAATGCTTTTGTTGTTTGTTTATGCGCTATATTTAGAGTTGTAATGATGTAAAGGATGTCATTGTTTACTTTCCTGCTGTCCAGTCCTCCTTGCTCATTCCAAGCTTGATTTTTTTTTTTTTTCCCTAGCAGCTCAGGGCATTCAGGAATACTGACTGCATTTCCAACTCTGGGGAACAGCATAGGCAAGGCCAGGTGGGCTTGGGGAGAGGCGGTGGTTTCCTTCATTCCCTTGTGATTCATCCATCCATCTACCATCTTTCTTGCTTTCCTTTTTTCATATTTTTGCCTTCTCTCTTGTATGTTCAAAACAACATCAAGCATATCTTTGAAGGTTAAGAAAATTATGAAGAAGTCTCCACCTGAGTGGCAGAGTATGAACGTACAGCAGGTAGGGAAAGAGGTCAGATGTTGACTTGAAAGTTGGGGAGCATTTGACCTTCTAGCTTTTTAAGCACTGCTGGTACTTCCTTCTTGTCTCTTCCCGACCCATGAGTCATGTCCCATCAAAAGTTTCTCAGGCCCCAGAAGTAAAAATGACAAACCATGGGTAAGAGTGATAGAAGAAGACTTCATTAGACAGAGTAGAATGAAACACTTTGCCAAATGAAAAAACTGCAGCGTCCTGATGCTTGTACTTCAGAATGGGTATCAGCTAGATTGGGCATCGTGAGCACTGGACGGGGGCAGAAATTTGAAAAATGAAACGAGCTATATCAGAGAGTGTAGAGTCCAGAAATAAGACTGAAATGCCAATAAGCTTTGAAGCCGGAAAGCCTGAGCTGTCTGCTCTACCAGCCTTGACTGGGTCTAGTTTTATACCTATTAAAAATGCACATCAGGCCGTTTTACCCCTTTTCTGGAACCAGTGGGAAGTGCCCTGGGTAGTGCATCGCTCCAGCTTGTTCTAAGGGTGTTGTAGACGTCTGCCAGTTCTCTGCAGAGACAAGCTCATACCCAGCCCTGCCACTTTCTACAGTGGGGGAACTGGGACCCTAACATCTTTTGGGCACTTGAGATTTCTTATCACCGTTATGAAGGTTCTGAAACTATTTAACTAAGACAACCATATCCTTTACCCCTGCTGCGTTTGGTATTTTCTGCCTGTTTTATTCCCAGTAGTCATCTGGAGATAAACACACTGAAGAATTGAACCAGGTGATTTTAATGTCGTTGAACACTTAAAACTAGTAATGAACGAGTCAGTACAGAGGGAAATTTCAAAAAATTTAAAATACATGGTTTATAATCAAAATGAGTTTAAAAGGTAGTTAGAGATTCAAAATAGATGCATCTGCAAGAATATACAGTGGAGAAAAGACAGTCTCTTCAGCAATTGTGCTGGGAAAACTCGACAGCAGCATGTAAATCAAGGAAGTTAGAACACTCCCTCACACCATACACACAAATAAACTCAGAATGGCTTAAAGGCTTAAATATATACTTAATACTATAGTACTGTAAAACTCCTAGAAGAGAATATAGGCAAAATATTCTCTGACATAAATCACAGCAGTGTTTTCTTAGGGCAGTCTCCCAAGGCAATAGAAATAAAAGCAAAAATAAATAAATGGGATCTGGTCAAACTTAACAAGCTTTTGCACAGAAAAAGAAACCACAAACAAAATGAAAAGACAACTTACAGAATGGGAGAAGATATTTGTAAATGATGCATCCGACAAGGGCTTAATTTCCAAAATATACAAGCAGCTCATACAACTCACTATCAAAAAAGCAAACAACCCAATCCAAAAATGGGCATAAGACCTAAATAGACATTCTCCAAAGAAGACATACAGATGGCCAATAGACACATGAAAAGATGCCCAGCATCACTAATTATTAGAGAAATGTCAGTCATGACTGTAATGAGGTATCACCTCATACTGGTCAGAATGGCCATCATCAAAAAGTCTACAAATAATAAATGCTGGAGAGGATGTGGAGAAAAGGGAGACCTCCTACACTGTTGGTGGAAATGTACGTTGGTGCAGCCACTATGGAAAACAATATGGAGGTTTCTTAAAAAACTAAAAATAAAGATACCATATTACGCAGCAATCTCACTTCTGGGTGTATATCCAGAGAAAACTCTCATTGAAAAAGATACCCCAATTCATAGCAGCACTATTTACAATAGCCAAGATGTGGAAGCAACCTAAATGTCCATTGACAGAAGACAGGATAAACAAGATGTGGTTTATTTATACAACGGAATGCTACTCAGCCATAAAAAGAATGAAATAATGCCACTTGCAGCAACATGGATGGACCTAGAGATTATCATACTAATTGAAGTAAGCCAGAAAGAGAAAAACAAAATACCATACGATATTACTTATATGTAGAATCTAAAATATGATACAAATAAACTTATTTCAAAACAGAAACAGACTCACAGACGTAGAAAACAAACTTACGGTTACCAAAGGGCAAAAGGGTGTTGGGGATGGGGCAGATAAATTATGAGTTTGGGATTAGCAGATACAAATTACTATAATAAAGTAGATAAACAACAAGGTCCTACTATATAGCTTAGGGAACTATATTCAATATCCTGTAATAAGCCATAATGGAAAAAAATATGAAAAATAATATATATTACTGAATTACTTTGCTATACACCAGAAACTAACACAACATTATAAATCAACTAAACTTCAATAAAAAATTAAAAATAAAAACAAAATGAAACAAAATGGATGCATCTGATGGAATAGCAGACAATGCTAATGGGAGGTACTGTAACTAATCTCTTATTTGATAGTTCTTTTATTTGAGTGTTCCTTTGACTGAGATGGATAAGGCCGATTGCCTTTCTATTTTAGATTGGGATCCTGAATGTTCTGGCTTTAATTCTTGGAGGTTCAGAAATGTATTTTTATCTTTTTTCCTTAGGAAAGTAGGCTATTGATTTCTTAACAGTCTAGCCAAAAACTGGTGAACTATAATGTCAAAATGATTACTTGTAAAGGAATAAATTCTAGGCAGAATAACTGAGCTCAATATGTTCTTATGAGGAGTTGGATTGCTTTTATTTTTGTAACAGCTTTATTGAAATATAGTTTACATACCATAAAATTCACCTTTTGAAAGCATGCATTTTAGAATATTCACAGAGTTGGGCAATCATCCACACTGTCTATTTACGGAACATTTTAATCATACCCCAAAGAAACCCTGTACCCATTAGCAGCCACTCCCCATTTCTCTGTTCCCTGTAGCCCTTGGCACCACTGGTCTACTTTCTGTCTGCGTATTTGCCTATTCTGGCCATTTTGAATAAATGGAATCATACCATATGTGATCTTTTGCAGCTTGCTTTCTTTCACTTAGTGTCATGATTCCAGGATTCACCCATGTGGCAGCATGTATCAGACCTTCCTTTCTTTTAACTGTCAGATAATAGTCCACTGAATGGGTATACTAATTTTGTTTGGCTATAATAAATAATGCTGTTGTGAACATTAATCAGTGTATAAAAGTTTTTGTCTGGACTTTTCATTCCTCTTGGGTTTAATCCTAGGAGTGAAATTGCTGGATCTCTATGCTTAATAGTATGAAGGACTGCCAAACTGTTGTCTAAAATGCTGCACCACTTTTTAATCCCACTAACAATCCTTGAAAAATTGTTATCTATATCTATCTATAGTTATTTATTGTTATCTATAGTTATCTATATCTGTCTATTGCTATATCTCTTACTGGTTGTTTCTCTACAGCACACTGACTAATCACAGAGTAATACTGGCCGCAAAGAGTAAGTTGGAAAGTAGTTCTTACTCTTTTAGATTTTGCAAGAGTTTTTGAAAGATTGATATTTATTCTTTTTTTTAAATGTCTGGTAGATTTCACCAATGAATCCATTTGGGCCTGGGGCTTTTCTTTGTGAAAAGGTTTTAAATAACTAATTCAATCTCTTTACTTGTTGTAAGTCTATTTAGGTTTTTTCATTTTTTTCTTGAGTCAGTTTCATTAGTTTCTTTCTAGGAATTTTTCTATTTCATCTAGATTATCTAAATAGTTGGCATAGAGTTGTTTATAGTATTCTTTACTTTTCTGTAAGGTTAGTAGTGATGTCCTTTTATTCCTGCTTTTAACAGTTTCCTTTTTTTTTCTTGATCAGCCTAGCTGGGGGATATTCAATTTTATTAATCTTTTCAAAAAAACCCAACTTTTGAATTTGCAGATTTTCTCCATTATACATAGTTTGACTAGTCACTGTTTCATTTATTTCTGCTCTAAACTTTATTATTTCTTTCCTTCTGCTTGCTTTGGGTTTGGGTTTAGGTTTTTTTCCCCCCATTTTTTAGTTACTTAAGGTGGGAGAAAAGGTTATTGATTTGAGACCTATCTTCATATACTTTTTGTTCTTATATTCCTTCATTATTGCCTTCTTTTGTGTTGAATATACATTTCTTAGCATACCATCTTAATTACCTCCCGTTTTAGTTATACATTTTTGAGTTATTTTCTTAATGGTTGCTCTGGGGATTACATATGACAGACTGTCTTTGAAAAAATATAGTTCTGATTCATACTAACTCAATTGCAGTACAATGTAAAACCTTTGCTCGTATGTAACTCTGTCCCTCCTTCCTCCTTTGGCTATATTGTCACCAAATCATTATACATTATAACCATACCAACACCATCTTATAATGATTAGTTTATGCAGTTGCCATGTAAATCTGATTTTAAAAAAAGAGTTACAAACAAAAATACATTAATACTGTCTTTTACATTTACCTATGTGGACCACTTTTACTGGTGGTCTTTATTTCTTCAGGTGTTCAGGTTACTGTATAGCATCCTTCCATTTCAGCCAGAAGGACTCCCTTTTGTATTTGTTATAGGGCAAGTCTGCTTGTAATGGATTCAGTTATCTGGGAATGTCTTAATTTCTCCTTCAATTTGAAATATATTGTTGACAATTTTTTTTCCCGGCTCTTTTAAGAATATGTCATTCCTATTGGCTTCTCACCTCCATATTTTCTGATGAAGAGTCAGCTGTTAATGTTAATGAAGAGTGCTTGTATTTGATGAGTCATTCTTCTCTTGCCACTCTCGACATTATGTTTCTTTGGTTGGTTGTTTTTTTTGTTTAGTTTTGTTTTTTTGTTTTTTTTGGGTTTTTTGTTTGTTTTTGTTTTTGTTTTTGTTTTTGTTTTTGTTTTTGTTTTAGCTTTCGATAGTTTTAACTATTGAGTATCTATGTGGATCTCTGAATTTATCCAACTTGGAGTTCATTGAGCTTCTCGAATTTGTAGATTAATATTTTCCATCATTTGGGAACTATTCTTTCTACCCTTCTCTCTCCTCTCCTGAGACTCCCATTTTATATGTTTGGGTTGCTGTCAGTTCCCACAGGTTTCTGGGCTTTGTTTATTTTTCAGTTTTTTCTCTTTCTGTTCCTCAAATCAGATAATCTCAGTTGACATATTTTCAAGTTTGTTAATTCTTTTCTTCTGCCTGTTCAGTTGTGCTGTTGATCCCTTCCAGTGAATTTGAAATTTATATTATTGTATTTTTGAACTCTAGAATTTCTGCTTTACTCTTTTTCATACTTTCTCTCTCCTTGTTGATATTGTCTATTTGGTGAGACATCATTCTTTTCCTTTAATTCTTTAGGCAAGATTTCCCTTAGTTCTTTGAACATACTTTTAACAGCTCATTTATAACTTTGTGTAGCAAGTTCGTTATCTGGGCTTTTTCAGGGAGAGTTTTTATTGATGGGCCATTCTTTCCTATTTCATTTTGTCTCCTTTTTTTTTTTAATTTCAAAAAGCTGGATTTAAAATAATCTAATGAGGCATCTCTGGAAATCAGATTAGCTGATTCACGCCCCTTCCCAGTTTGTTTCGTTGCTGCTTGTAGTAGTTATTGTTGTCAATGCTTAGTGACTTTATTAACTCTGTAAGGTCTATATTCTCTATGAATGCAACTTCTGAAGTCTCTGCTTGGTTAACTTAGTGGTCAGCTAATGATTGGACAGATACTTCCTTAGATTCCTTCATCTCATAAGTCTCCTACACTTTTGCTGCAGATATATGTCTGTGAATTGAGGTGTGCCTTCTATGCTCTGGCAGTTTACAGCCCTGCTTTAGCCTTCACCTCCTACTTGGTCAGCCGTAGGTGGGAGATTAAGGCCCGCTCAAGTCTTTCCTGAGAATACTCATAGCCCAGCAGATACACATGGCTCCCTTGATTCCCAGGAATATGTCAGAGCTCTCTAAAGCCCTCTGTGGATATCTCATTCCCCAGATTTATGCTTTAAGTTTCTCTTGGTCAGCTTTTTGTTTTCTCTAACTGGAATCACCACTTTGGGTAGCTGTGATATTAAACAGTTCCTGATTCTTTTGGAAAAACACCCCAGGGACAGGGATTTCCTCACTTACTAATATCTGAGTTAAGTTGAATGAAGATAATTTCTTCGAATGGGTCTTTCCTAGGGAGCTGCCAGACAATAGTGATTATTCTCTGAAGATGGGGCTTTTGGGAAGCTCCAGACCCATTCTGCTCTTTCCAAGAACTGCTAGGCCATTGGATTTCACAGCTATCATGTCTCTAAAGCTGCTTGTTTTTAAGGCTCCTGAAGGGCTAGGAAGAGGGAGCTGGGGATAGGGAAAGTTTAAATGCCAGAGAGCTTACTCTCCTAGAGAATCAGCCATTTTCCTTGCAACCCCTTGGTTAATTTCCAATGTTTTGAAAATGTTGACTTTGACCATATTTGCCACCGCTCTTACCGCTTTTATGGAGCGCCATTCTGGAAGTGTTTATTCTTCCTAGGTGATTTTAATGTTAGAACTGCTTTTGAGACACAGATGTCAGACCAGAAAGTTGTTTGGTGAGTACAGAATCAGAAAAATGGAAATGTGTGTGCTACAAGGACACAAAGTGATTAAGTCTGGTGCTTGTTTCCACTCTGGAGAGATTGGTATTTATGTCTCCAGGGGAATGTTGCACTGCATCTTTCTGTGTACAAGACCCACCGCACATGAGGAGGTGTAGGGAGGGCTCTTTGCTGCTGATAATAAAGTAAGAGTTGAAGTCTCAGCTTGGAACACTAATAAAGCCAGCAGAGCATAATTGTGGCAGTGGGGCTTTGGGATTGACTGGTCGAAAGTGAGATGTTGGCTGGGGACCCTTGAGATATGCTTGCTCTCAACTTGCTACTTGAAGTGTGGCTCAGGAACCACAGCATCAGCAATCCCCAAGAGCTTGTGAGAAATATGGACTCTCAGATCCCACTCCAGACTTACTGAATCAAAACCTGCATTTTAACGAGGTGACATATATGTACATTAAAGTTTGAGAAGTACCTGTCTATAGAATGTTTACATCTTTATGAGGTTGCCCTGGAAAGATTCCAGCAGTTGGCTAGCCTCATCTACTTCATGTTGATACTTACCAACTTAAATCTCAGAAGTATATTATCTGCTTCCCTAAAATTTTGGAGAATACCATTCTTTGTACAGTTTGGCCTTCTTTGGTGTCTTTATAGTGAAGACAAAGAGATTCTTGAAGAATATCAGAGAAGGAGAAAGTCCATGTGAGCTGGCGTGGTCCAGGAAGGCATTATTTGAGTTAGGCTTTAAGGGAAATAAGGGGAGAAGGTGAGTGCATCTTATGTGGATGAAAGAATCGGGGCCAACCTACAGAGACGGCAGTTATTTGTTATGTGTGGCACATTACCAAACTGTAGCCTCTTGAGGGCATAAATTATGTCTTGCTCATATATATATATCCTCAGTGACTGGCATAGAGTAGGCGCACTATAAATTCTCTGTGAACTGAACAGTGGGAAGATTAGCTTAAACTGGAGGTGAGGGTTTATATAGAAATTATGGGAATTGATACAAATTTCTTGGGATAAAACTAGACAATGGATACCTGGAAAACTTGGTAGGAGTTTGTATTTAGACTTGTTGGATAATTTTCAGTGAGGCCTGAGGGGATGAAGAGAGGCTTATTTGGGGTTGTTATTAGGAAAATGATTAACAAATTAAATAACCATGTTCAAACTCTAGAAAATAAGGCCCTCCAAAATCTTCTTGGCTGTTCCAGATATGCAGATGTTTGAGAATATGCTGTAGCGATCACACATTAAGGAGAAAGAAAGTTGGAGAAATACGATAGACGTTAGTAGCACATCTCCATTTTTCACATGTTGTAGGTCCTTAAGCAGGAGAACCATGTAAAACAGTTGATGTTCAGAAGTGATTATATTGCAGCAAAATGCTGGGTGGATTGGAAGGGAAAGAGAATGGAGTCAGGTGGACCAGGGAGGGGGTTGTTTGCATAATCTGGGCATGCAGGCACAGGGACCTGGGCCAAGACAACGGCAGGACAGAGGGTAGCTGCTACTGAAAGTTCCTGGTATTATAAAGGAGAGAAATCTTACCAAGCAGTTTGGGTCTTACATAGAAGAGACAGAGCAAAGGACAAAAAAGAGAAACCACCTGAGGCAATAGTAGTAATAACAAGAAACATTCTTTATCCCTCTCATAAAACAATGGTGAGAATTAAATGAGCTAATTCTTACAAAGTGCCTACGAAAAGGCCTGGCACGTGGTAAGCACTCAATACCTGTTAGCGATTAGCGATTATTATTTCCTGGAAGAAAGGCCTCCTGGTGCTGTCAAGTGGCACTTCTTTTCCTCAAAATCAGCGCCCAGCTCAGTGCTTATTTGAAAACAGATGCTTAATAAATGCTTGATGACTGGATAAATGGCAAATAAAATATCTCTCAATGTGGGAATGAAATGTATTGATTCTAAATAAAATCACATTTTACTGTGGATTTCTAGTCTAAATATAATCCCCGTGGAGGACGGGGGGAAAGTGGTTATTGATCTCTCATCTTCTGCTGTCCAAATTAGCTTTCTCTCTCTTTCTCTTTCTTTATCTCTTGCGTCCACTCCCACTCTGATGGATTCCTATCTGTATATTCATGATTCCTGGAAACCACCTCTCCCTGTCTGTGTTTTACAGCAGATGCTCAGTAAATGTTTGTCTTAATTGGGAAACCAGTGTGTTCTAGGCCTACGGTTTACACTTCAAAGCAGTGCTTTCAGTGAGAAAGTTAACCTCTTTTCTTTGCCATATTTAATTCAGCCCTTTTATATAGCTTGTCCTCTCTGCGTGATCACTGAGCTGTTTGGTACAACCAGTTTAATTGTGGCTAAACCACTTTGTTTCATGCTGAAGTACATGGAATGTTTGCGCATGAGCCTGAAGCTCTCAGAGTTTCATCATTATTTGACTGAGTAATTGAAGCGAGGGGGAAAGGATTGGGTGGTTCATTTTTCACTTATATTTTTTCACCCACCACTAAATAAAGTATTCCAGGGAACATTTTGCTCCAGAGAGCAAAAGTCAGGAACTTTACCACCCCATCACCATGTGACAGCAAATTGGAGAGTGGCATTAAAATAGAGTCATCTAGCATCTCTTTTCAAGAATCCAAAAGTTCTTTTCACTCATCACCAGAGCATCTCTGTGATAGAGAAGCTTCCACATGTGGTGGTGGATTTTCATACTTAAGGAATCTCATAGGGTCTTATAAAGGTGAAAGGGCTTCACTTCACTTGGAAAAGTCTGTAGAAATGTGAAGTCCAGTTCTGATTTCTTTGGGTCCTTGTATTTACAGTTGGCATGCCTTTTGCCATGAATCAAGCCTTGCCTTTTCTTTTCTTTTCTTTCTTTTCTTTTTTCTCTTCCTTCCTTCCTTCTTTCCTTCCTTCCCCTCCTTCCTTCCTTCCTTCCTTTCCTTTCCTTTCCTATTCTTTTCTTTTTTCTTTTCTTTTCAAGTTATGTTTTATTCAACACTCATTTTTGAGGACTTCTTCGAGCCCGGGTTAACAGCCTCTCAGATCACTCTGAGGGACTGCTCCCGAGAGGTAGGCAGGTAGCCAGGATATATAGGAGTTTTACAACAAAGACCAGGTTGTCAGAACATTAAAAGATTACTGTTAACTAAAGAAAACAAGACATCTGAAGTTAAAGAATTTAGTGCTTTTCTATGTATGGGAGGGAGCAAATGTCTGGGCTCATTGAAATCATTCCTTTGACAAGCACCTAGCTATCTTGGGCCAGTATCCTGTCCTTTCTTATTCTGAGTCCCCTCAGGGTGGCTGCAGAGAGGCTGGGCTGCCTGATTGTCTGCATCCTGAGTTGGCTGATGACTTGATGGCCACAACATTCTTTGTTTATGAAATGCAAGCCTTTTCTTTAGCGCTTAATAATGATGAGTCTTTTGGAAGAAATTTGCTGTACAGATTTTTGAACAGGGTGGAGAATCTTTCTACATCAAGGCCACTGACTCACTACAAAGATTAATCAGGCATACTTAAGAAAGAGCAATCTAATTTAGGTAATTTGAGAGGGAATGTGAATCCATTAGATAAATAGACTTCTGGCTCCTATTATGGCCAGTTGATGAAGATGAGGGAGGGGACATATGGGAAGAAATAGGATGGGTTAGAAGAAGGAAAGAAAGAGAGAAACATGCAGTCTGAGGCAGGCGGATGCATGTGAAAATAGGGAAGGACACAGAGAGGGAGGTTTGTGACTTTGGAGCTGGGCGTTCCCGAGGTGAGGTGCTGTCGCATGTGTCGCTCACTTACACTGCTTCTGTGCTGATGGGTTGTTTAAGCATTGCTCATAGTTCCTTCTACAGCATTTTGGCAGGAGAAAAAAAATTATTCTTTGGACTGTGGCAACATTAACCCAAGTGATGTCTTTGTGAGAGAACAAATACAGTTAAGCCACGGGCTGGAGGTTTGTCTGCTCCCTTGAAGAGAATGCAACTGACATTCATTGATCCTTCCTCTGTAGCACGTGTCCTTTATAGGTTATCTAGTTTAATCCTTAACAAATCCAGCACTAGGCCCTGTTATGCCCATTCTACAGATGGTAAAACAGTCACTCAGTGATTTGCCAGGTTACATATCTAGGTAGTGGAGAAGCAGGCACCATACATCTCCTGAGTCCTGCCCTTTCTGTTTCACCAGCTGCATCCAGGTCTCTTTCTAGAACTTAAAGGAACTTCAGAAAAATCACCCAAGTTTGCAAATTGGCTGAAATTGCTCCAGGCTTCAGACTGATAATAATTTGCTTTATTGAATAGAGATGCGTCACTGGGCCCCATGCCAGGCAGGCTTCTTACCCATTTAAAGTAGAACAGCATCTGGTTGGGTACAGGGAGCATCGTGTCTACCCTTCCCTGACAGATGGGTTTCTGTTTGGCTTTTGAAATTCCTACAGGAGGGAAGTTCACAGTTTCTCCTAGTAGCTTATTGCGGTCATTTCCAGAGTCAGTCTTAGGATCATCGTTACGACAGTCACTTTGGCCTCCCTTTGAGTGCCACAAGCTCTTGCAGGCCTGGCTTTCCTGCTGGGCTGAGGATGGTGGTACAGTGCAGTGTTGCCCGTGATACATTGAGACTGTGGGTTTATAAGGAACACTATGCGTCAGGAGTCAGCAGACCGCTGCCCGTGGGCCAGATCTGGCTGGCTGTTTTTGTGAGTAAAGTTTTATTGGAACACAGCTGTGCTTACTCATTTGTGTATTGTCAACAGCTGCTTTTGTGCTTTGATGGCCACGTTTAGGAGTGACAAAGACTGTATGACCTGCAAAGCCTAAAATGATTATTCCTCGCCCTCTGCAGAACAAATATGTGACCCCCGCTGTAGACGGCCAGTCACCTAGAGAATGCTTGAAGGGAAAAAGGAGCCTGGATGTGGCAGACCTGTGGTGTTCCTTAGGTAACAGTGCTCTGAGGTTTGTTTTCCATCTGCCGCCCGTTGTGTCTGGGGGGATCTGAAAGGGAGAGGTCTCTCGGTTACGTGTTGCAAGGACTCCTTAGAATAGAAATTGGAGTTCCTGGTAGGAAGGTTGCTTGTGCATCAAAATATAAAGTTGCGCTTCTCTGTTCTGACCAGTTCTTGTCCAGGCAAGTCTGGAAATTGTGACTCCTTGAAACCACACCGGCAGCCAAGTATTCCAGCTGATGTTTTGTGATTTTTTTTTTCCTTTGTTTAAAAATAAATTTTGTAGAATTTTTTTTTCACAGCTCTCTAAATATTGTTTTGAAACATTTAATTACCCAGGTTATTTATATGGAAAGGTCTGATAATGCTTCTATGGGAGTCTGTTATTTATTTCTTTTGCTAAATTTTATCTTATATTAGGGGAAGGGCTGAGGTTGGTTGCTATGGCAACATGCTCAAAACTGCAACAATCCTATTATGGATGCAAAAACTATAGTCATTCTGGTGGGAGGGCAGCATGGGTAGTGGGTGGTAGTCTTTTTATTTTTATTTTATTTTTTTAAAAGAAAAACCTCCCCCACTTCCAACCCTTTTGCATTCATTTATTTTAAGCTTTGCAGTGTAAAGTACTGGAATGAGAAACTAAAAGGAAAAAGGGCTCCTCTCTCTCTATTAAATTTCTGTCATCTTTATCTGCTCCATTTTAGGGATCCTGTGATTTCTATCTGATCTTTTATTCATTTATATGTTCATTATTCACCAAACTTATATAGAGGCCTACTCTGTGTTAGAGGTGAATAAGATAGCATCCCCGTTCTCATTTCTTCTTTCAAATTACAAATTCCTTGACTTTAATTCAGTTAAACAAATATTTGTGAGCACCTGCTCTGTTCCAAGCATTATGCTGGCAAACAAAAAGGAGGCTTTTGTCGGGGAACGTTGTTTTGCTTGGTTGGATGGCACAGGGAAGGGCAAACAGTTAAGCACTGAGATGATGAAAGTAAACTTCCATACATGCTAACACAGAGATACGTAACCCACTTAACTCTCAGCCTGGAGAGCATAGGAAGGGTTTTGCAAGGGAGGTGACGTTTGGGCTGATTTGAGGACAATCATTTTCCAGTTAAGGCCCCAGGAATGGGGAGGGCATTCCAAGCAACCGTGGACCAGCAAGAATAGAGGTATAGCAGTGAGGGAGCCCTTGGCTATGTTTTAAAATCATGCAGATGAGTAGTGGTCAATAGTCCAAAGGTATAGGCAAGACCTACCAAGAGAAGTTATGTCTGGAAGGTTGGATTTTGGATACCGGGAGCCATTGAAAAATTCAGACAGGGGAGTGACTTGAGTGCTCTGGTTTAAGATCTTTCTGTTGGCGATGTGTGGGATGGGTAGATAATGAAGGGAAAGGAACAGATTGGGTTGGGAGGATATGGACATTTACAAAAGATGACAGGTTCATTCCTGGGCACAGTGAGTTTAGGATGAGCCCCACCATATTGGACTCTCTCTGGCAGGCAGTTGGAAATGTGGGCCCAGGAGTGAAGCACATGTGGATGACAGCCGGAAATCCGGGCACCATCAGAGAAGGCTTGTGAGGACAGGAAGTAGCTTCATGGATAGAATCATGAAACAGCCTTGCTTTCACCTTCCATTCATTAAAAAAAATTTGTGTGTGTTTTTTTTTTTTTTTGGAGGTGGGGAGTAATTAGGTTTATTTATTTATTTATTATTAAAAAACAAATTTAACAGAGGTACTGGGGAATCAAATCCATGCTAAGCATGTGCTCTGCCGCTGACCTATACCCTCCCCTCTCCATTCTTTTTTTTTAAACCTGCCTGGTGGGGCGTGTCCTTCCCTGGCTCTGTTGGTCACTCTTAGGTAATCAGAAAAAATCTTTCAGGGACAAAATACCATACTCACTCGGTAACTAAACTTGCAGAGGTAGGGATAATGAAGACTGCAGCCGTCATTTAGAATGGAGGCGTCCTCTGTCCTGGCCCCTGGCCGGCCAGCCGCGTGCAGTCAGGGAGCAGACGAGTGGTCGGCGGCGCTTCCCTCCGCCTCCACGCTGCTCTGTCACCTCTTCATCCTATTTGCTGGCCTCAGTTGCCCACGGGTTGCAGACCCCCATAAAATTAAAGTTGGGCTGGGGGAGGGGGGAGGGAGGAAACAGTTACATTCCTATGTGACTTGTAAGGAATTCTTTTTCTAGTGTCAGTGCTCTCTGGATCTAGCGGATGCTTAAGGTGACCTCTTCTTTCTGGAGTTCTTCTCTGGACGCTGCAGTCTTCCCTCCCTCATTGCTGAGCTTCTCCTATTTGCGACATGGAGACAAGCCATGTGTTGCTTTCTTGGCTACAGTTTTCTCAACCCTTAGGCTCCTGGTAACACCTCCAGCTAATGTTGGCTCTGGGCTCTGGGGTAGTATCTGAGCCAGCCCAGACATGGCTGTCTCTAGCATGCGGTCCACACCTTGCTCCAGGGGAGACACTCAAGCATCCTTTGCTTCTGCAGACTCTGGGAGTGCAGCCACTTTTCCTAGATCTACCGTCAAAGCAGCCAGCAAGCCCATCTCTGCTTCTAGATTTTAGGTGTGAATCATACACAAATCTTCGTGTCTCCCAAACTGTGTGAACTGCTGCCTCTGAAAGCCCCTCTCTCTTGATGTGAGATGAAGAGGCAAGCAAGCCACCACCGCCCTTCTTCGTTGAAGGGATGTGCACTCCCACCCCATCAACAGCCCCGCTGAAAAATCTCTCCAGAAATGTCCACTTCTTGACCGCTTTATGCCTCTAATGTGGTAAGGGAAGGGGATGAGTTTTGTAAACTGTTTATAGCTACCTTCTCTGGTAAATTTTGCAAGTGGTCTTGTTCTTCTTTTAAAATTCATCAGTTGTTTCTTGATGCTCAGAAAGAATATTCATTGGAACATCTTATTACATATGTATAATTTCTCTCCTCGCATTTCTTTTAAATGTTCCCATTTTCTTGTGGAGAGAATTTTGCTACAAGGAGGCAGGATTGGCTGCTTCCAGGGTGGATTGAGTGGATGACGTGGGTGGAACCAAGCAGTGTTTGTGGGGAGTGTGTGCATACCTCCCCCGGAGACAGGGCATCCCTAGATGAGAAACTGTGTGTCTAAGAGGAACACAGCTTACAATGACTGACCTCCTCCATGCTTAGCTACTCCCAGATTTCTCTTTATAGCCCAGACCTGTTTCTGAGACGCAGACTCATATTCAACAGCTTACTGGGCTTATGTGATCAGTATATTACAGACTTAACTCACATCATTACTCTGAACCCCACTCTCCATCCTGAATGCCCATGCATCTTCATGTAATTTAGTCTTAATAAATGGCACCTAGAAAACCCACCTAACTGCCCAAATCGTCATCTAGGTTCTTAAGCTCGTTTGTGCCATTGATGCCCCTTTAGCAATCTAGTGACATCTGTGGACACCTTTCAAAATAATGTTTTTAAGTATAGAGGACCATTATGGGAACCAATAATATGGAAATACAGTTCTATGTGGATAATTAGAAATCTGAAACCTCCCCCCCCCTTACCTCTCACTTTTGTTCAGTATCAGTCACCAGTCACCTCCTGGAGAGTACACAGATTCATTTCATCCTGTCCAGCTTCACTGCTGCTTTCTTAATTCAGGCCTTCATCGTCTCTACTTGGATTACTGCAATAATTTAAGTAAACAAAAATAAAATAATCATTTAACTAATGCCTAGATTTGAGAGTTATCAACGTAGTACTTCAACCAACTTCCCAGTTCCTGCTTGATGATGATTTTATAGGGTTTTTTTTTTAAGTAAAATTTATAAACATTGAAATGCGTAAATCTTCGGTAAACAATTTGGGTACATGAATCCACAGCCCAGTCTTCATGGTATAAAACTCACACCTGTATGAGGACACAGAGCATCTCCATCCTCCCAGACGTTCCCTCGTCCCTTCCCATTTCCTTTCCAGTCCAGCTCTCTGCTCCTCCGAGGCAACCAGAGATTTTTTTAAATCTTAGTTTAGTTTTGCCTGCTCTAGAATTTCATATAAATGGGATCATACAGTATATATATATGCTTTTGTGCCCGACATCTTTCACTAAACACAGTGTGTGTGAGAGTCATCCATGAGGTTGCCTATGTTAGTAGTTCATTCCTTCTTATTCCTGAATATCAGTCCATTATATGAATAAACCACAATTTGCTCCTGCTGATGGACATTTTGGTTGTTTTGATTTTGGTCTATTGTGAATAAAGCTGCTCTGAACATACTTGAAGTCTTTTTGTGGGTGTATGTTTTCATTTTTCTTGGATAAATACCTAGCAATGGGGTCGAAGGGTAGGCATATGTTGATTTTTATTAAAAAAAAACTGCTAGATCCTTTTCAGAAGTACTGTTTCCCTTCCCACTAGCGAGGCATGCGACTTCTATTGTTCTACATCCTCACTGGCATTTGTGTTATGAGTCTTTAAATCTGGCCGTTATGGTGGATGCATAATGATATCTTAGTGTGGTTTTGTTTTGCATTTCCCTGGTGACTAATGATGTCAAGCATTAGTTCTCATTTGCCATTCACGTGTTTTATTTTGTGAGATGTCTGTCCACACTTTCTTTTTTGCCTATTTAGTTAAAATTTTTTTATTAGTGAGTTATTAGGTTAGAAAAATTCTGGCTATAAATCTTTTATCAGATGTATGTTTGGTGAATATTTTCTCCTAATCTGATACATACCTATTAATTTTCCAAGTATTATTTTTCTTAAGGAGAAAATTTTTCTTTTTCTTTTATGGTATTGCTTTCTGTAGCCCACCTGAGAAATCTTTACCCTATTTCCAGGTCATGACGATATTCTTGTATGTTTTCTTCTAAAAGTTTTATATCTTAGCTTTCACATTTATGTCTATAAGCCATCTGAATTAATTTTTGTAGACAGTATGAGATAGGGGTTGAGGTTCATTCTTTTTTCCATATGGATATCTAGTTGTTCCAGCAAAATTTGTTGAAAAGACTCTCCTTAGTTTATTGGTGTCTCTTTGGTGACTGTGTCAGAAATCAATTGACTACATAATTGTGGGTCTATTTCTGGACTCTGTTCTGTCCTGTTGATCTATTTGTCTATCTTTATGTCACTTTCACATGTTAGATTAAAGATAAGTCTTGAAGTCACGTAGTATAAGTTTTCCATCTTTATTCTTGTCTTACGATTGTTTCCTGTTCTAGATCCTTTACATTTCCAATAGAATTTTAGAATTCACACATCGATTTTTATTTATAAAGCCCTGCTGGGATTGCGATTGGGTTGAATTGACTCAGCAGGCTAATTTGCATGCATAGTTTATTGATTAGCTGGGGATTTTACTTGCAGATTTTACTGCGCACTCCCTTTGTGACTTCCTCCCTTCCAACATTTCCTTGTGACTTTCTGGCAGTTCTGCCTTCTCTGAAATCATCTGACAACCCAGTCTAGGCCCTCTGCAGTCGCAGCTATGGATGGATTGGGAGTGCTCTCAGGCAAAAATTTGAAAACTTGCAAATTACATCCATTGCAGTTTGCCTTTTAATGATAGTCTCTGCTCCAGTTTTTGCCTCACCTTGGTCACTTTCCAGTGTTCTTTAGTAGCTAAAAGAAAAAAACCCGTCCAGATTTTATCATTGTTATCTGTGGAATAGTCGTTATGACCAGGATACTCTGCTGTCAGTAAAAGGCAGAACATCTCCTTCAGCTACCATGCGGTGGATTCCTTGCCTCCTCTTTCACCTCCACTAATCCATCTCTTCATGGTCCCCAGAAGGATCTTTCAAAAATGCAAACGTGGGCAAAACATTTCCTGGGATTTAAAGCCCATCAGTGGCTCCTCATTGCTTTCAGTGTTCTTTGTGGTTTTCCCATCTTCTTTTTTCTAGACTTTCCATACTTATCCCATGTGCTCTTTGGCTTTATTGAACCATTTGGCATTCCCTATACACATCCTTCCCTGCAGAGTCTCTCTTTCTTTGCACATATTATGGTCTCTTTATGAAATGCCTCTACCTTCTTTATAGCCTGGCTAACTCCTAAGGTTCTTCAGAAATCAGCTCAAAGCTTCGACACATAGAAGAAAATTCCCCAAATTGTGTTTTCCCATTGTTTTGTTACATTTTAGTATCATAGAGGTTATCAACTTATGTATAATTATTTATTCACTTATTTGTTACCTCAAGTATTGAGGCTGTGAGCTCCTTGAGAGAAGGGTCCATGTCTTACTTACCTCTGATTGTTCATCACCTAATATTGTTGTCAAAGAAAAGAAAAGAGGATGGATGGACGTTACAGACAAATTATGGTTGCATTGTAAACTGCAGTTATCTGAACACCCTAAAATATTTTCCTTCAGTCGTCTTATTCATGGCCCTAGGTATTTTACTGCCAGTATGAAATCAACAAGATAAAGGTATAATTATAGAAATGAATAGAATCCAGAGCAAAGCCTTCCAGGGTCCTTAGAAAATGTACCAGGTCAATATATCACGATATCACGATATCAAGATAGATAGACAGACAGATTCCTTTAAAGGAATATATGTATATAATCCTTTAAAGAGAATGAAAGACATCTGTGAGTGAAAAAGCAGTGACAAAATAAAGAGCCAGAAGCTTCAAAATGATGCAGATATTTCACTTATTGAAATGTGATTTAGAGTTTTGTGGACACAAAGAGAAAGGCTGATTATGATTTTAAAAATTAGTCATGTCTTGAAGCTTTAATCTGCGTGGCCAGTGATATGGCACAGGGGGCCCTGGTGGAAGCTTGACTGTAGCTACTGCTGCTGCTGCTGCCGGACACAGGGAGCCAAAATCCCTGCACATTTACTTGGGCCTGTCAGCCAACTTTTTCTCTTTCTTTCAGCTCCACAATCACATAGGGGTTACTTACCTTTCACATGGGTTCTTTCTTGGTGGAATCCCAATTTAAAATGCTGTTTCCCTGTAAGTCATTGTTGGTGAGCAATAATGCCTCCCCACTTAAAAAAAAATTATGATGCCACAATCTTCTGTATCACCACTTTGCATATCAGCTAAATTGAAAAGTTCTGCCAGTTTTTTAAAGGCTTTTACTTGCAATTGATTATTTCATTATTCCTCCCTTTTCTCTTCTATTTTGCCCTTAGATTAATCTATGAAACATTACCTTCCTATGTTCATGGTAGTTTTGCTTCAAGCCTCCCTGCACTACACCTGGCCCCTCAAATGCCTCTCCTTTCTCACAGGGTTCTCGCCTTTTATCATTTTTTAAGACACTGATAATCCACTTCCTCTGTTAAGTTCCCCTTGACTAGTTGATTGCATGTTTGCAAGTGTGGATGTGGGTGTGCACTTTTGAAAAACTTTAATTATAAAAATAATAAATGTATTATTCATATAGAATGGATAATACAGTGTAAAAATTGAAAGTTTCTCCTTTAAATACACTGGCTCCCAAAACACCTCTTTCCCCACCCTAGAGGTAACCTACACTTAAATAACCATTTACTGTGTTGCATGTCCTTCCATATCGTGTCCTAAGCATCTATGAATGCATACACATGCTTACATATAGCAAGATGATGAACATATTTGCCCATTGGTATGGTAATACAAATAAATATGTAATTTGTCACTTAAAAATAGGTTGTCTTCTATTCTCTAAACTAAACTACATGTAGATGCCTACCAGGTGACATAAGTTAGAGGGCAAATCATTCATCAGATTGTCCTGATAACCTTCAAAGCATTTATTGATTTCTAGTTGGTATGGTGCAGCTGTCACTAGCTAAGTGATAGTCCCATATGAACCATGATTTGAAATAGGAAGCACATTAATCTATTTCACAATTCACTTACTGCATTGGTAAGTATTAGGTCATTGAAGCCCAGGGTTTTGTTACAGCCAAAAGGTGGCTGGACACACAGCTGAATGCATGGACATGGGGAGCTGGTACTTTGGTCCCCAGTGACGTGTCCCCTGGAAGCCACCTGCTGCACTGTCCCAGCACTGCTGGGCTCCAGGTACGTGTGCACTAGCTCTCCTTCTTGGCCCCGTCACCACTGGACAGTGTCACTGAGTGACTTGTAGACTTAATAAGCAGAAGATTTCTCTTTCCCCATCGATGTGGAAGTCTTTAAATAGTTTAATAAAAGGTATGGTTGTACCAGTGTATAAAATATTTATATCAACCCTGTATATATTCCACACAGACTAAGTTCATTATGTGTGTATATGTGCGTATGTGTGTGAGTGTGTGTACACAAACATTAATGCATCCACGGACCTCAAGTCAAAGGCACACTTAGGTAGGCAAAAAATAGGAATGGCAGAGGTACCTGGGTAGAAAGTGAGGGAGCAGAGGACAGACTGCAGGTCCAGAGAAGTGTCAGCAGTTACCTGCCTGGAAGGAGTGTCTGTCAAACTTTAAGAAAATTCCTTGAGTGTTAGTTATAGTTTCCTCATTGTCCTACCAAGGGTACTTGGCATTTGCGTTTTTCTGAACATTGAAGACCACAAACCTTCTCTGCCCGTTTTCCTCCTGGAGGTGAAAAGAACTAATCCTTAGTGGAGCACACATTTCTAGGAGCCAAAGAGGAAAGAAAGAAAGAAAAAGAGAAAGAGAGAGAGAGAGAGAAAGAAAGAAAAAAGAAAGAAAGAAAGAAAAGAAAGAAGGAAGAGAGAAGTGAGTCAGAGGACTTCTGCCTATGTGTCTGAGTCAGCTTAGAGTGTTGAAAAAAAAAAAAAAAAAGCTGTGTGCAGAGACCTGCCTGGAAAAACTGCTGAATGGAAAGACTTGAGAATAGCTTATAGACCTTGATGGCAGATGAAGAATTTTCATGTCTTTTCGGAAATGGTGAGCAGCCGCTAAGAAGGCTCCCGTGACATCACAGAAATCTTGACGCCTGCTTGTCCTTCTCATTCTCTTATGAAGCCCATCCCACCTCCTTTTCACAGAGGACTTTAGTACGAGGGGTTAGGAAGAGGAGAGGACGGAATGAGGCAGGTGGAGCAGCGCGTGGACCCAACAGCCACGTTCCCCCACAAATGAGGTGGTGTTTCGGAGGAGATGCCATTTGGTAAAGGTGACCTGTGAGCACTCGGCTTCTACCAGCAAGTCAGACATGTGGGACCGCTGGAAAGAAAAACACCCCTGGATGGGGGGAAGGTTGAGTTCAATTTTATTTTTTATTGTGTGTTGGGGGTGCGGAGGGGGTGGTGACTGTGAGTGTGGTGGGCACATGAACATGCAGAAGGAGAGCAAATGCAATTATATTATATTTATGCATAGAAAGGTGAACATTTAAATTTTATTTACAGTAGAGGGAAAAAACCTAGAGTTGAAGATTTGATGGAGTGGAAATTGCATCAAAGCAGCTCGTGTCACTCCATTTTCACCAACATGTAACTTGCTAAGAAAAATCTCCATTTGTCTGACCTATTTCAAAGTTTGATTTTTACAAAAGCAGTCTGGAAAATTGAAGTTAAAATTATTTCTCCATTTTAAACAGTGAACATGTTTTTAATGTGCTTTTCGTGTTGCTCAGACTATGACCATAAATTCTTTTTGATTCCTTACTGGATCTGTTGGAGAGTTTAAATACAGTCCACATACAGGCCTCTAGCACATGCTGTGTGTACTTCACTGTTTTGTTTTCATAAAAAATGGAATTTATTTCTTTTAAAATAGTAATGACTTTCCCCTCTGTTGTTAGGAAATGCATCTGAGTGTCTCTAACGAGTAGGTGAGCCTGGGTTATAACTGCCCTGATCTGACGGCAGCTGGAGACACCAGTCCAGGGCACCAGCCCACCAGGCAACTTAGCCACAGACGTGTTCTTGTTACTAAATCTCTCTGTAAAGCAAAGTTCATTTTCTAGAACAAAAATTCCAGTCAGATGTCAAGGATCCCTTCATCAGAACCTAGTAGCATTTTAAAACGTTGGTCCAAATTAGTCACCCAGGAAATATTTTAAAGTATCCAGCTAAGATTAAGTGACTGAAAAAAGTTTGGTCAAGTCTCGCAGAGGCAAACTTGCTTACCCGTTTCTAACCCTCAGAGGTATTACCTTATGTAATGTCTATGCATTTAGACATAAAATGATTTTTCTCATTTTCTTGATGCTTACCCTGTTGTGATGGAAGGAACACGGGTTTAGAGTCAGTCTTGGATCTGGTCACTTTATTATCTCTGTGGCCTTCAGCAGATTATAGAGCCTCTGTAAGCCTCAGTTTCCTCCTCTAGAAAATGAAGATAATGCCTGCTGGTTAGTAGGGGAATGAGGATTAACTCAGATTAACTTTGTAAAACCTCAGGCCACATTAAGCATTTGGAAAACATCAATTTTTTTTTTTTTGTTCTTCGATTGTTATTTGTTTATTTTTCTTGCTGAGCCTCAGATTTCTCCCAGGTTAGGTAGAAGGTGATCTTGAAGTATCTAAGTCTGGACTCTGCCAAAAGAATTTTTCTGAATTGGTCTCTTGTCTTGACTAACAGCCTGCCCATTCAGCCCAGCTTCCGGATCAGTATCTTGTTTCTCTGTCCCTGTGTGCTCCCTGGGGTCTCTGGAGGCCCCCTCAAGCGGGCGTCCCTCTGAGTGACTGTTTCCGGGCTCCAGCATTTCCTGGGGGTCAGGTCACCTTTTCAGGCTGACTCTCTAAAGCAGTAATCTGTTTCTTTGGCAAGGAGCCTAATAGCATCTTCTGTGCAAGTTAATCATATTTATTCTCTCTGATCAGAGTGAGGATTTTCCCCAAATTGTCATGTCTTTGCAGAGTGTTTCCTACCATTATGTGCTATAAATGTAGCATCGTTTTATGCCCCTACTTGTTTTTGCTAATATAAGAGAAATCTCATTATAAATAATTCCAAGGGATTTTACAGATTATTTCACTGGTTCAAAGTAAGAGGACCGTTCCCTCGGACGTGGAGCTGCTGTCATGGGCTGGGTTTGTAGATGTAAAGCAGGGTATAATGCGATTGCCCTGTGGGCCCATCTTGTCCAGAATGGTGCTGAGAGAAAGCAAACAGGGGAGCAGAGCTCTGCATCTGGAGATTCTCCCTGATCGGATCCTGCAGCGTTCACTCAGAGCATTTTATTCTACTGTGACACTGACTCACCCCTCCTCCCTCCACCCGCGCTGTCTGGTTCTGATGTGCTCAGGCCCTGCTAACTCCAGGGCTGCACTGACTTATGCCTTCTTCATCAGAAGAGGGAAGGAAGCTGATCTTTACCAATAGAAGTATGAAAACAAAAATGCCACCACCTCCAGTGCAAACAGTATATGTTTGTTGAATGTATGAATCCAACAACTTGGAATGACTGCTAGCTGTGTTTCCAAATATTGGGGGCCTGTTTAAGTAAAGAGACATGAATAATTTGAAACTGGCATCCTTTTTTTCTTCTTCTTTCTTTGCATTAGCAATAAATGTGATGAAACATTAAAAACAAATTCTCAGTTACTGGGAGTGGTTGCTTCTGGGGAGTAGGACCAGGAGTGGATCTGGGGACCTAGGCTATTCCTTATAAACCATTCTACATGCTCTCTTTTTTTCTAATCAGATGTATATATGACTTTGAGATTTTTTTTTGATACCTCCCTTAAGTAGGCTTCAGGCTTCAGTTTAAATCTGTTGAGTACCTGTGCCTGACACAGTGCTTGTCATCTTGGCTCAGGGATGAATAGCAAGAGGACCAGCTCTTGTTTGTGAGTTCCTGGTCTAGTTGGAGAGACAGAACAGCCCCAAGGCATATTTAAATAATACGATGCTGGCTTAGAGAGAGGTAGCCATGGAGTTAAGCGCCTTCCTCCCCAGATGTTTTATTCATACTTTAATTTTTAATTTCTATCTTTATGATGAGTGTATCTCAACAGCGGTCTAATGCTCACAATTTTGGTCTTAGTGGAAAAAGGATAGATAAAATTTTCTCTTAATTTCCCCAACATGGAAGGTTCCGGAATGAGGCAGCAAAGTGATGCATAAAGCCAGTCACGAGTTTTATTTTGCTGCTTTCTGTCTGGGCAAGAGTGCACAACAGTGTAGAGTGGACCTAACTCATAAATTGGAATGAGGCTGTATACGTACTAGGACATTCTTTATTGCCTCAAGCCCACAGCTGCCAATTGCTATGTGCACACCCAGAGATTTCCGCTGACTTCTGATGACTCGGGTGCACCCAAGAACAGTACCGTCTTCTTATTAGAAGGTGTTTCCCAACTTGAGTTGAAAGCAAGCTGAGCATCTGTCTCTGGCCCTAAGTCCTTCTGGTTTTACTGACAAAGCTTCCAGACTCATCCAAGGTCTGGCAGACATCTTTGAGTAGATCTGTCAGATTGCTCAGTAGTTAATGAAGCCCAGCCTCCTCACAGAGCAAAGCAGCATCATTCTGCATATTGTCAGAGCAGACCAAGTCATTTTGATTTTTAAAATATCATTGAAATACCATCAGAATGAAGATTCATGTTTTTTAATGTCTGTCTTGTTCAAGAGAAAATTTTCTTAAATTTATACAACGTATCCTCTTGGCTTACTTAATTTTAGCTGTTGGTGATTTCCACAACATTAAAAATATCTGCAGTATGTATGGTGCGTATCATATTGATCTGAATCTTTTTTCACAAACTGGTAGGTAAATACTTTATTAGGGATTTAAGACAGCATTTGATTTGTGCAAAAATGAATGAACATGATTTCAAAAACAAACCATAAACTCAGATTGGGAGTAAAAAGCAGAGTTATACCAAAATGGAAGTTAACAATCTTACAGATTCAGCCTCTACTTATTTCATTCAAAGATTGCCTTAACATCATAAATGAAGTAGGTAACTGTCTATGTTTTATCAGTTCCCTCCAAAACTATATGATGATCAAATTTTAAAATATATAAACAAACCTTTAAAACTCCTAAAATATGTTATTAAAATCCACCTGGGTGTAATTAATTACTTTTTAAATATTTAGTTTTTTATCATTTTAAATAATATTTTCATATTATCTATTATAGAAATTTTACAATTTTTATAATAATTAATTAAACTAGTATTTAATTGTTGTCAACCAGTGAATGATACTGGCTTTATCTTCACTGACTGATTAGAACAATGCTTTACAGCTCACTTTCAACCCATTTCTTTGGTTGAGATCACTTTTACTTTAGCTTCAAATTTACAGGCACATTTAGGGTCAAAATCTTTTACAGAACTTCGCACTCAGCTGCCATGGCTGGATTCTACCTGAGTGAGAGGTGATTTATTGTGTTCAATGTGCTCTGGCTTTTCCTGCATCGGTTTCATGATTTCTCCCTTGAAAGTGGCAGAAGCAGAAAGCGTGATTATGATCACAGAGCAGGGCCCCCTAATCAGAACGGTGAGTCCCTATGCATAAATGCTGCCTTTTCTCAGAATTTCCTGACCCACTTTTCGTTTTTTGGAGAAGAGGAAATTGCCTTTCTTTCCCTCCTGACTTCCTCAGAAACCTTTGACAGTCACTGGTATTTTCATCTGCCGGCACCTCTGACTATTACAACGTGCCTCCCAGATAGAATCCAGAGAATGCCCACATTTCATCTTATGAAAGATGTACTTTTCTGCAACAGTTCATTTCTCTGATGAAACTTCTGTATGGACCATTTAATAGAAAACTCAGAAGATTTGAGAGCCCAGTTTAACTGCCATTCAATCAAGCTGCTGCAATTTCTTTTGTCCCTTCATGTGAAGGAGATGCAGGGGGAGACAGGAGGCAGGAATAGAGGGGCCGGGCCTCAGGAAGAGGGGGAAAAAATTTCAGGGCACCTTGTGCATTGAAGCACAGCAGGATTTTATCTGTGGCAGGGGGTGGGGGATGCTCGTCGTGCAAGTCTGGTTCGCCCCCTTTTCCCCTGGAACGTGCGCTTTGCTTACTGTTTGTTGAAGCAGCTGGAAGGATATTTTTTTTTGCTCTGAGTCAGCGCTCGGCTTTTGAAGAAGTGGCTTGGGGAGAGTCATCTGTTGTCAACTTCTCTGGTTTCAGTGTCTGATAAGGTTACTTAAATATGTGTGTGTTTTAAATGGTTATGAAAATAAACTACTCCTGTTCATGTGACTCGCCTCCTCCCGCTGTTGAGTCCTGCTCTCCCTGACAGCACCTGTGATTTCTCCTAGCTGTCCCTCCTGGTATTTATTTACCACCTTATTTCCAAATAGCATGTTTATGCTGCTATTACTTGACTTGCCCTTTGGGGACGTTATAATACTGTCTTCTTTCTATGAGGGATAAGGTTTTAGACTAACATCCCTGAGTCCCATTCAACATGCTCCCTCTTCCTCTCTCTTCCTCATCTATTTACATCAGAGTTTTGGGTTAAATTTAGTGATTCTGTTATTTGTACTGTAATATTATATACCATTTTAAATAACGGCTAACATTTATTGGGTGCTTTCTAGGGGTGAGACACTGTTTAAGAGCTTTAGACACATATTAGCTTATCTTCATAGCAACAATATCAAATAGGTACCATTATTTTTTTCACGATGCAGATGTGGACATTGAGACATGGGTTAAGTAGCTTTTTCAAAGTTATACAGGTAGTAGTTGGGGGAGCCTGATTTCAAAGCAAAGGAAATCTGGCTCTAGAATCTACTTTTAACTGCTAAACTCTTTAAATTGCTGCGCTTCCTAAATACAATTCATAGAGGAGCCCTATATCTACTGTTACTTGTTTTGTTATTTCTTTCATTTCATTCACTGTCATTTCATCCTTTTCGCTGTCACTTTTTTTTTTTTTCCTTTTGGAGCTCCTGCTGTCGGGAAGTTGTATGCCTTAAACTAATTCTCCCACTTTCTTACCTTTACATCTTCATTATCTTTTGGCCACATTCTGGGAGCTGCCCTGAACTTTATCTTTTAACTCTTTTGTTAACTTTTTATGCTGTGATGTTTTTAAATCGCCAGAGCTGTTCCTTACTTTTGGCGTGTTCCGTTGTTTACTTGTGTTGTGCATTTTGGTCCTGTCGTTCGTAGTAGTGGCTTGGTCAGGGGATCTGTGGCTGTCAGTTCACATACACTCTTAAGAGGTGATGGGACACACTCCATGAGGGACCCAGCACTTCAGTTCACAGGTCCCACTGCCAAGTGATCTGGGACCTGCAGATCTGTTCAGATGAAGGATCCGCAGTTACCATCATCTGGAAGCTTTTCCCTTGGGCAAGTCACATTATCCAGAATAGAATCTTCCAGACTTGTTCCTGGGGGCACGTGCTTATGGCAGGTGTTGTGAGATCCAAGCTTGGGGCAGGGACAGAAAGCTCTCATCATGGGTGTAGACTTGATTCTCCCATTTCAGGCTCACATGCACCTCCGCACCACCCTCAGCATCCACACAGACCCTCCCCACTTGGGCCCCTCGCCCCTGAGGACCTCTCTTTCAATTTCTCTAGAAAGAAAATCTCTCCTCTCCTGCCCTGGTGGGGGAGGCATGGTCTCATGCTGAGTGGGGATCAGGAGGGTTCTCTGCACCTGGCAGGACGTCCAGGGAGCTGCCTCCAATCCCCCTGCCTTCCTGAGGGCCTGCAGTGCGGACTGGCTTCCTTCATTGGCTTTGCCCTTTGAGGGCTTTAGCTTTCTTTGTTCTAATGGGTCAGTAATGACTTGTTTATTCAGTTTCCCTCTTCTGGAAGACTGTTGACATTTCTTTCTTACTGTTGTCACTTCTGCTTCTCACTTTGTCCTTGTGGAGTTTTACTTTGTTTAGTTCAGTCACTCCCTTCGTGGTACAGTTTGGGAAGGAGCAGAGGTAAGATGGCGCAGTTCATGGAAGCCTGATTACATCACTGTTGAAAAATTCGTTTTCTGGAGTTTGCTTCGTTTTCCTGTTAGACTGGCGAACCCCGCAGTGGTTGTTTCAGAACAACAGGATGTTTCGTTGTTCTTCCTCCTCGCGCCTTCCTAGTGAGTACCTTTCTTCCTTTCTTCTTAGGATGATAAGTCCCGAGTGATCTCTTAGTCTCTCTGCTTCCTGTCTCCATCTGTAAACGAAAAGGACTGGTGGTCAGGATGTGGGAACTAGATCGGACATTCAGAGAAACCTGTGTTCAACCAGGCTTCTTTTGGCCTTTACAGGGAGAGTCTCTGAAAACCTTTCTGTATTACACTGAGGTACCGATGTCTGACATCAGCTGAAGGTGTAAGTGTAACTTCTCTAGGAACAAGGATGAGGTTTTGGGGATGGAATTCTAATAATGAATTTCCTATCCTTAGCCAGTTGGAAGGCTAGACTGTATCGGGGCTCGTGGGCCTTTCTGGAAACCTCAGCGCCCCACTCTGCCTGTCCTTAGAGTCAGTCCAGGCTTGAGGACTATTTGGTAGAATCATTTGGTTGTGGGGTGATTTTGCGCCATCTTTTCTAGGAAGGTTCCCGTGTTCACATCTTGTTGCGGAGGGCTGGGGTGGGATGGCTTTAAACTTTGGGAAGGGAGTGCTTTCTGCAGGAATGCCCACTGGGAGACTGATGACAAAGACAAGACAAGGTTGTCACCAGTGACATCATTTTGAGATTTCCCAGTTCTCGGACTCGCCCTGGGGCAGTATCTTTGCCAGCAGGTCGGAAGAAGACACCAGAGGCGTGCTTATCAAACTTGTAATGGACACAAAGCTGGAAAGAATGGCCAATGTAATCAATGACAGAATGTCTCAGAATGATCTGGATATGCTGGAATGCTGGGTTTAAAATAACCAGATGACATTTCAAAGGGATAAATGTAAAATCTTACTTGGGAGTTAAAAAAAAAATCAATGGTAATGATGGGAGGGGAAAAAAAAAATCTCCTGGCAGTAGTTCTGGTAGAGAAAAGACATTTAGGTTTTATTTGACTAAAAGCTCAATATAAGCTGCTAAATCCGAAGAGGCAACTCAAAAGCTGCATTAATGGAACCGTAATGTATTGATCCCGGGAAGTAACACCCTCTTGCGTGGTGAGGCTCACCGGAAGCCCTGTGTTTGCTGGTTTATCTTTTATTAGATAGAGCGAAAAAAGAGTTTGCGAGAGAAGGGCAATTAGCAAAGAGCCTGAGGGTCTGGAAACGGCGTCTCAGGAGAAACTGTGGATGGAATGTTATATTTAGAGGGAAAAGAAAACTGTCTTCTACTTATTAGTGGCAAAACTTCAGGCGAGTTACTGCCCGGCCCCCGTCACCGAGTGTGTGTGAAACGGAGAGGGAAGCGCATCTGTGTGCGATGGGAGCTGGGCGGGCGGGGCAGGAGGCGCTGGACGATGAGACTGGAGAGGTCGGAGGTGGGAGGGGGGAAATTGTGACCATCTTGTACTCAGGATAAAGAATCTGTAGGCAAATTATGTGGTCACGCTCTTATTCTCCAAACAAGGACATTGAGAGCAAAAGGGGGCTTACTGAATACATCAGGACAACAAGTGTAGAATGGGACAGTCTCGGGCACCCCAGGCAAACCAGGAGGACAGGTCGTCCTGATCATGGGCGCTGCTGGAGAGGAAAGCTGCCTTCTGGGCGGTAAGTGACCTGCCTTTGGAGGCAGGTGAACAGCACTCAGAAGGGCGTCTGTTTGGGGCCAGCACTTCTGCTTTGGGTGGAAATGAACTAAATGAACTCTGAGAACTCAGTAACTACTGCCACAGGAGGTGCTCTGTGGAGGCCATATGAAACGAGTTGAACAGAAACCATCCTGGCCTTCCCCAGATGTTTTTTAGATGCGCAGATTTGGCAAAAAAGAAGGCAGAAAGCTCTTTCTGAATTAGGAATCTCGTTTAAAATGCTAGTCTGTTCACCTGGAACAGTATTTCTAGCATGCTTCAGGGAGCTTCTTAAAAATACTGATTCCCAGGGTGTCACCCTGACTTACGGAGTCAGAACAGGGTTGGGGGACATTAGGAAACAGGCTCTGTTCTGGTGTTCGCCTCTGGGATGAGCAGCAGAACCCATTTATTAACTATTTGCTGGGTCGGTGGTAGGATCCCGTCAAGGTCAACCTTGGCACCTTTGGAGACTTGAAATAAATGTTATGATGAAACACAGATGTGGAGCAAATGCCAAACCAGTTAGATAACCTGTGACTTCTCTAGGGCGCTGGTTCTCAGGCCCACATTGCTCTGTCCTTACTGTTAGAGGTGTCACAGCGCACTTTTATCTTTGTACAAGAGACTGAAAATTGCTCTGTGATGGATGGAGGTCTTATTGGAACCAGGGGCAGATGGAAGAGGGGCTCTTCTTTGATGGGTAGCTATCTCTGTTCTTGCCTTAAGAGGGAAGTAAACACTCAGGGAGCTGAGTGGGGAACACTCCCCCTTCCAATTTCTCCCACTGACCGTTCAGTCACTACTGTGCCCGAGAACCGGACAATGAACTCTGTGACAGGTGGGGTGTTCCCCTGGTCCAGGGGCTCACGTTAGAGAGATGCTAAGTGATCCTCTCTTGGTTTTCATTCTCACGTGTGGAAGTGACTCTTCTTAGGAAGGAAGAAGTCTGCGCTGTGAGAATGGGTGACCCTGGACCTAAATTCTGTGTTTCCTTGTTTTTCAAATAGAAGGTTTTATCTTGGAAGCAAAACAGAAATGTGAAAGGAGATTAGAGAAAAAGGTTAAATTTACTGAAGAGAAAACAACTCCCCACGACAGGCAGATCAGAATTCCTAGACTAATGGTAATTAGGTTCCTATTTTAGAAGGCTAAAAAAAGGTGGTATTTTTCCTTGAAGCTTGAATGTACCTCAGTAACCACAGACGTGTAGAAAGGTTTCAGAATCATGGGAAGAGCAGTTGACTTCTATGAGGACTCACGTTCCTTCCTGTATGTCACGATTTAACCCTCCCAGCCTGACCTGAGCCTGTTAAGAAGAGAGGTCGTTGAAGCCCTGGGCACCTGAATAAGAGATAATATTCATTTCAGTTGCTTCTGTGTCTAAAAACTGAAACAGGGAGCAGAAGAGGAATTGAAAGCCAAGAAAGATTTGAGTGTTTCCATCACACATGTTCCTTGGAATGCCTTCAGATGGGGTGGACCAGTGTTGTGGGCGCACACAGCTGGGGATTGAGAGCTGGTGAGGTGAGAACTGGGCGCAGCGGGATGTGCCTGCGGACCTGGAAACTGCACAGTTCACCTGCTCCTTAAACTCTCAGCTTCTGGGCTGTAAGTGAGGGCTCTCGGTGAGGTCTGACCTGACAGGTCTGCTTCTGACAATGCTCAACTCTGTTCTAGGTTGACTATGTTGGCCTTTATTTTTTTCCCCTCTCTTTTCTAAGGAGCAGACTTGCTTTCCTGTTCTGCAGGGGGGCTTCCTTCACTCTTTTAGTCATACCATGTGACACTCACACCAGGTGTCTAAGGAGAGGGAGGTTGGTGGATAGTTTTCAGCAGTTCTTACAGAGAGGTCCTACTTCGCTGTGCTTGCTTGCTTTAATTTTTCCTGCCATTTGATTCCTGATATTATCCTGGACCCCTTCTCATTGAGAATCACATGCTAAAAATTACTCATACAGCTTGAAAAAAAGCCTGGTGGCAGTTGCAGTAGCAGGCATCGTTTACAGGCACCTTTGTATTAATCCACTGACATCTTAAAGCTCTCCCGGAAGATAGCATTATTGTTGTACTTATTTTTTTTTTTAATTTTTTTTTCAGACTCGCAGACTTATATTGAAGTTGAAGAACCTGAGGGTCATAGAGGTTAATAGTCTTGCCCAAGAGTGCCAAGCCACTAGGCGATGAAGCTTGGGTCCTTACTTTTGGTCTTTCTGACTCCAGAACCTTTGTGTATATGTGTGTGTATATGTGTGTGTGTGTGTGTGTGTGTGTGTGTGTGTGTGTGTGTGTGTACGTGTGTGTGTGTGTACGTGTGTGTGTACATGTGTGTGTATGTGTTTGTATGTGTGTGTGTATGTGTGTGTGTGTATACCTCTTTGCTTAAAAAAAAAAAGTCAACGGGTGACTGATTTGTCTAAGTCTTTAAAGGCATATACTCATCACTTTAGGATAGACCCCCGATAACCAGAGAAGGAAGCTAGTCCTAGTTCTTCTCATCAAATTCTCTCCGGGTGAGGAAGGTGTAAGCAAACCCCGGCCTGGGCTACATGATCCAAGTGTTTTGACCTGGATGAACTACACTCAAGTAACAGAGAGAAGCTATTGAATTACTATTTAGAATCTTTGGAGAATCATGGATAATAAATGGGGCAGGAGTTGGGAAGCGGAGATAGGCCAACATTTTTTAGGTTTTAAAAAATGAAAGGACTATAGGTGATGGGGCCTGAGATCATTTCCATAAAGCATTCTTGAACAGGTTATGAAACGGACACTTTGTGAGTGCTGGGGTAGGGAAGGAGCGGTTCCCCTAAACGCCAGCACCGGCTCAGACTGTCCTGCCCAAGCAGCATGATTTCTTTTCAGGAAATGTAAATCTGTGAAGCCTGAAATAGAGTAAACACAGCAGATACGGCGTGTCTGGGCTTTAGCAGGACGTTTGACAGTGTCTGAGTCAGGTCACTTCACACCCAAAGCTTCCAGGACAAGAGCGATAAATATGAGCTGTGTAAAAGGACCATCGGAGAGCATCACCCCCGTTTGAATGACTTCTCCAGAGTCCTGACAACCAGTACCTCACAGGCATGCAGAGAGATTTCTCCTTGGACTCTGCATTGAGCATTTATCATAACTTAGATGAGGATAAAGGGAACATGGCAAACAAAATTTTAAGTGATCTGAAGTTGGGCTGGATAATGAGCATTTTGGTTGAGATGATAAGGTTTCAAAGAAATTGAATGGTTGAGACAATGGAGCTAAATCCTACTGAGATCCTTCTTTGTGACTCCCTTAATGATATTTAAGTTTCCTGGTTGCCAGGAATTGGAGTAAGTGCTGGGATTAGGAAATACACAGTCTGTAAAAGCAGAGGGCATCCTATCATGGTGCTCTGATGGAGGTAAGGCAGGATGTGGGGGGGTGCAGGTGACAGGAAACTCATGAAGGGTGGGTGGGCAGGGGGCTGGGAGGAACTACTGAACCAAGCACGGCCTCCTGGAGAAGACGACGTTTGGCCAGATTTGAAGAATGAGGAAGAGTTGGCTCCTCGCTTGTGTGATCAGTGTTGGGGTGAGCGTGTTCCACATTGAGGGAGCAGCATTTATAAAGGTGTGGTGACCAGGAGCGGCAGGGACTGGGTGTGACAACATGGAAAGCCAGTTTACGGTGGCCATCGATGGCAGAGGACTGGAACAGAGACACGTGTTACACATTTTCTTCATTTTTTGGTTACCTGCTGCTGGGTTATAAAATGTGAGCGAGACCTTAGGAATTCTCTAACGAGGAGCAGCTGTAACACAAAGGCCAGGTTCTCTGATCCTGGGGGCCAGCCCTTTCCAACAGGTTCTCTGATCCTGGGTGCCAGCCCTTTCCAAACTTACTGGTCATGAGTCACCGGGAACTTGCTAAAAATGCTCTCTCCAGCCACTCTCTTGGGGAATCAGTTAGCTCAGGGTGGAACCCAGGAATCGGCATTTTTAAGAAAACCCCAGTTAAGTTTGGGAAATGCTGTTGTAGACCATGATGAGCTGGTGAAGATTTAATACGGAAGAAACATTCAAATGGCCAGTTCTGGCAGCGGTAGGAATGCTCGGAGAGGAGTAAGTACTTTTGATAATCCAGACCTGAAATAATGGGTGCCTAGAAAAATTCAGTAACAGCAGACAGCTTAGACTGGATGTGAACTGAAGTAAAGCTGATTGGATTTGGTTATTGCCTGGATGGAAGGGGTGAGGGAGAATCACTTTCCTGGCTCGTGCTGGAAGCCAAGCTGGGGGCTGTCATTCTTGGGACAAACAGACAGATGGAGAGTCCTGCTTTGGTTAGATTGCGTGCGAGCTGCCTGTGAGATATCCAGGTGGAGATAATCCAGCAGGTAGATGTGTGGGGCTGGAGTCTAGCCGAGAAGTTTGGCTGAGCGTAGCGACTGGATGGTCTCCCGTACACCACGGCCGTTAGAGTCTTGGCTGTAACTGCGGTTGCACAGGGAGCATGTTTCAAGTCAGAAGGGCAGAAGGCCCAGAGCAGAACTCTGTGAGACACTGTATCACAGAAAGCTGGTGAGCTATTCACAAGGGAACCGGAAGCGGGGAACACACGGGGAAGGAGGAGAAAAGGGGCCGAGGGTTTCAGGAAGACTGCGCTGCTGAGGGGTTCAGATGACAGTAACAGTCAACGGTGATTTTTTGAGTGCTTTCTAGGAATGGGCACTGCTTTGGTTGTTTTCCAGGTGTTGCCTCATTTAATCATCGTAATAACTTGTTGAGGTGGGCACTGTTATTACTTAAGTGAAATGGGAGGAAACTGAGGCAACAGAGCAGTGAAATAACTTGGTTAAAGCCACACAGCGGAGAAACACTAGGGCCAGATTTGCACATAAGTAGAAGGACTCCAGAGTCCTGTTTGTTAACCACCACAACCCCTTGTCAGGGAGGACAGTGGCTACGAGGCCCAAGAGTGTCACTGAATTTAACCACAGGGCAGTTTTCCATAACCAGGCTTGGCCACGGTGCGGGCGGAAACCGCTGTCAGCAGGTTGAATGCAAAGCAAGGAAACAGAGACAGAAAGGGGAGATTGCTTCCAAAAAGGAAGATGGGTGGGCACTAACTAGAGTGATATGGGGTCAAAAGTGAACTTTTTTTTTAAGATAGGAAATTATGTTTACATGTTGCGGGGAAGGAGTAAGTAGAAAGAAATTGGTGTGAGATTCAGGGGTTTGAGGACATTTTGGTTGAATTAAGATCCCTAAGTGTTCTCACTGCAAGACAGAAGAAGGAAGGAAGGAAAGAAGGGAGGGAGGGTGGGAGGAAGGAAAGGGAAAGAAAGAATAAAAGAAAGGAAAGAAAAATGGAAGTATGTGGGCTGATGGATATATTATTAGCTTGATTGTGGTGATCATTTCCCAGTGTGTACATATATCAAAACGTCAAGTCGTACACCTTAAATATATACCATTTTTGTTTGTCAATTTTACCTCAGTAAAGCTGGGGGGAAAGATCCCCGAGGAGGCAGGGGGTTGTAGAATCCAGGGCAGCCCGGGGGGCATTGCCTGGACCAGAGGAGGGACTGTCTCCCCTCTCACCTGGAGGGATGAGGGATGTGATGCGCGGATGTGAAAGGAGGTGAGGGACGATCTCACTAGGACAGGACACACGGTCTTGTTCGGAGGGTACCTCGCTGGGTAGAGTGGCAACAGCCAACCTCAGCAGGCCTGTCAAATAACTCTTCTAGACATCGACCTCTTTTTACAGCCAAAGCAGTTCTCACTGGACCAGCCCCTTCCATCTCCATTTTCTCCTTCTCGCCTCCCACTTCTAGAATTTGTGTAGAACCTTCATTTTCAAGCACTGGTTGTTTCTGCCATGAGTGGTGCTTTTCCATTTAGGAGCATGAAAGAAAGCCCTCCTGGTAAAATCTGGTGAACTGAGGGCTGGGAGGGAACAGGGGTCCCCACTGACCATTCCCTCTCTCCCTCCGGAAAGGAAGGACACGAGGATGCATCGATGGAGGGGAGACGGGGCGGGAAGCACCGAAGGAAATGGAGGTGGGGCCACCGGGGGGTGGGCTGGAGCGAAGTCAGCTTGTTTAACAAGCAAAGCAGACAAAGAGGAGAGTAACCATGACAACAGGCTCCTGGCTGAGGCACTCAGGATTTGGGGAGGAGGCAGGGAGGTGGAAGGAGTTGGCTGGGTGGAAGCCCAGAGTTTTGGAAAATGCCATGTCTCCCTTCAGGGCTCTTGGCTGTTAGAGAAATCACCACTGTCACCAGCAGAGACTGGAAGGGAGAGGAGAAGGGGAGAGCAGGGCACTGGCAGGTGAGGTGGCCCCACTGGTTCAGAGAGAGGGAGCTAGCCCCGAGGACCAGCAGGGCTCCTGACCACAGGTACAGAGCGGGCTGGGCACTGTCGGTGTTCATCGCCCCAGTCTGCCCTGTGCCTTCCAGGAACACATCTTCCTCTGCTGAGTCCCGCTTCTTCACGTCCACTGGAGTAGCAGGGGTCGCACAACTAACATGCTTTTCTGTTTTTAGTTTCTCAGGATGTCACATTTTAAACTTACAAACAGTGAGGCATGAGCCAGGCAAGACTTTCTTCTGAGGATGCTCAGAGTCTGTATGTGTGTGTGTGTGCATGTTTGTGAGATCACGTGAATGCAGCCTCTTCCACCAGCCCAGGCTTGTACTTACCAAAGAATTTCTGGAAAGTCTTTTGTCCTTGCTACGTTGCCAGTGACTTCTATAGCTGCTTGAGAATCTCTGTCAAGTAAAATGTAGATATTTTTTAAAAAATGTGTGACTATAACTGTTCCTTTCTGAGTAAGGTCAAGGCACCTGAATGGGAAAGGTAAGAAATTGCCACGATTACGAATGATGCTTTTGGCTTACCTATCTCCTCCTCACACTCAGTGTGATCTCACACCACACGCACCGGCAGCTCTGCTGGGGAGGGACCTCTCAGACCTCTCAGTTGAGCAAAGTGTTTCACAAATACGGCTTTGAGAGTCCATTCCCTTTCTTCCTAACCGACCACCTGCCCCCTTCAGGCTTCTCCCTACAGACAAATGCCGGACCCACTACTGGGCTGGGCCGTGGCCTGCGGTGCATAGCAAACCTCAAGGAGATCTGAGCCCCGTGCCTCGCCCTGGGGCTCTTAGAATCACGTTGGTGCCATAGATTGAGTGTCGCAGATGTCATTTCTTCGCAATTTTGACTGGGGAGGTGGTGATAAAGCAGATGCGTATCCGTTTCCAAATTTCTTTCTCTCCAGATAAGCACTGTAGAGTTCAAGCTGTTGGGAAAGGGAAGTTCTTTTGCACAAAGGAGAGTTGAAACAAGACATACAGGACTTGAGCTCTTTGTTGCAAGCTCTCATGAATAGCTGTGAAAAGAGAAAACATAGTGAAGACTGATTTCCCCAGGGTGCAGAAGAGATCTGTCTCAAACCTGGAAGGCATATGCACAGATCTCCAGCTTTGCTATAAGCCTAAAACTCACCGCCCCCCCCCCCCTTTTTGGAAAAACTAACTTCTGCCAGGTGGATATGGTCATCTTGTTCTTCTTAGCTACGTTATAACTTATAAACACACAGGCTCTACACTGAGATTTCATTGGGTTGGAGAGATTTCCCAAACCAGCGATCTCAGCCTGGCTTCATGTTGGCAGTACCAGCCAAGGGAAATAAAAACCACATGCAGTGGGAGGTAACTGGCTAAGTACCCCTCCCCACCACAGAGGGAATACAAGGAAGACACAGATATAAAATGAGGTAAAGCAACCTCCTCTGTGTGGGAACTGCATTAGGAAGATCCAGGAGGATTCTAGCAGGGAATGGAGAAATGGTTCTACAGTCGAATGTGAAACACACTGATTTACTCCCGAGGTCACCCCTTCCAAATAAACCAGCTCATTGTATAGGCTACATGCACATGCAAACCCCCACACACATCTGCACACACAGACTCCCACACACGAACTCCCACACACGAACTCACTTGCAAACAGGAAATTCAGTTTTACTCATTTTTTCCCCAGTGCATTAATTCACCTCACAAGCATTTATTGAATATTTACTTATGGCTGGGCGCTGTGCTAGACCGAGAGAAAGAGCGTGGAAATGGGGAAGACGTTGCTTCCGCCCTCACGGGGTGTCCAGTTAGCAGGCAGGGAAGACTTGTGAACCCGTAGCTGCATCACAGACTGGTGGCTGCTGTGGTAGATGGGCAGTTGTGCGGCTCTAGGCACGGGTGGTCAGCCCGCTACGGGGAGAGGAGGCAGCGTTGAGGAAGATGCTCGGGCCGCCATAATGAATTACCACAGACTGGATGGCTCTTCCTACAGTTGTGGGGGTTGGAAAGCCCAAGACTAAACCCTAGGTCCCAGTGGGGTTGGGTTTCTGATAAGCGTTCTCTTCCTGGCTTGCAGACACCACCTCCCTGCAGTGTCCTCACATGGCCTTTGCTCAGTGTGGAGGGAGGGGAGGAGGGACAGAGAGAGGAGCCCTTTGTGTCTCTTCTTCTTATAAGGACACTAATTTTATGGGATCATGGCCCCACTCTTATGATCTCATCTAACTTTAATTACTTTCTTAAAGGCCTAATCTCCAAATATGTGCACACTAGGAGTTAGGGCTTCAACATATAAATCTGGGGTGGGGAGGACACCGACATTCAGTCCATAGGAGAAGGCTTTGAGGAGCAGATGGCAATTGAAATATATCTTAAAGAATTACCCAGTCAAAGGAGAAGGGGACAGTGTAGAAGAGACAGGAAGCGAGGAAGGAGCTTTATGCCTTTTTGAGACTGCGGATAGTTTAGGGTGGCTAGAAGGTGGGAGGGAAATGGGAGAAGGAACTTATCAGAGGCCTTGGATTCACTGTGGAGTCGATACGGAGTTCACTGGTTAATCTTCAGGCAGGAGCAATGGGTCTAGTCTCACTGGCAGCAGGAAGACCCCAGTGGGGCGACGACACCCTAAACCAGCCTGGTTGCAGCAGACAGGGAGGGAGGGCGGCTGGGGGTAGTGGCTGGATGTAAGGAAAGGGAAAGCGGGGAGGAGTAAGGACTCCTGGGTCCTGGTTTGAAGGGTTTGCTCTCTTGGGAAGTACAGGTGGGGGGTCCCTTGTGAAGGGACAGACAGTGGGTACAGGTTTAGACATTTGGAAAGCAAGCTGCTCACTTCTAGCGGGTCAAGGAGAGAGGTCTCAGACCGAGAGGAGATGTTGAGTCTCCTCATTGTAGAGGGGAGCGAGGGCATGATGGTGGGTGACTTCCAGGGAGATCTTGTGGGGAAGAGACGAGGGCTGAGCACAGAATCTCAAGCTAGGGAAGGAGGAAGAGACATCTGGAAAGGAGAGGGGATCTAAAAATCAGGAGTGAATCATGTAGGGAAGTCAAAGGAGGAAATTGTGGTAAAGAGGAGGACGTGGTTCCAGGCATTGGTAGCTGCAGACGGAACAGAACATCAATAGAATCTGGCCCTTGGGATGGAACTGGTGGCTTTGGTAAGACATGTCCCCTGGAGGGGGTGGGGGAAGCCTGCAGACCTCTGATGAAGGAGTGAACGCAGCATTAAATGGAGCAGGAGAGAGTGTGGGTACCCAGGAAAGGGAGGTCGGAAGAGTCAAAGGACAGCTCTCCTTCCTTTGTTTTTGAGATGTTTTTGAAATCCTGGAGAATGTGTATTGATAAACTCCAGAGAAGAAACCAAGACAAAACAGAAATAAAACAAAGAATTAAACAGGTTATATATGTAGAAACACATCCTGAATATATGGAGCCCACATGATTAAGAGAGAAGGAAGGTGGGTAGATGTATCTGAGTGAGAGGAGGGGAAAACTGAAGGGGGGTGAGTATTGGCAAAAGGAAAAGAGAGGAGGGGGAAAGGGGAAGGGGAGGGAAAAGTTAGCCTTATGAACATTGCATTAATCAACTCTTAAATCAACTCATTGTAGTTTCTGAGGGAAGTTCATTTTAGAATTGGAATTTAAATTACAAAAAACTCCACAAGTCTAAATACTTAGCCTTTCAGATCCTAGAGATGGATGGAGTTAAATAGCTCTTTTAAGAACAGCACGGCATGGAAAATAACTAGGTTTACCCAGCTAAGTTTAGCATATAAAGCTCTCTACTGAATGGCTTCTTTGTCAACCTCAGGCTGGAGGAGTTCAATTCCTTTTTATTTGGTGAATTCCTTAATTGGATTTTGTTTGCCGATCTTACTTTCTCACATTGTACAATTTTAATAAATCATTATAATCATTCCCTTATGTCTTGCAAAAATAACCTTTCTGACAGTTCCCGAATGATTTTTTTCCCCCTGTGTTTGCATCATGGGATTATTAGTGTAGTTTACAAATGAATCAGGCAAGGGCTGTGCAGCCAAGGGTGTGTTTTCTACCGTTTCCCAGGCAGGAGCTCGGGGCGTGATAACCAGGAGCCCTGAGGTCCTGCTTGACGGGGAGGGCGCAGCGCATTATCTCCTGCCTGGATTATTGATGAGATGCTTTGCTTGGAAACAGGGGAGAGAACTCCTCTATCTGCTTGGTTATTGAGGCCTCTGCAGGAAACAGGTTTATTGGTGAGAGGTATACACTGGTGGCTCTCCTGCTTTCTCAGCTCTGATTCTTCTCTGTCACTTGGTGGTGGCTGGGTCAAGGAAGAACTTATTTTGTTTGACAGACATGCTTGGTGCACGTCTGGCTCAAAACATACCTCTCCTAAGAACCTTCCATGATCCTATTGCAAGGTCGAGGGACTTTCTCGGTTACCCATTCAGGAATTGGACCATGGATCCAAGCTTTGTCCTTCAAATTTCCAGTGTTTTCCAGTTTGCTGCTTTGTTCATAGACCTCAACACTTGGGGTTTGTACAGTCAACTTCTGTGATCCTGACATGTGATGATTTCTTACAGTGATTGCGCTTGGTTGTGTCTCTGTCTAGTTTCTGTCTGCTCTCATTTTTGTCTTCTATTCTCCAAGGACATAGGTGCAGGGGCACGGTGGGGGCCTTCCCCAGGGCCTGACAACTTGACAGTCTCCTTCTTGTTGGTGCTTTGGAAGGAGAAGCTGGGATTTCTCCGGAGGATGGGCAGTTATAGGATTTTTCGGACTAGATTGTTTGGGAATTCAGTGCCCTCAGAGAGTTAAGAGCATTCAGATTGATTTGTTTCCACTTTGTTCCATATGTGAGTAACCAAGACAAAGTTCTCAATCTAGACATAGTAAGATTTAAGCCTGAAAGGCTTTGTTCACTTGCTTCTGTTCTGTCTCTCCCTCTCCCCGCCTCTCTCAAAGGCAACAATCATGAAGTCAAATTTAAAAAAAAAAAAAAAAAAGATAGGAAAGCAGCACCCTTAACTGAGTTTGTGCCCGGGACTGGCTCCTTTGTTTGGTGGTGAACTCTTAGTAGGAAGTGTTGTGAAAAGCCCTGCATCCTTATCATTTTTCCATTTATATTTCCATTTTGAATTGGTTTTTGCTACTTGAGACAAAAGGATTCTTGATTAATGCCTCCTGAGCCTGGAGATTTTATTTCATCCTTCCTCTCTCCGCAGCGTCTGACCTGCCCCTCTTTATAGTTCACCCAGGTGCCGATTACACATTCGTTTCCATGTGTGAGCATACGTATGTAAAAGCTTGAAACCAGAAATGCCCTCCAGAGCAAAAGACAGAAATGAAATGCCTGAAACATAAAGAGGAAGAGATAATATGGGAGGAAGAAGGCAAACGTTGTGAAGGATGTGTTGTTTGAGCGTTTCTGCTGCTCCTGTCAAACAAGCCTCAAAGTGCCCCGTGATATTTTTAATCTTGCTCCCTAGTGGGGAGACCCTCTGCTGTTTGTTGAAGCTGCTTGGCAGGGCTGTGGCTGCCGGTGTGGGTGTGAAGCCAGCTCTCCCGAGGACCCGGGGGAAGCTGCCGCCTCCCTCTGCTGTTTCTACCTCTGCCTTCTTCGTGCAAAAGTTGGCAAATGCTGGTCATGTCGTGGGGTCTATTTATAGTAGGCACACGTCTAACCACCTTGTTCTTTTCTTAGCATCGGCTTGACATGCTATCAATTATCCATGAGGCGAATGACAACACTGGGGAAGTTATTTGAGGCAGGTGCCCTGAGGTGAGAGAGAGAGGGGGCGGAGGTCACATGGGGACAGCTCCAGATGAAAAGGGTAAAATAGACCTTCCTGGCTGCATCTAAGCCCGTGAATGATTCCAGACGGCTGGAGGGGCGGGTCCTGAGCTGGTTGGCCAGCAGACTCCGACTTGTGCCCTTTTCACCTGTGTCTGCTGACGTATGAAAAGCCTATTTGAAAAATGCAAGTTGTAGGATTGGAGATGGTGATGTCCTTGCAGAGGAGGTCATTTCCTTTATACTGTCAGAGCCACAGGAAGGGGAAGGTGGGGCCGGAGGGGGCCCCCGGGGAGAGGGAGTGAGTGAAGGAGGCAGGGCCGGACCCCCTCCTCCACCTAAAGCCTCAGCAGGAGGACAGTAACAGCAGTGCCCCGGTGACCTGTGTGTTCTCTCTGAACCAGCAAGAGGCTGTCCCTCTCTCCTCCTCCTTTTCAAAAAATACACTAACAGAAACATTGATTGTTCCATTTCACTGCAACTGGCCACCCTGGTACCATTTTCTTGTTTACCTGCCACCCACTTGGGGTTGCTCTGTGCCAACTGTTGGGATTTGCTACCAGGGCTGCTGTAACGATGCTGATGTCATTGTGGTTTTAGATCCAGAAACTGAGTCGCTCATGAAGGTGGTGGGAGAGGGACTCCTGCCTTTTCTGTAGCCTCTTGGTACCATCTTCTAGTCCCCACCGCCTCTGTCCACCTCAGACTTTGAATCTGAAGGAGAAAAAGACTGAGCTTGAGTCAGAGGGAGTGGAAGGTGAACCCAGTAAACCTTCTGTCAGCCTTGCCCTCGGGCGGGACCCGACTCAGGACCTCACACCCCGTTCCTCTCTAGGTTTTCTCCGCTCTCTTCCTGCTGCTTCTCCTCCATTCCTTTTGGCAACGAGAGGCTGGCTTCTCCCCTTGATGTGTGTGCATGCAGACTCCTTGGGGCCAGAGTGGCTGGGTCCTGAACGGCCTTGGAATTCTTCCTAAATATATGTGGTGGGCGCTCCAACAGTCGCTGGCAGACTCTCCCAGGGATCCCGGCTCCAAGTCTAATGCCATCTGCCCGGCTAATCCACTTTCTGGGCTGGTGTCTAGTGCCAGAGAGCGTCTGGGTCTGTGAGTGTCCTGGTGCCATTTACACCGACTCCAGCTTCCTGGGGCTCAGCTTGCAGCCTTTGTTATCTCTTGGCAGAGCCACCCTGTCTTTTCCTTTCTCCTCTTCTCAGGAGTCAGACCACTCAAATTTAACTTGGTTTATTATTTAGGGACCTTGTGGGGAGGGGTTAAGATGATTACTCTGAGACAGAGCACCAAGCTTCCAGGATAGTGTGCGCGTGTCTGTGTGGAGGGGGGGCGTGTGCATGTCTGAGCACACACGTGTGAGTTCAGGAGTGCTCCTGGCTGTCTTGGAAGGATGAGTCCACGGTGGATGGATCTCTTTTGCAGAAGCTGCAGGAACCAAAACAGGTGCACAGGGACAGGGGCAGAGTCCTCAGACGGCTGGTGAGTAAAGAGGAACTTCCCACTTTTCGGAGCAGAAAAATGTGGTTGGTAAATATCAGACCTTCCTATTTCCTCTTCATAGACTGAAGGTTGTGAATGAGGACCCCCCTGTTTACACCACCGTGGGGATTGTGAGATCTGGTTTTTGTTTTATTTTTGTATAGTTCATATTATTCTTGAGCAATGGGAGTTCACCAGTCACAGTTTTTTATAATTTGCCCATCTCTTCATCTTTGCTTTCCTCCAGCTTCTATTATTTACAGAGAAGTCTCTTTGGAGCAGGCTAGAGGAGGTTTCTTATGGGGACTGGGTTTGGACATAGCCAGATTGTTAGTCTGAAGGTTATTGTGGCAAGACTTATGATTTTGAAGCATATTAATAGATTGTATGTATTTATGTATTTAAATCCATATGCCATCTGTACATAATGTTAAGGACAGTCAAGTGACTGGCTAGTGCCCAGACATAGTCAACGAACAGAGAGAGGTGGCTTTATTTTTCCTGTCGCTATTATCATGTTATTACTGTCTGCGTCCGTAACTTGCTCCTTGAGAGTCCGCGTAGGATCAGATGCACATAAAGATACATTGTCTGTGGTTGTTTCTGTGTGACAGCTGCAGAGTTCAGTGGCTGTGATGGAGACCCGAAGGTCCACAACGTCAAAAATATTTAGTATTTGGCCCTCAACAGACATAGGCTGCCTTGCTCTGGCTTGACTTCTTTTTTTTCCTTTACATACTTTCAAAAGGTCTACAGTGATTCTAAATCCTTAGGGGCTCTTTCATGGAAGCGTGAATATCACCAGCACTCAAGGAGATTCTAAACTACCCAGACAAGGAGGAGGGAGACACCTGCAACACGGATAGGAACACGGATAAAAATGCATGAAAAGGTACCCAGCAAATACTTACAGGCCCCACCAAGCGCCAGGCAGGCTGTCAGGTGCTGGGAGAGACACTCAGGAGAAAGGAATATGGTCCTGGTCTCCGAGCGTGGACTGTGCAGTAGGAAAAATCTGCTAAAATAACTAGGCTATCTGACAGGTTCTCATAGTGGCTGCAGAAAAATTCATACTGTTTTGGTATTTAAAGGAAACTAAAATGACTTTTCTAGTCCAGTCCAGTAGGTCGAAACTTTGGAATGGAAATTAAGAGATGACAGTGACGACCGCTTCCTGGAATGGTAAAGGGGACCTTTCTCTGTAGCCTCTAACTCTTCACCAAAGCAGACCTTTGCTTCTCTTGTAGAGGGAGGCCTGTCTTTCCCAAAGGAAAGGTAGGAGGACGCTTGGCCAGTTATTTGGCAGGAGACTCACAGTTATAACAGACCCAGAGATGCCCCATTTTAGGCCTTTGATAGGGACAGAAATATGAATTAAAACCAGAGTGAGTCTGGAACTAGAAAGGACCTTTTAGAGATCACCTACTAATATCCACTCATTTTGCAGCTGAAGAAACTGGGGCCAAGAGGTCTAGTTCATTGTATAAAGTTGTCTCTGGAAATGAGGACTTCTGACTTCTGGTCTGTACTAAATTTTAATACAATTTTTCCCCCTGAGGTTTTAAGCCAGATTCTCCATGGATGTGGAGAACATGTCAAAGTTATCAGCGTAAAGTCTTTCATTGCCTTAAAGGACCTTTCCTTGGTCCTCCAGAATCCCCAAGGTCACAGATGAAGTACTAACAACCCCCTTAGGACTTACCTTCCCCCGGTTGCCCTGTGGGTCTGCTCATGAGGTGGACCTTCCTGGGCTGGCCTGGACATGCTGCTCTGCTGATTGCTGCCTGGAACACCGACATTTGGGGTTTTGGGGGCGGGGGAGAGGGGTGGGTAGAAGAGAAAATGACCCACGGGTAATGGGGAGGTTGAACTGCCAATCTGTAGTCATTTGTTCATCCATTCAGCAGTATTTATTAGGCGCCTACTGTGTTCCAGGCTTTGTTCCAGGCGTGTGGGCTGCAACAGAGATTTAAACAACAAGGACCCTCCTCGTGGGTCTCACATGTCAGTGCGCTTCACCAGGGAGAGGTGTTTGTTTTGTAGGGGAGCAACTTGGACTGTGGACGGGTTGAGGGGCTGGTCCTGGAGTGGGAAGTCCTAGGTCTGAGCTCCAGCACCGCCTCTTCACCAGCTCCACGCCTCTGTGTCCCTCTTTCTTTCCTCTCCTCTCCTTGTAGCCAAAGCCCTGTCTTGGTAAACCTTCACCCTGGTTCCTCTAGGATGGGGTTCCCTTCTCTTACCCTTGCCGAAGCGTGCCGTTCTTCCTGGTTCTCCTGATTCTGTTTGACCATCGGTCCTGTTGACATGATCTCCTGTCCTGTTACCTCTTGCTCCCTGATGCCAGTGTCGTGTCCTGGTGCCGAGCTCTGTTCTCTCGTGACGCTGTGCTCTGCCCCACAGTCTTCCAGCTCCCACTTGACCCCACTGAGCATAGCAACTCCAGGTTGTGGGTCCCACTCTAGGGCCCACTCACTGCAGGGACCAGCTCCACCCCAGCTATGTCTGGAGTCAGGACTGTCCACACATCATTTCCATTTCTGTGATGCTGTTTATTCACTGAATATTAACCCCTCCTTTAACCATGTTTAAAGGGCACCAGTCTAGGCAGGGACATCAGGATGAAGAAGGTCAAGTCCCTCTTCTCGTAGCTTTTACACCTGCAGAGGTGGACTCGGGGTGGGTTTTGACTAGCCTCAGAGACCAGTGATTCTTCATGTGCAAAATGATGAGCTTGCAACTGACAAATGTTAACATCCCTTTTCGCTCAAACATCCAGTCTAGAAAATTTCTCCTTTACAGTGCCTTTTCCCCCTTCCCTCTTGCTGCTTCTGCCTACAACTGGTTATTATTTCAGCTAAAGTTATAAAAACAACCAGGATTTTTTTTTTTTTTTTTTTGCTTCCAAAAAGAAGTGAGAGAGAGAGAGGCAATTCTTTAGATCCTGGATAAGGTGGGCCTCATGGGTAGTTTTATGCCTCTGACTGTCTAGGAGCGGGAATTCAGCAGCGGTTTCAGGGGGACTCTGCTTGGGGAAAGTTACCAGCTTCTATAGAAATGATCACGGTATAACAGCTAAGGGAAAGGGAGGCGGGGTGGGGACTCCACAGTCCTGCCCGTATTTTAGTGCTCTGCCCTTGTGCATTTTGTAAGCTGAAGACACACAAACAGTAGGGATTTTATGATTTGAGCATGGAGAGACAGAAGACAGAGGAGCTGTTTGAGTTTTTCTTACATGGAGTTAAGCATCTTATTTTACTAGTTTATTGATAATAGAACTCTAGAGCTGGAAAAAGTGATTAAATTCATAAATATTCGATGATCATTTAGCCACACATCCCAATTTCAAATAGTGTATTCCGTTGTCTCCATAAATACTCCTGTAGTCATAACCTGCATGTCAATATTTGGTTCCGAAAATATAATCATGGGTTGCTGTTACTGTCTGCAAGGCACAACACTAAATTATCTTGTCATCCAACTGAGTTTTTATCATTATCTCTTTGCCAGTTTTATTGGAAGAAACCAGTAACTTGTGAATCATAAAAGGTTAATAAACCTAGTCATAATTTCCTTTCATTACCAGGTGTCTTTAAGACACCCTCTCTCGATTTTTACTAATATTTTTCTAAAGGTTTTTAAAGAACTGAATCATGATTTGTCTAATGGGATTAGGTTGGGAACACTGGGTTTGAAATGAATTTCTAATAACGTTTAAAGAGTTTACATACGGTAAGACTTTGTGGGAGCAAAAAATACTCTTTTGTTGTGCTAAACCAATTAGATTCCAGGGTTTCTTTGTTACAGCAACAGACTGTAACGAGTCCATCCAAACACATGCAAACCCATTTTATGGACAAGGAAATAAGGTCTTTAAAAAAATTGAAGAAACAGAAAAATGCATTTTTTAAAATTCCTCACGGCTTCCTCTTTCCCAAGAAATAATTCTCGAATGTAAGAAGTCTATGACACAGAACAGTTGTTTTACGGTGTTTCTGTGCCCAGAAATACTTGGTACAAAGTAGAAACTCAGTAAATATTTGTGGGATGAATAAATGACTATTTTTTGTACTTCCTTTAAGTCTTTTTTCCTATATACATGTGTATAAAACGTATGTAACAATGATTACATTGATGTCATTGAGTCATATTCTGTATTTCAGTTTTGTGACTCCCTGTGTTGATTCCAACCACGGATGCATTTATATTTGGAAGTTCTTAGAGGGATCAGATGAAAATAGCATTATATATGGAATGATTTAGGAATGTTTTGTTTGTATTTCAACTCTCAGTGATTAAGAAATCTAAAATTGGTCTTTTCCTTCTGGGCCTTAATTCATCATCTACAGACCTGTATATGTAGAATCAGCACTTACATAGTCAGTGTTTGATGATGAATTTGAGTGATGGTGAGTGACCATGAGGATGAGATGCTGACATACTGACAAAGTTGAGTTCACATTCTGGAATCAGAAGAGTCTGAATCTGAATCTGTTCCTCCCCCCTCCATCCCCGTCCCCACAGTACCAGGTTATGTGACCTTGGGCAAGTGTCTTACACTTTATAAACCTTATTTATTTGTCTGTAAAATGGGTTTGCATTTGTTAGGATGGGCTCCATAGAGATTATTGCCATAAAAAGTAAACCTTGGAATCTAATTCAGCCCAACAAAAGAGTACTTTTTTCCTCACACAAAGTCTGAGTCAGGTCTGGACCAGCTGTGCGGGGAGGGAGGCTGGGATGGAATGCCCTCCTCTCTCTAAAGGCTCAGGATCCAGGTTACCTTCCTCCTGTGATGCTGCCATCCCATCTCAGCGAGGGATCTTTGATAACTGCACAGCGAAGGAGAAAAAGCCAGGTGCTGGCACCCAGCTCTTAACAGCCTTGACATCGAAGTCACACGTTAGCTATCACATCACGTGCCACTGTGCAGCTCTGGATGTACAGCCGCGCTCATATACAGGGGCTGGAAGTAAAGGTTTTGGATACGTAGGATGGAAAGGAGACCTGGGAATGGGTGAGCGCTGGTAGTTTCTGTGACAGAGCTAATAATAGTAACTCCAGCAAATGTTGGCGTAATCCAAACCTTCACTAGCCCATGATTAAAAGAAAAAAAAGATTACCTTTAGTTTTTAATCTTAAATTATATGGCAAGGAACCTCACTAGCCAAATTATTAGAAATAAATCTCCCTCAAAATATCTTTCAGTGATTTTGAGGAATTTGCTGGGTCCTGCCTCTGGGGTGTTCTTTAAGACGGCTTTCAGATTTCTGCCTTCTGTCCCCACATCTCGTCCTCTGGCTGACTCTGTGCCACTGAGAGGACTTGCTGTGCCTGTCGGTCCTCCCTTGGTTCATAAGAACATACTGAAGCCTTGAAGCTAAAGCAAGCAAGACCCAGAGAACAGCTTACAGCTGCTACCAGATGTGTTGGGAATCGTGGAGTCTCAGACCTGAACCTAACGTGAGAGTCTCCTGCTCTCCCTCTCACCCCCACGGCAGGGGCTCGCTCAAGCCTCTACATGCTGAGACTCTCCAGACCCGACCCGCCTGCGGGGAGAGCGAGGATGACTTCCCTGACCTATTTCAAGGCATTTATTTGTGAAAACTCTGGATTACTCCTTCGCAGGATGGCTGCCAGTGAGAAACTCATTTCCTTCCAAGGGAGATTTCACAGTGGGGCTTGGCCCCCGTGTCCCTGAAAATAGAACTGAGAGTGCTTTAATCTAAATCTGGATTATTTGGGCTCAGATCGTACCCCTGCAGGGACCAAACAGCCCATTCAGGTTGTGCTTTGCCAAGTCTGCTTTGCCTTCCTGTGGCCTTTCTTCCAGGGCTGGGCAAAGGAAGATGAAGGTTACCCTGGTCTCGATAGTCTAGCGCCAGCTCCATCTTCTGGGAGCAGAAGCCCAGGCGACAAGCACAGCATCTCAAGAACAAAACAGAATTTCAAGGCTTGATCCATCCTCAGTCAAACTTTGGAAAAACAAGAACAAAAACACAATTCATAACTTGTAATAACCTATGCTGAAAAAGAAGCTGTATATGTATAACTGAATCACTATGCTGCACACCAGAAACTAACACAACATTGTAAATCAACTATACTTCAATTAAACACACACACACACACACACACACACACACACACGAGAGTTTTACCTCTGCAGACCTAGTTCTCTTAGTGTAGCCAATTTCCATTATTAAATAGATACTTAATATGTTGGTCTGAAGTTTTTACAATGTGTTTCTTCTTTGGATTCAGGCTTTCCAGAGAAAAATGGGAAAGCACTTGTTGCCTTCCATCTACCTGAATAAAAGTCTTATTTACTAAAGCAATCCTTTCTGTAACAAAATAATTCTGCCCCCTGCTTCACCCCAATGCCTTCTTCACTTTATAAGGCAGAAGCCCACAAGTGGATGTTTTTTCCAACTTCACAATGATTTTAAAGCCCCATCCCCACCAGAACTCCCTTACATTAGATATTCTGATTACAATGAAGCAGCGTTACATTTTCCATTCTCTATCTTTCCATGCATTATTTTATGTAATAAACTCCATTATATATAAAATTTTAGTCCTGCAACTGGTGACTTCTGGGATCAAGCCCTTTTTACTTGTTCACACACTGAATTTTTCCTTCCCAACGTCAGTTTTTTCTTGGTAACTTACTGTTTCTTGCAGTTCTATTTATTGAATAAAACATAGGCTGTTTATATATCTGGGCTTTCGTCCTGTGAACATGTGTTTGTGGTTTGCATATTAAATCTCGTCTTGTAGGTCTGAGCCTGTCTCTGCCTTGGAAATGGCTCTTGTGTGCATGGGGGCCCACGTGTTCAGGCCCTGCATGTCTGTGGAGCAGAGGGGAGGTGATGCGGAGTGCCCGTGGGCATCCTCGTGTGCACCTGACCTTGGCAGTGAGTCCCAAGCTGGCCCGCTGGCACTTTTTAAATTGAAGCTCTGTTTCTGCCCAGAGCATCTCTGAGGTTCTCTGCTGCTGCTCCAAATGGAAGGGGGCCCTAACTAGGAAGGATTTTAAAGTTCTATTTCTTTCTTCAGGTTTTTCCTTTTGGAGGTAACAGCTGACAGAATTGGAATGGCAGTAGGTGGGTGAGGGGGGTGGGGGTGGCAAGAGGCATGGCAATCATCAGGTTTGGGAACAGTCTCTGAGCCAAAGAACTGCCTTTGGCACGTGAAAGCGTATGCGAGAGTTTGTCTTTTGCCTCCTTGGAAGGAGGTACTCTGTAAATCTGACTCAAGCAGGAGCTATTTATGGGAGATCGTTATTAAAGGACAGATAATTGATTTTCCAATTAGTATGGGCTTGGTGAGATTGTGAGTTGGGCCACCAAAAGCTTGTTGTGCACGAATAATTTTTCTCCAGCACTCCATAAGGCAAATACAAATTCTCGACAGGAATCTTTTCAAGAGAATCAAGAGTATGATAATGTATTGTACTGGTAGGTGTAAAAACACTAACAAAACCTAGAGACTTGTTATTAGATAGCAGATCCTATGGTTTTCAACATTGCTCCAATCAAGAGGCTTTGTCTGTGGTAACTATTGACTGTTTCCCAAATCGCCCAACGTTGCAAATTCATGAAATTGGAGCAGGCGTCCAAATTTGTCGAGATAGTTATCAGAACTAGATTCAGCCCTGAGCCCATGAGGGACTGTCATTCTTAGGAATTCAAATAGCTACTCGGGCACAGGTGGTCATGTTTGACCAGCAGGTTCTCTGCACCTGTGTTTGTTCGGTTTTATCATTCAGACACAGATGCCTCTTGGAACACCACGTCATTCTTTCCGATGAAATCTTTCTGCAGAAACCACAACCTCTCCACGATCCGAACAAGAGGGTATCAGTATACAGAGGGACGTGACATAATAAGAATCAGAAGCTGGGATAAGCCAGAAGGGACGCTGTGGGATTAGCTTTCTTCTTCCAGTTGGATAATATGTTTTATACACCCTCTTTTCAAGCCTGAGTGTTTCACTTGTCCATTTGCATTTCCTCTAAGCGTTGCAAATATCCAGTTGGTGTGAAGAGGCCCCTGTAAACCGTGCTGGCATGAGTAATACCTCTGATGTTTATGCACGGAACAGCGCGCCTGTGGCAAGCTGACTTTTGGACACTTGCTATCTTTTACTAATCAAAATTAAGAAGATCGTTAACTATAACCTTCCACGTCCACGGCGCCTTCCAGATTGACTTTTCTCCCTTTTGGGTTTCCTGACCTGGTGGAAGGCAAGAAAGGAGAGCTGAATGAGCTGCAGCAGGCTGCGAGGGTGATGTCCCACCACTCCGGGACTGACCCTTCATTGGCCTGTTTGAGTGTATTTCTCTAATTCTCAAAATAACCCTTCCAATGGAGCTTTATTAGCCCTTTTTATAGATGGAGAAACTGAGGCTCAGAGAGGTAAACTAATTTTCCCAATGACTCAGACCAGGATTTGGACCCAGACAGCTGCCTTACAAGCCGGGTGTGGCTGCATAGTCCAGGAGCTTCTGCATGAGAGCACCCTCATTCTGCGTGGATTTAGTATGTTGGAAGTTTATTTAAAATTACAGTCATAGGTTGAGCATTACGACAAGTCATAGAAGCATCCCAGAGATGTTTCCTTGATTAAATATTTGCACCAGTTTGGAACACACTGAGCAGCCAGGCTTTGGGCTGATTGTTTTGGAGGGAGAGAAGTGTTGGGCTGGTCCAGGTAATTTCTTCATTTATTACAGTGAAACAGTCTCTGAGTCTCCAGTTTTCAGGCAGGGAGGAGTGATGGCAAATCCCTGGAGACCGCTTGATGGCTATTCCCTCTACACCTGCCGCTGCCAAAATGCTTTGGTCGGGGCTGCAGTGGAGACGCAGGGCAGCCAGACGGATGCCCCAGGGAAATTTCTTATGCAGCCTGACCTCAGGCATCCTCCCTGTGGAAATTCTTCACATCACACATCTTGCATTCATGCCAGACAGTACTGATTCAGTCTCATTTTTTCCGCGGGATGTGAATAAAATTAGAAGTAGGAGATAGAGGATGCTGGTCTTTCATCCAGAATTAATAAACCCCGATATTTTAGACTAATTTCCCAAGAATGTGCATTTCTGCAGTGCGTGTCTCAGACTGCTTAGACAGAACTTGTGCTTGTATTTGTTGGAGCCCCCGGTTTCCAGATCCTGCTGTAGGGCTTTACGTAGAGGAGATACCCAGGTTTAACATGCTGGGCTTGCTCTTCAACTTGTTTCCAAGGCAAGTGATCGACTGATGTTCTCTGTTGCAATGAGATGCTTCTCTCCTGCTCCAGCCTTGAAAGTCATGATGGAGCAGAATCACTGGGCAAGACCAGGAGGAATAATTAAGACCTCAGTGTCGACCCTCTTTGTACTGCCAATTTGATTCTGCAAATGGCAAAAATAGACTGGAAAGCAGATATTCACTCTCATATGCTCTGTTGACAAATAGGACAAATAGGGAAGAAGGGAATCGGGAGGCATATGACCAAAAAGAACCTCGCCTGGGCAATCTGGAGCATAAATGTCTCTGAGAGGACCTAGCAGACGCATTTATGGAGCACTTGTTACATTTGCCAAACCCTTTCGTAGCCACCCTCTCCTTGGCTGTTCTGACGATGCTGCTGCTGGGAAAGTGGTTCTGTGCTCCCCATTGAGGAGAGGGGTGAGATGTCTAAGGCAGCCCTTTGGGAAATTAGCAGGAGAGCCGGAGCTAGAGTCCACGGAGAGGTCCTGCCCGAGGTCCCATAGGAAGCCCCTAGGATATCGTTCCTACCTTAAAAAAATTTTTTCCTCTTAGACAGATCACTCTGCACCTCTGAAAAATCCAGAGAGGCCTAAACTTTTCTTTGTTTAGAGTTTTAAATATGGGAGGAGGCTTGGAATTTATTTTGTCCATCTTTTCATTCTGGATTTATCTCTAAATGACAGTGAGACCCAGAGACACGTGACCTCCACGGGGTTGAGTGATTCTGTGGCCTCGGCTAGACTATAAGATACCTGGTGTTACATTTGAATACAATTTTTGAAAACCAAAAAAAAAAGATACCTGGTGTGAATTTATACAAATGCACCGTGGAAGAACTGCAGCCCTCAGGCACCTGGCTCGGCAAGCCAAGGTGTCTGTGCGGAGGAGGAGACGCCCTTCTTCCAGGTGGACACAGAGCCGGGTTCACACGCGGCATAGAGGGCTGAGCCCCGGCTGGATGTCAGCTCCCGACCCTCGATTTGTGATACACTGACTGTGCCCTGTATGAGGTGGCACTGCATGGTTTTCCCAGTTCATTTAAAACAGATTTGGATGGAAAACATTACTGAGTGAGGGAGTAAGCTTTCCGTTAGGTAGATAAATTTGTCCATATGCCTACTAATTGCCCTCATTTGGCAGAAATCAACCAGACCTGGGGGACGAGGGGCGAATCTTTCTTTTCTTTCTTGCGGTTATGGGCATAAATAACTAGGATGTAACCAGATCTGCACGGGCTGGTTTGACTAATGATGAGCATTTTTCAGAATTGTAGCCAAGAAAAGAGACTTAATGAAAGTCTGGCCAGCTTCACCATGAGTAGCTTGTGAATTGGATGTGAAAAGAAAATAGAAAATCCCACCTTCTCTGGTATTAAAAAAAAAAAAACCTGTTCAAGTAAGAGAGGGCTTTGGTGGCTTGAAAAACCATTTTCAAGCTCACTTCACTACAAGAGGACATTTTCTCCAGGAGCTCGAATTTGAATGGATAAGGTCATGTTTGTGTCACTGATTAATGCTTAAAGCTTATAAACACAACTAGCCCTTCACATTGTGGCAAATGCATTTAGTGTCTCTTTATATTCCAAGGAATCTTACTATTCAAAGAAATCCATCCATGAATATTTCCTGTAAATCAAGAATCTTTTCTAATGCCAATAGTTATCTTCTAACGCCTCTGCTTTGAAAATTTGCATGTATTGTCTTTTCTTAAAATAAGGCACATCTAAATGTTTTTAAGTTCGAGCTAACACCATTGGGTAGGTGTACACACTGAGTATTTTGGGTTCCACATTTTAAAAACAGGTCATGTTTCCTGTCATCCAATTGTGTTCATTCATTAGTTTCCAGTTCAATTTTTGAAACCAATTAATTAACCTTAATTTTTAGGAATTGTTCCACAGATTGTTCAAACTTCTGATTCATCCTGACTTATAAGAGATAACAAAGATCATTATCTAAAGCCACTATTAATGATGTCAGGGCAGATGCTAGAAAAAACTGAATAGGGTGCTTCTCTCATCCTGTGGTCCATATGACCTCTGATTAAGTTAATCGTAATTCTGTATCTAACGTGGAGAGCCTGACACAAGGTCTTGATTGACAAAATCTATTTCCTCCTCATACTTACTCAAGCCTCTTGGAAGCTAGGGGTTTCCGATTAAATTAAGCTATTTTATGAGCTACAGGAGATCCCATGTGGTCAATCTCAAGTTCCCGCTGCTTCCAGTGTTTCTCCTAGTTGATTCTTCTGCTTGGGACAGACAGGATGCCGTTTGTGGGTTTGTTTGACCTTCTCATGTAGAAAAATTTCGCGTGTTTCCCCTTTCAGCTGACCATTTTTAACGTTATTTACTGATCGCTAAGCACGTCAGTGCATTCTCTTGTTTATCCTTCGTAGCAACCTGCCGAGGTGAGGACTACTGTTCATCCCACTCAAATATAAGCCACAGGGGGACTAAATAACTTTCACTGACACACAGCTAGTAAGAGGTTGAGCAGCTCTGAAATTCAGGTTTATTTGTCTCCAAAATCCTTGCTTAAACCTTAAGTTAGGCTGCCTCTTTCCGAAACCTAGCTGGACAGAGATGACCTGCTGACTATATTCTGTGTTGATATTGGAAATGGTTTTTTCGTGTTCCCAGTATCCATATTGCTCAGGCTGCAAAATCTGTTTGGACATATATTAAGCGATAATTTGAGGTCAAACTAATGCTGTTTTCTCTGAAATTTCCTTTGGCTTATCTTCGGAGAAGTTAGAATGAGCTGAGGTGGGGATGGAGAGGAGAGAGCTGGGGGGGAAATTAAACAGATGCCGTGTGCACTGAGGTCGAGCGGCTCTGTGTATAACACGTGTGATGCGTGTGGGGCCTTGTGCCGAGGGCTCAGGCCCTCGTCATTCTCTCACTTCCAGCCGTCGTTCCCAGTGTATGATCGTGTGCCAGCACGTAGGGTCTAGGGGAGCATCCTGCCTCACTGACGCGTGTATCGCAACCAGCACGGGGGCAGCTGCTCCAGGTCACTGAGTTTCTCAGGAATCGTCTCCTTTCCCTGGTGCCGGGCCATGGCAGCGGCCACTCGGTCTGCCCCAACTAGTGTCCTTAACTTTAAATTCGGGGGACCAAGAGTTGGGATTTTGCTTCCTTCCTTCCCAAAATTCCTTTGGGCTCCGTATGCAGTTTGGTCCACTTTCTTCATAGTGACTGATTTCTTATACCAACACTTTCCAATCCCAGGAAAATGACTTACTACTCAATTGGCATTTAAGCATCTAAGAGATGCCTTTGCACCACCAAGAAAAATTAATTTATTTTAAATAAAAAGTTAAAAACTCCACCACCTTACCATTTGCCTCAGAGATCCTACAACAATATAGTGGTAAATTCTGAAACACAGATATATTCAGGGTCCCCAGGGAGCACAGGAAAGGGCTACTTGGCCAAATCCAGAGGGTTCAGGGAAGGTTTTCTGGAAGGATGATTACTGATCTGGGGTCTCGAAGAATGAATAAAATTTAACCAGGTAGGTAAAAGTGGAAAGAGTTTTTAGGTGAGAAGCACAGTATGCATCAATAAAAGGAGGAACAAACTGATGGTTTGTAAAGAAAAATTAAAATTGATTAAAATCACTAAAGCACAAAGTGTGAGGCAGTGAAGGGTAGATGATACGTCTGAACAATGCCTGAAACTTTCCAAACAGATGAAGATGTGGTACGTGGGGAGGTTTGGAGCAAATTTTGTAGCGGCTTTGGATGACTCACACCGTCTGCATCATTCAGAGTGGTGTCTGGCAGATCCCAGAAACCTCTTTTAAGACTAAGTTCTACTGAACTTGGAGAGAGGTCAGTGCTTTAGGGCAGTTAGGATCACCAGCTCTAGGGCAGTTACAGTGAAAGTCACTCACAGAAGGACATAAACTGTTGAACATTCTTTCAGCATGGTCTGTTTGTGAGAGCCTCGAAACTAGAATATTTGACGTTAACAAATACGTCGTAGGCAAAGTACTCAGGCATTGCAAATCAGGCAGGGTTTAAAATGACCCGGGATTATGTACACAGCTTCTGCAACATGAACAAACTCAGTTTAATGCATCTTCATTGAATACCTATAAAGCTCCCTGGTATGAAAGGCACACAAAATGAATATTCACAAATATCTTTTGAGCAGTGATGGTAACTGCTGAGGGGCGGAGTTTACTCCACTGGCCAGTGTTTGCACAGCTAGCGTCAGCATAGCAATTGTGATTTAGGCGAATAAGTCAATACTACACATGATAGACTTGCAGGTTTTCTCAAGAACTGTGAGTGGGTTTTAAAGTTTTGTTGGAGGATGGAAACTTACTAAGACACAAAAGTGTTTATATGAATTGAAGATTGTTTCATAAAAAGTTACAGGGTCCAGCTAGGGCATGAACAGTTAGTTGTAGAGAAGGCCTGAGTAGGGAGAGCTTAGAATAAACATACGGTGTGGATTTTTATTTTGGGAATCAGAAACTCTGGGGTAAATTTTGGCAGATTCTTAAGGGTCAGATGGGCCAAGCTCTAAGCAGAAGGTCTGTGGTTTATTCAGTGGTGAGGCCAAATTTGGGAAGCTGAGAAAGCAAATGTTTTGGGAAGCTACTAGTTTCAGATCAAGGTTAGGCAAGGTCGAGGATTTTGGAGAAACATAAGTTGACACAGGGGCGTTGCCATCAGAATACAGACGAGCCTGATTTGGAAAGGAAAGGGTTTGGTCTACAGTTTCTTTTAGAGTTCAAGGTTGTTCCCTAGGTACGATGGTGCTGGGGCACATGTCATGATGACAGTGATGACAGTCACACTACTGATAGTAGCTGCCATTTGTTGGGTCTGTAGTATGTGCCAGAAGCACTGTTAATCCAACAAATGTTTTTATGAGCTTCGTGCTGGAGAAACAATAGACAGCACAGGCAAAGTCCTTGTTCTCATGAAGCTTATGTTTAAGTGGAGAGAGACAAATAATAAATACATAAGCAAATCTACAGGAAGTTGGAGGGTGATAAGCACTTTGGAAAACGGGAGAAGCAGAGTGAAGAGAAGAGGGCTGGAAAGAAGGTAGAAATTTGCTCAGGAAAGGCGTGGCATTCTGCACAGAGATATTTTAGTATGAGAACAGCCAAGCAGGTTTGGGGAAGAATGTTTTGGACAGAGGGACAAGTCCCTACGGTAAGAAAATGTTCAGCAAGAACAAGGAACAGTGACGGGGCAGAGCAGTGGGAGCTGAGGGCTAGATCTTACAGAGCCTCGCTTACGGTTATTTTAAAGGATTTGCTTTTTAATCTGGTGAAATGGGAGCCATTGGATGCCTGTCTAAGCACTCTGAAGTTTTAGCTATATTATCCTTACCACACAGGCATGAGATTGGTAGTATTATTATCCCCTTTTCACTATAATGAGGAAGCCGAGGCAGAGAGAGCTTAAGTGACCTGCCCAGAATCAGCTTTGACATTTCGGTATGAGGATTTGACCCAGGTGGTCTGATTTTAGAGCACACACAGGTTGCCTACGAGGGATTACAGAGGGATGTGGGAACAATTTGGAGGTTGACAGATGTGTTCATTATCTCGATTATGGTGATGGTTTCAGGAGGGCATGTGTATGGTAAAACTCTTCAAATTGTACATTTTCAGTATGTGCCGTGTATTGTGTATCAGGAAAGTTATATAAAGAAAAATGTTTTCAAAATGTGGGAGAGGCCTTGAAGAATTTGAAAGCAAAGAAGTGACATTCCTATTTTGTGAAGGGTGGATTGGAGATCAGTAGAGAGTCATCACAAAAATCCAGGAAAAAGCTAGTCAGGGACTGAACGAAGGTGATGCAGAGGGCAAGGAGGAGAGGAACTCGACTCTAAAGGTAACAAGACCCAGGGACTATGTAGAATAAGAGGTGAGAGAAAGAAGGGGCCTGGGATTGTTATTGAACCAAACTTGGGTCTGCTTGCCCCTGCGCAGCAAAGCCAGTCTGCTGACACCGGGTTGTGGTGAAGGAAAGTGCAGCGCGTACCACGGGGCACCAAGCAAGCAGTCTAGGAGAGCTAGTGCTTAAAAGGCCCGAACTCCCCAGGGGCTTTCAGGGAAAGGTTTTTAAAGACAGGGTGAGGGAGAGGGCTGTGGGGTGCATGATCAGCTTGTGGACATTCTTCCGATTGGTTAGTGGTGAGGTCATCAGGAGTCAACATCATCCACCTTCTGGTTCCAGCCCGTCTGGGGTCTCCCTGCTTGTGGGCAGCGTTCAGTTAACTTCTTTCACCGGGTGAGGGTTTCAGTCTCTGCAAAACAGCTCAAAGGATATGGCTCAGAATATCATCTGTAGCCCTTGGGGAGGAACTAGAGGTCCTTGACTTTGTTTGATGGCTAAACTATTATTATTTTGTTTTGCTTGACTCACTTCTCTGATTAAACGTACTCCTTGGAACTCGGGGAAGCCTAGGAGACTAAAGTTTTTCCACAGACAAGAGGCAGGTGGAGGACATAAGGGGGCGGTCTGTCCTGGGAAGCCCCATAGTGTCCTGATCCGTTACAGGATGACTGCCAATTTGAGGGCTTGGTTGGACATGAACTGTGGTGCCATTAACCGAAAGTGTAAATTTCCGGAGGAGCAACAGATTCTGGGGAAAGATGGTGTAGTTGTAGACATGCTGAGATTGGGGTGCCTGTGGGATATGCAAGTTAATAGATTGTTCTAAACTTAGGGAGACCTCTGGTTTAGAAATTGGGTTGTGGGAGTCAGGGTGTGAGAGGTCACTGAAGCCATAGGCACAGATGAAATGATCCAGGGATGAGAACGGAGTGAAAGATAAAACTGGGGAATACCAGTATTTAAAATGAGGTTAAAAATATTTGGCATGCATTTTGTCCTGTGCCTCCTTTTGTGCTCATGGGAAACACTGCTCATCAGCCACAACACTTCTCTGGAAATCTCTCTGCACAGGGTTCTTAGAACCCACTGCGGTTGATCAGTGTCGAGAAGGAAGATGTAGCCTCTCTTCCACCCCTGAGTTAAGCAGTGAATGGGAAACCGTTGAGGAGATGAAGGTGTGTGTCTTAGAAGCCAAGAAAATTTCAAGAAAAAGGAAGTAGTCAGCACAGAACTTAATCCTATAAGAACTGAAACATATTCATGGATTTAGCTGTGAGAAGGTTTATAATGACCTTGCTGAGGGTTGTTTCGGGGGCCTAAGAGGGCAGGGGCTAGGTTAGAGGGGATGGAGGCATGAAAGTCAGGGCTGTTCTTCCCAGAAGCTCAGCTCTGAAGGAAAGAAGCAGACGTTTTATTGAAATGGCCTCTACTACTTTTGTAAATTTCTTCCCAAATCAGAGTTGTATTCGTTTTTGTAGGTTGTCACATTTGTTTCTTAAATACGGGAAGATCTTTGGAATCTCTTTGTTAGGAGACTTCCGAGCACAGGACAGACGCCCTTATTTCTGGGCCACATCCTGCCCTGAGGTCTGGGAGGAGACTGAGTGTTAGAACTAGCCTACGCCCGCCCCAGACCATCCTGGAATAAAAAGAGGTGCTCGTGGTGGGAAGAAAAAAATGGGAAAACTAAGGGTACCACTGTAAAGGACACTACTTTCTCCTGAAATTGTCTTTTCTCCTATATTTGGGTTGAAATTTCTTTACTTAGTAGATGGTATTTTTTTTCCCTTTAAATGCTCTTAGCAAAATAAACAGGGTGGCAACTCTCTATCAGTTACCCCATTTTTTTCTCAATGATTTTAATTTCTTATAAACAGCCATCTCTTAAAAAACTTTTTACCTTTTCTGGACCAGACTTAATTTGAACAAAGTGAACTCACTGGGATAATGAGATTGTTGTTATTAGTCCTTGGGAGCTCAGAGCTGTTGGTCTAATCCCCTAGAACTTCAAAATAAAGGACATGAGATTATCTGCTGAAATTAGACTTCAGAATCAGTTGTAATAGAGAAATGTACAAAGTCACCGGAAAGATACAGGATGGCTCCCCTGCCAGCCAGACTTGACTTGAATGTGATTGAAAGTATTAATATGTCTAATGGAAGACTGTGTTGCTAAGCGATGAGGTTGATTTAGCTATGGGAGGAGAAGCCACTGGGGCAAAGCTGGTGGTGCCTCTCTGAGCACTGATTTGATGAGTAAAAACCTTGGCAAAAGGATGCCTTTGGGTACTCGGGTTGCACTGACAGAGACCAGATGGGGGCCTTGGGTCAGAGAGGCTGGGCTGTGTGAGAGCTGGATGCCAGTCCTTACATTTACTGCATCCAACTCATCTTCATCTCTATCCATCTTCATTCTTTTTGGGTTTTTTTGTTTGTTTGTTTTTGGCTTCCCAAGAAGGAAGAGAATACTATCATGCTGGAGGTAAAATGTTTTTCACTCAGACTGAAAATTCAAATCCCTGTGCAGATCCTTTCTCGATAGAAATTCATAAACTGGCATTCTGGATTTATCCCCCAGTCTCAGCTGTGGAAGGATTCTTTAATGTACTGACAAAGTCTGGTTTCTGAGCCTGTGGGGTTGAGGGCTGCTTGAGACCCTGTGATATTATCCAGCAGGACTCTGAGCCATGACTTTCCCCAAGTGGGAACAAACTTTGATGTTGCCACTATTTTGTTGTTTTTTTTTTTTGTCTTCCCCTTCCCCCAGCTTTATTGAGGAAAAATTGACAAATATAATAGTACACATTTAAAGTGTACTGTGTGATGATATGCTATAATATACATTGTAGAATGATTACAGAGATCAAGATAATTAACACATTCATCACCTCACATAGTTAACACTTTTTTTTAATGGTGAGAATGCTTAAAATCTATTCTCGGCAACTTTAAAGTATACAATACTATATTATTAGCTAGAGTGACCGTGCTGTATATTCAATCCTCAAAACTTCTTCTTCTTATAGCTGAAAGTTTGTGCCCTTTGATCTACAACCCCTCATTTTCATTTTCCTCTCCCCTAGGCCCTGGCAACCAACCACCATTCTATCCTCTGTTTCTATGAAATTGGCTTTTTTTTTAAAGATTCCACATATAAGTGATGCCATATGGTGATTGTCTTTCTCTGTCTGACTTATTTTATTTGCATAATGCCCTTCAAGTTCATCCATATCGCCACAAATGGCAGGTCTCTTTTTCACGGCTGAATAATATTCCACTATATCTATCTACCTACCTACCTACCTGCCTACCTAGCTACCTAGCTACCTACCTACCTACCTACCTACCTACCTATCACATCTTATTTATTGGTTCATCCATCAAAGAACACTTAGGTTGTTTCCATATCTTGGCTATTGAAAATAATGCTGCAAAGAACATGGGGGTGCAGGTATCTCTTTGAGATACTGGTTAAGAGAACACTCACACTCCATTGGTGGGAATATAAATTGGTGCAGCCACTAAACAGTATGGTGATGCCTCAAAAAAATTAAAAATAGAACTACTGTGTGATCCAGCGATCCCACTCCTGGGTGTACAGCTGAAGGAAACATTGCCACTGTTTTTGGACCACGTTGTGACATACCATAATTTTTCCTTTAAACTTTCCGTCCAAATCACCATTTTGAAAAAAACACCAAATTAATAGCATGTTTATTGACCATGCTGCAAAAAAAACTATATTAGAGAATAACATTTACTATTTTCACCAGGCAATTTTTGTCAGTTCAACATTTTCTTTTTGTTTGTGTCTTACCAGGAGTAGCTCCAAACTTTTGTAAATTTTTTATTCACGTAATTGTATTCACATGATTTAGGATCCTCCTGTGATGATGGACCCCAAGCCAGGTCCCCCTTCTTTGTCCTTAATTCTGCTCTGATGTCTTATTAGTCCTGCAGATCTTGGAAGAGGTGAGTAGAGAAGGGTTTAATCACAAGACAGTTTCCTAGATTTCCACTTCTGACCACAAACAAAATGTTCTGTTTTAAGCTTTTGCTATAAAAAATTTCATGTATGGAGTTCTCCTCGTGGTTTGAAAATTATTTCACCCCTCAGGCTCAAGGCTTTCAACATGACCGTGAGCATCTGGGGGAAAAGTCAAAGAAAACGTGTGGTCATTTGAGTGTTGGATATATGGTTGGAGAAATTCAAAAATTTGTAAACATTCTGATTTGAGTCATTTGAGTTTTTCCTCTCCTTCTTTCATCTGCTCTTTTGTCATTATGTAAATAGAGCCCCACAGAGGTCTGTGCAAAGAAACTACAAAGAAAACTTCTTTGCCCCGGATATCCCTTTCTTGTGCATTTGACCAGAATGCCCTCTGTGCTTGGCTCTGGGTGGTATGTGATGGGTGTGGAGAGGCTCTGTAGAGCAGCAGTGGGATTCGGCTGGGGCTCTTTGGTTATTGCTTGAGTCGCTTTGCTCAGAATCTTCTTATTTTGATGACAACTTTTGTTATTGCTGTCATATGATGTATTTAGAAATGAAAATAAGATGAAACATTAACTTGTTGAGTGTCTCCTCCTGTCCTAGATGAGGGTCACGAGCTTTGTGTTCCCCACTGACATGGGAAAGATGGGCTGGTAATTTCTGTCCCCTTTTTTCTCTTTTGTATGACTTTAGACACCTGATTATTAATGTCATTGCAGTTAACGAAAAAAAGTCTTGTTTCCATGGAAATGGCATTAGGAAGTAGCTTTGGGAGCTAAACATCTCCTCTTCACAAGATAACGTTTTATTTTCTTTCGCACATCCTGAAAACAACAGCACCCTTAACTAACAACATGCATAAATAGACACTTCGGTAAATAAAATAGAAACATATAAGAAAAGTTTCATCAGAAGTTATATCAGACCTGTAATAAAGTAGCAAGGTCACTTAGGAATGAGGAACAGACTCCCAGGGGAAGTCATGAAAGCTTTCCTAGTATGCATGACGTAAGACTTTTTGCGGAAATGATATACCATCAACATCTTTCATAAATCTGTATGGTCAAGAGCAGAGGTCAATGGTGATGTACCAAGAATTCTTGAACCCTAAAAGCTATTTTTAAAAGGGACGAAGTTTTAGAAATTCTTTCCTCATCCTTACCTGACTGCTCCATGAAGAAAGGGTTGTTGGTGATTTTGCCTCCTTTGTGAATCTCTCCACCGAAGAATTCATGGTGAGAAAAGGAAAGCTCATGCACATATCAGGTGGGAATTATTAAATTAGAATATGCCTTTTTCTTAGACTTTTGGAACTTTCAGCTCTTTTTAGCCACTGACATCATAGTTGAGGATCGTCATGTTTTGGTGAATGATTTTGGTCTAACAGGATTGTTTTGGTGACCAGGGGAATTATCTTACCTGATTTTATTTCTCAGAGTGGTGTCTAGGAGAAAAATCCTTATTCCGAGTTTGGACTGGAAGGGGAAAGGATAGAAGGGGATAGAAGAAGATAGAGACCCGTTAAGGAGGCTTTTGTAGGAATATGATGTAGGTGAGGATGCCTTGGGCTGGTGTGAGGGCAGAGGAGATGCAGGGAGTGGAGCACCTGACATGTTGCAGAGGTGGAGCTGACTGGATTTAGTGATGGTTGCGAAGGCTGAGGGTTATGGAGTTCTCAGGGAGGACTCGCAGCGACTGAGGGGATGAAAGGGCCATTGAGATGGAGGAAGAACCAAACATTCAGTTACGGTGGGTGTGAGGGTGGTGGGAAACATGAGTTGGGGCTTGAAAGACTCTTTTGGACCACAGAGACGACATTTTACAACAGCTGATGTAACTAATAACTAACTTTAGGTGCCATAGGACAGACATTTAAAAAAGGGATGATATACTTGATAATACCCTCCCCACCAAAACAAAGACATCAGGTTGTGTCCAATAAAAATCGGTCAGCAGACTTGAAGAATTCAAAAAGAGAGTTAGGCGCATAGAGAAAAGTAAAATTTTCCATTTCATTCTCTTTGGGTTTAATTTACATGGAAATGTATGCTTGAAAGGGAAATAGAGGATGTTATCAGAAGTCAGGAAACAGAAGTGTAGGAAGAAAGTACACAGATTAGTTTACCACCACTTTTAATTTGCTAAGACTAATTAAATCTATTTATGTTTTATAATGAGAGAACTATTACAAAAGTTATTTCAAAAAAATTACAGAACATTTGAAAAAGCTATTTAAAATAGAAATGCCTCTGTTAGAGTCTCTTTTTTTCCCAGCTGAGGGAAGCGTTCCAGCAAGCTCCAAGGATGTAATGTCTTGTGATGGCTCCAGGTCACCTCAGGGACATAGTGACATAATAAGAAAAACCAAAGGGAGGATGTTACAGGCCTGAGATTTTAAATAACTGAGGGAAGATTGATTGGAGTATCAAACTGAAATTTGGTTATTTTGACCGTTTGTCAAGGTGGTCCAACTTGTATCTCTGCCCAGAAAGATGTGTTTCAAATATCTTCGCTCTAGCCTTCTTAAGCAGCAAAACCAGGAAGACCAACAGTTCCACTGATTTATTCACTGATTTATCATTTCTCCTTTTGGTTGAATGTCTTTTGACCAGTTCTTTTCTTGGCTGCCTAATGCAAGTGTGTGCACACGCGCGTATGTACACACACAGCTCTCCCCACACTTGATAGAGCAGAAATGGAGAGAGGAAAGAAGCGTAGGGAGGAGGCATGGAAGAGAAACCACTGGCTCTGGGCGGACGTGGCATTAAAGGGTGGGTGAGGGAAGATGCCAGCAGAACACCTGCGATGAGTTCTTCAGGAATTTTTTGTACCTTTATACCTCCCACCCCTTTCTTATCTCTATAATTATTCCCTTGTCTACTCTGACCTTCCTGTCTCCATCACTGGCTGCTCCTTTTTACCATCTTTTGCTTGAACAATCTTGTCTTCACAACTGGTAATTGTTGGAGAGCCCCAGGGTGCAGTCCTGGCATTTCTTTTCTTCTCTGTTCCCCGCTGCTCCCCACTGGGACCTCATCTGGTCCCGTGGCTTTAAGTCCCATTTATATGCTGAGGACTTCAAATGTTATCTCCGGTCCTTACCTCTCTTCTGAACTCCAGACTGCCTACGTGACATCTTTGTTTAGTTGCGCGGTGTCCACATCTCCAACCCTTGGTCCCCATCTCAGTAAATGTGCCACCATTTGTCCTGAAACCTTGAGTCAGTCATCCTTGGCTTCTCTTGTTTTACTCGTAATCCTCCTCAGTCCATTAGCAGATGGCTCTGTTTTCAGGATATATCTAGAATCTTGCCAGTGCTGACCGCCAGCACTGTTCCCATTCTAATACAAGCCACCACTTTCTGGACTATTGCAGGAGCCCCTTAAACGGTTCTCTAATCATACCTGTCCCCTTCCACACTCATTCAGATCTGTTCTCCACACACAGCAGCTAATGGGATCCTTTACGGCATAGTTCTGTTCGCATTGCTTCCTGGCTCAAAAACCTCTAATGGTTTCCTTTCACACTAGAAAATCCATGGTCCTCATCATGGCTGAGAAAGCCCCGCATGTTCTCGCCCCAGATGCCACTCCAGTCTCATCTCCTGTCACTCTTGCCCTGACTCATTGAGGTCCAGCCTTACTGACATCCTTGCTCTTCCCTGAACAAGACAAAAATCTGAGGGGCTCTGCACTCGGAGTTACCTCTGTCCGGAGCTCCCTTCCAGCAAACAGAATTTGTCTCTCTCTCACTTCATGTAAGTGCCTACTCAAGTGTCACTTCCTCCGAGGGGACTTTGCTGACAACACATTATCTAGAACATCATCCCTTACTCTGCTCTCTTGTTCACCACTGTTGCCATCACAGTTTAACTCTCCATGAAAAGTGTGCTTGTTGACTGACTCTTCACCCCACGGTGAGCTCCCTCAGTGAGGGACTTGGTCAGGCTTTCCTGTTTTATGTCTTGCATCCAGAAGATTGTCTGACCATGAGGCATACCTATGGGTGCCATAAATATTAATGGACTGAATAGCAAAATCAGTAATCAGAGAGGTTAGTTTCTTATTTTGGCAGCACTGGCAAAGGTGGCGAGTCTGGCCAGTGCTTGTGGGTGTCCAGCATGGTGCCTGGAGCAGAGTTTGCACGCATAAATGTGTTCGGAGAATAAACGGTTAAAGTCACACGAGTAAGTGAGTCACTCGTACACCTTCATCTGCTCTTTAGACCCATTCATATGGCAGGGTTACCCTGGCAGACGACCTAGCTTTGTCCCAGGGGTCCATGCAGACTCCCTAAGGTTGTTGCCTCGCAGCAATCATACCTGTCAGGTACTGAGCACTTGCTGGGAGCCATCCGCTGTGCTTAGCGCCTCATGTGCACTGACCAATTCAATCCTCACGATGAAGCTGTGAGATCGGCACTGTTAGTGGTACCATTTTACAGGCGGGGTAAGTGAGAAGCAGGCGGGCTTATTGTAGAGTGCACAGCTGGTGCGCGGTGGGGCGGACCCAGGCCGCCTGTGCTCTTGAACACTGTGCTGTGTGTCTAAACTGTGTCCTGAGAGTGGAGGAGTGGTTGGCCTCAGGGAGGGTTGGAATTAGACAGGAGGGAGTGTCCTGGGCAGTGGAGTCACAGGTGCCACGGGTCAGATATGACCAGTTCCATCAAGGGCACAACAGAGGTCCAGTACGGCTGGGGCGGAGAGTGAGTGTGTGAGAGGGTAAGAGATGAGCCTGGTTATTAAGCCAGGAGCAGACTGTGGAGGCCTGGGAGTCTGTGGAAGGGATTTGGGCTTACCCTGGGAAAAGGGAAACATTCAGTGGCTTTAAGCAGGAATATTGGGTGCACAAATTTACATTTTTCAGTAGTCATACTGGTGGCCCCTTAGGGGATGCGCTGGGAGGCAGACAGGTGGATGGCAGGGAGGCCACTTGGAAGGCCTTGCAATAGTCCGAGGAAGGGTTGATGGTGACCTGATCCAGGGTGGTGGTAGAGGTGGTAGGCAGGTAATATAGATTTGAGATAGAAACAGTGGGACTTCGTGACCGGGGCGAGGAGGAGGGATGTGTAGATGGTGTCATTTATAGAGGGACTGATCAATCAGTCCCTTAGCTTCCATTCTACAGAGGGACTGGTTACTGGCACATACACACAGACCTTGCTCATTCACCGCACAGCTGTTTGTAGTAGGATTAGAAACAGTACAGTGCCGGGCCTCGCACAACCCCAGGGACAGCCACTCACAGAGAAGACATGGGGGGGGGGGGTCCCTGAATTTGCACAACTGAGACATTAATTACTGAATTGCAGTATATTCAAACAATAAAGCAGGATGCAAGTCTATGTATTGATAATGATTACCAAGATATATTGTGAAGTAAAAAGAAGGTTCAGAACAGTGAGTCACCACTGTTGTGACTTATGTTTTAAAAATCTACTTGTACACATAAACACTTACAAATGTATAACTTGGTTCTAGAAAGATACATAAAATATTATGTAAATATTTCACATAAAATTGTAAAAGGATTCAAAGACTGGAGGCTAATAGTGGTAAGGAAACTTACCTTTTTTTACTGTATAAATTTTTTTATCTTTATGTATTAACTATTAAAAAAACTATTAAAAATAAAAAATCATGGAGACTTGATAATACAGTGACAGTTAAATTGATTAAGCAAATAGGGATAAAACAAGCCAGATACTAGTTTATAGCCATTTAAAAACTTCTGAGACAATATTTAAACCATAATGATAAATTCGAAGGCAAAATTAAATATGAATGTAATAAATGTGGGGTTTGAAACAGTATGTGGGGAAGGGACGGCATATGAAGTTCTTATTAAGTATTTGACAAACAAAGGATAACAAAAATTTTAAACATAAAATGTTTGTAGTAACATCTGAATGTAATTAACTGACCTTAGGGATCAATGCACACAGATAGGATTAAGATTTGAAAGAGAAGAGCTTGGGTTAGAAATGCCATGATAGAAACCTTAAGTATCTAATAATTTTACCCAAAATTCCACTTTGCAAATTACTCTAAGGACTCAAGCTTCTTTTACGTGTGAAAATTCTTCAGATTGATGAATTTTAGATTACACTCCCAGTTCTAAGAGAATATTCCTTAAAAAGCGTGAGGAGCTCTGTGTCCCTTGGCAGGTGCACAGCTGCTAGTGTAGCTTTGAGGATTTGCTCTGTTCGCCGGAGAACATGAGATCACTTTGCAAAATGAATGCACAGTTTTAAACAGGAAGAGTGGCAGGAGCAGGACCAGAATATTAGATCAGGTTTGCCGTTCTGGGTTCTCTGTATTCTTAGTCTGTGAGTAATTGGCATCTTTTGAGAAGGGGCCAACTTTGCCAGCCTTCATTTATCAAGGCATCCACAGAAATGCTTCAGGGCCAGGATGGTAACTTTTTGAAGCATTTGCCTGGGTTCTAGGTAAGGTTGGTATTGAAAAATTTTCTGGTTACAGTATTAAAATTCACTGTTGGCATCATGTGGATGCCAGAGAAATCCTAAAAATAAGTCTTAAGTAAAAGGAACGACACATTTAAAGCAAATCCCAGGCAGAGAATACCTTTTCTCCTCATTCCTCCCCTATCTATAGTAAACCAGTAACTCACACAATTGAAAGTATAATACATACGTAAATATAAAATAAAGACAAGTTAATTGTACAGTCTGATTATCAGTCCTCTCTAATCATCCTCTCTGATGGCGTCATCAGAATGATCAGCATAATTGTCTCTGGAGAGGATGTTGATTTACGCCACTGTAACTGCAGAGAGAAGCAGTAACAAAGCTTGGGGCCCTTCCTCTTGTCCTGACAGTGGGTCCAAACAGAATGCATCAACTTCTAAGTGCCTCTTTTCAGATTCTTGCCCTGAGGTTCTTCTCTCTCGAGCTCTCTCTTGGTTGGTTCTCTCGCTGCCTGTTGCCATTATCAGTGATGTCAGGGGAGCCTGAGGCACAAAGTAGTGGGGTACTTGGTGCGTCCCAGGGGAGGGAACTGTGGGCCAGAGTCTGCCTGCTTCCTGGGAAGGCCAAACAAGTCGACACTTGGACGCTGGGGTGACCCCAGGATGGGAAACCCAACAGTCTCCAAGGGTTTAGGATGTCTACGTTATCCCCGAATTTGAAGCCCCGCATCCTCGTTTATGTCACGGTTCTTCAGCCTGTCTGCAGAGCTTGCTCCTCCTAGAAACCGGTGCTTTGGGGGTGGTAGGGGGCAGTACCTGACTGGGGAGTCCATAGACAAACATGCTTCAGATTCTGCTTGTGTCTTACTGGATGTGGGAATGGGGACGGGTGACACGACTTTTGTGAGCCACAGTTTCTGTGTGAGTGTGAGGGGGTGATGGCACTGCCCACCTGGTGAGCAGGTGCGAGGGTCATGTGCGCCGACTGTCGGTAGGAAGTGCTCCTGCAGTAGGCATTCAGTAGGTGCTCATTCTTTCCTTGGGCCAACCCTTTCCGCCACAAGTGAGCGTGATTTTTAGATGTGGTTTGTGGACGGCTTGCATCAGAACTTCCAGAGGAGTTTATGGGAAAGATATATTTACGGCCACCCCCCCTCAAAAGCACTGGGCCAGAAATCCCCCCAAGGAGCTGGGGATTTTTGATGAACAAGCTTCCCAGGTGATTCTGATGGAAATAGTTTGGGGACCTTGGTGCTGAGGGGTGATGCCTTCCCAGCCAGCTGTAGACAAATAGCACTCTTTCTACAGGACCGCACAGCTTGGGGGCCTCTGGGGGAGTGTGACTCCATGGGAACACCCTGGTGAATTCAGCTTAGAAAATGATGGACTCGTGTTCAAGGGGAAAATGGAGACATCTAACAGCCGCTGTGACCTGCTGATCAGATGCAGCAGGCAGGGCTCATCAGGAAACTGGTCTGGTTTTAAGACGTTCCTGGAAGAGTTGAGACAGTTGTAACTAATTCTTGGCTGAGGGGGCTGCTGGGGGCCCCTGCTGTGGAGGGGGTTTCTGTTGGGAGGAGTGGCTGTGTCCCCACTTTACCCCTAAAGGCCCCAAGTCCCTCAGGGGCCCTGACAGTACACACCCTTCGACACGGAGTTTGACCGCCAAGAATCTTCACTGGGCTGCAGACGATAGTGAGGTGCCCTTTAGGGCACACTTCATGTGGATTCAGGTTTTAAGTCCTGTTTAAGTTTCAATGGCATCTTTTAAAGGTGGGCGTAGGATAGCAAATGGATGCAGAAAATCTCATGTCCAAGACTTTAAAATACTGTATGCCCAAACCGAGAACCTTCTGCTGACCAAAATACCTACAAAGCAAAAGACCGTGTCCCTTGTGTATTTTAAACGGATGTCTACCCCATTTTAAAAGTGATCGTTTTTCATTGTGGTCCCATTGGCCACGAGTCCCTCCAAATGGAAAGTCTTTGTGGCCATCAGATGGCTGTAACCTGCCCTGGCACAGCCCGGTTCTGTGCTGTCTCGGAGTCGCTCGTGCCTCCAGCGGGAGCTGCTTTCCTCCTTCCTCGCTCGGGGCTGAGAGGCCGGCTGGCGGATCAGGAGCTCTCCCTGAAGACCGCTGCTCTCCCTTGGATGGATCAGGAGCCACCTGGGACTGTGACTTCCCACGCTTTCCTCAGACCTCCTTGGACGTTCTGGGTTTTCAGAGGGCTTCCCCTCCATGTTTGCCAGGGCGCAGCCGCCCTGAGCAAGTCTCAAGTTCTTCTGAGGCAGTGACATTGTGACTGGAGTGCTGTTGGCTGGAACCTTGTGTGTCCTACAGAGAGAGCTCTCAGTCCCACAGACTGGTCTGGAGTCAGAGAGAGTTTTTGATTCTGGCCTCCAATTTTAGTCACCTTGCCTCGTCCCCCTGGCCTCGGTTCCTCTCGCAGCCTGCCCCGCCGGCACTCACACCACCCCTCCTGGCAGGGTGAGCATCTCCTCTCCATGGGGCCACCCTTTGGGTTCAAATCCCAACTTATCCTTTATTGACTTGCGATTTGAGGCAAGTTTCATAAACTCTCTGGGCCTCATCGTGCTCATCTATGGAGCTGCTCTAACAATACCAATAATACTGCCTCGTGTTGGCTTTTTTAAAAAAACCCTCTTATGTTGTCTGATAGAAAGTAGATCTCGATTGCTTTTTACTGTTATCCCCCCGAGGCTGCGAGCCATCCAGGCCGGTCCAGTGGGTTCCCATTTCACTCGCTTGAGGTGCTGTGAGCGGGCAGGGCCTTTTGGTGAGGCATCAGTCCCCACTCTTGGGGGGCCTGCGCCCCGAGCACATCCTGGGAAGGCTGTCTTGCAGGAGCGCCCCTCTTCTGGTGGAAGAGAACGGGGCTCATACGTTCTCCTTCCCTGGTAGACGGCCACAGCAACAAGGTGGATGGATAATTTGCAACAAGGATGCTAAGGGGACGTTTAACGCCGTCAGGGGCAGTGATATGGACATGGTTTGATAAGTCCGTGCTGAGGTGTTTATCAGTCCAGAATGGCCACTAGGCAGCGGGCTTTCTATGGGAAAGCTTCAGGAGAAGATCAAGTGCAAACCCCTTGTTTATCATATTCCCTTGTTAGAATTTCATCTCTTCCTTCTTTGTGCCTCATCCCCACCCATAGAACATTCCTCTTTTCACTAATTTTCGTGGAAATTTAACTTAACACTTCCAAATATCTAAAATGTCAAAATCAAAGTAAAAATATTTCTATGTAAATATGTGCACCCCCCCCCATATAATGTCGCTGTTACCCAGCCGCACCCTCCCTCAGTAGTAAACGAGCAAAGACGCGTCTCTAAGCCTCACAGAGGTTCCACAGCGTCTCAGAAAATGCTGATGTCACTTAAAATGCGCTTGCCTACTCTTTGATTTTATTTTATTTTTCATTTTTCTGAGAAGTGTTCCCTGCAGCCAAAATGCCAGCTCCTCATTCTAGGGTAGAATTCTAGTTTCTTCTAACTTACAGAAATATTAAAAAAAAAAAAACTCACAGTCTTTCTCTTCTGTTTCCTTCTTGAGAGCCAAGAAAAGCACCTCAAAACCATTTATGACCACAATTAAATAATAGGGCCTCCCAGATCCCACAGGCTCTAAACCAACCAATTGAAGAAAGCAACCTTTTTGTAGTTTTTCTGTGTATGGGCCAAAATTTCTTCATGCCGTTCCAATCTCATTAATAAATACTGACCACCTCCTATTTGCTGGTCTCTTTAAATGGCCCAAAGTGAGACACAGTCCCTGTCCCCAAGTGTCCTATAATCTAATAAGAAAGGTTAAAAAAGTGAACCGACCTTATGGTACAAATGGAAGAGGACAAATTTCATAAGAAAAGATAAGAGCCAGTCTGGAAGATGAGAGTACAGTTAGCAGTGAGCAAGAGGGTGTTGATACAACATTGTGCGAGAGGCCGACAGAAATGGAGTAAAATCAACGTTGGTGGAAACATTTGCCTAGGTCAGGAGACAGAGCTGGTGGATTTTTTTTCTTCAGAGAGAGAGGCAGAGGAATAGGTCAGTAACGGTAATGAGACATGTTTAAATTTGAGGAGTGAAAGGTTAAGGGAGTACCCACTGTGACATTTGGGAATTTGCACAGAGAGTCTTTTGCAGAAAGGGAGGCGATGGAGATGAAGTTGGAACTTGAAAAGAGAACCTCTCCTGGTCGGTGATAAAACATTCACTCTGGGTGTACCTTTCAGCCTCTCAATACGTGCTGCCTGCGATAATAGTGTACATTTGATGTGTACGCTATCATTGGCTTTTAAAGATCATTAGAAGAATAGTGATTTTGTTTTTAATTACCTCCCTGCTGAGTTTTCCTCCACTGGCATCTTTTGCTTTGTGTTTGAGTTAACCTGTTCCGGATCCAGCTGTCTCTGGGTTCCTGGCGTGAAGGAGAAGTGAGTGGCAGGTTGTTATAGCAACTGAATGTGATAGCAGGTGGGGATACCTGTGGGGATTGATCATGAGCCCGAATCGGCTGCAAGCTTTTCTGAGGAAATTTTACAGTCATTTAAAGGCCTTTCTTGCAGTTTTCATTCTGACAGTGAACCTTCTCATGAATGTTCAGATTGTCTGAAGATGTGACAAAATTATAATAAGGCAGTTGTAGGAACGTCCCACCTTTCCCAGAGAGCTGTAACATTGAACATTCGATCGTGGTTCTATTAAAGTTGTGAATAAGAAGGGTTTGGCAGAGACCAGGATGGTAATGGATTCTCTTATGTAAAAGCTTTGGTGATTCCCCTCGTCGGTGACCTTCTTAGGAGGCTCCTCAAGGCTTCATTCTCTTGCCCTCCATCATCCACTTCCTGCTGCTTCTTTCCCTCATACTCCTCGCACATGAGCACGGTGGTGAGTCTCGGGACCAGCACACCACCCTCCCTGTCACAGCTCGGGGCCTTTGCTGTGCTTTTTGCCCCTCTTCCCAGCAAGCTTGGAACCTAGTTCTTCTCTGGTTAAACTCTTCTCAGACCGAGCTCAAGTGCCACCTCCTCCGTGAAGCCTTCCCTGCATCCTCTTCTAGGCAGAACTCGCTCCCTTTTCTGTGCTCCCTGAAGACCAGCTGTACCCCTGATGGAATAAGTGGGGCGCTGTGTTGTGGTTGTTTGGTCAGTCTTCAGGGAGCACAGAGTTCTTCTAAGTAACACGTTTTTTTCCATTGTTGCTTTGCACAGTCCTCTTCTTGTTTTGCACGAAATGGGGCACTGTGGCGTGTGCCCACACTTGTTTGTTCTGTTAGGCACATACATGAGCACCACCCTAAGTGAAGCTGGGGCTTTAATAATGGCCCCTCTAGGGCGTCACTGAATGTCCAAATGATGTTTTGGAGGATGCTCAAAGGGGCGTTGTTCTTGGACTTTAATGGACTTTCAAAATGGGAGGGCAAGAAGGCAGTGGGCCTTGAACCTTCCTCTGCTCCACCGTCAGGCCAATGCACTATTTTGGCCTGAGTTTCTCCATCTAGGTTTGGCAAGAACTGTTTAATAATACAAATGCCTCAGCCTCAGAGCTTCTAATTTGGTAGATCTGTGGATGGCTCCTAATTAAGAGGATGTTTCCAGAGCTTGGCCAGTGACTGTGCACAGCTGGACCGAGAGGCACTGGTCCCACAGTGGCTTTCATTCCTGGATGCACATTCAGTCCCCCAGGGAGGTTTTCCATATATCCAGTCCCGGGTCCTACCCACACTGTTTAAAACAGAATCTTTCACACCAAACTGCTGATCTAAGCTTTCATCCTCCTCCTGCTTTCCACCGAGGAGCGAGATGTGGAAGGGAGCCGGGCAGAGACAGGCGATTCTGTTGTGGGAAGTCACAGAAGGCCTCACATTTACTAGTCTTTATGGTGGTTATTTTTATTTTTGTTTTCTGATAAGGAGGGAGGAATGGAGGCTAACAATATGAACAGCTAAGAAGTAAGGACATTTCAGGTGAAAAAATTAATATTCGTGAAGGTGCGGAAATGAGCAGTTGACTTTGGCTGATGGAAAAAGCTACAGATGAGGGTTAATGAGGTGGACTCCGGCACGATGGGGCACAGGGATGCAGGGGGCCGCCACTCAAAGTTTGCCTGAGGATATGGATTTAATGTTGGCAAGCACAGGGAGTTACTTTGTTTCTAAGCAGGGGAATAATTTTATAGATAACGTTTAATTTCAATAAGATGTCTTTTTAACATGTTATGGCATGTCTTACTCACCTTGGGCTGCAGGAAAAAAAATATCATAGACCGGGCAGCTTAAACAGCTGGACTCTGTTTCTTACAGTTCTAGAGAAATCCAAGGCCAAGGTGCTCGTGGATTTTGTTCTTGGTAGGAGTTCCCTTCCAGGCCGGCAAATAGTCTTTGCACCACGTCACTGTGTCCTTACTTGGGAGGTGGGGGGAGAGACATCTGATCTCTTCCTCTTCCTGTAAGGACACGAATCCCATTATGGGAGCCCCACTCTCATGATCTCGCTTAAACCTGATTGTCTCCCACAGGCCCCACTCCAAACACCATCCCATGGGGAGTTAGAGCTTCAACACTTGAATTTGGGGGGGGGAACACAGACATTCAGTTTATAAGAAGGTGGATTGAAATAAGTAGTAATGTGGATGGATTTTACCCAGGAATGTGGTAGTTGTGGAATGCTGGCTGCCTCTTATAATTTGCATGTCCAATTTGATGAACCAGGATCTAACATGGAATTTGGGCAATCCATGCAGTCTCCCCACCTCCCCTCCTCTGCTTCTCTCTCCCTTTCCACTTCCCTGTCTCCAATTCTGTGCTGAATATATCGTTGTCCTTTATGTAGGATAAGTGTCTAAATGTTGGTGCAAAAGAATAGAAGAAAAATTAAAAAGTAACAGTTATTAACACACATTTTTAAAGATGAAATTTGCCTTAGAATAGTCTGCATTGTTTAAAATATGTATTTGAAAAAGGTTTGTGTTGGATGTCTTTAACTCTTTTGTGTATCTTTTGAAGAACCCTAAAGGAAAATAATGTTACGATATTAGGTCTTTAAAAATCTAAAATTGGATTTTTTGCCTAATACTTCTTCAGGTAACACTACGAAGAAGAATTATCTTAAAACTGGAAGAAATGAATAAATATTGATAATAAGAAAGAATGTAAGATCAGAAAGAACATATTTTAAAACAACCTAGCTTCCTTGAAAAATGAAGGTTTTCACATTCAACTAAATTACAAATAGTGAGAGAGCTTGCAAATTTGATCAGAGGACCATGGACCAATAATGTCTGAGAAAAATTGCAAATGGTAGAGTTTCTGGAAGGTTGGTGATAGGAGAATATTCTGTTGTCAAAATTGTGCAGGTGAAATTGTAGCTTAATAAGTTTAATGACAACCTCTATAAAATTCTCCAGAGTCCTGAAACAGATGTTTTATGTAGACTTAGAAAGGAAAAATTACAATGAGCTAGCATGAAATAAATAAAATATACATAAATATAATATATATATTACATAAATAAAATGTACATTATATACATATATGTAAATAAAATAAATATATGTCATTAGCTTCATTTCATTTATTGGGTAGGATTATTATATTAATAGATTTGGGAAATTCCGTAGACGATTCGTGTCTAAATTTCAGCAATGCATCTGGTTGGTTTTCATGATTTCCCTCTGTCAGGACGGAAACCACGCCCACAGATATTACTGATTAATTCCAAACTAGAGGCAGGTTTCTGTTTGAGCCAGAATTCTGCACTTGGTCATGTGCTGGTTGCTGCTTTCATCGGTGACTTAGGTGAATCATACACGAATGCTTCTGCACTTATTTTCCTCTGGGAAAGAGAGCTAATGCGCCTGAGAATACGTATTGGATTTTGATATCTGTACATGGAAACAATGGTCCAATATTAACCAATAAAATATAACAAGATTATAAATTTAGAAAATGTGGCAATTAGATTAATGCATCACTCTCAATGCTTATCACCACCTCTGCTCTACGGTGTTATTTGTAAATTCCAATCTGACACTGACTGGCCATTTGTCAGGGTTCTGGCAGAACCAGTTCCTGAGTTGTGAGGGAGCCTGGATTTGATTACTTTCCTAAACCTGGAAGTCCATTAATTTTTGGAATTACTTCGACAAACTGTTTTATGAAACACAGTATTATCTCACTTATCTCTCATAGGGCAAAATCACTCATCTCACCTACCAAGCTGGGTTTCAAATAGCTTGTTGCTGTTTGGATAAAAATAAAATCTCAAAGGATGAGAGCTGTCCACATTCAGAATGTTCAAAAGAAGGGCTGCAGGCTCAGAAGGCGTTTCCCCCAGAAGAGAAATTGCTACTATTTTGAACAAGATACTGGAGTCTCAGTAAAACGCCATCTGTTTTTGAGAGAGAGTGTGTGTAGTATTTCCTAGGGTGGCAACTCTGAGTGGACAGTAGTAACTTGACTGTGTAAACGCACCTCTGCCTTTTCTGTTTCTAACTTTACAAAGATTAAAAGTATTTTACATTGAAAGGAGAAAACATAGAATACAACAGAATGTGTATAAAATGATTGTAAATTTTAAAGAATAATAACACAACAAATAACTGAGAATTCACTACCCATTTTAATAACAAAGGTACTACCATTACCTCTATGTCCACCTAGGTATTTTCCTTAATCCATCCTCGAACCTCCTCTAATTGGGCTGAATATTTTTTACTTATTATTCCTTGCTTTTTATTTATTTATTTTACCAAATACTGATATCTTTAATGATGGCAGCATAAAACTTTCATATAGTGATTCCATGTGCCAGACACTTACAGGTGCCTTATACTCATTTAACCCGAAAACAATCCTCAGAAGTAGGCAGACCCATTTTACAGATGAGGAATTGAGGTATACAGAGGTTAAAGAACTGTCTGATCTCACAGTTAGTGTAGTAACCAGAATCCCCACTCGGGCAGTCTGGTCACCTTGTGTGCTCTTAACCTCCATGCCCTCAAGAATACACAGCATAGTTCTATTTGTGTTTTTTAAGTGTTAGATAAGATACAACTGTAAGTATTCTGGAATTGGTGTTTTTCCATCATGATTGGGTTCCCATGTTCCTTCTGTTTCTTCAATCTGCAGAGCTGTAGCTCGCCCATTTTCATTGCTATGGAGTATTATTTCACGTTATGAAGGTATTGTGATGTCTTTACCATTCTGCTACTTTGGACACTTGGGCTGTTTCCATATTTTTTCTATAATAAGCCGTGCTGCTATGATGTTTTTGATACCATCTTGTGTGTATGTGCCAGAGATATCTAGGGTCTATACCTTGGAGCGTAATTGGTATATTGTGGATGTCCATCTTCAGTGTTCATAGATAACACCAGGTGTTTCCCAAAGTCTAGCAGCATGTAAGTTCTATATCTTTCCAATGGTTAATGTTTCCAAGAGTTAATATTGAAAATTAAACTTTGAAATTTGAGCGTGTTTTCTTCTTTTTCCCTTCCTTCCTTCCTTCCATTTGGGTTTCTCCTTCTGTAAAGTACCAGTTCAGATCTGTTCACTTCCCTTTTTTTGTTGTTGGAAGTGTCTTTTCTTTTTGTTATTGATTTCTACTAATGCTTTATCAATTAAATTTGTGGAGAATATCTTTATTTGGTGGCTTAACTCTCTTCATAGTGTGTTTGATAAGTAGAAGTACTTAATTGGATTTATCAATTTTTATGTCTATTTATTAAATGCTTCCCTCCACCTTGATAAAAAAGATACTTTCTTATATTATTTTCTAAAAGTTAACCCAGTTTTTTATATCACATTTTCATATTTAATCTACCTGAGATCAATTTTTATGTATCCTTTGAGGTAGAGTCCAATTTCATTTTTTTCTACAAGGATCATCAATTTTTTTGAGACCATTTATTGAAAATTCCTCACCATCCTACAGTGCCAGTTCTGTCATTAATCAGGTTTTCATATATTTTTTTTTGGTTTGTTACTGAATTTCTCTCTCTCTCTCTTTTTTTTTTTTGTTTCATTGTTCAACTTTTCTCAGTAGCACACTGTATTGATTGTTAACACTTTGTAACAAGTCTTGATATCTGTTAATGCTAATCCCATTTCCAGCTTTTTTCTTCAGGAGTCTGGGCTACTCTGGTTCCTTGCTCTTATGTATAAATTTTAGAATTACCTTGTCAAAAGCCTATGGGAATTTTGATTGGAAGTTTATGAATCCGTGATCTATTCAGGGGAGAACTGACATCTTTAAAATATGGAGTCTTTCACCACGTGAACAAAGCTCTCCTTCTGTCTGAGTGTTTTAGTGACTTTCTAATACGTCTTTAAATATTGCCTTGGCCCAGTTCTCTCTCTCCTCTTTCTGAAATCCAGTAGATTTCTAGTAATATATTAGATATATTTTCTCACTGTTCTCTACATTTCTTAACTTTCCTTTCATCTTTTCTATCTCTATTATGTATTCTAAATAATTTCTTTAGATCTTCATTATAGTTTGCCAATTTTTCTTTTCTCTTGCTTCTATATACTTGTACCCATTTATTATTTGCTTTTAATTAGCTTTCCTTATTATTTTTAATTCATTTAAAATAGTTGTTTATAGTCTCTTGTTTTTAATCTTAATTTTAATCCCATTTTTAATTTCTTTAAAACATCAAACAGTGATTTTATATTCTAGTTATGACGATTTTTGTATTCTAGAGTCTGTTGTTTTTGCTTGCTTATTCTCATGGAGTCCTTTTTACTCTCGGATTTGTGATCTTTGATAGAGATTTCATGTGTCTTTGTGCTTCTTTGGAATTCTTTGAGACCTAGGTTTAAAACTGGTTTCTCCAATTTTAAAGGACTTGTATTTGTTTCTTAGGCACTCAGGGAAATTTATTAATCCACAGCTACTTCATAATATATATTTGGGTTGAGGTCTTTGGGACAACCCAGCGAACAAACCTGTGTAAATCTAGCTTGTAATCAAGAATCAGGGAAGACTTTTTTTTCCTTTTATCACTTGGTGCCAGTATCCAAGACATATTTTTCTTGTAGATCTGTGAATGGAGTTGAGATTTAGTCCCTCTTTTTCCTGAGATCTGTTTAGACAATACACCAGAAATGCTTACACATAAATACTTCCTCCTTGCGACCTGTCTCACTCTCCCACAGGCAAAATTCTGGGACTCCCAGTAATCGTAGTGGCCTATTCAGGTGAGAGGCTCTAAAGTTCAAGCTTCAATAGTTTCATGATAAATCCACCCCTGCTTAACAGTGTGTATGTTTGTTATTTTATCATATCAAGTATACCGGGGCTTTACAAATAAATATCTTTATTTTTTAACATAGTTGATAGTCTCATATACTCTGTAAGATATTGTCTTCGCTCTTGAACAATTGAGGAGGAGAAATTGGAGCTGTTACATGGCTTGCCCAAAGTTATAATGTTAATAAGTGTTGAATCTATCTTGTTTGTTTGTTTTCTTTGGTCCAGTTCACTTTCCACTTTACGGTGCAAACCCTCTGTTTAATGAGAATAGATGCCCTAGATGTCTTTAAAAAACCTTTACTGCATTCTAGGAAAATAATAGGAAAAGGTGCCTTTAATATTCTTACTTTAAATCTTCACAAGCCCATGTGGTATAAATTGTTCTTCCTATTTTACAGATGAAGAAACTGAGTCAAAGAGATGTTAGGTCATAGGTAGGTGATGTACTTAGCAAGTAAGAGAGCTGGACTTGGACTCCAGTTTGCTTTGAATCCTTCACCTCCTCATGGTAGCGTCCCAAATCACCATCATTCCCATTCTGTACCATTACTCCTGTTCCCTTCAGGACAGCTGTTTCTCTCAGCAATAGCTCCTGTGTTTATTTACTCATTTATTAACTGTTTTCTTTACCAGGGTCATAAGCTCAACACGAGGAGGGACCATGAGTGTTCTGTTTACCTCTGCACAACCGGCAGTGTGTTGTACTGCAGTGTAGTCATAGTAGGCACCGAATGTAAATAGTGAATGCCTGAAAGTCTAATTCTGAAACTCATTTTATTTTTCCTAAAGATATCGCCTCCCCCTTTTTAAAAAGCCCTTACTGATCGGGTTTTTTCCTGTTATCTTAGAATTATGGCCAAGTCTCAAGGCTGAAGACCATAAACACACTAAGTATTGTGCATTCTGAGTTTAGAGAGCTGCCAGTGGTTAAGGTCAGACACCTGTTGGGGGGGGGGTCAGGATCAGGAAATTACTCCACCCAAGCCTTCTCCTCTCCAGTCCTGTAAATCAATATAAAGTAAAGGGAGGACGGAGGAGAACGTGCTGCCGTGCTTGGAGCACAGTGTTAGTGAAGCTGATTTGCTTCTCTCACTCTCTGGCTGCCACGAGGGAGAGGGAGGGGGAGGGGCTCAGAGAGAAGAATCATACAAGTTATGGTGTCTGCACGGGGGCTTGACAGACATTCCAGCCCCTGTTAGGTCAAGATTACATTTCTTTTCCAGTACAAATAACCATTTTTTTCAGCATCATTTGTTAAAAGGATTTTCTTTTCCCCATTGACTTGTTTCAGTGCTGCTTTTAAAGTCGTACATGCGTGAGCCTATTCCTGGAACCTCTGTTCTTTTCCATTGATCTAATTGTCAATTCTTTCTTTGATATCACATACTCTTGATTTGTCCTTATAGTAAGTCTTAAATTGGGAAGTGAAAATCCTTCAACTTTTTCTTGTTTTTCAAGATTTTTTGACTATTTTTTTTCATTTCTGTGTACATTTTAAAGTCAGCTGGGTTTTGATAGGGATTTTGTTGAATCTATGCATCATTTTGGGAAGATTTGACATCTCACCAGTATTGAGTCTAAATAAATATATCTTTTCTTATTTACAGCTTCTTTAATTTCTCTCAGTAAAGTTTTATAGTTTTCAGTGTAAGATCTTATACATATTTTATTAGATTTATACCTTAATAGTTCATGTTTTTGAATGTCATTTTTTGTGGTATTTTAAAAGTTTTATTTTTCAATTTGTAGTTGCTTATATATAGAAATAAGTTGATTTTTGTATATGGCTTCTGTACACTATGACTGCAGGCTCACATATTAATTCTGGTAGAGTTTTGTAGTTTATGTGAGATTTTACACAGTCATGCCATCTGCAAGTAATAATAGTTTTCCTTTTTCCTTCCCAATCTGTAAGCCTTTTTCTTTTCTTTACTTATTTTTCTCCTTTACTACACTGGCTAGGACTTTCTAGTAAAATGATGAATAGACGTGATGAGAGTAGATATATTTTGTTTCAATCTTAGGGGAAAAATGTTATCTATGTTACCTGTAGATTTTTAAGACATACCTTTTTGATAAAAGGTTGATTTTTTGATTGGGGACTTTTTTTTCTCTTTCTAGCTGCTTGAAAGTTTTTATCCTAATATCTTTTTTTGCAGGTGGGCCTGCAGGACACATATAGAGCATGAGGATCTGGATGGTGAAGAGTTAGTCGCTAGGGAGGTAGGAAGATGGAAGGGACATGTACACCTGTCCAGATTGGATGGGATGGGCACAAACCCAAAAGGGCTAATATAAATAAACTGGGCTGCAGTGAAGAGACCTGATTTCTCTTCCTGGATCTACCACCAACTAGCTATTTGACCTTAAGTAAGGTAATTTGTTCTCTACCTAGAACTTGGAGATGCAGCTGAGAGCCAAGTTGATCTCAGAGAGAATTTGGTAGAGTTGCAAATGCAACTCAAAGATTTGAAAAATAAGAAATGTGAGAAGAGATTGATGAGCCTGGACTTCCTTTCTCTGCTAAAGAGAAGGCTGAGATGTAGGTTGGTTTGTTACTGATTCTGGTTTATTGCACTAAGACAACCAGTCACCTGCTCTCTAGTCTCCAGGTGCCTTGACATCTCTTTTCTCCAATACCACATGCTCCTGGCTTCTTTATCTTTATTGTAAGTCTTGCAATCAGGTAGTGGTTTATTCTCTAACCTTGCTTTTAAGTAATTCCTTTACTGAAGTCTCTTCATCAGAACCATCTGAGGCGAATTCTCTTTTTTGCCAGGACCCTTCTCTCACTGATGCAAGTTGAGAAGACACAGCTATGCACCCTTGAGCCTCTCTGTAAACCTAGCCATTATGACCGGGGCTGACCTCGAAGTAGGCTGTAAGTTTTTGCCTCTAACCCACCCCCACCGCATCTACATTTACAATATTCTGCATTGTAGCTTAGGAACATTATTTTAACCACTTTGAATATCATTTGACTCTATTCCTTTGGGTCAGGCAGGTTTTTGCATTTCCTGAGTCGCCTTTGAGACTGTCCTTATGAAAGACATATCCTAAACTGTTTTCAGTTGACAAAACTGTGTTGGGTTATCTATTCAGTGATATTATCTGTTGAACAAAATTGTGGTGGGGGTGGCAAAGGTGCCAGGGTGATGGGAAATGGAAGGAGGTTGGGAACTGTGTTCTAGCATGGAAATGGGGAGGGAGGCTCTAAAGAGAAATGTTTCCTGTTGCTAGTTTTACTAGGAGAACCCTGTGGAAATCTAAATTCTTTCTCCTAAATTCTGTGGATTCCCAGAGGGCTTATGTTCTTAAGGTTATTTCTGTTCCCAGGCTCATGCTTTTTCTAAATTTGTTCAATTTCGGATTATCTTTCTATCCCAGTAGGCAGTCTATTCTGTATTCATTGACCTAGATGTAAACTTCAGCCCCTTCTTCAGTTTCCACATTCATAAAGCCCCACTGCCTTTAGGGCAGGAGCAGGCTTCCCTGAAGATGTAAGTGCAGGTGGGAAATACAGAGGGGGCAGCAAAGGAGGCGTTCCTATGGCAGCAATGCAACAACTTCCAGTGGAAATTAGACTGTGTTCCTACAGTGTCCTTCCACCCCCCACCCCCCACCCCCCCACCAGAGCATTTCACAGATCACTTCCAGCCCTGCAGGCCCAGGCCTTGTTCCATCCGCTCCATCCTTCTCTCTGTCTCCTTTGATGCCCCTTCTTCTCTTCCCTCCCCCACCCCTTCAGAGGAAATGCAAAGTGATGGGGCCTTCGGAACCAGACATCTGGCTCCAGTCTCGGCATTATTACTAATTAGCTTATATAAGTTACTTAAACTTTCTAATGTCAGTTGGTCCATCAGGAAAATGGGCATAATAAAATTATCCATTTCATAAGTTTGTTATGAGTATCAGGGGTGTTGTCGGCAGCCTTAAGTGAGTAGGCTATGGGGTCCAGCCTTAAGTGAATAGGCCGTGGGGCCCAGGCCCAATTTCACAATACCTTACACCTGCTAAGAGGTAAATGTACGCAAGCACCAGTAGCGTAAACACTACGCATGCGCCAGTTATGAGCCTTATGGACAAAGAAAGTAAAGGTACCGCATGTGCTAGCAGCATTATGTAGGTAGTATGGACAAAGAAATGAACAATGCACATGTGCGGGCAGAATAGATAAAAGCAAGACAAGTGCGCCACGCAGGGGCGCGCCATCTTGTTGAAATAAAGGAAAGTACCGAGCGCTGCCGCCACAGCCCGCCACGCGCGCCACCCGCGCCACCCGCGTGTATTGCAGTAAAGTGCTGTTCCGCTCCATGTCGGCTCCTCGCGCAGTCTGTTTTGCGGTATGGCAACTCCTTGCACATTTTTCCGGTTGGGCAGCGCACCTCCTGAATCCCTCTTCAGCCCCCCTCGGCTGACATTTGGCGTAGTCGGCAAGATGAAGTGAGTGCCCCTTCTGCTCCCCCTTCCTCTGACGGGGAAGCTCAGGTAAAATACAGATGCAAATGGAGCGGTTACAGCGCAAGGAAGAGGAACTCAAGCAGAGACTTGGGGCAGCAGAAAGACACCTGCCTCCAGTGGAACCTCCAGTTCCACCGCTTCTTCGTGAGCGGTAAACCCGGCCCCTCCCGTTGCACTGCATCTAAGACCAGTCCTGCAGCGGCAGCGGGTGGATCTGGTGGAACTCATGGCCCTTGCTGATTTCCTCCCGAACTAGGAGGAAGGCCAAGGCGTCCGGGACGTGGGGAACCCTGACGACTGGATGCTGCATGTTGGACTGATAGCCACTGGTCCTCTACAAATAAACAGCGGGTACTGGCACTAGTAGATACAGGAGCCGAAATTAAATTATTGTGTGGAAATCCAGATCGCTTTTGGGGACTGTGGGTTGATACAGAAGTGTATGGAAGCATGTAAATGTGAGTTAAATGAATGACTCTGACTTTGGGTATTGGCCGTTTGCCCCCTGCTACATATAAAGTGCATATATCCCCAGTAGCTGAGTATACCCTGGGAAAAGACATTTTGCATGGATTGCAAATACAAACTACTCAAGGGAAATTTTGCCTGAGAGTTTGCATGGTGAAAACAGTTGTACAGGGACACCCTCATGATGCAATTTGATTCTGCCACAGGCCACATGAATGGTGAATGTCAGGCAATATCAGTTGCCCAGGGGCCACAAGGAAATAGGACAGACTATTATGAAGCTTAAAGAAGCCAGTATAATTCGGGCTACGCATAGCCCATATAACTTTCCAGTGTGGCCAATGTGGAAGCCAGATGGCTCCTAGAGGATAACAGTGCACTATGGAGAACTGAACAAAGTCACTGCCCCGCAACCCGTGCACGCAGCTGTGCCAAATATAACAGACTTGATGGACCGGCTGTCCCATGAACCGGGTACTTGTCACTGTGGTTGAGAATATTTGTTGTGTTACTGCAGAGATAACTGCACAGCCCCACTCTGTGCCAAGGCCTGGTGGCCCAGGACCTGGCCACATGGAGCAAACCGGATAACGTTCGTTTGTTCCATTATATAAATGGCAGTGCTAACATCTGATTCTCTTTCAGATTTGGAAACCAGTGCCACAGCTCTGCGAGAAGCCCTGGCGGGCTGGGGGTGGGCCATGAACGAGGACAAAGTGCAAGCACCTGGATATTCTGTCAGATTCTTGAGTGTTGTCTGGTTGCGTAAGACAAAAGTGCTGCCTGAGACAGTGATAGACAAGATCCAGGCATGTTCCCGCCCTGAAACGGTTAAAACAGTTACAGACTTACTTGGGTCTTCCGGGATACTGGTGGGTGTTTATCCCTCATTTGGCCCAAATAGCTAAACCCCTTTATAAATTGATTAAAAAGAGAGATGTCCGGGATTGGACAGATGAGGCCGAACGTGCATTTGTAGAAACTAAGAGGGCAGTGGCCCAAGCACAAGTGCTGTGCACTATAGATCCAGACCTCCCTTTCTCGTTAACAGTCCGTGTGGACAAGATGGATATGATTGGGGCTTCTGGCAAAAAAACATGGGCAACGGAAGGTGCCCATAGGGTTTTGGTCTCAGCGGTAAAAAGGGGATGAATATTATTGAGACATAATTGTTAGCAACTGATGCATCCTTGATAGCCACTGAACACCTGATGGGGACGCAAGCGGTCCAGGTACAGACCACATACCCCATTGCAGGATAAATACATACATGGGCAAAGCAACCCCAATTGGGGACTGCACAGACCCCCAACTCTGACGAAGTGGGGTGCTTATCTGAAACAGAGCCCAATACACCGCTAGCCCCTTGGCTGCAGAGTTGCAGCAGGTGTTAGGGCCTATGGAGTTTGTTGTATCTGCCATACAGACACTCCCACATCAGGGGGTGGACTCCGCGCCTAGTCCCCCTGGGGAACGGCTTGATATTGTTGCGTCTGCCATACAGATGCTCCCACATCAGGGGGTGGACTTCAAGCCTAGTCCCCATCGTGAAGGGAAAGGGCCACCTCCTGGGGAGAACTGCTTAGTATACAGATGATTCTTGCAAGTCCGCCCACTCGGGTTGCAGTAGCACTGCACCCTGCCACTGAAGCCTTCTGGTATGAGCCCACTAGAGAAGTTATTGAGGGGGAACCTGCCCCACAGCAGTACTTGGAAGTCGGGGGAACCTGCCCCACATCAGTACTTGGAAGTCAGGGGAACCTACTCTATGGTAATACTTGTTCATATAAAATTGACAAGTCTAAGTCCCTTTTGTATTGACCAGCAGTTTGAATGTGAGGCCCCAAAACGCCCAGTGGGGTGGCTCCCCAAAGGGCTATGTGCCCACATCACTTGCAATGTAAATGCCTCTACTTGGTGAAATAGATGGCATTTGATTGGCACAAAACCCACCAACTTCCTGCTGCCAGGATACCTGTGGGTATGTGGCACCTACGGATGCTCATATCTCCTGGCTAAATGGACAGGGCACTGTACTTGGGGTAAAGCTTAACGGAGCACTCCTCAAACTGGGATCTGCTTCACACAGTGTTCTGCTTTATGGGCCAGGGTCCCCACGACCTAGGGGGTGGAGTGTGGGCAGCCTTAAGTGAGTAGGCCCCAGGGCCCAGGCCAAATTTCACAATACCTTACACCTGGTAAGAGGTAAATGTAAGCATGCGCCAGTAGCGTAAACACTACGCATGCACCAGTTATGTAAGCCTTATGAACAAAGGAAGTAAAGGTACGCATGCGCTGGCAGCATTCTGTAAGTAGTATGGACAAAGAAATGAACGATGCGCATGTGCGGGCAGAATAGCTAAAAGTAAGTGCGCCACGCGGGGGCGCGCCATCTTGTTGAACTAAGAAAGTGCTGAGCGCCGCCGCCACCGCCCGCCACGCGCGCCACCCGCTTGTATTGTAGTAAAGTGCTGTTTCGCTCCTTGTCCGCTCCTCGCGCAGTCTGTTTTGAGGTATGGCAGCTCCTCACACATTTTTCTGGTTGGGCAGCGCATCTCCTCAAATACTCTTAAGCCCCCCTCGGCCGACAGGTGTATAGTGGATGCCATGGGTTGCTGCCCATGTGCCTTCTCAGGACCACAGTGCTTATTTTTCCATCTTCGAGGATTATTGGCGGCTGATGGTCCACAGCTGAGCCCTCCCAGGCACTGCCTCTGGCTTAAGGGAATCTCTTGCCATGCTGTGCTCTCTCAGGGGGTGCCGTGCCCAGCAACTGGTTGATGGAGAGGTTCCAAGCCTTGTCTCCCCCTGGCTGGGACAGCTCTGAGGGCCCTTCCCTCCGCAGGACCTCACGTAAGATCACCGGAGGCTTCTGTTACAGCCGCATCACAGGTCTGCTTCTTACTTTGCCCATCCTTCTTCTGGCGCTCCCCCACATGGTCTCCAGGAAACGTGAAAACATCTGTTTCCAGCCGAAGACAAAGTGGTCAAAAAATGTTGGATGCACTCTAGGTGTCCGATAGGTTATGTTATTATAGTTGTTAGGAGAGGAAGATTGTGTATTTTGTGAAGTTCTCCAGAATGTTCCAGACACACATAAAGCTTCGCAACAGATTCTAATTAACAGTTTGAACCACGAGTAGTGAGAAGAAAACTATCCCAATGTTCAGCAGTGGCAAGGGGATTATTGTTTGATTTTTTTAAACGTTATTTTACAAGAGCATATTCTTACTAGCCTGCTCCAATTGAGGCAGAACCTTGTTTCTTAGTAATTGACTCTTGCCTGATGCTCCTGGGTACTGTAATTTTGTTGTCTCTGTATATTTGATTAATTATCCACAATTGATAGAGGTGCTGACAATTTATATCCCGTAAAGTTAGAGGTTAACCTGTGAAAATCTATGTGTCGTGATTTTATAGACCAAAAGAAGAGTTAATGCCACAGAGGCTGAGGTCTTATTAACCTGTGGAAAGTTAACTACTCTTACATCACATTTAGCAGTCTTTTTAGGCATTTCCTTCCTGAGTATTATAAATAATCAATCTGTAATACACAATTTCTTCTTTTTTTTAAATGGAGTTACTGGGGATTGAACCCATGGCCTCGTGCATGCTAATCATGTGCTCTGCCACTGAGCTATTACCCTCCCCTGCACAATATCTTGATTTTGCATTTGTCTCCCCTGTTTGATACCTCATTAATGAGTTAAAAAAACAAAAAACCGTTGTCAGATGCTCACTATCTACTTGTGTGAGAATGTTGTTTTTAACAGTGGTCTTTCATAGGGCTGTGTTTCTGTTTTAGTATCCCCAGCTTCTGAAGGGTAGAATTATGATAGGAAGGTACCCAAAGTTTCATGGGGGCAGTTGGAAAAGTGAAGTCGACATTCTGAAGTCAGCCAAACCCTGTCATACTACATCCTGATTTGGGGTCTAACTTTGAAGTGTGTATATTTAGTATTGAAGTATGTGTATTTGCCGGGTTAGCCATCACAGAGTACCCCGCGCTGAGTGTCTTAAGCAGTAGAAATTCATTATCTCATGGTTCTGGATGCTGAAAGTTTGAGATGAGGTGCCTGCCGGTTGGTTGCTGTTGAGGGCTGTAGGGAGAATCTGCTCCAGGCCCCGCCTCTGGCTGCTGTGGTTTGCTGGCAGTCCTTGGCTTTTCCTGGCTTGTAGACACATCACCCTGATCTCTGCCTTTATTTTCACATGGCATTCTCCTCTGTGTGTGTCTGTCCATATCTTCCCTTTTCATAAGGACATCAGCCATATTGAATTAGGGGTCCACCCTAATGACCTCATTTTAACTTGATTATCTCTGTAAAGACCTTATCTCCAAATAAAGTCACATTCTGACGTACTGGGGATTAGGGCTTCAGCAGATGAGTTTTGGTGGGGGGAGCTTAATTCAACCCCAAACAGTATGATTACTTTTTCTCCATTCCTCAGGATTACTTTTTCCCTCAACGGATACCTTAAGGAGAAGAATGTCATTAACTCTTGAGAGAATCCCAGCTAAGAAATCTCACTTAATTTCAAAATGAGGTTTATTGCCACACGCCACATCAACCCTATGCCAGCATTGCTTTAGGAATGTGCTGATGATAAATTAGGCTTGGGAAACACATCCCGTCTAACAGATGAGTTCACAAGTTCTCAGGGGCAGTTCGTTCAGCAGCCCGTCTGCTTTGCAGATTAAACAAGCAAACAAAATACCTTTTTGGTATTGAGTTCATTTACATGAATATCGTTAAATAATTCCAATGTCATTTGGATTGCATTTTTAAAAAAATATCTTCGTAAACTTGTCTGAGGGGACAGTGTGGTGCTTTTTAATTTTGCATTAGGCGGTTAGGGAAGTTGCGGAAAAAGAATGATTTCTTTGGCAACCACAGAATTATTTACCATGACTAGAAGAAGGGTCTTCTGTTTGAATAACCCCTTTGAACTGCCCATCGTATAGTGGAAGCTTGTTAAATGTTTACTGAATGAACAGAAGTGTCCGGGGAACTTAGAAAATGTGAGCGCAATCGAATGAGAAGCACGTGTTTATTCAGAGATTTACCATATACCTCACTTTGGCTGGATGCTGTGGGGGTGGCCAGTATGTGTATACAAGAGTAATTATAGTAGTGACTGTTCATTGTGCTGGTCGTGTGCCAAGCATCCTGCACACGTTAAAAAAATTATCATAGCTACTCTGAGTTGGATAGTGTTGTTCTTATTTTAAATATAAGGAAACTGAAGCTAGGAGAGGCCAAGCAACTTGACTGCATAGCTAGTGATGGGTAAGGTAAGGTGTGTTCTTAACCTGTGTGAGTGAATGCCTCCCAAATTGGCCTCTTTCTAGAAGCTTATGTTCTTGTAGAGATCAGACATTTATAATGAAAGCAATGACAAAATTAGCATGGTAGTATGGTACTGTATGTCTCTGTTGCTATTAAGTGTATCTGTCACCACTTCATACAGGTGCGGGGTTGTGTTACGGTTAAGTATGAACAGTCTGGAGTTAGGTGCCTGGATTCAAACCTCACTTGGACTTTTCCCATCTGTGTGATCTTGGACATGTAGCTTAACTGTTCTGTGCTCTACTTTTTTTAAATTATAAATGAGGGGATAACAAAAGTACCTACCTCGTTGTGAGGGGTACATAACATACGTAAAATGAAACAGTGCCTGGTGAAATGTACTTCCTGCCAGATGCTTCACAAAAGCCACAACTGATGGCGGTTTTACTCATTCTTGTATCCCATACATCTGGAACCATGCTTGATATGAAATAGACATTCAGTAAATACATTGTTGAATGAATAAATATGTTTCAATATGTAAATGCCAGGCCTTAGTCACATTAGCAGACGCAGTGAAGTCGTCACATGGCTGCACTTCTATGTAGAACAGTGATTCTCAGCCCACGAGTCACGTTCGAAATACCTGGAAGGCCTTTAAATACACTGATTTTCAAGCCCCACCACAGGCAAAGATTGGGCACCACTGTTGTAGAACCAAAGTAATGGCTACAAATGTACAGTAGTGCAGGTGCAATATGTTGAAGAATTAAAGCCAACAGTGATTTTCTGAATGACTTATAACCCTTAGGAAAATAAACACAACCTTTGTTTCAATAATAATTACATTCTTGAAAATTTCAGTATACATTAAGATGGTCATGTGTAAAATGAATTAAGATTTAGGCTCAAATAATTACACAAGGTTTATTTGCCTACATAAATCTGGTGAGATGTTTGGAATTCGTGCAGGGCTTGAGACAAGTTTTTACTGGGTGTACTACCCTTTGCAGGCAGCTTGTCTGGATCAGCCAAGAAGCACTAAAGGCTGCTTTGAATATAGGCAGAGTTAGTGTCCATTTATCAGGGAGAAAAACACCAAGGTGCACCGTAATTAAGGTCTTGCTGGCGGCACTTGGGGAGTTCAGCCAAGGTACAGAGTCACCTTTTAGGCAGCTGATTCTGTTTTCCAGAACAAGATGAGTCCAGCAGTCTCTCATATGTTGCCGGTCATAGGAGACCTCCTGGCTAAGGGGACCTCCTGAATCTCTGGAGTGTCCCTTCCCAGCAGGTAGACGCCTTGTTCTATTCTCACAGGTAGGTAGCATCATTCGGACAGGGAGTTGGCAAGATGGGGATGGGTTGATTCCAGGAGCCACACAAACCTGGAGTAAGAGTAGAGCCAGACTGAATTGAGAGAAATTTGCAAGACGGATGATGAGAGTATCCTGGCTAAATAACCACTTACTTTTATGTCTTTGCATAAATTAAAAAAAAATTCTCTTTATGAAGAATACGTACTGCACGTTTCTTTCAATAAATACATTACAAAGATATTAACACTATCATATGCCCTTTACAAATGTTGTAGCAATGGGATTCCATTTTCATGTTGGTCACAAAGCTGTTTTGATGTCTTTTAGGCTTCTTAACGCTGGATTCTGCCTCTGTTTGCCTTTATCTGTTAAAGAGCTGCTTTGAGGGATTTCTGGCCCTCTCAGGAAAGAATATCACTGAAATGCAAGGCCTGGGGTATAATTCAAATCATCCTAATCAGATTTCTCAACCCTTGATCTAATCAGCAAGCTGCTTTGCTTAGCTTCTTGGTCCAGTTCATTCATTAATTCAGAAAGCATTTACTGAGTATGTGCTTGTGTCCAGCCCTGGGCTAGAATGTAATAAGATTAGTAGATGAATTGAGCCCTGTCCTTTAGGAGTTTATAGTCTTATTGAATGAAGTGAAGCAAATAATAGAAGGCTATTTGAAATATATGATGGCTTGTGTACTTTAAATATGTTAAAGGTCTTTCATGGCAGGTAATTAACATTAATTGTGACTTTATGTGCCTGAAACTGCATTATGAAACGCTTTCTTTTCATATCTATTTCACAGTTAATATTACACTTCTCTTTTTCAATGCTTTTTTTTTTTTTGCCATTATAGTCATCCCTGACAAAATGTTGTTGTAAAATTAATAGAATCATTGGCATTTCACAGCTTTACTGACTGTGGGCTCAGGAGGATCCTGAGCAGGAGGAAAGAATGAGAAATGGAAACCCCATTGATTTTTGATTGGAGCAAATTGCAACATAAAGCCCCCCAACACACATCAGATTCTACCAGACTCTCAAATGTCATCTTTTACAACCAGGATGACTCCAAATAGAAAAATAACTTACACTGATTTTATTTGAGGTCTGAGAAATAGTGAAATTGCATTCTTATTTTGGAACAAAATGTGGATACATATATGAACTGTTGGGAAAGAGAGTTTTCTCCCATGGTTATTTAGAAGAATGGAGAGCTATAATCAGAAGTTACCTCCCACCACCCCACCACCCCCCGTAGTACCTCTATACATTTTTCCTATTCTCTTCCTTATCTAATGTCCTTTTGTGAGGCCCTTTCACAGTCATACACTGGCAGCCACTTTGATGTTTCTTACTTATTTTCCCCCAAATTAATGTTTGTTTGTGTAGTAGATATGCAATTTTCTTCTATTAATGTTACAGAAAACCAGCCTAAATTTGCATCCCCAATGAGGAATAAATAATCAACGAAAGCCCTTACTTAATCCTTTTTTATTCACAGGCTGGGAAGGAGTGTGATTTGACTGTAGTTTCATTGCAGGGCTAAGCTGGGATTAAATGTTTGTATGTCTCCTGTTTTACAGCCACAGTGCACTTCCAGAGACAGACATCCCTTGAGGCCTAAGTTGATTATTTGAGCAATTTTCCCCCCTCTCCTGGCAGTCCTCTTTAGGAAGAGTAATTGGGTTTTGGTGGTCAGTCTCCAACTTCTGATGAGTTAAATGCATTTGTCCTGTGGTTTCTACTGTTGAAAATAGAATTTTATTTCCTATCTTCTGCTTTCTTTTTTTTTCTGATCACAACTCTCTGTGGCTGTTCATGAAAAAAAAATGAAGGATTTATATTTTTCTCATTTACCTAAGATTTAGGAATTCTTCAGGTGTTCTAAGGCTTTGTGCGTAGGTACCATTTAGTGGGGTTTTTTGCTGGAACACTTAAATTTAGGTTGTGGGACTGCTAAGGAATCAAAGGTGGAACCTGTAGATTCTGGCCCTACAGAGATCTGACTTCCTTGTGGTAAAAACTATGACTCAGAATCACCATTTCAGGGTCCTTCAAAGCCAGAGAAAAGTCCTAATGCAAAACACTAAAGAAGTTCTTTGAATTCAGGTGGAAGAAAAATGCCTGGGGGGGTGAAGGCTCACCATATAAGAATCTTCCAGGATTCTTTTCTTGTGGCTCAACGAAATGGAATATACTTTGGAGGAAGGGGCCAAAATTGATGTTTTCATTGTTTGCAGTGATGACAGTGAGGAAGAAAAGAATACTGTGTCATCAGACTGTCATCATTAAAGGCCTGCATACTTGTAATGACTCTTTGGGGGGTTTTATAAAGCAAGTACATTGCCTGCTGCCCAGTAGGAACTCCTGAAAGTAGGCTGCCAGCAAGCTTGATATGATCACGTCCAACTACCAAAGATCTGTCCACTGTGTCTGGGACTTCCTGTGTAGGAATATGAGAGAGAGAGAGAGACAGAGAGAGAGAGAGAGAGAGAGAGAGAGACAGAGACAGAGAGAGACAGAGAGAGACAGAGAGAGAGAAAGGCAAAAAAGAAGAAGATTAAGAACAGGGCTGGCCGCTTGCTGAGCTCTCAGACATATTTGGTCCTTGATTATTGGCTGCACAATCCTAGATTCTTTCTGGATTCTACCCAGTCTTTTCTTGGGTTTTGGGACTGCTGTTCATCGTACTCCACTTCACAAATTCCATGTCTGTTGCAGAGATCAGTGAACAGTACAAGGAGATCATCTGCCTTCTAAAATCCAACAAAGCTTTTGGATTCTGCTTGGTTATGAGGGGATTCATCATATATTTGACCATCACTGTCTTCCTCTTCCCGTCTTATTGTCTGTATGTAGCCTTGTTCCTCCATATGAGGATCTGGGCCTCTCCTGTGGACTGGGTGCGTCTGCCGGTCCAGAGCCAGAGATGGCAGATTCTTACTGCAATGTCACATCCTGTGAGACAGGCTGCAGAGAGCTAATGGGGGTAAAGTGCGTCACCGAAGTGGCTGATGCTTCCGCTCGGGCTCCCCTGTGATGGGCCTGGTGGAGTTAGTGCCCCCCGACCTGCCCGAACATACTTGCTGTGTCAGCCTCAATAAAGAGGTAAACAGAGGCAAGCTTAAATGATTAGAAATTGAGTTTGTTTGGGAATGGCAGAGGAATTGCAATGTGGGATGCACAAACGTTGGAAGCTACAGGGCGAGTCTGTTGCTGGCTTGGAGCATGCTGTTCTTATGGGCAAGGGGAGCAAAGAGGGGAGAGTCCAGCCAGAACCCAAGCCGCAAGTTCACTGGCTTGAGGATGGACAGAGATTCTTGGTGGATGTTCATTGGCTAAGTGATACATTTCCGTCTCCTGTAAATCAATCATTTACTGGAAATTAGTCTTTTAGTTCTTAAGTTTTGTTTTCTGAAGGGCACATGCATGAGATTCCCCATTTCATATTCTCTGGTTCCATTTAAGATTAAAACCCTCTTACCTGCTCACAGAGCAGTGTGCAAACTCTAGTGACAGAAGGAAGCACCCGGGGACCGTGGGTAAGCGCAGATTCCTGGACCTCACCCTCAGACCCACTCAGGACTCAGAGCTGCAGCATCACAAGACCACCCCCACCCCAGCCCCGATTCTAGCTCAGGTGATTCCCAGAGCACATGTGGACACCTTTGGGAGGAGAGCTTCTCTCCCTTCCAGGGAGCCACTTCGTTAATCCACAAGTCAGCAGTCATGTTTAAACTCGAGACCGTCGTCTGACATTTCTGATGGAGCTGTTCAGAAATTGACCTTCTATTATTCATGATGATACCACAAGCTCTCCGTGGGCGATCCCAGCTTTCTTCCTTTATCTTGCTGTCCTTATTCTCTCCACTCCACTCTTACCTCTCCTCCTTTCCCTTTGCTCAGCAGTGGTCACTTTTGCTTGCTGAAGCAACTCCTTATCTTTGCAGACCAAGATCAGGCATGACTTTCTCCACCTCTCCTGATTCATTCCCTCCTTTCTGACCTGAATTCTATTATGTTCCACTCAACAAACCTAAAATCCAACTAACGTGTTTGGGATTTTTCTTACCATGAACCTTGGTAAGGTGTTGATCTTTCAGTATGTGCAATTTCTTGGCAGATACAAATCATTTTTTTCTCACTTAGAATCTCAAGCCATCTGTAGAAGTTCTCTGCAAGGGTCAGGGAGGATGTTCTTGAGGGACGCAAGAGTGAACTCGGGGCAGTAACCAGCTTGGCAAGCTCTTTGTTGGGAAAAGGAAGAATTCAGTGGAAGATCTCATGAGCCTACTTTTTTTGCTTTTAATTTCTGGCAGCTTTAAAATTGTCCAAGAATTGTTATCAGCCCAGTGTTGGGTCTGTTTGTGTAAACACAGAGACCTGCATTCTGCCCTCTACCCTGAATAGGGGCTGGCATTTTAGTTTCTAGTCCTGAAGCGATACTGCCCCAAGGTGGCCCTCTCAGTCTCCCTGCCCTTTGAGACCTGCCACCCTCTGTCTTCACCAAGCACTTTAAAGATAGATTCCAGGACCCTTGCAAAGGTTTTCACATGTGGAAGACCAACTCAGGAATCGTTTCTACCCCACGGGAAGTTTTTAGCTCTGGATTACCTTCTGATGTTGGTTTTTCTTTGTGTTTTTTCTTCTTGCTGCAGGAAAGCAATCTCCCGGGCAGGCCTGCAGCACCTGACTCCTGCACATCCCCTCAGCCTTCCTGTGGCAAACGGTCCAGCGAAGGAGCCCAGAGCGACTCTGGACTGGAGTGTAGGTGTCGGCTGTGTCATTTAAACATCATTCAGTTGCATGTGTGTCTCTCTCATTCTCAGGATTTCTAGAGCCACCAGCAAGACTTCCTTAATAATTTTCAATACTGTTTGCTTGCCCCATCTTTAGGTATCTAAACCGTAGCTCCACTTCCAGATTCCTAGGAACATAGCTCCTTTATCTGAAGTCAGACATATTGAATACTAAAATAAAAACTTCCTGAATCATTTGAAGCCTTCTTGCCTGGGTTTGCAGCTGTGAGACAAAAAGCACCTCTGTGCACATGCTTTATGGTTCCTGCCAAGCTGGCGATGAATAGAGTTTACTCTTAGCAACGTCACAAAGTCTAAGCTTGATTTCCTTAGCTCAAGATGCCCTTGTCTTTTTTGGTGTTTTTTCTTTTCCTTTTTCCCCGAGAGAGGATGACCTCACTTTACATTGCAGGCACTCCATGTCCTCCTGTTTGCTAAACTTCCTCCCCTGACCCAAAGGGAGATGGGTCTAGTATCAGTGGGGTGGTGATACTACCTGATTTTAATGTTTAACCAAAAGACCTCTACAAAAGCGATTCGCTTGAGTTGCGGATTGCAGCCTGAAATTCTTAAGTCAGTTAGGATACATTTATTGAGGTCTTTGGTGAGTCAAGTTCTTGGTTGAAGACACCTCTAACTGAAAGGTGTTGTCCCTTTTTGATGGCATGTAAGACACAGTATGAAGACAGAGGGAGGGCTGCTCTGAGATTCTGACGGTCTGGCCTTGATGATGAATTTTGCTTTGCATTCCCGCTTGAGTTGAACAGAGGGAGTAATCCATGTTCTTTTCCTTCCATGAGAAAGACCATGCAGGGCTGGGGAAAGAAGAGGTGTTTTTAAACTCCATTTAATATATTTTTAGCACCGATGTCATGATTTAATGTCCTTTTATACTATCATATCTCTCCCTCTTTCCCAAGAACACACTTATTAATATCCTTATTTTATATTCTGGACACATAGCAATGTACGCAGTGTGTGAAGCATCTGGCAAAGACTGGGTTTAACTGAAGTGCAACTTCTTCCTTGATGGAGTGCCGAGACTCAGCTAGTGTCTGTGCACGTTGGGCTGGTGTTCAGGAAGAATGTTCCTTTCTTGGAGTTTCCCTTTGTTCCAGGACAGTTATTTAATAAACTCTTAAATTGCAAGAGAGTGTAGAATATATTTACACCAGTGTTTACATAATTAAAAAGAATTAAATGTATAAACAAACAGATAAATAAAATGAAAGAGGGATATGCATGGACCAGTGATGAGAGTGTGTAAAAAGAAAGTTAGTTTAATATTCGTGATGTTCCAAATCCTCTGATCTAAAGTAGCAGGACCCTATTTGAGAGGCAAGATTCTATTTGAGATGCAAGAGAGTTCAGATCATTTAGATAGAAAGGCTCATTAAATCATTTCTCTGCCCCTTGTGTGGCATCAGTCAAGCCTCTTGACTTCTTTCAACCTCAACATCCTCACCTGTAGATGGGGACAACTGTGACCCCTCCCTAAGGGGGACTTCATGACTGTTGCTAGGATCAAAGGTGACAGCGAGTGTAGAAGTTCTCTATAAACTGTGCAACCTGCAGGTTTATTTATTCAGAAGTAAAGTAATTATGAATTCATTAATTCATCGATGTTTGTCAAGTACCTGCTTTGTTCTAGAATCTTGGGATTCTGAGGTGAGGAAGATACGGTTTCTGCCTTGAAGAAGCTTCAAGTGCAGTGGGCAGAAAAGACATGGACAGCTTAAAATGCAGAGTGGGGATGCCTAGAATAGAGGAGACAGAGAACAGCATGGAGTGTGAGGAGGGGCGCTCCATCCCGTTGGATGTTGGAGATAGTTACTGGAAAATGCTTTTAGAAAGAAATTCCCTTCCTGAGCTGAAGCTGGACTAGAAGGCGTTATTTTTCTGATTCCTGTAAAGAGGTGTGCACTCTAATGTTTCATCAGAATGGTATTTTGGGCTGGTGGTGGGAGGTGCAGTGCATGGTGGGGGAATAGCGGACAGGAAGGAAGGCTGGGTCTGTGCATAGCTGATCTTCAAGCTCCCCTCCCCTTTGGTTGTGACCACCCTGTCTTAGTGGCCTGATGAATTATCATGGTGACAGGAAACACTTCACCAGTGGAGGGAAAACTGAGGGCTAATTTAGAGGTCTGATGTGGTAGAAGTTAGAAGATGTGACTCTGAAAAAAAACCATCATTGCTGTTAGCAAACAGAAGCCAAAGAGTGACCAGCCCTACACTTCTTTGTGATCATGTAAAAGATTTTTCTCAGAAGAGAGGAAGAAGCAAATTGTTAAAAACATTTCAAGGCCTTTTTTTTTTTTTTTTTTAAAGCTGTGACTTGCCCATTCTTCCAAGTTTTTGGCTTTACACCAACTTTACTTATGTTACTTTCGCTGGCCCACTTGTTTAAGAAACTAACCAGGATTTAAAGTGTAAGACTAATCCTTGGGCTTGACCTGCTGCCATTTCTTTTATTCCACCTCCTTGTCTGCTTCCTTACAGAAAAGCTGCCCGACCACATATCTTCCATTGGCCCACTCTTCTGGACTAAACATATTAAAATGATCAATCTTTACCTATTCACTGTTACTATTTATTGAGCACTGATTTGGCTTGGAGCCTCTCAAGAGTCTCCCAAATGAGGAGAGTGGCAACAATTTTTTAAAATAACATTAAAAAAGGAGGAGCTTCAATGTCTTGCCTTTGGTGAGGTAGGGGCCCCAGGAGAGCTAAAGGATGCTTCTGGCATAACTGGGGTGGAGAAGGGCTACTGAGATTGCCTTGTTTTGCATTGCACCCCCTTGACTCTCGGGTTGACATTCTCTTCACTCCCTTACCGCTTGGCCCAGGGGATGAGGGGTTGTCTCAAAGGCCTACAGTGTTCTGATCCCCTGACTTGTGTCACCTCCTCTCTCCTCGTTTCACCAGTGAGAAAACAGATGCAAGAGCTGTTCATGGTGCGTCTGCAGTTGCAAGACAAATCAGGGTGGACCTGGAATTTGGATCTTTGTCCTCAGGTTTCTATTTATCGTAGCATCCCCAAAGGACCCTGTCCTGACTCCAGCATGTGCCAGAGTCTTCAGAAGGCGCACAGTTGCTTCCTAAACATCCTGTTGCTAAGGGCTTTGAGGAGTGGCTGGCTTGTACGGTGCTGAGACCCTGGGGAGCCCAGGTTGTAGGCACCTAGGTTGTAGGCACCTGTGTGTTTTGGCCGGGAGAAGACTATTGCGGGAATCGGTTTTTATGCTTTGGGTACATAAACTGAATAATTTCCTTTAAGTGTTCCATCGTTATATTCTCATTTCCCTACTCAGTGATACACAGTCTCTCTCTCTTATTTTTTGCCTGTTCCTCGAAGTCCAGAAACTTCTCTTTTGCTCAAATAGTTTGTTATGACTTCTAGGAGTCTCTGCCCCGCGCACTCGTTTCCTTGAGGACCCTTGGCCAACCTTTACTCCTGCTGCCGTGCACAGGCCTTTCCCCCAGTGCATGTCAGGGCTAGAACCCTTACTGGTGGGGGGCAGTCAGATCAGGGTCTCCTGCTGACCACAGTGGACAGTCAGCTCCACCCAGCATGAACACTGCTGTTTCCTACAGAGATGTCTGCTCTTCTCTGTCAGGCTATGCTCATCTTTTTAATTGAACTAGTTCTGTTTATTTTGTTTGCTTGTTTCGATCCCTCATAACACCTCTCCCCATCGAGCATTGTCATAGAGCCAAATTCATGGTTTTTGGTTGACTTTCTTACTCGAGGTCCTAGTTAGATTTCAGGCACTTTGAAGAGAGGATCGATGTCTTCTGCTTGTTGTTTTGGTCTGCATAGTGGACAACAGAGCCTCGTGGACCCAGCAGCTGTCTTAACAGAGGTCAGGGACTAGTTGATTACAGCTTTTTTGCTCCATCAGCAAGAAGGGGACATTGCACTGAGAGTTGATGGGCACTCAGATAATCTCTAGTTCCCGAAAGGCTTTGGTAGACACAAGTCAAAAGCCTGTTTGAGGAATAAATGGATTTATGCTACTGAGTCCCAAGTAACGCTTCTTAAACGTCGTTCCTAATCCAGTGCACTGTGTTAAATCTTAAAGCAGACACAGCTTTCCATCTTCTCGTTCTTCCTGTTGGCATCCTCTCTTCCCTTTCATGGTGACAACCTACGGGGGCTGCTCCCTTTGACTCCATGCCATGAACGTCAGCCAAGCCAGTTTTGGGGAAAACAAGCTCAATTGCTAGAAAGGAAGGGAGTAAGGCTCAAAAAGGAAAAACAGTCTCATCTCCTGGGCTGGAATCCAAGCTTCCAACTTAGAGTGAATTAGCCCGCTTCGAAGTGAGTCTGTTGCACAAATAATGCGTGTCTTCTCTTAAATGTCACGTGCATTTAAGAGATGTCCTGCAACGGAGACTTAATTTGGGCTTAGAGACTTCTTCCTTGTTTTTAATGTTATAGCAGAGGACATAGGAGGTGGGTCTTCACTGTGCCCACTGTTCTGTAATTTGCTTGTGCCCATTACACAGCCTAAACAACTCCAAAGCAGTAGTGGAAAAGCCACCAAGATCTTTCTTAAAAAGCGTATTGGTTTTAAACCTAGCATCCTTGATTTCAATGCACTTTCTCCTTCCTCCTTGGAAAATTTCCTCCAATCCTGAAGTCTGTAGAAAGCAGAGCGTTGGCACAAACAGAGCCAGATCCTAAATCAGACCACCTTTCCTTTCCTGTAACTGATAATGCAGAGAAAAGAAGTGCTTTCTCCTAGGCAGGTCCAGCATAGCACAGTTAGTGCACGGCCTCACTGTTTGGTTCAGGGACAAGATTAGGGTAACAGAGTCTTCATGCGGGATTGGTTTAAACTGGGGCATGAAACTAGGTCATCTTATCTTTGGAGACCTTGAAGGAAGAGGCAGGTGTGTGTGTGTGTGTGTGTGTGTATGTATGTATATGTATGTGTGTGTGTGTGTACCCGTATGCACGTGTGCATGTTCTCATTTTAGTCTTGTTTCAGATGGCAGGTCCCAGCAGACCTGTGCCTTCCTTACAAGCTCCAGGCCTCCGCTCTTTTACCTTCCGGTTTGGATGTCATCACCAGCAGTGACTCCTATCTAGTATCTTTCCCCTCTTCAGAAAGCGTTAAGTCAGATTAATAAAATTATCAGATGGCTGGAGGAACTGACTATACATTAGTGAAGGTCCTGGCCCTGGTCAGCCATGTTAATAGTGGGACAGAACTAGCATGACTTCATGCACCCTCATTAGTCATTTATTTTCTAAACTTGTGAGAACTTTAAATTAAATCGCACTGGCTGTGGAGGTGGGAATCATAGACTCCTACAACCTCACAGGTCAGTGAGAAGCATCTAGGTTTAACCTTTTGCCTCTTGGCAAGGGATTATCTACACTAATCTTGTGGAACAGAAATGTAGATAAGCCATAAACAGTCTAATTTTTAGTAATCACATTATAAAAAAGTGAAAAGAACTAAGTAAAATTAATTTTAGCATCATATTTTGTTTAACCAGATATATCAAGTGTTACTGTTTCAACATGTAATCAATATAAAAGTGATCAGTGAGAGGGTTCACATTCTTTTTTGTACACTAAATAATTCTTCAGAATCTGCTGTGAATTTCACACTAAGGGTACATCTCAATTGAGGCTAATCACATTTCAGGTGCTTAATAGCCATATGCTTATTGGCCAGCACAGATCTAAACCATGCAAGACAGATTTTACCTATTATTATCTTGAAGCTTTTCGGGTGGAGACAGTCCAGATTTTTTTTCTCTTTCTGATTTTGTCAGGATATTTACATACGATACGTATTTATAATTTTCTTATTCTTTCAAAACATTTTTACCAGCAGATGTCTTCATTTTGTGCAGATTATTTGCTTCGGGCATCAGTGTAGTCTGTTTGCGTCATTCAGTCTACGACACTCTCCTTCTACAACGTTCATCTTTTTACCTGTTACTATTACTAAGACTTCAAGGAGAACTTGAGAGCAAGGAATCATCTACGTCTCTATCTACACAGGTGGATCTCTACTCTTAGGGGCTAGATCTATCCACATACATCTACAGCTGTCCATAGAGACTTGTTTCCGCACTCACTAATACAGAAGAAATGTCCTCTTTATTTAGAAGTATGAGAGCTGTTTTTTCTGTCTGGCCCAGATGGAGTTGTGTACTGTTTGAGATGGTGTTTCAAGATATGTGTAGAGAAGAGAGAAAGAGGTAGCTCAGTGGGAAGAATGGAATAAATAAAAGCATGGCACAGAAAAGGAAAATATGACTATATTTAGGGAAGAGTGACAAAAGAGTAGGCTGTAGGAAGGTGAATAATGCAGACAGCTTGGTACCATTAATGAAAGGTCTAGTATGTGGGATTAAGTTTGGATTTTGTTTTATAAACAATAGAGATTTTTTTTTAGCGTCCTGAGTAAGAGAGGCATAATCACAGCTATGTTTTAAGGGAGTTAATTTTAAAGCAGTGTAAAATATCAGAGAGAATGCCAGAAGTAGACGTCGGAGCAGAAGAAACCATGGCTTGGAGATTAGACATGCTGTTCAGTGTATGGGAAATAACTTGGGGGTAGACGTAGACAATGAAAGGAAATCCAGACAAAACTGTGAGCAAAGAGAAGAGGCCCATATTAGTTGGTGTAAACTAGGCTGCAATAAATAATATACTCAAACATATAAAGCCTCAATACAGGAGAAGTTTATTTCTCACTTGTGTAACAGACCAGGACTGTTCCAGTTTGGGTCAGGTGTAGGCCCTGTCCCACACAGTCATTCAGCAACCTAGACCCACAGTTGCTCTTACATCTTCATCAGAATGCTCCTAAAATCATCCCAAAGGCCAACTTCCCAGGTAACCAGTATGGGAAAAGAGTACTGAGGAAGGCATGTGGGAGGTTTTAATGGGCCAAGTCTAAAAACAGTACACCCCACTCCTGCTCATGTCCCATCAGTTAGAACTTGGTCACGTGGCCACACCTAACTGCAAATGAGACTGGGTAATAGGATCTAGTTGTGTGTTCAGGAAGAACTGAAAAATGATTTTGGTGAATGACTAGCAGTCTTGGCTACAAAGACCCAGGAGAGAAACTTGGATAATTTCAACATCCATGGATTATGAGGGAAGAAAGGAAACTGGAGAGTAACCACACCAATAATAATAATAACTATATGGAACACCAATTAATTTCTCATTGGGGGCAAGGCATTGAATTTTATGAATTTTCACATTTAAACATCACTGTGTTCTTGTGAGGGAAATGTGATGATTATTACAATTTTAATGGTGAGTAAATTGAAATCTAGGGAGTTAGAGAGATGCTAGATCATAGAGCTGGTAGGTAGCAAGTCTGTCTGACTCCAAAGCTCATGTTTGTTAATATTGAACTAGAGAAGGATTCATCAGGAATGTAAGAAGAAAACCACAATAGTTTGTCTGTTCATGTGCGAGGCCACCCAGCTGGATACCTTTATGCAGAATTCAGGAGTTCCCAAGTCCACCCTCATGTGCGGGTTCTGGAATCCCCAAGACCACACCCATATTCAATAATTCATTAGACGGACTCATAGAATTTACTGAAAGCTGTTGTACTCACATTTACAGCCATTTACGGTGAAAGGATACAGATTAAAATCAGCCAAGGGGAGAGGTGCATGGTGTAGAGCCCAGGACAGTTCTACACAAGGAGCTTCCATTTGTCTTCTCCCAGTGGATGGGTCAGTGCTAACTTCTCCCAGCAGTCATGGTGTGACTCTACATATAGCATATTGCCAACCAAGGAGGCCATCTGAACCTTGGTGTCCAGAGTTTTAATTAGGGCTTGGTCATGTAGATATGTTTGATTACCTGCATGGTTGACCTTAGTCCCTTGCCCCTCTGGAGGTTGAGCTGATATATGCCCCACCTTAAGTTGTTGCTCTTTTAGAATATCTGGCATGGCCCAAGGTCACCAGGTTATCAGGTAAGACAGTCCAAGCACTTAGACAGATTACCTTCTATAGGAAGTTGAGAGCAAAGGCCAGAACTCTCTCTGGGTAAAGTTACATCTTTGCTTGCACAGATGTACAAGGAAAGGACGAGACGTGGGGAAAATGTAGTCTAGCAAAAGGTGTGCTTCGTGTTTTTCTTGCATGATTTTTTTTTCTTGCATGCCTCTTTTTAAAGATTCTGCTGCTTTTGTGATTTAAAAAAACTGTCATGTCTCTTAGGCATCCATGTTTACTTTTTATAGTTTATGACTCCAAACTAATGGACAGATAAAAAATAATTATCCTTTCTACTCCTTGGAATTGTGTTTAACAGAAATGTGGTTCATTCCTTGATTCTTAGTCTTTCACCTTTTCAGTTCCCCAAGTTTATCATCTGCTGTTTGCCAGGTACTAAGTTAAGTGCTGGACCCTTAATGTTTGCAGGAAGCTTAGAATCTAGCATAAGGGGGAAACATGAATCAAATAATCATGCCAGTGAGTGAGTAATTGCCAGCCGGGATAAACAATGGGAAGGAAACATGATTTTAAAAGAGAAACTAACAAAGTAACTTGACTTCAATTTAGGGGTCAGTGATGGCTTCTTTGAGGAAGTAACACTTGATCTGGTGACCAAAAGGTAAATAGAAATGAGCCACATTAAGTCAGAATGGAGAGGAATAAGCAATTTGGACAGGGTAAACAGAATATGCAGGGAACGGTCTTTGATGTGGGGACATTTGAACAGAAGCCTAGATGAAATGAGGAATTTGCAGTGCAAGCAATTTTTAGTCAGGAGAGCAGCAAATTCAATGCACCTGAGGTGAGGGCTTAGTGTGCTTGAGAAATACAAGGAGACCAGTGTGATTACAAGTTGGTGACTGAGACAGAGACAGAAGACGAGGTAACTGGACAGGAAATGAGATTGCAGAGAGACGGGAAAAGAAGTCAGAGAGGCTGTCACGGACTAGGTAAGTGTGAACTTTGCACTTTTCCAAGTACAGAGATAGCCATTGAAGAGTTTGGAGCAGATTAGTGATTTGATTAGATTTACATTTTAAAGCAATTATTTTGGTTTCTCTGTGGAGAACAGACCTTGGGAAGGCAAAAGTGGAGCTGGGACACCAGCGAGGGGGCTTTTGGGATGTTCCAAGCCAGAGATGATGGAGGACCAGGTGTTAACAGCAGAAGTGATGAGTATTAATTGGGTTTCATATACATTTTGAAACTAAAGTCAGTAATATTATTTCTTGAGCCCAATCCCATCAGACTTCTTCCTTCTCATTCTACTGTTACTACTTTTGTCAAGAGTATCAGTAACTTCACATGTTCCCGTGGCTAAATCCAATGGTCAATTCTCAGTCTTCAGCTTTTGACACAGACCTTCTTCTAGGGACTTTCTTCCTGGAAATGCTATACTCTTTGGTTTTCCTTGTACCTCAATGGCCACTCCGTCCCAGTCTCCTTTGCTGGATCTTTCCCACATTTCCAAACTCTTAAGTATTGAGGTGTCCCACAGCTCAGTACTCAAGAGTTTTACATCCACATTCAGTTCTCATGGCTTTAGATCCCATCAATTAACGGTTGCTTCCCAAATTATTCATATAGTACCAACCTCTTCTTTCAACTTCAGTAGACTGAACATCTCCACTTGAAGATCTAATAAGCATCTCAGACTTTTGCATTTTCAAAACTGAACTCTCATTGCAGTGATCATTTCATAATGTATACAAATATCAGATAACTATGTTGTACACCTGAAACTAATATATTGTATGTTAACTATAACAGAATTAAAAATAAAATAATAAGAAAGTGAATTCTTGACTTACTCCCTAAATCTGTGCAACTAACCTTCTCCCTGACTTTTTAGTAACTGCTATTTCCATTCTTACAGTTGCAAATATTTGCTAAAAGCTTCAGATTAGTTAAAGCAGACTCTCTCGGGGTGGGATGGAACCTAGGTATTCTTCAAAACTCACCAGGTCATTTCGTGAGGAGTCAGATTTTAGAACCGTATGTTCAATCCACAGTGGCAGGAAGCTTCCATCTTTTTCCACCCTCTTCCCTTACAAAGGCTGGTCTTTCTAATCAGATCCCACTGATGAGCGAGGTGGTTAATTTAGCCGTCCTAGTGCCTGGATCGGAGGCAAGGTGTATCAGCAAGCCTCTGAGTGATTGCAGGGGCTATGCAGGTGCAGGGGGCAAACAGGTCCTAGCGAGGCTGAAGCCGTCCAGCCCAGGGACTTACGAATGTGCTTGCAAGTCCCTGACTCCCGGGGCTTGCCTGCTTCTGCCTACCTTACCTGACCTATCAAGGCTTAATTTCTGGACTGCTTAGACTGGTGTTACGAAGGATTTTTTTTTTACCTTTTTCCCACTGTAACATTTTATCTTTGCTTTTTGAAAGAGTTGACAGGATTTTTGCTGTTAAGTTTCCCTAGTATTTGCTGCTTGAATTATCTAGTTTCCATGTTCTCTGGTAGATTTTACTTCATGGATTTATCACACTTACCCAGTGCCTGGCACCAGTGGTGTGGAATAAATGTTTACTGAGTTAATTAAAGAATAAAAGAATGAAAAGGGATTTTATTCTATAAATGGCTATAAGTTAAAGTTGGATAAGTTCCCAGCAGTAGAATATTTCAGTTTGTGGGGAGTGACTTTTTTAGGATACCTTAGCAAAGAAATGGCTTTTAATTAAATAATTATTTGTATATTGTTCTCATCCATCAATATCTGAAACTTGTAGGGTTCCAAACCTACAGCTGTTCTGTTTGCCACCACAAGTATGTGAATATTTTTAGAAGCAGGGAAATCATTCAATTTGAAAAATTTAGAATTCGGCAAAGGCCCTATTGAACTGGTTAAAAAAAATGTTTGAATTAGTAGAAACTTACTATGCTTTGACTACACAGTGACTGAAAACTGAGTTTTAAGAAGCCCCTTGTTTAGAAATACGATTTACTCATTACTGATATAGATTTTCAGTCTTTAAAATACTTTACTATTACTATCCTTCTTAGCTAATTTGCTAAGGAAAGGCAACTTCTAGTAGAATTTTGGTCTCAATTGTCATGGAATCTGCAGTGGGCCTGGATAACTAAGGCCCTACGTTGAACAACCCGAGGGATTTTTCCTCATTTGTTTAATATCTGTTTCAAAGGTGACCACATCCATGGATAATGCATCTAGAGACCTAACGTCTTAGTTATTGCTCAGTTTTTCCAAACACCTTTTTCCATTTCTAGAATTTTGCTAGGGCCAACATCAGCAGAATTTCCAGAGGTAAAATGAGAGGCGTTTAGACCCCTTGTGTTCCCGAACTTTCTTGCATCCAGAATTTAAATTTGAGATCTCCCCCGCCCCCGCCCCCCTCTAGCTCCTTTTATGCCTGAAAAGAAAATTGAAGTCAGGTGGGTCTTGTCCTTCCAGGAGAATGCCGTGAACGGGGAGCACCTGTGGCTGGAGACCAACGTCTCGGGAGACCTGTGCTACCTGGGCGAGGAGAACTGCCAGGTCCGGTTCGCGGTGAGTGTGCGCCTCCGACCTCTGTGTGCGGACCTTGCTGGGGGGAGCCTTCCCGGTGGAGTCTGAGGGCAGTGGGGGTCCCTACGGCTGGATTTCCAAGGAGGTTTGAAAGAGCCTGTCCCTTGTGAGAGTTGACAGAGTTTATCAAGTTAGCATGGTTTTCAGGGGGTCAGTTCGAATGGTTTCGGGTTTTTTTCTTGGCTGTGCAGGCTGAAACTTGGGATAATGTGCTCCATTCCGATGATACCCAGGGTGTCTTTCTGTTTGTGTGTTGCGGGTGCAGGGGGGGTGAGTGTGCCTGAGGGGATGTCTCTCAGAAAGGGGTGTCTGTGTCTCTGTGGGAGGGGGCTTTCTTCGTAAGGGAGTGTGCAGGGTGGAGGGTGAAGTTGCGGATGGGTACGAACACCTGTCTGGTGGGGGGTGTAGGCTCACAAGTAATTCAGACTAAGCTCCAGATGATAAAATTCTAGAAACTGTATAAATGATCAGCAGTCAACTATGTTAAGAGTATCTTTTTGCTTTTTAAAATTTGCTTTGTCCCTGTTTGGAACAGTCTGTTTAAATGTTAAATCCTCTTTATGTTCTGTGAAAAGAGCATGGTTGCCAGGCAGTAAGTTGGGAGGAACTAAAATTTTAGTGTTGAGAAAGTGAACTGAAAATTTTTGTGTAGTTTAAAAGTATGGGTCCGAAAAGAGAGTCATGGGAAACTTAAAATAGTAAAGAAGAAAGAAAAGATGTATTTGGGGAGAGGGGGAGGAAATGGGCATCATAATTGACATAATATTTGTTTCTTTTGGTTGTGTTTATTATGTGAAAGAAAGATTTGGGGCAAAATGTAGAACCTAGGAGTTGCAAATGAATATATTTCTATTAATAACAAGTAAGGAAGAAATTAAGTTTCTGCTAAAGTTTATAGAAGAATATAGCCCCCGGGACTTTTATCAAGCTGCCTGAAATCACAAAGCTGGGGAACGAAGATCTTTAAAAATCCCGCTAGCTGTTTGACGCCTAGTTTAGAGGTTTTGTTTGGAAAACTTTATGGGAGTTTTGGAAGACCAATTTCTGTTTGAGGTTGAGAATAATTGTCTGTTAAAGGCCCAGCTGTATAGACTTTCAATTAAAATCAGGATACCTGGATCTGAATCTCAGTGTTACCACTAGGTGCGTAACATTGAGAACTCCTGACCTTTGGGTGTTGGCTCCCTTCAAGGTAGAAAAATGGGGTAGGATTAAGTTAATTTTGCTTCCAACTCAGATCTTCATTGTTTGCATTTCTTTGAATCTGGTTGTAAATTCAGTTGATTTAAATATCATTTCAACTTTATGCATATGTATTTTCAATTAAAGTATAATTGCATGAAATTTGATTAAGTTAACCAAAACCAAGAGAAGCTCAGCTGTTTGGACTAACAGGCTATAAATGATGAATTAACATTAGGATCTTAGTTAATTGTGTAAACACTGGTCTTGGTAATATAAAATGGAAAAAAATGAAAGCCAGTCCTTCTTGCATGTACTTTTGAACTATTATCTACCGATGCTACTGCCAGCTGATGGACTGTAATTTGTTTTGGAGTTCTGCCTTATTTCCAAATTACTCCCTTTGATCCTTTTCTGGTGCTCTTTTAGGGTCAGCCACACGTTAACTCTCTTGCCAAAAATGCGAACAGATACATATATCCTCCTTAAACCTTGTATCAGTAAATAGCATTGCTATCCACTAACTGATTATAACTTGGTCACTATTACCTTTAGGCCAGGAAAAGTAACCAGAAAAAAAGAAATCTGAGGGAAATGAAAGGAGGTAATAGAGCTATGAAAATTTCTAATGTTCTTTTGAACCTTCCTCATAATTTCATTCCAAATTCTTGACTCTATTAATTCAGTGTACAAAGTGTCTTGAAGATGAAGATGTCTATTCCAAAAAAAAAAAAAAACCACATTGATTAAAGGAAGGAATAAATCAGTGAGGAAGCTGAAGACCTGTTTCCTTGTTATAAGTTCCTGAAGGCTGTTTCTATACTTGTAAAGTGGTAGAAATGTTGTTTGAAGATTAGATAAGATATTGCATTGAAAGGACTTACTTGCCACAGCCAGGGACATTATGAATTTACAAGGGGGAAAAAAAAACCCAAGAGAGGACAAGAGCAGACAGTTCATCAAAGAACTACCACTGGCCAATATATACGTGAAAAATACAAAGGCCCAAATTAAAATAACTAAGAGGCGTCAGCGTCATGTGCCTGTTAACAAAGACTTACACATTGATAACACTTGCTGTCAAATAGTTTTGACCAAAATTGGCATCCCTGTGGTCAGCTGGTCGGAGTGTAAGTTGATAATGCTTCACAAAATTGTCCATATGTAGTAAAAGCATTAGAAATCTAGCTCACTCTCTCTTCCTCATTTTGGCATCACATTTTGAGATGGACATTAGCAAAGAGAGGGCCCAGGGGAGTGTGCCGAGGTTGGTTCAGGGTACTTTGTGGTAGAAGGAAGAGTGAAATAACTTAGGTTGCAAGAGTGTTACTGAGGGAAAGGAGAGAGAATGGACATCTTGCAGCATTAGAAGAGCTTCTATGAAGAAATGGGGAGTGTCTTGCTCTCCACTGTTAGGAAGGTCGAACCAAGTTCTAAATATAGAATCCACCGACTCTACCAGTGGGTCCTACACTCTGGTATAATAAGCATCACCTGGAAAACCTGTTAACAACGTAGATGACTCTTTTTATCCTTGCTCCAGATGCGGATTCAGTATGCCTGGAGTTGGACTTGGGAACCTGTAATTTTTTAACAAGCACCTCAAATAATTATGGTACAGATGGTCCACAAACTTAACTTTGAGAAATACCATATTATAAGGAAGAAGCTTAACAGTCAGAGCTTGGACGGTCAGCACGGGAACGAGGTGCCTGGGGAGGCGGGCTTGAAGGAGGTGTTTACGAATAAATTGGACGGCCATGTTTCAGGCTGCAGTGGGGTGTGCCTCTGCTTTGGGTGAGAGGTTAGGCAAGGAGATCTCCAGGACAGCCTCCAGTTTAAATGTTCTGTTTGCAGCTTTCTTAGAATTGAACCACAGTTTTGTAAGGGGGGGAAAAAGCATGTGTAAATAGATTATGTATTCTCATTTCTTTTAATGAACTGTCTTTGAAGAAAGCCAACCTGTTGGGTTTGAGACCAAATTACCATAACCAGGTGCTACCTGCAGGCTTCTAAACAAAGTGCAGGCAGAATCCATCACGGAAGAGGTGCCATTCACTCCTTATCCTATTTTAGTAAAGCAAATGTCATGGGGAGAAGTTGAGAGAAGGGAGAAATCAGCGTGGGTTGAGACAGAGGTAGCTTCATGGCAGCGGGGCTTGAATGCAGTATTGAAAGATGGGTAAGATTTACATAAGTGGGGGGGGAAGGAGAACATTTCAGGCAGGAAAAGGAAGACGAACAAATTCAGGGGCAGGAACAAGTTTTGTGCAGGGAGGAGGCGATCTCGAGACACGCGTGAGTGCACCCAAGGGCATGCGTTAGGTAAGACTGGAGATAAGGATGGAGTGGAGGGGGGTTGTGTGTCTTGTCTCCATGCTTTCTGAGCTGAAACTTGGATCCCATGTTAAAATGTCTGTGTACTTATCAAGGTGACCATATTGTCTAAGCCAAGACAGATCTGAGGGTGAAGATGGCTGCTGTTAATGGTGCTGGCACATTAATGGGAAACCGTCACCCCAGCTTACAGGGTCTACTGAAAAGCAAAGCCATCCTGCAAATTCAGGACCTCCTGCTGCCATACATGGGTGGATATTTGGGGGCTGACATTGGAGGGCATTGCAAGCAAGACAGTGATGACAGAGAACACGAAGACTGTTATTGGAGAATGTGCCCTGGAGCTTCAGGGCTGGACCAGACAACCTTTAAAATTCTTCCTCTTTTATCTTCTCCAGTGACAACATTTAATACTGTAGAGTGTCTGTGAGTAGATATGTAATGGGATTAAAGTTGTTCCCCAATCAGTGACAGTCCCCGAATTAGTAACTGTTTCTTTTTCTGGTCTGAAGAGGAGACAGGGATTTGAAAGTAATGAAACTGGAGCAGAAGGATTGCTGTTTCCCATCATGATTACGGGGCGGGGGGTGGGGGGGACGGACACGACTGAAATAAAATTCCCAGCTAGGATTGCTCTTGTTTCATGATATTTATTTAGATGGAAATTTCTTCATTCATTCATTGTACAAGTGTTTATGGCTGAGTACCCAGTACCAGAAACTTCAGACCAAGTTGAGAGTGACAGGTGACAGTTATAAGTGACAGCCTCACAGTTTAGTGGGTACACTCTATAGGATGTTCAGCCAAATACATATTAGTTCCTGAAGAAATGCCCACCTTCACTAATCATCCATAGAACGCGTACCAGCACACACCTGTTTTCACACGTAAAAGACACTTGCCTACATCACTGTGGAGAGGTACTCGATTGAGAGCCACGCACTTGCCTGGAGACGGGTAGACACAGATAGGCAGCATGGGGGGGTGGGAAGGAGGTGGACTTTGAGTGAGACCGACCTGGGTTTAAAAACCTGTTCTTCCATCTATGTCTTGAGCAAATTGTGGACGTCACATTTCACCTCATTTTGCCCTCATGTCTTAATTTACAGTATTGTTATTAAGATTGATCTCATTGATTCTTATTCCTGGATGAGTTTTATAGTTTCTTATGAAGCTTTACTTCTTGCTTTTATTTTTTAAATGGTTCCCAGCCTGAATCCACCCCATTGGAATCTCTGGGAAGCGGGACCAGGCAGGAATTTGTTGAAAATGAACAAGCAAACTCTACAGGTGATACTATGTGCTGTCACAGATAGTGAGCCAAGAGCCACTGATCTGCTTCATGGAGAGAGTGTCGGAACCAAAGGAAGTGGCCTGGTCCCCACATCTGGCATGTAGTGGCTGCTGTGGGGCAAACTGTGTACCTCCCAAATGTACGGAGGCCCTAACCCCCGTGACTCCAGGATGTGACCTTGGAAAGAGGGTGGTTGTAGGTGTACTTAGTTAGGATACAGTCATACTGAAGTAGGGTGGGTTAATCCAACCTGACAAGTGTCTTTCTAAGAAGAGGAGAGGACACGCAATGGGGAGAAGTCCATGTAATGATGGAGGCAGGGATGGGAGTCATTCGGCTACAAGCCAGGAGCATGAAGGACTGCAGGCTGGTACCAGAGTCCAGGAGACAGGCATGGGGCGGATTCGCCTTCAGAAGGGACCCCTGTTGACACCGTGATGTCAGACTTCTCGCCTCCAGGGCTGCGAGGGAATTCACACTTCTGTTGTTTTAAGCTACCCAGGGCTGCGGTACTTGGCTGGAGCAGCCTGGGAAAGCATGACAGCAGCCGCTCTGTTCAGGTGGCTTACCTTTCCTGGCCACACAGAGGCCTGCCCGCAGCTCACAGAGGCACACGCACAGCCACATTTTGGTGAGGCTGGATCGGAGGTTTCAGCCGAGAGGTATGTGGCTTCCTGGGTAAGTGAGCAGATAGACAGGCGCCAGGAGCTGAGAACTGCGGGAAGAGAGTCGGTAGGTAGGTGAGTGAGACTGCATGCGTGGGGTAGGAGAAAGAAGGAGCTGTCAGGCTTCAGAAGGCTGCTACCAGACATCCCTTCTCTATTTTTAAATGCGCTTGTGTCACCTTTTTGTGGGTAGGCTCATGGTACTGCTTTGCTTTCGTTGTTGTTTTGTTTGTGTGTTTTGCTTTAATCTTATTCTTGTGGGTTGTGTTTGTGTTGGCCAAAACAGCCAACCCCACCTGTAACACCTGACCTTCGTTCCAAGGGGTCTTCCAGTGCTGCTGATGGCTTAACAAATACAGTTTTATTGAGTCAATGCATGAATTGCATTGGGGAGCCAGGTGGGAGGGGGTGAGGGGTAGTGGAGAGTGAGGAGCCACTCGGATTTAGAGACAAACAGATCTGGGTAAAAACCCTAGCTCCGCCCTGCTGCTCTGAGTCCCAGGCTGCTCTGTGAAGTGGTGAGGATCGTATCTGCTTCTCAGAATTGAGGGGCGGGTTAAAACTATGGTTGACAAAAGTTAATATCTTGCCTACTTCTCTCCTCTCCCTGCTCGTATTTTAACATCATTGAGTTGAATGAGCTAATCAGTAATTTGGTTGGACTTGGTTTCAAGAAGGCCTTGTGTTTGGGATTATTCTGTCTAACACCAGCACTGAGACCCTCACTTTCCCTACCACTGTGCTGCTGTGTGAAATACACGTGGTCTCCCTAGGTCACAGGTGGGACCAGCTAAGTGAGACAAATAAAGTAACTCACTCTGGAAAACATCTCACAGATGTTTCTTCTTGTTGGCGGGTCAGAATCCTCATTGTTGTAATCGGGTGTCGCAGCATCTGCTCACAAGGATGCTGGCTGACTACATCCCTGGGTTTTTGGAAGAAACCTGGAAGAATACAGGGACAAGTAGCTTTCTGCTCCATTTGAAGGAAACTTTCAGTGTTTTGTTTTTAAAAAGAAAAAACCCTGGTGACACCCTGTCTGTTCTATCTCTCTGGAAGACGGGAGCAGCGGAGCAGCGGGTTCGTGTGCGTCGTGTGCCGTGAGCAGGTGAGAGACTCAGTGTCCAGCACAGATGGCCGGGGACCTCTGAGCGTCTGTGCATTCGGGTCTGGCGGGTAGACACTGCACGGCAGCAACAGTGGACTCGAGCCTCAGACTGCACTGGGACCTCCCGCCTGCTGCCCCTGGTCCAGCCCGGCAATTGACGCCCCGCACCTCCAAATGGCGGCCGGGCTGTGGAGCGCGGGCTCTTGGAGGGAACTGTGGGGGTGGCAGCAGAGCCCAGGAGCCCTGGCCAGCTTTCTGAGCTGTTTGGGTGCCAGCCAGGAAGATGCCACCCCCCTGGAACTTCTCGGGCCGAACTTCTCTGCATTAGGATATCGAGGAGCTGATGAGTCCGGATGGCTCAGGGAGAGCCTAGCCATCAACTAGTTTGGAAAAAGCATTTGCTCGGACAGACTCTCTGCTCCTAACCCCCTGGTTGGTGGATGTGAGTGGAGGGAGAGAGAGGGGTGCTCCCATGGGTGCTAGTGGTGTTGCCCATATGTGCCTGGCCAGATGGTCGGGAATTTCCATGAGGTCATCCAAGTGCACCATAGAACTGGGTCTCGCCTGTGGCAGGCCCTCAGTAAAAGTGAGCCTTTATTACTGTGACAACTGTCGTTATAACTGTAATGACTTGGCACAGAGTGTCATTGCTGTACTTGAGGGGCATATAATGCCGGTCCTGCCCACCTCACGCAGTGGAGACGGTGAGAGGACGTGGAGCCCAGGGGGGCTGGAGGATACAGTCACTCTCCTAGGTGACCGTGCATCAGCAGTACTATTGTCTATTCTCACAGTCTACTGTTGTTGTTTTTTTTAAAATTGCATTCTGGAGAGCACTGAACTTCTTCCTATAAAAGCAATATGGGGTATTTGTTCCTTAAAGGAGTCTTGTGATCAAATAAGCTCAGAGAACACCTTAATAATCACACATGTGTTATGAAGCTTTAAGGAGGGCGCAGGGATGCAGGATTCCCTATGTGTTTGCTCAGGGGAAGCAAAACCCATTAGTTTCCGCACAGAACACCTGTTGTCATCTTAGGGGATCTCAGTGTTCAGTGGAAAACTATTTGAGAAATGTCTGCACAGTGCAGTTTTCCCAGGACTTGTTGACGTTGGCGAGTTACAGCAACCTTTTGGGGTGGTCACAGAGGGCAGTTTACTCCCACTTAAAGGAAAGGAAAGTCAGACTTCATCACTCTGCCGGCGCTTTATAACTTTACTGTATCTTTATGCAGTTCTTTTGCCTTTGTTCTAAACTTTCATTAAGCCATGGGTGTGTCTGTCCTATTTCATTTTTAGAGTTTGAGCCTCTGAGAATAGTTGTCATCTCTTCTGAAATGATACTTTTAGATCGAGGCTGCATTTGTGTGTTTGTATGTCGGTACGTGCTTGTGGTGCCGTTCTCATCTTATTTAATATTGGTACAGTTCTGTTGCTTAATAAAAATAATTTGCATCTGATTCAGAATAGGGTTTACATATCACCTAGGCAATGCCCAGGTGTACAGAAGTGCTTTCTTTTCTCCCAGTGGTCCTCCATGCCAGAGACCCAGAACAACAGATTCTGACCAATATTCTTGCTGCTGAGAGGCCCTCCTCTCGGCTGAAACATTATTCACATTAGTGCTTGCCCAGAACTACCACTGGCCCCCAGCTGACATTGTCTCTGTTTTTTAGGAGTTTTTGTTGTTGTACTTATCTCGTATGTCAGGGAAATACAGATTTCAGAAGGCAGTGCCTTAAAGACACAAAGAAATGGAAAAGCCTGCTGTGATGAGGAGGTCTTTGGGCTTTGAAATCAAGTGACCTGGCTTTGAATCCAGGCTCTGGGATTTTCTAGTTGTGTGACACTGGTTGTTGTTTTAACCTCTTTAAGCCCCGGTTCACATCTGTAAAACGTGGGTCATTCCTGCTTCTAATGGTTGTTGCGGAAGGTAAGAGCTTGTGTAGTAACTGACAGCGTGGCTGGTCACAGGCGCTCCGTAAGAATCAGTTACTCTGGCGTTCCTCCTGGAGTGAAGGTGGTTCCAGTGGGTTGTCGGAAACTGACACCCAACAGGCAAGGCCAGGGCGCTAACTTTGGAGCGCCTTGGAGTCATCCCCTCTCTCGCACTGAATAAAATAGAGGGTGAAGCCACCAGCCCAGCTGACAGGCTGGCCTTGCTCTGAACCCTGTCTCCGTTCTCTTGGTCACTTACAGCACCCATCACTTTCAAGCCTTTAACAAAATCACTTCCTTCCTTGTCTGTCTGTCTCCACCATAAGCTCCACTGAGCTCGGGGACGTTGCCTGTCTTGTCTCCTGGATCTGAGCACGAGAACAGGGCCTGCACCGAGGGTCACCCTGCCCTTTTCACGGAATGAATTCAGTGATGTGATTGTTGAGAGAGGCACATATAGACACCTGTCACCAGATCAACCCTGCCATTTAAGTATCATTATACTTAGCATCCAGCATGTTTGAATTTCTGCCTTATTTTTAAGGCTCTTCGCAGGGAGAGTCCAGGCTCACCGCTAGCAGGCTCTTGCGGGGTTTTGAGTCCTGTTTAGCCTGTGTCATGTCGACTGCAGCCCTTGTTATTTGATTCTCCTGGAGGGTAGAGCCTGCTGTTTACCGTTCTTGGCGCAGGCATGGTGTTGTGGTCACGGGGCTCTCAGGAGAACAAATCTAAAGCAGTCATGTCAAATATCATGGTTACCTATCTCCGTCAGTCTTATGCCTCCAGTATACCACTGGTAAAATGAGAGGGAAGTAGTAAGACGTAATGGAAAGAGATGGCTCTGGGTCAGGAGAACTTCATCCCACTCCTAGCTAATCTGTCCTGGGCAAGTTGTTCAGTCTCAGGGAGTCTCAGCTTTTCAGTGGTAAAGCGGGTGACTGGTACCCACCTTGTGTGGCTGAAGTGAGTTGTGTCTGTGGTGCACATAACATGCATATCATCCTGCCAGCCTCCCGGTAAATACTCTGTGGTCATGATGTCCTTGCTGAAAAATGGTACCAGTAGGTTGGTGTATGTGAATGAGAAACCACGTGACCAATTGGAGATACAGTGTTGGGTGAACTGTGACTGAAATGGTGATCCTCCTGGGCCAGACTGCCTGAAAGCCTTTGTCTTAACTGTGTCCTCAACAGCTTGGGATGTTGGAAATGGCAATGGCATGACAGATAATTTGCCACGACTTGGTATGGCTTCTTAAGGAGATACAGTCTTCCAGATTAAAGGAAATGTCTCTACATCATTGTTTAGAAATCTTGAACTGTCAGCTTAAAGAAAAACAAGACAAAACAGTTCCATCTCTTTCTGCAAAGTAAAGTGATAATGAGAAGGTGTTAGGATTCCTGCTGTAAGATGACCTATATGGTGTTTTCACACTAGAAAGGGTTAAAAGGCAAGCTTTGGTTGGTGTTTTCTAGTTCGTGTTAAGCGACAGAGTTCTGCTCTGCCCTTGATATTCTACCTCAGAACCAGACAGGTAAGCAACACTGCAGCACCATTTCCTGTTGTCTCTGTTACGACTCCTGTAGTACGTGCATCCTCAACCTGTATTTCCTGGAAGATTGTAAGTACACATGTGTTTGTGTGTGTGAGGCCGTAATTGTGTCCACATCTACTTATTAGTGCCTGTATACTTGGAGTCATCTTTATACACATTTTTTGTACATCTAGAAACACTTCAGTTAGTCTACAGTAAGATACATGGCAGCTTTGATCTGAGACAACTTTGAAGAGAGTATAAAAATTGAACAGAGAGCAGCCATAAAAGCAGCTGAAAAGAACCAAAGCAGGAATCTGGCACATGATAAAGTTAAAGCTATTGACTGGCCACCAACTGGCTTCTCATAGAAGCTAGAACCTGCTGGTGCCAAAGCTGAAACGCCCGGAGGAAACAAATGGGGAAGAAAGAAATGAGAAAAAGGCAAGCAGGCAGAAGAAAATCCACAGGGGAAACGAGAGAGGAGAGCGACGAAGTGGACACAGTCGATAATGATAGTTATGGAAATACGGAGTGGCCTTGGGTAAAAGGAGAATCAGGAGTGGGAGATCGAATTATGGATTTTTGAAGATTTCTTGGGGTTCCTAGGCTGAAGTCCCTTTCTCATGCATCGTGACCGTGCAGAGAGGCAGAAGGAATGCCTCAGTGGGGCGGCAGTCTGGGAGCAGTCAGTGAGGGGCACACGGAGCATCCCACAGCCTGGCTCTGAGTGCAGCTGTGTGTTGATCTCTTTGCATTAAATTTGCACCGGCCAATACAGATTTAGCAGGCCATTCATCATCCTTTTCATAAGTAATAGCTGTGATCTGTATTTGGTTTATATCTCAATAACTGTACCTGAATTTTATGTAGGTTTACGGAAGATCGTAGACTAGTTACCCAATCAAGTTCCAAGAGGTAGACATCTGCTAAGATTCACGGGGTAGTTTTCCATTAAAGCCCATCTGAGAAGCTTTGTACCTATCACTATCTCTCATTCAAAAAAGATGTGCTAAATCCACTAACACAAGCCACTTTTAAATCACTCAAAGAGAATGATTCAATATGAATTTCAATATAAGGGTAAACTATTGAGGTACAGACATGAACCTTTTTTCCCTCCTAAAATGAACCCTGTGCCATTCTGACCACCACTTTTTCCAGTCCTAATCAAATGGTCAAAACAAAGTGAGGTGTCATTCTTTATGCCCAGCCCTCAGTTTTAGCTATCTAGTAATACGCTATCTAGTGATTTGGTTCTTACCAAATCGTTTCCCCTGTAAGCCCTGGCTGACTGCTTTTCAGGAGGAAAGGTTTTCATGCGTTGTTCTGGTTCTCAAGTGCAGCTCACAAAATCCTTTCCCTTCCCTTGGCTTTCTGCTCCAAGAGTTTGGTTTTCTTTCTCTTCAGATGAAAACTCTGAAATGAACTGGCTGTTGGGGAAATAGAAAACTTTGATTCATGTGCAAACAAGGATGAACAGTGGGGCGCTTTTCTGCTTCTCTGTGGCTCTAGGGAAGCCGGGTATAGACCCCTATGTGCCTTAGCTCAGGTGGGTCCTGCCTACCCTAGATTTACGTGTGCCTCTGAGGCTCCTCAGGGGAGGCGGCTCTGGAAACATCAACACTTCACATGCAAAGTGCTTCAGACCACGTGTTCCTCAGAACAGACAAAATGCACTGTTTGATGAGCATGTTAAGTGAGTTTTCCTGCAGTACTTACAGAGGCAGTCCCAACCATAACACAGCCCGGGAGTGTGGTGTGCGTGGTTAGCTGGTGCACACGCCGGCAGCACACTGACCAAGGAGGCATGGAGCCTTCCTTGGCTGTCAGTTATTCTCCTGAAAGATTTGAGGCTCAGATGTGAGAAATCTCCCTTTCCTTTACGGGAGACGTGCGTGTGTAAAAAAAAAATTAATGTCTTCATTGTCTTCACTATGACCAGCAAGACCTTGTGGGATCTGGCCTCATCTTCACTGAGTTTCCTCCCCTCTGGCACCACCTGCTCCTCAGGGCCCCGTTCCTCTGGGCTTTGCACTTGCTGTTCCCTTTGCCTGGAACACTTTCTCCCCAGATAACTTAACTACCTGGCAAACTCCCACACTTCCTTCTGGTGTTTTGTTTCTTTTCCTTTTTCTTTTTGTTTTCTTTTTAAATTTTTATTGGAAATATAGTTGATTTACAATATTGTGTTAGTTTTTGGTGTACAGCTGAGTGATTCAGTTTTACATATACACATGTATGTATTCCTTTTCAATAGAGGTTGTTACAAGATACTGAATGTAGTTCCCTGAGCTATATACAGTAGGACCTTGTTGTCTATCTATTTTATGTATAGTAGTGCATATCTGTTAATCCCAAACTCCTAATTTATCCCTCTCCAGCCCCTCAACCCTCTCCCCTTGGGTAACCATAAGTTTATTTTCTATGGCTGTGAGTCTCTCTCCTTCTGATGTTTCTTAAAATGTATCTTCTCAGTGAGCCCTTTCCTGGCCAACCTGTCTACAACTTCAACTTTCCCCTATTCCTGACACTCCCTACCCACTGTTTTCTCTTTAATTGTTGTCTTCAGCACTGACTTCTATCAGCATATCTTGCATGATATGTTGATTGTCTGTCTCTTCCAGGAGAATGTAAGCTCCATGAGATTTAAAAAAAAATTGTTTTAAATGTTTTATTTACTGCTGAATCCCCAGTGCCTGGGAGTAGGTGCTCAGTATTTATTCGTTGACTGAATTAATGTATTACTCGTCTCAGTTCCTTTTGTCTTCTTCCTTCTGCTTTCAGATAGTGCTGTATCCTGCCACCAGATTTAGTGATGATTTTTGGCCACATGTGTGCCAGAAACTATCAGTGCCCCTTTGCCTTTTAGGTTCCAGTTTGTGTTTCTCAGTCTACATTTAAGGAAATGTAGACTTCATCAAACTTTTCTCAATTCACCTTTTAGCCTAATCTGCATCACCCAGCTGGGACTTCTGTTTGGGAAGGCCAGCCTACGTGCTGGCCCCAGTTCCAGGTAGCATGTTTCTTCCCCACCCCCACAGCTTGCCACCCAAGTAAATATTCCAAAGTCTCACTGGCCTGTAGATACAGGTGAGATCACAGGAGCGGCCGTAATGCAGACTTCCTGCTCTTAGCGCTACCCATTTACCTCGGACCTCAGCCTCCTGCAAACTCACCTTCCCACCAGGTGTCTCTGCGATGCCTCCGAAGATGTCACCTCTGTGCTCACCGCGGAGCCTCTACCCCATTTTCCCTTTGATGTTTATGAAGGTCTTGTGTCCCTCAAGCATCTTTAGGGTGCCTTGTTCTCTCTTCTTTTGGGACTGCCTATCATGAGACTGCCTGTGTCCTAGTGGGCATTTTGTCTCATAATTCCAAAGCCACCAGTTCTCCAGACTGGGGTTGGGCTGGGGGCTTATTGAGGAGAAAGCCTGACTCTGCAAACCCTTTCCCCTTTCTTCCCTCCCTCCTCCCTTCCAGAATATCTGTCGAACCCTATTATGTGTCAGGCGGTAGACCTGGTGTTGGATTTGAGCAGTATGGAAACACAGAGGAACCTCCCTCTTCTTGGAACCCTAGACCTTTCAGACCCTTGCGACACACAGCCTGTGCCCCCCCCCCCACCACCTCTGTGGACACCCCACTCCACCTGACCCCTCACCCAGGCACACACAGAAGCCACCGCATCCCACCGTCCAGCCTGGTGCCCAGCAGCTCCTGCAAATGGGCGCCTGTGAGCGACTGGCTCGGCGCCCCATCGGGCACGCAAGCGCAAGCCAGCTCAGTGCCTTTCAGGAGGCGTCAGTGCCTGCTACGTGGAGAGATGGAACGTCTCTCTCCCTGTTGGAATGCCCTTGGTGTTTCAGATGTATCCATCGCTTAAGGCCCAGTTCAAGCATTTGCTTTTTTCTGTTAGGTCCTTTTTTACTGACTCAGCCCCTGAGGTTTTACCCTCCTCTAAATTACAGCTTTTATTGTCTGAGCTGTTCATTTAGCATTTAGCACTCATGGCCTTCTCCTGTTGATGACCTTTCCTTTCCAGTCCTCCTTGTCCCCTCAAGTGGCTCGTCAGCTTCTCCCAGGATGGACAGAAGCATCTTTCTCTTTATTTCCTTCACTGCACTCAGAATGCCAAGATTGTTTCAGCTACGTGGAAAATTCACTTCTGTAGGACCCCTCAACCATCCTGAACCCAGAGAACTGGCGTGTGCAGGTTTAGGTGGACTGGTACATGAGCATTGCATGAGTGCTTCCCGACCTCCTGTTGCTCCTGCTCCTTTTCCCCCCATATTTTCTGTGGTGCTTTTGGCATCATTAAGTGTCTAGGGTGAGGGCATACCTCAGAGGGATTCACCCTTACTGACTCCTGTCCAGAGGACCCGTGGCACAAACACGTGGGGCCCTAACAGATGAAGGCTTTGCGTCTCCACTATGGACAGCGGTACTACGGCTGAGGGCTGGCACCCTTTAACCCAGAGCAAGGGCTCCCTGCAGGAGACCCCCTGGGAAGAGCTCCAAGACACCTCCCCCGAGGGCCACAGACTCCTCTGGACGTGTGACATCTTTGCTTCCTGGTCTGGGCTCATGAAATCCAGACACCACAGAGAGACTCACTTATGTAATGAAGAGCCATCAGAGTGGTGTGCTGGACCTTCAGCTAGCCACCCTCTTGGTTTGTCCAAAATGTCCTGTATTCTTTTTGAGGAAAAGAGGTGCTGACATGTGTGGCTGTGGAGTCTGTGTGTTGGCCCTGAAATCCTGTTAATGGAACTTCCAGATAATGTCATTCTTCATTTTTCCTAACACCACTTTACGGACTGAATCCCAGGCTCCCCAGAGGAGCAGAACTTGCCAAGTATGCTTGTCATTTCTTCTAATTAGGTTTTTAAATAAATCAAAGAACTCCTGTTTTCATTTACCTAGGATTATGGAGCAGCAATGTTCTTGTTTGTGTTGCCCAGAGAGGCAGTCCCCCCTGAAAGGACACTGAACTCCTGACACTTGAAAGGCTTGGGAAGTTTCCTTACATCCATTTTACTGAGTAGTCCAGTCCCCATTTGGAGAGGAAAAGGATGGCCCCGACTCCTCCCCAGTCAAAGTGCTCCTGTAGACTGAGCTTTGTGTCCAGAAGGGAGGATGGAATTCTTCTGCTGTTTCTACTTTGCCTGACTCCCAACCCTTTGTTTCTTGGCATGATTCTTCTGATCTGGGAAATGCAAAGAGGCTGAGAAACCACTGGGGAGATGGCAGCTGGGGTGGAGGTTGCAATAGTAAACCCACCCCATCAGCCTCATCCACCCCTCTTTTCCTGGGTTTTGTCCGCTCAGTACCCCATCCGTCCTTCCCCAAGTGCCTCCTCGACCCCCTTCCCCACTCCCAGTGTGGCTGGACTCCTGCCTGGAGCCCCTTCCCTAGCCACTCATCCTTTTATCACTGTGGCCTTATGATAAGGGTGCAGCTAATGGAAGAGGTGACTCCTTGCACTAGATCTGTGAGCCTGCAGCCGGGGAACTCTGTCTTGGGTGAGATGCTGCCAGGCTCAGACTTTGGTTTGGCCAGCAGGAGGCACTGGTCTCTGCCAAGAAAGGGTTGCCATGTGGGCTCTGGAGACGAAGTGTTTCCCCCTCCTCCTCCGCTTCTGGTCCCTGGTGATTAAACTGGTATGTGTGTGTGTGGGCAGAGGCGGGGAGGTTGTCCTTAAGACTACAGTGGGAGACATGTGGTCAGCAGCCAGGGTAACCAGCCCAGTCTCCAGGGAGAAATGAGGTTTGGTGCCTGCTTATTGGGAAGGGGCGTGGCCAGCCTTGTTGTACACGCTTCTTGGGGTCAGACTTCAGACTACTGGGGTGATATTTGACTTCTGTTACCTTGGGCCATAAGGAGGCCCCAACCTTTCACAAATCATAAGCCTGTGAAACTAGGTTTCCCTTAATTCCTCCTTTTTCCTTCCCTCCCCCCCTCCCTTCTCTGTCTTTCTATCAAGTGCTGTTAACTACCATCAGATATTCAGTGCTACTTAGCAGAAATCACACTCCTTCCTCAAAGGAAGAAAACAGTTTTCTTGATGATACAGATGGATCAGGGACTTACGTGCTAAGGAAGTGAGTAGTGGGGATAGGATTAGCTAGTAAACGCTTTTGCAGGGACAGTTATATGCTTCTACCACTGCTTGCCTCCGGTCCTTTTGTCCCCACTCCAGCTTCCACCCCAGAGCCAGGGGTCTAAGGCTCTGACTGTTTTACTTCCATGATTGATGTGGGCTGAGGTTGGCTGAGGGACTGTCCCTGCTTGGAATGCCAGCAGCGCCTGCAGCATAGGAAGCGTGTGGGGCCAAGTCAGAACTTTGAATGTGTTTTCCACCAGTCAGTGTTGGGACCGCTACTTAGATTACGTCCACCATCCTAAAGCATCACATATCATTCTGTCATCATCACACAGGTAGATTATGATCATAATATAATGGGATGTAAGCTCTATTATAGCCTAAGTTGTCTTAGTTTTCACTGATGTGCTCCCCACACCACTAGTTTTCACAGATGTCACACACACACACACACACACACAATTACAAATTAATGGATTTCCTTTGACAAAATCAGGGAACCCTTAGTAGAAGTAAGGGCCCTGAGGTTACCTGATCTTTGAAACAATAAGCCTAATTGGCCTTTAAATTCACTGATGAGAGTGAATTATTAAATTTTGTAACTAATTTAAAGGCATGGTTGGGTCCCAGGCCATATTTATTTTTTAAATTATATTTTTTGTGCAAAGTTCTGTGACAACTCTTTCCCAGTATGAAGAATAAAAAGCCTGCTGACTCAATTTTAATGACCTTTCTTGATTTATCATTTTTCATAGTGAAGGAAGCATTGACTTAAGAGATTTTAAATAAAAAGCAAACATTTACAGTATTTAGACTGTCCACACTCCTGCATTTTATCTTTGTATTTAGTTTAAATCTTGCAAATAAAAATTGGACCATAACCAAGCATGAATTGAGCAACTTCTACCCAGAAGCTTATTATCCAGCTACTTCAAATAACTTTAATGAGTTGAAATATAGTCATAAATTAAGAAGTCAGATGTTAAGATTTCTGACTCCCTAGAACAGTTTTCATAAATTGAGAAACTAAAATCCATGTGTTACAGAAAAGGACCTGAGGCCTTCATTCAGAATTTGTTCACTTAATTTTGCATATGATTATAAACCTTAATTAGATGATTTATCAGATTATAAGCTGTTTAGAAGCTGTCATTTAGGAAATTGAGGGCAATGAAAGTCAGGCACAGTGACATTGAAAGAACAGCTAGCCCGATAGAAAGAAAAACGCCTGTTCTTTGTAGTAAAATTCATCATATTGTAGTGTTTATGAAGAAAAATTCAGATTATACTTTATATATTCTGCCTCAGAAGGCACAGAAGTATGTATTCTATTTTATGGGGGTCTTTTTAGAATTCAGTATTGTTTAGATAGAATCAGTTTCATAACATAAAGCCGTTTTCTTCACATATTATCATCGAGAATATTGCACTTGAATTATGCCATGTGAATGGTATCAGTGTACTTACATGTCGTCCCAGGAAGCGGAGAGAGAATGTGTCTTAACCTACTGGGTCCCAAACACTTCCAGGCAAGATCCCTTATTCAAAAGAGACTCTGACTTGGAATCTAGATGGAAAACAAGGCAAGGAAATCAGGGCTCCTGGCTTCAGTGAGTGCACGTTTGTCCCTTCCCACCACGCCAGTGACTTCGTAGGACCCCACGTGGAGCCCTTGGAATTCTGCAGAATCAGGGCAGAGCACAAGGCCAGGCACAGAGCTAGCCCAGGGCAGGAGTTACTGGTAAGGAAGGAGGTTTCTCTAGCCCATCAGCGGTTGCTACCGGGAAAGTGTCGTTTTGCTTGTCAGCAGTGTAATCTACTAGGGGTTTTGTGGATGCCAAGCAGAATGAAATCAGCTCCCTACATCACTATAACTCTTGGGACCCCGTGAGTTTTCTGCAGGTGGTGCTAAAGCAGTGATCCCCTCTAGGCGTTCCAGAACAAGTAAGAGAGCAACAGTAGTTTGCTTATGGATACTCAACCCATGAAAATTTGCAAATGAGAATTTTATTATTGTTGCCTTGAGTGATGCTGCCACTGCTGCTCCTGCTGCCAGGTGTTCGTGTTCTCCCTCCCCTTCTCCCTCCCCTTCTCCCTCCCCTTCTCCAACCCCTTCCCCTCCTTCCCCATCCACCCTGCTTCTTCCTTTTTCATGAAGCCAAGACATTTTTCAGTAGTGTAGCTAGATGCTTGGGTTTCCCTTATTTGTTTTTTTGCAAAATCATTCATTTGCCAAAATTCCTTAAGGTTCCAAACCATGTTCTTTCCTCAGGCAGAGGGAAGCCCAGAGTAATTAAAGCATTCGCAAGCAGGGTACCTAAACCTTAGCTGGCAGGTATCAAGACGGGTTTCGTTGCCGCAGTACTGAGGTGTCCTGGGTGCTTGGCTGGTGGCTGATGACACGGGGGAGACCCCATATTAAATGGGCAGAGACATTAGGGAGGCAGGAGGCTATGGTTTCTTTCCCGATTCTGCTCCTTTCAAAGTGCTTGTTGGCAGTCCTTCGCGGCTCCTTTGGTAACAGCAACACATCAATTTTTAGCTCAAAATCTCTATCTCGGTGAGGGAAGCCAGTCCCCAGAAGATACTCTATATGAGCGCCTTTGTTAAGGACAGGGACTCGGGGACCTTTCACACTTGGATGCTTTGATAGCCTGTTTCACAGACTGGCTCTGTTGTAATAAGTTTCTTTCAGTGCTCAAACCTCAGATTATTCATGCAGACCCACCTTTTAGCCTGTCCTCCACAGAAAGACCTGAGCAGTTCTGGTTCACATTTTACATGGCACTGGGAACGCTGGATCAGGAAATTTCCACCCATTCCTTTCTTTCTCTGCTGCTTGTTTTTTTATCGTGGGGGAAAAGGTAGACCTCAGAAAGTGTTTTTACTGTGGGTTTGAGCTGGTACTGACTGTCAGAGAGGCCAAACTGTGTAATGCTTCCAAGCATGACCTGGTATCGGACTAATTGGCCTGTGCTCTAAATATCTGACCTCAGGCATATCCTCTACTGTGCCTCAGTTTTCTCATCTGAAAAAATGGTGGTAAGACTAGTACCTATTTCTTACCATGGTGAGGATTAAATGAGTGAAGTGAAGTTTGTGAAGTGCTTACAGGAAATCCTGGCACGTAGCAATTAGTAAATTCATCTTAGCTGCTGCTGTTTTTATTGTTGTTGTTGTTATTATTATTATTTGTAAAAGCTAGACTGGTCTTTTTGCTTTTTGGAAGATTTGGGCAAAACCCCAATTACCTTGGAATAAAAGCCTAAGATGGTGGTCCCTTGAGATGTAGAGTCTGGCTGTCGGGAAAGAATGCTTGTTTTAAACCTAGACCTGTGTTGGGATGTTGGCCTTGCCCCTTAACTATTTGAGTGAAAATGAAAAAAAATGAAAAAAAATGAAAAAAAGGAGGTTAATGTCTACAATGTTAGGTTATGAAACTTAGGAAAAACAGAATGAAGAGCTTGGTTCATATTATCTGCTCGACATACAGTAGATAGTATAGTTATATTTTAAAGAGGAAATCTAGGCCACCCTCAGTCGTGGGGATGTGGGCTCCTCTCCTAGGTAGGTCAAAGGACTATTGATGAAGTTTGTCATATTAATGAATGCTTAAGATGAAGTTTTAAATTCGTTTATATTTGCTTCACTTAATATACTGGATACTCTCTTTACTACCAGGGAACTTGACAGAACAGATCGTTAACATTTCTTCTTCTGTTTTGGGTTGACTGTTACAGAAATCAGCTCTCCGGAGGAAGTGTGCCGTGTGTAAGATCGTGGTCCACACTGCATGCATCGAACAGCTAGAAAAGGTGAGACAGCGCCACCTGCTGCAACTTGTGCTACCCTGCAAGTGTTTGGACTTCAAGACCAGGTGTCATTCTCCATTTACAACTTTTTGAAAACAATGCCCTTTTCAAAGCCTGGAAGTCCAGTGTTATCACCAGATGAATGATGGAAGGATAATGCTTAAGGCTCATTCACTCTATTGTTTGCTGAAGTACATAATTTGATAGCATTTTATGTTGACCCTTGGGAAAAGGAATAGGAAGGTTGGGAATAAAGCCTGGTATGTGCTGATTTTCTTCACAATGACAAGTGTTGTTATTCACCCAGGGGATTTTCCACAAGATGTTTTGTCTTAAAGAAAAAAAATTCCTTAAGCTCTTTAAAATCATTGTTTAGATATGTCTGACCTTTGTGAGTTTACTTCTTCCTAAAGTGGCTGCAAGGGAGAGAGAGGCAGGCCAGGAGCCAGGGCTCATTTCCTGCTGTGAACAGAGTTCCTGCTGGCACAGTGTTAATGTGTGGGTGGGGCTGGAGTGGCATCCTGGGGGTGTCTTTCCTCCAGAAGAAGTGGATTCTGCTTGGTCCATTTATCTGTCATCAGCCGAGGGAAAGGCTCCAGTAGTGAGTCCTCTGCCATCATTTCCACGTGGGATTCTTCTGAGCATTATCTGTGATCTTGAGCTGCCATGTGTAAATGTATTAAATATTTCAGTCCCCTGTGATAGTCATTTAGTTTTAGTGAATCATCAATTATTGCCAACTCATATTTTGTGGGAATGACTAGTAATATTATATATATATGTGTGTGTATATGTGTGTGTGTGTGTGTGTGTGTGTGTGTGTGTGTGTGTATGTGTATATGTATTTATTTTGCTGTCCTGACCCCATTTACTCATTTCCTACTTTATTCCTACACTTCTCTCACCTTATCAAGTACCTAAAGAAGATGTGAATGTGCTGGGAGACCTCCCCATCTAAAAGAAATGGAGTGCTGATACTTAAGAATAGTTGTTTGTGTGTTGGTGAATCATCTTTATCATATTAAAATTTCTTACGTTTATATTTTCTTGGTTTTAAAATCTAAAACACAGCTGTATGATTTCAGCTGCCATATATTTTTCCTCTGCCTCTTTATTATCTCAGTTTCTTAAATTTATGATGTCAGAGCGTTACTGTCTGAAGATACTTTGATTTCATCAATGAGAGTGAAGAGACACAGATTGGAGATTCCAAGATCACTTGGGATCTCTGTAGATTATCTAAGATGATGATTTCAAAACACTAAGAATAGTGTTAAACTTTGTTCCTCATTCTTTGGGTTGTTTTTGGGTTTTTTTGGTTTTTTCCTGGAGTTCAATATCTGTCACTGTTGATTGTTTTCAGTAGATAACTCACTCTGGTCAGGTGCTTATCCCTAATATAATATACTTTTCTTTTTAAATGACAGATTAATTTCAGATGTAAACCAACATTTCGAGAAGGGGGCTCAAGATCGCCAAGAGAAGTAAGTATTTTAGAGTTCTGTTTCAAACACTGTCTTTTATTTCCCATTGATTCATTGGATTCATAGATATTCACCAGGGATTAAAAAAGTAAAGTCTGTCTTCCTCCATCCTACATCAGTTTATCTTTTTAAATTTTTTTGGTTGGGGGAAGTAATTAGGTTTACTTGTTTTTTTATTTTTAGAGGAGGTACTGGGGATTGAACCCAGGACCTCATGCATGCTAAGCATGCGCTCTACTGCTTGAGCTACACCCTCCCCCCCTAGCTTTTTATCAATACATCATCTGATACAATCAATAAAATCCCCAAGTGTCTTCCATATGTGAGTACTGCCCTTTATTCTTCTCATGGAATATATTTAAGACCTAAGGTCTTATTGAATGAACCAGGGAGCAGGCGGTGGTAGAATTGAAGAGGTAAGAAAGAAATAGCATTTTTTGGCTTTTGGCCCATTTTAATTCCGCCTTGAAGAAGTAGCAGCTAAACTGAGACCCAAGGGAATGATCTAAGCGAAGGTGCGGGAAGAGGGAGGTCTGGAGGTGAGTGAGAGCCTCTGGGCAGCAGGAACACATGCTCACAAGTGCAGCAGGGAGAAAGGACATGCGAGTAAGACCTCAGATCCAAGAGGTAAACGGGCTGGACCTTGAAGGGCCTTGTAAGCAAGGTTGCAAGTTGAGTCTCGTCATCCTAGTACTTAGAGGGGGCATTAAACTATTTTAAGCAGAAAATATTATTCTGGTCTCAGTGTGGCAGGAGTACCACGTAGTACAAGAGTAGCAATATTGGAGGCATGGAGAAAACTGAGGGAGCTATTCTCATAATTGAGGCAAGAGATAATGGTGACCTGAACTAAGAACAGTATTGGGGTGGAGAAAATTGGTAAATGTGAATTTGAAGGAAACAAGATAGACAGGATGTAATAATTGACTGGATTTTGAACACAAAGACAGGGAAGCTCAGAATAAACCAGGGTTCTGCTCTGAAAAACCAGTTAGATGTTGGCAAATGAGTTGCTTGGAGGATGGGGTAGGGATGTAATGAGTTCAGCTGTAACGCTCTCAAGTTCGAGATATCCTTGAGGCCCGCAGTTGAGATGCCCAAAAGAAAGCGGACTAAGTGTGTGAGTACAGAGCATAGGAGAAGATTGGGCTGGAGGTTAGACCTTGATGACTTGTCAGCATGTCGAGATAGTAAATAAAGCTATGAGAGTAGACGACTGGGTAGAGTAGGCATAGGACATGTCTGAGTACAGAGAGATGTTAATGGCAGTTAATGAAAAAGACACCGAGGAAGAATGATTTCATTGTTACTGATGGATACAAGGAGACTGGGAGGAAACATGGAGTGAGAATAGGTTGAGAGGGAAGGTTGTGAAAGAGAGAAAAACAGTTGTCCCTGTCAGTTGTCCTCTCCCACTGTGCTTGTCTGTTATGTCAGCAAGAGGAAGGTTATGGGTCCTACGCAGGGTGGGGGAAGTCTAAGAAAAATGACAGGGTTGTGGTTACCCTCGATGCCACCCGCGTGCACCGTAGCAGTGCTAGGGGATAACTCAGTGATAGCTCAGATGGAGGAGAAATGTTATTTAGGACAATAGAAGAAATCGTTTTGTGTTTTTAAGATGGATTTTATGAATTTCTTACCAGAGGATCCATATGTCTGCCTTTGGCTTCCTGTCCTGTAATTTCTCTTCTCTCTGGATAGATCGTTGTAATAGTATGTGCAATTTTCTAATGCAAGGATTTTTTGTTCATTTGTTTTCAGTAATTGGTGTTATTTCTCTTCTAGGAAGCCAGACCTTCCATAAGTGTTTTCAATGCCTTCCCTTGTCTTCATAGCAGGGACTTGATATTTCTTCCATTCCTACATTTTCAACTCCCCACCCTCCCTCTAGAGTATGTCCATCAGCATAAACATCCTCTAATAGCTCCCATCTCAAAAAAACAAACAAACAAAATTATTCCTTAACCACCAACTGTCCTAACTGCAGCTCTAATTCTTGGCTTCGTGTTCAGTGCTAAACTTCCAGAAACTGTTAACTATATAAATTTGTTTTCAGTGTGTCCCCTCCTAGGCATTTTAACCTGTTCTGATCTGGGTTTTACTGTATCCATTCACTGAAATTGCTTTTTTTATGTTGCCAAAATCTCCCTGATGCCAAATCTGTTAGATATTTTTCTGTTCTCTTATCCAATCTTTCACATGTACTCAAAATATTCAGTACTTCATCTGTCTTGAAGTGCTCACCTGTCTGGACATCTTTCCTAATGTTCCTCTGATTTCACTGGACGGTCCTTTCATTCTCACTCCCTGATTTCTGCGTGTTCACTGGGCATGGTACTTGGCCACGTTCTGTCCACTGTTGTTGGGAGAGCTTTCAGTATTATGCCACGACTGTTGGCTTTTAGTCACGTATCTGGGCTGGTAACACCTAACTTCACGTTTCCAGCCTACACTTCCTGGAGTTGATATGCCCAGTGACTGTATCACAGTCATCTCAAATGTAATACTCTAGAAACTGTTTCCATCACCATGAAACTGTATTTTTCAATTCTTTTGTACCTCAGAAAAGGAGAGGGCTATTGGACCAGTTGAGAAACTGGGGGATCATAGTGATTACTTCTCCAAGGTCCTCACCACGTTGAATTCATTTGCCAGCCCTATCAATTTTATTTATAAAATATGTTTCACACCATTCATTTATCTCCATTTCTTTTGTCAATACCTTAGACTAAGGACCCATGATCTATCTCACTTTTGACCACTGCAATATCTTCTCTAAGATTGTTTAATTTTCCCCTTCAGTCCACCATGATTTAAGAGAGTGATTTTTTTTTTAAATGAAAATGGAATTAGATCATTTTCCAGCTTAGAACTTTTCAGTGGTTTCCAAGTCATTTAGGGGGAACCAAACCCCTTCTCTTGGCACAAAAAGGCCAAGGTTCTGCAGAGGCTGGCCCCAGCCTACTTCTCCCAACCCATCCAGCTGCCACACGGATCTTCTCTCAGTTCCTGAGGTCTGTGTCCACATTCCTCACCTTCAGGTCTTTGTGTATTTCATTGCTATGCTGGAGATCTCTTTGCATGGCTAGTAGTTTCTTACAGTGAGACCTCAGCTCAAATATTACCCCTCAGAGGTCTTTCTTGATGACCACCTCTAAATAGGTTGCACCTTGTTCTTTATCAAAGCATCTTGTGTGTTGTATTGTGTGTTACTCACTTGCTTAATGCTGTCCTCCTATACCGTAAGCTTTGGGAAGGTCACGCATGGGTTTTTCCCAACTCATTGTTCCAGGCAGGACACAGAGGGAGGATGTGATCAATGAATATCTTTTGACTGAATGAATTTATAAAGGGGTTAATTTCTCCCCAAACATCTAAGAACTCCTGGTCTAAAAGGACAGTTTGAAGATGACAATTATGACAGAGTGTGACCCACTGAGAGATTCTTAATGAAGAGACTTTAGGCAGTTTAATGTAAATGAAAGAAACAATCACTTTAGAATTAGTTTGACCTGGGTTCAGATGACCCCCCTGCCTCTCTTCCCCTCAGTGATGCCTCCAGGGCTGGGATCTGGAGCAGGGCGGTTCATTACTGCCCCATAGGCTTTGAGGGGTGTCCGATACATGGAGGTTTTTAATGAATATTGGGTGGGCTCCTCTAAGCTGAAACTTTCTGGGTGGACCTCTATTTTCTTAGCCATAAGATGCATGGATTGGTCTATAATTTCTAAGATCCATTCAAAAGCTTTACGAATAATATTATGAATTGAACTGACTGCTTTGAAAATTGAGCCATTGTGTATGCATTTCTGCTAACAGTACTGAATATAAACCCTGAAATAATGGATCACCGAGATTTTAACAACCATAAGTAATAGCCCTTTCCTTACCCAGTATTTGAAGATGGTATATGAATAATTCAGATTATTGATGAACAAAAAAAGATGCTATGGTTTTAGAAGGCTTACTTTGCTATCTTAACAGCAATATATCAACACTCATATTCACATTGTAAGGATCCTGAGTCTAAGTTCAGTAATTTCGAAGATATGAATAATAGTCAAAAGGAAATAGTGTGAAAAATTAAAGTGCTTGGGAAATAAGGATTATGAAACAGCAGTGATTCTATAGAAATTTTTTTTCTAACTGATAAAGACAGTTGACGATCCTTCAAAATGGTAACTACGTGATTTAATTGTCAAAGAAACTAGGTTTAGAATCTCATTCAATTCAATACACATTTATTTGATTTTACTTTGTTCCAACTATGTTTAAGCAGCAGTAATTTATATCAGGCTTAAGCAGCCCTCTGCATAGATGCATGCGTGACATGTCAAATCACAGAGCTGTAGACTGGAGACAGTTACTCAGTTTCTGTAGTAGAGCTTTTGTTTAAGTTACTTTATTTGTCTATGCCTTAATTTCCTACCTATTTTTGAGAAAGGATGATATTAAAAGTATTTAGCAACTTGCAGAGTCATAAATACTTAAACAGTTTTAAAATGTTCTCTTGTATTCCCTAAATAAACTAAACTGCATGGTATTATAAATCTGCTTATCAGACAAAATATGTTGCAGTGCAAATGATTCATTAAGTCAGTCTTCTAATTCAGGATAATTGTTGATTTGTAGAAATTGTTGGTTTAATCTTTTGATTAGAGCTGTCACTAGCTAAATAATCCCATGAGTCAGCCATGATTTCTCATAGGTAATTGCATCAAATTCTTCCATTTCCCTCCTCAAATTCTTAAACTGATAGTCATTAGGTGATTTATAATCTCAATAAGGAGAGAATTTCTCTTGGCATCAGTGATATTGTTCATTCTCTGCTTCTGCTAAAGTAACAGCAATTACAGTAAATTTTCCTATCTCTTCTAATACTGCCTGACATTTTTATATGTTCAGTATTTCCAGTACTGACTGTCACTGAAAGCATTTATTGAAGGAGCTTGAACCTGACCTTTCAGGGCGGAGGAAAGGCACTGTGGCAACACCGTGGTTAAGAGGCAGGCTTTGCTGCCAGCCTGCCTGGGTTTGAATCCTTGCCTGGGTTTGCAGCCCCTTACATTTGAAGTGACTGCTCTGTACCTTAGTTTGTCCTCTGTACAGTGAGGACAATAATGATAATTCAAGTCAAACCCTCTGATATCGTTGCCCTGTGATGATGTGAATCGGCGTACAGTACAGTTGGCAGTTGGCCCCAGTCCTCCCCAGCCCTTATTCTGAAACAGACAGTGGGCTTCTTACCTGAGTAAGTGGAAAGCTGGAGAGGTCTACCTCAGAAGCAGAGAGGTGAGGGGTCCAGTACCTTCATCCCCAGTAGAGTTTTTGCATGGACCTGATGGTATAGACATAACTAAGCAGGTCCCTGGACTTGCTGTCATTGTCCCAAAAGCCACAGCCAGCCATAGGACCCGAAATTGTTTATATTGATATTTAAGCTTGGCCAGAACCATCAATGGACGTGGCCCAGGCCTCTGAGTTTGTGGGGGGAACCCAGTGGCGTTGCCTGGGCCAGTATGATTGATTTTCAGAAGAGAGCTCCAGAATCTTGGAGACCTGTTCTACCAAAAATTAACATTCTAGTTGCTTAATAACGAGGAGGTAGAAATGATCTCCAATGTTGAGGGGAGTGAGGGGTGCTCTGGCAGCAGGGAGGAGCTGGGAAGATGATGGGACACTAAACTGCAATTTATCAACCAATATAGAAATATTTCAGTATTTTAACAACTTAGGATTTTACTGGTATACACCAGCTAAACAGCACCTATACTCTTGAAAATTCTCATGAAAATTCAAATCATTACATATAAAGCATTTTTAAAAGTGCCTGACACAGAGTTGGTAGTCAGGAAACATTAACTATTATTATTAGCTTCTTTCTGAGAACAATACAAGAATTGTGTCCTTGTTTTATTAAACTGCCACCGTGGGAAAAGCAAGACAAAAGTAGACTAATTAGCAGGACCATTACATGTCTTTATATCTTATTATAGTTAAAAGACCATTATTCCTTCAGGATCTTTGTTTAGTTTTAATTTAAATTGGTTTGACATTATGAATAGAAATAGAGGTGGCATTTTGGAATTGATAACGCTAAGGCTCATTAAAGGTATCTTTGTCACTCTGAATTTCATGCCTTGATAGAACATTTTTTTCCCCCTCGACACTGATCTGCTTTCTGTGTCCCCCCCCCACCCCGCCACCCTGTACTTAGAACAATGCCTGGGCAGTAGGCATTCGATAAGTGTTTGTTGGAAGACTGAATATATATTAAAGGGTCCTTTAAAGGGAAAGTGTGGGTTGTGACCTGACAATAGACATGTTAATTTCAGGTAAAGTCTATGTTCTCAGAAAAGGGCAGGAGAAAAACATTAGCAAGTATTTTAGATTATTGGCCTGAGAGGAATGAGGTGTGTGAGTCACTAGGGTTTACCTGCGCCATCAGTCCCGAAGACAGCTTTCTCTCTTATAAAGTACCCCAGCAGCAGTGGTGGTGGGTGCTCCTTGACCCTCTGCCCCAGGAGCGATTTGTCTGTTTGGGAGGAAAAGTACTTTCCATGTCTGCTACAGCTTAAGTCAGGGACAGACCTTGGGAGCTGATCTCGTCGAGGGTACCCGAGGGCCGTTGAAATGCATCAGCGCAAGACTTCGCGATATGCCCACGTCTCATCTTTGTCATCACTGTCCTTCAGTTTTTCTCTTCCTTCTCTTTAGCGAAAAATTCTCACCATCTAAGTCCTGACTTAGGAGATCTATGTCTTTCTGAGGATTTAATTTCTTTTGAGTTCTTTCTAGCTCAGATGTTTTTAGCACAGTGCCTGCCTGGCATTTAAAAAACATTAAATACATATTTGTTTTAAAAGATGGGCATCTTTGTCCTCCTCTCCTTCACTTTTTCACTCTTTCAAGGACATTTCTTTTACCTGCCTCAGTTACCTCCCAGCCCAAGGTCACAAGTCTGCACAGCGGCTTACTAGAACGACAGTAGAGTGTGGCCATTTGCCACGAGGAAGCCGCGGAAGGAGGCCATGATTAATGGTTTCTACAAATACAAAAGGTCACTGAGGATGGAGACTTAGCTTCTTTTTCTTTTTTTTCTGAGTAGATTCGTGTTTATTGTAAAACAAATCACACACACATACATATTTGTTTTTGTGCTAAGATGGGCTTAGACGATGATTTACAGAAATCTCTATTCTTAAAACATTAAAAAAAAAAAACTAATATTGGGGTTTGCAAATTGAAACCTATTCATTTCATTTTGTTTTCCCACAGAATTTTGTGCGTCATCACTGGGTGCACAGGCGCCGGCAGGAGGGAAAGTGTAAGCAGTGTGGTAAGGTAAGGGGCCCGCACCCCACGGCCCATGCAGGAGCTCCTCTGGCCCTTGCCAGCTCGTGAGGTAGACGGTTTCTGTCCCCTGAATCCTTATTTCTCCAGGCCTCCTTTCCTTTAGAGGTATTTTGTTTGTTCTAGAACTCACTACAAGGGGCAGTGGTCTTCATACAAAGAATTAGCACGTTGTAAGAGAGATGGATGGGCTTCTACGGTGAATTTCATTGTGGATAGTTAAAGAGGGATACTTCCTACTCTGTTAAAAGCCCCTCCTGAGGTCTGATGGCCCACCTTCCTTCTTTGAGCATCGACAGAAAGTCAGTAGGTTGTCAAGTAGCACTTCTTGGGTTGATATGTTGTGTCTGAGCAGAACTGTGTAGAACGACAGCTTGGAAGCAAGAAGTGTGTTGCTCTCTTAGGAGACTATCCACTTCCTGGAAAGAGATGCCCTTCTCATCTGGTCGTTTATGCCTACTGTCTCTCTTAGTATGACTGGCTACAGGCCCCTCGGGGTGCAGGGCTGCTGAAAAGAGTGAAGTGAGGGTCTGAGAGCTGCTAGCTCTGCAGATTCCACGTTAGTGACCCTAACAGGTTTGTGTTATGGCTTTTTTTCAATGTACAAAGATCTACTTTAGGAATGAAAGGATCCTTTGGGGAAGTGAACTGGATGGTGAATCATACTACAAAGATTTTTTTTTAAATGACATCGACATAAACTGATCTCAATAAAGGGAAAGTTTTGATTTGGTAGCGAGCAAGATAGTTTGGGAGAATGCATTCCTCATCAATTAATTTCTAATTTGCTTATTTGTTCGTGTGACTCCTCTGGGTCCAACACTGGCGTGAGCTGACCAGTATGACTCGTTTGACCGCAGAGGGGTGCCAGGAAGTTTTGGCCCCCTGAGTAGTGTTGAGGGTGAGTGAGAGACTTGGAAAAAGTTTGATTAACTTTGCTGTTTGCCCAGTGCTGGAAAGAAAGTAATGCTGTAGCCATTGGTTACCAGGCTCTTCTTTGGAAGGCTACACACTTTGGCCTCAAGTGTATGGCCCTCCATTATAACTGGTATTATCTCCTCCGGTTCAACACAGTGACTCTGCTGGTTCCTTTCTAGCTTGTAAAGAAGACAGACGAAGTAGGTTAAAAGAGGGAGTAGGCAAAAAGAGGAGGAGGAGGAGGAGGGAGGGGCAGTTGAAAGAGTCTTCCCGGCCTTGTAACATGGCTGGGAGGTCAGCCCTCTGCTCTCACGTGACCTTCCTTCATTGGGTCCGTCTGTTCCTTCCCTTTCTGGTGTTGCCCAGGGGCTGATGGATTTTCTCTAGTGGGTGGATTGTAGACTCTACAACTTTCCCATAAGAATGTGTGCATGTGTGGGCGTAAGAGGGAAGAAACGGGTAGGCAGGCACGGCTGGTGCTGAGGTCAGGTGGACAGTAGGGAGGATCCGGTTAAGCAGCTTCTTCACTTTGGAAAAAATGCCTTCCCTGGACAGCCTAGTAGCTGGCCCCACCTCAGCAGCTTTCAAGCCATAATAGATGTCGAGGGATTTTATTAAAAGAAAATCGATAACCTGTTTTATATCTTGTGACAAGTATTCCCTAGGGTCATATTACAACTGCCTCTTCTGGCCATGTCTTCTGTTGGCATGGTCACCCTGAAGGGGAAGAGCTGGACACCCTGCACTCTGAGCTGCTGTGACCGTGTCTCTCTTCCTGCCCAGTGTCCCTAGGGCACCATCTTGCAGCACTCACAGCTCTCTGCCCATCATAGTGATGGTGGGGAAGTCTGTGATCCCAACTCTCCACCGAGGGTTCCCATACTATTGTACTGTTAGATTCATCTCCTGTGTTTTTTATCTAGCTGTTTATGAAGAGAGACTTAAGCAATAGTGGCATGGGATGCTCTTAAACCTGTGTCTTTTTGCTGGATAATAAATAACCTTTCTTTGGATCTTGGCTTCTACCCTGGATTAGAGGAAAGCTAGTGGCTCTCTTTCCACCTGCAGATCAAGTGATGGAAGATTCATTTCCAGCGTTGGTGTTGTGCATTGTTTTCATCAGTAGAGCTGTACATTCTTACATATCCAGAGGTTCCTAAACCATCCCCCATATGCACATACACACTTCTATACACATTGTGCCATAATCTATCCATTGGGATGGGGTAAGAAATACTTCACTTAGAAAAACTTCTTTTTAAAAAAAGAGTGGTTTGAAAAACTTGGGGGTTGTTAGGGAGTGTTTATGGTTAAGAGTGTTTGTGGTTTCACTTTCTACTTTTAAAATCTATAATTATGTAAATATTTGGACTGATTTTCTCTCAAGCCTTGAGTATGTGTCTGGCTGAGTGTGTGGCATTTAATGACTATCAGATGAGACATCTCATGATTCATTTGTTCAGTTGCTTTGACATTCTCTGACTACAGGCAGCCATGCTTATCACCGTCACGTAGTTCAACATTGTTTTCATTCATAGTCCTGTCTTATGTCTGAGTTAGGGTCCAGGCAGGAAAGAAGTCTCACACTGAAATTATGTAATTTGATGAGCATTTAATAAAGAGTATTTAAAATTTGTGAGCAGAAAAGAAACTATAAGAGATAGTGAAAACCTCAGAGGCTTGTAACAGCTGGGAGCCGTGGTCAAGCCAATTGTAAAGGATGTCCTGGAGAGGACCCCTTCACAGGAGCTGTGAGCTTTAGTCATGAGACTTAGCCAGCCCAATATGGTCTACCACTAGGGGAATGAATATCCCATCTTTACTCACCTTCAACCCCAAGTGGCCAAGCCCAATAGAAACCAGAGCACAAGGGCATTGTTGAGGCAATCTGTAAAAGTTCACTTTTGACGACAGGACAAGGGGTGGAGAAGGATAGAGAATGGATCTGCAGGGGCAGTGGGGTTGATCTGGCATCCATATTCAGTCAGTGGTTAAAAGAAGCTGCACACTTACTCTGCAAACATACCTCTTTCCTGATCTTCAGCGGGTCTGCACATTACATTCATTCAATCAACAGCACCTTAAAAATTCAATATGCAAAGAAAAAATATAGTCATGATTATCACTAATTTTACCTTTCATTTTTAAAGGAACCATCCAAACCCAGCATTATGGTAATTGTGGAAATTTGCTTGTCAATCACAATTTGAAATTCTTATCTTTAATTGCTTCATTTAGAAACATATATAAAGGTTATAAAAGTAAACAAGCTAATTTTTTAAAACTTAAAATTTTACATTTCAAACATCAAATCTTGAAAGCAGTTTTTAATACAGGAACACATAGTCTAGCTTTTGGTTACATTTTTGATACCTTCCAGTTTCCTCACCAAACATGCAGCATTATGATTTATTTGGCCATAAAGTAAATGTACTTTTGTATATAGTTAGATTAAGTAACTTGAACAGCATGTAGCATTAATTAAATGGGAAAATGTCAAAACGACTCTGTATTGCAATGAATATTATTAAAATTAATTTAAAATGAACTTGTGCAGTAACTAAAATACACCCATCTAAGGCAAGTATCCTTCACAGCATTTCTGTATTATAAACATGACAAAATGATTTGAGGCATTCCATAGGGGTGTGATTGAGATATGGATGACTAGTGAGAGAGATTAGAAAGTCCAAAAATAATAGGAAGTGACCTGGAGCTTTTGGGGATGTTCTGTTATCAACTTGAAGCACCATCCTTAAATAATCTAGAAATGTGTGGGCCCTGGAGGTCAGCTTTCAAGAGACCCTGCAAAGTTAGGGACGAGAAAGGGAGTTGAAGTTCAAGACCATGCACTAGTGCGGTGGGTCTGGCTATTTGCCTACCTGTCTGTTTGTCCAGCTAAACAGAGGAATTGTCTGCCATTAGCTTTGGGAGGATTGTTGAGGATGTAAAGTGGGTAATACATTAAGGCCGAAGAAATCAAGCCTGTCCTTGGAGCCTGCGCCAACATAGCGCTGGGAAGCCTGACTTTTCTTTCTGCCCTTGGCTGAGTGTCAAGAAAGGAAATGAAGGCAACCACCATCCTATTCCCTGCTTCCATGCATTTGACTGTTTTAGATTCTTCATACAAGTGGTATCATCCAGGATGTAGTATTTGTCCTTCTGTGTCTGGTTTATTTCGCCGAGTGTAATGTCCTCCAGATTCATTGGGGGAAGGGGTAACGGAGGGTAGTCAGCGTGTACAAAGTTTCAGTGATGCAACGTGAATGAGTCCTTGAGATCTGCTGGACAGCATAGTGGCTGTAGTTAACAGTGCTGTGTTGTATGCTTGAAAGTTTGCTGAGAGGGTGGGTGTTAAGTGTTCTTATCACAGAAGATAATAGCCAAGGAAGGCAGGAGGAAGCTTTTGGAGGTCATGGATATGTTTATAGCATAGATTGTGGTGATGGTTTCACAGGTGGACACTTGTCTCCAAGCTCATCAAGTTGTACATATTAACCATGTACAGCTTTTTTGTATGCCATTCATGCTTCAAAGTGATTTTAAAAAGCGGGTACAGCGGCGGAGAGCTCAGAAGCTGTGCTCTTTGCTGCAGTGCCCAGGTGGTTAAGTCACTCAGTTCTCGCCTGCTACTGGCACTGCTGCCCTGGGCTTTGATGGCCAGTGTTCTAGTAGTTAGAGCCAATGTGATGCTCTGGTCACTCAGGTTCTTACCGCTCTTTCTTCAGAAATGCCTTTGCTAGTGAAGGCACTGGGACTGTGCAGAGGGAGGAGTTGAACTGCCCTGCACAACAGAGGCCTCAGCCTGTCCCATAAGGAGCTGGAATAACCCCTCAGAGTTGCCCTGCCTTGACCACTTACTGGATGTGAGCTGTCCTTGGCCGGGGTGACTCTTTTAGGCTTAGGGCAGTGTATGGAAAGGTGACTTCTTTGAAAGTCATCAGCCTCCAACACTTCTGTCACCTGCGAGAATGAGATGAGTGCCTCGGGGCTGCAGCACAGCCACCTGGGTGGAACATCCCAGCATCCACTACAGTCCAACCCTTGTGCTTCTCAGAATCACTTGCTTCATAAAATACATCTTCAGGAAAGCTCCTTCAGGATTCTGGTTGGTCTTATTTCCTGGGGAAACACGTAAGAGGAAGGCTGGTGGGAGACACTACAGCCCTCTCTGTGGCGGCTGGTCTGACACCTGCAACTAATGTTCCTCATCTCCCTCGACCCCCCTTTCTGTCGTCACCTCACTCTCAACTAACACTTCTGGGCCAGGTAACAGTCTCTTTGGGCGACTGTAACAGAATACTGTAGATTGGATAGCTTAAAAACAACGGAAATTTATTTCTCAGTCTAGAGGCTGGAGTCCAAGGTCGAGATTTTGGCAGATTCAGTTTCTGGGGAGAGCCTACTTCTTATTCATTGACGACCATCTTCTTTCCATGTCCTCACATGGTAGGAGGAACAAGGGAGCTCTAAAGGTCTCTTCTATGAGGACAGTAATCCCACGGTGAGGGCTCCACTCACACGATCTAATCACCCTCCAAAGACCCTACCTCCAAGTACCAGTTAGGTTTCAACATACACATTTTGAGGGGCACACGCATTTAGTCTCTAGCAGTGACCTACTTGGTGGAGTCATGAAGACCTTTACCCTAAGCAGTCTGATCCCATGGTCTTGGCAGCTGCCCTTGTCAATCACCAGAAGTTTCCAAAGCATTAGAAAGGATGCCCCAGTCGACAGTCTGGGTGCCAGATCTTTTCTTCCTGCCTCCTTTGCCAAGTAACAACTCTGCCTCCACCAAATGATCAGGGTCAAGATGGTGACTCGCCAAGATGGTGACCCCTTCCTGTGCCTGCTAGTGTTTTGACACAAAGATGCCGAAGGAGCTGGGTGCAGTGGTAGTTGAAGGTTTGAGGGCCTCCTGTTATGTCCCATGGTGGAGATATTTCCCATCTGGTATTCAGACTCTCAGAGCCCGGAGTTGACTTGTTTCCTACACAAATTCCCCAAGTGGGCCGATGGGAATGATAGCAGGCAAGGCTCATCCTACTGTCACTTCTTGGTCTCTGCATCCATGTGTTTTACCGTGGAAACATAGCACCATTAAATGATCATGGATTTGGTAAGCATCCTGAGATCAGAGGATGGTGCTCATAGGGTACCCTGTCAAAGTTGAAGCCTATGTTACATCTTCAAAAGACCATTTCGTGTCTGTCAGGCCCACACTTTCTGGGTGGTGTGGGATGTGATAGGACCTATGTGTATCCCATGGCCAAACGCCCACCCCTGCACACTGGATTCTCTAGTCTGATTAAACATTGTACAAGATCCTGTGTTGGTAAGTCAAACACTCTATAAGTCCGTGCATAGTAGCACTGACTGAGGCCCTGCGGAAGAGAAAGGGAAACCTGTACCTGGAATATATGCTGATTCCAGTCAAGGTGGCTTGCTGCCCCTTCCAGAGTGGAAGGAGTTTAGTGTAATCAATTTGCCACCAAGCAGCTGTTGCTTTCCTTTGAGGGCTGGTGCCATATGGGATGCTCAGCTTTGGTATCTTTTGCTAGTGGGTTAGACAGTCAGCAGTGGTGGTGGCGGAGGCCCATGCTGTTGGACCCCAGCATAGCGTTCACCACTGCCATCAAGGCTCCTCCACTTCTGAGCCCATTGTGCTATGGATGGCTCATGACCGAGCGTGGTGTCTGAGTTGTTATGTCTAAGGGTTTAGTTCTCACACGGCGACTGCTCTCTGGTGGGCATTAACGTGCATACAGTGATCTTCACTTTGTACCTTATGTTCATCCACATGCCTCTTCCCCTGACCTCCTATTTCCTTTCAGGCCCCTGACCAACCAGCCATGTCATTCACCACTGCCTGTAGGTCATTAGGTATTCTTTTATCAGGCTACTTATCTTTTCCTACAAGGATGGGGACCAGCTACTCCCCCTGAAGTCATGTCCATTGGGAGGACTTCTCACACCTCTCGGGGCCACTCCTGAGTAGGTTTCAGTGAAGCAGTCGTCCACTTTGGGCCTGCACTCATAGGCCAAGTTGACCCATCCATGAACCAATCACAGCCTTTTCCTTCTCTTTCCGATGGCTATTAGGGATCCCCAGATTTCCATAGGTGTGAGTTGAATGAGAGGCCTAGTATTATAGACGGGGATGATCTGGGGGGTCTGAGCTACCTACGCATGTGTCTTACTTGTGCTCTTTGGTACTGCTCATGCCAGATCCAAGATGTTCCCATTTAGATGTAACGATGGATTGCAGCTGGGCCCACCCAGCCGTGTGATTTAGTGGTCTGACAGAACCCAGTTCATGACTCTGGTTACTTGTGAGCAGGTATTCCTCCACCAGAACATAGTAACATGCCAGGAGCTGTTTTTCTGAAAGATACACAGATCTCTCTCCCGCGGATGGCACAAGCTCGTTTCAGAATCCTAGAGTTTGCACTGTGATTCTCCTGGCGGTGCTTGTCGTGAACTCCGCAGGGCATCTTTCCTCCCGCCCAGTGCCATGGCGCCTGCTGTGAGTGACAGGACCTGCTGCAGAGCTGTTCCATGTTCTGTGCTCCACTCTAAGCTGGCGGCATTAAATATCATCCAGTAAATCAACTGGGGCAGTGTTCCTATGTGGAATATGCTGCCCCTGGAACCCAGAGAGGCCTGCAGAGTGCTGTGCTTCGTTCTTTGTGGTCAGAATTGTGAAATGCAATCATTTGTCCTTTAGATTGGACAGAATATCCTAGCGTGCATGCCCTGGCCCACTGAAGATTCACTGATGTGTGAATCGGACCTCCGATTCTTCATAGGGCTTATTTCCTCACCCTTTGTCTCACCAAAACCTCCAATATACTTGCCACTTTCTCATCCACCTTAACATGATGCCTCTAATAAGGTGGACCAAATGGTATTCTGCAGAATGTTCACATGGTTCAGGCTCCTTTGCACTATATTTAGATAAGATTCAGAAAAATTAAATGCTCTGTCACAAGGCTGTGAAAGTCTACTGTTAACAGTACCATGTAAATGAAAACAATTTTTGACTCTGCTTTCAGAGAGGGATGGAAAATAATTCATTTGCTAAGTCAATGACCATAGGTCATATAGCCAAGGCCAAGAGATCCCAAATTTGGCACAGTAGTTGCAGTTAGAGTGTACTAGGTTGAATTTGAGGTAGTCCAGCCTCATTTTTTAGTGTGTCTGATTTTGTAGGAGCCCAACAGGTGAATTAAATGGGGGATATTTTGGGGAATGCCACCACTGCCTCCTTTAGTCTGTAAGGGTGGCATGTCAAGAGGTAGTTTTAAAAAATATACACAGCAGCATTATCAACTTTCAGAATTCATCATTTATGTCATCTAACACCTGTTACTTCTGAGAGTGTGACATTCGTTTTGCTACTACTGAGAGGGCAGCTGGAGAGTTTCACCTGGCCTTTCCTGCTGTGCTAGCACTTAAACAACAGGCCAAGAAACCGAAATGAGAGTTCTGCCCAAAGCCCAGTACGCTCACCACTATTACACAGGTAGAGACCAGGGGAAATAACCCTGGAGGGTTTGTGAACACAGTAGACTCTCTAAGCCATTCCTCATCCAGGATTCCTTTTTTTTTTTTTTTTTTTTTTGACTGGACTTCATACATCCCTACTCTAATAAGGAATCATGATGCTGCTTCATACCCGGTGCTTGGGTGTACATGTCAACTTGGACTCTCGTCCATCAGTGTTTAAACTATTAGGACATGTCTTCCTTCCCCGTGTACAACTACCCGAGTAAATGGACCAAGTAGTTCCTTTTATGTAGAGTCTGGGGAAGTGTTGCCATGCACCCTTGCTGTGATGTTGCAAGATTCTTCTCCTGGGGACTTGCTCTCTCCTTCAATCAATGGATTCTAGCTTTGAAAACTGGCTTTTGTCCAGAAAGGGGACAAAATGTATGCCTCCTTCTTGGAGCATTTGCCCTTATGGCTCTTGATCCTCCATTCTAGATTGCGTTTGACCGCGTTGATTGAGTAATACCTCTTTTATGTGATGATGCATCTTGCCTCTAGGGAGGTCGTGCTGTACTGAACACTTGGTAGCTCTCTGTAGGTCAAGCCCCCATGGCTACAACTTCAGTCTTGCAGTAATTGCACCCACCTTGCTTCAGTGGTTAAGTGCTGCCACATGTTCCACATTATTTGGGAATTTTATAACCCCAGTTGCTATCAGCACGCTCACTCTGTAAGGATTCCTTACCCTCGGGCCTCACCTACAGAGGAGATGACACCCTTCTCACCAACACATTTCTTATTGCTTTAGTAAGTGGAGTGTCCTTTGGGCCACAGTCAACCAATGGGCTTCCCAGCTGTATCTGGCATGCCACTGCAACTCCAGCTTGCCTGTTTTCTGTGAGACTTTGATTGCTTCTTCCTCTATCACAGCAATTCTGGCTTTGCTACTTCACTTAAAATTAACATGCACTGTTTTTTTGGCTCAAGTCTTCAAATGCTATCCTAGTATTAGTGTTGGCAACTTAGTTTTAGCATCGTCTTCTGGGGTTCCTGATAATGTGTTAAATTCTCTATCGCAGACGAGGGCTCCCACACTGAGAGACTCTCCTATATCCAGCTTTAAGTTCTGCCCCTATTTGTCCTGTTCCCTCAGGACCCAGTCCCATAAACACCTTCGCGTTCCCGCTCGACCTATTGGTTGGGTCCTGCAGCTAGATCTTTTGAGATGTCATCTTTTCTCTCTCTCAGCAGTCTCTGCACTTTCCTGGCTGGGTACATGGGTGTGAAAAGATTATTAAGTCATCTGAGACACCACTAGGAAGAATAGATCTAACACTAGGCTGGCATTTGAAACTTCAGCAAAAAAACAGTCCCTATTAAGTGGGGGAGCAACGCCAGAATTGCTGTGACAGAGGAGCCAGCAATCAAAACCTCACAGAAACAGGCAAACTGGAGTTGCTATATTTGGGACAGCTGGAATACCCATCACTTGACTATAAAACCCCAAAGCGAAGTCAAAACTATTTCTAGATAGCAGAATCCTTTCTAAGGCATACATTGTACAGTGATATTCTTTGACATAAATTCATGAAGCCAGGAGGGGCACAATCTGAGTAATTTCGGTAAATTTTGTAGGTTTTTTTCTCAACTGCAGGCTGCTGTAGCAGCATAGTCTGCACAAAAGAAAGTGGTGTTAGTTTCACCAGCAGAAGAGCATTTTCCTCAGTTAAGGGTGAAGAGCACAGCCAGTTATTTCCTGGAATGTCATATTGTTAGCCAGGTGATAGATTATATAGCTTCTCTAAATATCTGTCATGATTTGTAGTTGGTAACTGTGGTAATGTCAGTCCTGTCTTTTAAAAATACAGTTTTTGTTACACAGAAAATTTCATGAAAACAGCTTGCTTGGTGAATACTATCAGCATTAAAATTATAACTTTTATTGGTAAGGTCACCAGTTATGGGTCGATCAGAGCTGAACATGGAAATTAATTTTCATGGACGACCATTATTATAATTTTAGCTGGTTGCATCATTAGGTAAATACTTTCATATAAGGAACTTCCCTGCTCTTCTAGGACAAAGATATAAACCCAACACTAAAAGTCTTGTATGCAGTTTTGGCGATATTGAATATTAACACTAAGTATCTGTATAAAGCATTTTTATCCTAGAATCAGAATGGTCATAAAAAATAGGAAATATAAACATCACAGTTAAAATAGTTAACATGTAAATTGAAATGTAAATCGGTGACCATTGTAATAGGTTTAATTTCAATTATACCTTAATTACAAGGTTAGGCTATCCTTCCATGAAGTCATCTGCCTGTGATAAAAATGTTCAGGACGTCACCTCTTAGCCTCTTCATTACAGTCTGACCAATTTGTGTTTACAGTGCTATTTTGTATTGAGAATCCTGTACCGCAAATTCTGCTTTTCCCAACTCCCACAAGAGAGACTCAATTTATGACCCGTATCTTGTAGCAGGGGCCTTTGGATAAATTATGGAAAAATCAGAAACTGAAAATACTAAGACTGACTGCTTGTGATTAATATATTGTAGTTACCAACAGAAGAATGGAGAGACGCAGAAGGCTCTACTGAGGAATAATAAAATGTCAATCTGTGTGTGTGAGTTGGTGATTACCCTTGAACGAGGGTGTATTATGAACAATAAGGGCGCTGATAAATTTTCAGAGGCTATAATTAATGCCATAATGTATGTTAAACCCAATGGACCAGAATTTAGATTTTTCAAAGATAATTCTGATAAAGCAATGGTGGAGTCACCTAATTGGCAGCACTGTCAGAAGTTACAGACACTGCCCCTTACAATTCCATTTATAAAGGCATTGTTTATTTTAATTTAATTTAGATGACTGCATAGGTTTGTATTTTGAAAATCATGAATACTTATCAAAATTTTAGCTTAACACCAGTACAATTAGTATAGGAAGCTTTAGGAAGTTCAGGTAAATAAGATTTTCTATGAATAAATAAACCCTAATCTTGCATACATTAGGATAATAGTACCATTTTCACTCATGAGAGCCAAAGAAAAGATGTGTTACAAAACTAGCCTAATGTTCAGTGATTCTCATTGCCAGCCAAGGGTACACATACTTGTGGAAAACTGGGCTGAATAGTTTGTTAAATAGGAAAAGTCAACAATTTGCTTGTATAGGGAAGGAGATCAGTTTGTGGAGGCTTTGCTAATTAAAGACTGAAGGCTGAGCTCTGGATAGGACAGAATTAGCCCATAAGTCTATGGATCATTGGTTAAAACAATAATAAAAATGTCCCTTTTTATTAGAAAAAAGGTTTCAATTAGATTGGAGTGAGTTTGCAGGTGGTTCACTCAAAGGTCAAACAAATGTCATTTTTTATTGGTTAGAAGAACGTTTCAATGAGGTTGGTGTGGGTCCGCACCTGGGTCACTCAAAGGTCTTAGTTACTCATCAGCTTCAGCTGGTGAAACGCTTAAACGTCACGGGTGTTCGTCAGCTTCCGCTGGTTAAAAGCAGTTGCTTTGGAACAGCACAACCAGTCTGAGATCTGCTCTGACTGGAAAAGTTTTCTTTTACTTTAGTAAGTATCAAATTGCTATGGTATTTTTATCCCACTGGGTAAGTTTACAAGAGCACTGTGATAGTTTTATTTTAAGATTTCAGTTTTATTTTGCTAGATATAGTGAGCTTTGCATCTAATGCTGATGAACATTTTAGCTATTAAATGTGAAATATATAAAAGAGTGCATTTTTCAAAAATGATAGGGAGTATTTGAGCAAAGTCTTTGAAGTTCTCTGTTTTAAGATAAATATTTATTTGGTCTTAGTTTATAATTCCCTTGGGTTTGCCTTTTGTATTATGCCAGTAGGTATGGAACGGTTTATTTTGCTGTTGGTGGTTAGAGTTTTGGAGGCAAGAGCAGTATCAACTCTTGTGTTAAATCAAATCAAATTAAACAGGGAATCAGGCTACGGTCAGGAAATTCCCTCTTCCAAACCTCAGTTCAATACGTAAACAATAAAATCGTTTGTTTTAAGTAAAGCCCTTTTTCCTGGTTTCAGCCAAGGCTGTAAAACTGAGTGCTGTTTGTTACGTGCCGTGGATTACATAAGAAACAGAGGCAACAGAGCTCTAGCTGCTCAGAATAAATGTTGTTTAAACTTTATTCCGAAAAACTCCAAGAAGTTTACCTCCCAAAGTTCTTGGTATTTGTAATTCTGAGGTCAGTGAGATCTAAAGCATCTGACCTCAACTGCCTATTTTCCTCTTTAACAGTGATGAGCAAAATCGCCCTTTAAATTCAAAGTCTGTTGAAATTCAGTCAGGGCATCTGTCAGTACCATCATAGCAGGTTTGGGCCAGTATTTAAAAGTGGGTAACTAGGAATCTGACTCTGGCTGTGCTGAGATCCCAGCCAGAGCCTCCCCACTGCAGGTGGTCCGTGGGAGCTTTGTCTGTGAAGGCTCCAATGTGGTTCTATTTATGTTTTTATGTGACAGTAACCCTGAAGCCATGGCTGCTGTGACTCTACCAGGCTAGAATCCTAAACAAAGCGTAGAGCTGGTTACCATCAGGCTCGTTTTGAAGGGACCCACCACAATTTTGCATAAGCTCAGTGCCTAGTGCCCCGGTCATGGCTGGCCTCGTCTGTTTCCAGTATATCGGCCTGGCTGTCAGGGCCACACTGGGCTATATGTTCCTCCCTGAGGTCAGAAGGCCAATATTCAGTAGAGAAAGGGGTGGGCAAATCCATTCACTCTGTACCATGGAACAGAACATTGCACATGACACACTGGACGACTTTGTCAGCAAGGGGTTGGAAGAGGGTCCAGCAGTAAGTGCACTCCCTCATGTATACTGTGTTACAAAGAACTTTTCAAATGCATGGTCTCGTTCGGTGCTTGTAACCATTCAGGGGTGTTGGAGAAGTTTATATTTTTATCACCACTTTCGGGGGGAGGGAGAAAGTGGGACGGTTCAGTGATCCGCCTGGCACGTTGGCCGTGTCTGCAGCGGCTGGAGGAGGGTGTAGTGAGGGGGCGTATATTTAGGTGGTTTGGGTTAAGTTTTTATAGTCTGGATGGCATGAGGTTTGTAATTGGGTCACAATGTGGTAGCAGTGACTTTCTCGTTCAGTTAATCAGAAAGCATTCATGCCATGCCTATGACATTCAAAGTGGTATGCTGAGTTATAGAGATCTATTAAGAAATATTACGAAGACTTCTCTCAAACAGCTTATAGTTCCATTGGTGAGCATACACGTGCACATAACATCACCAGCAACTTAGGGCACCTGTTCATTAATGCCAAGGGGGGTACAGCAGATAAGGCCTGCGGGTTAGGACAGATCACAGTGAATGAGGTAAGCTTTGAAGATTTTGTTGTTGTTAGCTTTTGCAGTGGAAATAAAACTCAGGTGCTGTATATGAAATAGTGGTAGGTATTCTAGATGGTGGGTTGGAAGTTTAAAACAGAAAAAAAAAAAAAGGAAAAAGATAAAATGGCCAGAAAAAAAAAAGGAAATAGAAAAAGGCATGTTGTAGAATATAATGAAATCCATCTCACTATAGACAGGAATTTATAATGGCGAGGAGTGGGAGATTGATGTAGAAAAACTGGCTGGAAAGTTTATGGATGGCACTGAAGCCAGCATGAATAGTTTCTTCTGTAATCTTGAGGGAAGAGATAGTCATTCGAATGTTTGAGATTGAGGCTGATATTTACAAAGCAGCGTTTTCCCTGGTGGCATGGCCCCGGGTGGAGTGGAGAGACAAGATAGCAGTGGAGCAGACATCCAGACGTGATGTGACCAGTCACCAGCGCTGGGCACCTGCTAGACATGGGGTCCAGGGTGGGAGAGCCCCGCCAGGCAGCCTGGGCTGACCTCAGGAGTCCCTGCGCAGGTGCTGCACCGGCTTCCAGGCGCTTGCTCTGGGAGGCCGGCCCCCTCCCTCCCACAGCTGTCACAAACTGTTGCTGTAACTCTGAAGAGAAGTTCTAATCTTTTCTCTTTTGGCTCAGTCCATCAGGAGGCTTGAGCAGTGAGGAGGAACTTTTCGAGTGACTCCGGAGTGAAGTCATTCCTGCTTATTTGTGTCATTTTATTTCATGTTGAATAGTTTGTTTCATCTCTGAAGGGACCTGCTGACCCAACCCTTCGGCCCTCTGGACTTTGCTTCCTGTCGCTGAGCGGTTTCTGGCAGGCAGCTGTAACTCGGGGGCTGGGGGCTGGGTGGGTGGAGGCCGGTCGACACAGCAGTGAACCCCTGGACACCCACCTGTCCTAATAATTCAGTCCATGTGTGTTTTACAGGCAGTGCCTCCTTTCCTGGGGAAGTGATATTCTCGTTGACCGGGGAGGCATTGCAAGCCTCATTGTTTGTGGGGAGATGAGTGTGTTTCGGGTCCTTAAGACCACCCCAGTTTCAGTGATTCATTAGGAAGACTCATAGAACACAGTAGATGTTACTCACAGTTGTGATTTATTACAGTAAAAGGCTACAAAGCAAAATCAACAAAGGAAAGGCACACGGGGCAAAATCTGGAGGAAACCAGTTGTAACCTCACAGTTGCAGACGATGTGCTTAATTTTTCCAGCACGAGTTGTGATAACATATGAAATACTCTCTGCCAGTCTCATCATAGACTCAGTGCCTGGGATTTTTATTGGGGGTTGGTTATACAGGCACCCTCCGCATAGCACGTACCCAACTTCCAGACTCGCAGAAGGAAAGCAGGTGTTCAACGTACACTGGGTTTGTTTGTACAAGCAATTCAGGCACAGTGAGCCACTCTCAACTGTCCTGAGAATTGGGGAACCCTGCCTGAAATTCAAGTTCCCAGATGCCGGCTGAGGGCCAGCCTTGGAGGCAGGCCTTTGTAAGGATAGCCGAGACTCATACTTAAGTTGCTGAGAAAGGGATATTGATGGAGAAACTTTTCAAAATCTAGGAGAGTCTGATGTTAAGAAGAGGTCATGTTTCTTGAAGTGCAATTTGAGGTTGGGAGAAAAAGAGAAAGGTCCGAGGAGCAGTCTCAGCACAGAGGACCGAAACTGGTCCTGGTCTCGTGTGCAGGTGCAGGAGATGGGAGAGTAAGAGCAGAGCTGGGATGTGTTTTAGGAGACCAAGAGAGGCGAGAGAATCCAGAAGAGAAGATGCTCAATAGTGTATAAAATGCTGCAGATAGGTGGGAGTTACGGGGACTGCAAAAATGCCATTGAGACTTCTTTTAATAATGTGTGCATGCAGTTTTTTTAAGTTAAAATTCTCTATACACATTAGCAAGACCTATTCAGCCAGTGCTTTAAAAGCTTTCCTGCCCATCTTGTCTTTCTGTTTTCTTTGAATCACTTTACAAAAGCCTTGTCTGAAGGTTTTTTTGTTTTTGTTTTTGTTTTTTTGGGGTCATTGCTCTGCATTAGTTTGTTTGGACTTAGATTTCACAGGCATTTCACGGAGGAGCTTTGGGAAGTTTAAAAACACTCCCTGAGTGTTACTGTATCCTTCTCTCTGGTAATTATTTAGGGGCCACAGCAGCCAAAAAGAACCTCTTCTTTTCTTGATGGAAAAGTAATTCTGTTTGCTCATTAAGAGGATTGTGTTTGCCATTCCATTAATCTCATTGCTGTTTGCTGGCGAAGAATGGAAATTGAAGGCTGCTTGTTTTGAGTCCCGACATCCCAAGGGGATGGTGAAAGTGTCTGAATTTCCTCCTACACCCTCGGACTCCTCCCAGACGCTCACTTCTAGGTCCCCTGCCTCTCTCATACTTAGTTTCTGTCTTTGCAGGTTCTCGGATGTTAAGGTTGTATAGGACCTCTGAGACGGATGACCACTGTTGGAAAGAACCATGAGAACCAACAGTGGCTTTTCTTTTGCTTACAGTAGAAACATGTCAGAACCACATTTATTTGGGGAAAAAAGAGCAACCCTTTTTGTGGCTGGCTGATGCTCCAATAGAGGGGTCAGTGGTACAGCAGGTACTGGTGCCTCCTGTTTCACACTCCAGAGGATTCGGGGATAGGAAACTTGCGTGGTAGAGGTGGAGAATCTAAGTGCCGACTGTAGCATTCGCCATCCCAGTTACCTTAAACCTGGCCTTACTCACTCTTTGGACTTCAGAAGGGCAGATGCATGCTGTGATGGAAGTGGTTTTAATTTTCTGTCTCTTGTTCTAATATCCCAGGGCTTCCAGCAGAAATTCTCCTTCCACAGTAAAGAGATTGTGGCCATCAGCTGCTCCTGGTGCAAGCAGGCGGTAAGTCTGGGGATGAAATGAAACAAAGTGGGCGCACATTTTATCAAAAATAGATTTAGGTTTTGCCGGAGTTCCTGTCTGTACAGGGAATGTTATCCTAATTTATGTATCGTTTCTCTCATAGGATCCTTGAAGGAAGAAAGACAGATTAAAACTATAGAATCGATCTGCCCTCTTGGTGCAGCAGGCAGTGCGTCAGTCTCGTAAAACTATAGAACCAAAGCGTAACTGAGCTGGGAGAAACTGTAGAGATAAATTAACCCCTTCATTTATGTACATTGAAGCTACACTTGATTGATGGCAGCTCCTCCTGTGGTAGGAAGTTGCAACTACAGATAATCCCTCTAACACAGAAATTCAGGTCTTGGTTCTTCTGTTTTTGATGTGGGTGACTTTTTTTTCCTAATGGGGCTGTGTCAGGATAGGAGTCGTCTTGTATCCTTTAGGTTTGGGTGTTATTAGAGTTGTCTGTATGCTCGCTAAAGTGTCCCTCTTCCTTACATTTGAATATATACTCATTAGGATCCAATGGTAATTTCCCTATTAACTTTTCCTATCTTATCTGTCCTTGTATCATTTTTTAACACCTCTGTCCCAACCAGGTGGCTCATTTTTGTTACTGTTTGCCTACAGACCTGTTTTTTTCTTTAACCAGACAATGTGTACTCCAGCTCACAGTTGGCAAACTATGGTCTGTAGACCAAATCTGACTGCTGCCTGTTTTTATAAATAAACTTTTATTGGAGCACAGCCATGCCCATCCATTGCTGTATTGGCCCTGGCTACTTTTCATGCTACAACAGCAGAGCTGAGCAGTTGAAACAGAAACAGCATGGCCCCATAAGACTGAAATATTTACTACCTGTCTTTTTATAGAAAATGTCTATGGACCTCTGCTCTAATCTCTCAGTTCCCCTGTTCTTTTGAACCACTGTATAACTGAACAGCCAGCCTGACAAGAAAGGGCTGTGGCGTTCCAGCTAGGTTGACGGTTCACAGGGAAACATCAGGCCTCTGCCCCCATCAGTTGTATCTAGCCAAGCAAGATCGTGGGGCAGGAGCAGCAGACGCATTTAGTTGAAGCACATGGAATTCACCTTTTTGTGGGTCAAAAACTTCTGAATTTTTGGCAGGTCCATCAGATTCAACCCTAATAACCTCTCTAGCGTAAGTTCCCTAGGTCCCCACGTGTCAGGAAGATCTGCTGTCACTAGGTAGGGGTGCCTTGGTCTGGAAAGCTCAGTGCTTACTGCGTCACCCTCCTGGCACATTTTTTATTCTTGGCATTTCCATCTCTTTTCAGCTAATTGTTACACAAATCATCTTTGTGCTTCTGTTCAAGAACATGTTCACAAATACAAGGCTGTCCTAGTCCTTGAATGAAATTATGCCGACAAGGCAGTATATCCACCTGGAGAGAAAAAAGCAGCTCTAGGGTTCAGGGGTCCCCAACACTGTCTACATTGCTGTTTCCCTGATCTGGTGAGATGCCACTTGCAAGATAGCATCAACCTGGCCTCAGATAGCCTGCATCCGCTCCCGCCCCTGCAGGTATGCGGTGGTGGTTAGGTGGTTGCCCCAGGGTCATTTAATTTGGGAGCTCAGCCCCACTCTACAGTGGACACCTGTGCTCTATTTTTGTTAATCTGTAGTCCAATTGAATCACTACAAAAACGACTTCTGCCTGACTGAGCTTTGGTCAATTCCACCTATCTTTGTGTTCCCCGGTGTCCCACACTGTAGAAGTTGATATTTCAAGGGCTGAAAATATAAAACATTTCAAGACAGATTACAGTGGTGGTATATTTTAATACTAAAGAGCATTCCTTCTAGGATACTTGATGTCAAACAATCAAATGCCTTCTAGGGGCACTTTCTGCAGCAGAAAATAAAACTGGGTTTGGGAACTGGGCTTCATGGATTCATTGCTGACTTTGCCACTTAAAAAGCCAATGCAGTTTTGCACGTAGTCTCCAGATTACGCGTCACTCAGCTATAAATTGAGAGAGCTGGGATAGCTGGTCTTGGAGAGCTCTGCCATTTTAGAAATGCAGTGGCCCTTGATTTGGGGGTTTATTTAATTATTCAAAAGAAAAATCACCTTTTAAAGAAAGAATTCAAATAACATTTCTATGGTATATCAAATTGTTTGCAGAGTGCAAGTAACTGGTGGTAGGGGAATTATTTATTATCTTATTAATTTGTATTTCATGCTTAATTAATTGATTTAGTAATTTGCCTCTGAATCATGTCAGATCTTGAAGATATTTAAAGATAAAATCGCCCTGATACAATTCGGGTGACTATATTTGCCAATTTTCCTGAGACAGTCATAATTTATGTCTGCTGTTCCAACATAATTATTATCAATGCTCCCTTTCATTCTTAAAATTGTTTCAGTTAAGATGATAAATTCTGTGGTCACAGTTAGTATAATCCAAGTAGAAGCTAATGTTAATTTTTTTAAAACAATCACTGCGATTAAAATTTTAAAGCCCATAATTGTGTAATGGAGATTTTATGTTTTCAGAAAACAAATGTTACCACACATCATTATCACTTTATAGCCACAAACAAGACGACTGAAAATGTGACTGGCCTTAGGTTACTCAGTCCATTGGTACAAGCCTTAAGCCCCTGGAACTCAAGTACTGTTATGGTCATTAGTCTACACTTCCTTCCTTTCAAAAACAAAAAGCACTTTAGATTTGCCAAGTGTGATAAGACCATTATTTTTTAAGTAGCCCTAGCCAAACCCAGCAGGAGCAATTGCTTTGTTCCCTCCGGGATCAACAACTCTCTAGAAGAGACATCTTCTTTCCTGGGTCCCCTAACCTGGAAGGGCTACCTGGGAAGGACTTAAACGCCTATGGATGGAAAAAGGAGAGGCCGACAGGTGGCACTGCCTTCCTGCTTGTCTTCATTTCCTTCTCAGCATTATCCCAGACCAACCAGGTCTGCAACCAGCACAAGCCAAGTGAAACAAAATTACAGTGTGAAGTTAGCATTCACAGAACTCTCCAAGTCTCTCACTGTTTATGTAAATATCCTATTAAAAGGTTATAAAGTTTTAGCTGGCCTTATCCTGTAAGATTGAGTTCTTTTTATCAATTGGTCCCAGTTTGAGTTCTTTTTATCAGTTGGTATTTGTTTGTAAAGCGGAATGAATTTGAAACCTTGTCTTTAAGCTCCTGGCGCTGGTTGGGCAGTGATGAGGAGTGTGGGACCTCAGTGTGCACGCGTGTGTGTGTGTGGGTGTACACGTGCGTGTGTACCTGCACTCATTCCTTCTTGAGGCAGCCTTGCCCTTTGCACAGAATTGTTTATTGGCCTGTTTTTCCCTTCAGTTTCACAATAAGGTGACCTGCTTCATGCTGCATCACATTGAGGAACCGTGCTCCCTGGGGGCTCACGCGGCTGTCATTGTCCCACCCACCTGGATCATTAAGGTGAAGAAACCTCAGGTAACTGCCGGGACCCCGGTGCTGCTGGGCCAGTGCAGAGAAAAAGTAACCGTTGCTTCTTGCTTTTCTCCCCCTGACGAGTCTCTGGGTTCCTCCAATCTCTGCTCACTCCACCCCACAGTCCCAAGCTTAGCTTCCCAGTTCATCCTATTAGCCCATCACTATACTGCGTGGGGGGCTCTCAGGGAACCAGCCTCCTCTTCCTAAAGAAATCCGAGTCCCACCGCAGGCATGCTTCCTCCCCTGAATTCGTGTGCCCATGCTCTTCTCTTTGATGGGCGCTCTCCTGAGTAAGTTGAGGACCCGTGGTGGGTTCAGCTGATTCTTACACTACTCTCTTCTCTTCCAGCCTGGGCACCCCCAGGGAGTGGCGGTGAGGGCACACTGTGCAGGCTTCAGTGTTTGGTTGAGATTACCACCACTTCCAACCTGAACGGCAGACTGTGGGTCATGACCTTCCCAAATACACAAGGCCTGCTTAGAGAGCAACACTCTTTTCTTAAGGCAAAGTAGAAATTTATCCTCTTCAATACCTAATCTCATTCTGTATTCGAGCCTCGTTGTACTTTCTGTCCTGGAGAGCGTCTGCTGTAATATTCTGGGAAACCTTGGTGGTTTTCCACAAGGTCCTCATTTTCGATAGAACCCTTTCTACCTTTGTACTATACATCTTAGACAGTTATCTCCGGGTTAGGGGATAGCAGACTTTTAATGCTATGGGGAGATTACACCTCCCCTAGGGTGCAGGGACCTTGAGGAGTTTTCTTGAATGCAGTAGCTTTAAAAGATCTGGCAGTCCGACTTCATATGATCTCCAAAGTCATCATGCAGTGTATTCTCATTAGCTCAGTTTTACGTAAAAACTGGTGGATCAGGGACACTTTTTTCTTTCATGTGTTTTATGTAGTTTTGCTTCAGTTGTTGAGTAACATTTACTAGTAATCTTTGCAAGTTACAATCCATAGAAGCCCTTAGGAAATGTTTTTCAGAGGCAAGTACAGTATCTATACGTTAGAAAATGGAGCATGTAGTAATTTCACTTTACATCTTAGAGCCAAATGCCAACAGATGCTTAGTGAGTTGTCCAAGGTGATCAGTTACAGTGCTGCATCAGAGATTCGAGTGCACTGGTTTCCAATTTAGTGCTATATTTTAAAATCTCTTCAATAGTTTTACTTCTTTGTGTGTGTTTTCCCCCCTAAAATTCAGTGATCGCTCCACGTGCTTTATGGTGAACGTTCAGTTAAATCAGTAGGTTTTCATCAAAAGCCTGGATGGTACCAGGAAGGCTCCTAGGCATTGTGATGTAATACATGATCCTGGCTCTGGAGAATCATGTAGTTATTTTAAGGAAAGATCAGGGAGAGTTTCATGAAGGAGGTGGGGTTTTTTCCCATCTTTAAAGGTGGGTGGGATTTAGATCAGTGGAGAAGGAAAAAGCATGCAGGAAGCGGGCACAGGCGAGGAAACTGTGTCCCAAATGATAGTCATGGGACTGGAGACTAGTGTGACTGCCGAGGAAGGTGTATGTAGGGGGTGTAGGAATGAGCACAAAGTTGCTCAGGCCCTGACTGGGGGTTATTATTGATCCATGTGAACTTTGTCCTTTTAAGCAAAGGAGTGATGGAGTAAAACTGTACTTTAGAAGGAAACAACTCTCAGGAGAGTGTAGAATGACCTGGTGGTTTGGGGGCTTTGGAGGACTGGAGATAGAACAGGAAAATAAGAAGGCAATACCACTTTTCAGGAAAATTCTAAGTTTGACTTTTCTAAACTAAAAAAAAAAAACTTTGTTGTTGACATTTTCAAGGAAGTGAAGAAAAAGAGAATAATGAATTCTTCTATAACTGTGAACTCTTCTCTGTGATTGTTTCATCTGTCCCCTGCCACACCATATTTTCCTTCTGCTTAACTAAATTTGGTTTTGAGATTCACATGCCTTTGTAAGAAATAACACAGAAGGGTCCCACGTACCCTTACACCCTTTCCCCTCCTGGTAACTTCTTGCAGTGTTACAGTCTAACATCACAACCGGGACATTGACACTGGTTACTCAAGACATAGACCAGCTCCATCACCGCAAGCATCCCTCATGTTGCCTTTTCATGGCCACAGCCATTTTCTCGTGGTCTCACCCCATTTACTCTGTCTTCCTGAAAGTGGAAATCTGTAAATGCTTCATTTTGCTTCTTGGAAAGATAACTATTACCTCACTCATCAACATTAGATAATTCGAGACGGCGTTTTTAAAATATTTTGATTGTTTCAAATATATCTTTTTAAAGTTTTTTTTTTTTCAAATTAGGATCTAAAGTCTACAACTGCCTTTTTTGTTGACTTCTCTCTTAAATCTCTTAATTCATAATAATCTATCTTTTGTGCCATTTATAGGATAAATTGAGTCACTTTGCCTGTAGAATTTCCCATATTTTTATTATGGCTGATTGCATCCTTTTTGTATTTTAGAATTATTTCCCTTATTGCCCATATTTCCTGTAAAAATAATAATCAGATATTTAGATACATAGACTCATTTAGATTCAGGTTTAGTTTCCTGGCAGAAGGACTCCATGGATGCTGGTGCATATTTCCATAATGTTGCTTTTAAAGGAACATGATACCAGGTGGTTCACTCTCGTGATGTTAAGATCAGTCAGCGCATTCAGGAGCTATCATCCTAATCCATTGTTATAAACTTGTTCATTAGCCTTTCACCTAGTGTTTTTTATCCATTAAAGATTGTTACCTAAATCTGTTTTTTCACTAGGGGTTGCTAAAGGGTGGTTTTCCAATTTTTACTCCCCTTTTTAGCTACAGTTTTTCTGTAAAGAGACTTTTCCCTTATAACCAGCAAGTAACATAACAAATGTTTGCGTGCTTGCCTTTGTAAATTTTCAGAATGATGAGTTGGTACTTCAGCAGCTTTTGTTAGGTGGCAGGGTGGGTGGTGGTGGTGATTTTTGGAGAGTCTTCACAGTCTGGATGCTAAAGTCCAAATTTTTTTTCATCACACACTTCTATTATCTTCTATGATTCAGGATATTGTAATAAAAAGAAAGAGAGCTCAAATTTATTGAATGCTTCATATGGGCTAGGAAATATTTCAAGTGTTTTACATTCAGTATCTCATTTTATTATCACTGTACCCTATGAGGTAGATATTTTATTCGTCCCACTTTGTGAGGAAGCTGAGGAAGGTGAGGACTAGAGAAGTCAAATAAATAACCCAGGGCTATATAGTTTTAAAGTTTGAGGTGGCGTTGAACCCAGGAATTCTGATTCTGGAGACCAAGCTCTTAATGATATGCTGTGCTCCCTGACTGTCTTACTACAGCAAGCCTTGCTGAATCACATGTCTAACAGTTTTGGTGGCTCCTCCTCCTCTGGGCTCCAAAGCCATCAAGTAATTTAGTCAGTCGACTAAGTTCTATGTAAAAGCTGGTGTCTGATGAGCTTAGGGGGCAACATAGATGTGATTAAGAGCTCTAGCTTGCGAGTCAGTCTGGGGTCTATAACCTTGATCTGCCATTTAGTAACTTGTATAATCTCAAACAACTTAAACTCTTCAGTTTCTCATCTGCAAAGGGTGAATAATACTAGTACCTAATTCATGGAGTTTTCGTGAGGACTAAGCGAAAAAACAAATAAAACACATAGAACAGCACCAGGCTCATTGCAACCACTCAGGTGTTAGCAGCTGTTGTTTTCCTTCTTGTAGGAGTACAGGATATCAGGTGACGCTGTCCAACAACAGACTGAAAACAGTGGACAGTCCTCCAGGGGTCAGGACAGAAATTACTGATCCCTGAACCATCTGTATTACAGTGAAAGAGGATGAGATTTCCAATGGAGAGGGTAGAAAGAGACAAGAGTAGGGACCATGCCTGGCATCTACTCTTGTTTCCAAGTGCACCTTGAAATACTCTATAGCTGTCACATTTTACACTGCAGTGGGATTGTGTGTTTACAAGCACAGTGCCTGTCCCATGGGAGACAGTCAGGACCTATACATTTACTTAATAAAAGGATGGATGAAGACTGGATGAACATCCACACCCAGAAAGAGGAAGGAGGAAGAGAATCCTGTAAGACAGTGAACTATGATGGCATAAAGTTTCATTGTTAAAAGTGGAAAGAAATAGGACAGTTGTCAATGTTGAATTCTGTAGGCATTAAAAAATAACAAGGATTGAGAAAAGTCTTTGTTTGGGACGAGATCATTGATGACCATAAAAACTATAGTTTGTAGAGTGTGGAGCATGGGTGGCAACCTGTTAGTGATGGTATGGATGCAGTAAGATTACAGAATTTGTTGGACATTGAGAAGTGGTTAAAAAAAAAAAAACAGTTTGGAAAGTAGATGGAGAACAACAGATAAAATGTTTTTCCAACTTCTAGAATTTTTATCTATCTATCTATCTATCTATTCCCCATTGTCTATGTATTTTTGTATTCTATGACACTGCTTAAAAATGATAAGATAGTCTGAATTGAATCAAGGAAACATTTAATTAACCACATTAGAGATGCTATTATATGCCATGAGAGGTCCAAAGATGAATCAGATATTCATTTGATGTCTACAAAGGGTATACTCCCCAGTGGGGAAGGTAGACACAACCATCTAAACCATTGGTCAGAGTGTGGATTCTGGGGAGGATTTCAGCCATGTGTAAATCTTTAGTAAAGCAGTAGCTTTCAGATGTCTAGGAAGGTTTGCCTTTTTGATCAGTGTGCGTCTTGTAGAAGAGATAGACATAGGGTGGTGAGAGGAAGGGGCCAGACAGAGTGGTTGAATCAGCCCTGGTCAGTGAGACGCCTACATGTCTAAGATGGAGAATGGGAAGCCACCTAAGATACGGAAACATGGAGCAGGATTGGACAGCTTCAGTCCTGGAGAGCATCCTAGGCTAAATGGGAAGTATGTCATTTGTGCTTGGTCTTGAACGATGGAGGGGAGCACTAGGCAGAGGGATGAGGAAGGACAGTGCACGTTGATAGGACAAACCGAGAGCAACAGTTAAGAGGGATCATCAAATAAAGTTGGCTTTATTTGTGATGCTTGTGTCTAAACAAATGACTCCAGAGAAGAAGAGGAACGGAAATCTGCTGAGTGTATAATGGTCAGGAGAAGTGGGTTGTACAGAGGTGGAATTAAACTGTGCGTTTTCCTTCTCTGTTAAAAGGTGGCTGGTTCTGAGTGGATGATTACTTCAGGACCAGCAGGGAACAGAGCTGGGTGAAACTGTGATGGTAGGGGAAATGAGGGCTGCCTGGATGATTTGCTGGATTTCATCACCAGGTTATTTGGAGAGACCTAGAGGTTAAGAAATAATGGAAGGTAGAGGACTGAAAGGAATTAAAAGGAAAAGAAAACCAAATTTCAGGAACCAAGCTTGACTCTGTTGATATAAAGTCAAAGTTATATTTAAAGTTACAGATTTAAAGTCTGTGTTTCTTCTCTGAACTGAAAATGTTAGAGGATAATGTTTTGACCAGATAAACAAGTTAAAGATGTTTAATGGGGAGGGTATAGCTCAAGTGGTGGAGTGTGTGCTTAGCATGCACAAGGTACGTCCCTGGTACGTCCATTAAGAAAATAATTAAATAAACAAACCTAATTACCGCCCTCCTCCCCCTCAAAAAACAAAAGTTTTTTTTTTTAACATTTTTATTGATTTATAATCATTTTACAATGTTGTGTCAAATTCCAGTGTTCAGCACAATTTTTCAGTTATTCATGGACATATACACACTCATTGTCACATTTTTTTCTCTGTGAGTTATATAACATTTTGTGTATATTTCCCTGTGCTATACAGTGTAGTCTGTTCTACAATTTTGAAATCCCAGTCTATCCCTTCCCACCCTCCACCCCCCTGGTAACCACAAGTCTGTATTCTGTCTGAGTCTATTTCTGTCCTTTATTTACGCTTTGTTTTTGTTTGTTTGTTTGTTTTTGTTTTTGTTTTTTAGATTCCACATACGAGCGATCTCATATGGTATTTTTCTTTCTCTTTCTGGCTTACTTCACTTAGAATGACATTCTCCAGGAGCATCCATGTTGCTGCAAATGGCACTATGTTGTCGGTTTTTATGGCTGAGTAGTATTCCATTGCATAAATATACCACATCTTCTTTATCCAGTCACCTGTTGATGGACATTTAGGCTGTTTCCATGTTTTGGCTATTGTAAATAGTGCTGCTATGAACATTGGGGTGCAGGTGTCATCCTGAAGTAGATTTCCTTCTGGATACAAGCCCAGGAGTGGGATTCCTGGGTCATATGGTAAGTCTATTCCTAGTCTTTTGAGGAATCTCCACACTGTTTTCCATAGTGGCTGCACCAAACTGCATTCCCACCAGCAGTGTAGGAGGGTTCCCCTTTCTCCACAGCCTCTCCAGCATTTGTCATTTGTGGATTTTTGAATGACGGCCATTCTGACTGGTGTGAGGTGATACCTCATTGTAGTTTTGATTTGCATTTCTCTGATAATTAGTGATACTGAGCATTTTTTCATGTGCTTTTTGATCATTTGTATGTCTTCCTTGGAGAATTGCTTGTTTAGGTCTTCTGCCCATTTTTGGATTGGGTTGTTTATTTTTTTCTTATTGAGTCGTATGAGCTGCTTTTATATTCTGGAGATCAAGCCTTTGTCGGTTTCACTTGCAAAAATTTTCTCCCATTCCGTAGGTTTTCTTCTTGTTTTATTTCTGGTTTCCCAAAAGATACTTAAATACTAGTGCAAGTACTTGGAGCTGATGGAGCAAGACCTGGGTGACATGAAGTTTCTGTGGGGTTCGATTTGTAAGGGGGAGACTAGAGGTGTGTGTTTTTTAATAAATAACATCATTCTACACTTAACAGCTTTAATATTGGCTTTCCCAATTTAAAAAAAAATCTTAAGGGAAAAGTCTATATTAATACATATAGATTTGACTCCCTTTTAAACTGCTGTATATATTCCATACTATGGATATTTTACAATTTATTTAAGCCAACTCCCTACTGATAGATATTTATATTCTTTCTAATGGTCTACTTATGAAAATGCCACAGCCAACTCCTGCCTAGCCTCATGTGGGCTTTCTTCATGCCAGCCCTTATTTCTTAAGATTGGATAATCTTAAAATGCTGGGGACCCAAAGACATGTAATAGCAATGACCAACAGTCTCTCTCAAAATTGCCCAAGCGACTTCCTTTGATCAAGTCTAGAGGTTAAGTAATAATTGCTGTGATTTGGCCAAATATGCCTGAGGAGTAGCTGAGACCCTGTCCTTAATATTTGAATGAGTTTTCTTTCTTCTTCTGCTTGGCTGTCCTCTCTGCCACCTTTGCTGCAGTGGTCCAGCTGGGGCAGGGCAGAGGGAGAACGCTCTTTAATAGACAGAGTCCATGACTCTCCCACTTACTATCATCAGAGTTTTGACCAGTGTATGATGGGGGAAGACTTCATTTGGGATGATGAAGTGAGAGATCTTCTCTTTAGATCTGTTATTGTGACTGGTCCTTTGTGAGCCCATCGCCCAAGGAAATCCCTGAAGAGTAGTAAGAGGTAGTTAGGTTTCACTCACAGTTGAGTAATTCACCCACAGGATTTCTTAACATCCCAGGAAGGAGCCATAACTATGATAAAGATTGGTGATAGGATTATTTTTGTGGCAAGGTAAAGCTGCTCCAATACCTGGTACAAGGAAACAAAAAGCCTTTCTCTTTTCTTGGGATTTTTAACGAAAGAGCGGGCACAGAACGTGCAGGGGTGAATGCTGTTGGAATCAGGAGAATGTAAAAATCCAAAGGAGAACACAACATTTCGCTGTTTGAACAGTGTTGAACTTGCAAAGTGAACCCTTTGTCTCACTGAGTTCGCTGCCCCTGATAACAGGGGTGCTTTGTTTTAGGACACAGGGCAAGTATTAAAGGTTTCTTGACTGTATCACCAACAATTCTAGACAATAATGACTTGGTACAATGTTTACATTCTTGAAAAGCATGTGGTTTTGTTTAACTCTTACAATACCGACCAGGCGGGGTGAGCGATATTGTAGATTCATGGGCCTAGGTGATTTGTCATGGCCAAAACCCAGATCTGCCTTCACATCCCTCTTTTCTTCCTTGAATGATGCTGCCTTCTAAAAGAAGTTCTATATTGAGACAGAGATACATGTTTACACAGGAAGAGAAGGAAGCGTCGGGAATTTGGAGGTGTGCGGTGAAATTCCACACTGCTTATCTCTTGCCATTGGACCATCCGTAGGGCCATAACTCACTCAGAGCTCACATAGAAGCGTCCACGTTCTGTAAGTCAACCACTGTGCTTGATCTTTGCCCCTCCTGTTTTGTGAGATGAAGAAGGCTTCAGATGCACTTGGCTTGGTGAGGCTCAGAAGCACTTGTATCTGTGTTTGGAAAAAAAAAAAAAAAAAGCCATTTTGTGTGTCAGTTCCCTATTAGAGTTGAGTTCCTCGCCTGCTCTGTTTTCAAACACCCAGCCTTATTCTGATGTGGTTTTCTAACCTGTTTCCCAAACGTATTTGATCATCGAATCACCTCAAGAGCTGTGATTTCTGTGATCAGGCAAGTTTAGGAAACAGCCTTAGCTTGATCCATTAGACTATCTCTTGGGGTTTAATTATTGAGTCCTGTCAAGAACCAAGGCCTGTAGGGTGTTCCTGCAAGCCCTCAATGTCCTGCATTGCTCCAGGCAGTAAAGGAACAAAAACAACAAAGAAGTGAGGAAACAAGGACTCACTCCCTCAAGGTCATTTTCAGAATCAGGAAAGGCTCAGGCAATGTTGTGAACTATAAAAATATTGATTTATCTTTTTCAACAACAATTTGAGTGCATACTGTGTGCCAGGCCTTCGTGCTAGGTGCTGGGGATGCACAGCTGTGGACGAGGCAACTAACATTTATGGAAGTGCTTATCATGGGATGGATACCAAGCTAACTGCTTCACACACCTTTTCTCGTTTAAACTTCACAACTGTCCTGTGAGGTAGGTATTAACACCTTCATTTTAAAATTAAGAAACTGTTATTTCGAAAGTTCAACTGACTTGGCCAAGGTCACAGATCTAGTAACAGGGAGAGTCAGAAGGTACCCTTGGTCTGTCTGATTCCACAGCTCACATTCCTCAGCTGGATGTTCTGCTTTACCACACCATGTATGTCTCCTCTCTCTGCCCTCTGTGCTTCTAATAGATGTTCTCAGCCCTGGCTACACATTAGAATTTGCCTTGGGAGCTTTGTTATTTTATTTTATTTTATTTGTATTTTTTAAAATTTAATTTTATTTTTAAAAAGTATCTTTGCCTGGGCTTCACCCCCAAACAAATAAGAATATTTGTTGGGGCCCAGGTATCAGCACTCAGAGCATCATTAACAGCCATCAGGTAGATACTGCTTCTGCCAGTCTCATCGTTCACAGCATTCTTCTTGGATCATTTGGCCAGTTAAACACTTAACAGTTCCAAGTAATTTTTCTCCCCTTTTAATAAAACAGAAAGCAGTCAAAATATAGCAAATAATTGAAGAATGCAGAAGTTTCCCAAAGAGGGACATGATAGTACATTCATTGAAAGAAGAATTCAGAAACTTGGAGATCTGTTTGCTGGAGGAGCATAGTCTAGAATGAGCGATGAGAAATAACCTGGAATCCAGAACACCCTGAGCTTCTGGATCCCTTTTCTGGTGAGACTCAGAGAACCTGGAGACTTTTAATCTGATGGGGGAAGAAAACCTTGAGGCAGATGGCGGTGCAAGAAAGTTTCCTTCATCCTTGGTGAGCACAGGCCACAAATTTCTTTTATTTTTTCTTTCCCGTGGTCCAGATGAAAGTGAAATAAAAGCTAAGTAGTTTCAGTCTTCCTAATCTGGATGTGTTAATATCTGACTCTAGACTAAGGTTTATTTTCAATGCTCTAAGGAAATATACTCTAAAATGTAGAAGAATAGATATTTAAGCTGTTTGGAAACATTTAATTGCTCAAGCAGTGCATGTGTATATACTTCTATCAATTTTTAAGTTAAGAATTTTGTATTTCAGAATTTCAACATTTTGTAAAACATCTATGATGTAAAACATTTACCTTTGTGATGATGGCAATCTGATTAGTTATTGGTTCTGCACTAATTAAATCTGGTTCTGCCTTGCCTTCAACCAGTGAGTTGGGGCTGTCCCCTGAGAGAGGTTCTTCTCAAAGCATTTGTATCAAATATTAAGAGTAAATTGTTAGCTGAAGTAGTCACAAAGGTGTGGTCCATAAAATCCCTAGAAAGATCAAGACAGGGAAGGTAAATTTGGTCACTTTGTTTCAACAAGTTGGACACACTTCTCTGAGAAGAAAAAATCAAAGTTACCAGGCGAGGGAAGACTTTTTAAACTAAGGGGTCTTTAGCCAGAGAAAGGAGGAGCAGTGAGTGACTGCCTTTCTACTGTTATAAGTAACTTAAGGTGAGTCTTTGCACTTTAAAACTGAGCCATGAATGCTGACAGGAGAGTTGGATCATAAAGCTCCAGTGGGGTTGAGTCATTTTATGAACAGGTCACCCCCCCCCCAAGTAAACAGAAAACAAAACAAAACAAAAAGCAAAACATGAAAAATGGCCTCCTTTTTTACATTTCCACATAGGTGATCTCCATACCAGGAGATGAACTTGAACTTGGTTGGGCGGGAGACGGACCTGGTTGGGCGGGAGACTGGAGCCCCTCAGAGAATTTGGGATTCTTCCATTTTTACTGGGAGGGTTGGCAGGTATAACATGTGTTGTTATGTGAGTCCATGAGAGCCTCCAGGGTTCTCACTCCCTGCCTCTCCATGTGGTGGGGAGTCGGTCGCTCCTCTGACGCACGCGACGGATCTCTGTCTGTGGCTTACCCATGAACAGTGGCTTGGAAGTGTCAAAGCATGAGAGCATGCCGTCGCCAGCATGTGCCGCCGTCCACCTCTACATGGTTCTGCATGGGAGAGCGCGCGGGCCTGTCTGCCCCCGAACTCAGGTGTTTCCTTCCTTCCCTACAGAACTCTCTGAAGGCTTCAAACCGCAAGAAAAAGAGAACAAGCTTTAAAAGAAAAGCCAGCAAAAGAGGAGCCGAAGTAAGTGTTTGAGGATTATGGTCCAACACAGTGCATCCCTCTTTCTGTAGCTTCCTCCGTCTGACACGGTCTGGCCAAGGTTCTTTTTCTGATTCATATCTCCTACCACTCCTTCCTTCACCACACTCTAGCCACACTGGAATTCTGCCTGTGTCATGTATACATATAACCTCTTGCCACTTCAGAGTCAGAGCATTGGCACTTGTCTGGAAGTATCATCCCAAAGATGATGAAGATAAAAGTGAATGTTTCTAGAACACTTAGAGTATGAAGAAGAAAATCAAAAGCATGGCTTAATTCTTGGGGGCAAATTATAGCTGGAGATACTTTTCTCTAAGCTCCATGTAGGATGTGCTATTGAGAGTAAGTCCTTTGAAACCAGATGCAGGTGTTTTTGATTTTTTTTTTTTTGGAAGGGGGTGGGGGCTGCTGGTAACTTCTCACTTTCATTGCTTTGGGCCTGCCTTTCGGGTCACAGGTGTATATCTCAATATTGTTGCTTTCTTGCTTCAGCAGGAAAACAAAGGTCGTCCTTTTGTGATAAAACCCATCTCTTCTCCGCTCATGAAGCCCTTGCTTGTGTTTGTGAATCCCAAGAGTGGAGGCAACCAGGTGAGTCATTCCTCTCGAGCTTCAACACTTTCTTGAAAGCACAATTCCCAGCACCAGTTGAAACAGCACCACTAGGGCCCCAATCACTGGAAGACCACCAGTTTGTCCAGTGGGAGACAGCCTTACCCATGGCAGGCAGTGCGAAACCCAGAGGTTCCATGATTTGTCCCACCCCGTCCACGCCAGGCTATACCAGAGGTGCTCAGAAACCTAACTGCTAACATTTTCCTGACAGAGTTTCAAGAAAAGTCATTCTACAATCTCTCTTAGTGAATATATTTGAGGTTACTCAACTAGAGTCAGGAAGCCTTTAATGAACTTATCTTTATTTCTTTCTATTGTAATTTGGACTCAACTACTTTTTCTGCATCTTGAGAGGAAAGCGAGAACAGTGATTTATTATCCATGATAATCGTGAACCACAGACACCACCAGGGCTGTCAAAACTGTATCACCTTCCACAGATTTCGTTTGGTCTTTGCCCAAATCTGATAGCATGATTAGTATCAACCCCATTTGAAGATAAGGAAATGGACTTAGAGAAGTTAAATGTAATAACATATCTAAAGTTATACAATAAAAAAACATAATTACCTCCCCTCACCAAAAAAAAAAAAAAAATTACTCTAGAATCCAGGTCTTTGTCTCCTCATCTAATTCTCTTCTCACTCTCTGAGACTTTTATCAGTTCTCTTCTTTGAGCTTTGATCTTCTGTAACTTTCATGTGAGATTAGATGATAAAATATTTCCTGTGTCCATTAAGTTAAGTGCCCATTTTACATTTTGAGGCAAGATTTCCTGAAGTGTCATGCTAAACAACTTTAAAACTCTTTAGTCACCCCATGTGAGCAGGGGAGTCATATAATTCGGGTTGGCCCAATAGTCCAAGACAATGTTCTTATTATAAAGATAATGGGCATTTTCCAGAACATATTAATTATAGTAAAGCTTCTCTTATGAGAGCTTGTAATTTAAAGAAAATATTATCCCTCCTTTCCTTCCTTCCTTCAAAATTCTTCATAATTTGTGTTAAAAGTCTCTATTAACATTGTAGAGAACAGGGAAAAGAAATGTGTCGTAAGCAGAAAAATAACCTACTTCAGCATCCTGCTCTTGTGAGTTGCTGAATGGTGACCTTCATGTTGTAATCATGGTGGTCCTGAGACTGGCCCTGCAGGAGGAGCTGCAGAGGCGGTTCTTAGGAGTGAGGTTCAGTTTGCCCTGAATCTTACCCACCCTCTAGGTCTGGTCTCACGTTAGCCTAACTAGGATTGGAGACCATGGAACAGAGCACAGCTAATGTAGTTTGACTCCATGATTTTGGCCACCTGAGCACCACATGCTAATTGATGTCAGATATGTTTTATCATGACAGTCTATATAAAACGCATTTCTTAAATCATTATAAGCTTTTCTACTAGGGCATTTAGAAAATTGCAGGTGATCTCTGCCTTTGAGGAGGGGCTGGTTCAGTTAAGATACAGCCTGTTCCTGTTCCAATCTCTGTATAAATTATTAAAGACAGGGACTTCAGAGATGGTCTAATGTTTTTATTTCACTAACTACAGAACAGCTCAAGGAAGCTTAAGTGAATTTCCTAAGGATGTCTTGTTAGTTAATGATACAAAAGGGGCAAATGGGAAAAAGAATTCAAGCAACAACTTTATGTGAGTTTTAAATTGAGTGGATCAGACCGCAAGTGCAGTGGCGTTTCAGAGGTGACTTGGGAGTGATAAGGAAATGGTGTCATGGAAGTGGCTGAAACTGGAGATGGACATCACTCAGTTATGTGGAGGAGAGAAAGCTGGAGTCATGCCCTCTTTCTTCTCTCTATTGTGTCAAATTCCTGTCCATCCTTTAATGCTTAGTAGCACTTTTCTGAGCTATTGCTCAAAATTAATTGCCCTGTCCACTATGCTCCCATAGTCTTTAGCACACACCCGTATTGTGTGATTTATGACATACATGCTTTATATGCGTCTGTATTGCGAAGATACAGGCTCCGTAATTCCAGGGACTGCACCTCTGAGCCTGTGAGTTCTAGTTCACAGCTTAGAGTGGTGGGCACATGATTGTTTAATAAGCAGTATGTGTAGAAGAAGGGCTGTTGTGATGAAAAGGATTCATTTTGAGCACAATATGGTGAGTCGGGCTTGGAGATTAAATGATTAGAAATGTGAATAAAGATTAGAATGAATTTATGGAGCAGTGTCTTAAAACTTAGCTGAGGATTTGGATTTATACAATGAAAATTCGAGATTTTTTGCCATTTAAAATATTTTAGTTTTGAAAAATATATTTTAACCAAAGGAGTAACATGATGGAAGATTAGAAACATGGAGAACATGTGTAAGTCAGGAGGCTATTTACTTAGACATAAATCAGGTAGAGGGATAGACCGATGGAATGGGTGGGTGGACAGATGGACTGATGGCTGGACATGTGGACTGATGGCTGGATGCATGGATGGATGGATAGATGGGCAGGTGGATGAATGGGATATGCAGAGGGCCAGTAAAGCATCAAGATCTTCCAACAGATTATCTGGAAAGTGGCCTTGTTATTGGTAGGTTTTTGGGAAAGGGAAGAATTATTTTGGGAAAGAGGTTGAAGTGTGTTTGAGGAATTTGAGGTCACAGTGAGGGTTCAGAGTTTTAAAATAGCCAGTGATTAGAAACAGAAGGCTTAGTGAGTTTGCTGTCACTTTATGCACTTTGGCTTGTGAACACATCGCCCTAATGATGTTACCTCCAGAATATCTAGGATTCTCGAAGTATGACTAACCAAATCAAAATGAGTATTATGTAGCTTTAAATTTCTATATATCTCCTCTATATCGTACAATTCTTTCCTAAGCCTAATAAATATAAAGAACATTGTGTCTAAACACGATGTGAAATGTTGGAAAAGGTACAAAGGAATCCAAACAACTACGTCCAATTAGAATCATTCAAATGGACCTCCAGCTGTTTAATGTATTTACAGTTCCTTCTTCAGTCTTAGGATGGGACAGCTTTGAGTGCCCGATGGTGGCGAGCAGGGCAGAGTCACTGTCAGGGATGACCTGACTCCTGTGTCAGGGCTAGCCTTTCCTGAGTGTGGCTGTAACCTGCCCTTAACGTGGCAGGTGATGAGGTACCTGCAGCGGGACAATGCAGGGTCAAAGGAGGGAGCCACCCATCCCATTTGGCAGAACGGAATTGGAGGAAGGGAATTTCTCATTCCTCCGCTCCCGAGTCTCATTTGTTCCATCTGTTGCCCCTCTTCTTTTTTCTCTCTGACCCAGATAAGCCATAGTTGAGACAAAGAGGCAGAGCAGAACAGAGGGTGGCAGTGGAAACAAGACAGGTGACCCCCAGGATGGGGAGACTGCAGAGGAGACATACCCCTTCTCACCTGGAGTTCCTCCTTCTGGAGCATTCTGTGCTCAAACCTTAGATGGTGTGATGTTCTTTTTTGGGAAGGGAGCCCATTCACTTTTATTTACCTTACAGACAAGCTGAGACGAGTAACATGACCTCTGTATTTACTTGATGTTCTCAGTCATGAGAACCTTTGAAATCCTGCTCATCAGAATTCTTATCTGGAAATTTGCAGTTTCAGGAACATTCAGGAAATATCAGCCCAACATTAGTGTTCACTCGGTTAAATTCTATTTGAGTATGTGACTCTTACTCCCTTCTTCTAGTCCAGTGACTTCCAAATTTTTGTGTAAAGAAAACCCACGGGAGACACTTGTTAGAAATGCTCTACCCCGTAAAATCTGATGGCAGCAGGTCTGGGGGGCGGCCCAGGAACACCAGCGGTTAGCTGGCATCTCGGATGATTCCAGTAACATTGAGGGAAGTGTCATCGGAGCCATTTCAGGGTCCCTGAGCTGACCTGGCTCTTGTGTGAGGAGCACAGTGGGTGAGAATTTATTTGAGATGGAAGTTTATCTTCCTGTTTGAAAAATAGCATCTTAGCTCGTCCTTACTATCTTTAAGGAGCCTCATCTCTTAGGTTAGAAGTGGTTCCTAACCCTCGCTGCGTATCAGGATGATCCTGGCAGCTTGTACAGCGATGTCTGCCCCACCCGCACCGAGAGCCCGTGAGGATAGGCCCCCTTAACTGGTCTAAGCTCCTTGGTGATTTTCTTGTGTAGCCCGTGTTGAGAATCATGGACTTTCGTTCTTAAACTTTAATGTGTGTAAGAATCCCTTGGGGATCATGTTAAAATGCAGATTCTGATTCAGGGAGTCGGGGGTGGCCCTGAGGTCCTGCTTTTCTAACAAGCTCCCTGGCGGCGCCGGTGCTGCTGCCCAGAGACCACACTCTGATGAGCAAGAGTTTACTGCAGCCAATAGAGAAAGACTTTGTTGTCGTTGTTGTTAAATCTTGATTTTTGCCTTTTAGTAATTGACTTATTCTGCTCATCTGTGTCTGGATATAAAGAAGGTTCTTGAGGGTCAGTTTTCAAACTTAAAGGAAAAAAAAAATAGGTGACTTGCTGAAGCTTCTGTTCTTTAAATTACTAGACTCTACTGCCATCTGCTGGCAAGTAAAATATCTATAGTTTGTTTTTTGGATTTTTGATTTTTCCTTTCTGCAGTATTTTATGTGTCTGGAAATTTCCCCACACTTGGCGGGAATATGTTGAGCTGAACTCATACAGAGACTGCTTTATGTCCTCTTTTAAAACAATCCCTTCTCGTAAACAGTTGCTTCACAATAATGGTCTCTGTTGCTCTAGCATTCTTCAGGCAGAGATGTTCCTGGGTGTGGTGCAAAGCTTTAGAGGGGGTCAGCGCTGCTGTTGTTGGGACCTGAATTATTTGAGGGAACAGGCACTGACCACAGGACCAACTTTGAGTGTCTCCTCTTGTGGAAAAGATAGGACAGGAAAGATAAGCTTTACTCCCGCACGATCCTCTTCTCAGCATGGAAACCCGAGGGCTTGAGAAATAGGCCCCATCTCTTACGTTTATCTCCGCTTTAACCAAAAAACGTATTATTGTTCTTGGATGCCCCTGACTCATTAACATGTTCGTACCTGAGTCTTATGGGCCCTTCTGATGTCTCTCAGTGTTTTCTGCTTCCACACTGCGTCTCCTCCGTGCGCTCTCATGAATTTCTTCCAGTGATATAGGTTATAAATTCACAGTTAGGCAGGCCTTCTTTTTTTATTGGGCTATAGCAGATTTATGATATTATATTAGTTTCAGGTGTACAGCATAGTGACTCAGTATTTTTATAGATTATGCTCCATTTAAAGTTTTTATAAAATATTGGCTGTGTTCCCTGCACGCAGGTGTTCTGACCACTGGAGTCAGTCCGGCCAGCCAGTCCTGAGAGCCAAGCGGTCCAGACCTTGGGAGCTCGCACTGTTCAGTGTGAAATCCCAGGGTCCAGGGGTGGCCTGAGTTGGACCCTAGATTGGAGTTCCCCAGGAGCTCATCAGGGGGCTCTAGGGGGAAGGGATATTTTATCCGTGGACAGGCTCATACTGACTGAATTCACACCACTGTCACCCCTCCGAAGTCGGGCCAGGGAAAGTCAGCCAGGTGGGGGCAGAGGAGGGGACACTAAGTAACTGCGAGTCCGAGTCCCCGGACTATTTCTGCCTCAGTGAAGAAGTTATTTTCTGTGATGCTCAACGTGAGGATAAATCAAGAATCATTGTCTTTAGATAAAATTTTAGACTCATAAAGCTTAGAAGGCTGGAAAGAGGGTGAGGGGCCGTCAGTCAGTATCAGCACATGTCACAGTCCAATCTCAAGACCTTCATGTCAAGCCAGCCTCAACATGTGGAATTAAAACAACTAAACAGTGAATATGTGGACAGTCCCCTTTTCCAAGTCACAATATTGAGAGAGTGTGAGAGTGTAGGGGCAGCTATCCTAGTCTGTTCAGGCTCCTATAACAATATACCACAGACTGGTGGCAGATAAACAACAGAACTCGATTTCTCATGGTCTGGAGGCTGAATGTCCAAGGTCAGGGCACCAGCAGCTTTGGTGTCTGGTAAGAACTTGCTTCCTGGTTCACAGACAGCCATGTTCTCACTGTGTCCTCACCTGGTGCAAGGGGCACGGGAGCTCTCTGGGGTCTCTTTTGTGAGGGCACAGATGCCATTCATGAGGGCTGCACCCTCATGACCCAACCACCTCCCAGAGGCCCCACCTCTTAGCACCATCGTATTGAGGGCGAATTTTGGAGGAACAGACATCAGTGATTAGCACTGACTAAACCAAGCCACCTAGAACCTTTGATAGGTCTGGGGCCTGGATGTCTAGCTCCTTGGTCTGTGGTCAGGCTGATGTATCCACGTGTAGTCCAGGTTCCCTGAGTAACATGCTTCAGTGACTCTCAGTTCCTGCAGAACAGAGCCTGCGCTCCTTAGCCTGCACGCCTTCATCTGCAGCTCACTCGGGCAGGTTCCTCTCCCACGGCCCCTGCCTCACGGGTCAAAGACTGAAAGGAATATAGGCTTCCCATAGCATGTCTTGCTGTTTCACACACCTTGTGCCTTTACGCTGAAACTTCTTCCTCTACCCCGTATAAAAAGAAATGGTTAACTCTACTCATCTTTCAAGACAAAGTTCCCAATCTATACAAAGGAAGCCTTTGCCTTATCCCCAGAGCTGGGCTTACAGTATCTCCTCCAGCCTGTCATACTTCTTAGCAGGCATCTCCATCAGAGCATTTACCATGCTTAGTGAACGAATTTACTTTGTGTGGGTCTCCTTCTGAGCTCCTGAGTGTGCACCCAGGCACAGAGTTTGAGGTTTAATACAGGTTTATTGAGTAAATCAGGTGTTCCTTTGGGATTGTTTGGGTTAAGAGATTTCTTAACCTCTTCCTTCCACTGTTTTTTCCTCAAGTCTTTCTTACTGCCTGGACAGTTCTCTTCATGATCTAGATGGTACCCCCAGGATATAAACCGGCTGGCTTAGTAACAGAGTCCCGCGCCCATCACGAGAGGCACCTTGCTTTAATGACGATCGATGTGCTGCTTTTTGAGCTGACCCATTCTTAACTGATTCTCCATACCCTCAAATCATTATATTTTCCTTTATGAATAATGCAGAGGGCTTCCTCTTAGGGACAAGATCTTCTCTGTCTTGTCTGTCTCTTATTCCCTCACCTGAAACTGTGGCTACGCACATAGTAGGAAAATGGATGGATCTTGTTCATTTCCCTCTAGAACTGTCTCCCTATTTTCTTGGAAGCTGTTTTATCCTGCCCCACCCTGTTCCCCAACACCTAGAGCTGGAAAGAACAGTGTTTTATCCTTCCTTAGGAAAACCCAATCTCACAATATCTTAAAAACTTCTATGGTCAATGAGGTATTACTTCTCCAGCCGTATGTATGAGAACCCTCCCCAGAGTATATTAGAATTCATGTGTTAAACTGTTTCTTCCTTTAGAGAAAACTAACAGAAGTCTTGCACAGAAGTTCAGCTTGTGCATGGCATATAGCACGTGATGACTATGGGAGTGTCTGGAACTTGTTACTGAATGACAGTTGTGTAATGATGGAGTAGATTTAATCTTGCCAGTGAGAAAGAAAGACATTACTCTTTTTTGTCAAACCATTCAATTCTATTGAGTAAATTATCCCCGTCAAAGCCCTAACATGGCTTACCCTGGAATAACAGCAGAGTTTTGTAGAACTGACCTAAATTTAGTCCTCTTTTCTCTACCCACCAAGATTGATTTAAAGCATTGCAATATTTTTCATTCAGACACATCATTTTTTTGCTAATGAATGTATTTTAGAAAGATTACTTACAAAAGAAGAAACTACATCACGCCTGGACGTAAACTCTGATAGGGCAGCTGTGTGTGGTGATGCACGTCGCCCCTGCACGACTCCAGAGAGCACCATTCCAATAGGCGGCAATGTTAAGTGGTGCCTCCTAGAGGCGGGAGGTGCAAAACTTGCCAGCCTTAAAAAATACCCCTTCCTCAAAAGGATAAATGTAGATAATTAGGTGTTCCAACTAACACAAATTGAAAATGAGCAAAAACTAAAATGGTGTGGACACTCAAACCTTTAAAGAAATTTGAAGTTTAAAAAAACCCTCTCAATGCTTTTTATTTTTATTTTTGAAAGGTGTTAATTACCTAGTATTGTATGGGTAAGGGAAAAAGCTGAAACTGAGGTGTGCACTCTACCACAGCCAAAGGTTACAACAAGGAAGGAGTAATTAACATCAATGAGTCATATTGCCCTAGGAATCTAAAAAATGAAAAATTAATTTTCTGGCAAGGCAGTTGGAAATTTTTTGTAAATTGATTGGTCATTAAAATGATTCTGGGGTTACTTGTTAAACATAAAAGATGGCTTGAAGTAATCCCCAACTGACTTGATACCAAAGCCTGGTGTGGGAAGAAGAGAATGATCCAGTATTTAATTATTATTATGTGTCTAAATCTATGTCTGAATTTTATAGGAAGCAAAATATATCATTTGGTGGAACTGAAGGATTCGTTATAATAATTAAGGATAGAATGTTATTCCTAAATTTACAACAAGCACATGATAAAGCAGAACTTTTAAAGTATAGGTTTGGATGAAATGCAGAACAAAAGACCTACACTGGCCCCTGTAACAACTGGCATAACAATGTGATAATTATAAACTATGCTTTAGCCCTCATACCCTCAAGTGTAATTTAATGAATAGATTATCAAAGCAGCAAAAAAAAAAGAAAGGGACTAACATTTACAAAGGACTATTTTGTGCCACGTACTGTGCTGGATACGTAACTTACTGATTCACTTAATTCTCATAATCACCCTGGAAAGTAGACGTTGCCCTGTTTTACGTGCTGAATTTCTGGAGGATGGTAAGTGCTCACAGTCACCCAGTTAGAACACCCAAGTTAGCTCTGGCTCAAATATTGTGCTATTTCTCCCATACTAGGATGCCTCTCCAACACAGCCCACAGGTGTACAAACTTAGGAGTATTTTTAAGAAAGGGCAATCATGGTATCTAATAAAGAGAGTATGATTGTAAGTGACAGATGCTGCCCAACTGATCAAATACTATTTACTGTGGTTGATAATGCTCTAAAATGAGGGACCCTACTTGATTTTAAAGCTCTTTTTTAATACTACTAAAAAATTCTTCCTTCATTTCTTTTTCGCTTAGTTCATTTTATGAACTGCCTTGTATTTGCCATGATGATATCTCCATAAATGTCACAATTACTTAAAACACTCCAAAAGTGGTTATGGGAGAGAGAACAACACAAACAGACATAGACGTGGAAATTGAGAAAAACGACACAGTAAGATTTGACAGCACTAACTAGAGAAATTATATATGAAAAGTAATGGGGAGCCTCTGTGTGGTTATTTCTGCCGTGGTTAAAAACCACATTTCAGTAAAACCACACTTAGCTAACACTCCGTATTTCATACTATGCAAAGACAATAGTAATCTGCACAATAAAATAAAAATTAATGTTAAATTACAGAGGTTGGTTAATAACTTCCCTATGTGAATTTTCATGCATTAAATAATGATGGTGAAAGCTAATAGGTACTGACCAGTAAGCACTTAGGCATGCCAGCCACTGTCCTGTGCTCCTCAAACATCATCGCATTTAATCCTTGCAACAAGTCTGTGAACTAGGCATCCTTATCTCTGCATTAGAGAAGAGAGCTGAACTTGATGGAATCAAAGAACTTTCCCAACAGCTGCACAGGTTAGACAAGCCTACTCTAGGCATTCGACCCATGTATCTCAATGGCCGAAGCCCATGATTTAAACTCCTACTCTGCACTGTTAAGATATTATTTTTTAAAACAGGATTTATTTTTGCTCTTTAAATGAGCAGCTAATATTTGGAAATTTCTTTCTACTATTGTCATTTTTTTTTTTCCCTTACAGGGAACCAAAGTCTTGCAGATGTTCATGTGGTACCTGAATCCACGGCAAGTGTTCGATCTTTCTCAGGAAGGACCAAAAGACGCGTAAGTCAAGAGGTACCCTCCATGGTCTGTACTGTTTGAGGCAGGTGAGAAGGACGTTCTGCTTTGGAGTTGAGCTTTATTATTGGATTACCTCGTGAAATATTTCTGACCATCTCTCATCTACTGTCTCACCTCTTCTATCCTCCCTTTAAAACGTCATCTGATGTTTCCCTGTTCATTGGGTTGGTTTCCTTCATCACATACCTGCTCAGTGATTAACTCAGCAAAGACCCCTAGTGTGTTTGCCACTTCAGCACTCGTAGATTATGCGTGAGTCTGAACTGGGAAAGGATCCATCCTTTTTCTACTTATGTATGTACAACTTTGGAGATGTACATGAAGGGGAAGGTGAGTGTATCTTTGTGGAGAATGGCCATATCTGTTTATGCATATGTTCATGTATTTAAATTAGAGGTTATATGTGTGTCCATTGAGTGACTAATTGATTGATGGTACCTATGGATTCCACGCCAGAGTGGGAGAGGCATTTAAATTCCTGTTCAATCCCTCGTCGGAGCCTCTCAGAAATTTCATTCTGGTTTTGTTGGAAGGGATGAAAATGCAGTCTAGACGTAGGTGACGTGTGTCCTGTGTCCGCTATGGTGGAGGGGGCGTGAAAGAGCAGGCATATTTTTGCTGTTGTCTGGCTCCCCTTTTAAAACCCGTCTAGTAAAATAGTTCAGATATCATCTGGTAAATTTTAGAACCTCAGGGATATTGTTTTTAAATACGAAACAATATCAGAGGCAAGGAAACACCAGTTCAGATGATTTCTAGAAAAATTATCTTCCTGTATGAAGTGGATAAATTATATATTTTAAGCATGCAAGAGAACATTAAATGTGAAAATTAACTTCTGTTGTCATTCTCTTACTCTATGAACTACTTTGCCCCTAGAGTTTGCTGTAAGACTTCTATGTATTTTTTGTGTTTGGATGTATTAAGGCAAATCTGCTACCCTGGCTTTTGCCCTTTAAATGTTTACTTTTAAGACTTTATCATTTTAGTTAGGCTTTAGGTAGATACTTCATAGATCACCATAAAGAAAATGACAGGACAGGAACTATTTTTGGAAAAAAGTATAACTTGATTTAAATAGATGTTTTCTGGAATGGAGCCATTAGGGTTTGCTTAAGCAAACATTTTGGCAGGAGCAGTATCACTGCATTTTCTTAAGAGACAACACGGAAGATCTAATTTGAAGCAGGCAAATTAAATATAAAGAAAAGCCAGTAAATCCCTCTTCGGGCTGAGGACCATCAGTTGGGGGTCGAGCGTTAGTGAGTGAGCAGAGAGGGAGATGAAACTGTGGGTGCTGTAGTAATTATGCTAGTGGGGTGTCCTTCCCCATCTCTCTGAAAAAGGTTTTCTAGGATTAAGAGTGGGAAGCATAGGTTTGAAAAATAAATAGGTCCAGGAAAAGTTAATTAAATATAAGGACCTTTGATTAATGATGGTTTTCTCTGAGAAAAGAAGGAGGAGAATGATTGGAAAGAAAAGGAAGGAAGGAAGTCAACACTAATGAGGAAGATGATGTGAGTTGACACATTAATAGGAATTACAGGAAATAAAACGCTAGGACATCCTAAAATCCCATTCCAGTGTTGCCCATTTAAAAATGATGTTTGCTGCCAACCTCTAATCCAGTTGTTGGAGTCAGTCCTCTTGTGATTACTTGCTAACTAGTTTCGATGGTATAATCATCCTTGTGATTATCCATTTTCTCCAGTGGACACCCTCCACCCCCCGCTCCTTTTTCGCTGTGTGCTGGAATAAGGCTCTCCGCTATGGCCAGGGACACGCTCTTTTGTTTACTTTTTCTTCTGTTTCCTCTACAGGCTTGAGTTGTATAGGAAAGTACCAAACCTGCGAATTCTGGCCTGTGGTGGGGATGGAACGGTAGGTCCTTGAAATAGAATCCAGTTCTTGCCCTTGCTTCTTCCATCTCTTTTGTTTTCTTCATGACAGTTCTTTCTTCATTCCCACCTCATAGTCTTTCCCCTACGACATATGTCTCTTACGTGAATCAAAGCCCCTAGGGTTAGGAGGGGCTTTGTTACTGCCCTTAGGGATTCATACTTCATCTTTCTAAATTGTTTCACTCCCTCCACTATGCTGTAACCTTTCCTGTTCCACAAAGTAGGATGCGGTCAGATCATTAGAATGAAGACTACAGATGACTAAATTCTTTTAAAAATAGAAACTGACCTATTTCCTTTTTTTCTTCATTTTGCAACTTGCTTTTTAATCACCTGATCATATTTTTGATGTTTATCTATGTTGGTACATGTACTTCAAGTTCATTTATTATAACTGTAATATAACACTTTATATATTATATGAATACACCATGATTTATATATAAATTTCAGCCCAGAAGCCTGTCCACTAGATTTTATAGCATAATATTTGCATGATTTTGTTACAAATTATCCATTTGTTCTATTTTGTTTGTTTGTTTTGGGGGAGGGGTTTGGTTCTTTGTTTATTTTTTGGGTGGGCATGTAATTAGGTTTACTTATTTATTCATTCTTAGAGGAGGTACTGGAGATTGAACCCAGGACTTCATGCATGCTAAGCATGCGCTCTACCATTTGAGCTATACCCTCCTCTGTCCGTTTGTTCTTAATAATTGGTCCCAGCTATGGAGGAGAAGTGTGTGTACACAATTGAATCACTGCTTTTTGCTTTTTTAATAGTGGAAATAGACCTTGGAATCCTGACCAGCATTGGTTTGCCTTAAAGATCGCTGATTGCTTCCCTTTATAGTCATTTTTGAAGAAAAGATAGAACTAGCCTGAAGTTGACTATCACAGGTGTATTTCCCCCCGTTTGTCTCATCTGTTTCTCAGTTTACCCTCTACTTGGCTGATACAGTTAGCAAACACAAATCATTGAGAATCGTGACATTTAGATTTTGCTGTCCAGTATCTTTTTACTTCTGTATTTGGAGTATGATCTCTTAGGATTTTATTATGAGCTATCTTTGTCTTTTCTCTAATCTTCCTAATTAGGATGTTTTATTCTCAAAGGTAGCAATGAAATCTTCTAATTTTATCCTTCATACCACACGAGCCCTTATGTAGCACTGGATACACATTATATAGTAATAAACACAACCAGGAAAAAACAAAAAACAATGATTCCACTGGTCCATTAAGATTTTCTGTGGAGATGAAAACATTTTTCAGTTGGGAAAACAGTGTTGACTATTCTTCGAGATTCTAGTATACGTTATTAGCTTTTAAGATTCGTGTAAAGTCTTACAGCAGAGAAGCCAAACCTATTTGACTTGGTTTAACCCAATCTTTTCTAAAAATGTTTGACCATGGGGATGTGGCTGGGGTCCTGAAATCATAGTTCTTCCTCTTAAGTCACCGTTACCTCAGATCCACACTGGTGGCCTGTTCTATCTCCATACCTTGGGCTTCACCGTGGATTAGGTGTCCACCTTCCAGACTTCCCCGTTACCCATGCACCTCCCCTCACCTCTCTCTGCCCCCACTGCTGTCTTCCTTTCCTCCACTCAGCAGGTACATGTAGGAAGCAGTGTTCTGGGTTACGTGGTACTGAGGCATTCTCTGCAATTAGGAAAAGTGTTTGGAAACATGGGATTCAAAGCATGAAGGACAAAGAGAGAAGAGAGCCGAGACCAGACACGTGTGAAGTGTCTATCATTATGGAGTCAGAGCCAAGAGTTCTCAAAAGGAAAATGAAAAGATAAAAGCAGAAGGACCACCGGTAGACTATTATATCAAGAAAAAAACAAAAAGGAGTTTCAAGACAGGGGTAGTGATTATATCCTTAAGAAGAGACTGAAGGACTACTGATTTGGAGACTAGGAAGTAACTGGTGGTTTTCAAGAAAACAGTTTCAATAGAGCATCAGGGACGAAACCCAGAGTGGGCGGGACTTGGTACCACTCTAATGAGTTCTAATGACCAGATCAAATTACAGCATTGAATCTCTGTAAATACTCTCTGATGCCTTTAATGTCACCTTCTTGACAGGTAGACTGCCTGGTTCTCCTACTTCCCTTACCCCATCTTTTCCAGCATCTCTTCTTTAAATGTACCGTAATTAGTGGGTATTCCACAAGGCTAAATATAACTTTTCATTTATGTTCTAGGTATTTTTTCCTCATTGGTACAGTATCTATGTTCCTGACTTTGGGTTTCACATTCTTCTACGTAACTCAAAACTGCACTAGACGTTAATGCTTGGGTCCCTTACAACAGCCATGAAAAGTAGTCCATTTCCCCTAGAGTTGGTGCATATTTTTGAACTAATTATTTTTGTCAGTGGTAACCTCTATAGTCCAATTGCCCAGAATCAAAAATTGGTATGTCTTATACCCTATGTAAAAGCAGGCTTTATTTTCTTTTACCTTATTAAAATAAGGTGTTTTTTGAAAGCTATATGGGATTTATGAAATATGTATCGAGATATGTGATTGATATTTTTATCAGTTTAACATATGAAACTTTTCATTTTGAGTGGGGGCAGAGTTTGTATAAAGAGGTGGCACTCTGGTGGGATTCATGAAGAAAAACTGTTGTCTCTAGGCAGGTGAAGGATAATTTCTGAGTGCCGGGTATATATTTGACTTAAGATGTTCAGCCTTTATTTAGTGAGGGCACCCATCACTGCAGAGGCTGTCAGAATTCTGGCGGTACGGTGACAGGATTCCAGGAGGAATCAGAAATGGAATCTTCTTGACTGGTTAGGATGAGGATGTTTTAACCCTTAATCACATTAGTTTGTGTACAAAGTATTATTTAATATAGAGACATCTTGCAGTAATTTGGAAAAACATTCTTAGGCTTCAATATTACTTTCTTTATTTTTATGCTATTAAATGTGCAAAGAGGGTGGGGAGGTACAGCTCAGGGGTAGAGCGCGTGCTTAGCGTGCATGGGGTCCTGGGTTCAATCCTCAGTACCTCCATTAAAAGAAAAAATGCAAGGGGGCAGAGTGGTCCATCTCCCAATATGCGCTTGGAGGTGGAAGAGGTGGTTCTGCCATTATTGCTGTGGCTTTTGGCAAGTTCCTTAACATCTTTTGAGATGTTCTAAATCTGAAAGGGGGTACATTTGGATCCCTAAGGGTCTTCGCAGCTGTGGCATTATATTAGTGTAGACCATTGCTGTTCAAGGGAACTTGCCATGTTTTTTAAATTTCTAAAAGATACTTTAAAAAAGTAAGAAGCAGGTGAAATTAATTTTATAATATATTTTATTTAACCTGTATATCCAAGCTATTATTTCAACATGCAATCAATATATAAGTCATTAAGGGGATATTTTATACTTAATTTGTACTGTCTTCAGAATCCAGCATGTATTTTAAACGTACCCCACTCAGATTTGGATCAGCCACCTTTGATCACTCCGTCACCATGTGGTGCCAGTGGTGACTACAGGGGACCGTCCAGGTGTAGTCTCTTCGTAACTGGTTTGCATGGTTCCAAGGTTGTCACATCGTTGCAGGTACCCTAAGGGCTGGCCCCATCTTCGATCTCTAGGCTGAGAAAACTAAGCACCCTGTGCCCTGCCTTAGCACAGCCATAGCAGGGAAGAAAGAACTATTTCCCTTTAACTGACAGAGACAAGCAGGTAGTTCTGCACACCCCTTCTCCCTCAGGTCTCCATGTCGCAGCCCCTCTCAAGAAGCCCCGTGCACCCTCAGCAGCCCTCCCTGCGAATGAGGGGACAGGCAGTCTAGATAGATCTACATTGTTTCCAAAAAGCTCAGACCTTGACTTTTATCTCCATTTCTTTAGGGCTGATTTTCAACATTTCTTTTAACACAAAGTGACTTCGTAAACTACTAAATGCAAATATAAAAATATCCAAAGGAAGAGTCGTAGTGGACATGTTAGGAAGGGACAGCCAGTTGTCAAATGCTGCGTATCAGTTATCTTTGCGAATTCAGAAACGGTGCCCTCGTTTTCCTTTGATTTCTCCACATGAGTACCCGTCCCTTTTCTGCCTGCAGATAATGTGAGAAGATGCGACGTGCATCGGCTGTGTTCAAAGAAAATGTCAGCGCAGGGTCCTCTCCGCCTCTCAGCCAGCTCTAATCTTTGCAGACTGCTGAATGCAAACATTGCCCCACGTGCACTTGGGGAACACTGGGTGGTGGTGACAGCTGAACGCGGCCAGGTGGTGGCAGCATTGGCCAACGGCTGCAGCCGCTCAGCTGGGCGGCTTTGCCCAGGGTCAAAGCCCGGGACCCTGGTGTTCTAGACGGGCAGCCCTGCTTTTCCTAACACAAAGATAGGAAAGTGACCTTGCCCAATCCAGATCATTTTCCTCCGTTGTGGTGGAAAATATGCCAAGTGCTGTGTGTTGCATTTAATTAATTTTAACTGAAGGGGTGCTGGATGAGCTGGGGGAGATGGCTTGGGGTAATGCGAAAGCCCCAGCAAACACAGCCTCTGCCAGCGAACCTGCAGTCTGGACTTCAGCAGGGGCAGGTTCTGGTTCCCAGGAAGGGAGAGCCCCCAGTAACAGCTTTGGGCCGTAAGGGCTTTTACAAAGCTTCGCTCTCCTAGGGGCAGAAACACGGATTATTGCTCACGGTCTTTTATATCTCCTGCTATTAGTTTCTCTCTCTCTCTCCCCCTGGCACTTTCCTGCTGCGGTGCCGCTTGGCTATTACTGTTTTTGATCGTCAATGAAAGAAAGACTTCATGTCTCGAGGGCAATCAAAGGTGGGATCGATTTGTGAACTTGAGGCTCAACTTTAAGTGGAGAGACAGGAAGAAGGAAGGCATTTTGCTTCTAGGGAATTGGACCTTTATGGGTGAAGTAAAGAAAGAAGGAAAATACAGCTCCATCATAGCAGTTACTGTTAATCCAGTGTTTCCTCATTGTCAGGCACATGCTAAACAGTTTCTACATGTTATTTAATGGATAAAATACTCCTAAGAGTTATCCTTTTTCACATAATGGGGAACTTAGGTTAAGTGACTTGCCTCAACTCACCTGGCCAGTATGTGATGGAGCAGAGCTTCAGACCCAGCTGGGCTCCCTCTGGCTGTGTGTCTTCCCTGCACCCCTGTGCTGTGTTGCCTCCCCAAGAAGCTGGTGGTTGGGTAGTGATCACGTAGCTCTCGGATGAGAAAAACTATTCAGGAGTTGTGCAAAGACGCAGACCCACTTCAGTCAAAGTACTGTGAGCCTACTAACATTGTGATTGTTCGTGAGGGAATTTTAAGACACACACAAAAATCTGTGCTGTGAAAGGCAGGAGGCTTTTGATGACTACAGGTGTTACACTGTAATGACATACTGAGATAATCTGCTTATATTCAAGGGGAAAATTAAATAGTTGATTAATTGGCTGTTGGAAAAAGGAGCTAGAATCTCTATGCATGTTTTTAGAGCAAATCATTTGACAAGAAAGAGGAAGTTCCTTTACATTCATATCAGCTGTATGTTTTCCTTTTATGCTTAAGGCCGAGTGCAAGAGGGGAAGAAGATGGTGAGGAATCAAAGGGTCTTGAGGGCTCCTGCCATTATGGGGAAACGCAGCCCAGTTTCAGGTGGATTCTTGGCAGCCTGCCTTGGCAGGAAACAAGAAGAAAAAGAATAGGAACAGAACTTAAGGTTTGAATGAGGACAGTTATACTGATCAAAGGACGATTAGAGGACACCTTATCAATTCGTGGAAGTTATGGAACATTTATTGCAAAGTCATTTGAGCACTATTTGTGTTTCATGGGCTATGAGTTAATCTCTGACCTTCATAAGAGCGTTATTCCTGGGATTTAGAACTCTCTTTAAGCTCAGCATCAGAGGAGGTGGTTTGGCTGTGTGTGATTTTTCCCTCCTCTTCCTCTGCATCCTTTCACTATCCCTTTCTAGTAGTTGAGTGGTTCCCAGGATCCTGAAACCAGAGTCAGGTTCTCTGTAGGTGGCCAAGGCCTCCCATCCTGAGGCCACAGGGTCGGGGTGTTTCAGGTGTGTGGAGTGCTCGAAATCTGGCCCCGCTGCTAGAGAGGGGCTTTGTCCCTACAGCCCTGAGGCATCTCAGCTTTCTACGGGTTGTGGCTTCAGGCAGTGGTTCTCCACCCTCTCCTCCTGGCCTCTTTCCTGCTGGCCCGGAGGGAGCCCCGCCCTGTTCATACACAGCCTCCTGCCAGCAGGGGGTGAACTTTTATTCCCCATCATCAGATAGAAGCCAAACTCCTTGCCTTCTCTGCTGTTTTGTGCTTGGTTTGTTTCTGGCCCATGAAGATTTCTTTTTACCCTATTGTTGTGTCTAGAGTGAAATGGGATGTTGAAACTGTGAACTCATAGTATTACCTTTACCAAGAAAAGATAGACCTATTTCAAATAAACATAAGGAAAATAATTCCAATTTAAATCTACCTAAAAGAAAATGGGCTGACTTGTGAGTACAAATCCTAAAGGGGAGGCTGCATGTTTGACTCTCAGATAAGTTTGTTAAAGAAACTGCCTTCTTTCCCCTGCTCTGTATGGGATGTTGAGTTAGATTTCCAGTAAGTTTCACTGCATTTCTGAGAGTCCCTGGTTCTGCTCAGGGCTGTTTACATGTGCAGTCAGTGAGCCCAGATTGTTGGGATTTCTGAGTCTTCACGTCCTTCTTAATGCTCTGTAAACCCCTTTCTTGCAGTTTAATTAGGGGTGTCATCTTTTACTGTGTTTGGTCTATGCTTCTAGCAGCACAGGAACAGTAGTCTAGTCATCTGAACAGCTCTTTTTTCTTTTACTTCAATAGCAGGGTTAGGGGGGATTGTGAATAAGAGAAGCACTAATGGTGCTGGGTCGGAATCTAAGGACTCGTGTGAAGTGAATCGCCCAGGCTGGGGGATGGAGGGACTTCCGGACACTTGTATAGGTCGGGAATCTTAGTTGACCATATTGAGTGAACATGGTGGCATCCCTTTCTAGAAAGTAAACACAATTTGAGATTTCTTGATGAATGGGCAAGTTTTACATCCTGGGAAGCAGTCTTCGTGGAGGGGAAAGGGTTTTAGATGGGAGTCAAGACATCCAGCGTGACCTCACTGCTACCACTGCTGATGGTTTAGTCTTGAGCACATAACATGACCTCTCTGCCCCACGGTTAATAAATCTGCAAGTCAACTGGATTTGATTAAGCAGTTTCCAGGGTTTCTCCAGCACCCCAAAGCTTCCAAAGGTACATGCCATTGTCTCCGGGATGGTCAGGCTGTTGCCGGTGGATCCAACCGGTGTTCCAGGTTCTTGTCCCGTCCCAGAAAGAATTCAGAGACAAGACGTAGAGGTTAAAAAAAGTAAAGTGAGGATTTATTAAAGGATGGATAGTACACTCTCGAGGGGAGAGCGGGCAGGCTCAGGTGAGCGGCTGCCCTGAGTTTCTTTGGCAGGTTAGTTACATACGGTGTAAAAATGAATGGGCGGAATATTCATTGAGAAGGGAAGGGCTTGGGGTCATATTTCCTGACTATCATCCCAACTCCATCTTCCCAAAGGAGGAGGGATTTTTGTCCTTATTTAGTCTGGATCAGAAGTGTCCTGGTGTCGGTGCATGATGGGTACTTCTGACCTGCAAGGCTAATTTTATTGAAATGAGGGCATAATGAGCAAAAGGTTACATTCGGACACTGGAAATTCCTGTCTTTTCTGACCTTTCTTTGTTGGTCTCCAGGCCAAAAGGTGTGGCCCCTTATCAGCCCAAAGATTCCTGCTTTTCTTTCTTTGCCCAGGGACCCCTGGTGCTAACAGGACGTACGTTTTCCTGCATTTGGCTTGTGCCTCTCCTTTCTGCCCAATTCCTGCCATTTGGCCTGTGTCCCCCTTTCTCTGCTCATATCTAGCTATCTGCCTGCTCTAACGAGGCCACGTCTGGAACTGGGTTTAGTTCTTTATTGAAAGGCTCCCTCCGCCAGAGCGGCTGAGAGTGGCCTTTGGTGTGTGACAAACCTAACTTTGAATTGAATGCCAGCTCCACGAAACCAATGATGTGACATTAAGGAGGTTCCCGAACCTTTCAAGTCTTGGTTTCCTTATCCACAAAATGGAGATGAAAATCGTGTCTGTCGTGGAGTTGTTTTGAAGTTTAATAAGATAATTCATTAGAAGACTTTGCTCAGGGACTAGCACATAGAAAGTAACCAGTATGCTGCTCTGATTGTTAACGGTAAATTCCTGGAGAGCAGGCCTTCTGCCTTACCAATCTTAGTCTAGCTCACTTCTCTTTTTATTTCAATTGCTTAGTTCTGTGTTTTATCTATAGTAGTGTTTAATGAATGTACTATTAAAGTACAATTTTTTTTAATTAAAAATTCTCATACAAATTTAGAATGCGTACATGTCCAAAAATTATTTAGCTTTTTAATAAAGGAACCAGCAAGATAATACAGCTTATTTACTGGAGAAAAAGAGGAAGACGATTATGTAGTTTATAATAACTTTTCTAAATTTGAAATAAAATTGGTTTTTGCCTTTAAGGGTGAATAGAACCATAACCTTTAAAGTAATGCGGTTTTCTCGGTATTTCTGCCTCTACAGGACAGAAATCCTCCAGTTAACCTACATTTATAAAGTTCTTAGATAGGCCTGTGACACTGCTCTACAATGATATTGTGGGGATATATGCAAGCTTTCTTTTTGCTATTTCCAAGTTTGGGGTAATTTTTCTAAATAGTTATAAGACGAAACCCAAACTATTATTTATCTTAAAAAAAAAAAGATTAAACAGGAATATGATTCTAGGATATAAGTATCTATTTTCTGCCTGAACTTATAATAAGTACTAGATCTATCCATAATTATGTTTTCATAATGTTTCATTAAGGGGAATATCGGGCTATTTAGGAAAACACTACTAATTTCTAAGATGATACCGGGGCGAGTAACCATGTAATGAGTACTTACATGGGCCACGCACCACACTGAGGGCTTTATACACATTTTTGTTTAATCTATAAACAATCTTGTGAGCTAGGTATTATTATCTCCATTTTGAAAATCAGATAAATGAGTCTCAGTGAGGTTAAATAATTTAACCAAGGTCACAAAGCCAATATGAGCCAGAATTGAAATGCAGGCTAAGCTTGAATCTTATGTTTTCTGCTGTAACCTTTGTATGTACTTCCCTAAATTTTAAACCCTCCTGACTTTCAAAGCAGCTCTCTGGTTAGACATAACAGCTGAATGGGTCTGGTTTTGCTTATATGATAGAGCATGTGCAAAATGGTTCTTTTCCCTAGAAGAGAGCTGCCATTTTGAAACTGCTTGAGTTAAGGGGGCCTTTGTGTTCCCTGGTCACTGGATTAAAACATGCATGTTTTAAAGAAAACTAAAACTATTCTACTTTGCTCCCTTTAAAGCCTCCTCTTCTCAGGTTGTCTTCTTTGTAACTTATCTGTCTTTCTTATATCTCTTCTGGCCCCCACAATGCCTGTAGGTGGGCTGGATCCTTTCCATTCTGGACGAGCTGCAGCTGAGCCCTCAGCCTCCCGTCGGGGTCCTTCCTCTGGGGACTGGCAACGACCTGGCTCGAACTCTCAACTGGGGAGGGGTAAGAGCTGCTCTCAGGGGCATGTCATCAAGAAACAGGGTCCCCAAATCCTCAGGTGATTTAATGGAAGAGGAATATGCCACTGTTGTCCAAGGAATAAGTTAAAGTTGAGAGTCAAGGTCCCTGTGAACCATGGTTTGATCTGGTAACTTCTTCAGTTTGAACTTATAGTCAGCTAGAGAAAAGGGAAAGATTTAGGGGAGGAAATGGGGGTTAGTACACAGGCCTGGGGCTTTTTGAGGTATCCACTAAAACTCAGAGGGTGGGTTGGCCTCAAGTCCTCATGTTAAACAGTCACAGAGACTTGAATTGCTCCTGAGCCTCAGCCCTGGCCAGACTCTCGAAGCTGGTGCAGACTTAGAGTCCTTACTTCGGAAGAGTTATGGCTTTGTTTGAGCATTTGGTTTTCCTGGACAGTGTTGTCATGGTTGTGGCCGTGCAGGTAGCCAACTGTCCTTTTCACCATGGAGCCAACTTCAGGCAAACGTACTGAAGGGAGTTTACCTGCACTGCCAGCTGTTTCATCATCACCATCATTATTTCTACAGTATTATTACTGCTATTTTTACAGTACTAACAAAGTAAGAAGACACAATATGCTAACATTTGCTGTCATGCCAGCTTTTTATCTGCTCATAAGAGGCCATTACCTGGGCTGGGCTCCATGAAAATTATCTTCAGATATTAGCAGATATTAACTTGGCTTTTGGATGAATTAACCTCCCATAGGTGACACTTATGGTCAGATATTAGCAGTTGTTTATTTTGGGTGAATTAGCCTCCCACAGGTCTTTTTTTTTTGTAAAGTGTATGTTGCGTAAATAATAAATATGTTTATATAAAGCAGCTAATGTATTGTCGTATGAATTCCTCTTATCCACATCAGCGACTTGCTTATCCTTAGTAATCACACTGTCTGTAACGTGTGCTCAAGGAATAAGTAGCTCCCTACCAGGGCTGTTCCTCAGTCAGACTTGCCTGAGGTCACAGAAGGAATGGTGTTTCACTATAAAGTTAGGGAGAGGTGAGTGAAATGGAATGTCAAAGGAAGAAATTGTCTATCAGATGCCACCTTGATTCTTTTCCCCCTTTTCCACCCACACTTGTTCTTTGTATCCCTCAAATTTCTCTAGTGGGGGAGCCTGGGGAGACCTGTTTTTACTCTGATAAAAATAGCCATCCAGCGTGGCTCTCAAATGCCTACTGGTGACAACTAGTTCTCGGTCCTGGCAAAAGTAATTCTTCAGCTCAGACCAGCTAGGGTTAGTATTTCTGTGCACATTACCTGTGACTCTTGTCTTAAAAATCTAAGTACCTAGAGGAAGACAGGTTACTCTCCCAGCCTTGCTAATTGCAAAATAAACAGAGAGCCGTAGCAGAAGGGCTCTGCCTTGCATGAAGTCCCCTTGGCCATACTGTTTGCTACTCCCGACGGCAATGTGTGTTTTTTCTTTGATCCCTTAGGGCTACACTGATGAACCTGTTTCTAAGATCCTTTGCCAAGTAGAAGACGGGACAATTGTACAGCTAGATCGCTGGAACCTCCACGTGGAAAGAAACCCAGACTTACCCCCAGAAGAACTTGAAGATGGCGTATGTAAGGTTAGAGAGCTCTTTCTTCAGCAGAAAGGAACCCTGGGGTATCTGCCTGAGCAGGAAGTACATTCCTGGCTGGAGGGTCACATGCTGATTCCTTCCTGTGAGGTAACAGGGTCGTGTTTGAGTTTATGGCTATTAGGACTATGAGAATGACACGACCCAAAGATCCTGCCCTTAGACTTCTAAAGACTAAAATTTCCTATCTGCTTCCACAGCCCAGAGAGCTGTTCTGGGTCCTCAGCTTCCACACCAGAAAGATATATATCGATATTCTAATCTTTCAAATTCATTGCAAACTCTTACCCTACGGTAAGATTAAAAAAAACCCTATGGTCTGAAGAATCAGGCATGTGGTCTTTCAATAGAAAGATAACCTCCTGAGATTAATGGTCTGATATCAAATATCTCTGATGTTTAAGAAGCATGAACTAAGCCAGTTTCATCCCTCGGCTGGGATGTGAAAATGCCTGAATAATTATGTGACTTCGTGTTTTCCCTCTAGTGATTAAACTTTTATTTAAACCTAGACAGACCAAGGGACAGAGTTGTACTGATGCTCATGTGGAGCTTCCTAGGAGCATTTGGCTTTAAGTTCTGGCCTCAGTTTCAGATAACTGTGATAGGTTGCTGAGCAGCTGCTTGCTTCATATTGCGTTCCACTTCTATGGCAGTGTTTTCAAACTTACGTTGCATAAGAATCTCCGGGGGTGCCTTCCGAAAACACAGATCACAAGGCTCCATCCCCAGGGATTCTGATTAAGTAGATGCAGGGTCAAGGTCCAACCATCTGTGCTTTAAACAGCATCCCTGCTACGTTGGATTATGCCGTTGATGGAGGCCAAGATTTCCTAGTTGTTTCAGCTTTAAAACCCAGTATCATTTTATATCAAATGAATGCGCATTAATTTATTAGCACCATGATCCTGACCAATTCTGAAAAATGTTCAAGTTTCTTATTTGGCTAAAATTGGTTCAGACATGTTTTGTCTTATCACCAGGTTTTTTTTTTTTAACCTAAACTTTAATCGAGAAATTGTAAGTTTTCTAGTAGATACCATGATTGCTCAATTGATCTTGAGTTCATAACATCACAATGTTGTTCAAACAGGCATCATCTTGGGATATAAGATGTCTTTCTGATGTTTTTGACTGACAGAAATGGAATAGAAAATAACTAACCGTACAAAGAACTGTACCATATGGAAATTTTAAGGTCCCGTCCCCACGAAACTTGGAATGCTTAGGCCCCCGACAGAAATCTATGTTTAATTCTCTTCCCAACAGCTTAAGGAATGGAAAAGACTTCTTGGTGGAGCCAGGGAACATTAATCCAGATAATTAAAGGGCTTTGAAAATGGGTTTTTGAAGAGACATGTAGGAAATAGGGGCAATTTTTCCTGGAAAATGTGAATAAGAACTTAATAACAGACTAGATTGTGACGTTATTTAGAGGATGGTGACCAGATGTTCCCCTCAGCTCTCAGTGGCTGCTGGGACATGGGTTAGGACTGCAGCCAAAAGAACATAAATGGTAGAAATGAACGTATCTGTGCTTTTGGCAGGATCACCCTGCCCTTGCTGTCATTACTAAGGGCTGGTGTTTTGTTTAAGTGCGGGAACTGGACATTCTCAGATTTGCAGCCAGGAGAGTGAGACGTGGTTTTGGCATCGCTCTATGCGCCTAGCTGCCTGTTCTCCGGTTGGTTGTCACCACTTCTAAGGGCAGATGTGGCCTCTGAATCATTACATGCTCTGACTCAGCCTTCCACGGAAGGGTTCATCCTTTATTCCCACTAGACACCCAGGCAATCCGATTTCTTGCTCTCTGTGTTAATATCTCTCCCGCTCTCCCTCCAACTCATCCTCTCATTTCATTTTTCTCTCAACGGGGCAAGAGCCTCACTCTAGTCCAGCAGAAAAATCTTACTGATTAAGGTGCATGTGAAGCCCTCAGTGAACTTACTTTTGAAACCTGGAGGCTAAACACTTATTTCTGATAGAAGAGAGGTGCATTTCTGTCTGGAGGGAAAACCTGATAATTATCTGGAAACATTATCCAGGCTGAGATCAGTTTACCTCTCTATTTACTTGAGTGTTTATCTTCCATTCTGAGTTGCAGAAGGAAAAGTGAAAGAACTGCCATTTGCCTTCTAGCATTTTCCATGTGTTTTTCTAATTGTTCTAACGTTGCACCCAAGCCTGAAAATCCTGTTAATTTTGTGGTTTTAATGCAGGACTTTAGGCTACAAACTCTATTCTTTCCTTTGCTCAGCTTGTAGCAGCAACAGCCCAAGACCTAGAGGACCCTGGGGAGGAAAGCTTAAGTTTGCGTGTGTCTGTGTCTGCGAATTTCACAGTCATATTAAAGACATAAGATTTGATAGACTAAATAGGAATCTTCATACTGAAAAATACACAGACACACATATGTTTATTTTTCTTTTTCTTCTGGGTTGAGAATAACTGACTTATTGCTTATGTGACTTTGGTAAAGATTTATAGTTTTTGAAAATAAGTGAAGGGTAAACAAGTTAACTTATTCATTTTAAGTTGTAGTATTAATATACTGAACGTAAATTCTTGAGGAAAAGTGCATCCACTGATTAAGAAGTTTAGACACGATGCTTCGAATTGAATTTACTTTCTCGTTTCGCTTAGTGAATCACTCTGTGTAACTGTTACAAAAGTGCATCCCTCAGCTTAAGTCAGTTCTCTTATTACAGCATCTGCAAGAATGGCTCTCATTTAATAATTTGTATTTGTTTTTCTATCCTTTGTTTCCTAAACTATTTAAAATTCTTGGGAGTATCATTTGAGTTGAGCTTTCACTGAAAAATTAATTCAAAAATCCCTTGTTCCTTCTACATAGACAGCCCTACCTTGAGTCATGTCTGATCTTTCTCCCAGGACTTGCCCCTGAGACAGGTGTCTGGCTTTAAGTTTTATTGTTCTCTTCTTGCCTGGTTATGCACAACTTTAGCTCTACCTTTCTTCATCATTGCAGCTTCCTCTGAATGTTTTCAATAATTACTTCAGCCTTGGATTTGATGCCCACGTCACATTGGAGTTCCATGAATCCAGAGGTGAGGACAACGTCCCATTTCCATCTCCCAGGGAGGAAGTTTCCAGCAGGTGTTTGCATGTTCCCTTTGTTTGCACATCACTCACGTGTTGACAGTGTGCTTCAGTGTTGTTTTATTTTAACCTTCATGGTGACACTGGGAGCTGGCCAAGATGGGAACTTATTACAGGCAGTACCCTGAGACCTAGCTGTTTAGGGTCTCAAAGATGATTGAGGACAGGACCAGATGTTGTGCCAGATGTTGGGACTGCTAATCTTTAGATCTGACTAGAAACTTGGAGGCCAGTGAACTCCTAAGAAGTGATAAAGAGAGAGTCTTTCGTTTAAGGCAGTAGGATACTCACAGCTTCTCAAACCACCAATTTTTAAAGTTCATAACTTTATAACCAGAGCCATTGAAATCTGGTAGCAAAACATAAAAGTCTTCCGTATGTGCGTGAGAGAGACAACAGGCACCTTAGAACAATGGAGGGACTGTGGGTGGTTTAGGTGGGAAGAAAAGGGCATGCATGGTGTGACTGGACTAGGCTTGAAGGTGCTGGGACTCTCCACTGCACAAGACGGTATGAATGAGCCTGGTGGTCATTCCAAGTCCTAGAAGAGATGGAGTCAAGATTGGGGGAGCAAAACAATTTTTGAAAGAGAAATAAGATGAAATAATGACATGTGGGTTAAATATTTCATCAAAATTTTCTTATGCCATTCAGAGCTGAGAAAGTGTAGGGTTTTGGCTTATGCTTTGAAGCCTCGGCCCCCTGCTCTCTTGGTCTCTCCTCATCTCTCTCTCTCAACTCTCTTATTAATATAACTGTACTAGACATCTGTGTCTATGCCTGTAACTTGACCCTTGTGGATATGATAATATGTAACCAAAAGAATGCTTGGCTATAGGTTAGCAAGTAATTTGTGAGATAAAAGTCATAAAGCAGTGACTGTTTTACAGTTCCCCCTGCCCCAGATTCTGCAGGAGCCTATGTGGTTTTAACTCACAGAATTTGAAATACGGAGTACAACCAACTGTTCAGACTCCAGTAATAATGCAAGAGAAAACTATGATTTTAAGAGTTAAGAGTGGAGCCATAAGATGAAGGATGTTACAAGACAAAATGAAAGTGAAGTGTAAAACTGTAATTCTCTTACGGAATTCAGCAGTTTTGGTAGACTTGGCATTCTTGGCTTTATGAGGATTTGAGGGTCAAATGCTGTGCCAAATAAAAGCAATACTGATTGAAGAGAGAGTCATGGTTTTCCCTGATTAGCCAGAAAATCACGTAGAAAGGTTGGTTGATAGCAGAACCATAAATATCAAATACCCAAATCAGAAGCACCACCACGTTCCCCACCACCACCACCCCCGCCCTGGACAGTTCTTGGAGGTGTGATATTCAGAGGGTCCTATACTTAAAATCTGTTGTCCTTCCTGTGTTTAAGGAGAGTTAATTTGAGGAAGTAAATGGGTATTTTTTTCTTCATTTCTTACCCCAATTTTCCCTTCATATTCTCTAGAAGACTTTGGATCTGGCTTCCTAATAAAAAATCTTTGGGTTACTTAACAATATTTGTAAAGTAGTACAATTATCACTAATGCATGAATCTCCAAAATTAGACATCTTGGCCTGAAAGGAGGCCTGCATGAGTAAGGGGCCAACAATGAGCTCATTCATGGGAGCCCAGTGTTTCATTTAATTCATCTGAAATTTGTCCTAAGGATGCATTTCCTTGTACTGTGGTTAAACTTCCATGCCTCACAGTGAGAGGGCAGCAGAGAGGGACATCCAGGTGAAAAGACCAGGTTTAGAAGAGAATTCTGGTGGGAAAGAGCTTTTTCCTTTCCTTTCAAACTATGAGACGATTTCATTTTAGAGAGGAATATGCATATTATTGTGGTATATCTCTGTATCCATAGTTTTGCATCTGTGTGACTGTAAAATAATTAGTGAAAAGATGCCAGGCATTCATCTTTGAATACTTTATTGCTGAGACTTAGTGTAAGGGCTTTCCTGCAATGGGAGAAGGAATTGCAAACATTTCCCCTGCAGGTAAGCCTGGGACCCTTGAGGAAAAACAGCCACTGAAGAGCTGACAAGGGAGGATTGATGTGGATGGAGAGTAATGAGTACCATGTTCATGGAGAGGGTATAGAGATGGTACACAATGAATATCCACAAAATATTGGGACCAGATTTGGTTGATATGCCTGGACTAGAGTTGTGAATTTCTCAGTATCTGTTAGTCTGTTCTTTTTGCATTAAGTGAAAAAAAATTATTATTTATGATGAAAGGTATAATTATTCAAGCTATTTAAAAAAAAAAAAAACTATTTTCCGTTTATTTGGATTTTTCTCATATTTTTACCTGGATAGTCAAGCGCTCAGGTTCATCTGCAGAAAGAAAAGAAAGATAGCAAGAGGTGGACTTATTTATTCTTGTCAGTAGACAGTGAGTGACTTTTCTCAAGCGACACGTACCATAGTGGAGACTTCAACCTGTTCTCAAATACAGCCACTCAGGGATTGAAACTTCATGACAAAACTTGTATCAGTTGCCATTACATACTTGGAGAGTGACTCAAAGCCTCATCATGAGAGCCATTATAAAAAAATGAGCTTGCATAGAATAACCTATTAGGTATTATTGAAAAAGATACAGTACTTTAAATTGAGAATTATGCTAATCCATTTACATGGAATGGGTAATAAATCTCACTAAGGCAGAATCTTGAAAAAATTAATTGCAGAAATACTTTTTGGCGAAATTTGGCAGCTGTGAAATAACCCATCAAATTGACATGGAACAAATGCAGACTTTTGCATTACTAGTGATATTTTATTTCTTTTAGAGGGGACAATGAAAATGACATTTATTTTGAGACAGTATATTAGTGGCTTTACTGTGTAAATACTTTTAGAATTATCAGAAAATCAAGTAAGGAGTGAAGATAGTCTTAACAATTTGATTCTGAATATAAAGAATGCAAGCATTTGAATAATTTGAATAGAAAGAAGGTATACTTCATTTGATTGGAAAACAGATGCTTTTAAAATTTTTCTCAAAGTGGCTGAGCCACGCATGGCTGAACTGTCGCTGCTTTCATATCGGAACATGCAATCGTTTGGAACAGAATTTAGAGATTTAATAGGACTGGTCATTTAATTGTCAGTTGGAGTCTTGCCCAGTACTTTAATCATTATTGCATTATGACAGTGCTTGAGGAAGTACATTGAAAATATTCCAATCTATTAATATATAGCCATGTTAACAATGATTATGGTTATCAGGTAGCAAAGCTAGGTCTCACTCTGCCAGCTATGTGAATTAGATTGCCTTTTTTTTTTCGGCCATGAAGGATATTAAACACATCGAAACTTCTTAGTCTGAGATTGGATGCTTAAGTTTTACTGCTTCATTGAAATTACTTATTATTCAGAGGATTTGAACCTTATGCTACAAGGTCAAGGAAATACAATTATAACTCTAGAGGAGTCAGCATTTAAATTTGATGTAAGATTTACTGTTTTCACTGAATATACGGAGACAGTGCAGATCAGCATGTTTCCAAGGATTATGAATGTTTCATGATTGATACGGAGAACTGACAGATTTCTTTAAAAAGGTGTTATTTTCAATGGATTGCTGAATTTTATCATCCCCTTTACTGTAAAGGACCCATTGTGCGGCTGTTGTCCAGGTAGTAAGACTCAAGTACAGTTTACCTTGAGAAACTCTCACCGTCCAAGGTTGTCTGTCTGTAACCTTTGTTTCTGTCTTGAACCTCAGCGTGGCATCTACTCATCATTTAAGACTCAAGTGTACTTGCCTCTGGAACTTTTCTGATCATTCCCTTTATGTGGGACCCCCATTTCATATTATATAGACATCTTTGTATGGCAGATACAAAATGACATTTTATTTTTCATTATCAGAACTGTCTCCCCCACTTTAAACTCCATGAGGGCAAAAGACTACATCCTATTTATTTTTATCGTCCTTGCGCCAAGTCCAATGGTGTCTCAATAAATATTTGTTACAGGAATGGAATGTTTAATTGGAGGATAGACTCCATCTATAAAGAGGTGAATAAAAGTAGGAGGGACTATACAGTAAGGGTAAGATTGGTTGTATAGGCAGTGAATTATACAGGAGTTTGGTGGGGACTCTTGGTGGGAGGAAGGTATCAGGGGAAGATTTCCAGAAAGGGTAGTAGGTAACATGGCTGGGAGATAAAGAAGGAGTATGATATAAACAAAGTAAAGTGGGTGAGGGCATTTCAGACAGGAAAGAAAAGTACAGAGGGACAAATGAATTTGTGATAAAGATGGGTTAGATGACCCATTAATACATAATGAAAGATTTTTGCAATGGTGTTAGAAAAATGAAGATAATGTTGGTAAAAATGCTTGTCCTTAATGGGCGATGATGTTGGAAGAAAAGATGTTTATAATGGAAACCATTTGAACTGAAGCTGGCAATGTTACTGTAGGCATAGATTTTGGAGTCATTTATGTATACATAACTGAAGTCTTAAGATTGTCTAAGTATCCAAAGCAGAGAATATGGAAGATGTGTGAGTTATATGGGGTCCAAATTGCTTATTGGTTTTTATAAACATAGTGTTGAGCTTATATTTACTAATATCTCCCTAACAGGCAAGACCAATTATAGACAAAAGAAGGATTTAGGATCCCATTCTAATGGCACATATGTTACTGTGTTGCCTATAAGGATGGGATGAACATATTAAAATAATGGAATGGATTATACCCAGAGCCTCATCACCGTTATAAAAGGATTACATCCAGAGCCAAATCATTTGGATGATTTAGATGATGAGGTCTGGGAAGTCTGAGCTAATGAGATTTAGAAGAGATTTTTGGCTTTTGAGTTAGTACTATAATGGGGAAAAGACCTTTGGGGACCTGGGAAGGGGAAGGAAGGAATGTGTTTTTCGTATGTGAAAGACGTGAATCCTGGGGGCCAGAAGGTAGACGATAGTAGGTAGGATTTTGGTCTCCATGAACTTTGCCATTTGGTGTCATAGTTGTTGGTTATGTCATTTTACATAGCAAAATGACTTTGCTGATGTTAGTAAGTAGCCGACCTTATGATAGGAAGATAATTCTGGATTATCTGAGTGGGCCTAATGTAGTAACATGAGCCCTTAAAAGCAAAAGTAGAAGGTTGAACAGAGAGCTCTGGCAGAAGTCAGGCAAAGTGTGAGAAGGACTTGATGCACCATTATCTGACTTGGACATTGGAGGGGACCACAAGCCGAGGAATGCAACCTCTGGAAGTTGAGAATGAACCCTAGCCAACAGCCAGCAAGAAGAAAGAACTTCATTCCTGTGACTGCAAGGAAAAAGGTTTTGCCAACAACCTGAATGAGCTTGGAAGTGAATCCTTTCCTGACCCCTTGATGTTGGCCTCTTCAGGCCCAAAGCAGATGACTTAGGAGAGCCCAGTCCACACTTGGCCTAGAGAACTATAAAGCAATCAATGGATGTTTTAAGCTGCCCAAGTTTGCAGGAATAGAAAACTAATACAGTTAACGGTGGTGTCCAATCAGATTGTAAATAGGTTAATGGCATAGCCACGGGCAGTGAGTGTTTGGGTCTCACTATCTCACACCCTGTTCCTGTGAAAGAGGAGGACGGGCCGTCTAGGAACTGCAGCAAGAAGCCATGCGTACTCCACTCCTGGGGTCTTGGGATACTTTAAGTATTATTGGCATTTCTTGAGGATGGTCTTCAGGATTTATCTCATACCAATGAACGAACACAACTTCCTTAAGGAACAAGAGCCCTTCAGCTTTTTTACTGGACCTTTCCCAGTTCTTTATGCCCATTTTCTTGATATAATTGGGGTCTAAATTCCTTGGTCTTTCTCAGAGTCATGTTAAGTCTTATACAGACACATAGATATATTCTGTCATTTGACCCCATCCTTTGAATGGCCAGTGAGGAACGACTGAGTACTGTTTTTGAAGGCTATCCCTTGGTTGCTTATGGCCTGGCTTCTGCAGAGAGTGGCAAAGCTCCAACACACTAGCAGACATCTCTTTTAGCTACAGCCAACCTTTGTTTCTGAACCTGATTTGTGCTTGGGATAGGGTGGCTATAAAAATGGAAAAAGGGTCCAATTGCCAAGGCAGGCTCAATCTGGGAGTCAATAGTATAATATACTATTATGTTATTAGAGTAGCAGAGAGGTAACAATTTACATCACATCTTTTCTACCCTCGAAGCCAAAGCAGGTGTATGACTCCCCTACCTCTTTATTTTCTATCTTTTTGACCCCTCTCAGACGTCTTGTTAGAGCTCTAGTTTTAGGTTTACTTATTTCATTGAATTTTACCTAGTTAAATTACATCTGTTTTCAAGTGTGTGAATGAAAACACCAGAAACGCAGTTTATTTCTTAATTTTATTTGTCCTTCTTTGGTCTTACAGAATAATTTTTATCTTTTGAGAAAAAAATGTATTTCTTTAAAGGAAGAAAAGCTTTTTCAGTTCTTCAAGGCTTATAGGAAAACTCCATAGAGATGTGAATATTCTCCAAACCATATATTATTTTTTTAAAAAAGTAAATATTAATAGTTGGTATGTGATTCACTTAAGAGCTGTGAACATTGATGCTCTGAAAAAGTTCTGTGCCAGAACTGTAGGTCCCATTTTCCACTTCTCCTTATAAATTGCTCAATAGCTAGATCTGATTTTGTTTGTTTTAAATTAGGGACTATGTTCATACAATAAATTTTATAGTAACAGTTATTCTCATTTTGCCTCTGCCTCCAATAAAGCAAGAAAGAGTTAATGTACCTGGAAATAGTATCTACCCAGATCTGGGTCCAAAAAGACCAAAACAACATTGTCATTCAGCTGCTAAATTTATCCTGAAGAAAGCCTGGAGTGTAAAAATGGTCAACTCTGGGGCCAATAGATAGTGAGAATCAGGGAGGCAGAGCATTTAGGACCATTTTTATCTTCTTTTTGTTTACTATATTCTATGAAAATAACCTTTTACCTTTTATTTTGTTTCTAGGGTTAGAATACTTAGCTGGTAGGACAGAGTGCATCTCTAAGGAGAGGTCTGCAATACAGAAACCATAATGAATAAAAGTTCTCAAGAGTCAATTTACAAAAATACTACCTTTTTTAAAACCTGTAGTTAGTTTCCATGTCATATGCTAGCATGTTCTAATAATCATGAGGATAATCTAATAATCATTTGTCCAGGATTGTTTCCTGAGATTTTGTAGCGTTAAATCTGTCCAGTCTGTGTGAACTCTTGCTACTTTCCTTCATCTAGACAACAATTGTTAGGACTCCCATTTAAAAGCAGGGTGGGGATTTGGAGACTTTCAGCCAGCCAGTCAGCTGTCTAGTGAGAAAAGACCTAGTCCTGAGATGGGATTAGTGAACATATGGGACAAAAATAGCAGAAGGCGAACGTTTACCGTGTGTCCCTTTGGAATGTCTTGGAATTTTATTAGAAAGAATGTAAGGAAATAATACTTCGTTTGGGGATTTTATAATCCCTTGAATCCATGTGAACTTTCTCTGATGCATATTCTTGTTTAATCTTTTTCTGGTCCTCAACTTGTATAACACCCAGGAGCAAACTCAAAATTAAACCGTTTGTCCGAGTCTTTGCTGTCATATGCCCTGAGTCCGTTCTGCAGGTCTTCTCTGTGTATCTATAAAGATAGATATTTTACGTATCTTACATACCTTCACTAAGTCAAATGATTTTTCCAGACCTGTCATAAACAAGAGTACAGATGGCAGTTAGGAGTTTTTGCAAAAATGTGAAAGCAAATTCCTCATTCATTTTTATCCAAATTCCCCTTATTTAATTACATTTGGAAGCTGCGTTCATAGTTCATGGAAGCCACGTCCTGTGGAGGACAAAGGAAATAATTACCCCTTCCCCTCTCTCACCCCTGCCTTGTATGCCTGCCAGCTGTCTATTTTGAATAGGGTCCTGAGTGTCTCAACTTTTAATGTGAATGTGAATTACCTGGAGAGCTTGTTAAACAGATTCCTAGACCCAAGCCTCCAGAAATTCTAATTCAGTAGGTTTGAGGTAGAGCCTAATAATCTGCATTGTAGCAAGCTCTCATTTCATGCTGGTGCTGCCAGTTTGGGGCTACACATTCGTAGCACTGGACAACTATGCCAACTGCCTGTAACTGAGGGGACAGTGATAATGAAGCTGGTGGGTCTGTGGGATGGGGAGGGAGGAAAAGGAAGCAGAGGTGCTAATCTAACTCACCACCTTTAATGAGGTCTCTGTAACTATACTATTACTTTTTTCCCTTTCACAGAAGCAAATCCAGAAAAATTCAACAGTCGTTTTCGAAATAAAATGTTCTATGCAGGGGTAAGTATATATTTCATTTTTTAAGTATTACATATCATTTGATACTAGTTCACTGATGGTAATAAAGATGCTGACTATACTATGCTAGTAATTACTCTCACATCTCAGATGTTTACCTGTGGGTCTATATATGGTTACTGTTTAATGTCTTGGTTTAAGAATAAAAGTAAGTATCTATTTCTTAAGTTTGTTTAAGTTTGTGAAAAACAAACATCATAGCCAATCTAGAGAATAGGGAAATTGGGTAGACTGAAAGATGCATGGCAAGTCTTGGTGAGAATGTAGTTTTCACAGTATGCACTGACATTTGGATAAGAAATTGACAAAACATGGGAAGTTTTCCATGGAAGTGTACATGAGATTAAGGGCTCCCTTCTTTTTCCTTTTCCTCCTACTCAGGGACATCCTGGGATGTGAATGGCCAGAAAGGGAAAAAAAACAGGGCTTCCAAAATATTGACTTTAAAAAGTATGGCTTAAACATTGGATAGAGGGCATCAAAATTAAAGGGGGTGAAACAAGACACTCTCAGTGGCAAGTTGAAGATCACCTGATGGACAAAGAAGGGGGTCAGGAAAGGGAGACAAATCTTTAAACTGACCCTTAGAATTATCTACTTTTTCACTCCTACTGCGAGCTTAAATTTTATTACAGGTTACATTTTGAAAACAGAGAAAGATTTCAACTTGACAGCCTCTGCTGTCAAGTAACTTTACTTTGGATTTAGCAAAAGGAAAACGTGTTTTATATTTTTGCATAATTTAGAATCCCTGGGCCTAACTATAATGTAGAAACAAGGACTTGGCATGACCATGTAATGAATTTTCTTCTTTCTTTCCTTGTGGTACAGGCAGCCTTTTCTGATTTCCTACAGAGAAGCTCTAGAGATCTATCCAAACATGTTAAAGTTGTCGTAAGTATTGAAAGTGTTGACTCATCTCATTCGAATGGAGATATGATGCCCCCACAACATGAACCCCAAATACCAGTTTATATACTTGGATTAATCAGTTGGCTGCGTAGAACTTTAAGGGAATTAAGTTTAGTTTGTTCAGCCAACATTTATGAGCATCTAGTTGTGTATTGGTCACTGTCTTAGTTGCTTGGGATGACGTTAATTAAGATGACTGCCTTCACTCTTGGAGAAACTCAGAGTTCAGCTTTGGGGAAGGGCGCAGAGCTCATTGCAGAACAATGTGATAAATGTTGTTATTCAGCTACTTACGTAACACACTGGTGGCACACAGGGAGAAATGAAAAGTACCCGTGGTGCAGTCAGGGAAGTCATCAAAAGAATGATGTTGAACTGGGTCTTGAAGTAGAAAGAGATGCTCACCAAAAAAAGTGTCTATTTCCAGGATGTCTGAGGGGTCTCCAATTTTAGAAAAATGCTTTGATTTCATTATTTTGTGGTTACTCACTCTCCAGCCTAGTCCCAGTTCTTAAGGGGGATGTGTGTGTGTGTGTGTGTGTGTGTGTGTGTGCGTGTGCGTGTGCGTGTGCGTGTGCGCGTGCGCGTGCTATATTTCTTCCTGGGTCTCTATCCCAGATTTTGGGAACATGCTTCTTGGAGGCATGGGAGATGGGAAGTCATCTTTTCCCTAGGAGATATATTTTACAATAGCATATAATTAATTATTAAGAAAGACAAAATGTTTCCTTGCAGTAAGCAAGTTAAAAGAAGGAATAAATGTGACTTTGTTGCATACTTGTGTAAGTAAAGAGAAAAATGGAAGACAGAGAAAAATATATAGATGGGGAAGAAAGGAGGGGAATATACCAAATGCTTGAGTTTATCATGGAATAAAGAATAGCATTTGCGACAAGAGGGGATAGGACAAAAGATACACATGAAAAATAGAGGAAAATATATGACCTTAAACTAATGGGCTTACAGAGGAATATGGAGGAGCCTGAGAGGATACAGATAAAATTTGTAATCACCAATGAAGCACATTTGAGACACAAATCTCCTAAATCAGGTGAAACAAAGACTTGACCACCAACAAACCTTGGCATCAGTTTCAGATGTTTTCATTTTCATGCAATACCAACGAAAAGCAAGTGTCCTGTGTTATAGCGACTCTTGAAAACTGAAATACTGTGTTTTTAAAGCTAGAAAGGCACATGGTCCCTTGAACTATGAAGATCTTTATTTTGATAAAATGATGGTTATTTAAATCGCAGCAATCTTGTATCAAACTTCCCCTGTTTCTTCAGCTCCCTGCAACCTAGCCAAAAGTAAACTTTCCCTCTTCTTCCAGTGTTTCTCACATTACTAGGAACATTTCAGTACCTTCCCAGAGAGGCAGTAAGTGGGGGGCAGAGGCCATACTGAATGGTGTTTACTGTTTAAGTCAGCTGGATTAAAACTAAACTTTGGGGGCAGAGTATATGTAGCTCAGTGGTAGAGCACATGCATAGTACGACGCACTAGGTCCTAGGTTCAGTCTCCAGGGCCTCCCTTTAGAAAAGAAAGAAAAATTAAACTCTATATGTCTCCTAGCCACTGGAGACTTTTCCCCCCCACATCTGGTCGTCTTCTGATGATAAATGTCTCATACATGGATGGCTGTAGAGCAGGGATTAAAAGAAGCTTGCAGAGAGGCCACAATGGAGCCAAAAAACTAGGAAAGATGTGAGATCAGCCAGTACATGTAATATCCCAGGTGGACTGGTCTATGTAATTTTTTTTTTTCAATGAGGAGGAAAAAAACTAAGTCTAAATATTTGGGATTCAGTCCTACGTTTATCTTTAAGGTATGTGGCTTTGGGGGAAATCATTTAAGCTTTCAGGTTTGGTTTTTTGCTTGTTTTTGTTTTTTGTTTTTTGTTTTTGCAATTAAGATGCTCTATATCCTCTAAAGTCATGTTCATAAACCAGAACTCTAAAGCTTAAACCTAAAATAAAATTAGGATCATTATTTAATTCACCTTTATTCATTTCCTATATTATGTCCAACCAAAATTTTTTTTAATTGAAGTAGAGTTGATTTGCAATGTTTTGTTAGTTTCTGGTGTAACAACACATATATTTGAAGCCACAATTATTGACCATTGTGCTGTGACACAGAGGGACACAAGGATATTTCTACATTGACATCACTGTATCTTTTCCTGAGTATGAGATGAAAAGGATGGGGGCTTGGCTAGAGCAATTCGATGTATGTTGAACAGCAAACCGTCTTATCTTTGCCCCAGGGTGGAGCCAGTGTTTCTAGGGTAATAGTTAATCATCTCTCACATAAATGTAAAATGTGTGGAAGAATACTGTGTCAAAAAAAAAAAAGAAGGACAATAATGAAAGCCTACACACAGCATATCTTGCCCTAATTCCCATGTATTCTTGTTGTTTTGATTCATCAGTACGTGAGCTTGTACACAGGAAGGTATCTGCATGTGAATATTTTCCTCTGCGTGTGTTTTAAGTAGGGAAAAAGTTAAAAATTTCTGTTCTAAAGAGTTGTAAAGTTTAAATGCAATAATATGTAAGAAAACTGTAAAAGCTCAGTACACTGTAGGGTGCCCATCCTCAGGTAATTCGATGAGTTTCCAGAATCGGATGTGTTTTTTAAGGAGGAAAAAGTAGACACGTTTTAAAAAATGAATTCTCTTCTAAATACAGTAGTATGAGCTGTAGTTTTTTTTCCTGTAATTCAACAGTACTGCTTTGCATGCTATTAACGTATCACATGCTATTTTTAAGTTTTAGTTGCTTACAACACTGAAGTTTGATAATTTAAGATGTTGATTTTTCTTTTCTTGCTGGTAGAGCCATTTATCAACTCATTTCAAGCCCTTCAGTTGGGAGACTTCATGTTTGCTTAAGTATCTGAGAGTGTTGTAAAAACACCTTCAATTAATGTCTAGAATTTGATTCCTGTGTAAATAACATCTGGAAATACTTTGTTTGTCGAGGATTGTAAGATTTCCTGGAAACAGTTTATGAGAGGGCTCGTGAAAATGAGGCTGCGTTCAGGGCAGCTGGGAGAAGGATGAGTCCTCCTTGACCGCTAGTGGAGTCACAGAACCTGGGCTGAAACGCCCCCTGAAGAAATCTTTAGGAATTGGCAGGGCGCCTGGGGATGCCCCACCCTCTCTCCAGAGGAGAAGATGACGGGGGATGAGGGTGTGAAGAGAGCAAACAGAAAAGCAGGCTTTATACCTTCGACATTGAGATGCCTGGAGTCACAACTAGAGTGTTTCTCTTTTGGCTTTTGCCAGTGGAAAGTGAGAAAGGGAAATGAAAGACTTGTCTTTGGTTAGTCAGAGGGCACTCCTGAGGAAAGCACTGACCCGTGAGGGGGGCCACACACAGAGGTATTGAGGCCAAGCCAGCCTAAGGCCCTCGGAACCCAGGGTCATGCCCAGCTCCAGCAGGGCAGTTTATCTCAGAAGATCAGTCAAAAGTCTGTAAGAGATTAAATTTATAAGAGCAAACCACTAATGGAGATAATACTAATTTATAATAGATACTTTCTTTAAAAAATATGCAATGTATATTTCTTTTAAACAGTTTTCAAAATATTATGTTCAACATTTTCAAAATACAAATTATCTCAAAAAAAAAAACAGGTAAAATAAATGGTTATAAGCATGACTGTTGTTTCAATCAGATGACTGTGGTAGAGATTGCTGCAGCCTTGACATGTGCCTTTATCCTCTTTATTCTTCTAAGCATTCATAAATCCTAATTTCAGTCCTACAAACCTCAATGTCTAATAATAATCCAAGGTTGAGAATGATGATGGATCCTTTGATTGTGAGGCCAGAGAAAAACATGTTGGTCAGACAGCAGCTTTGTTTTTATGTTAAATCAAAATAAAACCAAGACCTGAGCCCAGGGTCTGGGACAGTTATAATCAGAATGAATTTTCAATCATAGTAGCGAGCGTCTCCTTCATCAGAGACAGGGACAAGGGGGAAGACCATGGTATGTGCAGCTGTCAACCTGGTTGTTGTTGAGTCTTGTGACTACTTCAAAACCCTGGCTTTCTGTGCTTTGATTGTTTCAGTGTGATGGAACAGATCTCACCCCAAAGATTCAGGAACTGAAGTTCCAGTGTATAGTATTTTTAAATATACCCAGGTAAGCTCTGTTCATGTTGTTTCCTTGGCATGATGTAACCTCTGTTTGACCTAAGGTTATCTGCTTTCATTATAGAAAATTTCCAGGTACAAACAATGAGAAACAGCTACCTTAGTGGCTTATTAAGGATCTCCGGATTGGATCATTTTGTCCTCCTACTTGGTTTTAGTGTTCTCTGTGGTGTTTTTGTGTGTGTTTGACAGGCATGGTCTATACTTACCCATCCTTAAGAAACCAGGTAGCCCTCTTGGACATCTTAGTTCTCAATTACTGACCCGTCCTACCCCATCACCCCCCAACAATGATAGACTTGAATAAATCCCTGTTCTCAGTTTCCCAAAAGCTGTTAGGAAACCATCCAGCCTGATTTCAGCATGGAATTCACTCAAAATCATTGCCAGATGATGGCTTTGAAAAAATAGGGTCAATTAGAGTCACATTTTCTAGCCAGGATCTCAACTCTCTTTGGTACTATTACATACCTCAGGAGAAAGGGGTATTTAAGATTAACTACTCTCAAAATAAGCATATTATCTCAGTGGCATAAAATTAGACTCTAGGCTCCCAAGCCAAGATTTTGGAAGGGATGGATCTATGACCCTTTATTTGCAAACCAGACAATCAGACACAAAATCCGCAAATACGTTCTATTTAGACTGAATTTAGTTTAAATGAGAATTGTATGTAAATCTATGGCTAAGAAAACATGTTACAGTCTCCTGATTACTTTGGGCTATGCTCAGTATGGTCCCTTGCAAGTATTTTCATCTTAGTTGTTTAAGTTGAAGGCCTAGATTCTCAGGAAAGGTTTTTTATTAGCTTGCTTTCATTTTTTTCCTCTTCTCCTTGCTCTTTTTCTTCTTGCTGCTACTCCATCCTTCCCTTGGATTCTGTTTCCTCTACTTTTCAATTTTATTTTCCCTTCCTTTCTAATATCATTCCTTTGTCTCATCCCTTTTTCACTCTGTCTTGTTCAATTACCTTCGCTCGTCCTGGATACTTCTTACCTTGACTCTGTATGTGCTGTTGAATGCTTCCCCAGCTCACTTCCCACTCCCTTTCCTATTGGCATGTATGTCTTCCTCCAAGACCAAATTCTGAAACCACCTATTGACAACTCATGGTATATCATAGAAAGCAGGCATGTATGAATTATAGGGTGAGAAATACTGATAAATAATGAATTAGGGGAAAGCTGGGCACCATGGCATGCTTTCGTTGTAAAGTTTTGACCCATTTTCATAAATTGGTATTTGGAGATGATAAATCCATTTTCTTTTCTATTGAAAGGTGTGAACCAAGAGTAGAAAGCTGTTTTTGTGTGAAATAAACATTGGATCTAACTATCAGTTAATCCTTAATGGTAATCATGAGAGGACTGGAGCAAATTTAATTGTTTTTACTCTTCCCTTGCAGATATTGTGCTGGCACAATGCCCTGGGGGAACCCGGGAGATCACCATGATTTTGAACCTCAGCGTCATGATGATGGTTATATTGAAGTCATTGGATTCACCATGGCCTCTTTGGTGAGCAATACGTTCTGTTTTACTGAAGTGAAATATATTTTAGTCATGGTTAGAGTTTATTCATTTTCCAAGACTTTGGTATAATGTTCTCTCCTGGCTTATCAACTTACAAACTTTATGCAATATAGAGTTGCTAGGAGAAGACAAAAACAAAAAGTAATTCTTCACGTCATTAAAAAAAAAATTGGTTACATATTTGTTTGAACTTCAAAGATAAATGAATATTATTTGCTCATTTTCCTGATTAATTGTCTACCAGAATGTAATGCAGAGTATTCATGCTAATTAAAAAGCATTATGCCACAGTCTTTTCCCAGCATTGATGCAGAAACCTTGCCATTTGATATTTATGGTTCACTGAGGACTCGAGTGTTTAGGGAAAAAGGAAAGTGGTCGTTTGATTCATCTTCCATCTTGTCTGCTTAAGCATAAGGTGGGCATCTTCATTATCACAAAATACCTGAATATTGAAAGACATCGTTGTTGTGACGTTCATGAATATTTAGGTGCACAGTATTGAGACCACCTTGTTTTAATTTTGTTGCTGGCATTAAAAAGGTACATTTATAGCATAAGGTCAATTTCAGGCAGGTTTTAGCTGTGTGTTCCAACTTACTATTGAATGAGGAGGAAACCAACTAAAATTTTTGCTTATCATTTCATCTGGTGTGAATCAGGCCACACTGTCAGTTTGTAAAGCAAATTAAAATAAATCTTCTCCTTGGACTTGATTAGCACTTGGTTTGTGCTTCCCCTTTTGCCTCAAGGCAATAAAGTTGTATTTCTTGTTTGAAATGACTGAAAACATCTCTCTCACTCATCTCGTGTATTCATAATGACTTCCTCAATCACCTCGAGTTAGTGAGATTTAACAGCATAACCAACTGTTATGATGGCGAGACTGTCCATCACCTGACATGGCGATGTTGCTTGCCATATCTGCCAGCTCTAGAATGAAATGGTTGTTAAGTGTAAAAGATTGTTCTAGGAAAGATCTCATTTTCAGGGATGTCACTCATGTAGAGCTCTTTCTCTCGAGAAGTCTTTATGCTAGTTATGGGTGAAGATTCAGCCAGGAGCAAGTAGGGCTAAGTTCAAGTAGGATATGTGCAAGGGAGAGTTCCTGGAGGTGACCAGGAAAGCCCCAAACCTAGTCATGTGTGTTTTACTCATTGATTTATTCTCTAAGCCAGTGAAGACGTGTTGAATGTTTGCCATGTGTCAGAGCTTCCTGGTGCTGACTGTGTTGTAGAAGGCTGTCAGGGAATGTCTAAGATGATTCCTTGCCTAGGTTTGGGAGGCCAGGGAGAATATTAGACACTTCCCTATTGCTCTCAGGATCGAAATCTAAATCTTCACTGAAAAATTGAGTTTCTCTCTGATTCTCTATCCTTTCCCACTGCCCACCTCACTTTCTAGCTCATTGCCTCTCAAGTCAAGTATAACTGAGCATCCCTTGCTTCCTTTGTACCACGGGGCCATTGCATATGCTGTCTCAATCTAAAATGTTCTTGAACTCTTCATCTTCAGTAACTTTTCAGTCTGTATCCATGTCAGGTTCTTTCTACAGTCTTTTTTGATTTGGGTTGTTTTTGCTTACAATTATATAAAGTCTGAACAAGAGGGAGGTGGCAGACTGAAACTGGGTAGTTAGAAGTGAATTTAATTGAGAGACTAGGTTTTGTGAGAGGCAACAATGGATGATGGTGTATTCCTGAGCTAAAGGTGCAAAGGCAAGGGAGCAGTCAGCTGTACCCGAAAGAGAACTATTTGGGAACAACCACCCGATAGGAGTAGTGTTTGCTAAGTGAAAGCCACCAGCCCATGCCAGCCTGGCAGAGAGAGAGCCGGGGACATAATTACAGTTCTTGCCCCCCAGATCTTCTGCTGTTGCTTCCCTCTGGTGAATTCTAACAGGAGCCAGAGGACAAGGGAGCCTTTAATACAGTCTAAATGGGCCAGCCTCACAGGGCAAAAAGGAGGGCAGGGAAGGGGTGGGGTGCCAGGTGGGAGTGGCAAATGGTCCGTGTCCATCCCTCCACTGTATCTCTGGTACACGGCAGAGAGCCTGGGACCTGGAATTGGCAATGAGGAGATGTGACAGAATGAGTGGATTTTGCCAGGAGGACAATGGGACTTGGCCTTCTGGAAAAAGGAGAATTCATACACTTGGAAGATTGAGAGCTCACAGTCCTCTGTGGAAACTAGGATTAGTTTTATGTAGCTGAAACGTAGATGGAAAGCGGGGGTGGTGTAGGTGATGCTGGAGAGGCAGACGGGTGAGGTCACAAAGTGCAGCATAACATTTCCACTTTGGAGTTTTGACTTTGGAGAATTAGTAAATTTGAGTTCTTAAAATAAATATTTGTTATAGGAAAAGTTCAATATGGAAGAGGTATATTGAACCCTCATGTACCATCACTTGGCTTCTGTAATATCAAGTCATGGGCAGTCTTATTTCGGTCCCCACCTATGATCTCCTCTCATATTATTTTGAAGTAAATCCCAGACATTAGATCATTTTACCCACAAATATTTCTAAGGGTTTCTTTTTCAGTTTAGTTGTTTTTGTTTTGTTTTATTTGTTTTGTTTTTAGCAGGGGGAGGTAATTAGGTTTATTTATTTAATTTTTTTTTTAATGGAGGTGCTGGGGATTGAACCCAGGACCTCAGGCATGCTAAGCATGTGCTCTATCACTTGACCTATACCCTCCCCCAATTTTACCCATAAGTATTTCTGAATGTGTTATTAAAAGATAAGACTTTCTTTATGAATACAATTACATCATCTTACCTAAAAATAGCATCTGAATATCACTAAATACCTACTCAGTGCCCAAATTTCTAATTGTCTTGCAGATACCACTTTTTTAATGCTCTATTTGTTTTAATCAGGATTCAAAAAAAAAATCACGGTGATTGGTTGATATGACTCAAGTCTCTGTAGGTTCTCACCCATCTGTCTCTCTGTTTTTTCCTTCATTTATTTATGGAAGAAACCAGGCTATTTGTCCTGTAGTTTCCCTGAGTCTGAACTGTGCTGATAACGTTCCCCAGGTCTCAGTAACGTGTTCTTCTCTCTTCCCTGTTTCCCCCAAGTTGATGGTTCCAGACTCATCAGACACACTTTCCCCCAAATCTGTTCTGTAAGTAGTGCTGTATTCTTCCAAAAGAGGGTATATAATGTCTGGTTCTCTCTCTCTCTGGTTAATAGTCTTTGATTATCCAGGAATTTTCAGGGGTTGCAAAGTAGGAGGGGTTGCAAAAATATTCTAATTCTATCCTTCATTTATTAACTGGAATATATATATGAAGAGACATTTTTCTATACTTACGATTTGGTCACTTACACAGTTTGTTTCAGAGACTCAGGATAAGTGATTCTTTTCCTTATGCATTTTCAAAACATTAAGTTTGTTCACCAGCATCCTCTGATGGCAGCTGTGGTTTTCAAATGGCATCAAAATTTTGGAACTTCTCCCATCAAAAGTTTGGGTCTATGTACCCTCCCCTTGAATCCAGGTGGGCTTACAAACACTTGGTGAATAGAGCACAGTGGAATTGTCGCTGTGTAACTTCAGAGGCAGGGCCATTAAAGGCCATGCTGCGTATGGGAAATACAGAGAATATTGATGGTCTCTCATTAATAGGAATTATGTAAATTCAAGGTAATACTGATTTAAAACATCTCATTACTCTCACTCATTTAATGTCAGTTGTGAAGATTTATTGAGTATTTGTTGAATGCACAAATACTTATTGAATCCATAAGTGACACTCTGCTGAGTTAAACAGTTACAAAATGAACCAGTAGAAAAGCCACGTCTTCAGGGCGCCCACAGTTCAGTGTTGTGGGGAGTAAACAGGCAATCAGTCTGACGTAATAAATTCCAGGAGAAAGACACGTGTGAGGACTGAAAGGAGAACAGTGTTTACAAATGGGGGAGATCAGCAAAAATGTCACAGAGGAGGCTGGAGTCTTTGTGAGTGAGATCTCCAACTGGCCATTCCCTCAGACGGGGTCGCCCAGGAGGGCATGGACTAGCAGTGGTTCAGAGCGATGATAAGGTGACTAAAGACATGGCTACGGAGAAAGGGCAGAAAGAGTTGGGCTTTTAAAAATTCATTGTTCTATTTTACCTGTCAATGGAGAGGTCAAGGCAGATGGCACGAGACAGGATCAGATTTGTTGTTCAGAAAGATTACCTGGATGTTCCTGTGAAAGGTGACCAGAATCTTAGCTTCTGGAGACAGATGGACAAATCACGACATTGGTCCCAAAGTCCAGGTGAAGGAAGAAGTGAGGAGATTGGAAAGCCTGAAGAAAGAAGTGGTGATGAAGATAGAAGGGGTTGGTGAATTCAAGAGTTATTGATAGTGACTTATTGTGAAGGGTGAGAAAGGAGTGTGAATGAATCCTGGGGGTCGAGCATAAGCCAGTAAGGTAAAGGGTGAATATATTATATGAGACAGAAAATATAAAAAGGGGATAATATTGCCCCCAAAGGACTCTGTTTTATATAAGTTAAAATTCAAACCCCTGTGAGACGTCTAAGAAGATACAGAACTGGGCAATTTGAAACGTTTAGAGCTCAGGAGATCCCTCTAGGTTGGGACAGAGTGTCTAGAGGGTCTGTGAGATCCTTCTCTCTCCCATCCTGTCCTTGGTAGGAAAAGGAGAAATGGATGGGAGTTGGTGTAGAGAAAACGGAGTACTAAGATTATTCAACATAGTTCACGCTGTTCTGTAAGTGGTACTGGCATACGTTACTTGCTTTTCACGCCTATCCTACCTTACCACTCACGCAGCACTACACTGTTGTATTTTTTTTCACTCAAAAGGGAAAGAGCTTTATTTTCAGTCCTTCAATTTCACACATCTTGAAACTATAATATTGATTATTTATGTTCCTAAGAAGGTAAATTATTTAAAAACTCACACATCTGTGTAAGATGATTATACAAACAAGACTATATGGTAAAAGTGTGTATTTTTGTGTACTTAAAATATTCAGAGTGGTACTTTAAGAGATATTTGAAATAGGATTACTGAATGGAAGAAAAGATTGTTTCCCTTAGACTCCTGTGATTGCACATTTCAAAGCAGACGTCGTCCGTTCATTTTACTGGTTGAAATGCATTCCTGCTAATTAAGATGATTTCTTCATTGGTGCTTGGTAACCTGATTACCTTTTTGGAGTCTACACAGACCATAATCAGATATTGTAATTTGCATTTATTTCTGCCACAATTTTCATCCATTACAGTTGTGAAGGTCCTTTCATGTCAAGTCTGTTTCTCAGTAATCTAAAACTTCTCAAGACAGTTCAAAGCATTATTCAGATTGAGGAACTGGAAGCCTGATTTGCTATGCAGTATGAAATCCAGAGATTTCAGTCTCCCGAACTTTAAAGAAAGCATAGCCAGCTTTCTTTCTGTTAATTGAAATTAAAACATGTAGGTTCTTTTAAATTTATGAATTAGAAAAGCAAAAAGGTTATTCAGTGAGAAAAGTTACCACAGGGAGAAACTCCTAGGGTTGAAGTTGTACACATACCAGGTGATCTTTTTTTTTTTTTAATGAAAAAAGTAATATCAAATGTTTGTTTATTTTGGTAATACATGTAAATAAAAGAACTGAAAATAAAAATATGTCATAATCACCTGATCCATAACTAACTATATATTTTGATACGTTTCCTTTCAGTTGCTTTATTTCCATGTTTCTAGATATATAGGGAATCATATTATTAAACCCTCCTCTTTCATTATACAAATATGTTTCAATTTATATAATAATTATTCCTTCGTGAAACTTAGGTTTCTGGATGTTTGGTGGTATTAAAAACTCCTGTGATTAACATAATATTCATAAACCTCAGTTATCATTTCAAATTATTTTTTTATGACAAATCCCTGGGAAAGAAATGATTGATTCAATGGCATAAACATTTTAAAGCCTCTTAGTAAAAATTAGAAAAGTGCTTTCTGGAAATGTGTACTGTTTACTTGCCCAACAGCAACGTACAAGAGTACCTGATGAGAAGTGATGGAAATTGAATATTCCACAGGTGCTGAAAATGTGTTAGCGGATAGAGACAAAAAGCTATTATAATATTACACTTGATGAAACAGAATGAGAAGAGAGAATAGAATTCCATCCCTAGAAAGAAAGAAATTATATATGTTTTGTTACGGCCAACAAAAAATGGGAGTAAGACACGTTGTTTATCTTTATTGTTACCTTTTATGTCTTTTGGTTTTTTTGAAGTGTCTGTTTTTTACATATTTTGATGGGCTGTTCATCTTTTATTGTTGAATTGCAAGCACTGTTTATATATTCTGCAGACAAGTCTTCTGGCACATATATTTAGTGCAAATATGTTCTCAGTTTATCTTTTTATTTCTTTAATGTTTCTTTTGATGAACAGAAGTTTAAACATTCTTATGAATTCCAGTTTTATGAGGTAGGCTTATTTCATATTGGAGCTGCTTGTGTCCTTCTTAAGAAATCTTTGTTACTACAGGAAAGGAGGGGAAGATACTCTCCTTTGTTTTCTTGTTGAAGATTTATAGTTTTAGCTTTTATGTATACAAGTGTGTGATTCAGCTCAAATTCTTGTGTACTGTGTGAAGTAACTTCAAGATTCATTTTTAAGAAGACATTTATCTGCTTTTCCCCAGCACTGTTTGTTAAATAGCCTTTCCTTTCCTATGGAGGTGCCTTGGTGCCTTTGCCTCTTGATTGCATGTGGGTCTTTTTCTGAACTCTATTCTGTTCCATTGTTTTTTTTTTTTTTAATCCTTATGCCACTACCACACTGTTTTGATTACTGTAGCTTTATAGTGAGCCTTCAACCTGGTAATATGAGTCATTTCACTCTTTTCCTAAGAGCATTTTGGTTATTCTACATCTCTTGTGTTTGTTTATAGATTTTAGAATCTTTACTTTTTCATAGAAAAGGTTCTTGACCCATAGTAAGTGTTCAGTAATTTCTGGATTTATTTGAATGAGCAGAAGGAAGATTTTTCAGATAAAGCCCTTCCCTTTTTATTTCTTCTGTTTCATTATAAGCTACTGGCTGTCCATTAATCATATGTTAATGTTGCCAAAGTAAGGAAGACAGCTCTAGGTGGCATGTGGTAGAATTTGAGAACATGAAATTATAGGTGCAACCTAAAATCATAAAATGCTAGTGCTGAAACAGACCATAGCAGCCCACTAAAATCTCATCACTTAACATGTAAAGAAACTGAATTGATGGAATGATTTTTGCTATAAATAGCTACTCACATGGACAGTGATCAAGTAAATAATAATGCTATCGCTGATCGTATTTAGACTGCTTACAGCATGTCTTGCAGTAGGATATTAAACACACCCATGTCCAGAAGTCTTAATGTTTGATAAAATGGAAAAAAAGCAATAAAACGTAATGGCATTGCTTCATGGCAGTAAAACAGCTTGTAAAAACTTGTATAGAAAAATATGGATTGGATGATAATGCTGCCACTGCAAATTTCTCATTTGGTGACGAGAGAGGGAGAAGAACCCCCTGTGAGACAGTTCAGTTGAGGGAATTTAATACAGGAGACTAGTTACAGGATGTGGAGAGAAGAACTGAAAAGAGAGACCCCGTAGATAGCAATCCATGGATTAGCCACTGCAGAAACGAAGTCTTTACTTTAAATATTACCTTCACTCTAGCTTGTTCCAAAAATAAGTTAATATGGCTGTGCTGACAATAGTAGAACTGTCTTTATTCTGAAGAGCTAATTACTGTAATCCCCCCTGTGCCTGCGCAGTGATCTTGGGCTGATGCTGAAATACCAGTGGAACTGCCGCTGACAGCTCTTTACCTCTATCTGTTTGTGGTATTTGCTATTGATACATCACTGAGGCTGAAAATATGGCTTAAATGTGCCCTATGGTACTGCGTGAGCCTTCTGATACCAAGGGGTTGGAAAGTATTTAAGCAATTTTCAGTCTTGTCAAACTCAGAGGAAGAAGTTCTCACTTGGCAAGTTCTGCATTTTTATTTGTCATTAGGCCCAGTCAAGACTGGGGGAAAAAGAAGAAACTGGTGTTTCCTCCAGTGGGTGAAGGGATACAGTGTTGTCAGGTAAATATGGTGCTGAGGAGTACTTGAAGGCAAGGGAAATATATTGGGAAAATTCTGGATATGAGATGGTGGCTCAAATCAATAGATTAACATTTAATTTACCATTTAGGGTCATTGAAGTACAGCCAGAAAAACTTTCAGCCGAGTAATAGAGGATTGGGTAACAGGCCAGAAAGAATTTTAGTAAATTCTCACTTCATTCTCCTCTGCTTCCTTGTTCTCCCAGTAATTGAATAAAATTGTATGTAAAGCTCACAACTGAATGCTTTTCACATCGAAGGTGTTCAAGAATGATAAGTTCTTCATTTTTCTGTTTTTATTCTGTTTTCTTTCCCTCCTTTCTATCCTTTTGTGTTCTTTTTCTCTTTGCATCTATAGACAGTCAGGTTTCTATTGTTCAAATAATGCAAGTGCAAAAAATAGTTCAAAACATCAGATAAATGCAAATATCTGGGAACCAAATTAGTGGAAGCTGACATCACAAATCTCAGGGTTTTTTTTTCTTTCCCATTTGTAAGATAGAGATGAGACATATGGAAACAACCTGATAATAGGTAGGTTTTTCTTTTTTTTTTTTTTCTCAAGTAAATCTTTTAGATTTTGAGCAAGAGTTAGTATTAACTCCTTTTAAAAGTTTGTTCACTCATGTATAACTGAAAAATTGCTCTACACTGGAATTTGACACATTGTAAAATGATTATAAATCAATAAAAATGTTAAAAAAAAAAAAGTTTGTTCACTTCATTATAGATTGATACTCAAAATGCATTGTAATATAACCCTCCAGAAAAACTGTTTAGCAGTATCCACTAAAGTTGAGTATACATCTGAACTTAGGGCACAGCAGTTCTGCTCACTGTATGTGCCCAAGAGAGTATGTATCCACCCCGAGATAAACACAAGAAGTTTATATCAGTAACAGCCCCAAACTGGAAAAAATCAAATGTTTACCAGCAGAAGAGTAGGTAAATACACTCTTCTATCTATTACTCAAAAATAATGATGAGCAAAAGATGTCAGACACAGAAGAGGACATATTATATGATTAATTTTATAAGAAATTCAAGCTCAACCAAGTTGAATCTACGGTACTAGAAGTCAGGATAGTGGTTACCAACTGGTTGGTGGGAGGAGTTTAAATAGATTGGGCCGGGGCACATGGAAACCTTCTAATTGCTATAAACTGTCTAAAGCTTGAGCTGGATGGAGAGTTACATTTGTGTATAACAATGTTCATCAAGCTGTATAAGATAATCTGTGTACTCCGTGTGCTATAACCAAATATTTGATTTTAGTTCACCCCTTATTATTATATATATATAATTTTTTAAAAAAAAAGAAAGCAAGGAAGTTATGGTTACTTGTTGCAGGATTTTAATGTTGGATTGACTTTTCATTTTGTGGCCACTGTAGTGAACTGAGCTCTTACTGTGTTTGATTTGGATCCTCAAAGCTGCTTTACTCTTCAGAATGTTTTCAATTGAGGATTATTATTTTTGCATTTCATTGATCTTACACAGATTAGAAGTAGTTTGAGGAGCTTTTAAGTAAAAGGGAAAAGCTTGCCTGAAGTTTGAAAATTTTTCTAAGGATTGGCTGCATATTTAAATATAACATATATTTAATATATAATATATAACTATATAATTATGCATGATTAAAAGATATAAATGCATTTATATATTGAATATAATATAGAAGCTGCCTTAAACTATGTACTTTATCTCTTTTATACTCTTCTTTTCCTAAGTACATTGATTATTTAATGGGAGTAAATAACACAAAGAACTTTTATAGTAAACTAACATGATTAACTTAAGGCTGAAAATACATAAAAGCAAAAAGTAGCTATCAATGAGGATATGTGATCAAGCCATCAAAAGTTTAGATATTTTAAATTATTTGTATTAATGATTTAAAATTTCCCATTTTACTCCTGGATAACAGCTTTCAATAAGTTTATCAAAGGCTTTTTGATAATCATGTACAGTGGATTTGGGGTTTCTAGGCTCCCTGAATAGCTCTTAAGAACTAACCTCTTGCTTCCTTTTGCCTCTTGTTTTTACAGGCTGCCCTGCAAGTTGGGGGCCACGGAGAAAGGCTGCACCAGTGTCGGGAGGTCATGCTGCTAACTTACAAATCCATCCCCATGCAAGTGGATGGGGAGCCCTGTAGGCTGGCCCCAGCTATGATCCGGATCTCACTGAGGAATCAGGCCAACATGGTTCAGAAGAGCAAGAGGAGAACGTCCATGCCTTTACTCAATGAGTGAGTTGGCCCTTGCCCGCCTTTGTGAACATGGAGACCGTGGAGAGGAGGGCACAGCGCATGTGCATGGTCGGGGGCCTCCCTATGCTGAGAAAGGAGAAGAGTCCAGGAAACTCAGCAGATCCTTGGTCTGTCGCACATATTTCTTCTTGATGTTTACTATTCGGTGACCACACCCTTCTTTCAGAAATTACTGCTGTATGGTACGTTAGATTGATGACACTTCTTCACCGACTGTTTGAGTTTATATTTACTGGGACCAGCAGAAAACCATAGAGTGACTCAGGGTCAGAAAGCCTGTCTAGTTCAGTGTGTTCTTTTTCATTTTAAGAAGGCATGCCTTCAGCCTCCTCTTTACCCTGGTCACTTGGAGAGTGCCAGTTTCCCCAGGTGCCGGAGGTCGGCAGAGCGGGATTTGGGCTCACCTCCCTCCACACTGCGTCCCCTTCTGCCCGTTAGTGGGTTGTCCTTTTCCTGATGCTCCCATGTGGGGGTCCTGTGTCCTCTGATGTTTCAGCTCAGCTTTGCCATTCCGTCTGGCATTCTCCTGCCTAGATTAAACCTGACCCACTGCCCAGTGCTTAAGCGAAGTGTATCCCTTGGGGCCCCTTTCCTTTCCTGGGTGTTCTGACAGACTGAATTGAGAGGTGATAATGACCAGCTGCTAAGAGTATACATTCATTTTACAGAGCCCCTGAATCTAATTTTTGGTTGAAATGTCTATTTGGGGTTGGAGAAAGGAATGGAGATAGAGGCGGATTTGGAGCATCTTTCTGAGTATCTTCTATATATCATGCCCCATGCCTGATCTGATCTGACCCCAGGAAAGGCCGTGTCAGGGTTCAGCCTTGGGCCATCCTTCTTCACAGTGAGGGGCCCCCCAAGGTGCTCCCCCTGTCTGTGGCCTGTGCTGCATGGTTACCTATTTGTACTGAATGGCTGGCTTCCTGTAGTGCCTGTGAAGCAAAGGCATGCTTTGCCACATACTTATGGAGAAAATACGGCCATCTAAAGAAGTGCCTGGAACAAGCCAGTGACACGGGTGTCATTGCTCCTTGCCAAAACCTCACCTCTCTTTCTGAGATGGCATATGTTGAAGAACGGCATTCGGCAGGGCTTTTAGTTTTTAATGTTTGCCCGTAAGTCTGAAGCTGGGGTGAAGGAGCCCCTCTCTTCTGCATCCTCCTTTTCCAGTCACTCAGGACTTCCCAGCACGTGCCTTAGATCGTTATACAGGGGGATTTTTTGGTTGTCTTTTTCATTTTGTTTTCCTCTGGCCGCTCATGAAACTTAGTTCACTTCTGTGGCTGTCTTTTTTCTCTGCCTTTACCTTCTACTAGGTTGAATATGCAATTTAGTGAGTTTCAGGCAGGATGTCAGCAATAAGCAATCATATGTGGTTGACTGTTTTCTCTCTAGAAATAATTGAGTTAAGCTGCGAACTCTTGCTGTGAGAGAAAGCTCTGAACTACTAAGCGGAAAGCCCTCTCTGAGATAGTCCAGGTTGTTTTGGATCATTTGTAGACAGTTTGTTAATAGAGTTGAAAATTTTCACAAAGCCAGGACCTCATGCATGCTAAGCATGCACCCTACCACTGAGCTAAACCTTCCCCTCAAGAGCTGAAAATGCTTTTATGTACAGGCAGACAGCTCCCATTTTCATGCCTGGTGCTTCTACATTTAATAACCTTATTAGACATGAAGTTATTTTCAGATGTTTAGTTTCAGTTTTTGTCCTTGAGAAATAATTTTTATTTGCTCAGTAAGGGTACTGTTAGGAATTCATCTGGGCTTTTTTCCACACATAGAAACAAATGTGAAGAGTTATTTTCTTTTTGTACACATAGCACACACGACAGTTGATGTGACTTCTTAGGTTTAGCTGCTTGGGTCATAGGTCAAGCAGCAGCCTCAACTCAAAAATACTGTTACTTCCCACCAGGGGGCAGTGGCGCCTCCAACGAAGCAGCCTCAGGCCATAGGAAAGACTTGTGGGAAAGGGCAGTTAATAGTGGTTCTGTTCATTTCTTAAAAGAACATATGTAAATCTTCAAGGTTAGCCAAGATCTTTATTGTCTTATTATTAAAATGATCATTCAACACTCCATTTTTAGAAAATCTCACCCACTACTCTTACCCTCTGTGATTAGATTGCTTCTTTCTGTTTCACTAGAAATCCTTGCTTGGAAATTTAACTTCTTCCACTGGATTTCCAAGTGGAGCTTCCAGTTCAAAGGCAGCCTGGCCGTTAATACCTCCTTAACAGTTTCCTTCCATCTTCTGAGTCCTCCAAGCTTTTCCTTATTTGGGCTGCAGTTGTGCGAATTTCACTGTTGGAGCCAAGGCAGAAAGAGATCTTTGAAAGATAATTCTTTATTTCCTTTATTTTTTCCGTCCTTCTTTCCCTTTTTTCCTTGCTCTCTTTCTTATTTTTAACTGTTTCTTCTGTGTCATTTGCCTGCCTTCTTTCAGAAGAAAGAGGACTGTTTAAACAGGTTTTAGAATTTGAGTTTAAAACCCTGTTGGCGGGGCAGGGTGTAGTTTCTCTGTCAGAAGAGGGTAGCTTTTAAACTCGTCTTAAGGACTTAATGCTCCTCTCACATCGCATGTTAACATGAATATTTGAGATTTGAGTGCTGAGGCCCCCTCTTCTGCTGGAATGCAGGTGTTCCTCATGGGTTTGCCCCTAGGAGAGCACACCCGCCCCCCAGGTGTCCTCTAGGACTGATGAGCTGATGAGTCTCAAAGCTGTGTCTTCAGCCCAGGCTTTCTTCTAAAAACTGAAGACTCAGACCCAAGTGTCATAGTTGACATCTTTACCTGCATACTTCATGGCAACCTGAAACGATCTGCTAAAAAGGGACTCCTTAACGCTGTTCCTTTGCTTTCCCTCCTCGTCCCCCGGTGAGCCCTTTCCATTCACATCTGTACTAATGGAACCACCATCCGCTTATTCAGCATGTCCCTGGCCCTGGAGTCCTCCCGGTCACCCCCACTGTTACACATCCCATGCATTCTCTGAACTCTCCCTCCTGTTTACTTCCCACATCTTGAACTCTCACAGCGTCTGTTCCCTCTGTTAGTAATACAGCCGTATCAGTTACCTCTCAGCAGCATCGCTAAAAATATGCTCAGTTCATTTCCTTGCTTCCAGCCTTGCTGCCCTTCACACGATAGCTTTTCCAACAGACTAGTTAGAATGATCTTTCTGAAAACGTGAAACCTATATTCCTCTGCTTTACAGACTGTTTGATCATTGCCTTCATCCCCATCTTCCTGTGCTCCAGAGATTATTGCTATTCCTGGAGCAGTACCTCCTGTCTCGTGTATCATCATATTTTTGCCCTCCTCACATCCTTTTCATCTGCTAGCTCTAGCTCAAGTTTAAAACTCCATTGAAGTACCCCTTTCCCTACAAATCCTTTTCTGTCAACTTCTAGCCATTAAATACGCCACTCCGCACTCCTGTAGTGCTCTCACACCATTTATCCAAAATAGTGTCATTCTTGGTTTACTTGTCTTCCCTGCTCTGTGGAGAGACCCTGGGATTTTCCTCTTAAGGTCCCCAGTGCCTGCCAGTGTGTCTGAGACTTAGTGTTGAATAAGATCTATAATGTTCTATCTGTTACATGCCTCAGAAGTTGATTCTAAAACAATACAAATCTAAGACCTCTTGAGTATAAAAATAATATAGACAATGTCTTGGTCACATTTTAGGACAGTAAGTGGAAGATGTATACTTAAGAATGTCAAGATCTGGTGTGCATGGATGGCTGGAGGATTTCCCATGAGAAACAGCTAAATAGGCTTTTGTGATGACGCTAGATCTTCATTTATGCAAAAAAGGAAAGAATTTCCTAAACAAATATTTATTGGGTTATTCTCCTATTTGCTGTGACTGTGCACAAGCTAAAAGGCCAGGCCTGTATGTTAAGTACCCCCTCCCCTGCCCAACCCCCCGACCGGTACAGGAGCATGTCTCATGTATCATGGCCTATGGGTCTACTCAAAATACGACTCCAGGAAACATCTTCTTCCCAATAGTAATAGAGCAGATTCATCTGAGTTCACATTCATATACTAGTCACATGATAGCCAGATAAGTTGATCACACTATTTGGAAGGCGCTTTTGAAAAAGATCAGAAATTTTACATTACTCAGGTGCTTAGGAGGATTCTTAGCCTGAGTTCACTAGCAATTAAGACAACATGGTTAAGGGTGATTGTATTATCCAAGGGCAAAATGTCTTAGTTGGCAAAATTGGAATCTGGCGACTGGGTTCCATCATCCTGAGCTGCTGAGAAGTATTACTTGTTATAACTGATGGCCAGTTGAGGATAACGAGGAGTTAACTCATAAGTGGCTTCAAATGAGAATTGGCATACCTAGCAGAGAAGAGAGATTGGGGGGGGGGTATGTCTACTGCAGTCAGAGTGAAACTGTTCAGATGGTCTGAGAGTGGAGAGAATGGTTATGGAAAAGTGACAGGAAACCGGGGATGTAGTTTCCTCAGTTCTGCCTTTTGTCTTTCCTGGTAACCACTGAAGACCCCCTCCTTATAAAAGACGGGAGAACAGCGAGAAGCCTGTTCCACTCCTCCACCAAGAATATGAGTGGAATTATGGCATTACTGTGATGAATCTAGGCTTTCTTGGTATCACTTTTGGATTTCTTTAAAAAGCCTCTGTGGTTTAACTGAAGGTAGGTGAAGTGTTTATCTAGTCGCTCTTTTTAAGCTGGTTGCCTTTTGACACGAATATTCTAACAAAGCCCTGGAATCCTGAGGACAGTGTTAAAGCATTCAGTTTACCTTGATTCTCCTCAAAGATGAGTTGGCTGTGCCAGCCCACCGTGAGAGTGTGTGTGCACGTGCGTGCGTGTGTGCGTTTGCGCGTGCGCGCACGCCGGATGGATGCCCACGACCTAGATCCAGAGAGGACCGTGGTAGCCCTCCGCCCGCGCCGCCTGCGCAGCATCAGCGCTCCTCCGGCCTCCGCAGGCGCCCCGCCCGTGCTCCAGTCTGTGGCTTGCCTGAGAGCCGGCCCTGCCGTGTGTCCTGTTGGCTTCGTCGCTGTCACTGGCTTTTTGGATTATTTCCGTGGCTGGCTCGATTTTCCTTTTCTTTTCGTTCACTGTTTGGTGATGCGCTCATTTAATTTCTGTTTAAACTTTGTGTGTCTCTCTTTCTCTCTCCTGGCTTGTTGCCTGTCTGTCCACGCTGTTTTGCTGACTGTCTTCGCTGCTCATTCCCTGCTGCCTCTAGTATCCATCAGGTGCAAGCTGCGGACCTGCGGAGAGTGTCTGCCCCCCCTGGCTCCTTCACCATGTGAGTACAAAGCCGTTCAGTTTTTACACTGTGTCTCTCACCCTCATCTCCTCCTCAGGGTCAGACTACCTGCATCCCATCCTTCACAGGTCTGCCTCTCAGACAAAGAACCACCGCACCCTCATATGCCTTCTTCAGCCCTTCTTTGATTTGAGATGCAGCTGTGAAGTCATGTGTGTTCTATTTGTCTCAGTCTTCTGTGAGTTCACAGTTTAATTTTTTGACTAGATACTTTAGGGTCCAGAGTTACATGGGGTTGTATAAAGTTCCATACTAAGCATTGGTTTATGGGAAGTGTGTAAACCCATCAGACCATTCCACTAACCGTGGCTCAGGGATGACCTTGAAGAGGCGTCTGCTGCCCTTGATTCTGTGGACCCATCCCTGAAATTACGTGTGGAGCTTTGAGTGGATGCACGTGCATCTGTGCATGTCTCTGGGTTGAGGATCCACAGTTGTAATAAAAGATCAATGACCGAAAGTTGTTACTGAGTTAGCAAAACACATTTTATACATAGTAATTTGTACTTAACATGCTCTGTGCTTCAATTTTTTTCTGAACAGAAGGAAAATGTTTTTAAGCACTTCACTTCAGGACATTTTTTTATGCTGGTGCCTGTGTCTTGCCTTTTCTTTTCTCCATCTTACATATACTTTTATGGTTTTTCAAGTACTGTTACAGGTGCTTTACTTATGTTAACTAACTGACTCCCCCAACAACTCTATGCCTTGTGTGATATAATTATCTCCATATTATACATGAGGAATCTGATGCACAGAGAAGTTAAGTAACTTGAGAAAGGTCACACAGCTAATAAGTGGTAGACTTGGGCTCATACTCTTGCAGTCTGGTTTCAAAATTCATGCACTTAACAATTTATAATCCACCACTTTTCATCTGTCAGTAACCTATGTATTTCTTAAGGTCCCGTTGAATAACTGTCTTTTCAGAGAATTGTACCTTGATTCTTGCTGGCAGAACTAATTACCCCCTCACTGGAGTTCACTGTTGATGTACTTATTACAGTTCTCAAAGTATAATTGATTGGTACTAATTACATTAGCAGTATATTCTGTGTTTCCCACACTGCACTAGACTTAGGCCACTTGAAATCATTTACAGTATCTTGTTATAAATCTTTGTGTTCCCAGCCCCAGTCACACATCTTTACACAGAGTATTCTGAAACCAGAATTGTTGTTTGGTTGGTAGAATGAATGAATGAATGAAAGAATGCATGTCTAAATAGAACTGTGCAGTATCTAATGCCTAGGGATATGCCAAAGTGACTCCTCAAGTTCAGCTATATATAATTTTACTTTCAGCCCTAATCTTGTAGATACTCATTTATTTGTTTGTTTAGTACAAAGTATTTTTCCAAAACTAATTATTTTGTACTTGCTGGGTGTCAGATTCTCTTTTCTGCCTGGTATCTAGTGGTGAGCACAACAGACCTATACCTTTATGGAGACTAAAAGGTATACAACGATGGGATGCATCCCTCTCTTTCTGCTGTTCCTAAAGTTCATGTTACTTTCCTAGAGCAACTTGAATTATCCTTTCTCTCTAGCTTTCTAATGACTTCTTATTTTTTTAATTAGGGAGGGGGTCATGTTCTCCTTCCCCAATCTGCTATCACTTATTTTTTCAGAGTTCTCAAATACCTGCTTTATGAAGTCTGTCCAGGTTTTATAGCTACATTCACTGCAGGAGAAAGAATGATGTGTGCTGACCCACTTTACCTAGAACCAAAACGTCTCTACTGCCTTTTAGAGCAGAGAATGTTCATACTGTCTCCTTTCTTCCCCGACTGCAATTACTCTGAATGCCACAACTAAACTCAGCAAAACTACTCTGCAGAGAAACCAGTGTATTTTGAATTATAACCAACAAGTGTTGAATGTAATGTCATTTTGCACAGCAGTTATGATTTACACATAAACAGGATGTTTCCCAATGCTAAATTGTGTGGATTTGTTTGTTCCCTTGGGGAAGGCAGAGTTAGACATGGATCTGTGAAAAGAGTATGAATGGTCATATTTGACCACAAGCTGAGTATGATTCAGCATTCTAAAACTGCTTTGATAAGTGAAGACTTCTTGGTACAGGATGAAAGCAAATTGATATTTGTCCTATAAAGAAAGGGAGTTTTATCAAGAGAAAGAGGAATATTTTGAGTAGGTCTGTTTTTTTATGGTTTTCTTTTGTGTTGAATTTAAGAAGTTTGTTACTGAGAAACTACCAAGACAGAACCAAGAATCTTTAATCTTCATGATTGAAGAAAACATACACTGGTCATAGGTGGTTTAATAGTTGCATGCCTCTGGCCAGGGAAGTAAACTGGAAAATCCTTTGAAGTGTTTTCTCAAAATTCTGTAATTCTATTCTCCAACTAGTCACATCAAAGCTTTTGTTTTAACATTTCCCTGAATTTGTGTACTCTGCTTTAAAAGGTCTGTTTATTTTGTTTATTCAGCACTGGCCCTTTAATTAGAAAAATTAAGACTTGGTCTTCTTTTTTCAGAACGCTTTCCCTTTTCCTTTCTTCTTTCAATAAACTTCACTTAACCACACTCTGGACTCTCAGCGGGTGGCAAAACCATTGCCAAAGTAGAAATTGACATGCATTCTTTTGTAAACTGTGAGGTTTACCTCTAAAGTAGCCAAGAAGATCCACCAGATGGGTTTGCCTCAGAATGAATTAAGCTGTTGTTGGTGGCTAACACACCACCTTCCCGAGAACCTCAGGATGAACAGAGCTTCGGGGCCAGGTGAGCCTTCGAAGGGCGCTTCATGTCTAGGGCAGGCACCTGTCCAGATTCTGATTCGTGGATTATAACTTCTGGGTCATAATCACTGGACCCCAAAACCAATGGCGAGAGTACCAGAAGGGCCTAAGTGTTAAAAAAAATTGTGAATATATTTGTTGTTAATGTTTCTGTTGTTACTATTGTTTCCCTGAGTGATTATCTCTGAGCAGTAGGATTCCAGATTATTTTTTTATTGGACTTCTTTATTTTCTGATTGATTTCAGTGAACACGCACTACTTCTCTAAAGGGGGAAAAAGCAAAAAATTAAAGTGTATATTTTTAAGAGAATAGGAGAGAATTGCTAAATCCATTGTTTGAGCAAATGGCATTTCTTTCAGTTCCCTCTCAGAGTCAGATGGCGAAGCATGAGTTAGCTTCAGGCTTTCTGGGAAACGAATCTGCTTGCTCTCTGATCCTCCGAGCAGAGGAAACTGCTAAGCTTCACTCATCCTCTCTCCTTCCTCCTTTTCTCTCACTCCCACCGCACACTTTCCGAATTTCCTTCCCAGTGATTTCACTTCCCACTGTGCAGTTTCTTGATCTTTAATCATGTCAAAATACTGTGCTGTCCTTTCTTCTTAAGCCACTCCTCTGTGCTGCTTCCAGAAAAATGGAAAATTCTAAAGAAAAGTTAAGAAGCAGCTACTTGGGATTGAGATCATACCAATTTCTGGACTTGAGCCCAGGTTGCAACTCAGATAATTTTTTTTCTGCCTGTGCTCTCACTCCGCCTGTGCTTCTGTTCCCACTCAGGTAGCCAGGGGAGATGTGGGTCTGGTGACTTAAAGACCAGGGGGCAGCAGGAACAGACATGAGTCTCTAACTGCACTGTCTTCCTTCTTATCCTGTAGTCCCCAGGCCCCAAGAAAACATCCTTCTTTGAGCATCTAGAGGAGCCTTGATTTTTTTCCATATGACATTGACCATATAGTAAACATTTTGCATTTCAGTTTCTCAGATATTAAAAAGAAACATAGTTGGTCCCTGGGATTTCTATCAGCAATGAAGTTCTGTTGTGCTAAAAATCAGGGCATGACCCTAGACTCTATGATCTGCCCCAGAGGGATCTAAGACATGAAGTAGGCGAGACTTGCCATGGGATGTGACAGGGTCATTCTGTATCCTTAGTACTGATCAGGGAGGGAGGCCCTGCACTGCCTTAGTACACTCTCACCTTGCTCCCAGTGAGAACCCAGGCTGAATTTTTCACTGAGTCAGGGAGGTACTACGGGCCTGATATTGAGTTGTGATTGAATTTAATTAGCATCCTGATAACTGTGTGAGGCAACAGTTGCTGTCATTCCCATCCCATAGATGAGAAAGACTGAATTGATAAGAAATATTCAGAAACTTGCCTAAGATCATATGCTATAAAGTCATGATGGTAAGTTTAACACCCAGGGCTGTTTGGAGGTAGCATTTAAGGCACTGAATTCTGCTGTCTGTATAACCTCTGGTCATTTTCCTCTGTGTGTATGTTTATTTTTATATATGTAACTTATACATTTTAATCAAATTATGCTATGTAAACTTCTCCCCTTTTAAAGAAAACCTTGGAGATGACTAACACTGAGAATTCAATTTTGAGTGTTTCAAATGTGTGAATCTTCTGTATTGCAGGCTTGCAGTTTAAGTATTACTGTACAAAAAATGTCAGAGTGACAAAACCCAGTTAAAAATAAATTCTCGTGCCGCTAAAGGAATTGCAGAGGCTTTTAGGGTTGTTAGTAATGGTGTTCGGTCTGTGAAAGAGGCTCGTTGGGCAGGGTCCTGCTTGCATCCGCAGGGGGTGGATAGGTGCCTGTGTTCCTCTCTCGGCGAAGCTGAACATGGCTCAAGCATCTGGTGCAGTTATGTAAAGGCAGAGCACATTTAGGACTCCCTCAACATTTAAAATTATATCTCGCTCCTTTTACAATTTATTTTTAGAGATAAATTATTCATGTCTGCATAGGTGTAGAAACAGTGTTGCGAGTCAGCACTTCTTATACGGTAAAAGGTCGGTAAAAGGTCACTCAGCAGGTGTTGGCTTGATGGGCCGGGCACGAGGCACAGTGAGCTTGGGAGGGTGAAGGGGAGAGTCTGCAGGAAGGTTTGGTGCAGCCCACTGGGCAGGATAAAGGAGGGAGGAGAATTCATGAATTTTGTTTCATCAGAATAAATTTTAGAAAATAAAAATATTTTAAAAATCTCACCTTAGATGTAATGTTAGTCCAATAAACACAACAATAATCTGCAGATTATTCTACATACCTTGACTTTTAGGACAAGAAGTGGAAATTAGGGGCTGAGTAGCCCAACAGTGAGATCAAGCCAGGAGAGATTTCCAAGCCAGGTTGGAACTTTGGAAAGTGAAAAATTAGATTTCTCTCATTCTTCTATGCTGTATCTTTTTATCAACAGTCATTGTAGGATTAACACCAAGTGTGTCAGCTCTCTTGGCACACCTGTTTAGCAGGTGTCCGTGTAAGTTTGCTAGGGCCGCCATAACAGGCACCATGGACCCAGTGGCTTACACAGCAGGACTTTATTTCCGTGCAGTTCTGCTCTGGAGGCTGGGAGTCTGACATCAGGTGTCAGCAGGGCTGGTTTCTTCTGAGGCCTCTCTCTGTGGCTTGAGAAGGCCATCTTCTCCCTCTGTCTTCACACTGTCCTGCCTCTGTGTCCGTCTCCTGATTTCTTCTTAGAAGGACACCAGTCAGGTTGGGTTACAGTTCACTGATAGGACTTCATTTTCACTCATTTCGTCTTTAAAGACCTCATCTCCAAATAGAATCACATTCTGCAGTACTGGGAGTTAGGACTGCATATGAATTTGGGGGGGCACACAACCTAACCCATAACAGCATCATACTAGGTAAATTTGAGTTAATTTTAGGATTTATTTTCTCTGTCACCAACTGTGTCAGGGTTGAACTTTGTGTATATTACATGTATTGATAGTTGAATTCTTTTAAATCTTTTTATTATAAAATGGTCTAAGAGGCTGAAGGACACTGCTTTTTGATTTATAGCCAATTCTAAGAATTATATGGGTGCAATAAGGTTGTTGACCTCTCTGAACCCAAATCCATTTTCTGTAAAATAAGGCAGTTAACAGTAAGAACTTTAAATTTTTTTCAGATCCGAATTCCTAGACCATTACTATAATAAAAACAACTATAGAAATATAGATGATAAATGGCAAATGAGAGGGGTAAGTTTTGCTAGTTTTTGTGAATAAAAGATTTATTTACAAATGGATGCTCCACCCAGAAAAAAAAAAACTTTTAGAAAAATCATTACTTATACCTTGAGATAAACCATTACAACTGTGATGTTATTAATGGATTTGCTGCATTCAGGGAGAAAAAAAATTTCAGTTTTTACTCTAGCACTGCAATGATTACTGATACTGTATTTCTGCTGTAAAGTAAGAAGAATCTGTCACTAACAGAAATCTAGACATTTGTTTTGAACATTCCAAGAGGGTACTTTGGATTGCTTTGCTGAGGTGGTAATGAAATGCAATGTACATTTCATTTATAGGAGGATGTCAGTTGAATTATACCCGTGCAATTGAGTTTTCCTCATCTGTCATAACACCCTGAAGTGCTTATATGAAATGAAAAGATGCCTTTAAAGACATAAAAAGAAAATACTTGTTGATGCTAGATTTAATTAATCCCCAGTACTCATCATCACATTTTGTGTCAGAAAATGAAATTCTAAAAAGAATTCATCAAGTTCCAAAAATTGTAGCTAAGATTTGATTCAAACGAATGTGGCATTGGAAGAATTATAAATGGAACAAAAAGGCTGAAACTTTTCAGCCTCATATTACAGAAGAGAGAAATTATTTTATTTTTCTTGATCATTTAGGCTCTACTGCTCTCCAGAGGTGATTTATGTCCTCTAATTGGGACATAAATAAATCTTTTGGTTTGATGGTATTTTGTTGCCCAGGCGAAGTAAAACAATTACATGTTTCCTTGAAGACAGGTTCTCAGTTTATGAGTATGTTAGGATGCTGCCTTTGGTGGAGACAATCTACTTTAATGTGATAATTAAAGTAAGAGGCTAGAAAGAAATAGGACTTGACTGTTAGTGGAAAGTGTGGGTCCTTGCCACCGGCTGTGGAAGGATTCACGCAGCAGAGGCAAAGGGATGAAGTGAGCAGCTGCTTTATTGCTCAGCAGGGGAAATGGAAAGGAAGCACTCAAGTGGGGAGCGTCAGGCAAGATGGGCGGGAGGGGCAGCTCTGGCCTGGGTCAGCCCACGTGGACTTTCATGGGAGGCTTCTGCCTTCATGTCCTCCTTCTGGGTGTGATGGAGCCAATCAGTCCTTGTGTGGGCTTTCCCAGTTGTTGTCATGGTGCTGGGTGTGTGGGTGTCACTGAGCATGCTAATACATTGCAGTGAGCATATAATGAGGTTCAAGGTCTAACTGGAAGTCAAATCCTTCACCATCTTGGGCTCAGTTGGTGCTAACCAGTTTTTGTTTCTTCTCTGCAGCTGCCTCCTGAGACTTAGATGAGAGTAACTGGTTTTGAGAGAGCAGCAGGGGTATGATCCTGGGGGCAACAGCCTTGGTAACAAAAAGAAAAGTTGCTTTTAACCAGAATGCTTGCAATCTGGTGGACCCAGCATTCCCCCCAAAAAACATCTCCAAAGATTCTGTTCAGCCATGAGAGTTTTAAAGGGAAATGCAGGAGTAATCTCAGTTAATCACTGAGATAAGTGGTCAGAGTCATTGCCATCCCCCCGTGCTTTCAGGCTTGTCCCGATCAATCTGCTCTTCTCTGACTTAGGGAGGCCTGGGAGACTTCAGCTTCCCTATAAACAAGAGGCAGGGATTGGGGGAGCCCACAGGGCCCTCCTTGGTATCAGAACGAGCAAAAGTACCCCATACTATTTTCACATTATGACATTCTCAACAGAAACCTTTCCCCTCTTTTATTATATGTATTTTTAGTATTGGTAGCACTAAAATATTAACTAGTTAATTAATATTTTAACCAACTGTTTTCTGTTTGTTTCTTCATCACCTAAGTAATTTGTCTACCACAAAAAGTTTATGTTGAGGAATTTTTTTTCCTCAAATTTACTGTCAAATTTTAGAAAGGTTATTTTTTGGTGACAGAACTGTTGTATGATCTTCATAAGTTCTATTCTAGCCGTACATCTTTAGTCTGTCTATTCTTACACTATCAAGAAGAATCGTTCCAAAAAACAATTCCTTAGTCATTGGATTAGGAATTAGAGAAAGGTGATGAAAATTTCCCACCTAATTGGCTGAACTTGCCGAGTTGGAAAGGAGAGTGGGGTTTAGAGGATTCTGCGAGTCTTTCTTCTTGGATTTCTAATAAGGAGACATGGGGTAGTGGGAACACATCTGTGTTACCAGCAGGGCGTTCAGCTTTCCAGCAGCTGCAGGTTCATGAATAGGAGAGTTATGATGCCACGTCTCAGTGGCAAATGCAGTGCCACTGAGCATTCCAGACCTTACCTGGCAAGCCACTGTCAACCCGGGGAAAAATGAGTCAAAACGCAGCACGGTAAAATACCACCTATTTAAGAAAAAACAGTTGTGCAAAACTTCTTTCCCTGATATCCAGGTTTGAGGAAAATACATGTCTTTTTATGACACGTTTCCTATGGAGGGCTAAAACCATTTCAGGAAGTGTTTCCTGGATAATGCCATTTATTGTCTGGCCAGTGCTTGCTTTTAATTTTCTTGATGTGAAACAAAGCATGGAATCTGCTCACTGAGCCTGTCTCCTGGGGATGCAGAGCTACTTCCACACAATTTGCACGATGACTTTTCGATAAGAACACATTTTGTGTTCCAGTTTTGCTCAAACTCATTGGAGTTACAACATCTCTCCACCTCAGTAGACAAGTTATATTTGTTTTCACTCCATTATTGCTTTTTGCATTTTTGGCCACTGCATTGTTTGGTTATTTTTACTTATAAACAATTCTAAAATCTTGATTTTTTTTTGTAGATTTATAGGTGAAATAAATGTTAAATATTAGAACATTATATGTACTCAATTTTTTTTGTAAAAATGTTTCAATGTTACACAGACACCCACTGGAATACCTCCACGTGTTTCAGCAAAGCACTTAGTTACCAGAGGAAACATGTCAGGTTGTAGCCTAATTTCGTGTCTTTCAGGATATATGTGAAAGGCCGGGAGTGTTTCCTTCTGAGAAATGATGCTTTTAAATTATGCAAATCCCACCACTTGCTCCAAGCTCTTTTCCAGCAAAGAAAGTCAGTTTCTTTATCAGTTGCAAGTAAGAGCAGGGTCTTAGAACAGTTAGCGATTGCAAACCCAAGGGAAGATTTTTACCATTGAAATAGCAAATAAATGTACGGCTTTCCCTTTATTTGATATATAGAGATTGAAACCTGAAATTAAAAAATGTCTTCCTTTCTCAGCACTTGAGATGTGAAGCCAATTAGATGACTCGCGAGTAATATTATCCTATTATGTCTCATTGGTTCAAGCCCAGTGGTTCCTCACTTCATTGGAGAAAGTGATTAATGACCCTCTCTACTATCAGAACAGCAAAATAATCCTCTGTGCTACTGCAGGCTGCAGTACTCAGAGTAGCTCATATTGGTGTTTTATGGTAGATATGGTAGACTCTTAAGTCACTTTTAATACAGGAAACCTTCATTATACAGAATTACTTCATAAGGTAGAAATGACTTGGGCCGGGTGTGAGGCAAGATGGGGCTGGAGTTCTCCTCACTCCAGCTGTCCTTCATCTCAGCGATTTGAGTTGGTAGGCTTCTACAAACTACAGAAATGTTCCTTCTACCTCTGGTTTCCATCCTTCTTTATTTCCTCTGGTATTTGTTTCCTTTGCCTTTCATCATGATATTTTCATATGCTTTAATTGATTTTTTAAAATTTTATTATTACTTTTTTAATGGAGGTACTGGGGATTGAACCCAGCACCTCCTGCATGCTGATGAGCGTGCACTCTCCCACTGAGCTATACCCACCCCCTTTATATGCTTTATATACTCCAAATTTTATACTTTTTAAGCATAAAAGAGTATTAAAAGTATATAAGTGGGAACTGAAAGTCTAAAAACGTTTTTTTCCTCTGAAAAGGTTGTCATCCCTAGTTACCAATTTAGCAAATATTAGGGGAGGAGATTCAATTTTCATAAGACTTAAATCTGTAGATGGGATCTAATCACAAGTAGAAATTCTTCTCCATCCATGTTAACCAGAGGCAAGCCGGAGAATCAGCTCCATTCATAAAGAGAGCACAGCAGTGATTAAGACGTGTGAGCTTTGAGAATATTTCTTGTTTATTGGCTTTAGTAATGGGAACTGATTTTTCCTTTGAACCAAGTTCTGTGGAGTGGTCCTCATTCTGGCCAGTGATGCACCATGCGTGTCACACATGATTAGGTGGAATGAAGAGCGTTGTCAGTTTTCATGAAAAATAATTCTTCTCATTGCAAAACTAGCAAGTCTATTTGGGAAGCAGTAACTTAACACATGTTGAAAGCCTCATATTTAATACACACTGTGGGAGATGTAAACATTGCTACACGTATAGCTTGTCATTCTTTTTTAAAAAATTGAGATAGTGGATTTACAGTATTACAGTTTCAGGTGTACAACATAGTGATTCAGATTTTTTATAGATTATGCTCCATTTGCAGTTGTTATAAAATACTGGCTGTGCTATGCGGTATATCCTTTTAGCTTGTTTTGTACAGAGTGCTAAAAGAAGGTACCGAGATCACCACGTCGCCATCATGTTTGCGCTCATGCTGACCGCTGAGTCTGCAGTGTGACGAGGCCGTGAGTGGGGGCCAGAGCATGGTCTCCGTGCAGGCTGGTGGTGGTGGCGGCTTGGTCTTGGTCTGTGAGGGGTTTACGGGAGAGGGTGGAGAAGCCTACACGTTGGAAGATATTTAGAAGAGGGGAAAGAAGGAGCAGGCAGAAATTTCGTTGGGAAACTAGGAGAGCATTTGGGACTGAAATCCAGGAGAAGGCTTCAGGGAGCAGGGAGTTAGAACCACAGTATGAAATGCTGCTGAAGGGAGAATCAGGGGGACTAAGAAGTGACTTTAAAATGCACAAATAAAGGGAAAGGAGAAAGTGAAGAGAGGCGTGATCTTACGGAGAAGAGAGTTGGAGTTTCTATGACTTAAAACATACATCTGTGACTCTGGTGCCCGGAAGTTGTAACGTGAAGTGTCTGTGGGGTGGTTCCGCATAAAAGCCTCAGCACTGGGTGACTGAGGCACTGGCCGCTAGGGCATCACTGCCACAAACAGAAACGGGTGGTGAGGAGAATGTGAAACACTGGCCAAGGCTGTCAGCCTGCCTGTCTTCCCTGCGGCAGGCGGTGAAGGTGCTGAACGTGTGGGTCTGCTGGGTGACGCCGCAGCTCCTCCTTCCTCGTGTTTCCTCCTTCAGGTGCCAGGGTCATGACGCTCCGCAGGGGAGACAGTCGGTAGGAACCACATGCTCACTTCCCTCTACTGCGAACTCACTCACTACAACTACACAAGTGTAGAATTGTGTTACAGTTTCAATGGAAGCATGAAAATGTGCCTTTCAGTGTGTATTGGAAGATCACAAGAAAACTTTAAAATGAAGTTTAGTTTCAACAAATGGCATGAACATTCTTGGCTATTTGGTCCTTACAGCCTGTTTTTAATTTATTAGCCATGAAGTCAGCAAACACTTCTTTGATATGCATTGAACTTCAGTGCTTAAAGTTTACATTCTTTTGCCATTGGTCCTTGTGGCTGGTTCCCTCAGTGACTTAAAACCCAGTTCCAACCCAAATAGTAGAAGAAAGGTCAATAAACAGAAACTGTGGAGAGAGATTTAGGTTCTTTAGAAGAATGTGCAGATGCATAGAGCAGTCTGAACAAAGAACAGGGCACTTCCACCCTGTGTGTCAGTCCTGGGCGAGGATCCAGCGGAGGCTGAGCAACCACCGGAAGATGCGGTCGGGGAATATAGAGTCCGATGGAGGGCAAATACTGAATTAGACGACATCTAAGATCTCTCCCGACCCTGTAACACTTCAGTTTCATTACCTTGTTGGAGATCTGGAGGGATGGCCGTCTCAAATAATGTGTAAGCTGTGACATGTCCTACCAGCCACCTCACATCCATTTGGATGTCTTAAGGAGCTGAGAATTGATTCAACTTCTATCAAAAAGAATTAACAATTTTTCAAGGTACTTTCTCCAGACAAACATACTGGACAATCGGAAGTCATGGCCAACCGCCGCTAATGTGATTTTGGCTCATCCTTGGCTCCAAAGTCAAAAACTCCTTTACAGTTGGTTTCACATTCCTGCTGCATTGTTCCAGGCAAGAGACAATGGTGTTATGAATTCTGTCTGAACTTGGTGGGTGTCAGAAGTCCATTTAAAGTCTCTGTCCGGAAGCCTTGACTCAGTGCGGTTTTACTGCTCACTGTAAAGAGACCCACTCGGGGGTGGTTTTAGATGGGTTATTGCCAGGTGTCGTTTGAAAATGTCCCAGGGTAAGCTGTGGCTGTTTCTAGGAAGTTGCTAAAGGAGAGGTCATTGAGTATAATTATATTTAAATGAGCCCCAGCTTGATAGTTGACGAAAGGATGTGGTGGTTAATGTTTCTGGCTCACCATTATTTACTGAAAGAACAGGCAGTCCTGAAATGGTTCACATGCCTTTCTGTCAGGGACACGCTGTTCATGCGGGTGTTCTTGCCTCTTTATCTGTGCAGATCCCACTAGAGCTAAGATTCAAGGGAGCAAGAGAGCATAATCCAGCGTGGATCTGCCTCCGGATCTAGAGAGCTAGATGGACAAAGGACAGAAAAGGGCAGCCGAGCCAGGGTTTCCCCGGGGCTCCCCAGGAGAAGAGTCTCTGGCGAGCATCTCAGATGGTCTGATGCTAAACTGTGCTAAAGCCTCAGGGCCACGCAGAGCCCCCGAGGGATTAGACGTTCTTGCATTTCATTCATTTATTTGCTCCAAAATCAGTTACTGTAAACAACACAGACCAGGCTCTGTTTCAGGTGCTGGAGCTGCAAAGAGGAGGAAGAAATAGTCTTTCATGCCAGGAATTCACATTAGAAATTAATATTTTAATCAAAGTCCATTCATAAAGCAAGAGCCAATTCAAATGACTCCTATTAAAGATTAGTTAGAAACATAATTGTGTTTAGGTTATGACTGAATAGAATCTCACGTCTACATTTCTTGCAAGAAAATAAAGCAGCTACTACTATGACTTCTTCCTCTTCCTTCTCCTTCCTCCTCCACCTTAAGAAAGAAAGGTAGACAGAGTTGTGATGCTTTCTTGCCACGCAAAGGAAAACTTTATATATGAGTTATATACATATATATATGTGAGTTACATGTATATGAGTTTGTTATATATATAACAAAGGCCTGGTTAAATTATAGTTTATCAAAATCAGTGAGTCCCCATAGTGGTTTAGGGGTGAGTCTTACACTGAACCATTTAAGAAATGTTAAAACAGGACATTTGCTAGATACAAAATGTGGAATAATTATACGACTTTAAGGCTCTCCTCTGTAACGTGAATTAAGATTTATGTTCTTGATATCTTTGAGTAGAATATCTTGGAGTCATTCACAGTCCCCACTCGCATTCTCATCCGACAGACTGTAGACAGTAACTCGGAATCTTGTTTCCCTGCCCATGTCAGCAGACTCGCATCCTGCTGAGGTTTGAGATATACTAACTGCTGTTTAAAGTTATGACTCTGGCTTCTGCCCTGATGTTACTGTCCGGGACTGGATTTTAAAAAGTCCCGTAGAAACTGAAAAAACATCAGGATGCTAATAATAGTAACAAAACAACAATAATACATTTTTCTTGAACACCTACTATATACCAGGAATGTGCTCGTTGCCTTAGGTGCATCTTCTCATTCAGGGCTCACTGCATTCCTATTATCAGTCCCGTTTTCAGATCAGAAAATGGTTTAGAAAAGGTAACTTCAGAGCTCTCAATGTCAAATGTATATTAATTGAAAGAGTTCAGATTGGAACAGAGATTTTTCCGACTCTGCATCCTGCTTTATGCGGTGTGCTATACTGGCTTAAAAGTGGTGTTACTCCCGGGTGGTTCATGTTTTCAGGGAGGAAAAGGAATTACGTGATGTCAGTCGTCTGGGAGAGGGAACAGAAGCTCCCAGCTCATCCGCTCCGTCCGTAAGTGGTGTCGGTGTGTCGGAGATTGGAATGAGGAGCTTGTTATCAGTCTGAGAGAGACAACGTGTAGTAAAGAAACTGATTGAAAGAATGAAGAAGCTTGAAGGCAGTAAGGGAGGAATTTGACTCTACTGGACTGAAAGTCTTTGAAGAGTCAATTAAAAAATCTATTGGCAGGAACCGCAGGAGAGCAGTGTCATGAGAATTAGATGTGAGTTGTGTCCAGAGCGCTGTCTTGATGGCACTCCGCTTACCCCCCAACATCTCAGGGTAACAGATATGCATACAGTGGACAGGGAAGGTGTGGTCTTGAGATTCTGGAAGCCCATGTTGGTGACTTTAGCTAGAAGTGCTCATATTATGGTTCTTGAGAAAGTCACAATGGGCACATCTGGGAGTTAGGTTCAGAGCCATGAGCTTCTGCTCTGCACAAGGAGTTCGTTCTTGCTGTTTCAGAGGAAATTCGTGAAAAGGCGACAAATTGAGGCCATTGCTCAGAGATTGCTGAGTCCTTCTTAGGAAACTTGAGAGGTTCCATGGAAGTCAGGCTTGGAAATCCTGATATAGAGTTAAGTCAGTAGCTACAAGAGTAGCTGGGGGTAGATGTTGGCACAGAGGCAGACTCATTTTTACCCGGGTTGTCAGTCTCTTCTCTGCGCTACTAACTTTCCTGGCAAAATTTAATTTTAGAAAACTAATGGCAGTGCTATTCCCCAGACTCCAGGAACAGCGCTGTCATCCTCCACCCCCACCAGCCGTCTGTGGGACACGGCACTAATATATTTTGACAGAAAGGGACACAATCGAATTACTTGGCTTTCATTTTGTCTCTGTGTCCTCTTCTCCCACACGTTCTAGTTGTCTGTGTTCATGTTGTTGTTTGGCCTGTAAAATACCGAGTGGCAGAAGGTCTGGGAGAATCCAGACACCAGCCGGGCTAGACAGCTTCCCTCCGGAGGACGCCCCGCAGCTGGTTGGGGGTGCCCGGGGAGTTCCCACACGTGCCCCAAACTCCTCCCAGCACCTGCAGCAGCAGATGCCGTTGAGTTTTAGGTGGAACCTTACCTACAAGAACAAGTTTCAGAGTAATAATTATACTGATAATAGCTAGCATCGAGCACTTACAATGTGCCAGACATCATTCTAAGCACATCACCTGTCTTGACCCGTTTAATTCTCATAATATCCCTGTGAGGTAAAGATTGTTACATTCCCACTTTTCCCATTATGAAACTGAAGCAGAGTTTCTGGGTTAACCAGTGATTGGAAGAACTTTTCTTCCAATCCAGGCAACCTTACTTGGAGTCTGAGCTCTTAACCACTTTGCTGAGTGGCCTCCCATACCTGCTGTTTACACCAGGGTCCAGAGAAATTCGGAGGGATTTTCCATCAGGGACTCTGTGGGTGAATGCCCTGAAATTTCCTGATGGGCCTGATCTGGGTCACCGGTGGGTAGCAGGCCAAACACCAGGCACCCTGGGCAGAAGGCTGGGTTTCAGCCAAGCTGCTGCTGGTGGGAAAGTGGGATGTGCTGTTGGTTGTTGGGGTAAGATAGGGGGTGAGAGCAAGACAGCGACTGTGCAGGAAGGTGGAAGGTGGAGGGTGACAACTGGTTCATGAGGGTCTCCATTCTCTTCCATCCTGGAGATGCAATGAGATCATATGTGAAATCATTTCGGATCTGGAAAGTTCCATTCAACAACGTTTCCTGCTGTATGTCCATGGTGTGCCACCTGTATGGAGGTCAGCGAAACTGGTGGGAGGCTGTGGTTCAGGAGGCAGTGGTGTGTGGCTGGAATCAGTGGGTGCAGGTGAGAAACCGGGAGGCAGAAGTGTGTGGACGGGGAGCAGGCACTGATGGGTTTTGAGAAAAGGGGTCCACACTGGTGAGCCCAGGGGGAGCTCCCTGGAGGAGGCTGCGGGGACCAGTCTGCATTGGTTCTCTGAACCTGATTTCCCTCTCAGCAGCTGCTGACCTCAGTCTTCGTGCCTCCACCTGGAGAAGACTGAGGTGCACTGCCCTGACATCTGCCGCCACCAAGACGTGTTTTGGTGGAGCTCTTTCAACCGCCGCCCTCCCCCTTTTTTCATGACAGGGCGCATCCTGCGGCTCCAGCTTCCCTCTGTCTGCCACGCTTGCAGGAGAGTATTTGCTGATTGTAATCTTTGCCATTCACTCACATGAACTTGAAATTTAAGAGGTCATACCCCTCTTCGAACTTGGCATAAGCATTTTATACAAACATCGTGTGGTCACTCTTAATAATTCTGCTTGCTGTCTACTTACGTTTAATACCTAATGCTCTAATAATCCTCATTTTCACTCCTGCCCTGAGTTACCATTTATTTATGTATTGACATACTTTAAAAATAAGTATATTATTTTTCTAAAAATGATGGTACTTGGTCTGAAATAACCCCCTAATCCCACCTTGTCTAGGCAACCGCCTAGAACAGCTGATGGAACGTTTTCTTCGGATGCTTCTCTACAGATTCCTAAATTCCACAGTTGCCACATTTAATTTTCCATGACTTTTTTCACTTAGCAATAGGTTGTAGTCAGACTTTCCTCTACGTGTAGACACTCATTTGTAATATGTGCCCCGTGTTCTCCTGTTTGAGTGTATCACAGTTTACTTAACCACCCTTCTGTCGACTGTTCGTTGACTCAAGTCTGTGCACCACATGGAGACCATCTGACTGCTCATCCAGGCTCTGTGGCTTTGCCGTCAGATCTGTGGGACTCTTGGCATCGCAGAGTAGAAGGAGCACGAGAGGGATGAGTGAAGAGTCTGGGACTCTGCTCCCAGCTCTGTCACTTAGTGGCTCTGGGACCTTAAGGCATTCTGCCTTTCTGAAACTCAGTTTCCCGCTCTGTAAACGGCGGTGTGGGCACGCGTGCCATGTAAGGTCTGTTCTGCTCCTTTACAAATGTGCTCCAGACCGTATTTCCTGCCCCGACGTAAATACTTATGTCAGTTTTAGTCATCAGTGCCTGGTAAGGGGGAGTCTGGATGGAGGGAGTTGCTATACTTTGCCCTAAAATGAGTTTTTCAACAGGAGAATGTAGTTAAATTTTTTTTCTCTCCCTCTCCTGGAGCTGCGGTAAAATTGTGTGCGTGTGTGTGTGTTTGAGTGTTTGAGATGGGGGTAGAGGTGTCCTGACAATATTTTGAGTCCTTCTACCCTTTCCATCCTTTTCCTTTCTTCCCTCTCCCTCCCTTTCTTCCTTGCTCTTCTTTCCTTCCTTTCCCCTTTCTCTCTTTCTCTCTCTTTGCCTTCCTTCCTTTCCTTCTTTGCCTTCCCTTCCTGAAGTGAACTGAGGAGTCATTCTTTCTGCTTTAGCCTTTGGGGACTTTTATCCTGTAATACAAGGAACAAGAAGCAGCATGGACGGGTGGGGACTATGCTGTATTAATATAGTGACTAAATGTGTTGATCCATAGTGGTGATGATGGAGATCAAATTATTTCACTTGACTAGTGCCCATGATTAAACTGTTTTGAAAGTTTTCATTAGAAACCACCAAGGAATCCAGTAAAGACATTCTGAGGGTGAATAGGGTGCTTCCGAAAGTTGGATTCTACTCCTTTTAATTGTTGTGCCTACCCTGAACCACTTTGGATTGAGTTCTTCTAAAATGAATTAAATACTTCATTCTCTACCTAAAGAATGTACGTTGTATGTATTTAACAATTGGTCTTCCTTTTGGGGTGCTCAGCGCCACCGTCACAGGTAGCATTCATTGTGCTTTGCTTTGACCGAGAAGCGCTCTCAGAGAGATCGAGGTGTGTGGAGCCATTTCATTCTCAGTCCTGTGCTTTCTGAATTCTTGGTCTGCTTTTTATGGTTTTTTTGTCTCTTCTGAGAGCCAAGCTGTCATTGATCCTATTTGGCTGACAGGGACGTATTTTCCTAAAGCACTTTTCTCCAGCTACACACCACTTCTCACCATTTCAGATTAGCTGCATCTGACTTACAGTGGAACCAAACACATGATCTTACTGGAGTTTTTTTTTGTTTTTTTTTTAATGGAGGTACTGGGGATTGAACCCAGGACATCGTGCATACTAAGCACGCTCTCTACCACTGAGCTATACCTTCCCCCACCACTGGAGTTTTTAATAAGTTAGTAGAAAAACATGAATGACCTCCAGAAGCCTTTTCTGCTTATTTCCATGTTCTTAGGTAAATTCCAGAAACTTGAGGTTTATGACATGTTCTTTAGATAATTGTTGTTTTCTGGTGAAGAACCCACAATCGTGGTTTGAATGTGAGCTCCTCCTTCTTAGCATGAAGAGACAATATTGCCTTTAGTCCGTCCAGGTGCGTATGACTCTCAGTCCCTCTTTCTCCTTAAGTCTGACCACCCGGTTCTTCTTTTTCAGTCCCCAGTCTGTCCCTGACCGCCTAAGGATCCGGGTGAACAAAATCAGTTTACAAGACTATGAAGGATTCCACTACGACAAAGAAAAACTCCGGGAAGCTTGTAAGTTGGAGGTTTCTGATGGATTTCATGTGGTCAGCCTGTTTTCAGCTTCTTGGTCTCCTTGGTGTGATGGATAGATTCATCCTGTGTCTGAAAGTCAAGGTTAGAGAAATGAAGGGAAGGATGGTAATGTGTGAACCCCAGGTGATGGCTGTATGGGCTGGAGAACATGGAACTGGGAAAGGAAATTCTAGGAATAAAATAATTCTGTCTTGATGCCATGTTAGGATCTCTTGGTTTATCAACCATTAAGTCTCAGGTTTACCTAAGATGAGAAAGGCAGAAAGTTGATGATACCACATGGTATCGGAACATCTAGAAAACTCTTAAGACAGCACACTTCTCTTCCCGGAACCTGCATTCAAATACTGTCCTCATTCTTCGTGCTGGTGTGACAGCTATCTGTGAAGACACACCCTTCAGTTGTGTGTTGTCAGAGAAGGGCCCACCGAATACTGAATGCCATGGTAAAGTGAATCATTGATGAGGTGCCAGTGTTTCTGAAATCTTAAATTGAGTCAACGTATAAATGTCTTCTCAGTGTTCATATTTTCCATATGCTTCTTTAAATATATAACTGTTAGTTCACCTTGTACATGACTCCGTATTTATTGGGCATTTTTATGTTGCAGTCACTCTTTTAGACCCTTGTCTGTATCATGATATATGAGGGAATTGGGTAAAGTCGGCCAGCAGAAGTGAAGACTGCAGGTGTGCTGGACATTAGGGTTTTGGGCTCCTTCTTAACTGTGGGGGCCAATACTCAAGTGCAGTAAAGTCAGGGAAGATGGGGGCCAATGTCCAAGAGCAGAGTCAGCAATGCCAACACAAAGAAAGGAGCAGAACCGGAGACTGATGAACTAAAACCCAAACTGTCTCCAAGTGTGGACCTCCCCCGAGGTGCAGAAGATGCAAATGGTTAGAACTGGCAGGAATGGAGTAGGGGGCACAGTTCCAGGGATAACAACTTCTGAGCTTTGATTCCTGAACCTGTGATCTGGAGTGGAGTGTAGTGGGTGGAAATCCTGAAATCCAGGGACCGTCTGGGGTGGGTGGGAGGTGGCGTGAGTGAAGATCCACTTCCCTGGTAGCACAGTCACTGAACCGCCCAAGGAGCCCTGTGTGGGCGTGCTCTCGCCTTCCCTCGCTGCCGCAGCTTCCTCAGCCCTCTTCGTTCTTTTCCATAAATGCTGGCACCCTTCAGTTTCTCCCCAGCCTTCTCGGTCCATCCTTCACTCTCCTTCCCTTTGGTGGGAGTGTTTTAGGTGAAGCAGAAGCAACTCCCTGAACCCCTGCGGATTGTATTTTTTCATGTGAATGAGGTCATATGTGCCAGACTAGCACACGGTCTAATTTAACCCATAATGTGGTGGACGTATGTATTTGCAGTGGGAGGTGTAGTTACAGTGTAAATGAAACCAACTTTTAGAGGCTACTGATTATAAAGAAGAGTGTTTTATGTTCTTTCTCTTACAAAACTCTAAACAAATAGCTTACAGGTTTGAAAAATTAAAAGACTGGATCACAAGCTAGTAATACTGTGCAGCTTACCATCAACAATGAAGAGAGTCAGTGGGAGTGGCGGAGCCTTTGAAATTTTTGGCTGAAGTGAGATTTGAGGCTTATCTGTAGATTCCAATGATCCGTCTTTTCTGTGGCATTAATGGTCCACTGTTGCCAGAGGTAATTGTGATTGAGTTTTTACAAGAAGATGGTATTTCCTGGCAAGGGCTTCACTCATCATATCTTAGGTGATAAAATGTTTATGTGAGGGAACTTCTTATATTAGATTGGGGGAGGTGACTTTGTATAAATATAACTCCAGTAAATTCAGCCATGTCTTGGGACCCAAAAGAACAAAGAAGCTCTCAAAGAGGGAATCAAAGCGGTATCTCATTCTAAAGATGTAGGTTTGAAGAAAACAACACGTGAGCTAGAAGTAAAAGCAGCCAGCTCTGTCCTTCTGCGTTTACTGTATGGTGACGATGCTGCTGAGCTGCGGTTTCTCAGGAACGTTCGTCCTTGGGGGTTTATGCATTTGTTCCTTCTCACACCCTTTTTCCTGGCTCCAACTCTCAAGTGACTACAGATTGACGGGAAGGCCAACAGCTGAAATTGAGTTTAAAGGCAAAAGCCAGTTCAAATCCATATGTGCAGTGCATACCAAAATATGTGATTTCAGAAGCATTAATGAAATTAAATGCGTAGAACACGTCTAGATAAAAGGGACTCTAGGAATGCTCTCTGACCTGCGTCCCGGAAGAACCAAGAGAGTACATCTTCAGTCATTCATTTCTTGTCAGTGTCCAAAGTCCAAACCAGAGTAGTCCTGTGTTCCTAGGTTTAAAAAATCAGTTCCCTTTCTTGGTGATACACCACATGATTCACCCAGGCAGCCGTGGCTGTTTGCCTTCACTCTTTAATAGAATCTTGCTCGTGTGTTTGGATCACTATTCACATTAGATTACACGCCTGAGTGTTTGTTGTCTACAGAGCCCTGCTTCTGTCTCTAAGGCAGGACTCCTCAGTCATTTCAGGATGGCAGCCCTTTTAATCGCCATGCCTATTTTGGCAGAGAGATTATGCTCTTTTAAATAATTCCTGTCCCCCTTCCATTTAGCCCCACCTCACCTGGGGGCATTTCCTCAGAAATATTAACACAGAGATGGTTAGTCTTTGCCAGTCCCTCCCTCTGCTCTTGCTTAAAACAATTTGAGGTTTTTTGTTTTTTTTTAATGGATTCCTGAATTATTAATCCTCAAGATAATGGTTATGATGTCCGAAAGAGGAAAGTCTATTCAACTTGAGGTAGAACATGAAGCAAAAGTGACTATATTAAAAAAAAATTCTTACAGTAAAACTGTAATAATTATAGCAGAAACTCACTCCCATAACCTGAATAAACTATATAAATGAGTTCTTAATAAAGCTTGTAATCATGTAGTCTAGGCAAAGGGTCATCAGTTTTTTTAAATCTCTTGCATTTCTAACTACAAAAGAGTTTCACTGACACATGACATGTATGTTTATATCCAGAATAACTTGATACTAGCCAACATCTGACTCTGTCTCCTGGAAACTGCCTGAACTTCACTTCTGGCATCAGCTTACTCTGCACTTTTGAATTGCTGAGATAATTCATGTGAGTCCAGGGCCTACGACACAAAAGTAAAAACCAGTTTGGAGCTACTTGAAAACAGATGTAGGCTACAAAGATGGGGAGGGAAGCTAACATTTGTTGTGTATCAAATACAGTGTTCAATAACCCCTTTACATGCAGTACCTCAGTACACTGGATGTTGTCTGGACATTCACAGTTTAGTATGTCTAGATAATGTTTAATACCTCAGTGTATTATTATCTTGCTAAGACTAATGATTGTGGCTACTTAGATGGATTGGGTAGTTGTCCTGATGGAATTTCCTTGTCTTTTGTTTAATGACTTATTAGAAGAGTCAGAAATGTTTGTGTTTGAATCTCACTTGCAACCTTGACGAAGTAATTTTTCTGATGACCGAATCTCTCATCTCCCAAATGAGAATGTAACTGCAGCCTCGTAGGTTGCTGGGGGTGAAATGTAATGCTGCACATGGAACCCCTGTGGCGCAGTCTGGCAGCGTTAGTGAGCTCTCCCCAGGTGGCAGCTGCGATTGTTGTGGTGGTTGTTACAAAAGACCCGACTGTTCCATCGCCCTTCAACTTGCAGGTTCAAAAGCCAGACTCGGAGCAGCTGCCCTCTCTCACGTATCCCCTCGCTTCACATTTCACACACCACTGTCCCCGTCCGACTCACTTTCAAAAACAGAATTGAAAACACTAATAAATATTACAGTAAGATTATGGGAAGAATATTTCAAGTAATCATTGGATTTACTTCTCTTGTGTCAACTAGTGTAAGAGATGCCGTGATGGCAAGAGAGCTAACCTGTGAAACGTATCAGTGCTGGACGCCTGTACTTGACTTGGTCAGATACCTGCCAACTCCCTTTCTTAAGTCCTTATACATTTTCTTAAGTGTATCATCTGGTATCCATCACTGAATTTTTTTAAAATAAACTTTATTTTGGAATAATTTTAGATTTACAGAAAAGTTGCAAAGACACTACAGAGAGTTCCTATATGCCCCTTACCCAGTTTCTTGCGTTGTTAAACATTTCATATCACCATAACACATTTGTCAAAGAGACCGATAATTGATTTATTACTATTAGCTAAGCTCTGGGCTTTCTGTTCTGGGATGTAATCCTGGGTGCCACATGCGTTGAGTTGTATGTCCCCCCAGTCTCCTCTGGTCTGTGACAGTTTTTCAGTCTTCCTTCTTTTCCCCCCGTGACCTTGATGGTCTTGAGGAATACAGGCCAGTGTCCCGTGAACATCCTACTCTGGCTTCGTCTGTTGTCTTGACTCATAATTAGACTGGAGTTGTGGGTTCTTGGAAAGAACGCTGCAGCGGTGAAGTACCTGTCTCATCCCATCCTGTCTAGGCTGGCTGCTGGCCACAGGACATGCTTGTGATGGGAAATGAGCACTTGGTTGAGGTTGCATTTGCCAGCTTTTGCCTCTGTACAGTGACTGTCTTTTTCCTTTCCCTGTGCTATTCACTGTAAGCGAGTCACTGTGTCTAACCCAGCTTCCAAATTGTGGGAGGTGGATCGTTGGATTTTTTATTGTTCCCAGTTTTTCTGTTTGACTCCATTGCATCTGATAAATCTACCAAAATGGTGGAGCCATTCACTCATTGACACATCCATGCTTCCGAAAACTGTACATTCGTACTTGTTATGTGCTAGATACCACCCTAGATGCTGCGCACTGGAAGATGAAACCAGGACATCTAACATTCCAGTGTCATTTATTCCATACACATTTCTGGAGTGCTTACTCTGAGCACAGTGGTGGAAAAAGAAAAGCAGAAATAATCCTTGATTTGCCAGAGTTTCCTTCTCATTTGATGAGGACTATGAAAGAGCTATGGAAACACTATGGATCTATTTTCTTAGTAAACATCATTTAAATAAGTAAAGGAAGGGACGGGATACACAAGAATGAGGAAAGCCAGTCTAACCACTAATTAGCTGAATGACCTTGGGCAATGCATTTATCCTCTTCAGGCTTCAGCTGCCTTATCTGCTAAATGCAGTGGTTAAACTCGGTATTTCCTAAGAACATACTGTGTTGTAATAAATGTTTAGCCCTGTAGAAATTACGTAAGACTTAAAAATTTTTCCTTCTGACAAGTTTCCTTAGGAAAGTTTTTAAAGCTCCCACATCATTCATTATAATGAGTGTAAGCATCAGAAAATCATGTCAAGTGCATTTTGCTTCATGAATTTGCTGAAAACACTGATTTTTATCCCCCTATCGATTGCTTCATCTAAAATTGAATCTTTCCCCATCATTTAACAAGTTGACAACAGGGCTGTTCAGTAGAGATTAGGCCTCCGTTTGGTTGGAGGTGGTGTTGAATTTTGAAATCTGTCCGAGGAGTTAAATGATGTCAGTCTGCCCTCGGAAGGGCACTGTCCTTTCCTTTGTACGAGTTTATTTCTATGTTCATGCTTTGACATCTACCCAGAGTTCTGTGCTTAGTGTCCTTTACTGTTCTTCCCCATCTTTTGTCTGTATCTTATATTTATCCTTAATAAAAATGTAATGATAATAAATAAAAATATAGTTAACACATATTACACTATTACTCTGAGCTAGCAGATGTCTTAACATTTCTACACATATCGTGTAACTCAATTCTCCCAACATCTCTGTAATAGGTAGCAGTTATCCCCATTCTATGTACAGAGTAACTGAGGCACAAAAAACTTAAGGAAAGTGTCTAAGGGCCAGACATTCTGAATAGTTTATCACTATGCTCCCTATTTCTTCCAAGTAGTAGCTCTTATTTTCTTCTATAAGATATCTTTAATAGCACATTTGTTTTTAAATCACAGTCCCATTTCAAATACTTTTTTTATATTTACATGGCCCTTACCTTAATTTACTAGACTCTGGTTTGTTGGACAAGTTTCTGTTTCTGAATCTTCCTCTACCCCCAAATAAATCATCTGTTTGTAAGTTCCTATTTATTGACTGCTTCCCATATTTCTAGTTCTACTTCCGACGACAGGGATCCTGAAAAGTGCCTGCCCTCATAGAGCTTATATTCCATTCGGAGAGACAGACATGTGAATCCGTAGTACAGTATAGCAGTAAGTGCTGTAAGGGGAAGTAAAGAAAATAAAGAGTGACAAAGGATCCTATTTTTGATAGGGTTATCAGAGAGAGATTTTCTGAAAAGGTGACATTTAAGCAGAGACCTAAAAATAAAGCAGACACCTGGATTTCTGAGGGTAGATTATCCCAAGGCAGAGGGAGTGGCTAGTGCAAAGGCCCTGTGGTGCAAGCATCCTTGGAGTATTTAATGACCAACAAGGAAGTTTATGTGGCTGAAACCTGGTTAGTTGGTTGGACAGAGGAAGGAAGTGATTCTGAAGTTGTAGGACAGGGCTGGCATGTGGAAGGGGCTTGTGGACCAGGGAGAGGGCTTTGGGTTTTATTCAGAATGTAATGAGAAGGTACAGGAATTATCTGAGAAGGAGTACAACTTGTCTGCATTTATTCTGAATAATTCTGGCTGCTGAGTGGAGAACTGACTGCTGGGTTGTAAATATAGAAATAGGGGCACCAGATACCAGGCTAACGTGATATTCCAAGTGAGACCTGTAGAAGTTGAAGGAGTTCAAGTAGCAGAGTTGGAGAGAAACAGCTGGATTTTGGACCTGTTTTGGAGGTAATGCTGGCAGCATCAGATGATGGATGAGCTGTACTGTGTACGAGGAAAAAGTGATTCAGGGATGCCTCTTGAGGTTTTGGCTCAGCAACTTGGTGCACAGAGGGAGGGCAGATGTAGAGGACCCATGGGCCACCAAGGAGCATACAGTGAACCAGAAAAAACAAACAGGAGAGCTTGCTGGTTAAAAGCCAAAAGAAAAATAGTTCATAAAAGAAGCGTGACGACCGTCGGATACTGTGTGGGGGTGGAGAGCCATGCACGCTAAGAACTGGAAATTGGATTTGGGCAGAGGCTGGTTATCAGTAACTTTGCGGGAGGTTGTAGAGTGAAAAGGCGAAGGTAAATAGAGTAGGTTCATGGGCAAATGGGAGCAAAGGAAGTGATTCCACATAGATCACTCTTCTCAGGTGTTTAACTGGGAAGGAGAGAAGAGAAATGGGACGGAGGCTGGTTGTGGAATCGAGGGAGGGTTTTCTTGTCTGATCTGTGAGACAGTAGAGCTCTGTAGGCTGGTGTTGTATGCTGATGGGCCTGGCCACCAGAGAGCGGGAACCTTAGTCAGGAGAGAGGGCCATGCCCTGAGCAGGTGGCCATGGGCTCTGGGGCAAGTGGAGGGTGGGGGCAGGCCCTGCGGAGAACATGCAGGGAAGGCAGAAGGAGCGGGTCCCAGCGGCAGGTAGGTAGGGGGATTTGGCACCAGGGAGAAGCAGAAGTTCTATTATGATTACTTTTATTTCCCTAGCGACCTAAGAAGTAAGCGTACAACTAACAGTAGGGTAAGGAAGTGAATCCGTGTTCAGGGCTGAAAAAGAGACAGTTTGAAATAGCCATTAGAAGAGCAACACAGTGAGTGGCTTGGGCAGAATGCTGAGCAGCGCCTTTGATCTGCAACTTCGAACTCCTTGGCTTTCCATGAGCACAGAGACCCTTTGTCAGTTTGTCAGTTCTTGGGGGTCTTCTTGGCTTATACATGAGTTCACTGTCGTCTTGCAAGTTCCAGGACTCACGCCAGGGGCTATTAGGCTGAAAGATGATGATCTCATTTTTAATATAATCCCCTTCATTATCGAATTCTGTTTGTGACCCAAAGCCATGCTTTGTTTATGAGAAACTAAGAAGCGATTCCAGAGCTGTACTTGGTTAGGTGGTAATGATGTCAGGCCCAGGCGGGGAGACAGCCTCTTCGTGTTGGCAGTGCTGTTCCAGCCTTCTCTCATTGTTAAAACTTAGCCTTTGGTAAAGAGAACAATCATTTACAGGAATATTCTTAAGTCTTTGCCCAAAGGAACATTTTTTTCCTTGTCGTTGGTTTATCCTGTGTATAATACACACACAATAAGTAATTCTCACCGTCTGTGTGCCTACCTGGTCCATCGTGTGTCACCTTCCAGGGCTGCCAACTCTGGGATATGAACTCAGATGGTGGTTAGGTTTCTTTCTGAAGCCTTTCTTCTAAGAGTTTTGCAGAAATTTGTTTGTTTTTCATTCATCTTGTTAATGTGTGTGTGGTCTGGTCTTAGCCACTGCAGAGTCACGACATCATATTTAATAATAAGTAATACCACTTAGGGTCTGCCCAGTGCTTCCCCGTTTACAGAGGGCACTCGCACACACTGTCCCACGCATCTTCATGGGGATGCTTTCAAAAGTGGCCTCACACAGGGTCACAAAGCCTGCAACAGGATTTTAATAAGAATTCACATCTTCTCTCTCCTATTTTAGTATGCGTTCTAATACACAGCCCTACTTCTTTGTAAAGACATGGCTGTGCACTTATAGAAGTGTGTTTTAAAAAGGACTTTGGGATCATAATTCTTGTTCTTGGTTGGGTTCCCTGGGAAACACACTCTGAGACTTTTGAGTTTTACATGTAGGAGATTTACTGGAGATTCTCCAAGAGGGAACAATAGATAGAGAGAGTGAGGAGACGAGGACTGGGCAGAGGAACAAATTGAGCTGTGATGTCGTTGCAACAGAGGACTCCCACGGGGACTTTTGGATCTGGGATGGCCTTTAGAATTGTCCCAGTTGAGGCAGGGTTATTGGGCACAGGTCAGGCTGTTCCCTGGGCGGAAGCAAACTGTGAGTGAGGTAGCCTCCTGCTGGGGAGGGACTCGGCTGTGAGCTCTCAGCAGAGCCCTGCACTTGGAGCAGCTGAGGGAGCCAGTGCCTCAGCCCCATCAGGGAGGCGGGGCGGGGAAGATGTCTGTTCTGGAAGCACCGTCCTGTCTGCGTAACCCAGCACCTGATTTTTGAACCAAGGTCAGGATATAACCACCCACATACCAAAATCCTTGAGTCCATTCATGCACTTCTTGGTGTAACGACCGTTTATGGATCACTGACTATGTACCAAGCACCGTCCTAGGCACTAGGGATTAGCTTCATATAATCCCCATCCTCCACGTTCCTCTCATTGTATCTTTTGGCCTGACCTCCCTGCTAGTCTGAATTCAGGAACTGGGACACAAGCTAATTACTATTAGATACCTCAGAAATAGCTAAGGAAAGTGGAAACCCAAAATGTTAATGCTGACCTTTTCTTAAAGTTCTGTTTGGCATGAACTACTATGAAGCCAAACAGCCTCCTTTTGGAATTTGAGTAATTAAAATTGGAAACCTAAATTCAAGGCAATATAAATTTCAGGCTGCTCTTTCTAGCCAAACATCGTGGTCAGAGATAACTCCAAAGTTTGATCCTCAACAAGATGGATATTTCTTCTATATATTGATCCAATTTATTGGTAAAGACATTGACCTGAACAGAACCAAGGACAGAAATAAGTGCTAGTTAAAAATAACCTCTCTGCAGATTGACTCAGAACCACAATTTTATTCGTTACTTACAGGGGTAAAAGCTGCAGGCCTTTCATATTTCATGCTGGTGGAAAGCACTCTTTCTTAATTCTTACTGGGCTTCCGGGATCACTGGTCCACTGCCCCTCTTTTGGAGTCACTGATGACAAGCAGGGTCAGAGCGTTCCCTAGGTCGTCAGATGCTAGGAATCTGTCTGCTTCCGACTGCCCCAGTTCACATCTCTGCACAGCAGTTGTCTGTAATCTTTTTGCCTCCAGAAAGGGACTTGGGCCCTTAGAACAGATTTTAGGAAATCTGTTATTAATTCTTCACATACATCCAATCAGTCTTCACTGGAATGGAATTCCTTCTATCAAAAACAGAACTTTATGTCCTTGTCAGTAAACTTTCATATTGAGTTGGAATATAATCCTGTTTTCTGGAACTGTCTGACCTGGACTTCTGGTTTCTCTTACTTGTTAAAAGACAGTAGTGGGCCTTTGTCTACACTTATCCTTGGATTATCGCTGGCAATACATGAAGCAAGTTTATCCAATGTAGGAAAAAAGAAAATTCAGGCAACATTGAACATGTTAGCCATGACTGGGTTGCATTCTCCCTCTGATTCCTTTCATCTTGGACATCTTTTTTCTTTTCTTTCCTGGATTCTTTCTCACTTATGCTTTTCCACTCATCACATGCTGCTGTATGCTGATGACTGGAAAGGTAAAAAGAAAAGGATCGATTACTCTTATTCCTGAGAGGATGTGGTCTGGGCTTTGGGTGGATGTCTGGGGAGTTACAGTGTCCACCCCTGCCCCTTCCTCCACCTGCTTTTTATTCTCCAGGCTGGAGAACAGCCTTTCCCCAGTTCTGCTGGTAACAACATTCCAACTCCAAAATCCCTTTCGGATATTTTAGGTGTTATTAGTTGCTTTTGAGGCATTTGTAAGTGATTCTTATCAACCATCATTCCAAGGGCTACTTAACTTTCATACTATTTCCACACTCTCTCCGTCCCCTCCTTCCTGTCTCCTGCCTTCTTCCTTTGCCAGCACTCTGTGGCTCACTGGCCACCATCTACTGTGGTGTTAGGCAAGTGTCTGAGAAGGTTTTAACTGCCACCATGAACAACTGAATCGCCCTAGGTTCCTTTTCCCTCTCACCATCCATTTCATTATGGAGTTGATTCTTAATGTCTCTCTCAAGTATCTCTCCCTTATCTTTGCTGTCACTCCTCTCTTCCAGACCTCAGCATCCTTCATCTCATTCACTGCTAGAGCTTCCTGACTCACCTTCCTGCCACTCACCTTGTCTTCCATTAATTTGCCTTCTGCACCTCTGCCAATGCTTTTCCTAACATGTTGTCAAAGAAGAATTGCATGGGCAAATTAAACTGGCAAGGGAGACTTTATTTAAGACAATTGCAGTAGGGGTCAAGACAGTGGCAGTAGGGAAGAGAAAGTGAACTCTGCTGTGACAAAAGGCAGAAGAATTTTTTTTCCTTTTTTTTAAATTGAAGTATAGTGAGTTTACAATGTATCAATTTCTGGTGTACAACATAATGTTTCAGTCATACATATGCATACATATATTCCTTTTCATATTCTTTTTCATTATAGGTTACCACTGAATATAGTTCCCTGTGCTATACAGTATAAACTTGTGGTTTATCTATTTTATATATAGTAGTATCTACAAATCTCGAACTCCCAATGTATCCCTTCCTACCCCCATTCCCTTCCAACCAATAACTATAAGATTGTTTTCTAAAATGGCTTAAAGACTTAAACAAGACAAGACACTATCAGCCTCCTAGAAGAAAACATAGGTAAAACATTTTCTAACATAAATCTTAGTGATGTTCTCCTAGGGCAGTCTATCCAGGCAATAAAAATAAAAACAAAAATAAACAAATTGGGGCCTAATTAAACCTATGAATTTTTGCAAGACAAAGGAAACCATAAAACAAAAAGGCAGTCTGTGGAATGAGAGAAAATATTTGCAGGTGTGACTGACAAGAGCTTAATTTCCAGAATATATGAACAGCTTATACAACTTAATAACAAAAAAGCAAGCAACCCAATCCAAAAGTGGGCAGGAGAATTGTTAAGCACTAGGGTGAGCTGGTGGAGACGTGCTCGAGGACTCCAGCCAGTCTGATCAGACAATCTGTGTTTGCCGGTTGTCGCTGATTAGCACAGTTAGCACACTGCCCATCTACAGGTACGGAGACTAGGGACCCGGCAGCACCTTCTGTGAATGACTGCATTTCAAGGGGACGGCTCCTGGGTCTTCAGGAAAGGCAGTTCAGGATTGTAAAAGTGGCAGGAGGCTAAGAGAAGACTTATGTGTCAAAGAGGCAGAGAAAGACTTTATAACTGAAAGTTTTCTAAAGTCAATACTTTAAGGAAAGGGAGGTTTGGGGCCTGAAGTCCGGATCTGTCTAAAGTTTAGTCAAGCGGAGGGCAACATGAAGGCCCTCCAGGTCAATGTAAATGTGAAACCACTTTCTGCTGTAAACCCTTCAGCATCTACACATCCTTTTGAGACTTAAGCCTCAATTCCTTAGCATAGAAAGCCAAGCCATGGCCTTGGCCTCGCCCCCTGTTACTCTGCACCTGCCTATCTTCCTCAATCCTGAACATTCGCTTCTTTTCATGCCTTGGTCTCTTAGCATCTAAGGATGACCTCTAAGACTTAGAGAATTCCCTTTGTCTGTAAAACTCTTGCATTTCTTGTCAAATTTCATTATTTTCTTCACTTGGGAAATAATCCTTATGGAAGAAGATCCTGTCCTGAGGAATGTGCAGCCCCCCTGAGTCCTAAACACACTTGGTTCCTGTCTGCATTCCTGTCACAATGTGTATAATCAGGATGTTTTCATGTCCCTCCCCTTTTCCAGGCTGGGACACCTGGGCAGGTACTATGTCTTACTCAGTAGTGTATGCCCGACTCCTGGCACTAGAGTTGTCCCTGGCACAAGAAAATCCTTAATTATGTGAGTAATTAAGTGAATGACTTGTAGGCCTGAGAAATATTTTGGCGCAATCCCTGGTATATACAATACACATTTTGCCAGATTAAATGAAAATGAATACCTTGAGTCGTTATTCAAGATTATTAATGCCAAAGCATTTAAGGGGATTAAAAAGAAAAGTGAGTTGCATGTCCCTTGGGTTGCCTTCATGGGTAGTGTATCATCAGGATAAACAGCAGAATTTGATCTGGAGTTTGAAAAACACGGATTTGTAAAGAAGCTGCTAGTTTCTGGAAAGCACACTCCAAAATATCCTCGCATAGAATGCAGTGAAAACTACATAGTTACTTTTATCTTATGGGTGGTATTTTAAATTAACTATGGAAAGGACTTGACTTGGCTCAAACCATGAAGTTCAAACTCTAGGATCATTTTTAATAATAAGAACCAGGGGTTGGGAAACCTTTGACAGACCAAGGCATGACTTGGTGAGATACAAAAATCTTAGGGTGTCGTGTTTCCTTTTGAATGCAAATATGCCCATTAATTTCCCTCTTGGTTCCAGGGGAACAGTGGGCAGTAACGATGCCAGGTTGTTGAAAGATAGACCTGTGGTACAGAGGGAGGAATTGGATTGAAATGTTGCCAACTCATTCTCTTTAATTATTGTCAACCATCAAGTTAGAATTTTAGGGTCCTGAAAACTCTGACACATTCAGAACTAATGAGGTACAATGCAAAGATTCCACTAACCCCGCACCCTCCATCTTCCCTTAGGGCTGTCCTTCCTTCCTCTAGTCCATTACCTCCCCTCCTTCATTTTCACCTCTAGCGCCTCACTCCTGTTGACTTTCTGAACAGTGTTATTAGCATTATGTCTAGGAAAGCAAGGAACATTTATTTTTCTGTATGCCAGTGTTCTCTGATATCAGCCAAGGATCTGTCGAAACGCAACTCAAAACAATTCCTTTTTTCCCCTCTTCTCTTGCTTTTCTTTTTTATTTTTTAGTTAGTAGACTTTATTTTTTAGAGCAGTTTTGGTTTACAGAAAAATTAAGTCAGCGTACAGAGAGTTCTGTATATCCCTTCAATGTCTCCCCAGCCTCCAGCACACGCAGTGTCTCCTGTTGTTGACACCTTGCATTAGTGTGGTCCGTTTGTTACAAGTGATGAGCCAACATTAATATGTTCTTATTAACTAAAATCTGTGCTTTACATTAGGATTCATTCTTGTGTCCTACAGTTTTATGGGTTTTCATAGAGGTATGACATGTATCCACTATGACAGCATCACAGATATAGTTTCACTGTCCTAGGTGCCCTCTGTGCTTCACCCATTCGCCAGTCCCTCCCCCGAGGCCCCTGGCAACCACAGAGCTTTTTACTGTCTCCATAGTTTTGCCTTTTCCAGAGTGCCATATAGTTGGAATCATGCAGTATGTGGCCTTTTCAGACTGTCTTCTTTCTTAACAGTATCCACTTAAGTTTCTTCCATTGTCTTTCATGGCTTGCAAACTCATTTCTTTTTGTTGCTGAATAATATTCCTTTGCACGATAACCAGTTTATCCTTTCACGTATCAAAGGACATCTTGGTTGCTTCGAAGTTTTGGCAATTATAAATAAAGATGCTATGAACATTCATGTGCAAATTTTTGAACATACATAATTTTCAACTCATTTCAGTAAACGCCAAGTAGTGCAATTGCTGGATCATGTGGTAAGAGCTTGTTTAGTTTTGTAAGAAACCGCTGAGCTGTCTTCCGAAGGGGCTGGACCATTTTGCATCCCCACCAGCAATGAACGAACGTTCCTGTTGCTCCACGTTTTCACCAGCATTTGGTGGTGTCAGTTTTTTCAATTTTAGCTACTCTAGCCGATGTGTAATAGTGTCTCACTGTTGTTTTAATTTGCAGTTCCCTAATGACGTATGACAATGAGCACATTTTTCATATGCTTATTTGCCATCTGTATTCTTTTTAAGTGAGATGTCAGTTGAGATCTTTTGCCCACTTTTTTAATTGACTCTCTTATTGTGGAGTTTTAAGAGTTCTTTGCATATTTTAAATACCAGTCTTTTATCAGATACATGTTTTACAAAGATATTTTTCCCAGTCTGTCTTATCTTGTAATTATCTTAACAGTGTCTTTCACAGAGCAAAAGCTTTCATTTTAATTGAGTCTAGCTTATCAACTTTTTCTTTCATGGATGATGCTTTTGCTGTTGTATCTGAAATGTCACGTCACTGCCAAACCCAAGTTCACCTGGCTCTTCTTCCAGGCTATTTTCTTTTTCAGACTACTGGTTTCTTGTGACTGCATCTAAGTTGCTAGAAAGATAGCGAGTACTTGACAAACTATTGATTAGGTCAATAAATCTAAAATTAATGCTTAAGGGAATGTCAAGTTTTTCAAAATGTATCTCTGAATAGTGTTAACATAAAAAAATTCATTCTAAGATTACCTATTTTGTTTTGTTTTGGGTTTTTTTTTTTTTTTGAGGGGAGAGGTAATTAGGTTTATTTCTGTATTTTTAAATTAATTATTATTATTTTTTAGTGGAGGTACTGGAGATTGAACCTGGGCCTTACGAATGCTAAGTATAAACTCTACCACTGAGCTGTACCCTCCCCTGATTACCTGTATTTTTGATGGTTAACCATATTGTCCAGATATTTCTGTTTCATGAATTTTTAACCGTGTGGTTATATTTATTGTTCTTTTCAGAAAGCAACAACCTTTTTATTTGGCCTTAACAGAGCCTTTGCAATTTTAATATTTTTACGTGTGTATTTAGAGCTTAAAGTCCAATCTCTGTCAACCCTTGCCGTTTCTGAAGAGCTTTTCTCTAAGGTCTCACACCTTCTTTTAATGATCCCATTGAAGATAGTTTTGTTTGTGATTTGAATAGGTGAATAGCCCCATTTAGCTGCAGCTCTGTTTTAACAGGAGTTGCACTGTAATTGTTCACGTGTCAGATCATTAAATCCTTTCTTTCTTTCTAAACGCTGAGCTTTCAGCCCTTTCTTTCCCTAGCGACATCTTGTTGAACACAGCGCAGTATCGTGTAGGGACTGAATCAGCCGCTGTGAGTTTTCTCCTTTTTTATAAATCCCGTTAAGGGTATCACGTGGATTTCATGTCAGAGATGGCTCCTTTCTTGCTTTGGCTCTGAAGGTCTTTGCTCGTGTCACAGAGCAGCCAGCTGTGACTACTCGCAGGCTTGGTCGATTCTTTTATTTACATGCTTGGTTTAGGCTCTTGCCTTTAGAAGCTTTGGTGCAACACATTATCTGCTGGAAGTGGCTTGAGGCTTTGTCATTGGGCAGCACATGTTGATACAGAATTAGGGAAAATCAATGAATCAAGGCTTACAGGAGTGAATGTAGGATGGACCTGCAGATATTATGTGTTCTGCAGACACTGACGTCAATAATCTTTACAATACCCCAGACAGGTAGGTGCCATCATCTCCCTCTTTGCATAGAGCCTTCACTTACTATACTGCACAAGAATCAAGGGCAAGGCAAGCTCATTGAGTGATCCAGATGATCAAAATATCTGTCATTGTGATTTTCCTGCACAGAGTTATTTACCAAGAATAATTAAACATTAACATGAATGATACGAGAACACCTGTCCTAGCGAAAACTACAGATTAATGACACCGAAAGTTAACAAGCCGTTACTAATGATTAGTAAACACTCTTGTCAAAAATCTGAGAGAAACATTTTGAATATCTTGTGCATCTGACAGAATGAAGTTTTTACACCTCAAGTGAGAATGTGGGTTTTATGTTTAATTTGTGCTGTCAGTCAGCTCTTCAGCTCAGTAGGGGAGACTCTAATGCAATGACTTTAATAGCAAAACAAATCATGTGATTGCCTCTAACGGTTGTGATTAAAATTGGATGTATTCTTGCCTTTTCTCCTGGCCCTGTAACAATGGACAGCCCTGCTCACAATGTTCGAGTCATAAGTCTTTATAAACTAAGCATAGGTCAGTTGAATTCCACGACTCCTGAATTGCAGACTTGGTTATAGCAAACCTGACAACAGTTTTGATAGCTTGATCCATAGTCTGTAAGGCTCTCAGAAGCTGGTCTGTTGGAAAGGGAAGGGAATGGGGTGTCTTTAAAAGTGACCCCACCCCTGCCAAGTATGTTCATGAAAAAATATTTGACTTGACACATAGTTTCTGAGTCCCATGGTCATGTTCTTTTGTCCAGGCTTGAGGACTCCCTTTCCTTGGCTTTGCTTCCTGCAGATCATTGGCCTTTCCCCAGTTCCTGGGTAGCTCTGAATGCAGGACTTGGAATTCTGCCCTCACTCATGCCAGCTTCTGGCTTCCCCTCTTTGGGCTCAGGGTTGAAAGGGGAGGCTCCGCCCTCTGTGTGGTCCACGTTTGATGAGAAGTAGGAACAGTGCAGGAGGAGATCTGAGTGCCCCACTCAGTAGCTGTGACATTTCAGGCCATGTCACCTCATCTTTCTGAGACTCAGTTTCTTCCTGTTAGAAATAGGAACAGTGATATCCACCTCTTAGGATTGTGGCAAAGATTAAATAACACCGTAAAACTGGTACCTTGTTTATGTTCATGTAAGTTACCTTCTGCTCCTCTTCCCTACCTTCCCCAGCTCCCTCCTCCCCTCCTGCTCTTCCCCTTCTGCCTCTTGCATCATCATTATTATCATTTTCCTCTTCACCCAGATTTATCCCACCCAGGCCTAAACCCTTGTAACACGACTCCAGATTGTGCATCCTTAATACAACGTGACTTAGCGCACCCTTTGATAGCTCAGCTGGTGGAGCAGAGGACTGGAGACCAGATGTGTGTAAACACAGCACGACTTAGGTTACGCTCCCAGGTGTATGTAGACACAGCCTGTTCTGCTGTTGAAGAGGTGGAGGAAGGACTCACTAACAGAAGAAAATGAACAGCTCGGCCGCCCCATGTCTCCTCTCACTGTCCCATCTCCGAACCTCCAGGCTCCGGCCTGGACGGCGGTGCCCGGATGAGCGCTCCTGGCTCAGTCCAGCATGGACACTGTTTTGCATCTGGGAACTCGGGGTATTTGCATTTTCATTGCCCTCAGGTCCCCATATATTGTGGGTCACTGGCCTCCACACATTCAGGCGCACTCCCCTGGCTGTACCAGGATAAAACTGCTTCAGGGATCTTGGGCGTTCATCTCAGAGTCAGCCTATAGGGGTCTTTTGTCTTTCTTCAATCAGATAAGCGATTATCTTGAGGAAATTCTTTGGTTGTCCTTTGCATCGTATCTCTGACTCTGAAAAACATTTTTCAAGTTTTCTTACTCTAGGCATTTTTCTATTTAATACCCTTTAATAACTTTGGTTTTCAATGTTCTGGGCAATTCAGTTCCACATACAGGGTATCTGAGCCTGGTCTGTTTCCTGACTTTGCTGATCACATGTGGTGAAATGTATGTTTTAAAAACCGTATTTTACATACTTTCTTTTAGTGCATATATAAGAAATTTCTTACAGATAAGAGTACACTTGTGGATTGGGTGCTAGAAGATTTTGGATGTGAAGATGAATGGTGTTAATTTATGCACTATTTGGCATTTATTTGCATACTGAGTTCAACGAGTCCTAACTTCAAATAGAGAAGACAAAATTAATTAGTATGACCCGTTGGCATTTTATTTCAAACATAAAATCCAGAGCATGCAATGTGAAATATATATTCCACTTCTCAACCAATTAATTTAATCCCTTTCTGGATTTTGAGGCATTTAAACAAACTGAAATAGGGAAAGGAGGTTAATGGAGGCCAGAGTGAAGCCTGAAAGGGGAGACAGGGAAGGGCTTGTGTTCGTGGGAAGAAGTAATTAGTGGTATAATTTTTTCAGGGCTGAGGATCGCCTGTTAACACCATAATTTCCTTCTTATTTTTGTACCTAACTTTGTCAAAGATTCTTCATTGTCTTAGGCTAGGGGGCTGCTGTAATAAAATACCATAGCGTGGTGGCTTACATGGTAGACGTCTACTTCCCCTCAGTCCTGGAGGCCGGAACGTCCATGATCAAGGTGCCGGCTGATCTGGTGTCTGGTGAGAGCTTTCTTCCTGGCCTGCAGGCTGCTGCCTTCATGCTGTGTCCTCAGAGGAGGAGAGAGGGGAGAGAGCTGGCTCTGTGGTGTGTCTTCTTACCATCCCATCATGAGGGCCCCACTCTCCTGACCCCATCTAAGCATAATTACCTCCTGTAGAAGGCCCATCTCCAAATAGCATCACATTGAGGCTTGGGGCTTCAACATACGAATTTTGGGGGCACACATTCAGCTTGTGACAGTCATGCTAACCCAAATTTCAAACATTAAAAACTCAAGTGCTTCTTATATGATTAACCCTTTAATTAACTATTAGTCATTTATTCCAAAGTACCAAGAAGGACCTGAGAGTATGTTTTGATAGAAGGAGGGGCAGAGAAGTGACTAGGAAAGCTGGGATAAGAAAGGTAGAATATAGAGTAAGGGAAATAAAGTTATCCTTAATCACCCAATGAACACTACTGCTGGAAGTTAGGAGGCACATGGGATCCAGCTGGGGAGGGGCAGAGAGAAAAGCAGTTTTGTGTGTTGGGTCTGTGCACTACTCGTGGAAAGGTTAAAACATGGCTGGTTTTGACATATATTGAATCTGGTACTAAGGAAATTCAACTTCTTGTTCCCACAGAGAACAAAACTGTAATGCTTGCTAGCCACATGTGGTTCTTTAAACTTTAAATTAATTAAAATTAAATAAGGTAAAAACTCAGCTCCTCAGGCACACTAGCCACTTTCCACGTGCTATGGTATGTGGCTCCTGCCTCGGGAAGTGCAGAAAGCTCTGCTGGATGCTGCTGCTCTGGAAGCTTCTGCGGCCCAGATAAGGCAGGCAGATCACCCTGCTGTTACACAAACACACACACAAACACATACACACACATGCCACGATGAGCCAGGCGATCATGACTGCTTGATGTGACTGCTGTCCACTGCTGGAAGTGAATTGTAGCAATGGATATCATTTAGGGGGGGTTCGATTACTTCTCTACTTTTCCCCCCATTTTTCCTATTTGATACTAATTTATACATTTTTTTAATTCATTCACAGAGAACATAGAGAATATGCAGTGAACTTGGCACCACTATCATTAAACTCAGTTGTCACAGATGGCTTGCATTTCTTACTTTCAATTCTGAAATAATATATATATACACACTTACGCACACACATAAACACATACACATACTTATTCTTTTCATGCGTATATACACACACAGGTATACACATATATGTATGTATATAAAATGCATAGGTTTAAAGATTAATAGTAAAATAAGCATTCATGTACTTCCCACCCATATTAAGAAACAGAACAAGGACCTCCTCTCACCCCTCTCCTACTGGGATAACCAGGATACTGAGTTTTGAATTTGCCATTCTCTTCATAGATATGTGTTTACTGCCAATGTGTGCATCCCTGATTCAGATAGAGGGGTTTTGAAACATTGAGCAGCAATCCTAAAGCTCCCCATGCGGGGAAGAGAGGATTCTTTCGCTTTAGATGAAGGCACTCAAGAGCTGAAAAGAGTCTCTGGGTTAGTGTCTGGCTTCAGCTTCCCCGAGTGAGCACAAGAGCCCATTCTAGAGGGTTTAGTGGGCAGGGTCACGATTGCGTCCTGGGAAGTGTTTGGCACGATGTTAGGGTGGGTTCTAGCTATCGAGTGGAGATATGGTTACAGGCAATGGACTTCTCTGGATTTTTCTGCTTCACCATGACCCAACTCTTGCTCTCAAGAACAGGTTAAGGCAGAGGACATCTAGGGGTGATAGAACAAACTGGTTCAGACTCACTTAGGCATTCTACCCTTGGGCTACAAAATAACTCTGCAATGATTATGGGACTCTTAATAATGACAGCTTTCTGCCTGTTGGCTCACGGTGCCCCAGTATGTATTATATAATAGCCTAGTATGCCTGTCATCCTGGAATCTTTTAGCCCCGTCCTCTTGGAGGGTTTTTTTTTTTTTTTAATCTCTTCTTTGTTGGATTCCCTGCGTATTATAATAGCCCATGCATTCCTCATTCTTGTTGCAAACTCAGCTTTTGTTGGGGCAAGTACCACAGTAGCTTTTTAGTAGAGGGTATGCCCTTTATTCAGTCCTTGGACTTGTTTGATAGTTTGGATTCTGTCTAAAAGTCTCAGAATTCTGAAGGCATTGTTTTGTTGCTTCCCTGATGCTACAGTTGCCTACTGAGAAGTTTAAAACCATCTAATCCCTGATCCTTTCGATGCCATCTAGTTTTTCCTTTTTGGAAACTAGGCTCTTCTCTTTGTTACCAATATTCTTAAATTTCAAAATAAAATGTCTTCCTATTGTTCTTTTGTTACTGTGCTGGGCACTTGTTGGGCCATTTCAATTTGGAAACTAACGTTCTTCAGTTCTAAGAAACAGCCTGATTTTTTGTTTGTTTCTGGTAATTACTCCTACTTTCCCCTGGTCTTTGGAAATCCTATTATTAGAATGTTGGGCCACCTACCAGTCTTTTATTTTTCTTAGATTTTTCTCTCCTATTTTTTTGTCTCTGTTTTTGCTCTACTTTTGTGGATATTTCCTCCACTTGATCTGCCAGCCTTTCTGTTAAACTCTATTCTATCAAATTCGAAGGCCTTTTTTGTTGTTCTCTGAATGATGCTCCGTCTCCTTTTCTTCATATTCTCCATCTTCTTTTAGTAGAATCATGTTTATATTTCATGGATGGAATATCTTCTCTTAACTCTCTGAGGATTCCCCTTGAAGAGGAGAGTCTTCAGATCTCTTTCCAAGAAGGTTGAGAATTCTGGCTGCCAGCTTTTGGAGAGTCTCTTGAGGGAAGAAAGTTGGGGGTCTCTGCTTTCTGTAGATGAGCAGTTGATGCCCATTTTCTGTAAAGTAACTGCACCTACGAAGAGTGGGTGGTGGAATTTAGTGATGTAATAGCCAGTGCTCCTTACTTCAGCTGCACGTGATGCTGCCGTTTTGCAGTGTAGATGGTGCTGGTTCTTAGCCTCCTCACCCACAGTTTAGGATTTGACTCTGTAGGGGCTCTGAGTCAGTTCCCAATTTTCCATCTGCTTATTTGTTACTATTTTCTATTCACTGTTTCTCCTCTTTTTTGTTGGTTTATGTCTTTTTAAAGTTAATGTACTGTAATTTAGTATCATTTCTGGTGAGAGCGAAGTTAAGTCTGCATTAAATCTGCTTTCTTAATCTAGAAACCAGCTTGTTCTTTATTGCCTAGTTAGAACTTGTAAATTCCATTTGAACCCTGCAATAAAAGTTCCATTATGTACAGTGGGTATTGGCTGATGCTTGTTGGAGTCAAATAAATCTCTAAGGCCAAAATGAGATGAATCATCGCGATCAGGAACAGTGATGCTAATGCTCAGGTGACAAGTACTCTCACTGCTCCCAATTAAGAGGAAGAAAACTTCAGCGAGGTTTGGCAGTTGGTTATCAGTAGTGTAAAAGGAAGGTGGTAATTTTCCACAAGTTTCTGCTTTCTCTTCACCGTGTAAAGCCTCTAATGGAAGTGTCAGATTACAGTATTTCTGTACTACAGTTATCTTTCCCATCAAGAAAGAATAGAAATTAGTTTTAAGTAAGCAGGATATAACTTATGGAACTACTACCAGCTGATCCTTACAGTATGATAAATTGAAAATAGATGATTGGATGTATCCATTTTCTAGCTCAAGATACTCAAAAGATAGTAAAGGGAGTGAAGGAGAACTAACATTGATGTTTTGGTTATTCATTTTTAAATATAATGTTGCATTTGCTCATCACAAAAATCCTAAAAGATGCCTATTCTAAATACTTTAGTCTTCACCCAAGGGTCCAAGGAATTGAGTACCTTGCAGGACCAAACAGCTAACTTGAGTAATTTGGAAGACCAAAGCAGCGCTGGGATTAGAATCCAAGAGAGAATGACTATAAATTCTTTCTACTGCACACTAGTACCATCATAGGATAAATCTGACAACAGTTGTCAGTAATCATGCCATGAAATTGTGCCATAGGATGCCTTTTTCTTTTTCTTTCTTTCTTTTGTTTTTAGCCCAGTTGAATAGCTAGTATCAATCAAATGCACTTCCTCTTGATCAGCTTCTTGAGGAACAGGCAAAGCTTGCTGATTTTATACTCATAGTAGAAATGAATGATGCATCTTTGAAAACTTTTCCCTAGACACTCACTGATTTCAGGTGTGGAATATCTGGCTCTAATTGTAGTTTAAAATATCTGCTACCAAGTATATTGAATTTACTAACCAGACTAACGCCAAGCATTGAGCGCAGAAGGAAATCAGAGGTGTTGACCAAATTCCTGAATTTCCATATAATGTGTCTCCTCATTTAAGTAAACAGGTAAATATTGATGAAATTTCATTTCCCTACATTTGCACATTTGAAATCAAGAGAAAATGTCATGAAACAAGATTCTGACATGGACACCCATGATAATTATAGCCATATTCTCTTTCCACAACTTTTGATTGATTTTCTAGGCCAAAATTCTAGTTTTTCTTCATTATTCTTCAAGTATTAAAAAATTCTTATTCTTCCCTGCCCTAAGTAGATCGCCTTATTTGGGGGTCTATTGAGTAGTACAGCTGAGGGTGATTAGTCACTACTTTTAGGGATCTCTTTATTGAATTTCCCTTACATTCTTTTCAAAGACACGTGATTATCATATTGAAGACTTTAAAAAAGAAATTTCTATTTATATTCAAAAAAAGAGAAAAGGTATTTTTCCAGATTATTATTCCCCCGAACATGTGACACTGCATGATTCCTCACCCCCTCACTCTCTTGCTTAGCGTCTGGAAAGACAGGCAAAGGCAAGCTCCAACCCATTGCACACTCTCTACTCCTGCTCCAAACCCTTGCTTCTTTGCCTGCCCTGGAAAGTAGACTTAGCCCTAAAGACACACTTTTGAATGGGCCCTAAGCCTATCTCCGCTCCCCAACCGACACCCCCCCCTTTTTTTTTTTTTACAAACTTTATTGAGTATCTGCCAGATCTGGGGGTTGTGAAAGGAAACACGTCTTATTCCTGTGGTGGGAGAGACCATAGTGATTCATAGGCTTAAACATAGTTCTATACATTGATGGATGCCTTCAAGCTTATGTGTGTGGCACTTTCGGAACCTGAAAAGTATGAGGTGCTGGTATTGATCTGCCTAGTGGAACCAACCTAGGAGGTGATGTTGAGAAACAAACTCCATCTTTTTCTCTGGACAACTCTTGCTTCTCTAACTGAAAGACCAGTGGGGCTCCATGTCCTTCAGAGAGCCTAAGATCTACCCCTCAGGCAAGAATTAGTCCCTCTCTCCTGTAGTTTTCAAAGACTAAGGTCATACACTTAGGATAGCCTAGGTTATTATTTTTTATACATAGGCCTTCTCTACTACTTGGTGAGTTCCTCAGGATTTTTCCATGCATTTTAAATGTATCTTATTCTCTGTATTATTGATTTTTAAAGCCCTAGCATTTTGTGCTTTCAGACCTATTTATTGATGATGGGCCTTAAAAATCCAGTGAGTGAGAGACTTAAAAAATTTTTTCGTGAACACCACTGTTCAGTCATCTCCTTGTTAGTCTCCAGTTGGTTGATAAAAGATTTTGAAATATTTTTAGATCATGGGTTTAATAGTGTAACTGTACTATTAAAATCAGAAATGCACACATACATTTTTTGAAGTTTTGGGAAGGAGACTACTTTCTGTGTTCCAGGAATCTTATGGTTCTATCTGAAGTGGAGGGGTTTATCCACTAAAGCCTTTGTGTGATATTTACTGCCACCTAAAAAAGGTATTTAAGGCACATAACGGCTTCTCCTTATTGTTTCCCGAAGCTTCGCTGCTACCACATTTACACTGATCATCTTTAAAAGTTGGATTTTTAAGCTGTGAACCTTCTAGAAGCTTTTCTTTTTCTTGCCTATTTGTTTCTGGTGTTGGCCACCAGGTAGCAACAGTGCCTTGAGTAGCTTGAGTCTCTTAAATAGGGAACTGTGGTAAAGTGACAGAAGGACTGAGCCCTGTGTCTTTAAGAGGGAAAGGGGTAAGTGCCCAGAATCATGATTTTTTTCATTCCTCTCTAGTACACTGGCTACTGCAGATGCAGGCATAAATTAGCAGCTGGCTGTGAACAAGTCTCCAGTCCTGTCAATCCACTGTTTCCATGACATTATACTTCATATGAGGGCCACTGAGACAAAATGAAAGGAAGGCTGGCCAGGTGGCACGGGGCAGTGGGCATCACGCAAGGCAAGACTGTGAAAACTGCATAAAGAAAGAAACTGCGATCCTAGGGAGGTGTGAGATAATGAAATATCCAACAAAAAACAGTAATAATTATGAGAATTTTTTTAACCATAAGAAACACATTTATGCCAAAATACAAAAATCAAATATGTCATTTTAGACTTTTCTCTTTCCTTCACCCTCAGCCATTCCTCTGGGTATTCTAGTTGTGCGTGGAGACTGTGATTTGGAGACTTGCCGTATGTACATAGATCGCCTACAGGAGGTGAGTTTCTTTAGCCAATCATTTCTTCTGCTCACTGTTCCATTTTTTAATTAACAATGACCAGCCATATATATTTACTTCTACAACGATGCATTGGGGGAGGAAATGGAAATATGGTGGCCTTGTCTTTTTTGATAGTTAAGCACACATGGCATTTCCCCTTCCCCCACCCCCTACAGCTGCTTCCCCTCCTTAGATGGTGGAGATGGGAGAGGGCTGACTGGGCAGCTGCAGTATGATGTTGCTCTGCTGTGGTCCATGACCATAGCTTAAACGCCTTGTCTTCTTGCCAGACAGCTCACCTGCATTTTTTGAACTAGATGGAATTTCAAAGGGTACCGATAAATAATGAAGGAAAACAGAGATTTGGGGTTACTTAATGTTTTGTATCTAGTATAGACGTCTGTCAGAGACAGCTGGATTTTTGTTTTAAAAAAAAAAAAGTTTAAAATATTAAAAAAAAAAAAAAAGAAAAACCTTCTATAGGAAAGAAAAACCTGTGTCATAAGAATTAGTGTCAGAACATAAAGGAATAATCTTTTTTTTTCTCCTCAATCTGATCTTACCATAGAGAAGGTGAAAGGAAGAGGTCTCACATGTGACATTGCTCTGAATTTGAACGGCACGAACAAAGCCAGGAGACCCAAACCCATCCCTACCATGGTCATTGGCTGTTTTTGCAAAATTTCTAGGGAGAGTATTCAGTGTCCTTGTTCTACAAATAGCAAAAAGCATGGATAACCACTTCTTTATCTTTGTTTCTCGATAAAAGATGCACATTAGAATCACTTTTGGGGGGATGTGGTCTAGACATTTATGTTTTTAAAGCTGTTGGGTGATTTTGATAAATACTCCAACATGAGCAACTCTCTTCCAGACAACATGCTATACATAAGTAAATGTCACAAATAAAGAAGATATATAGTGTCTAAAATCTCTCTGAATTGTACTTGGTTTTGAACCCTAGATTCTGTTTCTCTTGGTGGAAATAAATTCAGGTGAGAGACATAAAATAATGCAAAAATTACTAACTTTTCTCTTTAGCATTGTTAAGGATATCGATGGAATTTCGAATGCAAAATATTTTGAGACAGATGCCAGGTTTTGAATACTGATAAGGATGAGAGAAGAAAAGCCAACAAAGTTTATACAGGCGGCTTCCTTTGGCTATTTTTATCAAAGATAACTTTAACATGTTAAAATTTGTGAACTTTTTAGCATGTGACTCAGGTCCAAATCAATCCTAGAGCATACAGTATCTCATTTTTCAAAATAATGTTTGTCTTTTATTGTGGCACTGCCTTCAAAAAACCTGCAATAAAAAAATGAATCATAATTGATACAAAACTATTTCTTTTTAAAAACTTGGATAACTTAAGATTTCACAGTAGCAAAATACACAACCGATAAACTGATTTTGTTGAAAGTTAATTTACTGTTAGGCTTATCACACCAGTATTCAACAACTAAAAGTAGGATTCTTTTTTTTAAAGAAAGGAAAGAGCAAGCACAAATAAAGAGGAAAAGTTTTAAACCTGGGCTCAGAGAGGAAGCTGATAAAGCCTGTGGGAAGCAGGTATCGGGGATGAAGGTACCCAGGATTGCTGACACCTGTAAATAGAATCCCTACGCTCATTAACAAGGAATCCTGCAGACATGACATTGGTGACAACTTAGTTATAAAACTCTATAAAGGGAGCCTGGCTCTCAGAATCTGCCAGTAAAATCTCATTAATTTCAACCCTGTTAATTTGCACTTCGTGATAATGCAGAGGTGGCCAGTGATTTTCTCTTTTCAGTCTGTGAAAACCTGTTTGCCAAGCAACTTATCGGTATAAACACAATTACCATGACGGCATGTATTTGGTTTAAGATAAATAAATTTCTACGTGCCTACAGGGACTTTAGAAGTTTACTTCACAAGCCAAAAGTCCAGGTGCAAGTTAAATATGACCCCCATTTATTACAACAAAGTTGCCTGTCTTTCAGTTTTGGGCTTCTGTGTCCTCAAAATTGTTATCACTCACCTCTAAACACTGTTTAGGATTTATACGTTTCAATAGCTAAATGGCCTTCCTTCTCTCAGTCCAACTTGGTGTGCTTTTATTATTTTTGGCATTATCTTTGTTTGGCCTTGAAGAATTGGGGAGAGTAAAATGCTTTCCAGATGGGTTTAATAATATGAAATTGGGAGTTTAGTTGATGGAATTGTGGAGGCAGCTTGCTTAAACTAATCTTAAGGTATATGGATTTTTTTTTCCTCCATTTTCTCATTAGGACCTGCAGTCAGTTTCTTCTGGCTCCCAGAGAGTTCATTACCAGGTAACATATAATTGACTCTCCTTGTTTCTTACCTTCTGGCCAAAAGAGGTCCATCTTTCAATTAAATTGAAATCCATATTAAATCTAATATGGATTAGAGTCCGTATCTCCCCTAGGGGTAGCGTTCACTCCAAGAACGAAGTGAAGTTGGCATTCTGATTCTTTTGCATTTTCCTGGTTATGGACAATTCTCATAGAGCAGAAATTTGGGCTGTGGCTTTTCTCCCAGATCACTTGGAAAAGATTATAAAATGAAGTGCTTTCAGTGACAAATACTAGAAAACTCAACTCAGACTAGCTTGGCAGGGAGTCTGTTGGTTCACTTCAGCAAAAAAAAAAAAAAAAGGTTCAGATCCAGGGGGGATTTTATGTACCACCTAGCCACGGTTCATACTCCATTTTTCTGTTGGCCTTTCTGCTCTGTTCCCCTCTTTCGGTCAGTTTCACCTCTGGCCCAAGGCGGCTGCCAGCCGCAGCTGGGGCTGTATTTCTCCTTCACATCCTGAATTCCCTGCTGCTACAACCATCAAGCCAACATTCTGAAATGCAACCTAATTGGCCTGTCCTTGTCTCTTGGACAGGGTCCAGTAGCGCAGCCTGCCTCTCTCTAATGACCCACATCCAGTCCACAGGAGAATACTCACATACCCTTCGCCCCAGCACTCCTTGGGAGTGCAGTTTCTTGCTCACTTTCCCACCCGCACTGTCCGGCACAGGTCTCTCCAGCCACCCTCTTAACCATTAGATTTCCCAGGGGTGATTTAGATACCAGTGCACAGCATCACCCCAACCTGCAAGAGGCACGTGCGAAGTTCTCTGAGCATTCATGTCCCGTGAAAGCCCTTCTCTTTCCGAGACCTCGTCCCCTTGCCAGCTAGGAGGGGTGTGTGGGATCACAGCATGCCAGAGATGCCCTCCAAGTAAACCCTCTCCTGGATCCTTTTATACTTCCACGGCGGGGAAGGACTTAAACTTGTCTAAATTTGTCAATCCTGGTAGCACCTCACTTTAGGTTTTGGTGTCTGTTTTGGTACACCTCAAACTCCGAGTTTAGCATCTCTTTGCAAAAACAGCAAAAGAAAGCAATTAAAAAAAAAAAAAAAAAACAACCCTATGCCTTGTAGCCTCTAGATAGCTTTCTTCCCCTGCCAGCAGATACCCCGCACCCTCAGCCAGAGCAGCCCGGTCATCTTGAGGCTGAGTGACAGGAATGGCCTTGCTGTTCCTATTTGTTTGCATGTCTCTTTCTCAAACAGAGTAACCCAATATTCTAGAGTCCTGTCTTCCGTCTGGCTGCAACAGAAAGGATGAAAATTCACTTAGGGTGTGTTTACAATGAGAGAATAAAGTCTACTTCTGGGACTGCTTTTTACTAACCATCAGAAGGCACATTTCCACTTTATTTTTGAGATAAGGCACAGCATTTCTCGCATCCATTATTTGCATATTTACCTGGAGCCACTATCTAGGTGTCATTTTATTTTTAAAAGTATAGTGCTTTTAAAGACTAGAGCTGCTTTTTACCCTTTAAGGATTGGCACTGGTAAGTAGGAGATTTTAAGAGTCTTTTTTTTTTAAGAGTTTGTTAATTTTTACACATGGACATTTTGAACCTTTGCAATTTTATCAAAACATCTCAGACATTTATTCTAGTTAGTTTTATGAGACTAATACATCTATTTATTATCCTGGCTTATTCAGTGTAGTCACTCTGGCATGAGAGTTTTGATATATGGGCATTGTGCATCATGGTTTCTTTTTACCATGTACATACCACAGGTATCGGGACAGTTGAGACTCTAGAATGTGATAAGGATATTTATTTTATTTATTATTTGTTTATAAAATCATGCAGAAGGATTAATGGTAGTTACCTGTTTCAAAATCTTTCTGTGTTTTTTGTTTATTTGTAGTAAGGTCAAACCCTGGTGTCAAAACTGCTGCATTTTAAATGTCACTTCAAAAGGTTCTGTGCACTGACCATGCAGGATAACCAGTGCAGCGATCAGAGATGAATGTCAGGAGTGTTACTTTGCCCCACACCCCTCCTTGCAGAGTTATAAAAAGCAGGAGCCTTTGGGGTATTAAGAGAAGGCTGGAGTAAAAGCAATCCAGGGAGGCCCGGGATCTACTCACAGAATAGGAAACTTACCTGAGGGAGACTGCGTCTGAGCTAACGTGGCCAGAAAGCAGAGAGGGGTGGCGAGGAACTGTCCTAAGCAGAGCGATGGGGAGCTCGTTAAGGCAAGGACTGAGGGGGTATAAACATTCCCATCTGGCTGGGATCTCAAGCAGATGGGAGGAGGAATGAGTTGGATAGTGAATAAAAAGTTCTTTTTTAGCTACCTTAATTTTGATATGCCTCTTAGATCCAAGAGGTTTTGGTGAGTAGAAAGCTGGATATATGACTTTCAAAGTTCATTGAAAAAATTCAGACCTGAGCATAGAAATTTGAGAGTAATCTAGGGAGAGTTGGCCTAGGGAGAGTCTGCATAAAGAAGAGGGCCCAGTGTCGTATCTGTGTCTGCTGAGCGGCCAGGAAGAGCTCTAGTTGGAGAGAATGATCAGTCAGGAAGAGCCATGGAACCAGACAAGCAGCTGGAAAGCTGGAAATCAAGGAGAAGGTGGTACCAGGAAAGCCAAAATGGAAATATATTTCACAAAAGAAAGCAATGAAATGTGTCAAATGCTGTTGAGAGGCTGAGATGATATATGTTGATTTCTGTATTTTTCCAAGGATATGTATAAGATACATGCGATCCAGGTGCTATTAGTTTTATATAGAAAGTGACACAACCAACTGCCAGGAAACTTAATACTAAATCTTGTTTCCTGATGCAGAAACAGCTATTATATCAGGGTCTCTAGTCTGTCTCGGTGGGAGTTAGGGGGCGATTAGGAGAAAGACCCATAGAAACGGACAACCCCAAAATGCCTTGGATGCTTTCTTAATGAACTTTGTTGTATATGAGATAGAACTAAATATACTTGACAATTAATGTGGTCGAATGAATAAACATCAGTAAGTTTAAAAACTTGAGAAATTCCTGGGGGCTCACTCACTTGCAGTGGGGATTTTAGTTGAATATTTTCTAAGGCGAGAAAAAACTCAGGAGAAAAGCAGCGTTTGGAAAGTTGTACAAGTGCCCAGGACACCTTATCAGTGAGCCATGTGGCAGTTCCTGGCCTTTTAAGCATTTCGTTGCTTGGTTTCTTCCTTTCCCCCAATTCATAATGAATTGCCTACAAAACATTAAGGCTCAGAAATGACACCTTGCATTAACCCAACAAGGCACTGTGGGTTATACGAGACTGTGCTGGGTCCTTACGGCCCGCTGAAAGTTACTGCCTGCACCGTCTCTGAGGCCAGATTACAAAGGCCCCTCCGCCCTCATGGTGTGTCGTGTCACCCGCACCTGACAGGTTAGATGCGTGCAGATTCAGGGTGTTCTTAAGCTTGGCAGATAAACCAGAATTCACAGGGAAACTGGACCCTACTGTTTACTAAAGATGCTTCATGCGGCCACCTCTAGCACGAAATAATTCCTCTACTCACCCCCTGGACTTCATTATATCCCTTCTTAACTCTGAGTCATAAGATTACTAAGGAATAGAGGCAGATTCCACCATGCTAGTAGTTCTCAGCTGGGGGAGACTTTGCCCCTTATAGGGGACATTTGGCAACTTGGACATTTTTGTGTGTCACGACTAGGGGTGGTGGTGCTGCTGGAATCTATTGAGTAGAGGTCAGGGATGCTGCGAAACATCTCATAATGCACAGGACAGTCCCCTACAACAGAGTTAACCCTGAGTCATTCTGATGGCTCTCAGGGCCTGGCCGGGGACCAGGCAGGTGGAAGTCCTAGATGAAGAATGTGGAAGGAGAAAGGAGGAGCAGGAAAAGTAAAGGGAGTAAGGGAACAGAGAGAGAGGTTATCTGTGGATATGGTGGAGAAGCATAAACAGAGAGCCCAGAGCAGTGGAACCAGGAACAATTAGGGGTTTTGCATACACTCAGGGTTTCCCACATTTCTATGGGGTACTGATTGTAGCTGGCACACAGGACTGTGTTTTCAGAATATTATGAGCTAATAATTTGAGATTTTAACAAATACAGGAGGACTCAATAATAGGGGAGAAATGGATCTATTCAGGTGATTCCTACTCTTGAAGAATTAATTTAATTAGAAATAACACTGGAATGGTTAGACTATTTCAAAACAGATGTAACATTTTCAGGAATTTCTTTCATCCTTTAGAGTCTTTACAGATGTCTTTCACTTCCGTAAGAAAACACTCTTGGTCAGATCTGAGTCTCCATCCATTCATTCATCCTCTGATCTTTTTTCCTTTCCTACATCCCTGGTCTTCTTCTGGCAGGCAGGTCCGTGTTGTATTCCACCAGAGCTCTGTCTAGTCCTAGGCAAACAGCCTGTGCCCCCGAGTGTTTGATGTGTCCCCTGCTCCTCATTCTGGCTGCCCTTATCCACCTCTCCTTTCTCTGAAATCTCTTCCTCAGTTTGTTTTCTAGATCTAGAAGAGTCTTTGAATGGACAGATTTAAACAAGTTTAAGGGCGTCCTCCTGGGAATTAATTTATCTTGTCTCAGAGGACAGGGGTTAGCTAGGAAATCAGGAGACTGTTGTTTTTGGGGGGCTAGATCAAAGCTGTCAGAAATGGATCAAGTGGGGAATTAAAGTAAGACTTGCCTGGGACCAGGTCTGTTTGCTGGTGCAGGTGAAGGCATGAGAAGACACAGACACACAGACACACAGACACACACACACACACACACAGAAAGACAGACAGACAGACACACACACACGTTGTTAATGTAAGACTTTTGCACCAGATAAGGGCTCTTGAAAACATTGGAATATCTCTCATTTCATCTTCTACCACACCATCACTGATTCTTCATCTTTCAAAGCTGGATTTGGAAATGGCTATCCTATTTCTGTAAATTCTTCTGCTGCAGGAGTCCTGGGTGGTAAAGTAGTGGGTCTGAAGGGTAAGAGTTTTGAAAGACAAAAAAAAAAAAAACAAAAAAAAACAAAAAAAACCACAGCAGCAAGGCCACTATGTGGCATTATACTTGGGCAGAGACGCATAGACTCTGTTTCTAATCCGTGAGGGTCTGTTCACTGAAGATGAAAGGATAGTGGTATACAACCTGGTGATGGAAAGAGGAAAAAAAAAAGAATGAATAGATGGATTGAGTGCAGGAGGTATCAGGGAAGGCAGATGGGAAATTTGGTACTTAAGAGAGAAGTTTAAAAGTAAAGTGATTATTGACTGGACATTATTACATGAAGCAGAGATTCCCAATTCATAGGCACTTCTGTTTTGCTTCTGCTTACATCTTCCTGAAATTTTATGAAAGAAAAAATTTCATTCACAGTGAAGGTGTAGTTAAACGCTAGGTGAATATTGCCTAATTGGATAACCTACTGGCATGTATAACAGGGCTGCTATGCAGGCATTAAATTATGTGCATTAGCTGTAAGTAATTGAATGTAAATTAAGGGCAAAGTTGGCGTATGTTTGCCAGATAATGGTTCAAATAATTTCCTTATCAGTTACATATAATTCATGCAAATTGACTTTCAAAATATATACATGAGAAATACCAGGTTTGCTTTTGTGCATGCTCTATTTTTAGCATAAGAAACAGATTTTCCATTAGCATATATCCAAAGAGAAAATTCACATATCAGGGATTTTTGAAATGAGTAGTATTTAGTAATATTATTCATTTAAAGAGCATGCAGTTTTAGAAGATAGACAGGAACATGGTCATGTCCAAGGTTATACGATTCTGCCTACACCATAGAGCAGGGACGGTTGCATTCATATAAATCATAGCATTTCCAGGAAGAAAAAAAACATCACAAAATGAGCGAGTCAAATATCTTATCTCTTTGATGAATCAGTGATTTGATTATGCAGTTTGAGAGGACCGAGGACACAGGAAGCCCTAAACTAGAACTGAAAGCTGTTGACATGATGGTTAGAGGCACAGCTCAGAGAATTATGTGGCTGTCTCTACATCTATGTGGATGTAGATGTTTTTGCACAGTCACACTTCTTAAGTGTCTGCAGTCAGGGATTACTGAAAGGTGCGTATTTTTGAGTTTGTTTTTCGGCTGCATCAGAAACTGTCTTGGTACACTGATTTTAATGTGCAGCATTCACAAAATAAACATACGTCTCACCGTTTGACTGTCATTTGTGTAGTGACAAGGTTGTTGGCATCTCCATCATAGTGGGTCCAGGAAGCTGTGGATCCATGGCCCCATGAAATCCTGGGGGCCGATACTTGATCTCCTGCCAAGGGCTGTTTTGTTTCCATATTTCCCCTTTTCCTGCTCAAGTCTGATTCACAGTCTGCACTGCATTGTTGGTCATACTCCTGCTGTCCCTGAGACCAGGATTCCTTGATGCCAGGGCCACCTGTGTGCCAGACCCTCTGTGATGACACAAGTCACCTGATGTGACACCCACAATGTATTAGCATGGAAAGTTTTAAGACAAAAATCACAGCAAGTTCAGTACAGTATTACCTCTATGCTAACGTCATCACCACGCACATGTAATCTGATTCTTTTTTGAGTAGGAGAAGCAGAGGTATAGGCAGGCGTGCTGCAGGAGCTCCCCGAGCTCTGAGTAGGAAGAGCCTCATCACCTCTGTGGTCACCGTAAGCTGAGACCATCAGAGCGTGAAGAAGTTTACAGACCCTGGCTTTGAGTTTCTGTCCTTTTTTTTTTTTTTGACAATCTGCTTCTCTTGATTTCTGCTCCACTTTTAATCCATCCCACTGTACATTTGTCTTTGCTGTTAAGTCCTCAAGGTCTTTCTCTTGACTTTCATTAGCTACTTGTGTCCTAAAGTCGGCCAGGCTTTATAATCCTGGCTTATCTGAGTTTTCCAGCTGTACACAGTTCTAGACTTCTGCTTGGCCCTTAACTCCCCACCAAAGTATACCTTTCTGGTGTGTACCCTTTTGTACCTTTCTCCTCACTGATAACAGAGCTACACACACAGATATACATGCATACACCTACGGGGTTTTGTGGGGTTTTAAAGATAAAAATGGATACATTCCTATGTACTCACTATACGTATTATACTACAATTTATTTTTAACAGTAGTATACCATGGCCATTATGTCTTGCTAATAAATGAAGCTCTAATTCAGTCTTTTAAAACTGCTGCTCTATTCCATGCTATAGGTTTAACTTTATCTCTGTGGATAGACATTTAGGTTATATACAGTTTCTGCCTTTAAAAAAAAGAAACAATGTTACAATAAGCACCATCATGCAGATTTGAAATAAAGTTGTAACAGAAATAAGCCACCTATTAATATTGGCCATACTTGTATGCGGTTTAGAACTGCAGTCACATGGCACATACAGCAGAGTTATGGAAACTATAATGAGAATGATCTTTACATGAATCTCCGTTCCTTGTCTCTGGATTGTGGTTCTCTGATGTTCCCACTGACAAACATATTTCTATGGGATTGTTAAGCAGATGGGTACACGGGAGTGGCAAGTAGGCAGCAGTGTGCCTGGGAAACATGGGAGAGGAAGAACTCTGAGTTACCAGGCAGTGAACAGCCTCTTAAGAAATACTGAAGATTAGTTTAACAGTTAGCAAAAGCTAAAACTATGGGAAAATCCTTCAACACCAGAGTCAAAGGAAGGTCTTCATAGCCAGTAAGGTCATTCTTAATTTTGCTTTCCTCATGTTTTTGCTTGAGTTGAGGCAGGAACCTTCTCTCAAACTTGACCTATACAATCCCCATCCATCCTTCAAAACCTTCAATATTATCTAATTCCTCTAGAAGGCATAAAACCTGGGATACAAGGTTCTGTAGTAATAGAGACCTGTAACTGAATTATACCACTGAATAGCTGGATACTTCTGTGAGTTTACTTAAATTCTCAAAGCTGCAGTTCTTCATTTGGGGCTTGATTTTAGGTGCTGGAAAGAAGGTTGAGGAAGAACAGAGAGGTAGGTGGCAGGAGAACAGCCACCAGCTCAGGGAGCTTCAGGTGCTTCATACTCTAATTGCCAGGACCTTTGAAATAGTAATTCCTGTTTTTTATTGTCAAGGCATTTTAGTGATTAGAATCATCTGATTTTGTTGAGTCCTCTCTGACCTAAGCTTTTGATTATTTAAATTAGTAGCTGTTTAATTTTGGTGGGATCTCAGATCGCTTTGATAATCTACAGAAAGCAGTGAGAAAGGCACATAGACATCGACATACTAAACTTACATAAAATTTCAGGGAGTTCAAGGATTGTTAAACATACCTTGAAGTATTTTAAAGAGCTCCATGGCTTTAAAAACTATGTTTTCACAGAGCAAACGTAACATACTCCGTAAACAAAACCCCTGTAAGGAAGTTGAGTTACATCAAGTGCTTTGTGGGTCAAGGTGCAAAGTGAATAACTGAACAGAAAATAAGCAAAATAAATCAGGCATCTGCATAAAACTCTCCAGATACACAGACACTTGCACATATAAAAAGGTAAACAATTATATCAATATTACATAAGCTAGTTATGTGGGTGAGATAATGTATCAGTCTGCATTTTATTAAACTAAATAACACCCAGCATTCTTGAATTTGAATATTCTAGCAATGACGTTATCAATCTTTAGGATTTTCAAGTGTTAAATCAAGCATTTCTGTATTTCAGAGTCATTTTTTACCTGAGGAAATTCTGATATTTTTTCATGGTGGTCTCTGTAGCACATTTGACATCAAACTTAAGAAAGTATCCTTGGTGTTTAAGTCCCTTTAGTCTTAGAGAAGACAGTCACATTTCTGTTTGACATCTTTATTTGTCTTCCACAGTTGCCACCAGATGTTTCAAATCACTTTCAAATTTCTTGATTTATAATTACAGTTCTCACCAAACTGAGACATGTTGGTAGCTTTACATATTTTATAAAACTACCTTAAGAGTCTTTAGTCCCTTTAAAATAAGATACCACGTGTCCAAATATAATTCTCAAAATGTTAAACATAGTTCTCAAAAAATAGGTACATGTCAAGATTTCATTTGACTCAAAGCCAGTTCAAAACAGAGGAATATGCATTTACCTCTGTATCCATAGCTGTATCAAGTCTGTGTCTCTAAATATAAACTGTGGTACCAGTTCTGAGTGAGATCAGTTTTTCTTCTATCAGTTATTTAATTTGCAGAATCCATTCATATTAAAAAAAATCTATATCCCTAAGATTTCTAATAATGGACCTCCTTTTCCTTTTGTCCCTGTAACTTCAGGCTGATGGGTCTAAAACTTCAGCATATATCAGCCTCACCTAAAAGACTGCTGAGTGTCACCCCCAGGGTTTCTGTAGATCTGGGGCGACACCTGGAAATTTGTGTTTCTGACTTCCCAGCTCATACTGCTGGTCCAGGTTCATACTTTGAGAACCACTGATTTAAGCAAAAGCTCTGCCTGAGGATCACGTGGGGCAGATTAAACCCCTAAAGAAGCCAGTGCAACCTCTGACTGGCTCTCTTGTTACCTCTTCTGTGTTACTCTCACTTCCTTCTCCTGTCTCCCTCTGTACCCACAAGACCCTGCACACTCAGCCTTACTCCAGGCATGCTCCTTATATCTGCACATCTCAAATCTCGAATAAGGGTCAAACTAAACTCCCCGTGTCCTCCCCGCAGAGACCTAGCCTCCCTCTTCTTCTGTCCCATTTCTGTCAGTGATCTCAGTTTCACTCTGAGCCAGGGCTAGAATATACCACATCATGTGTTGTAAACTAGAATGTGCTTTTTATTTTTTTTTAAATTATTATTGCCAGAGATACTTGGAGTCGGGGACATGCTGGTACCTATGTAGAGAACTGACATGTAAACGACAGCCAGCTGCCAGCAGTTCTCCAGATTCATAAAGGGAAAGAGATTTCCCCAAAGGAGTCAGTGTTCCCAAGTTGCAGAATTTATGAATGTTTAACGGGAAAATTGAAAACCTCCTGGAAATTGTATGTGAGAGTTGTTATGTGAAATAATTCATTGCAAAGCAGAGCCCATGTGTGTGTTTTAAGTGAAAAGTATGAGTTGGTCTCTCATCAGCACTTTGTGTAGGAAACGATGCTCACCTTTAGAGCCAGGGTGGAGTGTGGAGTGAGGGACGCCCCTCAGGTCGTTCAAATGGAGCCACGAGGATGTGTTTATCTCTTTCCAGGACCATGAAACCTCCCTCCCCAGGGCACTCTCAGCCCAGAGACTCTCCCCACGGTGGTGCTTTCTAGACGGTGAGTGTTTCTGTATTTCCTTGAGAGGTGAGGGTCGGGGAAGCCGCCGGGCAAGGCACTGATGGATAGAGTGGACTCCAGTTTTCCAAGATTATTCAGAAACTCTCCTTGTGGCACCATGTAATTGGTATTTGCATCTCAAATGACGTGGACTTGATGTTACAACACAGTTTGCTGAAGTTACTTCCCTCAAAGCTAGTTGGTTAACTTTGGCCAAACTTCTCAGCCTCAAGTTGCTTAAGATAACATCCCCCTTACAGTGCCCCTTTTCCTAAAACATGGCTAGTGCCTGTCTTCAGTTCAGGCCAGTAGATGGATTCCATCAACATGGGGTAGGTACCATGTTAGATGTTTGCATTTTATGGAACTTTCACGTTATTTTCAGTAAAACCTCATTTCAGTATGAGGTATAAATTTTTGTGAAAGGGTCAGCATTTTCAGTTGCATTCAAATCTGCTCTGCTGAGCATGAGATTTTGAATGCATAATAGGCCAGTTGTTTTCTGATTGGTTAATGACCCAGTTTCCATCACTCCCTCCCTAGATGCTGCCTAATCCCACTTTTTTCTCCAGTTACCCATTTTACAGTACGTTCCTGCTTATGTCGTCCCAGTGTATCTCTCTTGTCCATGTGGACAAATTGGCTTTCACTCTAGACCTTTCTTTTGTTTACCTGTGTGTGCATCTGAAAGGATATAAATGTGGAAAAGAGAATGACAGGATGTGTGAGGGTATGAACGTTTTATGAAGATGAGCACTCGTATCTATATAAAATCTAACCCACATAAATCATGACATAGGTTTTCATTACGGGCTTGTCAGCTGCCTCTGAAAATAATTGATACTGCTTTTCCTCCAGTTGCTTTATTCCCTAGTGATGAGAAACATAATCAATTTTTTTTCTGAATCCACAGAGGAATAACTTACATTTAACAAAATTAGGAAAAATGTGTATGAATTGTTATCTACATACAGTCTTAAATAAAATTACAAGTATGGTTAATGGTCTTAACCTAGACATTAGTTTTACTCTAGAAATAGTTTCATTGAAAACATTTAAAAGGTGATTGCTGTCATGGTTAAAGGAACAAAGTACTGTAAGTCCTTCTCAGGCAGATTTTATTCCCTTGTTGCTTTCGGAGGGCAGGAGCCATGACTGTCTTGTTTCTTAGCTCATTTCCCTTGGAGAGAAGCTACTTGTTAAATATTTATGATTTTTGAGTGATTATTTGTGTTTTGAGTTTTTCCCTCTAGTATTATGTACTTTGTAGAAAATCAATTTATAATATTTGGACTCTGTTAGATTTAAATGAGGAAGAACCTAATTCTTTTGAATATTAAGAATAATCAGATTAATTTCCAGAAACCCAAAGTCTGTCATTAAGATTTGTTTTTCTCAAACTACAGATGCAGCCCCATCCCTTATAGGAGTGCTTCAATAAATTTTGTTGTTGCTGTTTTAGCTGTCTTCAGACAGGACTTTAGGGACTCAATTTTAAAGTGAAATGATTCCTTTAATACCAGGTGTGGTCCCTGGCTCTGCATCTTCAAGCTGTTTTCCAAAATGAGCATCACTTCCTCGGGAAGTCAGGCTACCTCCAGTTTTTTTCTAGCTTTATTGACTTGATAAATACCTACTGAGTCCCAGCTCTTTTTAAGGTTCTATGCTAATACCTGGAGGTTAGAATAATAAATGAAACACAGACCTTTAAAGAGGCAGACGTGTTAGTCTCAGTTTTCCGTGAAGGTAGTTGCCGTAAGAAGTGTACACAAAAGGCAAGTGTGCATACAGGAGGGAGCAGCAGCTTCTGTGTGGGGCAGGGAGGTGGGGCTGAGGGAGGGTCGCACAGAAGAGGTGAGTTAGGGAGGCGTATGTAATGGGGACGGGCTTTCTTAGCAGTGGGATGGCAGGGGCAGAGGCATGAAGTCCTGAGTTTTTCTAAATAGATTTCAGGAGTGGCCAGTAGTCCAGCAGGTTTTTGACTGTCATAGTAGAAGAGAAGGTTGTAAATCGGGTGCCAGATCACAGGACTCTCTTAATGCCATATGCATTTTTTTTTCCCTAGCAACTTCTGCTGATCGCTTTTATCGAATAGACAGATCTCAGGTAAGTTTTCTTGAGGCTATTTATAAAAGTGAAAAATTCCCAAGTAAATATACTTGATTGGTAACTAATCTTACACATTTTTTTAAACTAAAACACCAAAACACATTAAATTCTGGAATGGTACTCATAGTCTCAGCTAGGAACTTTTTGGTTGTCTTCACATGTTTTGTGATTTGTGGACCCAAGGTAATAAGGCTTAACCTTGAAAATGAAGACAGAAAATAAGTAGGCGTGTAGATATTGTCATCAGCCTGCACTCCAGATTTTCATCACATGGCTACTTTTCGTGCTTCTTAGCCAAATTTTATGCATTATAAAGTTTATTTCTGGTTAGCAAATTTGACACCTTTGAGTTTGTGTGTGTATAGATAGATAGATAGATAGACAGACAGACAGACAGACAGACAGACAGAACTAACTCCCCACTTCCAGAATGAGAAAAAAGATGCTTCTGCTCAATGCTAACAAGTGCTCCCACTGTCCATGTTCTCCTGAAAAACCAAGTACAGAATGGAAGCCAGGGATAAAACCAGTTGTCAGTCATGCCACTCAGCTCTGACCAGATCCTGGGGGTGGAAGTCTAGGTCATCGCACACACACACACTGGCCCAAGGTGCATTCTTTGATAGTTTTTGGGCAGAAGAAGAGGCAGGAGCATCTCTGGTTACACCTATCAGGATCCTGGTCAGAGAGTCCCAAACCAAGAGGGACTCAACTCTCCGCCTCATCAGCCTCTTGCTGCGTGTTGCTTCAGGGAGGGATGTCCACTGGTCAGGCCTCTTGAAAATATACTGTGGTCATTTTGTGTCACAAAATTTCATTATTCCTCAAGACCAAGCAGGCTTTGTTTTGTTATTTCTTCAGATAATGCATTTGAACATTCCATTAATCATCTGACAGACTTCTTTTTCTTCCTCAGGAACATTTGCACTTTGTGATGGAGATTTCACAAGATGAGGTTTTTATTCTGGACCCAGATATGGTGTTATCCCAGCAGGCGGGGACGCCTCCAGGAATGCCTGATCTGGTGGTGGAGCAAGCCTCAGGGTGAGTGGGCTTCTTCCCTGGTACTGTGGTGGTGGGGCTGGCCGCAGCCGTCATCCATGTCTGGGTTGGCCTTGCACTTGACATTTCTAATGCAATCAAACTATTTTGAAATAGGGTTTCCTGTGTCTCCTTAGAAGACAGTACAGCTGGTTCATTATAAGTCTGTCTGAGGAAGGGCTGGCTGGAATGACTCTTTCCCACCCAGATCCATATCATGTGTGAGCCTCCTCTACCTGCCACACCCACACCTCCTGCCAAACTAGAAACCACTAGTACTTGCGTTTGTGCATGTGCATCTGTAATGCCTGTATTAAAAGTAAAAATTGACCCTGGTGGTTTGACGATTATTTTTCTTTCCCTCCTTCACTTCCTCCTCCTTTTTTTTTTTTTTTTTTTGCTATATTTAGGCAGCCTGAGACAAGTAGATTATACAACAATAACTATGAAATATCAGAAAATTATTATGAGCCACATAGTGTGCTAAAGGCCTTTCTTATATCCCTGTTACTTCATAGTGACTTAATCATCTTAAGTCTCTGGCCTTATTTCCTCATCTGTAAAAATGGAGGGGATAATACCTACTCGGAATTGTTTGAAAATTAAATGAATTAATATATGGAAAATTAGGGTAGTCTGTGGCACTTGGTAGACACTCATTCCATATTATGTTATTGAAATCATCATCATCATTTCAAAGTGACTGCAGATTTGGTGCTGTTACTATCTGTCCATAGATAACAAAATTGAGTTTTTGTAACTTAGCCAATATTACACAGAAAATAAAAGGGAAAAATTGAGATTTATTCCCAGGTTTTCTGATGCTAGAGTCCATGCCTGTTTTAACCACCATGTTGAACCATCGAAATAGCAGTATTTCTAAATTATTTCAAAAATTCAAAAAGATTTATTTAGAGAGCTGTGTGTGTGTGTGTGTGTGTGTGTGTGTAGTCTAATGAACTTCAGTGGTTTCCTCATAGATGGAGGTGATACAGTTAAAACGAGGATTTCCCTGGAAAACACACACACGTGCACTTAGGTGGCATTTGCAAGTTGCACCCATACTTACGCAGCACTAACAGACGTGTTCACGTGCAGTAGCCCTCATCCTTGTTCAGCCCCGTTCACTTATTTGACCGTTGCTGCTACTTCTGAGTCACCCTGAGAAAGAGCAGCCTAAACCTGGGGCTGACTTTGGATGCTTGACTGTCAGGTGCTCTTCTTCCTCGCAGAATGACAGACTGGTGGAATCCCGCCCTCCGGAAACGCATGCTCAGTGACAGCGGGCTGGGAATGATAACTCCGCACTATGAAGACTCGGATCTGACAGATTTCAGCCACTCCCGAGGGCTACAGTAAGAGTTCTCTCTCTCTCTCCTTCTCCTGGGCGCCACCGTGATCGCTGGGCGAGGGTTCTGTGGGGTGTTCACCAATGGGAAGACGTCTCTGTTGAGTGATGCTCAAGCCATCTCCTGACTGTGGTTTGGCATTTTGTCCACCTTGCTCACTGAACCCACCCCCAAGCTCTTGACGGAGCCTCACTTTCCGTTTCTCTTGCTCCTGAGCCTCAGCGAGTCCTTGGATGTGGATATGTAATTACTCTGAACCTCACTTGTGTTTGCTTTACTGGAATCCAGTGTTGACCAGATGCCCGTGTTTGCCACGTCATGGGGACATGCGTGGGAGTGACTGTGAATGGTTTGGAAGTGACGTTGAGCATTTTATTTGTGTGAACATTTGGACTTGCTGCTATAGGTCTGTTTCATTCGTCTCCAGTTCTGAGCCTCTGGATGTGATAAGTGTGACTGCCAGGTGGTTTTGCTGGCAAACCTGCAGAGCCGTGGGTGCCGGGTTTTAGTCTCTCTGGGTAGACGATGCTGCATTTGTTCATCGGTCAGAAGAGCGGGTGTGCTTTCTTCCGAGGGCTGATCGTGGCTGGAAAGTAGGATGAATGTTGAATTTTGCAGCAGGATTGGTACACTCGTGTCCAGCGAATCCTCTGTCCTGCTACCCTCCCTGCGGGAGCAGGAGGTGCACCCTGTGGTCACAGACACAATCATTTGCACCCGTGGTTTGACTTGAGGCCGGTCACCCTATCTCAGAGGCTGTGCAAGTTCACTGTAACTCATGAGATCAGGCTGGTTTCCAGTCCTATTCAAGGTCCTAATCAAATAGGGATGGTGGCCTTGTAGCTATGTGGTCTTACAATTTTTACTAAATAACAAAATTACTAAGAGTCTTAGAAGCCCAGGGTTAACTGAAGAGGCAAGACAATGCATTGTTTCTAAAGGAAGACCAGAAGAAATTTCGGTATGACAAAGGGGAGAAAAATGAGAAATCTGAAGCTAATTATTTCTCTGGTAAAAGTTCTACTCAAGACACCCCAAGGGCAAAAGGTGACTTCGTTTTAATTGCTTCTCTGTATTACCTCTTACTTTGTGGTGTGAGGACTGGAAAGGAAAAAGTGAATTACTATGGATTTTCCTTTTTAATTAAACCTTGTTGTTAGTTTCTGATGGCATTTTGATTGCTTACAATTCAGGGTGTTTTTTCATTTCTCTTGTATACGGAATTGAGACTTGTGAACCAGGCTGAGTCAGTCACCTGCTGATGGCTGAAAAAGTGGTCATCTAGCTTCTGTAGGTTTATTTGAAAATTAGGGTTTTAATTAGCTGTAGAAATAGAAATTCAGCCTAGGCAAACCTGATGAGCGCTTCAGTGTTCTTACATCCAGGCTATTTCCAAAAAGTGGGGTGTGAACTCAATCTGGTTTCCTATACCCTGATTTTTCTCTATATAGTATATTAATGTATATATCATGATATATGAGATTGTTTCTAAGATAGTAAATATTCTTTCCAAGGATCAAAAATAAATGTACCGCATTATATAATAGCCAAGTTCTTACAACGCTTTATCAAAAATCAACTCTTATTTTTTATTTAGGTTTTATTATCCTTTCAAGGATTTGTCTTAATTTTTTGATCTTCAATTGGCAGCTACTAGTTTTCCTGGTTATTTATACTACCTTAGCTCTTAAATGTCTCAGAGCAGCTGACTCCCTTTTAAAAAATTTTCAGCCAAGTCACTTAGAAAATAAAGTAACATTCAAACATTCAGCTTTGAGTCTTTCTAGCTGAATCTCCAGACACTGTGCAACAGAGACAAGCTGTCCCCACTGGGCTCAGTTTAAATCCCTGACTCACAGAATATGTGAGCCAAATACAATGGTGGTTTTAAGTCACTTAAAAAAGTAAATACTTTACCTTACTCAGTTTGTCTTGTTAATTCTGAAAATTTTGTGTGTGTTCATTAATTCCTTAGGAAGAACAGCTCCTTATTTACTTCAGAGATCATCTCTGATACAAACAGCTATAACTGCAGTTATAAAATAATGCAATGATGTAATAAATGTATATTTCATATAAATATGTAACGTATAATAAGGTCGGTAACAGCTCATATTGATACTTGCTACATGCTTTATACTGTAGTTAAATTATCTTTAATTCTCTCAACAACTTTTAAATCTCACCGTTGCTTAACAGGTGAGTAAACTGAAGCTCATAGAGTTTAAAGTATTCATCTGAGGTTACCCAGGATAACAAGTGTGGGGATTGTGGTTTGAATCCTAACTCTGTGCTTTTCCGTGGTGCCGCAGTGTCTTCCCATAGGGCCAGTGCAAAGGCCCCAGAAAGATTTAATTTGGTATCTACTTTTTAAAGCATTTATAAAGTGAAAAATTCTACACTAGAGGGAGACTATGCATATTAAATATATACTGCTGAAAATTTACTCACAAGGAAATGTGGTTGAGAATTAATTTTAAAGCATTTGTTTTTGTTCTTTAAAAAAGATTGAAACAAAAAATAAACATAGGCTTTTATTTAAACATTATTAAATATATGTTAAATATGCCCCAACTTAAATAAGCATAAACATTATAGGAAAAACACTAAGATGCCAAGCAGCCTGAAATACCATGTTGCTGTTTGCATTAGGTCTTTCTGTCCGTGCCAGCATACTCAGTAGTACAACAATACTTACTGCTTTATGGGATTTTTGCTTTATATTATCTTTTTACTTTTTATCACCTGTACTGTACAATGCATACACTTTTAGAACTTGCCACTTCATGCAGCATATTTTTAAAGTTCATTCATATTGATATATTTATGGATTTTAAGTCATTTTGTTTGGTATAGAATATTTTCATTCTACAAATATGCCATAACTTATTCCTCCATTTTGATACTGAGTTCTAATATTTTATTATTTAAAAACACAGTGAAAATCCTGCTGTGCGTCTCCATCCGTGTCGCAGAGTCTGTATGCAGCTTTAGCTCTGCTCAGTGCTGCACAGTGTACTGTCCCATTAGGAACACTTAAGAATCAGTATGTGAAAGGGCCTGAAGCATTGCTGTCATGTTCTAGGTATTTCTAGGCATCAGCTGCTTTCAGCTTTAAAACCCAGTCAACTTGGAGATAGGAAAAGTTCAATTTTAACATCCTGTTTACACTGTTAAATTAACGTATTCTAAAAAAGGGGGGGAGGTGGATTTGAAATTCTTAGAACTGAGAATACTATTTATCAGAATTTGCAGGAAACTGCTGAAGTGGTATTCACAGAATGATTTATGACTCTAAATATTTATCAAGAGAGAAATGATTGTATACATATAAAGCATTCCATTTGATAAACTGGAAAAAGAATCCTAAAGTGGAGAACAAAGAAAAAAGAGGGAAGAGAAATAATACAGACAAAATTAATGATTAACCAAGAATAAAAATTTTGAAAATTGGTTCTTTAAAAAGGTAAATGAGAGACAAAATTCTGAGATGATTAATTAAAAAAAATATGGGAGGTAGAAAAGAATGTAACTACAACGCCTTCCCAGCTCATGCTCCCTCCATGGCACCCAGTCAGCATCTGTCAAGAGACCCGTCCCCCTCTGAGCTCCACCTGACCCAGCACCCGCCCCCACCTGCCCTGGGCGGTTGGGGCTCCTCATGGTTTTCTTAGTTTCACCTTAAGCTTCTGAGAGCCACCAACCTCCCTCCGAGAGCAGACAGAATGAACAAACAGAATGAATTAGACTTCTATTATTACTGGAAATGGTTACATTTATATTAAAATTCCATTTAGGTACATTACAATTTATGGAGAAGGATGTATACAGTCTTCCCTTGGTATCTACGGGGACTTGGTTCCAGGACTGAAATCCGTAGATGCTCAAGTCCTATAGTCAGCCCTCTGTATCTGCAGCTGTGCATCCACAGATTCAACCATGCATCATAAACGTAGTACACGATCCACGATTGGTGGACTCTGCAGATTTGGAACTCACAGCTATGGAGGGCCAACTGTGTGTATATACATAACACGCTGTATATATAGTGTGTTTGTGTGTATGTATGTAATAGCTTTATTACCCTCTTATCTTCAGCTATTTCCTTTACCCAGTTTTCTTTTGGGGGGGTGGACTTAAGGTGATAGCCTGACTCTAACACATGTAGATGTTCCGTGTGTGTGTGTGTGTGTGTGTGTGTGTGTGTGTGTGTGTGTGTGTGTGTGTGTGTGTGTATTGTCTACTTATGCACCGGTCCCCTCGGGGAGAGTACAATTCCAAAGAAGGATATACAACACATACAGGGTTTTCAAATCCTGTTCACAGGATTTGAACACAGTAGAAAACAATCTTTAAGAACTGATTTTGAAATAAATTGGTGAGAGGTGGCTGACTCACATTGTTACTGCTAGGACTATAATGAATTTGTCTTTAAGTTGAAAAAAAATGTTCAGTGTCTAAGAAAGTACTAGTGAAATAACATGTTTCTGGAGTTGTAAGTTGTTCTCATCACTACTTGTACCATCACAATTCATAACAAGACTGTATTTCATTTTGGCAGAAGATTCATAAGGAAGTCATTAACTAAAAATTTAGCAGACAGAATCTGAGCCCTGAGGAAAACTTTTCCTGACTTAAGGATCTAGAAGATAAAAATAAATAGGCACTGAGTGAAAACTCTGGTTTATTCTTTCCAAGTTATCTTTGAGGAAAGGACAGACTTAGCGCTGAGTCAGGTGGGTTAAGGGGAAACGGGTAAACGGACTGGGAAGGATTCTTTAGTCTCTGAATATGAATAATCTTCTCTAGTTCTTATATTTTGGGGGGTTTATGCAAAACTCCTAAAATTGACTGCAGATGATGCACTTTTTCTTAGTATCTCCAAGTCCTGAGCCCTGAAGAGTGAAGGTGAATGTCACAAAGGTCAAAATAAAAGTTCTTGCCATGGAACTAAGACGCTGGGGAGACAGCGCGGGGAGCCATCCAAAGGCAGACATTCAGTGCAGACATCTGTGCTCTGCGGTCTGTCACCTGCTTAGCTAAAGCAGGGCTGATGGCTTTTACTGATGGGTAGAGCATTTCTGCCTCTAACAAGAGACAAGTGTTACCAAAGTTGAACTGTAATGTATCTGGTCTGATTTATGATTTCAATGGAATTCTAAGAAATGGGTTGTGCCATTCAGATAGTCATTCATTTATTGAGATAATGTATATTGCGCATCGTCTAGGTAGGAGCAATATGTATATCTGGGCATTGGTGACATACAACTAAATGAGAAAGTATTGTCTTTGAAGAACTCCTGTTTAAAAGGTGAACATCACATAAACCAGTGATAAGTGTGACAATGGATAATATGCATAAAGTGGTTTGGAAATGAGGAAAAAGAATTTGCTGCTTCCAGTTTTCACATGAAAATGATGAGTATTTAAAAATTTAATGAAAACGCAAGCCTCAAAGGAAAAAAAAAGGGGCTTTTAAAGGGCTCTGTGCTTATTTTCTTCAGCTTTGGTCCATGGACAGATAAGTGTCTGCTTTTCATCATTATGTAACCAGAAATGCCTCTCAAATAACTGAGTGTATTCTGTGGCAGTCTGACGTCACTCCACCCGATGTGTGCTTAAGGAAGCTGGTACAGCTGGCAGATTCTTTAGGGATATCCCAAACCCCTCATAATACTGTAAACTGAACTGTGGACCTTTTCAGTGTGGCCTGCAATTCTGAACCACCCTACCAAGAAGATATCCCTGAAACCTCCCCTCTTCCAAAAACTCAGAAGTTCTGGGCTGAACATAGGAGTAATAGCTTCATGCCTCTCTTGTATTCAGCTGTTTGCTTACCCAGTTTCTTCCTGGAACATTAGGTGATGGTCTGACTCTAATAAAAAGGAAAATTGTGCTTATTGTCAAAGCTCTAGGTTTGCAACAGGCAGACAGACTCCTGGGCAGTGATTTTGGTTGTGGAAATATCCTTCGAGCATCACAATCAGATAAGAGGGAGAAAATTAATCTTCTTAGTGGGCTCCAGGTTTTGCTGGACTGTATCTTAGAGATGAAATCAGTGCTGTCAGGATAGAGACGGTCCCTGGCATCTGCGTCACTCAGATAGTTGGGTTCCGTCCCTCCTTCCCTTTGGGCTGACTCTTGCTCTCTGGCTGATCACTCAAGCTGGAAAAGCTGCAGTTTAGCTGACGTGTGTCTTCCTTTCTTCTCCTTTCTCTCCCTGCCTTACCTCCAGTCGTTATCCTCTCTGTTCAGCCAAGCACATAATGATACTCTGTCCCTTTATGTATGCAAAATAGTGAAGAAGCAATTTTGCTTTGTTCTTTCTGCTCCTCAATTTGATCCGGGGAATTAACATATTAAAATAATAAAGATGCGCCAAATCCCTGACTCAGAGACTTGTTGCTGTTTCACAGGTGAGAAAGTCAGAGAGAACTCCGGTGGATGCTGGCAGCTGTAGGCACTGCTGCTGAACACAGTGTTTGGGCGGGGTGGGGAGGAAGAACTGTTTCTAGAAGCTGATGCGGTGAGATGTTAGCATGTCTCCCATGTCCTGTCTCTAGATTATTTTGGTTACACGAGTGAAGTTTAGTCCTTGAAGAGGTTTTGGATGTTCTTTGGATGGAGGGGCAGAAACTTGGCATTTGGGGAACCATAAACCATCAAAATTTTATGGATGGAACAGAATTCTCAGATTTCCAACTAAAGCCAGAGCATTAGGATGTATGGGGGCAATTTGTACAGAAAAGCACTTTTTCTTGAGTTTCCTAATAGGCAGAGAGCAGTGGAAAGGGCCTCTCAGGGAATTACTGAGTCTCCTTTAAAAACAAAACAAAGGAGATTTCTTCTCTTTCCTTCCAACAACACACTCTGCCTTAGGGCATTAAGGAAAGCAGGTAGGAAGGTAACAGAGTCTTTTGTGACAAAATCATTTAAGCGCCCTTCTGAAATTGGGCAAATCACTCCATCTCCGTCTGCACTCGGGAGCTTAGAGTCAGTGCTATCATGCCAGTATAGGAATGGGAATTTTGTTTTGTGCTCAGTGGTTGTGCTGGAAGTGACACGGGGACCTGCTCTTATTCGTCATCTGTGTCCCCTGGGAGCAGTGGCTGCTGGTGCAGGGTCACATTGGAGGCCTTTTGCATGCGGTTGGTCCTCTCTTCCCGGATACAGTCCTGAGTCTTCCTGGAGGACCTGACGCTGAGATCTCATCAGCTTGGTAAACGGAGCGAGGACGTGGGGCATGTCGGACTGGAGTCAAGCTAGAAGATGCTGGCAGAGGTGTGGCGGGTGTTAGTCCTGCATAATAAGGGCGTGGCTCTCCTCGACGGCCCAGCTTTTTAAGCATCAGGATTAAAGTTTAGTCAAGAGTGACAAGAACCGGAGACCGGCGATCTAGCAGCAACTGGAGCAGCATGGCCAAACCTTGTGGGGTGTGCCTGAGCGGGGAAGCCTGCAAACAGGTAGATGTCTTCAGGCAAAATCTTTTCCAGGAGGCTGAGGAATTCCTCTGCAGATTCTTGCCTCAGAATATCATATACCTGAATCAGCTCTTGCAGGAGGATCCCCTCAGTGTGACTGACCTGACTTCTCTCCGGGCCCCACTGGGCATCCCCATCCCAGACCCTCCACCCAAGGATGATGAGATGGAAATGGATAAGCAGGAGAAGAAAGAAGTCCCTAAGTGCGGCTTCCTTCCTGGAATTAGAAGGTCCTGACCCTGCTTGCTCTGATTAAGCCAGAAGTCTGGACTCTCAAAGAAAAATGCATTCTGGTGATCACATGGATCCACCACCTGACCCCCAAAATTGAGGATGGAGATGACTTTGGAGTAGCAATCCAGGAAAAGGTGCTGGAGAGGGTAAATGCAGTCAAGACCAAAGTGGACGCCTTCCAGACAACCATTTCCAAGTACTTCTCAGAACGCGGGGATGCTGTAGCCAAGGCTTCTAAGGAGACCTGTGTGATGGATTACCGGGCCCTGGTGCGCGAGCGAGATGAGGCAGCCTATGGGGAGCTCAGGGCCACGGTGCTGGACCTGAGGACCTTCTATGCTGAGCTGTACCATATTATCAGCAGTGACCTAGAGAAAATTGTCAACCCAAAGGGTGAAGAGAAGCCATCTATACACTGAGCCCAGGGTTAGAAGGGAAATAAATGACCTATATACTTTGTGTGGATTTAAAAAAAAAAAATGTTAAGAACCGTCCCCCGGGAATGCCAGGAAGATGTCCCTGCCATGGGAAGGTGCCCATGGTTTCCGAGGGCTCCACCAGTGATCCTTCCTTCCTTTCCAAAGCGGGGCAAATATGCAAAGTGCCTATCATGTCACTCTTAGAGGATCCCACCCTGTAGAGTCCGTGGTCCTCGGCAGACACCACGTGCCTGGGCTTCCGCGGCAGGTTCCGGCAATGGGAGGGGAGGTGGGGCAGCTTCTCTTTCCCACAGATGTCACTCTGTAAGTGAGGGTGCCTGTCAGGATCTGAGCTGAATATTTGCTTTTAATTTTAATAATCAAGGAAGAGGCTATAGTTCCTCATGAATGTGACTTCGGTACATCTACCGGTGACATGATATATTTTCTTCATGTGAGTCCTCTCTCCTGACCACTGGCTCTTCAAGGGCTGCCTGCATCCCTTCTCATTCCTTGGATGGTCCCTTAGGAATCCACTCCCTCCTGGCCCGCCTCTTCCCCCACTCCCCACCTCCACAGAGAGGGTGGAGCCTTCGGGAACACAGGTGAGACAGTGCTGGGGACAGCAAGTGAGCTTCTGTGTCCTGCCACTCTATTCCTCAGGCCCATTCACCCCGATTCTTCAGAGCCCGGCGCATTCCACATCCAAGGGTCTCTTTCCAGGTTTCAGCTGCCTCCTGCAGCCACGTCTCCTCTCTAACCACTCACCTTCAAAATAACCCAGCCACCCCTTTGCTTCCTTCTCAAATTCCCAACAAACCTCTCGTTTTCTCAGTGCATCTGCCTTAGATGAATAATTTGATTAAATTGATTTAAAGGATAAATTATGATTTTGAAATCCTTCCAAAAATGTTTGCCTGTGAATCTCAGGTTGTAGGGATACTGGCCAGTAACCCCTTGGTGTGCTCAGGCATGGGGTCAGGGGTGTGAAGGGGGTGTTTTTATTGCCACTGGAAATGGAGGAGGTGTACAGAGTGTGCACCTTCTCACGGGAACCTCTGGGGACCCCGGAACCCACAACCCTGAGGAGCCCAGGACGGATATGTCATTACAACATTGAGAAGCTACTTACTTGGGATTCAGGGGAATGGGGACCACATTTCCCCTTTTCCTAACTTTCCTGGCTCCTGTGCTGATCTCCAGGCATAAGGGCCCCCACCACAGCTGACACTGCTTTACAACTTTCTCCAGTGCTCTAACAGTAGTCTTAGCACCTCCTTGAAGTGGGATGGCTTATCACAAGTTCAGTATTTCCCACAGCTCCTGGGTGAGAGTTAAGCACAGAGTGGTGTTTAATATTCAAACACCAAGTTAACTGGATGACTCTGGGAGCCTCGGGAGCCGCCTTCACTTCCTGTCCTCAGTATTACCATGACTGACTTGTATGAATTTACCTTTTTCTCACAGAGCTCCTTTACTGGCTTGGCTTGTTTATAATACGTGACTTAGAAAAGCCCCTAGGACACAGAAGAGCTGGGGAGAAAGACACTTTTCACAGATTTTGCTTCCCATGCCAGTGTTGCGAACATGACTTCCCTCTCCTGAGAAGTGGGTGAGGTCGGAGGAGAGATGTTGATAGGAAAATTTCTGGAATATATTACAATTATCTTTGGGAGAAGTGCCAAAGCAACTCCCACCTCCACTTACTTTTTTCTTTTTTTCCTTCCATTTTCTAAAGCTAGATTCGGAAGTCCTTTTTGGATCTCATAATAATTAGCTGTGGGTAAGCCCTTGCTCAGTCACCTCGGCCCCACGAGGTAGATATTGCCTGTCCTGAATCACGTGGCATGTGAGGTGGCCTTCTGTGTAAGTTTCTTGTGTTGATACGGAATGTAGCACTCACATGATTTGCCTCCACGATTTAGAGCTCATGTTTCAACTTATGCTTAAAAAAGTCCACATTTCACACAAAACGCCCGATGGATTGTGTCTCAACAGGAGTTGTTGGCCAGAGCTCCCAGAGTCATTAGAATAAAGCCAGCAACTCTTTATAAAAGGTGTTCCCTGCTGATACTCCCTACAGGCTCTCTGCAGGTATATTTCCCTTGGTTGGATTTTAGAATAACATGCCTTTTCTATTCCTTTAATCCCTTTTTAGAAATTGGCCAGGCAGCTGTACTGCAAAGACTGATTTGTAATATGAAGTCTCACATCTTCTTTATCTGCATGATTGTACTGTGTCTGATGTACAATTTTTTTAACGTCATCCTCAAAATGCTAAAATATTTCCCAGAAGTGTTCATATTTCACACAATAAAAAAAGTGTGATGGTCAGGTTTTCATGTTGAATGAACTTGGTCAGTATTAGTCTCTCCCAGTCATCTCTCTTTTTAGAAAACCTCTTCCTATGTTCACCACCAAGTTCGCCCATTTCTCCCCATCTCTACCCACAGATTTCAAAGAAACGCCTTGCTCGTCCCCTCATTTTGTTGCAGTTCTTAAGGATGAACAATAGGTGGCAGTAAAATTTCAAGCTCAAAGGGCGTGTAGGGGCTTCCTCCTCACTCTGCAGACTGATTAAGGAGGGTGTGCAGGAGAAATGGAATTATACAAGCTAGTGGTAAAACAGTGGTGTTTTCAAAACACCAAATATAACTAAACGCAGGAACTTATTAAAAAACACAAGGTATTTCAAGTGCAGATCATGTGGGGATCATTGGGTATATATTTGGATAGCAGTCTTAAAGAACAGGAAATTATGAGCATGAGCAGAATTAAAGGAAATTTACATCAAACGAAAAACTCACCAAACAGCCTTTATTATTTGAGTTCTGAGACTTATTTCCTTACCTCCACACAAATGCCCATCTCTCTCTCTTTCCTCCAAGATTTTGCTCTTCCTGTGCCCCTCCCCTCTGTTGGCGGTGAATGTTACCTTTGAGGCTGTTTGGCATTCCCTGAATGGGTCTGTGACCACTTGAATAGAGAATGTGTTTGTCTTTCTCTCATTTCAATGCCACTTTGTGTGGCTGCTGTAACTTTCATCTCTCTCGCTCTCATTCTCGCCTGCTCTCTCTTTTACTGTATGTGCTTTGTTCGTTGTCTTAATAGCAATATTCATAATTAGAGGGAGGGAAAGCAAACAGAGAGGATTGTACAGTTGATGGAGATTCTCAGTGCTAAGAGATTTTGGTTCTGTTTACCTAGATAGAGATGCTTGGGGGCTGGAGTAATGATGGTCAAGATGTCACCTAGACCTGTGATCTCACTGTTGCTCCCTCAAGCCCTCAAAAGGGTGTCATAGGCTGGGCACAGCAATCCTTAGGCAATGTCCATCCTTGAGGGAAGCTCAAAGGAGGAAGCTGTTGCCCAGAGATGGTAACCTACAGCCATGCTTTCTAATCACATGAAATCATCCCTTGGCTTACTTGATTTAAATGAAAGTTCTTTGTCCATCAACAGTTTTAGGAAATACATTGGATTTCTGTAGCCTTATCACTTCAAGGTAAAACAGAAGGGAAACAAAGATGATGGTTCTGCAGCAGTGGTGTGTGGACTCTTGAAATGTGCCTGGGAGGGGTGTCCCACTAGGAAATCGGTTTCCACTTGGGCCACTTCTCAAGAGTTTGTTAACAGGCAACCAGCAGTGGTGGTCCAGGTGGGAAACAGAGTCCACCCCGGCAACGCTGCCCAGACCAGAATGTATCTGGTGTCTTTCAGTAGAAACAGATGTATCCGCACAGGATGGGAGGTTCTTCTACAGAAATAAGGGATTCCACCAAAGAGTGAGGAAGGTGGATGAGATAAGCCCAGGGGACTCTGGGGGCTGTGGTCAGGGGAGGGAAAAAGAAATAAAAGTAGGATGACGAAAGAGAGGGACAGAATCTTCAGAGCTGATACGAAGCCAGAGTAGAGTAAGTGACCCACCCTCTGCTTGCAGAAAACGGCGTTTTTGCCGTGGCCTCCACCCCAGAAGTGGGAGGGTGAAGAGGGAAGTCAGGTGTGAAGAGGAGAACTGGTGAAACAGATGCAGAGAGAGTTGCTCTCAGCGCGCGGTCACGGCCGCCTCGTTCACGAGGACTTCACAGCCAAGGCACGTGCTGTCTGTAGCGTGCCAAGTGGAGTGTAGACACAGCACAGCTTCTCACTCCCCACCATTCCTCCTTTGTTTTCTGTCATGATTCCGTGATGGGAAGGAGGGTAAAAAGGGGCCTTGGCTCTGCCAGCCAGGCCTGCTAGTTAGTATGAGTATCTCAGTGCTCCCCGCCCGTTCGCAGTCTTACAGGAACAATCCACGGCTAAGGATTTTCAGCATATGAATCTCTGCTTTTGTGCCTGTTCAGCTGCCTCTTCCACCTGTCCTGTGTTTGTATTCCAAGCTCACCTCTGTGTGGTGACCCCATCTGCTGGCCATTCCATACTAGGTGGTGGTTTAGAAATCTAAGCAGAGGGTCTATGTGTTGGGGACCCTGGGAAGGGAGATTGACATTCACTTGTGGATGATTATTTCCAAAAAGTATTAGACCCCTGTAGGTGGGTCACCAGTATATTCATCTAATCTATTGTTAGGAAGGGCTCTGTAAAATGGGTCGTCTATTGACCTGTCTGCCTCCACGGGAGGAAATGACAGAGATATTCCCAAGGAATTGCCAACTGGGAAAGGCATGGGTGCTACTGAATTAAAGCCATGAGATGAGAAAAAAAGTAAAATATTTTATAGAAGCTTTATGAAAAGTAGAGTCAGGACAATATCATTCAAATAAAATAGATCCTGTGTTAGGATGAGTTTGTATGTTTAGAGCATTTCATGGAAGTTGCCAAGAAAATGCATGTATCTGCACCCTGGTAATCATGGCAGCACTGTTTACAACAGCCAAGACATGGAGGCAACCTAAATGTCCATCAACAGATGAATGTGAATGGATATAGAAGATGTGGTATGTGTGTGTGTATAAATATGTACACAGCGGACTACTACTCAGCCATAAAAAGGAATGAAATAATGCCATTTGCAGCAACATGGATGGACCTAGAGATTATCCTACTAAGCGAAGTAAATCAGAGAAAGATAAATACCATATAATATCACTTGTATGTGGAATCTAAAATATGACACAAAGGAACTTATTTATGAAACAGAAACAGACTCACAAACAGAAAACAAATTTATGGTTACCCAAGGGAAGGGAGTTGGGGGAGGGATAAATTAGGAATTTGGGATTAACAGATAATACACTACTCTGTATAAAATGGGTAAACAACAAGGTCCTACTGTGCAGCACAGAGAACTATATTCAGTATCCTGTAATAAACCATAATGGAAAAGAGTACATATAACTGAGTCACTGCTGTACACCAGAAACCAACACAATGTTGTAAATCACCTATACTTCAATAAAAAAAAAAGAAAATGCCTGTATCTAAAACATATCACAAAGCATCTTATCACATGGTCAAGGCTGAACTAGCTGTGACGTGATGCCCATCAGCTCAGTTCGAGATGTACTGAGTGAGACAATAAAACATCACCAGGAATGCAATACTTCCTCAGGACTTTGGCTTTCATAATGATGACACTCCTTTGCTCTTACGTGTTGCTATGTTGCTGGTAGAAGACTGGGCACATTTTTCAGTGTCCTGAAGCCTTGTAATTGATCTACTTGAAAGATGAGAGGCCTCGAAGGGAAACGTGCGGATGGATGGAAGGCAAACTACGTGACTGTCCTGAGGGTGTCTCAGTGATGACGAGGTCTTGGAGCAGTGCTGTCCAGCAGAGGAGCCAATGGCACTTTGTGTCTCGTTCCCTCAGATTCTTGGTATCTGCATCCATTAATCTTATAAAACGATTCATTCCATGATGTTATAGCTGTATTGAAGTGGATAATTTCATATTTTCTGTCTTTTCCTCGGAAACATCCCTATTCCAGAGGAGAACAGATTCATGCCCTTGGGGACCTTGGAGACATTGTCTGAAGCTAACTGTCTCAAACACAGATATATTTCTTTTTAACTTTATTGCTTTGTTTTAAGCATGTAAGTGACTTTTGCTTTTGTACCCATAATATGGCTGTGCCAGTTTCAGTATAAAAATATTTAAAAGATATTTTACCAGTTAAATTATATAATCCCCCATCTAAAAATGGCCCTGTTTTCCTAGGGCCTCCCTTATTTTCATGCCCCCATGTACCCTAGCTTGAGAAGTCTTGGCCTTCATTTAAGAGGAGAGAAAAGTATGAATATTCAATTAAGCAGGGTTAACATTGGGGAAGGGACTTTCACTAGCAAATCTTCAAATTAAAATTCATAGAAAAGTAAATCAAAGTGGATAAAAAGCAAAACACTTCCACAGATACTTGAAAAAAAGGAATAAATGAATGGATTATTTCTTAATGTATTTTTAATTGTTATTCACCATATTTTTAATTGTTATTCACCACCTCTTAATCCTTTTTTCCTCCACTGCAGTGGTGACACAGCGGGGCTAACCCGCGGGTTTTTTCTATAACTTAATGGTTCAGAGATCTGGGCGAACCTTCACTTGCTCTTTTCCTGTGCTGTCGTCTTGTAACTGTTTTTGGCTCATCTTGTTTTTTCTTTAAGTTTCTGTTCACAGAGGCTCTATTTCCTTCTCCTGTTTCCTCCTTCCTCCCTTCCTTCCCTTTCTCCATTTCTCAATTTCACGGAGATGTGTTAACAGTTTTTAACCTGTCTCAGGCCTTCATCTATTTAGTGTGTTCCTAGCCTGAGTTTCATTTGTCAGAAGACCCTTGACCTGCTCTCTTCTTGGGGTATTTTTGTGTAGATATCATGCCAGTTCCTCTTTGTTCATTACTCATCTTTCCACTGGGTGAGTTCTTTTTGGAACCACTAGTTTGGGATGGATGATGAAGGCCACTGGGTTGGCGTGTTTCTGGAACCTTGACTTTGGGTATATCGTCTTATTAGCAGCACTTTCCTCCAGGGTTTGATTATGCTGCGAAGAGCTGGGAGCTGAGGGCTCTGTCTAGATTCTGTGGTGCATGATGTAGTCATGTCTCCGCCGTTGACTAAGATGGAAACACTCTTGTCTCCCTGAAACTTGGTCCAGTTTTGGTCCAGTTTTGCTATACTTGGTTGCTCTTCATATATGACAGTCTGGTTTATGGACATCTGCTAGTTTCGCCAAAGATGATGCTTCCTTTTCTGCTTCTCATTTTCCCTGTTATTGTCCATGAATTTCAAAAAGAACGGAAGAGCAGAGATCTTGCTGTGGACGTTTGGCGACAGTAGCCTGTAGCTGGTCTTCTATCTTGCTTCTGGCTCTCCCACTGCCTGCTCTCCACAGCTGCCTGCCCAAAAGCCCGGGTGAGTGAGTAACTTCTGTGCTTCAAAACCTGGCTCCATGTAGCTTAGAAGGTAAACTACAAGCACTTCAAATAGGCCCCTCAGCCCCTGAATGGAGCGGCCTCTCCCTCTTGTGTCTCTAGATCTGATGTTTTCTACTCCTTTACATTTGAGCAACGAGTTGCTTGTATATCTGATAAGATGTTGCCGAATTTCATATTTACTCCTTTTCATATGCCTGTAGCTTCCACCTAGAATTCTTTTTTCTTACTTACCTAATAAGCTTCTACGTACCATTCAAAGCCCAGCTCAGATGGTGTTGCTTTCTGAAGCCTTGTTTTACTTTTTTTGGAAGAGAATCGGTTTTCTCTTCTGTGCCTCCTCTTTACTCATCCATGTTTTGATTATTGCATTTTTTCACTATATTATAATCACTTGTTTACATATTTCCCTCCCTCACTAGATTTTGAGTTCCTTGAAACTGGTATCTTGTTCCTTTTTTAATACCTATCACTTGGCACAGGGCCTGGTACTTAATAGGGGCTCAAGTAATGATTATTATTCAGGTTCGTATCAACATAAATGGGAAGATTCAAATCTGAATAATAATTATTCAGGTTTAATGAAACAGGAGACAGATTTTTAAATGCAGGACTTGAGGTTTTGTTTTCATTGTCTTCCTTTGCTGAATTTGAATAGAATATAAATAAAAGTGTAAAATAATACCGAAAACAAATAAAACAGAGCAAAATCAAATACAGATATCCTCTAGACCATAATAAAAGACTTGTGATGAGGAAAGACCAAAGGAGAAGAACGCTAAATCCCGGAGTTATCTGAGTGCTAGTAAAGTGAGTTTGCACCGTGAGAGCAGCTGCGTCCTCGGAGGTGGAGTGTGTGGAGGAGAGATAAACAGGCTGGGAGAAAACCCCACGCCTCTCGGGTGCTGCGGGAGGAGAAGCTGCAAGCTTTCAGCTTTTGTGCCTTCCTTAGTTGTCGGGCAAAGGAAGATGCTCCCTGGGATTCAGCCTCTCTGTTTTAAAAATAACTCCTTAGACTGCTGATTTTGTGGTATTTCTTCTTTCCTGAAAACTCTCTATGCCCATTTACAGCAATAATGGATGATGTGCAGTGTCTCACTAGTACAGTTTACAGTGAAAGGTGAAACACTGAGTGAGATTGAAATACTCCATATGTCTTAAAATTCCACAATTCCAGGCGTGCAGGAGACATTCGGCACAGAAACTCAACATGACTAATCCTTAGAAAACGGTCTGAAATCGATAGTCCTTCCCCACTGCCTGGACATGCTGCAGAAGGCATCCCCTGGGGACCATTAGGGAGCCATCTGGAATTTTTCAAACTTAGTATTGGTGCTTTGCTTTTACAGAAAGGCAGCAAAAACACCTCTCCCAAGCCTTCCACCTGAGGCGCTGAGTCGTGCATTGTCATGGGTTTCCCTTTATTCCTGTAGCTCTGTGAGAAAGTAATTGCAAACCGTCCAAGACATGCTTTTGTTTATGTCCCATCAGAAAACAGGAGTAAAGATGCTTCCTTGTTGCTGACTCTCTTTTATCGCTAGGCAGCTGAAGAAATTAATCTAATTGCAGTGTATGTTTCTCTTTAGACTCCCCTTCCAATCCCTCTTGGGCTCCATCCAGCACCCTCTGCCCCTTTGATTGTGGGCGTCTCTGTTGCGGGGCCACGTTTGGAGCTTCAGGCTCACTCCCTGGACCCCTCCCTCCCAACTCGTTGAGGAGCTGGTGAACGTGAAGGTCATTTGAAGGTGGTGTGATGACTTTTTTAAGGAGCTCCAGAGTATGTCTGAGTCTTAACACTAGTGTCGTGGAGCTGAAGTTAGTTCACTTCAATACATTTTAGTCAGGGGCCCACTATGTTCTGAATGAGACGCGGTCCTAGTTCCCAGGGAGCTCCCAGCTTCGTGGGAGGACTGGTGTGTGGCCAGTGTGAAGTAGCGGCTCTCAGGGAGAGGACGGATCCCCTCCAGCTCGGGAGGCCGAGGGCACCTCTCAGGCAGCCGATTCTGCAGCCATGACTTAGTTCCATGTCAGGTTCCCTCCCGCTGCTCCCGGAGACCCATTTTCTCTCCACCAGAACTTGGGCCCCTGCGTACTTTTCACATGCAAATGTTTATTTGACGTGACCCATGAGGTTGAAATGATTTCACACTTTGCCCCTAAATGGAAGTTTGAGGCTTTCTCACTGTTACTACTGTGTCTTTTTTTATACTTTACTTACTGTTCACATAACGGACAAAAATGTTTCTCGTCAGTAGATAAAGCAGTATTGAGTATCCCAAAGTAGCTAAAAAGTTCCTTCAACTGCTATGCATCCACTGAGGCATCCTTGCCCCAACATTTGTCATCATGTCTCATAAACGTTAGTTATAACTATCTATAAATATTAGTTCTGTAAAGTTTGGTAGCTTTATTACCAAACCAATACATTTTCCTTTGGTCATCTCCCTGCTGTGGGCTCCCACAGTCCCATCATTTAGAGGAGAGGGCACCTCCCTCCTGGTTTCTTGCCTTTCCCTTCAAAATTCTGACACTTCTGAGGACAGTATGATGTGTCTCTCCTCCTCCCAAGAGGAGCGTGAGTTGGTAGTCCGGGTCAGATCTCTCAAGCTGGTGGGGGATTCATCCACAAGGTTGCATCTGTGTTGCTCAGAGTAATTGTAGTCCCCTGAGAAAGAAAAGGCGGTTATTAGCGTGAAAGGGACTGGTGTGAGGATCCATCAGTATCTTAATGTCATAATTACTGCTGAGTCTGAAGTGACAGGTGAAAGTCATGGCTTCATAAAAGTGCCAGGGGACCCGTGCCCTATTGCCTCAACCTGATTCTCACAGGCTGAGCAATGGGAGGCCCGCAAACAGAGGGGCTCCGCCATGCTCACTCAAACATCCATTCCACGGAGTGGAAGCAAACAGTCATGATAAAGGTCCATGTCATTTCTTTTCCTCTGTCTCATTTTTTCACTGTCCACATGGAATTCTTTTTACCTACAATCACTTAATCTAGTGCTTACTGACGTCCCTGGCATTTTCTCTGGAGACTTGACCTTGAGCAGTTAGTCACATCACGGGATTTCATTCAATCCCGCATTTCTGTGAGTTCTTTTTTTTTGTATGTGATAAATCCAGACTTAACTACATTTTTTTTCAGTCTTATGTCACCATGCTAAATTCTGACATTTTAGTAATATCTACCACTCAAGAATCCAGGTAAGCCTTCAGAGTTGTTGATTAGAAGTTACCATTCAACCAACACATGAATTACACCATCTACTATACTGAATTTGTATTTACCTGAATTTGGGGGGTATAATTTCCATGAGATTATCCTTGATCACTGTTGTACTTATAATTATCAGTATCACTTACAAAAGATTTACCATGCTTATTATCTCATTTTAGGTCACCAGTCTCTTCAGAAGATCACGGTAAGAATCTGTCTTACTTATACTTACTAATACAGGATTCAAAGTGGAGCTGTGGTCCTTACATTTCACTGTCAGAGGGAAGAATTATTTAAGAAAATGTCTCTAAGATGTTTGCCTTGAGGGTGTGTGTTTTGTTTTGTTTTGTTTTGTTCGTGCAAAATATCAAGCACTTTTAAAACTGAATTCATCCCAGCTAAATTTGACATCTTGTATTATCTTCAAATCTGTTACAACTATCTTGGTTGACAAATATTTCGAAACTTAATATGTTCTGCTTGATATCTGTCCCGTCACCAGATACAGTTGACTCCTGAACAACTCAAGAGCTGGGGGCACCAACCCTCCACGCAGTTGAAAATTAGTGCATAATTACAGTTGGCCCTTCCTGTCTGCAGTTTCTCTGTGTTCGTGGATTCAGCCAGCTCGCGTAGTACTGCCGCGTTTACTGCTGGGAGGACATCCTCAAATAAGGGGGCCTGCACAGTTCACACTCATGTTGTTCAAGGGTCAGCTGTACTTTTTCTGTGACTTTGGGCTCGTCATGTAAGTTTCCTGAGTCACAGAGTTCACCTTTAAAACTGGGATTTGTAGTAGATAGTCCAGAAAGTCCCTTGCAGATTGGACACTGAGATTTGCAGGGGGTGTTCTGAGTCTGAAATGAAGCTAGTCAGTAGAAGTCCAAATTGTTACACAATTGAGGTGAGTTATTTGCATTTTAAGTGACAACTATTTTGCTCAAAGGAGAAAATACATAGTTTTGACACATCTAACCTTTGGAGTTGTACGTGTATTCAGTGAGTCAGAACTTTTAACTGTTTACAGTGGGTCAGTGATGTTACATAATCATGTTATACAAACATGCTCTGAGAGGATATATGCAGGGACAATGGGATATGTGACAGAACTTTCTCCCTCAAGAAGCTTTATGGGTCTGTTGGGGGAGGGGGTGGTGAAATGACCCAAACCTACTGCAATACAAAGCGAAATGTGATTAATCTTACAGAAGAGGGATAAACCAGGCCTCTAAGAGCACCCCTGGCATTCCACTTCATGCCGTCTCTAATAGAGCTAAGGCACCGTCATCCATTTAGCTGGCCAAGTAAAAAAACATGACAGCTGTTTTAAGCTTTCCTCTTCACCCTCTTATTTCTAGCTGGTCACTAAATTCTGTCAACTCTGTATTTTTTATATATATATATATATATATATATATATATATATATATATATATATATATATATATATATAGTCTCAATTTTCTTTTCCATCCCCCATTCTTTTAGTTTAGGGCCTCTCCACGTCTTAACTTGGACTTTTAAAATTGTCTTGTAACTGGTATCCACACCTCTAGAATTCCTTCTTTATGAGTTCGCTGTGTACCCAGATAGCACCAAGCTGATTGTTCTATGGTAAAAATCCACTCCCACTGCCTACAGAGTGAAATCTTTTCAGTGACTGATTATATTCAGCTCTCCAATACTGGTTTTTAACATGGAGCAGAAAGTCTTAGATAGTGGAATCTTTGTCTTCCTCTGCGGCTCAGTGTTTCTTTTGGCACATGTCCCCCTTCTGTCTGTGCTCTGTGCTCCAGCCATGTGGCACTGCATCTGATTTCTGAGACTCGCTGTATTTATCATGTTTCCTGCCTTTATCCAGACGGCTCTGATAGAAGCTGCTCCTCCTTTTTGCCATATAAAGTTTATACCCATTTGAGACCTTGTTAATCACCTCATCCTCCATGAGAGCTTTCTGTCCTGCTTATCACTGCATCAAGTATTTTTCGTCACTCTAGAATTAGCATAAAAATTTGATGCTTGACTTACCTGTCTCCCCTATAAGACTGTGAGTTCTTTGATACAGCGTCCAACAAATGGCAAACATTCAAAAGATGTTTATTAATTGAATAAGTTAAAGAGAGCAAGAGGGAGTTTTTAAGCAGGCTTGTTCTGCTGCCATATAATAAAATCTCTCCCAGTATTGGAAGGAAGTTGTATCATGTTTTGTGAAAAATCATAGGGCAAATTATGTTCACGCCTATTAAGTCAGAATTAGGCAGCAACCACCTAATGATGACCCACTAGTGTGTGCTGTTTTGCTCATGGGTGTTGGTAGGACTAGGTTTTTTTATTGTATATTGAGATCCTTGGTCTTCCAGGTTCAAATGATAAACCAGGGGAGGGATATAGCTCAGTAAGTAGGGTGTGTGCTTAGCATGCACAAGGTCCTGGGTTCAGTCCCCAGTACCTTATTAAAAAAAAAAAAATGAAGTCTCAAATGATAAACCAGAAACTTGTGCTTGGTTTTTATTTAAACGAGGGTTTCTGTTAATGACCTTTGTTTGCATTTGCCTTCCAATCTGTGCAAGCTTATCCAGAATGAAGGGAGGGTGGGGCTTCTGAACTGCAGTTCTGTCCTCGGCTAGGAATGCTTAAGGGGTTGTGGGCTATCAGTGAGCATATGCAGTGTCCTTGAATGTCCTGAAAGGTGACGACTACCAGGACAACTTGCTCTGTTCTAAGAGCACTTCAGAGTGGATTATTTTAAGAGCTGGTATATGTGATTAGTTAAAGAATTATGATCCAAATTAGAGGGCTTTTACACTTTTGTGGCCTCAAAAACTGTATCACCTGTCCATGCCTCGTAGTTTGATTTTGCAACTTCCAAAAACTATTCAGATAGTAATGGCAAAGTTATAATGCTGATTTATCTAACCTCATCTGATTTTTTATCATCTTTTAGCCCATGTATCCTTAGAAAAATATTCTTTTCCTTTCCTTTATCACCAAGATTTTCTACTAGCACTTAAAATGTTTTATGTTTATGCATTTTTAAGTGTTCGTATTGCTGTGGTTAGCATAAAACCTTGACTAGTACATCATCAAGCTTGTATCTGTACACAATAATGACACTGCGGTATACTCATGAGAGAGGTAAGCAGCAGCATTTTTGCTTTCTCAAGGTTATGGGTGGAAAAGTTGAGACACATGGGTGAGTGTATTGGGAAATGGGAAGATAAAGCTCTGTGCCTCTTGACTTTGTCTGCTTCCCACTAATGATCCTTTTCCTCTAATAACTGGCCACTTTGGCTATCTCCAACGCTGACTTCATTCTTGGGAAAACAGAGTTTTCCAAAGTCCAATAACCCTGACATTCCCAATCGCCTCCAATTACCCTTTCATAGAAAATGTGCTTGAACACTGTGGCTTTGTCATTTTCTCTCTTAGTTTCAGGTTCCTTAGCTGTAAAGTAGGGCTCTTCACATCTTCCCTGCCTACCTCATGGAACTGTTGTGAGTTCAAGTGCACAGTCACCTGTGAAATCATTTTCCAGTTTGTTAAAAGCACCCCAAACACAATGCTGTAATTATCAGCAGTGGATGAGGAAGCGTATGTTTACTCTGGCGTTTGGTCAACATTTTATACTGCCTTTGACAAGGTAAAAGATGTGCTGGGGAGGAGGTGTGGAAAATGCTTCCTTCAACATTATCATTAAATATTAAATTTTAATAGAAACCTTTTTATGTCTGGGTAAGGGGGAGTAAAATGGTTAATACACACTTTAGCCTGCAGTGACTAAGGGACAGTTCATGATTAGATGTGCGGTCATATAGAACTGACTTTGTAAGGCCAAAGTGAAAGGTAAGCTGTTTCTCTCTATATCATAGAATATCAGAGTCATTAAGAAAAAGGCTAAAATTTATTGTTTCTTAGAGAAACAGAAACTTAGACACTGTGCTGAAGTGCTTCAACTACAGCATTTCACTTCATCTTTAGCAAATCACACTACACAGTAAATGTGTTCCTCTCAATTTTTAGTGGGGGAAACAGGCTCAGAGAACTTATGTAGCCTACTGAAGATCACAGCTAGTAAGTGGTAGAGTTAATTTTCAGACCTCGTTCTAACACTTATCTCTTGCTCGTTTACCCATCATGTACCCAGAAAACAAAAGAAATGATTGTCAGCATTAAGGTCAATTGACAGAATTATAGAGGGAAAAAAATTTCCCTGTAACAAGAGTTTATTTACTACTGTGTGAGTCATTTCTTTTTAATGACAAAACAAAACAGACCTAAAATAACAACTTCTCCCTCCTGCTGGGAATGATTTGTCCCTGTAGAAAAAGTAAATACCAATGTCACATTCTCTCATAGTTAGTTAACTGAGTGAAACTGAAGCTTCGGGGAAGCCTGCCATGCTGAGTCCCAGCGGAAACATTACATTTTAATGTTACAGCTGGAAGCGGCAGTCCTACTCCTTGTCAGAAGATAAGCCTGGCAGTGATGGATTGCCTTGTCCTGTGAGTCTCCTCTGCATTTAGTGCATAGCACTTCATCATTTAAATTGCTCCTGGAGCCACCTCGGGTGCCCAGGCTGCTTCGCCTGCTCCGAGCTCTCAGATACTGTCCCGTCGGTCATCTTAGGCGGCTTCTCTTCCTGGCCTCTCGAAGTGCCTCTCTGCTGCTGCCATGTGTGCACTGTGTGTGTGTGTGTCTGTGCCATATGTGCACTGACAGAGGGTCAGCCTCCAACAGATGTCTGTTCACTTATGAAATAGAAGACAGTACTTGACTCCCCTGGAAGGAAGTGCTGACAGTCTGGTTTCCCCTGGCGGGCCGGAAGCAGGCATCCCTCTCCCGTCCTACCCCCTGGACGTGGGCAGTACGGGTTCTCATGTTGTATGGTAATGTTTCTGTTGCCGCAGTAACACAGTGGACGAGGGTGGGAGTGCGGGCTACGTGGAGATAAAGCTGTAGCAGCCGCCGTCACTAGTGTAAGTGCCCAAGGATGAGTCCACTGACCACTCGGAGGCACTTTTACTTTGCAGTAGGTTGTGGTGCGGCCTAAAGCTCCTTAATACATCAGTGGCTGTCTCTTGGCTCAAATGCCATAAATTCATTTTTCTCTCTGGTATAAGTATATATGTATACACGTAGTTTTAGTGAAATAGATAATATTCATTAAAACATATGAACTCGTATCAGCTCAGTTTAAATTTATAACCAGAGGAACTACCGTGTGCCCCCAGCCCTCATCCAGAAAATACTTGTACTCTGGAGGCTTCATGTCTGCCTTTCTGATTATGTTCTCCTCCCTCTCTTATGGGAACACTACTATTCCATTTTTGTTAAAAATTTCCTTCTTTTTTTATCATTTTACTACATATTTCTATAATATAAATGTGTGTCTGTGTATCTAGTTTTGCTTATTTTGAACTTTTATAAATTATTTTGCAAACTCTTCTGTGATTTCCTTCTTCTGTTTTGGAATGTTTTTGTGATTCAGCCTTGTTGATGTGTCATACTCATTTCATTAATTTTTCATGTCGTATAGCATTCTGTTGTATGACTATGTAGCAATTTATGTATCCAAATTCTGCTGGTTAATGTTTAGCTGGACGCTAGGGGTTTTGTTTGATACTGGTTTGTTTGCTATCCTAAACAGTATTAAGAACATTCTTTTTCGTAACTCCTCCTGGTGTCCATGTGCAAGAATTTCTCTAGGGCTTAAACCTAGCGGTGGTGTAGTCAGGTAGTAGGTTATACACATATTTAACTTACCACATGATGACAGACTGTTTTCCGAAGTGATAATTCTAATTTACACTCTCAACTGCAGTAGGTAAGAGTTCCCATCAATCCACATCCTTGCCAACACTTGATATTAATTAATTAAAAATTTTTTTTGCCAATTTGGTGGGAGTGTCAAATGGTACGTCATGATTTTAATTTGCATTAAATAATTACATATCAGACTGAACATTTTTCATGTATTTATAGGTCACTTGTGTTTACTCTTCAGTGAAATGCCTCTTTAGTTCTTTTGCCCATTTCCCCCTACTGGGTTATCTTTTTCTTAATAATTCATAAACATTTTTATGTATCTTAGGTAAAAAATATTTGTTGATATGTGTTGCAAATTTTCTCCAGTTTGAGGTTTACCTTTTAAAATGTTTTTGAGGAATAGATCTTCAATTTAATGTAATCAAATTATTAATATTTTCTCTGTGGTTTATACCTTTGGTATGTTCTTTAAAGGAATCCTTTCATAGCATAATCATATGGTCCCATTACCTCCTCTACAGTTTTTATAGTGTAGAGTTTTCAGCTGTGTCTTTAATATCTTGGACTAGATTTTGTGGTTTGGTGAGGTAAAGATCCAGTTTTATTTTGATTTTTTTCTTATACATAACCGGTCATTATCATTGATTTCCTTCACTGACAGGCAGAGCCTGTTCGGTCCCCCCATATTCATGTGTTTCCAGATTCCTTTTTCTGTTTTATTGATCCACATGTCTATTGTATGATACCACATTGTTTTCATTGCTCTAAACTTTGGTAGAAATCTTGATATCTGGGGGATACCTAAAATTTGTTCTTCTTGTCTTGACTGTACATGGACTTTTGTTTCTCCATATAATTTTAGAATCAGCTTATGAAAGTTTTATGTTGCAATTTTCATGGAAATTGCATGAATCCATAAATCAGTATAAAGAGAACTGATATTTTAATGATAATGGGTCTTTCTGTCTCAAATCATCTCTCTTTACATTTAATTTTTTAAAGACAAATTGGCCTTTTAAGATGCCTATCAACAGAGCTTTATAATTTTCTTTATGAAGGTTTTGGCCATCTTTTGTAAAATATATTCCTAAGTACTTTACATTTTTAGTGACATTTTGTATTTTTAAAACTGTATTTTCCAAGCTGTCATTGTTGGCATTTTAAGAGGCAGCTGACTTAATATTGTTTAAAGATTCTTATTTCAAAATCTTCAATCAAGATTCTGCTAGTCTCTTGCATTCATAAACTTTTATCTGAAGGATCCTTTTGTGAGGAAAGAATTCCACACAGGCAGTGTCATCCACAAGTACTGAGAATTCTGTTCCATCCTTTCCAGCCATCATGCTCTGCATGTGTTCTCAATTCTGTCTCTGCTGATTAGAACCTTCAGTTCAGTATCGAGTAGATGTAAAGATAGTCAGCATCACGGACTTGGTCCTGCTCTCCAGTGAATGCCGTCCACAAATCACCAGTCAGCGTGAAGGTCACTGACACGTGGTCGTGGTGCTGGTGGTGTGGTGGTTTTGCAGACCTTTAAAGGATCTTCCCCTTCATCCAGATTTGCCGACTTCAATGAGAACTGACTTGTATTGAATACCTTTTTCTTCATCTTTTGTGATAATGATATGCTTCTTCTCATTTGGCCTTTTATTGTAGTGCATTTCATTAATTGATTTTCTAATGGAAAGCAGTATTATATGCATAAGATGAATTCAAATTGGTTATTACATTTATCTTCCTTATATATTGCTGGGTTCAGCTTACTAATATTCTGTGTAGGATTTTTACATCCATGTTCATGTGATTGGCCTTTTTTTTTTATTGTATAGTGCACATATGGTATTTCTAGCTTCATAAAATGAATTGGAAAGTGTTTCCTCATTTCCTAAGATCTGGAAGACTTTGTATAACACTTGAGTTACCTATTTTCTGAATAGCTTGGAACATCCCATTAATAAAACTGCCTGGGGCTGGCATCTCCTTTGCAGGAATAATTTCAATCATAGATTTGTATTTTTATGTATGTTTAGGGAGACCATATTTTCTGTGTCTTCTTGAATCAGTATTGGTAACTATTTTTAAGGAAGTCATCCATTTTTTAGTTATTTTTCATTTTCTGGCATAAATTTTTAAGGAATATTATCTGTGTGATCTGAGGTTACATACACCTTTCATTTTTAATACCATTAATGCCTGCTTCGTGTGTGTGTGTGTGTCTCTGTCTCTCTCCACCCTCTCATCAGAGGCCTGGAGCCCTGTTTATCTTCTTGGTTTTTCAAGAAACTGTTTTTTTACCTAAATTTATTGGTCTTTTTTTTTTTTTTTTCTGTTTTATGTTTATAATTTCCTTCTTCTAATCATTTGGCTTATTTTTATCCCTCTTCTCTTCTGTTTCTAACGTAGACATTTAAGTACAAACATTACCTGAAGACTTCCTCTTCTCTCCGTAGATCTCCTGGAATTCCATTTAGATGCAGGTTAGACATTTTCATGCTGTCCTGTACCTGTCTTACCCCTCTCTCTACCCTATTTTATCTCTCTTTGTTTCTCTGAAATGCATCCTGGCTAAGTTCTTCAAAGTTGTTGACTTGTTCATTTTTACTGATTTTTTACTTATGTTCATTTAAGATTACTCTAGGTGAGCTGCTCATTTTTTTGGACTTTTATGCATGAAAATTCTTTCCCTCCTTCAGAGATGTTCTTCTTTCACCAGAGAAAACTACCAAACTTGAGTAACATAAATTCTCCATTTGTGGGTTTGAGGGGATGGGTGTTGTTTGGTTGGTTAGAATGCATAGGAAACACAGAGACAGTAACTCAGAGTGCATCATATCTAGCTGTTGGCAGAAGACTTCCATAAGAGTTTTGTTTTTGTTTTTAATTTCACACACCTTTGTAGTCTTTATTTCTTATTCCTTGTTGCACTGCTTTAGCTCTTTGGGGACAGAGTTTTCTGTGGGAGTTTATGAGGGCAGGTTCCAGGCTTTCCCTTGTCTCCTGGGCTGCACACAGCCACCAGAGGGGCTCAGGATCCTCAGCGTGCGGTGCAAACCTTTAGGGCGTCTGGTACTTCTGGCACCTTGTCATCTACTAGGGTCACTGAATTTACTTTGTTTAATGGATCTACTTTTTTAACAGTGGCGAGTGTGTGTGTGATGAGTTTTTAAAGACTATTTCATTTTTGCTGTAAGATAAAAATAACAATGTATACTATTATCATACTAATACCCTTATACCCATCACCCAGGCCAATAAATAGAAATCCCTCCACGTGGTGTCTCCACCCTAATTTCATCCCCTCCGGTCCTCTAAAAGTAACCACCACCCTGACTTTTATAGTAATTTGGGTTATCTCATATATTTTATCACTCAAGTGTGCTACTCTAAATACTACAGTTTAATATTGCCCAGTTTTTATAGTATGCTTTTTAAGTCTCTTTTAAATACAAGTTCTCCATTTATCCCTTTCTTTTATTTAAAATTTATTTTTGATGCCTTCAAAGTTTTTATAATCTCTTAAGCCTAAATTCCAATATATCACCTTGTGGTTATATAAAACTTAACAACTTTATCTTCAAGTTATTTTCCTTCTGTTAACATCAACTATAATTAAATTTCATAATTTTAAAAATAACAGTAGTATATAATTTAAAAAAAAAAAGAATTTATTTTTCAAACACCCAGGCCATTTGAACTGCAGAATTTCACATAGACTGGATTTGGCTGAGTGTTCACTAAGGGCACAGTTCATGTGTTTCTCTGTCCTCCGTATTTTCCACAAATTAACACCTAGATCCAGAGGCTGGATCAAACTCACGTCTGACCTGTTTGGCAAGTCTGTTGGCAAATGATGTCTGGATGTCACTGTTTTGTGGATGTCCAATATCTTGATTTATTAACTGGGGTTGTAAACAGTGATATTCTGATTCTATCATTGAGATTTTCTGAATTCTGTCCTTTTAAGAAGAGAAGATTCTATCATCTCCTCTACTATTTGATCACTCAGCAGTGACACAGTTCCCTGCAAGAAAACAGAATCAATGTTTGAGTCTGTCCTTTTATTTATCTGGTTATCAAGAAAATTAATTGGTTCCTATCACCTTAAAATTGACCAGTTTTTAAAAATAACTATGAATTCATGATTTTAACATATGTTATGGGCTTAGTGCATTGCATTTCTTATTCCCATTGATGTTTTAAATTGTTCTATCTTTGGCTAAAGGGAGTACTTGCAGGTTGGCTTCTAAGACCTCTAACATTGCCCTAATACTCTCAGAGAGCTTCCTTCATATGGAGGGTGATATTCTTAGATAACTTTCTTGATGTGGCAAGATGTTACAGGCTCATCTTCTGTATTTCTTGCCCTAGACATCATTTCTCTAAAACCTCTTAGATTCTTTTAATGAGAAACAGTATTTCAAGACCAGAATCTGCACACTAGGTACTATGTTGGTGATTGTTTCCAGGTGATCAGAGCTAAGAGTGATACATCCTTAACTAATCTTTTATTTTATCCCACTTAAACAAACATACAATACTCTTAGAATACTACCACACTCAATTATGATTATTGAAAGCTATTAAAACACATTCCCTTGCATTTTTATTGACTTATGACATCTTGATGTTAAGATGATATAGCCACTGCATACTAAGCTTTCTCCCTCTTAACATTAATTTTTAACAAATTATAAAGTCGATAATGCTCATCATCAGTCATTATGCTGAAGTCTCTCTAGTTATTTTGGTTGTTTGTACCACAGTCTCTAGATTTCTTACAAAACTAGTATTTTCTGAGTTCTTTCATGTAATAGCAGTTTATCTGAGCCCTTTATCCTTGAAAACTGTGCTGTATACAGACTCATTGGGGCACATGTTCTTTACTCAGTTTTAAAAATATTCCCTTCTCTTGGCATAAAGCATTGCTATTGAAGTCTGATGCTATTTTCTCCTTATAAAAGTCAACTTTTTTGATCTAAATACCCAAAGAATATTTTATTTTCCTTCAATGTCCACTACTTTTATGAAGATATGCCTTGGCACAGATCAGTTTGCAATAATAATGTTCTCAGGTATAGCTACACTATTTAAATACAGAGTTTAATTTTTTTGAAATTTCAGAAGTGTTCTGAATTGTTTGGTTTTTTTTTTTGTTTTGTTTTGTTTTTTTGCTTTGGTTTTATTCTTCAGGAACTCATTTTGTATGTTTTATCTTTACCTATTGTCAACATCTGCCATTTTCTGACATTCTTTTTATCCCTTTTCCATTTTGATTTTTAAAAGTTTATTTTATCTTCTTTTTGTAAGGCTTTATTGGTTGAATTTATTTGTTCTTGTGTTCTTTCTAGTTTAGTCTTAACTGCAAAATGTTTTTTCCTTTTATTTCTAGTTTTTGTTGAATTATATCACCTGAGTTCTGAGTTACTCTAGTATGTGCTATTTCTTTATATTGTGTATCACTTTACTTATGTCTTTAAGCTCATGAGAAATAGTACACTACTACTTTTTTGTTTCTTGAGTCTTTGTGGGACACTTCAATTGTAGGAGTGCTTTTCTGGTCCTTATTCTGTTTTTTTCCTCATATGAGATTTTACTTTTTTTTTTTTTTTTTTTTGCTATTCTATATGTAATTTTTCTGAATTTTAGAAAAACATTTGTGAACTATTCTAATTTCAGAGAGCTCTTTCTTCTGTTGGTAGTGTGTACTGTTTTCTTGTTTGTTTATTTATTTTTTTAATTGCGGTACAGTCAGTTACAATGTGTTGGTTGCAGGTGTACAGCACAATGTCCCAGTAAACGTGGTGGCTTGCTTTCTCAGACTTCCTGGCTTTGATCGCTCTCCTCACCTTTATCCAGACCTCTTTGCTTTATTCCTATTGTCCTGTTCTCTCAGTGTGTATTACATTCAGACATTTACCTTTAGTTTGGGTCTCGCCTTGAAGGCGAGCCCTCGATGGTCAGTTTTAAGTATTCCCAGGGGCTACAATGCTCCAGATACTTTTGCCGTTACTGGGGGCCTTTGCATTCGTGTGCTGTGGAAATAGGAAAAGCTTCTGACAGTTTCTGTAGCTGTTCTCACATCGGCCCTGGGCTGTTCAGTGAGCACCTGCTGGCTGTTTTGAGGCTTCGTGTTCTCAGGTCCATCAGTGGCCCCACTGCTCCCCTGTGCTTTCTGCACAGACAGTGATAAAACACAGGTCACTTGGCTGTTGGTAGCTTCTCTCCAGCTACTCGTAATTTTGAGGTTTATAAGGATATCTTGTTACTTTGAGTCAATGTTGACCATGTGTTTTTTATTCTACCTAGTTTCTCTGTCTCTTTATATGTGGTGATTTCAGAATATTCAAAGTCTGTTGCAACTATTAGCACCATTTTCCTACATTTCCTGATTTTTTTAATCCAGCATTTTAGCTTAAATTGTTAAGAAAGTTCAGTGTATCTCATTCCCTTTTCATATTCATTTTTATTCAAATTTATACATTTTGAGGATTATATAAAATTTTTATAATTTTCTAAGATACCTCCTGAAATTAAGAAAAAAATTTAAAGAATAATTGATTTTTGAGAAACTAAGGTTGGAAGGATTAATGGATTGGGTCCTTGTGTTTCAGCAAAATTTCAGCTACTTCTTTGAAATTATTTGGCATTGTGTATTCTTACTTGAAACTCTTACTTAAAACTCAAAAAAAGGTCAGTATTTATTAGAACTTAGTAGGTTTCAGACAGGGTCTTACACTATGTTCTGTTGAGGCTGAGAGGTTAAATAACTTTTATAAGGGTACACCAAACTTATATACTGAACCAACTGTTCTAAATGTTTTTAATATATTTAATCTTCACAACAATCACAGTACTTCTATTATTCCCATTTTACAGATGAGGAGACTAAGGCGCAAACCTACTAGATGACTTGTCCAAGGTCACAAGTATTGCTAGTAAGGGTTAGAACTAGGATTCAAACTCGGATACTCTAGACCCAGAGACCATTCTTAGCCACCCCTCTATACAGGCTCTTAATAGCATTGCTAAGTTTTGAGCTAATGTAATAGGAATTGTTGATCCTTCTTGTTGAAAATGTTGATCCTCCTAATTATTGGTTGGGAAATGATCACTAAAAAAATAAGGTTTTTTATTTTTGTTCTCGTATCACTGAGCAGTACCATTTAAAGGTATATTCTCAATCCACTTTTACCTCCATACTTCTGTCATCAAAGAAACAGGGGTCTCAGTTCTTGTCAACAGCCCTCATTCTTTAAAAAGGTAGAATTTTTGTAAGGTAGCTATTTCTTTAAGGAAACATCACACAGGAAGACAGTTATTTCATGCCCAGAATAATCAAGTGGATTAAGAAAGATGTTTTTCCCTTTTATTTTCTATAAGCTATTATAGCAAAATGTGGTAAGTAAACTTGGCCGATGATACAGATGGAGACATCTGCAGATCTTTCACTGCCTTGCTAGGACGAGTTTCCAATATTGGCCATCACGGGATGCCACTTGGCAATAACCTTGGGCTACCTAAAGCAAAGTTGCTAGATTGGGGTTCTTTGTGTGTGTGTGCCCCCAGTTCAGTTTATGACTATGGAATTCCCCCACTGGCTTTTTAATTAGATTCAAACGTTTTAGTGATCACTTTTGAGGTTCTTCCTCACCCTGGATTTGCTCGTGTTGCTTCAGCGAATTATTTCTACTCCCTGCTTGTAGGCCGCTCTCCAGATCCCAATTCCCTTATAGTCACACAGCCATACGGTTTATATCCCCCCAACCCCTCTCTGGCAGACCACCTTCACTGTCCTTCATTCAAGTCCCTCCTCTGTGCTCATTAATTCCCATGTTTTGGAACCACTTCTATAGAGTCTAAGGACAAACAATGATGAATTTTTCTGACAACTTAAATGCCCATGATTTCTCCTCCCCTATTCACTTACTGTTTTTCTGAGTGTATTCCAAATTTTACCCCCTATGGGTGGTGCTGCCCTTCTGATTTAATTATACACTCCGTGAATAGAGACGTTGCCCCATTCTGTGCCGTGCCCTGGCACAGAAGTGATTCTCTCTATACAAGTCTCACTGTTGCATTTGCTGCAGTATGTGGTGTTGGCAGACGGAAACTTTCAGTACACATCTGAGTTCCATTGTGGCCTCATTAACATTGTTCCCTGTTGTAGAAGATAGGTTAGTGCTGGTCCTTTTCCAAAGAAATTCAGTCCCTAATGTGCTGCAAAGATGGCCTTTTATGGTGGTCTCACTGGGTGCTCCCCAAAGGCTGTGTGAAAGGAAAGGAACAAAAAGGACAGCGTGCTTTTCCTTGGCTAGTCTTCTTTCACATTTCCTAGGAAAACAGACCATCACTGCGGATTAAAAACAAAATGAAACAGAACAAACAAAACAAACCCCCACCCTGGGCTTTCCAAAATCAGGTTATATTACTTTATTTTTGTCCTGACCCTACTATTCTCTCTCATTCCCCTTTATTAAATCCAACTGTTGACTGTAACTATATAATATCCTTTGATCCTTTTGGTTTCTTTGGGATGCTTTGTTGATGATAATTATCTAGTTATCTTTTGAAGCCTTATTATAGATGTCAGTGTGTGTTGAGAGGGGAGTACTATTTACTAAGATTTACCTACAACTTGGCTTTAGATTGCCTTTGGCCTCCAAGAACATTTAGGTTAACATATTTAAAAAACATTGCAAAATGAGAACGTAACAGGGAAAAAGGAAGGGAGGAAGGCTAACTCCCTGGTTTGCTTTTAAGTGGCTGAGTAGGATGAGGTCATCAAATACGGTTGTGTCTTGGATCTTCTGGCAACAAGTGAAGCTTTCATAGATCTCATTCCTACAACTACATCACTTATACTCCAGGTAAGTGTTTAAAAAGGGAGTGGGAAGTGCTTGACTTGGTTCCCATGTAGTCATCCATGAGAGCAGAAATGAAGAATTGAATTGTGCTTACTTTTTAAGCTATGCTGAGTTTAAGTTTTTTACTCTGTGAAATGTGATCTGGGTTACACTGATACCCATATAACCAAGGGGCTAGGCAGGTACACTGACCATTACTGTAGCACAGTCCTTATCAAAGGATCATTGTTATTGTGACTCCAACTGTCTGTGTTCTACTTGAATAGAAACGCTAATATCTGATGAAAACTTTTCCCCCAGTGTCCTCCACCTACAGCTCATTTTTTCATTTTATGGCTGTCTCTTGCAAAGGACTGAGTGGGTGCTAGTGCCTGGTTTCCTTGAATCATGGTCTTAGACTAAGCCTTGCTCATCATGAGTACCAGCTGTGAAAGATTAGAATGTGTTGTCACTTTTCTCAACTGGTTCCTAGTAGTCAGTCCTGGATGTTACTTCAACCTGTATGTTCCAGTATCTCGGAAGCATTTTTCCTGTGTGTATTCTTGGTTGCCCAGGCTGCCTATTATAGCTACTTGGACCTGTGCTGTCCTAGACATAACTGTGAAAATAGTCATCAGTCCAGCTCCTCTTTTCTAAAATAAGGAAGTCAAGTAAATGCTTCCTCATTTTGCCAGCCTTCTAGGTCCTTCCTCTTCTTCTGGGTCCATTTTGGATACTCTTAATTTTAGGGTATGGCTTTCTTCTCTTCACGCAACATCCCTTCTTCCAGCCGACACCCCTCCCTGTAACGATGAGTCCTTCGTTACTACTGCATTTCCTCTCCCCAGCACTGCAGCTCAGTCTTCTGCACCTTCCCTACACAGAGCCAGAAAAGTATGGGGTATGGAGACAAGAAAAACTGCGTCGAAGGGAATGTTGGGGAGAGAAGACATCATTTTCTCACCTAATGACATCCAGTACTACGTGACAGTCTGTACAGCCAAATAAGGGGGGCAGTGTGGTACCCTGCCAGGGAGAAGAGGCTCTCGGGTCAGCCTTTCACATGCTGGGCTGACAGCTTGGTTTTATTACACATTAGCTATATGCAGCCTTGAGCCAGATGACCAACTCAGTAAGCCTCAGTTTCTTCATCCTTCAAATGGGGATGATAATATTACTACATAAATACTATGTATCTAGTCCATTTATGGTGATGATTAAGTTAGATAATGTAGGGAAAGCATTTAGCTCTATACCTAGCACACTGTTTGCTTGCAAATATTTACAAAAGAAAGGGACAGAGCAGGAGAGTAAAAATGTAACAGAGAGCAAGAGAAATTATCGAGGTCAAATAACCAAAAGGGGAATTTAGCCCAATGTGCAGAGAAAGACTTGTGTCATTCTGGCAGTGGTCACTTGAGCCTTGGTCTGTGGGAAGGACCAAGTACCTCCCTGGCTCTGCTCTTTGCAGGTTGGGTGATCTGGGCAGAGCACTGTCCTAAGGCCTTGGCTTCCTCACTACGCAGGCTGAGCTGGCTGACATCTAAGGCCCCTTCTGTTCTCTAGACTCAGTCCTCTGAGCTAGGAAGAATACTGGACACTGAAACACATGAGGAAAAACCAAAAATGTCATCTTCCGTTTTGGAGAGGTGTTTTGGAGACACCTGTGCCCTGCTTTCTATGGCGCTTGTGCATGGATCCCTGCAGCTGAGTGCCAGTCTGCTACTTCTGCTTGTGAGGACAAACAGCACTGTTATTCCCACACCTCACCAAGTACCCACCTTCTGAAACGCTGGAATAGGAACTATGCAAGTGCATAAATGCTGCAGGCAGCTTTCAGACTGGTAGCTCTCACACTAGTAGCTCTTTTTATCAAGGTAACAAAATACATTACTATTTAATTATGCAGATTCCAACTTCTCTCCTGACAAAGCAGAGCCCCAGGGCTTACTGAAAAAGGTATTTGTAATCAGCTAAAATCTACTCAAGTTTGCTCAGTCTGGTGATGTTTCCAGCCCCTCTTTCACTCTAGGAAAGGCAGTCATTAACTGAGTAGGTTTTACAAACAAGATAGCAAAAAGTCGTTTAAACCACACTGTTTCTGCAGCTGTGTGCTGTTTCTCTGACCAAGTGCCTCTCTGGTCCTCATATCTTCCCCAATGACTCTGCGGGCTTCTCCTCAGTCTCAGAAAGCACGGCCCACCCAAAGACATTCTTCTTCAGGTACTGATTTCCCAGTGATCTTTTCATTTTTTTCTCTTTTCTTTATATTTAAGCTCCTTTTATCTTTGAGGAAGAGGGTGATAGTCACTGTCAAGGTTACATTCTGAAAATGGAGTTGCTGAGTGATTTTCATTGACATTAAAGAAAAAGTCTTTGGCCTCACATTGCTGAGTCTTGGAAGCACCCTCTCTTTACTCGTCCTGACTCATTTCTCCCTGCCCCCATTTCATCCATCTCTCTTTATCAAGTGAAACTGCTTATCACTTTTTCTTCCTTGTGCCGGCCATCTTCTCCATAGAAAACTCTCCTCCCATCTTTCTTGCCAATGCAAATCTTCCCTTTTTGAACAGTTTCTTAACAAATTCCCTAGAAAATCATTCCATACATCACTCTATTTCTTTAGCAATCAGGGGCTACGTGGAGATGTTTAAGTTACACGTGTTACTTCAGAGGTACTTTCCTTTCTTTAGAGTATATGAATCCCTAAGCATGAAGGTTTAGTTTTCATTTTATTTCTTTTCTCAGCAACAAGAGAGTAAAATCTGCTAATAAATGTTTTTAAGTTCAACTCATATACTGAAGCTTATTCTACTCTGTCTTACCCTTTGCGCAAACCTCACTTACTTTGCAATTCCTGCTTCTCAGGCATGCTGCTGCTTAGTCAACTTAGCATAGCATTGAAGTGAAAGTTAAAGCTTATTTTCTCATTTCGCTGAAATAAAATGCTTAATTTTTCTATGCTTCCAATTAATATCTGCCATATGCTGATATGAGGACGAGTCAAAATTAGTGTTTTATTATAATTTAATTGCAATTACAAATTATCTTGTCTGTCTTTACACTTACAAGGACAGGCTGTAGAAATTCAATCTTTTTAAAAACTGGTACACTTTTGCTATATGTGCATTCTATTGGTATGTGTCCCTGAAAATGACCTTTGCTCTGTTAAGTCCTTGGCTTTAATTTTGTTCCAGTGAGGAGTGTTTTGGCTAAGCCCATTCTTCTTAGTTACAAAGGTCTTCTAACAGAGTGGTCAGCGTGCTGCTAGGCAGTGATAAGGTACTTAACGGACATCCTGATGACCAGATGACCCATAAACCTGTCGTCTTTGTGAGCCCTAGAGCACATTCCTTTGTATTTGGATCCTGGCCTTAAACACCATTTCCCATGCAGTCTTGATGTTTGGTTAAAACCAACAGCCATCCATCACTTTCAGGCCATGTCAGATCTGCTTGCTGCTATCACTGAATGAAATATGAGCACGCTTTTCCAACCTAAGTTCCTTTTAGAGGTCCTAAAGGACACTGCTAAAATACATCAGATGAATTCAAGGAGACCCATCACAGGAGGAATGCTGGCCTGACATCGAGCGAAGGGATAAAGCTGAATCTCTGATGCTATCTCAGAGATTCTCTGTAAAAGTCATTAGGACCTACAGCCAGCAGCAGCTTCTCTTCTGCTTGGCACCTTGCTCTCATCTGTGAGGCAAACAAGGACCTTATTTACTAGTTCTTCCCCTCTCAGGCTTATACTTTATCATCCAAATGCCAGGAAAGCAAAAACAAACAGTTTGTCAATCTAAATTAAATTCTCTCAACATTCTAAGGATGAAGGACTTCTAGAGAATACTAGAATTTTTTAAAAATCTCTTACATTGCTAAAGCAGTTTACAATGTGCTAAATAAGCATTTTAGTATGTATGAGTTTATTCAGATGTTAAGAAGGAGAAAGTATTATTGTGTAGTATAATTTTTTGGGGTTCATGAATTTAGTTGTAATCAGATTAAAATCCTTTATAAATAGGAAAAATCCTTGTAGATGAAAGCTTTTTATTTAACAAAAATAATTGATAGGATTCTATAATATTGATGCTAAAAATAAATTTATCTTTTTCTAGTTTTATGGGAATAACTAGATATTACTTTAGAAGATGGTACTCCATAAAAAAGTGTGTTGACCCACTTCATCCAAAAATGGTAATATTAATCTGTCATCACTAGAGAACACATCAATTTTGAGTTGTATAGACTGTCAAGAAGATATTTTTAAGAACCTCTCTGGTGCCTCAGTGACTTAAGTTAGCACATATTTTCACAGTTGGCAGAAAGTAACATATTGTGACTGTGGAAGAGTGTGAACCCAACTGGCCCCTTAATCTATGAATTTGTCTTCTCTAACCTAATGCCCAAAGCAACTTAATTAACCTAGGAAATTTGTTTTAGCACTGATCCAAGTCTTACTAATGATGTTCTAGGAGGTGACATGCGTTATTCCTTAGTATAAGGCTCTGATTTGACCCATAATATAGACATTTCTGGTTTACTGAGATACTTACAATGGTATCTCACTGCATCTGATAAGTATCAATTATACACCCAAAAAAGAGATGAAAATATTTTCAACTCCAAAACTGACTGCCAGGTGTAGCAGCGGCCAGTAAAGCGAGCTTGCTTCCATTACTTAAATAATGTCATCCTGGACCCAGAGTTTGAGGAATACTGAAAGGATAGCCAGCTGAATCACCAGAAGAATCAAACAAGTATTTAGTAAACATTTCACTTATTTTCTGTACTATAGAGCTTTCATTAAAAGGCTGCTTATGGATAAAACAAAGAGGAAAAAAAACTAAAAACAAAGTCCCTGTGCTTGTGACTTAACTGCAGAGATGGGACTGAAATATGTAAAACAACCAGAGATCAACTTCACAACAAGAGATAAACAAATGGGATGTTTGGGAGCGACATCTGGTTCCTGCACTGTTTATAGTTAATTCCAGTGGTGTATAAGGGAAATGGAACCGACTGCTTTTGAAGGGAGCACGTCCTGGTCCTTTGGCAGCAAGGTGCAGGTTTTCTGCCAGGAGGGAACACTGGATGGGGGCTGTTTGTTTTTTCTCCAAACAGGAAACCTCTTCCATGCTAACAGTAGCTTCAAAAAGATTGCTGCAGCAGATGGAAAGAACCATATACATTCACGCATTCAATTAGCAGGGACTAATTGAATTTGAGGATTAACTGTCATTAGAGAGAAACACAACCTATTTATGTCTTCCATCCTTGGCTGCACGCTCTAGGAGGGATCTGGCACAGGTGGTATTTGAGTATTAGACCACTGTAGCTCATAATGGCGTTTAGATGCCACTGATGAGATATGTGAGGTGTGTGCTCTGTGCCCTCCACTCCATATTTCAGCAGTGCAGGAGGTGCTGGGAAGCAGAGTGTGGGGAACACAGGACTAGAGCTCAGTGTTTGCCTAACTGGAAAAGAAAAGGAGGAGGGGACAGTCTCTTCTCACATCTGATGATTAAAGAGAGCTCACCTTATAGAGAATTCCTAATTCAAGTCAACGAGCATCTGTTTGTTGTCTGCATAGGCTTCTACTAGCCTTTCCTCTTCCTGTTCCAAAAAGCTGGTCCTTCAAGCTAAGCAGTTCTCAGCCTTTTTATTTATCTGCTGAGACTCATGATATAAAGCCGATGACACTGTATGCAAAATACACTCCTACAGGTGACACAGGTAACAAGAGGCTGCTGTTCATGGTCATTTTCCAACACCAACTGAAAGTCAGCACCAACCCACTGACTCCAAGCCACTATGTGTTTTAAGCCATTATGTTTCAGAACTGTTTGCTGTGCAGTAATAGGGAACTGATACAGATTCGTGTGTCATTATAAGAATAATCTTGAAAATTTGTTCTAATATATTATTAAGAATCCTGTCTTTTAGCTATTATTAGCAAGAACTTGGCACATATCTTATTATTGTCAAAACTTCCTTTAGGCCTAGATTAAAATGCAGAGGTCTTTAAAGATAACTAATTCCTCCTTTCTCTCACCTCATTTTGAGTTTGTTCAGGATGACTATGTAAAATAATATTAATTAGAGTCATTTTTATGAGCTGTTTTCTCCTTTATGCCTAGTTAGCATAAGTCACAGTTACCCATACATTAAATGTGTGTTAGATTACCTTTGCTATGTTTGACGATTATATTAAATTCCATTTTGGAGAGCTAAGCCTTCAGAGTTCGTTGCTCATGAGCCATGGCTGACTGCTCACAAAGCAGAAAAATTGGACAGAATGTTTCTGATACGGAAAATACAGTAAAAGCTATGCAGAAAAACATATCTCAGAGAAGTAAACGCTCAGGCAGCTGACAGTGCAGACTATCTGGTGGCTAAGCAAGAAGTAATAAAGAAAAAGTATGAAGACACCAGTCACGATCAGGGGACTTGTGAACATAACATTCGCCATGCAGGTGCCTGCTATTGAGTGTCTTCCTTGGCATAAAGAGAGTTGGAGCCAAAAGCCATATATTGACTTGACTTCATTTTCAGTGTGATGCATTTATGAAACTTTAATTTGGGGTTGTTTTAATTTTTGCCCACCTTGTTCCAAGTAAAAGAACTAGCATGGTGGAAGGAATCCTGTCCTAGGGGTGAGAAACAATAAAAGAAAATATAAAAGAAATAATCAAAATAAAAGAGCCAAGAGTCCTTCTGTCTCAGATGGACTGCTAACTATCTCTGTGACCTTGGAAAAGTCAGTTTACTTCCCAAGCCCCATTTTCCTCATCTATGAAATGAGAGGGTTAGACTAAGGCCAGACAGAGTTCTGCAATGTAGAATATGACTTTTAAAGCATTAGCTCTATTTTGTGACTCTTGCCTGCAGATGTCAATACTTAGGAATAAAATGTAAGCAGAACTTGGCAAAGCCAGATGTGTATTTATGATTCTCAGTGAATCATCTGATTCCCCCACCCCCTGGGCCTCAAGGCATTCTTTGTCCACCAGTTTTTGTATTTACTTTTAATTTTTCCCTTCCACAACTAAGAAAAAAAAAGATTTCGATGACTGCTATCATTAGCAAGTGACAAACAGTTCAGCAACAGAATACTCATTTAAAAACTGAAAAATAACTGAACATGAAATATTAAAAATTTTAAATGGAATCAGTGCTCATAGTTGTGACTATATACACTATAGTTACTAGTTGATTTATTGAGATTTACAAACAAATATGTGGCTTTGCCAAGTTCTGTATACTTTCTATTCATAATCTATTCATAAACATTTTTGTCTGCAAAGCAAATTTTACAACTTTAAACTATCCTTTTAGAAGCAGTCATATGCCAAATTCTAGGGCTGTCATTGGCCTTAGTCTAACCTTCTCATTTCAGAGAGAAAATGTGATGCATTTCTGTGTAATTGTTAACAACATCAGTATTCCACGGTGTTCTACACAGAAGACCACAGTGATCAGATTCGCTGTCTCTTGAGCTTACCTGTAAGGCAGAGCCTCTCCTAAACGAGAGAACTGAAGCTTGGTTAAACTATCTTGCCCAAGGTTACTGCCAATAATGGTGCTCACAAGAGCTAAACCAGGCAGTCCGACTCTAAGCTCAATTACAACATATCTGTTCCTGACCTGGACTTCTTGCCAAAACATCAGCTCCCGGAGAGGGTGGGGCACTCTGCGCAGCCGCAGCCCCACAGCCTCCAACGGGGCAGGCCCAGCAGCAGCAGGTGGGCCAGCGGTTGCCTCATAGACTGCTTTCCCCCAGTCCTGATTCCAGGTGGTAGGCGTCATTTTTCCCTTCTGTGCGTGGATGTCCAAGGATGTCTGGGCTCTTGGGAGTGGAGGCCTAAGGAAGAGAGGCCGTGAGAAGGAAGACAGTGATCCCTTCCTCATAGCCCTGACTCTCCCATCCCAGCTTTCCATCTCAGGATGTTTACTGTTCAGCAGTTTACTGGAAGGCATAGCACTGAAGGAAGAACAAACAATTTCTTGTGAACTAATGGTTCATATTCTAAACTCTAAAAATGACAAACTTTTCAGTTCTCTACCCCCTTGCTTTCCTGTCTGACTGTGTAAGTGTATGTGATTTAGTTGTCCAGGAAACTTAGGATTCACCTCAGTAACCCTTGTGTCCCAGTGACCACTGGACTTCCCTTGCTTTTTTGAATTTGGGAGCATTGTTTACTCAGTATGAAGGAGTTCTGGAAAAGGCAAGAAGGGAAGCTCAGAGCTGAAGAAATAATAACACTGTAATCGTAACAACTCGTTGTTTCTAAGCTTGCTCTTTCAGAAGGCTACTATCTGAAGGTGAATACTAATGGATTCATGCTCTGTTTACGCAGAGGAAATCTTGAGCAGCAGTGCTCACAGGGAAGGGCATTAATCAGGAGAGAGAAGGAGGCCTTGTACCTAATAATGTTTGCATAATAGCTACCCTTGAGTGTATTGCTTGACTTAAAAATATTCATGTTTTCCATCTCTAGTACAATTGGAAATTATTTGTGGTTATGATTCTTTTATATGGTCTTCTTCCTGTTCATGGGGACTTTAAATTAGGAGGCTGTAGGAAACCAAAAGACGTAAATAAAAATGGTTGTGAATGAGCCTGAGGCAGCCATGGGAAGCCGCTATAATGTGGGCAATCTGGAGAAAATGAGTAGAGAGCAGGCCATCGCTCTGTTCGTGGGAGGGGAGGGGCAGAATCAAACTGGCATGCTTAAGGACATTTACACGACCCGCTGATATACTTTTAACTCCCCCATAGCTTCTCATTATCCACAGGATAAAACTCAAGAACAGTGCCTTTTCTTGACATAGAGATGCTCGCTGGCGTGATCCCTGTGGAACTCCTCAGTAATGGCCTGAGGTGATGCAGCCTCACATGTGATCATGAAGAACTCTTCCCAGGGCTCCTCAGACAGCATGATTTAACTTCCAAGTCTTTGTTCATCTCCCTTCATCCTGTAAGGGTTTTCCAAATCTTCTTTGCTAATTAAATCCATTTTTTGTGGAAGAGTTAGCTTAAACTTCACCTCCAACAATCCTTCTTTGAATTCCACAGCTATAAGGTTTACCCCAGCCTCTCATTCATTCATTCATTTTTACTACCTTCTCAATAGCCTTTGTCCTGGGGAATTTTTTCAATGTCTTGATGTATTGCTTACATGCATCAGATTTTTTCACACAGGTGTTCTAAATTAATGAATTCTTTTTTATCTCGCTCCTTTATTCTCTATTCTTTTTCTTTTGAATTTCTGGGAAATGTTTCAATATGATCTTAAAAACATAGGTTCTACACTGCTGTGAATTTCTGTGTGTGAGTTTCAAGGCTCTTGGTTAGCTGCCTTCTTTCTTTCCTTAGATGGATGTTCTACCACAGTCAAAAGGACATCCAGTAGTATAAAAGCCCAAACTGATTTGTTCTCCCAGATCTGCAATTGCTAATACTCTACCCTGCCTCTCCCTCCCTGTCCTCTGATGTAGAGTTGTCACTTCGGGGTTAAGCTCCAACCATCCCCCGTGCCTCTCCTCTGATGGGTACTGTATGAACAGAGAGATGTCTGCTTGACTTCACACACCAATTTACCCTCATTGCCAGGCTCTTTCTCCACCATCTTGGGCACCCCTGATTGTTTTCATGTTCTCACGTGCAGTCACAAAAGTACTCTATAAACTATCCCTTCTGTTAATGTAACATATCTATTTATGAAAAAAGCACTTTTGGGGGTTCATTTTTACTACAGAGAAGTGAGCAGGGCTGCTGTTAATCTTATTCTACAAATAAGAAAAGTTGTTCAAAAAGTTTGAATGACTTTTTATGTGTCTAGAGATAGGAATTAGATTCCAGTGCCTTTTTCACAACACTGTAAGTTTGATAACTTTTCAGAAAAACTATTTTATTCCGTTTTCTATAGGCCTCACAGAGCCTCGTATATAGCTCTACACGGCAAGCTCACAGAGGGCACTGGACAGAGGCTTGGACTGGCCACGGGACCTGCATTATGGTGCTGACTGGGCCACTGTTGGCTCTGTGCCCCAAGACGGTCACTTTCCTCTGAACCCCAGTGTCCCGTCTATAATAGGAAGAGTGAGACACATTTCATGGGTTCTTCTGACATAAGGTTTTATTAATTCCCTTTCTGTTATTTTTAGCTCCATTGCCTTCTCCTTTTCTCTTTGTTTTCTTTTCAATCAGTTCAAAATCTCATTGTTGTGCACTGACAATGTACAAAGAGCACTGTGCTGGGAGCCAAAGGGAGACAGAAAGAGTGTGCCACTGACAGCTTCTTATGGAAAAGAAATGTTCTTCCCTCTCTTTCCTGTCTTTTCTCTACACCTCCTGCATTCTCCTTCTTCCCATACTCAGGCAGCCCTCATCATTTCCACAGGTTTTCAAGGCTTCTGCTTTAGTCAGGGGGAAGGCACATAGCCCAGGGCCAGTGAATGAGTTTTAAGATGCCTATGGCCCTTTGCATCTGGTCACCCAGGGCTCGGAAGAGCTCAATACAGAAGCTTTGAGGGCTTTTTGTTCAGTGACGGTACAAATTCTTACAATTATTAAGAGTTCCTTCTGTAAGAATCACCAATGAATTATATGCTAATAAATACATGGTTATTTTCTTCAGAACATAATTAAAATGTGTTTCTTCCTTGCTATCTACAGTCCTCTTCATTTCCATAGCAGTAAGTATTTATAATTATAAAACACACAAACAAAATTACTAGTGATTTTTTTGAACCCCAAGAGGATAACGTGGAAGGAACTGGAAAGAAAGGAGCAGAAACAATCATGATTAGGCACCTACTCTGCATCAGTAGATGAGTTAAAAACATTTATATGATTTGATTAATCCTTTCAACAATCAACAATGCTATACGATTTAGACTTGCTGTTTTTCACAGATGTGGAAACTAAGGCTCAGAGGGGTTAAATAACTTGCCCAGTGTTCCACAGCCTGTAAGGATCAGGGCTAAGATTTGAATCCAATCTCTGTGACTCTAAATTTCATGTTCTCCTTACTGTACCAGGGCTAGGAGGGGCTCAGGTAGGCGCTAGAATGATGTAAGAGTACCCAGGTAGGGAAAGGCTCAAGAGGAGGCCTTAGTCTGTTCCAAGATTCAACCTTTGGCATGCTTCTCCTCCCCTGGTTGCTTCCCCAAATGTAGACTATGTCTCCAAAATATGGATCCAGCCCTTTGTAGTATATTAATGAGAGGGTCTTCTACTAATGGGACATCTCTCTTTTGTCTTTCACAGCAATTTTGCAGGCAGTAATAGCTGGTGATCTTATGAAGGTAAGATATCTTCCTACCAGAACTTTTGGTGATTCTTTAAGTACTTTAAATCAACATTTCTCACCAAATTTTTGTGATCCTGTATATCATTTCTCATCCCCTTGCCTGTGCTAGCTGAGGAGGAGGAGAAAGGATGTTCTTTTGAGAAGGGAGCAAAGAGGGTGAGAGGAGTCTTCACAGCATCTCCTAACAGCAAAGGGTCTGTGTAAAGGCACTGCACTGTTGGCCTTGGCTAGTTACCACGAATGCATGTCCCCAGGAGGCAGCATGCTCAGTGCCCAGAATTCCTGCTCTCTGGAAGCTGATATTTTAGGTTTAAAGATTTCTTTTCAGATAGGTCTTGAAATGAATGCATCTGTAAGAATGACCTGGACAATACCCAGCAATACATTGTCCAGGCCAGAGCCTACATCTTCCAACATTATTAGATTTGTACTTTGGGGATAACAATTAATCAAAATAAGATACCCTGATCCACTTAGAATATTTTAATTTACGCTTATGTTTTATGGTGAATTTAGTTCAAAGGGAAGGAGGTGGTCATTTTTGCCTCTAGAGTGAATGCAAATTCTGAAGCAGACTGCCAGGGTTCAAATCTTGGCTCTGCCATCATTCACTGTATGTGTGACTTTGTATAATTAGTTAATTCTCTCTGTGCCTCAGTTTCTTCATCTGTAAAATGGAATCGTATTGCCTCTGTTTGCTTTATTGTGAGGACTGAATGTAATATTCACGAAAAGCTCTTAAGACTGTTCTATTACAGAGAAGGGACTCTAAAATGTTAGCTTTTATTAACATAGTGTTAATCTATGTTTCTCTAATAGCTAAATGCAGTGGGGATGCAAATACTTGTTATAAGTATAATATGGTCTATGAGCACCCTAAAAGCTGTATTTGGCCCCATGCTATTCAGGCATCAGTACTTATGACTGCACACATACCGCTGTGTAACCCACACTGGCACTGACCTGCTCTGTAATATCAGCAGCTGCCTAAGGGCAGAGGCCCTGCCTCACTCATGGAGTGTGGCACCACTGCACATGGAGAAGCCAAAAGCCTTAAAAGAAAGCTGAGACGCATTGCCCTTGTATACAACTTCTTCTGAAGCACATCTATTGAATGAACTGAGAGACCTCTGCTACATTTTTAAGATGTTACTAGCAGAAAACAAATGGTGAGAAGGTTGCCGACATCTTGATAAACTGCCATCTTCAGACACATAATCTTGGAGATGGTGACTGTACCACCGCCCAGACCATGGTGGTATTAGGCACTGTTACCCACAAGAGAAAAGTGCTTTCTAAGCAGTATGCTTCTAAGTTCAATGCTATTTCCCAGCAGTGGATTAAATCAATACTGTCCTGTACTCCCTGCAGGGCCTCACCTTAGACTCTTTGGGAAAGAGACACGAGTTAGGGCTTGATCCCTGCCACTGCAGAGCTTCTAAACCAGAAAATTTTGCAAAACATTGTACATTTGAAACCTTTTCATTTTATTTTGTTAATACATTTAGTCTAGGCAACAGATTTCCCTCAGCATATTGCCATACTTTTTTTTTTGTACTTAATAGAGAATTATTTGAGTGGTGGGAAATTGCTATATTCAGTTAGCTGTCTTATTACATTATCTGGTATAATTACTTCCTAAATGGCTAAGAAATGACTTAGCATACCTTATTTACAGAGAGGTAAAATTTTTTTTGTTTCTTATCCTTCCCAAGTATTTTCCTTCCCCTTTTCTTTCTTACTCTTTATCTTCTTTCATTTCTCTATCCCATGTAGAAAGTATAATAAATATTAAGTGTTAAACTGTGTGTGTGTGAGAGAGAGAGAAGTGGGAGGGGGACAGGACGTGAGCACGCCAGTGAGGACAGAAGACACAGGAGCCACCCCAGGGTGAAGGCTGTCATGTACCTGCTGTACACCGCGCTGCATAAAATGCCCACGGACTGAATGTTCACAGTGTCTATAAATAAGACAAAAAGGCAGAATCAAGGCAGCTGATGGACTGGGTCTCTGCTACTTTGTTGAGCCTGAATCCTTTGTGGATCTGCTCATAAAGAATGGGAGTGTCATCATACAACAGTACAGTTAAACAGAGCAGGATTCTCTTAGGTTTTTGTGAAAAACAATCAGCTATTTCTTCCTGTTCCTTTGCTTCACAGTTTAAGCATGAAAACCCCATATATTCCTTACTTCCAGTCAACTACTCCTTTTTGATCTATTTCCTGGAAAGTCTTCCATGACTTCTTTCCGTCCCCTACTTTATGCTCTCCTAGTGCCCTGTGCTTCCCTCCTCATGTTCCTCTCCATCTCTGTGCAATTCTTTACACATCTGTCTCCCCTATGAACAGTGAGCTTTCAGAGGCCAGCATCTTCATCTTTGTTTCCCTGGCATCTGGCACGTGGCAGTTCTATGGTTTATTTGAGCACATGCATGAACTATGAGTTTACTCTTTGACCTCATGAGTTGTTTGATTTTTTACAGTGCTGTGTCATCTAACTTCTTGGTGGAAGTCACATTCCTTTTGCTTATTACCTGCTGGGTTATTTGATTCTTATTTGTCCTAAAACTACCTTTTAGAGGCTCCAGATTCCTCCTGTTCTCGATATACTACAGTTTGGAGAACAGAGATCCGTTTACACTTTATATCACGTTCAGGATTTCACAAACTTAGACTGTGTCCTCTTCTAATCACCCAAATCTCAGGATGCAAAATCTGGGGGTTTTTTTTCCCAGTCCGTTCTCATATTTGAGATATTTTAGGATTCTACTAATACATTCTCTGAACCCTCTTGGTTCTCCTCCCATGGATCACCTCAAGCCTTGTTGGGTATGTGTTGGACAATTAGCAGAAGGCATGAAGGCTGGGCTGCAGAGCTGGATGAAGGAGGGAGGTATACGTGTGTGTGCTTGTGTCTGCCGTATGCGTGTGTGCCGTGATCTCATGCTGGAAAATGGTAAGCAGTTTCTATATTTAGTAGCTCGATTCATTACAGACTGAAAGAAAAACTAAAGGACAGGAAAGGAGCTTATCTACCAGACCCTAAGCCATTTCTGCCTACAGGCTTAATTGTTCTTTCACTCCAGAGAATGCTGAGCCAACATAGGAAAGCTTTTATTCCCTTGGGACTGAGACCAGTGCCCAGAAAAGACAAAAAAAAAAAAAAAAAAGAAAAAGAAAAAGAAAGAAAAGAAATAAGTAATTTAGCATGTTTCCATTTCCTTAGGCTGTTGAGTACCCACATACCCTCTCCAGAGTTAGCTGAGACACTGGCCGTCTATTTGAGTGATAACACAACCCAGGGATGTTACTTCATCTCTCTGACTTTGTGTCCTCTGAGGCTGCAGTCATTTGTGGTTTGCTGCATTACTTTTATTTTATCACCAGTTAGCTGTTTTCCTTGTTCCGGACTCTGTCTGAGCTTATTTTCCTATGTCTCTTTTTCAGCTAATAGAAAGCTATAAAAATGGAGGCAGTCTACTAATTCAGGGACCAGACCACTGTTCACTCCTTCACTACGCAGCTAAAACCGGCAATGGGGAGATTGTGAAATATATCCTTGACCACGGTGAGTAGGCACAACAAACCAAGGATCACTTACCCACGAAATAGACCAAATTTTCTAAGCTGACTTTCATAAAGGCTGTCTTCAGAAGAGTAGAAATGCTCTCCAACTTTAGCTGCCTCTCTTTGCTTATTTGAGGCAGCCAGGATTGCAGACCCCTGACAAGACCACCTTGGTTAAGGTGGGTCACCCTAACCAAGGAATTAATGGAAGTAATTTTCATATCAAGGCCTTTGCAGGATTTCCTGGGGCTGAATAATTTTAAAAGAATAAAACCAACTGTGGCCTGGCATTATGAGCTTTAATGCTCTAGGAAGTGCTTTTATGTTTTGAGAAGCTAACTGTTTGGGACCAGGTACCTAAGTAAAATAAGCCTGTTTTATTCCATCTTTCTAATTTCCCACTTTTTTTTTCTTTTCTGTTTGAATCTCATCCATCTTTCCAACTCAAGTCACACTTTATTCTCTTTGAAAAGACCTGGTACTCTCATGTCCTTTTTGGCAGACCATGTTCACCTCCTATATGGCTTCCTAACTGGGTTTGTCATTTGGTGTTAGACGATATACTTTAGCATCTATCTCTCACAGCCCTTTAGAGGCATAACACAGGAGAGGAATATGAAGTCTTGACCATGCTTTCAGCTTCTCATGTACAGGAATAAAGGGGGGAAAAACCTCCCTGGCTTGGCTGTTTTTGAGGAAGAAGGATAGGAACAGTCTCTAGCGCTGCTGGACACAGGCACTTAGAGATCCTGGAAGATTTTCTGTGAGCCCTAGCACTGTACCTGCAGCCTACCCTCTTTGTATGCAAATTTAGACTGTATATAGTAAACTTATCAGTATACATTCATGTTCCTTTTTACTCCTCTTTCTATTCAATTTAACAAACATGTCTTACTCCATTCATTCATTCAATCATTCAGCAAATATTTATGGAGTGCTTCACAGGAACTACCTGTTACAGATCAGCACACACAAATAAAATACAGGCTGTTTTCAAGCAATTGCAGGCTAAAAAAACATAATTCTATGCATCATTAATTTTAAAGCAATTGTATGTAGATGTCTTAAGTCCTATTGTAAAGCACAAATAGATAACATAGCTACTGCTTCTCAAGCACAGGTTATATGCCAGATGCTTACATTACTGAATATATCCTATCAATTAATCTTTATAAGGACCTTGTAAGGCAGGTGTTAGGCTGTCAGTCACATTAGACTCACCTTGCTTTGTCTTTAATACCTTCTCATTATAAAGAGTTTGCTTGAACCCTTGGCCTAAATTATGGTGGAAAGAATGGTTTAGGAAAAGGAAAGGGTGTTAAAAGAGAATGACAGTCATCAGAGGATTTCTTTCCCCTTGGTGGGCTGGGTTGGATAATCCAAGCCTATCCGTCCCGGGAAGCCTAGGTAGGTAGGCTGTATTCTTGGTGCTGTGTCTGGAGTGTGCATACTCCATCTCCAATTCCCCTGACCCTTCTTACCACTAGCAATTAAAGCATTCTTCTTTGGGCAAGACTTTCAAAAGTAATGGTGGCATAATTTCTGCTTGCCTCCTACACACACCTGCACAGCACGCGCACACACACATACGAATCACAGGTGTTTTTCTTTCCCATAGGGACTTTTCCAAAAGCTATTGAGAGGAAGAATCAAGTGTTAGAACCCAGCCCCATAGACAGTACATAAAGGTCACAAAGCTTCCATGGTTATTTTTCCCTTAATAGGAAAGATCTCAGGATTTCCACTGCACAAAGTTCATGTGAGCTTTAGACATTTGCTGTCACTTTATTTGCCTTTAGCTCGGGTTAAAGTACTCCTGGTGTCGCCCTGATCATTCTCAATCCTTCCTTCCTCGTTTGCCCTTTGCTCAATGAGACTGAGTGCTTGCTTGCATCCCTTAGGCTGCTCAGCACCCACATACCTCTGCAGAGTTAGGTGAGACACAGGCTGTCTACTTGGGTGAGACAACGTAGGAATTCTCTCTCCTCCCCTCTCTACCTCTCCAGAATAAGCATTCCCCTCTTGTTCTAGGATCCTCTCAGTGATCTGCTACTGTCTCACCTGGTCTCACCCATGAGGCTGCAGGGAGCTGCTGTTTTGACCGAGTCTGTGTTTAAGACAAACTCTCACGTGGTGGGGCTCTCAGGTGGGCGGCCTGGGACAGCTGAGCCTTTCTCTACGCCTGGTCTTTCACCTCAGGCTTTTTCAGCACATGATGGTCCCTGGGTTTCAGGTGGGGGAGAATAGAAGCTTCCAAACATTCTGAGCCCAGGCTAGAGATGTCTGTATCATCTCTATGGCATTCTGGCAGCTAAAATGAGTCACAGAGCCGGCCCCAACTCAAGGGGTGGGGAAACAGACCCCACTGCTTCATGGAAGGATTTGCAAATACGTTACAGCCGTATTTAATCTACCACACTCCCTTACTGTCTTTTTCAACTAAAAAGGATGGCCTTCCTTCTCCATATCCTGAACTACTCTACTGACTCACTTGGAATTCCCTAGGGCTCTGCTTTAATATCTTCCTATAGTTCTGAGTCCTAACCTAGGGTTGCAAGATTTAGCAAATAAAAGTACAGGACAATAATTTTTTTTTCTTTTTTAACATAAGTATGTCCCATGCAACATAGGGGATATACTTAAGCTAAAAACGAAACCAAAAACCCTCTTCTCAGCTGGGTCTCCCCAGGGGCATGAATGAGATATACTGCTCTAACACCATGGGTTTTCACTCCCTCCTCTAGTTCTCTTTCCACTGCCTTAAATAAGATGGCCTTTAAAAACCCCAGTAACTCAAGCTCACAGGGCTTAGAGTTTCTAACCCCAGCCGTAGATTAGTATACACACACATACTCTGCCTGGCATGAAATCCAGCTGGCACGTTAATCTCCTAGTGCTTTGACTAAAGCCTGACATTCCAATACTAAACTAGTTTCTCTTCAAGGCCTGGTGTCTTTTGCAATAAAAAAAGCAAATCGTACAGTATAGCTCTCTGTGTCAAAACTGAAGGACACGAGGAATTTGTTAGTAACTTTGGAGTAGGGGGGAGGCTTATTTTTCTAACTTTTTTGGTTAGCTTTGTAAATTAGTTGGTTTAGTATTTATACTAATGAGAAAACACTTGAGATTCTTGTAATCACCTCAATTTCACTCACAGGCAAACAGTTTCTGTGATCACTGGAGGCATGTCTGCCTCACCGGAATCTCTTATTTGGTCAGTAGATACATGAGGGAAAGACTGAAGCAAAATCCATCTCTTCTGTTTGAAAATAAAATCCTACTATTATCTACAGTCCAAGAATCCCTGCATATTTGATGGATGGCAGTTTTTAACCTTTTAACACTATAGTCAAATAATGGAAACTAAATGGCAGTTGATTTTTATTAAAATTAGTATTTATCAACATGATAGGCATGGTCAATTTCATTCTTAACATTGATCTCATTATTTCTAGTTATTCAGGAACATGGATGTAAAATCTCTTGACATCATCAGCCTAATTCTTCATGTTCCTTAAGAGCTAACTAAGCACTTTAGCTCATCCATTTCTACTGTTACCGTCATCTGTTGTAATAATCTTTAGTTGCTGATATAATTAACCTGTGCACTTGGAATTGGAAACTAATTCCATGGAATTTGCAGAACCATTCATATCTTTTAAATTATAGAAACCCCTTTAAATTATAGTGTTCTTGTAGTCAGGGACACATACGTGGAAAACATGATCCTTTGTCTACTCTATAATTATCTTTTAATGTGATCTCTGCTCAGCAAAATAGTCTCTCCTAATATAATAATGATGATGACTCTGAAATTCCCCTGATCTAACAAGGAAACTAGCCTTTTCCCAGACACCTCCATGAGACTGGGATTCAGGGATGTATACCAGACTATGGCATTGTATTTATAAATTAGCATCAGATTTGCAGTAGGTAGATCTGATCAGTTTAAATTCATGTAAATAAAAAAATTAATGAATACAAATTTTTCACTGTGCCAAAGATTAAGAGATACCTCTCTCAATCTCAATTGCTACAAACCACTTGAAGTTTTGTTTTCTAATTTAAAAAATTTTTATATTCAAGTCTTTCTTGTGGCTTCATACTATGTAAGTCCAAAAAATTGTGCAAAAACCCACCTGTACAGATGCCTTTAATGACAAGGGGTCTGAAAAATCAGTGGGCCCCTTTTAAGGCACAAGACTGAGAAGACTCCTTTGGTTACTACATCCTTACTCCAGGGAGCCCCTCTCCCCTCTCTGCTTTGCCCTCTTCATCACTGGCTAGTGATGCTGAGCAGTGGGGTCCACAATCAGGAGGACGCCTGCCCCCTGAACAGGAGTCGTGAGAGATTAGTCATTCTCCCAGACACCACATTCAGCAATGTACTTCGCTTCTCAGGGCTCTTTGAAACCCAGGCCATGGGGCATGGGACAGGACATGTGGTACTGGTACGTTCTGAAAAGCCACAGGAGGCTTGAATTTTTCTCTCCCTGCATCTTCTTTGAGATGTCTTCCCTCAAATACACAACATGCTGCTTTCCTTTATGAAACAGTGGAATTTGGGCACTGGGAGGGTTGAAAAGAGAACGGAGGAGGGAGAGAGCTTAAGAATTCCACAGGACAGGGTGGAGAGAGAAGGATGAGGAGAGATTCCAGCTGAGATCTCCCCCCACCCCTCAGCAGTCCCTGCTTTTCAACTCCTTTCAACCATATTTTTACCCACTCCCTCCTCCCTCATCTTACCCCTCCAGAGACTTTTGTGGGGTTTCAGTCTTTCACCACCCGGCACATTTTGCTCTTTTGTTTTTATTCTCCCAGCTCCCACCCCTCCGCCCCCTACCGAGTTTCCTGATAGAAATCTCACTCATGCATTTCCTTTCTGATTTCAATGGCTTATTTTTGTCTTCCCTCTTTTTCTGCCTTCAGTCTTTTCTTTTTTTTTTCCACCCCCCTTTTTCTGCCTCTGGTCCCTGAGGGAAACGACCACCATCCCGCTGGGACAGGATGACGGTGCTGTTAGAGTTCCCAGTGCCAGCTCTCCCCACATCTGTGCAGCTTTTGTCCTGGGGCAGAGGAGGATTTGGAATGGTCTGTTGGCAGCGTCAGGGAGACTAATGGGAAATGAGGTCCAGAGAGAGAGAGAGGCCATGGGGAGGTGGAAGGAACAGCAAAGGGGATTTGGATGCCTCTGTGTGGGAAGCAAATTAAAGGATGCATGTGACAAAAGACATATCATATCTAATACTAGTGAAATACTGATGATACAATTGCATCAGCAAGAACTGGGGTATCCAGTGGAAGAGCCTATGGGATGAGCAAGGACTGAGTAGCAAACTTGAAATTTAGAAGGACTGACTACATTCACTTTTTCACGTTGGGGGATCTGTGGAATTTTGTTTTTGAATTCCCTGGCCTTCACCCAAATACTGATGTATATGTCCCCTCAATGTATTTTTTCGTCCCTTTATTTTTCAGATCATTTCTCATACAGCATAGCTCTTTTGAATCCATATTCCATTTATGTTTCTTTCTCTGAGAAAAAATATATTGGCCAGGATCCATGCTGATTTTTAAAAAGTTATTAATTCATTCATTAAAAAATTATCTCATGCACTTTTAAGGAAAAGAGTTATAGTAATAATCACTGCTAATCTTTATGGTGCTAAATGCTTTATGGATATTCCAACATTTCATTCTTACAGCAGCCCTACACGGTAAGTTCTCTTATCTCTATTTGACAGGTGGCAAGAACTAAAGCATAATGAAGTTAGGTGACTTGCCAAAGCTCATACGTAATGTAAGATACAGTCTCTGCCCTCCATATTCCTAAAGCCCAGCAAAGGAAATGAAGCATGGATAAATAACCACAATGCAGGGTAGTTTGAAGTGAGTATTATACGCAGGGTTCTGGTGACAACTGGTACAGAGCAGAAGAAGGGCAATGATCATCATCTTCTGAAAATTTCATGGAGAAATTTGTACCCATATCCCCTCAATAAAGATTCAACAGCTGTTTTCTGGTATAGGTCAGCTCTGGGATGGAGTGTGGGTATTTTAGTAAACCCTGGGAGGGACACAGAGCCAAGATTTATTTTATATTCAGGGAACAATTGTGAGTTTTCCACTGACAATTTCATGGCATTCCTTCAAATTCCTTAGGGGAGATGCATAGTATCCACAAGAGACATATGTACACAGGAAATACAAACTAAGTAGGCCCCAAATCCAAATGTTCCCCCATTTATATATATTGAAGGAATTCCATCATCTTTTTCTTTCTCTTGTTCTTTACCTTATGAGTAAGACTCAAATTAACTTTCCAAAAAATCACAGTTGCTTTTTTTTTTTTTTTTTTAACATACTTTTTTCCTTTCAAGAGAAAACTTTTGTGGCCTTTGTTGATTGTTTTTGTTCCTCTGGCCACCCTCCTCCCCCTGCCCCCAAATCTTACACCAATGCTACTAACCCACACGGGGCACTATTAAACAGCACGATATACTGTTCAACATAGCTCTCAGTAGGTCACTGACGATAAGTGGGGAAGCTACAGCCGTGTCTCGGCTGCACCTGGCACTCACTCCTCGTTTCCTCTTCTGCAGCCCCCTTTTGCTATCAACTTAAAAAGCCCAGCATTCCAGAGCCACTCCTGAAATCTTTAACTGGAGTTTCTTTGGATATTAATTAAGAGCAAAAGTACCTTGTTTTAGTATCAGCACCTCTTTTTTCTCACCTCTGTCAACTGCAGAGGATTAGAGAGAACGGGGAGATGATAAACAGCTACAGGCCTGCCTGACTTACAAGTTAGTCAGCTCTACAGTCATCCAGGGTTGACTCTGCTTGTAGTGATTCTTGTCAGAAACTTGAGGAACAAGGCTCCTTCTCTTCCTTGTCCCCCTTTCAGAGTGTCATGCCCCCGCCGTTTCAGCACAGGTTAGACCACTTCAGTGTCCTCACACTGCGTGGGGGCGTGGACCCCGGAGTCTGTGGACCCTCCGTGGGTGCAGCTCTGAGCGCACCAGATGACAGTGCCAGGAAAGGAGGAAATGAGACAAGGCTTCTGTTGCCTAAATGTGTGTGCAATTAGCAGTAATGCTGGGAAGAGCCTACTGCTGAGGCTGGGCTGCTCATGTTCATGGAGTTCCTTTCAAAATGAATGGCCTGCAAGGTCTGCTGAAGGTGGCGGGGACTCTTTAAGAGGACCACTGGGCACTGTGAGCCTTCCTGCTCCAGGCCTTGTGGAGGATGTCTCACCAGCAACTGACTAGGCCTGGAACACTTGGTTCTAGGACAGAGGCTGTGAGTTGACACTTCAAATCTAAGCAGGAGCCAAGGGGCCCTTTTATATCTCCTTCTCCAATAGCTTAGGACACATAATAATATCTAAACTTTAGGCATTGCATATAGTGCCCCACCTACTGTTTTAAGCACATTATTTGTATTAACTTATGAAACCTCATAACAAACCTGTGAGATAATTATTATTAATCCTGATTTATATATGTGACAGTCAAGGGACTGAGAAAAAGAAAACCTGTTCAAGATCCAGTAGGCGGCGGACAGAGCTGGGATTTTGAGCCAAGGAGGTTCAGCTCCAGAACTCCCACTCTTAATCACTGCACTGGATGCTCTGCACCTTCTTTAGGGGTACAGGGGGATTATCATTCATGTTTCCTTGGAATCACAGGACTGAGGAACAAAAAATGAATTAACTAAATCTTCCTTGAATCTGTAAAATAGGGAATGTGCTAGAGGGATATCAAAAATAGTAAGTGTTCTTACACTCAAAAGACTTAGAATGATTTAAGTGGACAAGGCATATACTTGAAAAGCAAATACACAGTCCAAGTGTAGACCCAAGTAAATGTTACAGGAGTTCAGAGACAGGATGATTCCTTCTGTCAAAGGTGGCCTTTTCAGAGGACCTTGCCACACACTGGGCTTTAAAGAATGTATAAGATTGAGGTGTGTGGTATAAAATCCTGCTTTGGATAGGGAGAGTTAGCAGAGCAAGCTCTCAGAGCTGGGAAAGCCTGAGAAGTATGTGAGCAATTGTGCAGCTACCAGTTTAGCTTATGCAAAAACAAACAAACAAAGGAATCTTGAGAACAAATTGAGGAAGGATAGTTCCAAGTGAAAGACCGTGAACCTCAATATTTAAATACTTGGGAAGGCACAGGACATACAATGAACTTGAAACCTGGAAATCTAAATGTTATAAGATCTATTCTTAATTAGTAACAGTCTTCTGTGCTAATTATTTTCCTGACAGAGACCTATTATTAGGAAGCTTCTTTGTCAAATAGGACAAGTAGGAGCAACAAATAGGACAGACATTGCAAGAGAAGATTCACTCAACCTTGATGGCTAGTAGATGGGAAGGAGAAGGCAGAGCTGACAATTTAGCTCCCAGATGACCAGGAGGACTGTGAACATCCCAGTCATCTTCTCCTTGACCAATGACTTTCGTAGTTCAAAAGTCCTAACCTCTTCTTCCTGTTCTTCTAATTAGATAGTAAGTAACTACACAAGCAGATTTTCCATGATAATGATATCCACTAATATGGAGCGCAAATCACCAGGACCATACTTCTAAAAAATTATAGTGCTCAGTACCTACAGCCATGTTTGGCACCTCCGAGCACCTTTATTCATTAATTCAGCCAAATGTTTAAGCCTCTGCCTGGCACCAGGCTCCATGCCAGGCACTAAGGAAGGACACAGTGGTGGACAAGGCACTGGCCACAGCTTCAGGGGTTTCCAAAGTCTAGTTGTGGAGAGAGGCAAGTCTTGGCTAGACCAGTATTATGAGCAGTAAGGTAATCATCTATCCCTACTTGTCAGGAATAATCTCAACTTAGGCAATTAATTAACTGCCCTCCCAATTATAGGAAGCAGAGTTTGTACATGAAGTGAAGGAACAAACAGGCAGGGCATTTAATGCAATATTAGGAGTGGTAGAGGGCTTCATGGAGAAAAGGTGTGTCAGCTGATACCCGCAGGTAAGGAACTGCAGGGAGGGCTGGTAGGAAAGCAGTGGTGCAGAAGGTGGAAAGGTGTACATTCCAAGCAGTATCTGCAGGTTGAATGAATTAGTGAACAAGTGAGAAATTATGAATGTGTGAAAACCCAGAACATTTCAGTTCCTAATGAAGCATCTATAATCATTTGATGTTTATACAGAACATTTCTTCTAGATCTTGGAAGGCAAATTTTATGAAAAATAGAATTTTACCCTATTGTTAAAATAAAGAGATTGGACCGAATGATATAGTGACAGTGTAACCTGCTGTGCTATGTCAGAGAAAGGACACTTAATAATATGGTCTCTTGCAGTTTAATGTTATACTGCATAGACTCCATCCAGACAACCTGTCCCCAGAAAACGAGAAACAGTCCTTAAAGCCTGATTGTCCTTTTCCTCCCTAAGTAGCCACTTAATTGTCATTTATTCTGTTCCAATTAATTTTATTTCTTCAACTTGTCTGACAGCTTCTTGATGGCAGAGGTCATATCATTCTTTTGTATTTCCTAATCCGTACGTCTCTGCTGGTGGTAACTGGGAGACTGACGGGGAGAGGGAAGACGGATCCTTTCTTTTTTGGAGGGGAGGTGGTCTTAATATCCCTATCACCAAATACTCTTTCTTACTCAGCTTCCCAAGGCATTTTACTTTTGTCACTACAATATTTTGTTAATGGTTAGTTTTTGAACTTATTTTTGATGGGCATCTTGCTTTCTTCTTCTTTAGGACCTTCCGAGTTACTGGATATGGCGGACAGTGAAACGTGAGTGTTGCCTTTCATTACGTGGACTAGATTATCTCCTTCAGAACCTATCTAGAAGAATGCAGCCTCTTTGGCATACAATAGATAATTTTAATGTCAGTGATAAAAATACCTACTTTCAAATGTATTTATAACTGTGCAGGGCTAATCTTCTAAGTTAAAAATTACACAGTAAAAATAGATGGCCTATGTCATGATGATTGCACACACAGCCATTGCCAGTCATCATTCAGAGCCTTCTACAAGCAAGGTACTGCTGCACTGATACATCCTGAACTACAGAGAAGTCTAAATAAATGCACTTACTTCTTAATTACCCATCACATTTCTCTTTCTCAAGTGAGATTTGTAAGAAAGTTAAGCCCTAGTGTCCTAAGGCATCCGTTTTGTGTAGTGAAACAGTTTCTCTTTGCTGAATCTAGAATGGGACAAGTTATTTGCAACCAATGGAGAACCCAAGAACATAGTAACTCCACCATTTCCATGTTCTGTGCTTCAGAAGAGGAACCCTGGTTGAGAAAGCCTTCAGCTCTGTGGATGTTCCTCAAACTGATAACATTTGTTTTCAACTTTCTCATTCCCAGGACAACAAAATAGCTATTATTCCCCAAACAGGAACAAAGAAAGGCTAAACATCTACCCCTGGATGTCATGTGCAGCCTCTAGAGAACTTCAGTGAAATTCGAAAAGGGATAAAGAATGAGTGGAGTGGAGTGGGATGGGGTAGGGAGTGGCTAAGTACATCAGGAGGAGGAAAAGCAGAAATGAACAGAATGGAGAACAAGTAGGAGAGGTTTAGCCATGAGTTACTGACATAAAAGAAACTGTCCAACATACCACATCCCATTGACAAGGTTATCACTCACCCCAGTTTGCCTAAGGATAGCGTGTGATTTTCCATAAAACACTTTGGCATTAAATGTCTCTTCAAATTTGGACTCAGAACGGGAATATCCTCCTCCCTATACTGCTCATGGTGGGGGAAGGGGGGAATAGCCACTTTCCCTTGGCCACTTCCCATACTGAGTGGCTGGCCTCAGGCCTGCTGCCACCTGAGGGCAGCCTTGGTTCCTGAACTCTCCCAAAGTCTTACTGTCCCTCCTAGATATCCTCTGTGGCTGCCCCTCACAAGGGATCAGCAGGCAGGGTCAGGTGGGTGTTGCCTGGTTCTTTGAACTTGAGTTCCCAGGAGATCCTCCCAGTCCAGAGGGTCTGTCACCAAGCACTGTGATGTGGTCCTCCATCACTGTTCCTGTGTGCACTTTATCTAGTGTCCCTCGTGCTCTGCCCAAATGTATACACAGAAAGAGTGACTTCACAGTGTTCAGACACATCAGTCTATTTCACAGTGCCATTGAGTATCACTTAAATCAGACAGTAGTAGTTTAAAACAAAATCACTGTTTAAAAAAGAGGCTGGAGTCAGATACTATTGTTAGTTGATGACTAACTCAAGGCACTTTTAGGACCCCCTCACACACCTCCCCTGGCTGTGCCCTGCAGCCCTGGTCTCACCTAAAGACAGGGAAACTGGCCAAGGGGCACAGAACGCCAGCAGCAGGGGCAGGATGTTATCCTCACTCCCCTCCCTGCTGCCCTTACCCCACCCCCACTCCTGCCTCCAACCCTTTTATGGGAGGTTTCCCATTTCATCTTTGATTTAGGGGTGAGACCGCACTGCACAAGGCCGCCTGCCAGCGGAACCGGGCTGTGTGCCAGCTTCTGGTGGACGCAGGAGCATCTCTGAGAAAGACGGACTCCAAGGTAACTTCATGAGTGAGTGCAAACATCCTCCCACTGAGCAAGATCTCTGGCACCACTGCCTTCACTTGTGCCCATAGCAAAGGCATCCTTTCTATACTTATGGAAGTGCCTGGGGCTTTGGAAAAAGGAGGAAAAAATAAAGTGTTTCATTTAGAGAAACTGCAGTTTAAATGTATAAGCACAAAGGGAGGGTGTGTGCTTGCCTATGGGACTTAATAAACTTCTGAATGTACTGACCTTCAGACTTTGGGGTTCTTCTGCTGAATGCCAGCAGCCATGCTGTGGAGAGGTGAGGTTCAAAGTGCTGGGAGAGGGGTCAGGACCATGTTCAAAATACACCAGCCTGGCTACCGAGATGCCTCTTTGGGATTTCTCCTTCAGCTACTTAATCCAGAATAGCTTAAAATCCATGATTTATGTGGCTCCATATATGGGTGCCTAAGTGATTAACAATCACTCCCAGGATGGGAGATCAGGCTGAACCATGAGTTGTTCCAGTTTACAGAGAGGCCCCATGGAAAGTGTTGAAAGCTGGAATGAAGGAGGAGTTGAAGCTTAGAACTGTTGACCAGGGACTATAGCCTGTGAGAGAGACAGAGGGCCAGAGAGAAGAGTTAATACGGAAGATCAACCCCATGGAGGAGTTGTCTCTGATGATCTGAGGTCATGCTCATGTTCACAATCAGCTCTGAGAATTTTAAAGCACCTTGAGTAGACTCAGACAGGAAAGGACAAACCACTTAACTCTAGAGGGTTACGAAGAATTTTAATATATAGATGAACACTTCATTAAGTGCGTGCTAAGTAACCTGCTTTGGGTCAATGAATGTAGGCAAGAAACACAGACAAATGACTTAGAAGCCTAATAATGACTGAAGCCCCATTAGACCTGTTTAAGGCATGAGCACCTACTTATGTGTGGTTTTCACCCTGAGGTTTCCTCCAACTGCGGTGCACATTGTGACAGAACCTTCTGGTGTGGACCTGTCTTTCCTTTCTGAGCCAGTTTCATTGAGTGAGTCTCCACTTCCCTTTCAACCCACCAGATACTTGCTCTCTGAGGTCCCTGGATGCCTTCACTTTGATAGCTCTAGGCTACCAAAAACATTAAGCTGGATCCTGGTTTCTAGCTGGTCTGTTACCTGTCTGGCTAGCTAATTGGGTATAGGATTCCAAATGGCAGATAATTGTTCAATATGATATTCTTCTTAGATGATATTTGTACTTAAGTGCTTTGATGTGTAACATGATTAAGAAACATAACCCATTGAGGCAGATCAGCTGAGGCCATGATTTCACGTGAACTTGGCCTTCCTTGCTGAAGCCAGTCAAACACAGCAGGGCCACTGCCTGTTCGCCACAAAGAGACTGGTCTCAACTCAGGTGATAAAAGAGAAGGGAGGAGCAATGTGAAATAGAGGGACAAGTAAAAGACTGGGCAGGAGACCGGCCCCCAAGCAGATGGCTGTTTTTATCTTTCTAAGTTTCTGAATCAGATAAATGGGCTCAACGTTCCTTGAAATTCCTTTCTATTTTTTGTTATGTATGTGTGTGCTTTTTCCAAAAATCAAACAATTTTATTATTTTTAGGACTATAAATGTAGTGCATTCTCACACAGAAAACTCTAGCAGTGCAAAAATTTAAAAAGTAAAAATTGCTAGAAATCCCACAATCTGGACTTATATACCATTAAAACGTTAATGATCTCTCTTCACACGTGAGTATGTCTATTTTCCTCTCTCAGTTTCTTCAAGTAGGTAAAGTCATACTGTACATGGTACTGTACAACTTTTCACCCAACATTTTGTTTTAGAGATCTTACCATATGAAGTGCTAGAGCTATGCTTCAACCTTTTCAGGGATCCTTTAATTTTTCCATTCTGTAATTTTTGGCTAGGTGAGAGCCGAATGTGATAATTATGATTGGATCTTCTCCTGGAATTTTTTGGAGAGAAGCAATACTTTGAGAATTTCTTTCCATAGAGAATGATACCCTAAAAATCAACTCAAAGGCCCATCCCAGTCCATCTCTGAATATGTGAAAACTGGGAATCACAACCTCATTAACATTAAAGACAAGATAGCCTACAAATAAATACTGTAAAGTTGAATAAAATTATTATAGGAATTTGAAGCTAGTGGTTAAATATTATATCCCTACTAAATAAGTACAATTTAAGAAAGAATCCAGAGCCATCGTTACTTCCCTTTTATCTTCTACTCCACAGACCCTCGTAGGCTACTAGGATCAGACTTAATTGAGGTTGACACCACCCATTCTAACAGATGAGATAGAGGCTGAGAAGTGTAAGGTAATTTTTGTAATACTTGTGTGCATTTTTATACATGGAGCTATTTCTTTGGTACAATGATCATGCCTCTACCCTTTCCTTGGAACTTAATATCATTTTAAAATAGGTGTCACTGAACAAAAATCAGAAGCTTCAAGGAGTGTTAAGTAATATCTGTAAACATTCAAAAGAAAGGAGATGCTTCCTCCTGCTGCTGACTTCTATTCATTGGCCTCATTTCAAAAATAACATGTGTAAAAGAAAAAATTTAAAAATAAATAAATAAAAAATATATATCATGTGTATGTGTAAAAACATACATAACAGCATTTTAATAGACTACAGGAAATTATACAATCATTTAAAATGATAAAGAACATTTAATGACAAAGTTTGATATATTATTAAGTGGAAAAGCACATTATATAACAGGATATAAACAAAGTATGGTATTATTTTAATAAAAATACGTATAGAGCTATAGAAAAAAGATTAAATAGTTACTCTATGAAAGGTTAACAGCTGTTATCTTAGTGTAGTGGAATTACTGGTATTTTTATTTTCTTCCTTATGCTTTTCTACTTTCCCATGATTTTTTTTAATCAATATCCATCACTTTTATAGTCAGAATTAACTCACTTTTTGGAGATGAGATAGTTTTAAATTGGAGAGAACCTAACTGAAGACTTTGAAACCAACAAAGAAACCCCTTTAGATTGTTTCTGACCATTTCTTCCTCTTAGTTTCTGCTTGTTACTTCCCAGAGTTTAGTAAAACAGAAAGAATTCCAAACTAGACACTGGAATGCTTGCTTCCCCACTTTTCTATTCAGTGATTTCTATCCCCCTTCTACAAAGGACGTGCGTTCCCAAACTCTATGTGCTGCATGATTTCCTGCTACGTATCTGTGGTTACTCCATGAACCTCCCTTTCCTTAAATGGAAGCCCCACCTCTGAAAAGTGATCTCTTCCTCTTGATCTTGTGTATCTCACATGATGTGATGCTTACATCAAATAATAGACTTGAAAGTGTCTTGTGAACTCTGAAACAGCAAACATGGAAGGATCTTTTTTAGTGAGTAATCTTTGAGTAGCTCTGTTTCTTTTTTTTTTTTTTTTTTAATCTCATCCCAAGTGTTTATGTCTCTTTCCTTTTCACTGTTACCTATAGGGTAAGACACCTCAAGACAGAGCACAGCAGGCCGGGGACCCAGATTTGGCGGCTTACTTAGAAAGCCGCCAGAACTATAAGATCATTGGCCATGAGGATCTGGAAACTGCTGTTTGACCCTGGTAGACAGACTAAGAGAACCTCAATGAACGAATCACCTGTGCCCTCCTGACGATCGGGCAGCTCCCCTGGAAGAAGCTGATGGAATCCATAAATCTGTCTCTGTCTTGCAAGAATCTGAGACCATGCCACCAGATTTTAAGGGCTACCAAGATGTACAACAGAACATGATAGCCCACTGAGGACGAGGCAGGATACCTGGAGATTTGTGGACTACGAGTTCCACAAAATTTGATCCTTATTGCTTCCAGCAAGTAGCATGATTTCTGTGTTCACTTGTATAATTTATTTTAAAGATTCAAGGATGTTCGTATAAATGGCACTGCTCCCTCCTCCCCTACGCATTCATCTTTCCCCTGTACTGCACAATTCTACTGTAACTACCCATCAATTTAAAAAATGATATGATCTGTTCTCTTTACATTCAGTCTTTGAAGACCATAAGACTCTGAAGGTCTTTTAAAATCCTCTGGATATCCTGCAGAACTAGAACTGTAACACCACTTCCATTTCCAAGACTAAATATACTAAGACTACTTAGTGACTTTCTGCATGTCTGCTCTCCCTCCCTAATCCCTTTTCGTTATACAGGAGCTGGGGAGTGCCACATGGATACTATCAACTTGTGTGCTATATCTCTGAGGTATGGCGAGGTGGCATGGGAGTTGTCTGTGCTCAGAGGTACCTCAGAGAGGTATAACCCAGGGGTCAGCCCAGGTTTCGGAGCTGCTGCCGATAGCCACGGAGGACTGGTTCAGCTTGGGCTGTTTGTCCAGCTCCGTACTGCCTATGTGTAGCCATCTTTGCCTTTTGCTGCAATAGAGATGAGCAATGGATTAAACAAAGGCCCATAGCTAGTTTGCAGAACCACTCAATTTAAGTGCTGTTGAAACTGCAGAGCAGAAAACCCTGTGTGGGAACTGTGGTTACAGGAAATGGAGCACTATGACAGCGTTTACTTTTAGACTTTTCTGAGTGATAACAGAAAGCAGGCTAATCGACTTGAAATAAAATAGCAAAAGCAAAAGTAGCAACATATGTCAAAATAACTCACTTAAGCAAGAAAACAGTCTCTGGAAAGTTGCACAGAGGCTAATAGACTCTTGGGTACAGTGGTGAGAGGGGGCCCATTTTAGGTTTTCCTTCTGTTTTTGGCTTTCATTATCCCACATACGCCTTGTCCCAGGACAAAGCCTTGTTTCATGAGTTCCACTGCCAGATTCCCGAGATGCCTGCATCTTTGGGATGGATGCCTCACCTACTACTTGTCAGGTTCCAAGGTTGTATCTGATAGCACTATAGCCCCATTATTCATGTACAGTGTGGTCTAGTAACATTCTTTTCTCTATTTCCCCTATCAGAATGTTCTTAGTGCAAACTTCTATGGGAGTCTAGCCAGAAACATCTCTCTGGCAGTGGAATTACAGGTTCTAATCCTGCCACAGACCAGCTGGTACTAATAGGTACCTCTGTTAGGGACTCTGTGATAACTAAAGTACCAGCAGAAAGAGTCTTCTTTCACTGAAAATACCTACTTGACTTGGTTATAAGGCAGAAATGAAAGTGGGTGACCTTTTTGCTTCAGACTAAACCTATGTCTTCTGAGCTTTCTTCCATTTTGCTCTTAGACACAAAGTGTTTCCCTAGTGTTTCTGCATGTGGACATAAGTGATTGTTTCTCTACATTTAATTTAAAGGTCCAGTGGTGATGCCTTGCTTATCGGATTCACTTTTGGTCGCATATCACTTTGAAAGTACAGATATGATACACTGAATTTAAGATGGAATAGCCTCTCAGCAGATGGGGACTAGTTTGTCCTTAGTTGTTTCAAAATTATATTGTTGGCATTATATCCAGCGATGGGAGAATGGATTGGTTGTGAGAAATCTATTTCTATACATCAGTCTTACAAATGGAACTATCCTTCAGGTCTTCTGGTGAGGGTAAAGGGGACTGCAGTAGATTATTTCAAGAAGCTGGAAAAAAAAAGTTCCAGGAGAATTTAATCACTGGGCTTCTGTTGGGGGGTTTTCAGTTGGTGGGACTTGTCAAGGAGATACTGATGACAGAAATATAATCCTTAAAACAGACTGGAATCTGGCTTCAAATGGTGCCTTCCGTTCCGTAGACTGAGCCAAACATTTGGCCACACAGCCAGTTACCAGCTGCCATTGCTGGGATGAAGGACTCAGATTTCACCAACTCATATTTCTCTGTGATGCTTCGAAGCAGCCCAGAGAAAATTTAGGGTACAGGTGGCTATGGGCCAATTCAAATAGCGCTAACTGAAGTCACACATAAATCCTCGGTATGGAAGTAGATGAGGTAATGACTACTGTAGTGGTCCTGGTGCATTTGGAAATGTTCCAAACCAAAAAAAGAAAGGCATTAGAGTCCTACATTATTGATGGGAAATGATATATGACCAAAGCAAGTATCTCTTTGAAAAAACAAATACCCTGAGAACTTGGGTTTTGCACCTCCCCTAAAAAAAATATCAGAAATGAGCAGAAAAGTGACTCATTTAATGACTTCAACATTAAATCTACCTCCTGTAGCATTTTTTTTTTAATTGGCCACTGCATGTGACAGTCCTGGGCTTCAGAAAGAGCAAACGGCAGGTGCCCCAGGAGTTCCCAACTGTAGTATCCCCTCTGATGGGCCATCAGGAAGTATATAAGCAAACAGTCACGGCCCTGGTCTGAAAATCCACGTAACTTTAATTTAAAAGGTATAAAACTATGTACCTATAGAAACACAATTTTCTATAAAACCTAATGAGATGGCACTACAAAGAGTAGCTGGCTTAGCTGACATTCCCCTGTGTCTGGCTCAGGAGAACCCTTTGTGTTGTGGCACTGTCTGCTCTGGGATTCCATTTTTAGATTAGGCTGATAGAGGGATGAGAAACCGAGAGTTTAAAAGACAACATTATATAACCTTAACGGTAGTCATTCTTGAAGCCTTATATTCCAGTATTGCACATTTAATGAAATAGACCCCAGTTAAGCTGTGCTATAGCACATTCAAGGGCTTGATAAAGAACAGAAGCCAAGAAGGAAATAAACACCAAAGCCAGGAATTTCACTTTGAGTTTTGGTTACCTCTGTAGAGGTTATAACCTAAAACTAATGCAATTTCTGAAATGAAGAATTTAGCTGGCAAGTTCACAGCCATGAAATTAGTGACGGCTGATGGAAAGCCTCACGTGCCCAGTTGCTGCCCATCCTTTCATACTAGATGGCCTTAGTGCATAGGCAGATCTGTTTGCACTGAGATACTCAACAAGTAAGTAGCTTTAATTCAGACCTAGTGAGTTTCTTTGCCTAAAGGATTTCTGGAATTCATTTACTAGACTTCTCATAATATCCATGTCTTAGAAAATGTAGAGCAGCAGTTCTATTTTTTTACATGTCAATTTTATTTTAAATGTTTAGATTTTTCAAATTATAAAAGTGGAACATGCTTTTTATAAAAAGTTCTACCATCACATATGAGTATCACATGCAAAAGTCAGGGTGTTCCTCTGTGCTTGTGTAGTGTCCTCTTTCTGCTTCCCAGAGATAAACAGCGTGAACACTGATAAACATTGTTGCTTGTATGTTATCTCAGAAATACTCTGTGCATATACAAACCCCAACAAACATATAGAAATGTATTTATTAGTATACATATATGTGTATATATCCTATACACACATATATTGCATAGATTTTAAAAAGAAAACATTTTAGAAGCATGCTAGTCATCTGTACTGTGTAGTTAATACCAACAAGCAAAGATAAGGTAACAAAATTTTCATTTATTCTTTGTTACTTTTAGTATCACTAAGCTTAGTTCTGTTACTGCAGCACTTCAAGTGCACATGGCATTTGCTATTGCCTGTGTCATAAAATCCATGACCAAGAGGTCTTACAATTGTTTTTGTTACCTTCCACAAAGCATGAAACCTTTCTGAGCCCAGACACTTGTTTATGCCATTTCTGGATCTTAAGTGGAGAGTTCCTTCCTCTGTGATGCTTACACTGCTTTCCAAGGCTGAGTTTACAGGACTGACACTCAGTAGGCTGCCTACTGATATTTAGTTAGGGCAAGCTACTATGGGAAAGGTGTAGTAACTTGGATATGGGTGGGGTCTGAGTAGCTTGGCTTCCTTCCAGTAGGAGTAGCTAATGAAATCACTGAGCACAGCATGGTATTTTATTCAGTTATGCTCTTTAAAAATAAAATAATCATTGTTAAACTGGTTCATCATAACCATCAAATAAAACTACTAATTGCTCTACTTAAATGGATTATTTTCACTTTAGCGGAAAAAAAGTAGAACATCCATCAAATTAAGAGTTTTGTACTTAATCTTTAAGATTTATTTAGTATAAAATAGCTCTTGCCCAGGTCTTAGTAGAACCACCTCTGAATATCTCAACTTTCTTATTCTCTAAATTCCATATTCAACTGACTATTTTAAGTCCCACAGTTTCTTCCTCTGTCAAGCCTCTTAGATTGACTTTGGCTCTAGCCTTTTTCTGTGTCCTAAGTCATCATTCATCTCTAGTCGCTCCAATTTTCTGGCCATGGCAATAGTCCCACTTTTGGACTTTCTGCCACTACTTTCCATGATTTTGTCATACAGCTACCCAAATTTCCCCAGATATTATGCTCAAAATGGGTCAAAAATGAAACTACTCTCTGGGACAAGTATCCATTTTGCCTGAAGGACAAATACATTTCCATTGACCTTGATCATCCTGTATGATCACAATAGGCCTAACTCTGATAAATAATCTCCCAGACAGGTTTAGCAAATTTCTGTCCTAGTTGCATCATGAGAGTACTTAGTCATGGCTGCTTCTTCCACATCCAATGATGTAAACAGTGTGCCCCCATGAAGTCACCTGGGTGACTGTATTATATGCATGTTAAACCTCTACTGGCCATCTGTGGACTTTAGGCTGTCTCCCCACAATTTAATGAGAAACCTAAAAATAGAAACTAAGGGAGAGTAATGCCCATGACAACCTGCTCTTCCAGAACAGTAAGAGTTACTAAACTGGTGGTTTCCCCACCCCACTCCTCAAAAAAAACTGAAAAAAAAATTATTCTTTAGGCTGTTGAAGCATTACATTTTAGAGATTTGAACACTGTATGGTATTCTCATGGTAGACAGATTCCAGAGTCTGTCTATACATGTATTCAGTCATTCTACTTGCAATCATCTGTTCACGAATCAATCATACAGTCCTGTATTTAATTATTTATTTTAAAATATGTTTATCATTTACTCTGATGCAGGCACCATATCAATATAAAAATGAATGAAAGAGACAAAACTCTAGACCTCATGGAGCTGGCAGTCTGGGAGAAAATACAGATTGCAATCTGACAAGTCCTGTGCAAGAGAACCCCATGGTACTGGGTGCACACACGCTGCGGGTTCAAGGCAGCCTTTGTTGTGCCATCATTCTTTAGCCAGCAATGTTTTAGTTTTATGAAATATAAGAAGTGACATTTTGCATTTCCTTTTCCTTGGAGTCTTAAAAAAGACCATTCTTAAAAATGGATTTGAAACCGATACTTTAAGATGAGACTCAGAAACACTACCATGAGAGCCAAAACATTTATCCTATTTCTCAAGGACAGAACTAGAAACAAGACACAAAACTTGCAATGAATTTTTGACTGAATATAAAGATGAAGTATAAATATTGTGAAACTGCAGCAGAGTAGGCACAGAGTCAGAAACTTTTAGCCACTGGGAATATTTAAGCTGAGGCTATGTGACCACCTGGAGGGATGTTGTGATTAGAGGCATGTATCTGAGAGGACAGGAATTAGATTCTATGCGTTTTTAAAATGTTCTTTTAAAATGACTTTGTTGAATGGCAGGATTTCATTTTAAAATTTTATGAAAATCTTGACTTTTAATCTTTTAAAACATCACTTTGTGACTGAGAGTCTTTAAATCTTGGAACGAATGACCTTCAGTTATCATTTTAAAAGCTTAAAACTAAGCATGAATTTAAGAGCTAATGAAAAGAAAACATTCAAGAGGTATAACTTACTCCAAAATACTTCTGGAAGCATTAGGATTTTGATGAATATTCTTAGACATTCTTAAGTAAAATTCTATTAGAAATGTTTTCTTGTCCCTCCAATATAAAAAAGTGCTGTGATTTGATATTCTCAGAATTAAATGTAACCGGGTATAACCACAGAAGAAAATTCTGCCTAAAAGATATTTGGGGTCCAAGTATATGTACATGAAAGGCAATCATGGAAAGTGCCTTGGCTTCTGCTACTAGCATGATAATTACAAGGAGGGGCTTACCCACGGAAATAAGAAAGTGATGACTCTGGTTTTTGCCCAGTTTCCATCGTTTCAGTATTTTGAGCTAAATGGCATCTGACATGGGAGACTTTAGTGGTAGGAACCACTGAAACTATCCTGTTTATCAATCGTTTAGTGCATACAGCTTTCAAAAAATAATTTAAAAAACTCAGATCTATACGATTTATTAGTAACAAATTCAGTAATTTTATAGTGTTACTGCTTTAGCATTCTGATGCATTTTTGACACTTTTGAGCTTCAATACAAATCACTGAGGTGGATGATGCATTTTAAATGAATAAATGGAATTGCAGAGCAATGAATTCAGCTTACAGATTCATGTAGTAAATGGTACAACTCAGCAGGACTGAGATCTTTAGATATTACAGACTAATGTTTCAAGATAGATGTTTTCTAAGTAAATACTTTTCCACCATTGCCTTCAATATGCTGTTTTACATCAATCATTCAGATTTCCATCATTTAGAAGGTGCCTCCTTGAAAAAATATTTACCTAAGATTCCACACCACAAGCTGGTTTGGACTGAGGGAGATTATGAAGTTAAAAATGTATGGTTTTTGCTGTCAGACAGAGGCTTATCAGCTTGGACACATTTCAAGGGGAAAAAAGGTCAAATGTTTTGGTACCAGGGTGGATTTCATAAGAAGAAAATAACACTGAGGGAGACTTGCTGGCTTCTCTACTTTGTCTCTCTCAGCATTTAAAAATGTTAATACTATTTTCTCTCCTTGGACATCACTATTAGAATATTATTTCAGAATACTGCACCAAAAAGTGTTAAAAATGGTCTTATCATTCATGACTTAACTGCCTGAAGTTTGTAAGTGGGTACGCAAGGCTAAATCCATCACACAGTCACATACAAAGAGGTTTAATGCACCTATGAGATGATGGCTGTACTTAAAGTGGGGAGAACAAACAGGCCTGAGGTATTCTTCCCTTTTGAGTCTTGTATTTTACAAGGCATTTCTATGGGCAGTTTGCTGAATATGTAGAAGAGGGGAGTTTGATCTGGAAAGAAGACAAACTTGGATTAGGAAAAGGAATGTTTGAAGGAGACAGCTTAAGTGGGGCTGTGAGATTCAAGTTCCGCAGGGCAGACAGTTTGCAGAATAAAACAAGGACAGAAGAGATCAGGAACAGACGTGAAAAGGAGGTAGCTTTATCACTTACATAAGGATTTATGTTTTCCTAAACATTACATCCAGAAAAATGGACTGGAATTCCTAAAAAACAGTGAACCTACCACAGCTAGTGTTTTCTAGTATGTAAGTGAAAACTGAACAACCAGATCTTTAATTGTGAGGGAGTTTGGACCAAATACCTTCTGTGATATTTTCCAGGTTTAGATTTATATGGTTTCAGACTGGAGCAGAACTCAATTAGAGACCGCCCCCCCCTCCCCAACCTTTTTTTTTTTTTCAGGTTCCTGCCATACAGATGCAATGAAAGCATTTCTGTGAAAACACCAGACATTGCAAATATATCCCAGATCATTTAGAAGCCAGTATTTCATGACTAAAAAAAATTTGCTTTGCTTACACACACACACACACACCCCTCCACCCTGCACCATGCTAGCCAATTCTGGAATTCCTGAATAAGATAATATGTTTCTACTAAGGCAGAACAGTTTCAAGTTCAGGAATTAAAGTGAAAACAAAGGATCTAGTGTTTATTTTCCTCCTTTCCACCCATTTTCTGTTTGGGGTGTGCTGTTGGGACTGGGGCTTAGAGAAGGGGAAGAAGATCTCTGTATTTTCTGGTGAAAGAGAGGCATGGAGGCAATTTCTACAATTTGTCATGAAATAGGACTTATCCTCTTATCACTCGTCTTTAGTGTTCCTGTGATGCTGCTGTTTGTGAAATAGTTCTAACTGCACACCCACCCTTGCTTCCGTAAGTTCCTAGATTTCAAGCTGGCTGGGGGGGTGGGGATTCATTTTTGAATAGTCTTCAAAAGAGGGCCCATATCCAAAGTCTTGCTCAGAGACTGCTCCAACTCCACTTTCTTCCCCTCCCCACTCCTTGCTTCTGGCTTGGAAAGGTAAGAACAGAGTTACGGGGAAGAAAGATTCTCAAGTATAGTACAATAATAAGGCTCTAGTCTTAAAACAAATAGCCGTGGCAACCCACAAATAAATAAAATACACTCTCAGCAAACTGGTCCTCATATAATGCAAATTCAGAAGCTACAGAAAAAACAACCTGTCTAGAGTAGCTTCAAGAAGTATCAGTTGTGAAATTTTCACTTCATGCAGTTTAGAAGAGTTAGATTATGCATGGAATTCAGGGGGAGACAGGACTCTGCCAGCAGCAGAACTTTCTAACAGGCTTTCCGAAGGACCAGGGTATTAATTGGAGGGATTTCTCCAGGTGCTCACAGGGAGTCAGACCATAGATTTATGCTGGTCTATGATAAAATCTGAGAAAAATAAGGACAATTTAGGGAGTTTTTCACAATCCTTATAAATTCTGAGACTATGACTTTCTTATTTTGGGGTCTACATGTAATCTTTCCTTTAAAAATTAGAGATAGATGTTCAAAAATTGTCTTGTAAAAATAAACAGATGGCAGCCCTAAACTGGTTTACCCTATATTTTGTCTTAAAGTTAAGGGTAATTCTCTCAGATATGTTAGCTTCTAGCTTTGATATTTACTGCACCTCATATAATGAATCCAAATGGTTCCTGACATTTTGGGTTTTATTAACAGCAAAATTTTTCATTCACTGTCCCCCTCCCCCATTGGTTGAACTGAGGCTTTAATCCCATGTCTAATTTCTAATACATCTAGAACCTAGATTGATGCTTGCTAACATGCTGATCGTGAGCTGGGAAGGGTGGGGTTCTTGCCATCCTGGGGATGAGATTTGGAAATTTTATAGACAAAATATTCTAGCACAATGGAATATTTTGCAAAACATATCTTTGAAAAGTTAGGTTCTAAATTAGGCTAATTTAAAGGTTAGCTAGGCTGCATTTTTTGAATAACTAATGATGAAGTCCATACTGAATAATATATGGACCATAAGCTAACTGAAAGTGAGGAAAACCATTCCTGTAAAGAATTAATAGAAGACAATCTCAGTTCCATAAGAATGTATATATTTCATTTAATTTGACTTCTGAGTGGGGAAAAAGTTTCTGGGCATCCAGAGTACCCTTGGCTGTGGGTAGTCCACTCTTAAAGGCTACATCTGTAGGAAGAGTTGCAGTCACATAAAGGGCTCTTTCATGATTTCTGCTTCTGCCCTATCACATCCCAGAGCCATGCTTTTGCAAAGCTGCCAAGTGGCAGGTGGAATCCAAAAAAAAGTAGCATCTGTGGCAGTAGGATGATGAAGTTTTCTTTCCAGGTAAAGTGGGATCCAGATAACATGAAATGGAGGGAGGGAGGTGGGTGGGAAGGGTGGGATGGGGAAGGGAAGAATAGAGTTTTTTGTAACAAAGTCATAAAGTATTTTTCCCTAATTTTCTTGCATTTCCTATTTATACAAAATATCTTGATCACTGTGTTGCTCTACAGAGATTTTCAATGGAATTAATTTGGAAGACTGAACTAATCTCTGAAAAAGAAATTGACTAGTTACAGTTACTTTTTGGACACTTTTTCTGTATTGTGAATTGTGTGGAAATGTACAGAATAAAAATTAAGAAATAGAATTAGTTTTCTTTTCTTCTTTTACTGGCTGCTACATGAGGTTGGTCTGAATATTTCCTTAAGGGGGTTAAATTAGATTTTCAAAATCAGGAAGCAATGAGTAGGCTACTCGGGAGGGCAGAAACTGAAAGGGACCCCTGATGATGCAGAAATTACCAGAAACAAATTTGTTTCAGGATGGACTAACATGGGCCAGACTTTCTCTCCCAAATGAATTTAAACAATCTACATATAAAAGAATAATTGTTAAGACAGTAGACCTCAGGCAAAAAAGATAGTAATCCCTGAGAGATGAGAATCTAAATGTAGTAAACTGACTGCTCCATTTTACAGACTTCAGAATTTCCCAGCAGTAGCTCAGAGAGGGGAAACTGAGGCAAAGCCTGGCAGAGTTCCTAGGTTGGGGAGTTGGGTGAGAGACTGGGAGAGCTTACGGGGTGGAGTATCAGAGAGGAGAGACCTTCAGAGAACCCAGATATTTGCAGAGACCCCCACCTCACTTAAGTATTCAGTAAAATACTTCGCAGTGTGTGCATGTGAGGAAACCACTGAAGACTGGAGAGAGACCATCAAGAATGAGGAGGAAGAACAGTGACCAGCCTACACGAGGCTGGAAATAACAACCTGTTGCCACTAGTCATGCTGCACTCTTACTGTCTACTCGGCTTTTATTTCTTAACAAAACATTACAGTCTCCTACGTTTTCCCACTTCAGTCCCAGTCCTTCCCTCTCTCCAGAGGCAACCACTGTGATGGCTTTGTGTGACTCTTAGCACATTCCCGTATTTCTCCCTTCTGCCACGTCTCAGCTTCTGTTAACTGTATTCCTTGTCACAGATGTAAACTTTTATATTCTATTTGGTACCAATATTAAAAATTCTGTGTGTTGTCAAATTTTATTCTAAGAGTTGAAAGCAGGAATGTGGAGTTTCATTAGCATGACATGTCAGTGTGTACCGCAGAGGGTAACAGTGTGCTACAGTCACACTGCTTTCTGAAGCCATTCAAGGCCATGACTTAATGCCAGCGAAAGACAGTGTTCCTGTCATCTAGATCAAATAACCTCTCTTTTCTAACTTTTTCTTTTATTGCTCTGCTTCATATTTGGACTTAGTTTTTATGAATTTCTTTTGTGTGTGTGTTATTTTCCCTCTGTTCCTACTAGAAGATAAAATATACACACACATAATTTTAAAAAATCTATCACTAATATTATCCAGCTCCCTAATCATTCTTGGAGTCCATTCCATTCCTCCTCCTGAAGGCATCCTTCTCAGAGTCCACTGGCTTCCAGTTCTAATTTTGATGAACTGTTTCCTAAGAATGCTGACCAATTATTGCCTTAGGACCCTCTTCTGGACTTGTTCATTTGTCTTCTCACTCCTGACTCCCACATATGTCTTAGTTTCCTGATTTGCTGAAGTATAGCCACAAATTGCTTATTAAAACTAGGGACTAGGGAAATAAATTCTGAGTTCTTGCACATCTGAAAATGTCTATTTTATCTTTTACTTAGAGTTTGTCTGTCTTTGGAATTCTGGCTCCAACGTCATTTTTCATTAGACACGCAGAGAATCTTAATGAGGAAAAAGAAGGCTGTGTGCTTTGTGAAAAGGAGAAGTTCATCCCCAGATTAAAGTCACAGTTACATGCTATGGTAGTAAAATGACTCTAGACATCATGCTGAACAACTGTATTGTGCAGAGGAGAAAACTGGGGTTCAAAGAGAGAAAAACACTGCCCAAGGTCACATAGCTAACTAGTGACGGGGAGATTTCACCAAAGTTCAGGGACTCCTCATCTGTAACTTTCATTACAATGCAATGTTTAAATGCTTTAGATTCCAGCTGAAGGCACTATTAGGATGAAACGGAGATACTTGTGGTAGAAGAGAATGCACTGGATTTCAGCCCCAGTTGTGTTCCAGAGGAGCTGAGTATGTTTCTCGCTTTCCTTGGGCCCAAGTTTCCTCATGTGTGAAACAAGATTGTACAACTGATGGTCTCTGGGCCTCTTTCTTCTCTCAAGTGGTGGAATTCTCTGAAGGAGAATTTTTTAAATAGAAGACTCATTATAAAGATGGGAAAAGCTTCAAAATGATCTCCATTCAAAGCCTTCACTTTGGAAACCACTAAAGCCACTCCCAAAGTATACCATTTGAGCATAGTATTCACACTGATTGGCATTTTTTAAAAAAATCCAAATGTCTTTTTAATTAGACATCTATGGCTTTAACCCCTCGCCTTCTGCAGGATTCAACCCTTGAAATTTTGCGTGTGTTTATTTTCAGAGATCGATACAGTGAGCCACAGGTTCCTAATTCCTTGACTCTATACTATCACTTCAAAGGCAGAGATAATTAGCTGAGTTTCATACAGATGGAAAAGACCAGAACTTACACAGAGCACAGATGCGTAATAACCATGTGTCACAACTACATGGAGGGTATGGCCATGTAATCAGGAAGGATGTTTCTCCTTCACTGCTCAATCTAATTAGGTCATGGATTTCTTTTCTGCTTGGCATTTTCTGAATCAGCATGGACAGCCCTGGGTTTGGTATCTATGTTGCTGATTACAAACTGGGTAAACTTTTTCTTGTAGCTCTCTTTCTCTTTCTGAACCTGTTCCTCATGAGAACTACAGAAACCACCAACAACAACCAAATGAAGTTGTGGCTGTTAAGTGAGACATTGGTTGGAAAAATATTCAGCAATGCCTAGCACATAGTAAGTGCTCAATTAATTATACCTATGAAAATATGCTGGGGATGATACATTGATGAAATGCATATTATCATATTTCTAACACTGTTCTCTGCACTGTGGGACAGGGAAAAGCAAAGGGAGAGAAGCCTGTATGGTCTCACCTTGGATGACTTAGTTCATTATATTCATTTGGTCTGACACTGAAGTCCTAACCTTAAATTTGCCTCCATTCTTTTTAGTCCCTGTAGCTTGTAAAAATGACTTAAAAAATTAGATATACATATTTTGACAGTGACAAATAAGGTACAATTCTGAAAACTTAGACTGAGAGAAAATATGCAATAAATACACCCAAAAGTTTGAAATGAAAATGGAAAAAAATTCCATCAGCTTGACCTAAGGTCTGATTTCCTGGTAGGTCAGCTGGCTGGCTGATTTAAGAAGAAACTGATTGATGATTTAAGAAGAAATCACTGTGTTGTCCCTTCGGAAAGACATGCACACACGATAAATATTGACAATTTAGTTTTAAAAGTCTCTGAGTTCATTTTCTTATGTCAAATTTCCCTGTTTTAAAACTATCTTCATTCTCCAGAGAATTACCAAATTTCCAAACTCAGATGCTATAGAACCAAACTTTTGAAGATTCTTTCATAATGTTAAAACCTCTGACAATATTTATGTTGTAGTGATATTCTATTTGTACTCCAGATATCCCATGGGCTCAATTTCAGTTTCTATGTTTAGTCCCATTGCTTGAAGTCTCTCTTTAAAATTTCCTCTATCCATAACTTTTCATCTCAGTTTTAAAATTGCATTTGGTCTGGCTCCTCTGAATTTAGGTTTTCTGTTTTTTGGGGGGGGGGGGGTTTTTTTTTTTGGTCTTTTTGATTTGGTACTTCCAGAGAAAGGAAGTGCTTCTTCAGCTCAAACCTAAGGTTTGCAATGAAGACCATAATATATTCACAGGAATTAAGGTCTTCTCATTGTCATTAATGATGGGTATGAAATATAAGCATATAAGCTGTTTTCAATTATCTGTATAGAAAAATCAACGGCAGCAGTTAGTGTGAGCTCGGTGAGCTGCTGGCTTATTGCAGGAAGAGGTTACAGCTGCTCTGTCTGCCAGTGACATCTGTCTGTCATTCTTCTGACAGAGGCAATCCAGGAGTGGAATTCTCACTCCGTTAGCAGTAGCCTCTGATAAAAAGTGCATACTTAATCACCAAGTGTGAAATAGCCATTTAGATTATTAGGTTAGAGAAAGGTGACACTCAAGGAATGGAATTTTCTAGCTTTAACCCAAACCAGCTCATATTTTCCATTCTATTTATCTAAAAAGAACTGGGGAGTAAAAGTTGGCTGAGCAACAAATGCTAAATAGTATCCATGTAGTCTGTAGCAGAATAATGAACTAATCATTTAATAGGTCCACTCAAGAAAAATGAATTTCTCAGAGATTAGTTCTGTTGTAATTTTTATTTTCAAAGGACAAAACATAAGTTTGTAGGAGCTTCAGTCAAAGGTGGCCTAGTACACTCACTGGCATAAACTGTTTGAACCAGAAGTGCCATACTGGTGTCTCTGTTCGATTGTTCTTTTATGGTCCCAATGAACCATGCTTCCTTATATTAATATCCTGTAGAGTCCCCTCCCACATTAACTTTGGGTGTGTCTCTTTTGCTAATGGGACACTAGCTGATGTGAATCAAGTTGTGGTCTGATAGGCACTAGCATATTGGGTTTGTCCCTTTGCTATGCTCCTTCTGGAGACCCAGAAGCATTATGACAAATCCCAAGTTAGTCACACTGCACACACATAGAGAGAGATGTCCAGCCAGCCCATCTGTTTCTGCCACCCCGAGTCTTTCATCAGACATGTGACTGAAGAAGACATCTCGGATGTTCTAGTCCCAGCATGATGCAGGGTAGAACTAGCCTGACTAGCCCTGTCCAAAATGCATAATCATGAGCAAGTAAGTGTCACTGAGCTTTGTGGGATTTGTAACACAGCAACAGATAACCAAACCAGAACCTAGCTATCTGAAAAGAGACAACCTGCTGGGGTTTGACCATTTGTTATCCATTCCCTTATGTTAATGGGCACAGGAAGGGGCGATGTTACTTTTTTTTTGTCCTGTCAATAATTGAACTTGTGATGTTAGAACTACACTATAGAATTATGGAGTTGGAGAGTCCTCACAAAGCATTTATTTCTATCTTCAAACTCTCCATTTTGAAAATTAAAAAAAAAAATGGAATCCAGAAAACCTAAGCTGGGAATAGAATTCAAGTCTTGTTATTCTTCCAGCATCTGTACCATGCTGACTCCAGTGACTTTCAACACTTTCATGGAAAAGGATCACTGTTAACTAAACCCAAAACATAGTAAATGCTATGTTAATGTGAATTAACTTGTTTTTATTATCGCAGTTTTTCTACCAAAATTAATCAAAAGCCTCCAGATCCTTTCTATGACTTCTGATATAGTATCATATATATCATATCATACATAACCACATCAGAGGGCATAACATATACTGATAATCAAGTCTTTAAGAAAAGGGTGAGGTGAAGGGCTTATATAAAGTTGAATAGCTATTGAAAGAGAAGGAATTATGCTCATTAAGTTGTTTACTGATGGGGTTCGAAAGGACCCAGCAAATGACACATCACCTTACTGATTAAGTTCTAAGCCAACTGAGAAAAATAAATAAAAATAAAAAATGACAAAACAAATGAGAGCCCCTGATATTGTCTTTATTACTGCTAAGTCTGATACTGGAAGTTTGGTTCACACAGATGGACAAGTGGGCTTCCTATTACTGGCTTTTAGAATGACACAGCCCACAGGGTAGCATTACACATGGTTCCCTCAAATCTCCCTCACCTTGAAGTGGAAAAGGAATATGAATTGGAACAACCGAGGTTTAGAATATTCATCACCAAGAGATACATGATTGAGTGACAGGGAAGAGTTAATCTTCGTTAGCATGCATCTCCCCTTTAATAAGGTGCCACTGTTAGAGATAAATATTTGGCTAAATTAGTCATTAGTATGACGTATTGAAAATATATCTTATGTTTTTCACATTTTCTTGTTCTAAACATTATGATAGAAAAAGTGAATTTCTCAACTATTAATTTTAACTTCTCCTTGAGCCAGAGAAACAAAAATGCTAATATCTAAAATACAGTCAATTTCACTGAACACAAATTAGGTATCAATAGATCTTGCTAAGAAATCCTGAGTCTACAAGGTGAGAGCAACCAAAAACTCTAAAGGAAGAAATTCAAATAGAAACTTATAAGGAAAAGAATAGAACTGTTTTAAGAATGTTGGCACAGGCAGAAGTGATCTGATGGAAACAAACGGAAAAAAACCTATTTTTCCATTGCAACAGCTCTTTATTCATAAAGTAGTTAAGGGAAATTTTTAAATATTGCTAGGACTCACTATAGATGAAGAAGTTGAAATTAAGCAAAGCAAAAAAAAAAAAAAAAAAAAAAAAAAAAACCACCAAAACCCAAATCCAGGTGGGTATAAGTAACTAAGTAACTGTTTGGTTTTTTGGCAAGAGATCATGTAATCACAAATTGTTCATCACATTGAAGGGAGGAAAATCTGTGTGTGTGTCACGTAATAATTGTAGCAGATGGGTTTGCTGGCTACCCCATAGCCTTCTGCAGCCTCCATTTATCTCCTCTGCCTGCCTCTCATATAGAGGCTGAAAAAAAAAAAAAATCGTATCTTCACCTTACTCACCCTTCCCTCCATGTCAATCACTTATGACCGTGTCACAGCTAATAACATGTAAGGGGTCTTCTGGGCACTTTTGGAAGGATTTATCCTTTTTCCATAAAAGATAGTCGAGGAGAAACTCCCTGTCTAGCACCACCCTTGAGACACACACATTTTGTAGACATAAGTGCAGGACAACAGTGTGGTGGAGACACCAAACTGAACTGAAACCTCTGAGACATGGAATCAACGTCAGCAACCACCTATTTCCAGAAGTCTTGGTACGCAAGATACTGTATGTCTGGGTTTCTGTTACTCGAAGCTGAAAGCATTCCTAATTGCCCCTAAAAATGGAGGCCACACTTTAGGATAGTAATCTATCTATGCATCTGAATTCCATCATGATTCTTCTCTGCAATTTTGAAAGGTAAGTAATTGTTAATTTATCCCACAGGTCAAAATGTTATACGATGTAGCAAAAAATGTAATGAACAATGTGGGCAAGATGATGACTAAAAAACACAACAGTATATTCTGGGTCAGGCCTGGCTCAAACCTCTACTTGGCCCCCTCGAGCTGTGTGAGCTCATTCAAAAAAATAAAATAATGAGTTACTTACATCATAGAGTTGTTGTGAGAATTACATGTGATATTTGTAAATTTGCTTACCCCAGTACCTGGAAAATGAAGATGATTGTAGCCTGTTATTACTATATACTCCTGAATTAATTTACAAAAAATGTTCAATTTTATCATCTCTTAATATCAACTTTGACTTTTCTGGCTTTTCAGGAAAACTTTATTCCATATTTACTTCTAAAATACACTCATCTTCCCTTTTTAACAAAATTCCCATTGGTGCCAAAGTTTCTTCTCAGTAGTTATTCCAATCCTTTAGATACTTTACACAAACCAACCATTGTACTTTTCTCACCAACCTCTACCTCAGTCACCTAACTAGGGGGAGGCCACAATCAGTGTACTGTAAGGGAAGGTGGGGGAAGGGAACAGCACGGGAATGTCACATTAACTGCGAGAAGTACCTGGCCCAAGACATGTAAAATCAGTGCCAGAGAACTCTGACCTAGCTGGGGGAGGGGAATAGAGCAGAAGTTTAAGGTGGCACTGATGCTTTCATGCATACACACAGAAAGCCAAAAGAAAAGAAAATAATGGCAAAACAAGAAAGAAGACTCCCAAACATGTACAAAACAAAACACAAGCAGAATTTAAGACACTGAAATTGTAGGTCTTGGGCAATAGCAAAAATCTGTTTGTAAGTTTACCAAATATTCATTAGAATAATTGTTTAAATGGATAAGAGAAGGGCATGGGGGCATGGGGTGGGAAACAAGACTTAGCTAAGCTACTAACTTTGTCACTTAAGTAGCAGATAACCAGTGTTTTATTCAAAAGGCACGATTTCCCTTTGCTCTAGTCACTTTGATACGGAGAACCACAAAAATACCTCCAAGTCGGGGAGAAATGAAAGAATCAGTCATTAGATTAGTTTCTACTTTTTACTTTGGACACGGAAGCATCAAAAAGATAAATCAAACACTACTTTTAAAAGGGCAAACTCTAGCTTGGAAAGATTTTTATTACAGGGTTGAGAGCTTCTTGCACAAATTGATTTAGAGAGGTATTATAAATGGATTAATTAAATCAAGTGGCCCACAGTTTTGGATCATTCTTTAAAAACACATAAAAGGTGAATTTAAAATTGTCAGTTTGTGTCATGGTACATACTTCTAAATTTTGCTTAAATAACACACTCCATACTTGAATCTTGCCTAATCTCAGAACTCAACATTTCTACACCTGGACTCATCTCTAGTTGTCCAATCCTATTCCCTGTCTCAAAGGCTGGCATCATCATCCACAAAAAGGTGGAATCCTAGGGGTTGTTTTTGATCATTTTTTCCTTTCACCATTCATAGCCAATGATCCACTGCTTCTTGAGTTATTTTCTCTCTAATCTGTCCCTCCATCACCATTACTCATATGCTTTTTCAAGCCTGTGATTTCCCACCTAGATTACCTCACCTGGTGTCCATGCTTCATCTTTATTCTTTTCACTCTACCTACTCAATGCAGCCAGAGTAAGACCTTTAAAAAAGAAATCTGATATATGGTACTCTATGACTTAAAACATATCAAGGAATGCCTGTAACAATAAAATAAAACCGAACTTCCTTAAGAATGCTGACAAGATTATCAATAAATCTGGCCCACGTTCATCTCTTCAAACTCATCCCCTATAATCTCTAAGCATGCTATATAATGAAAAAATGGCAAATCTGTAATAAGTGGTCAACTGTATTGTTTCAGTTTTGATTACTCTTTCACACATACATAGAGAAAGGAACATATACATGTATCTGTATACTGGCTTCTTCCTTTCCTTCAATCTTTTTTGTCTAGATTTGCACTGAAATTTCTACTAGTGTCAATAAAAAATGTCAATCCATTAAATATAAACCAGTTAGTCAGCAAGGTATGAGTGCTAGAAATTTAACTTCTTATAGCAATTACTATCCATTTACACTTTGAAAGAATGCAAAATCTGAAAACTATATGCCAGAATACATTATGATAGGATTTGGAAATGATGACAGGTTGTGATTCAGTGATTCAATTCTTTTAATTTTCAATATACAAGAGGCCCCACTTTGCATACTAGATATGTTATTATATTCAACCTAATTCTTGGAAAGTAAGTTTTTCCTAACCATTCTAAATAAAAATGAACAAGTTTCAAATCGTGCATGCTCTGGTTTCAAGAGAAGACGACCTCAAGGCACAGCGAATTGAGTGGATGCCTAGAGGCAACCACTCAGAAAGCAGCTGATTGGGTACTCAATTCCCACTAAATAATTCAGAGTCTCTAATGGAAATCAGATCCAATGTTCCCCTGGTGGAGGAGCAGCCCGTCTTGGTTACCCAATATTCAGCCAGCTACTCAAGAGCTGTAGAGAACAACAATAAAGAAAAAGGTAAAAAATATTTTAATGGTGTTCATATTCTCTTGGGTGCTTTCTTGGCATGAAGTTCCCAACTTCCTGACAGCTGCTGCCATTGTGAAGAGGCAAGGAGAGTGAAAGAAAAATCAATATTTAAATCTGAAACAGCCAGAAAGTTCAAGGAGGGGTGCCAGTATTAACTGGTTTGTGTATGTGTTTGGCCTTTCAAAAGTCCCCAGTCTTAAGAAAAGAGAAGACATTCTAAGTAAACAACTCATTAGAATTACACAGCAAGTTTCAGTTAGCTCACGACAAACACATTTAATTTTAGGAAGAATATTCATATGAGACTTTTGTCTAGAAATTTCAATAACAGAATGAACTGTTGCATAAAGTAATGTGTCTGTTTCTTTCCCCCTCTCTCTCAACAGGAAGAGAATATTGATTTCCCAGTCTTGGCTACCAGCCCCACCCCTTCTCACTATAAGCACTGAGATGAATGAGTTTGTGTTTCTAAAAGCACTAAGCAATCTTCAAGAGAGTACCGCTTTATAAATTAAAAAAAAAAAAAGCTTTATTATTATTGGGTAGAAATGTTAAGAGAGAAAGTTGGAGCTCTTATCAAAGGCTGTTGGTGCCCCGACATTTGCTGTCAGCTCTGAAAAGGTGACTGTGAAACTCATTGTATCCAATCCTGGTTGGCTTTGGGCCCAGCATACAGTGGGATTTCTGGCCAATGGCCTCGTACAGTGGGACGGCTGGCGCCTGGCCCAGGGATTAGAGAGCTTTCATTTCTTTGTCTCATTGATATTAGTCACAGAATCTCCCTTTTCATGCACAACCCAAACCCGTGCAGGGGGTGGGGAGAAAGAAGCAGAAGCAGAAATGCTGCAAATTCTGAGCTCTTACACCCCAGGAGTAAGAAGAACATTTCCATTTTCAACTCAGTTATCCAACATCTGTGTCTATTTCGTTATGCACATTTAGCAGAACATGGATAGTTTGGTATATCATTGAAAGAAAAATTGCTTTATAGATGTAAGATACTGCAAGTTAACCTTGGACAAACAAGGTATCCAGTACCTTCAGGCTGCTTTTGCTTTCTCTCCCTTCCTCTCTCCCTCTCTAACGAACTAATGACTGTTCTGAAATTTCATCTCAAACAGCAATTTTGGTAAACATTAATTTGCGGGCACATTGCCTTTCATTTCTAGGTAGGGGTGTGTGTGTGTGTGTGTTTGTGTGTGTGTGTGTGTACCCTCTGCCAAATGTATTGTATCACTTGTTGACAGGGTTCCTTCGACTCCTTCCTCACGTTGTGTGTGCGTGACTGTGTATTTGTGTACAGGTATGTGGCAGATGCTTTTCAGACCATCTGTAGTAATATGTCCTAGAGCCACATTCTACTTCAGTCTTGGAAAATGTTTTGCTGAGTTCTATAGGCTAAACTTTGGTCTCAAATAATAATAATCTTGTCTTAAATGTTCATGCCCAATGGAAACTGTAAGTCATTTCCAAAATAAAACTAGAACCATGAATTACTAAATAGCAACTGATCTTTAAATAAACCACAGAGCCCCAACATATCATAACAGGATGACTCAGACTCACATTCCTTTGCCCGATTTCCCTAAAATAATCCTGATACAAGAAAGGAAATATTAATGTCTTAAGGAGACTCTCAACTGAGTACACGTGCATGACCTTGCTCCCTTTCATTATGTTGCAGAATTGCCATTAGTGAGAAATTAGTTAATCTCAGTAGAAAACATGTACATCTTCTGGAATCCGTTAAGTGGCTGAGGGAGTCAGTGAGAGACAGGGAGAGAGGAAGAGGAGGAGATAGAAGAGGGGTGGTGGAGAGAACCTTAGATAAGATATAAATGCCTATGTGAAAAGTCACCATCCTCATTAAAGGATTAAACTGCTTCCTCAGCTATGGCATAGTAATAATATTTATCTGTATGGGTTCCTGATATGTATCAAGTGAGAAAATACGTATGAAAGACTTTGTAAAATTCACATTATTTAAAGAAAGTAGTGTTGCTGTAGCAGTTGAAGATGGCAATATTTAAGAGGACATTAAAAGAAAGATGGATTTTGTTCATACAAATACACGTTAACTATGGACTTCAAAATTCCTTTTATAATAAAATCCCATATTCAGAATAGCAGGAATCTCAGACTGCTTGTTCTACTATGTTTTAGAGATAAGAAAATAAAGGTCAAGAACAACTGGTGATTAACCAAAAGTCAGAAAACTAACCAGCAGCAGATCAAGGGAATCGGACTCTGCTCATTTCTAACTCTGTATTCTCGGGTCTGACTTCCTGACAAATGATAACTCGCTGCTTTTTCAGGGTTTTTTTCTCTTTTATAAACAGTGAGCCCTGAGAGAGGTGGTGGAGGTGATGGAGCAGCCTGGTAGCACTGTGTAACCCTGGAAAATCTTCATGGTGCTAGAGGAACCTGACTGAGGAGTAGGGCTCGGGTTGATGTAGTAGGGCAGCGACAACCTTATTAATACAAACGGCAAGAACCTATGAGGTATAAGGAAGCAGGTTACGTACAGAGGCCACTGGCTACAATAAAAATGAATATTGGAGACTACAAGAAATTATGTGCATTATTTAAGGCCAAATTTTAGATGACGCCATTCAAGTAAATTTTACCCGGTGCTGTAAAAGTCTGGATTATTGAATGAAACAATGACGAGACAAGTTCTTAAAAGATTTTCTTTCTCTTAGTCTGTTTCCATGCTTTATATATCTGCCAAATTAATCATCCTAAATACAGCTTGCACTCTGTCAGTCTGTTTCAGAAACCTCCATGTCTCTGCAATGCCCACACACTTGTGAAATACGCCCAGGCATTTTCTATAACAACAGTCTTCTCTCCAAGGGGAAAGACTTCCCCAGAGACTTGTCGCAGCACTGTGGGGGAAGCTCACCCTTTTGATTTCTGCCCCCATCTAGCCTTCTTAGAGTCTTACCTAAGGAGCATGGGGAGGGAACCCATACAAGAAACACGTGTGGTCACAGGCTACAGACACAGGCCCAATGAAACAGACTTAATTGGAAGATGCTAGAATGCTCCTTCTCCCACGTAATTGACAACCACACCAAGGCTCCAGTATAATAAGAACACGTTACAGCTGAAGGAGCTGCGTGCACTCTCTGGGAATTTAGAGAATCCCAAAGTCAAGAAGGGAAACAGAATCAAGCACACTAAAAGAATTTGAAACACCTGGTACCTACAGCTACAGCAAACATTAAACATAGCCCAGCTCCTAGCCAGATTAGCACAAAGCTACAAACTTAGGGCAAATTCACCTCAGCTTCCATTACCCAATTCACTTTATCCAGAGTTCAACAAAAAATTACAAGCCACTCCAAAAGGCAAGAAAAAACAGCTTGAAGAGGCAAAGCAAGTATCAGAACCAAACTTACAAGCAACACAGATATTAGAATTATCAGGTCATTAAAAATAAGCCTGACCAACATGTTAAGGTCTGCAATGAAAAAGTCACATAATATGCAAGAAAAGATAGGTTTCTTATTCAAAACTCTAAGAAACAATCAAAAGAAAATTCTAGAACCAAAAGCACTGTAGTAGAAATGAAAATTACCTTGGATGAGCTCAACCGTCAACTAGTCTCAGCTGGGGGAAGAATCAGTGGGCTGGAATACAGGTCCGTAGTTCCCAAACTGAAAATCAAAAATGAAATAAAATAAATAACAGTGAACAGGACAATTACAAAAGGCACCAATTATTCAAAACGGGAATACCAGCTGAACAACAAAGAGAAAAAAAGAGCCAAAAAAATTTTTAAGAAATAAAAACTAAGAACTTTTCAAAATTTGTGACAACCACTAAACCACAGATTCAGAAAACTCAGCGTAATTACAAAACAAACAAAACCAGACCCGAAAAACCAAAACGCAAAAAGCCTATACCTTGATATATCATATTCAAACTGCAGAAAACCAAAGGCAACGAGAAAATCTCAAAGGAGCCTGGGAGGAGGCGGGGTGAGGCGGGGTGGAGGCCACCTCACCTGCAGAGGACCGACGGTAACAGCTGCCCGACCCGACGGTGGGCCTCTCTCAGGAACCAGCAGGCATCTCTTTCTGCACCGAGGGGCTGCCTGCAGGCCGCGGACCGGGCTTGGTCCGGGCTCGTGTCGGCTTTCCCAGAAAAGCAAACTGCACAGCCGGAGCCAAGGGTGGCTCCGTGGCCTCAGGTGTGTGCGGGCGGTAACTGCGGGTCCTGTCGGAGCTGCCGGGAGAGGATAGGCTGGGATTCGCCGAGCACAACCGGAGGCCTCAGAGAACCGCAGGCTCAGCCCGAGGTGTGGCCGCCGCAAACACTCTTCCTGGAGGAAGCCTGATCTCGCGGGATCTCAGTCTTCTACGGAGGCCGGCAGGGGAATTTGCGGGATGAGGGCCACCTGGGTGCTCGTGATGCTGGCAGTCTCTGGTCTCGGGCTTCTTTCGCAAAGACTGCAGCCCATACCACTCATCAAGCAGACCGCAGCCCTCGCCAGCGCCTTGTCTTGCCCTCGCGACGGCGCCTCCCTTCAGGGACTGGCCAGGTGCAGGGAAACACCTCTAGTCCAAAACCTGCGCACGGGCAGGCCTGCCAGGAATCTGCTGGGGAGGCGAACTGGATATGCGCAGGCAGCAAATCCGGAGCCTTCCACATGGGCCTTTGGCGGGAAATCCCAGGGCCCCAGGTCAACCCGCCCGGGTCCAAGGATGCAGTGTGGTTCCATAGCACTTCCTTGGAGCCGGTTGTTCCTTCACCACCTGTGAGGTGGCCAGGGTTCATCCCAAGAGACCTATATCCAGTGAATTAGCCTTCAAAAACTGAAAGGGAAATGAGGACTCTCAGCCTTACAAACACTGAAGGAATTCATTACCAGCAGACATTTCCTGAGAGGAATGTAACAAAAATGACAGGAAAAAAAATAGATGGTTCTACAATAATACTTGGATACTTAATACCCAGTCTAAATAATGGATAGGACGACCAGACAGAAGGCAAGGAAGGAAATAGAGGGTTGGACAACACAATAAACCAACTAGAACTAGCACACATACATAAAACACTAATCTAAAACAGTACGATAACCATTCTTTTCAAGTGAAATGAAAGAAACTGGAAAATTTACAAGTGTGTGGAAATTAAACAACACATTATTAACCAATGTGTTAAAGAAGACATCACGAGAAAAATGAAAATACAAAATACCAAAAGTTACAGGATACAGCAAAAGGGGAAATTTGTAGTTATATATCAAAAAAAGTCTTAAAAAGCTACATAATGTATGATTCCAAGTAGATGACATTCGGGAAAAGGCAAAACTATAGAGATGATAATTGGGTCAGTGGTTGTCAGGCACTTGGAGGAGGGATGGAAAGTTGACTAGGTGAAGCACAGGAAATCTGGGAGGTAGTGAAACTGTTCCGTATGAGACTTGTGACGTTTACAAGACTCAAAATCTGCCACAAAGTGAACTTCACTCCAACTCAGCTTTGCTCCCAGATCTGGCCTCTGCATCAGCCAAAACTGGCCACAAACCATATGCAGCATTCATCCTGGACTTTGTGGGCTTGCTTGACTGCAATAATTGACATCTCTGACTCTACTCATCATAGTTTTAAAAACCCATTCTTCGAAACCCAGTATTCATGTTTCTATTTCTATTAAGTGTTTTTTAATTTCTCCTGACTTTTGCTGCAGATGCTTTTTCCTCTGAACTAAGGAAATAGCCCTTCATTATACCAACAAAAACCAAGAACTAGTTTTTTGAAAGGGTAAACAAAATTGACAAACCTCTTGCCAGGCTCACCAAGAAGAAAAGAGAGAGGACACTAATAAACAAAATAAGAAATGGAAACGGAGAAATTACAACCAACACCACAGAAATACAAAAAAAGAAAAAGAGAGAGAGAGAGAGAGAATACTATGAACTATGTGGCAAAAAATTGGACAACCTAGAAGAAATGGACAAGTTTCGAGAAACATACAATCCACCAAAACTGAATCAAGAAGAAATAGATAATTTGAACAGACTTATCACTAGAAGTGAAATAGAGTCAGCAATAAAAAAAATCTCCCTGCAAACAAAAGTCCAGGACCAGATGGCTTCACTGGTGAATTCTACCAAACATACAAAGAAGAACTCATACTGATCCTCCTTAAAATCTTCCAAAAGATTGAAGAGGAAGGGACACTCCCAAACTCATTCTATGAAGCCACCATCACCCTGATACCAAAACCAGACAAAGACACTACCAAAAAAGACCAATATCACTGATGAACATAGATGCAAAAATCCTCAATGAAATATTAGCAAACAGATTCCAACAACACATAAAAAAGATCATTCACTATGATCAAGTTGGATTCATCCCAGGGACACAAGGATGGTTCAACATACGCAAATCAATCAATGTGGTACACCACATCAACAGAAGAAAAGACAAAAATCCCATGATCATCTCAATAGATGCAGAAAAAGCATTTGATAAAATTCAACACCCATTTAGAATAAAAAAGAAAAAAAAAAACTCTTACCAAAATGGGTATATAGAGGGAAGTTATCTCAATATAATAAAAGCTATTTATGACAAACCCACAGCCAACATAATACTCAACAGTGAAAAGTTGAAAGTCTTCCTGCTAAAATCTGGAACAAGACAAGGATGCCCACTCTCATCACTTCTATTCAACATAGTACCAGAACAATCAGAAAAGAAAAATAAATAAATCCAAATTGGAAGAGAAGAGGTGAAATTGTCATTATGTGAATGACATGATATTATATATAGAAAATCCTAAAGGCACCACACGAAAACTACTAGAGCTGATAAAAGAATTTGGCAAAGTAGCAGGATACAAGGTTAACATACAGAAATCAGTTGCATTTTCTTACCCTAACAATGAAATATCAGAAAAGGAAAGGAAAGAAACAATCCCTTTTAAAATCACATACAAAAAAATAAAATACTTAGGAATAAATCTGACCTAGGAGGTAAAAGATTTACACACAGTAAACTACAAAACATTGATTAAGGAAATTAAAGATGACTTAAAGAAATGGAAAGATATCCCATGCTCTTGGATTGGAAGAATCAGTATTGTTAAAATGGCCATACATCCAAAGCAATCTACAGATTTAATGCAATCCTTATCAAATTACCCAGGACATTTTTTCACAGAACTAGAACAAATAATCCTAAAATTTATCTGGAATCACAAAAGACCCAGAATTGCCAATGCAATACTGAAGAAAAAGAACAAAGGTGGAGGAATAACCCTACCAGACGTCAGACAATACTACAGATCTATTCAAACAGTATGATATTGGCATGAAACCAGACATATGGATCAATGGAACAGAACAGAGAGCCCAGAAATAAATCCACAGATATATGGTCAATTCCTCTTTGACAAAGGCAGCAAAAATATACAATGCAGAATGGATAGTCTCTTCAACAAGTGGTCTTGGGAAAACTCACAGCCAGATATAAATCAGTGAAGTTAGAACACTCCCTCACTTCATACACAAAAATAAACTCAAAATGGCTTAAATAGTTAAACATAAGACAAGACACTATAAACCTCCTAGAAGAAAACATAGGCAAAACATCTTCTAACATAAATCTTAACAATGTTCTCTTAGGGCAGTCTACCTAGGCAATAGAAATTAAAGCAAAAATAAATAAATGGTACCTAATTAAACTGATAAGCTTTTGCAAAGCAAAGGAAAACATAAGCAAAATAAAAAGAACATACAGAATGAGAGAAAAATTTGCCAATGATGTGACTGACAAGGGCTTAATTTCCAGAATATGTAAACAGCTCATACAACTTAATAAAAAAAATAAACAACCCAACCCAAAAATAGGCAGAAGACCTAAACAAGCAATTCTCTAGTGAAGACATACAAATGGCCAATAGGCATACGAAAGAATGCTCAATATGGCTAATTACCAGAGAAATGCAAATCAAAACTACAATGAGGTATCACCTCACACCAGTTGGAATGGCCACCATTAAAAAGTCCAGAAATGATAAATCCTGGAGAGGGTGTGGAGAAAAGGGAACCCTCCTACACTATTGGTGGGAATGTAGTTTGGTGCAGCCATTATGGAAAACAGTATGGAGACTTCTCAAAAAACTAATAATAGGCTTACCATATGATCCAGTAATCCCACTCCTGGGCATATATCCAGAGGCAACCTTAATTCAAAAATATATATGCACCCCAATGTTCATAGCAGCACTATATACAACAGCCAAAACATGGAAACAACCTAAATGTCCATCAACAGATGACAGGATAAAGAAGATGTGGTATATTTATACAATGGAATACCACTCAGCCATAAAAAATAAATAATGCCATTTGTGGCAATATGGATGGACCTGGAGATCATCATTCTAAGTGAAGTAAGCCAGAAAGAGAAAGAAAAATACCATATGATATCACACATATGTGTATTCTTAAAAAAAAGCCACAAATGAACTCATTTACAAAATAAAACCAGACTCACAGACATAGAAAATAAATTTAGGATTACCAGAGGGGAAAGGGGATGGAAAGGGATAAATTGGGGGTTCGAGATTTGCAAATATAAAATAGATAAAAAACAAATTTCTTCTGTATAGCACAGGGAACTATATTCAGCATCTTGTAGTAACCTATAATGAAAAAGCATATGAAAATGAATACATGTATGTATATGTATGACAGAAACATTATGCTGTAAACCAGAAATTGGCACAGCATTGTAAACTGACTATATGTCAATTAAAAAAAAAACATCATATGCTTTTGTCAGTAATGCCATATGTGTAATGTCTTTGAGGACAAGGCACAGGTCTTCACATGTTGCTTTGTCTGTATCTCTAAGGTAAGTGCTGCCCTGGATGAGCTAGTCTTGAAGCAGAATCTGAGGGTTCTTTTATTGAAGGAAATGTATATATTTAAAGGACTTGTTACTTCATAACATATATTTCCTTTCACATGGATCTAGTCTCAATTTAATGCAGTCTGGCCCAGATTTTAACATAGTATTTTAAGATGCTTTATTAATTTAACAAATGATAATAAAGTATTTATTAATTACCAAGCAGTGTTATAACCATTTAAAATCCTAGTTTTCTTTGCAAACTTCTGAGGCAGGCACTGTTATTGTTCTTACTTTTCAAATAGTAAATCAAGGCACAGAGAAGCTAAGTACCTTACCAAAGTTCCCACAGCCAATAAGTGAAAGTCCTAAGCTTTGAAACCAGGCAGTGTAACTAGAGTCAATGCTATTAGCCATTTCACCTAGCTAGCTCATTATGATTTTGTAAATAAATTTCATTGAGGTCTATTTAAGAATTTTAGTTTTATACAATAAAATGCACCCATGTTAATGTGCAGCTTGAAGATTTTTAATAAATATGTGTTTCCATGTAGCCACCACATCAATAGGTTGTTTGGTGTTTCTGTCAACCTCTTCCAACCTCAACTCTCAGTCACAGGTAACCACTGATCTGTTTTTTGTCAATGCAGATTAGTTTTCCTTTTTCTAGAATTTTGTATAATGCAGTTGTACGGTACATGCTGATAATGTCTGGCTTGTTTTGCTCAGTGTAATGTGTGAAGTTAATCCATGTTGTTGCATGTATCAGTAGTTAACTCTTTCATCACTGAGTAATATCTCATTGAATGGATCTACTAAACGTTAACACATTCAACAATTGATGGATTTCCAATTGGGGCTATTAAGAATAAAGATGTTCTGAACACTTATATATAAACTTTTATGTGGGATACATATTTTTATTTAACTTAAGTAAATACCTAAGACTGAAAAACCTAGATCATGTGTAGATGTATGTCTAATTTATAAGAAGCTGCCAAACTGTTCTGCAAAGTGGTTGTACCGTTTTATATTTTCACCAGTCCTTAGGATTGTCAGTCTTAATTTTAGCTCCACTCAAAAGTGGGCATGTAAATGGTATCTCACTGGGGTTTGAGTTTGCATTTCCTTGATAGGGCAAATGATGTTAAGTATTTTTTTCTATGCTTAATTGGTATTTACATATTTTCTGTGATGTGTCTGTTGAAATCTTTTGGCAATTTTTTATTAGGTTGACTAACTTCTGATTATTGAGTTAAACAGAATCTTTAATATCCTGGACCATGATCTTTGTCAGACACATATTCTGAAAATATCGCTCGCCCCCCTGTATCTGTAGATGTCGACCCATGGATACAGAAGGCCAACTGCTTTATACCATTTTATATAAGAGACCTGAGCATGGGCAGATTTTTGTATTGTGGGGGTCCTGGAACAAATCTCCCCACAGATACTGATGGATGACTGGATTTATTTGCATTGTCATGATTGAGTCATTATTTTTATGATGGCTTTCAAAGAGCACAATTTTACTTTTAATGAAATGCAGCAATCATAGTTTTAATAATAGTTTGTGCTATTTGTGTCCAATCTAAGAAATCTTTGCTTACTCCCAAGTAACAAAGATTTTTCTCCTACTATTTTTCTAGAAATTTTATAGAATTTGCTTTTACATTTAGGTCTATGAGCCATTTTGAGTTAATTTTTCTCTATGGTGTCACAGTTTATTCCTTCCCATATGGATATTCAGTTCTTTCAGGATCATTTGTTGGAAAGACCATCTTTTCTCTACTGAAATATGTTTGGGTCCATTTGTGAATTGATTATTTTATTCTCCATTGACCCATAAGTCCATATTCATACAAGTACTAAGCAATAATTTTGATTATTTTTACTTTACAGCGGGACTTGATACTAAGCAGTGTAGGTCTTTCCAACTTTGTTCTTTATTTCTAAGACTGTTTTGCCTATTTGACAGATATATTTCCAAAGAAGATATACAGATGGCCAAGAGGCACATGAAAAAATGCTCAACATCACTAATTATCAGATAAATGCAAATCAAAACCACAATGAGCTATCCCTTCACATCTATCAAAAAGGTTATCATCAAAATGTCTACAAATAAGAAATGTTGGTACGGAAATGGAGAAAAGGCATCCCTAGTGCACTGTTGGTGGGACTGTAAGGTGATGTAGCCACTGTGGAAAACAGTGTGGAGTTTCCTCAAAAACTAAACATAGAACCACCATGTGATCCCACAATTCCACTGCTGGGTATATATCCAAAGAATGTGAAAACACTAATTCAAAAAGATACACGCACCCCAGTGTTCACAGCAGCAGCATTATTTACAAGATATGGTAGCAACCTAAGTTCCCAACAACAGATGAATGGGTAAAGAAGACGTGAGATATATATATATATCTGAATGTTATTCAGCCATAAAAAGAATTGATTTCTGCCATTTGCAACAACTTGTTTGGACCTAGAAAGTATTATGCTTAGTGAAATAAGTCAGACAGAAAAAGATACTCTGTTATCACTTAAATGTGGAATCTAAAAAATATAAAAAAGAATGTATATAGCAAAATAGAAACACTCACTGATACAGAGAACAAACTAGTGGTTACCAGTGGGAAGGGGGGGAAGGGATGAGATAGGGGTGTGGGATTAAGAAACACAAATTACTGTGTATAAAATAAATAAGCAACAAGGATATATTGTACAGCATAGGCAAATACAGCCATTATTTTATAATAACTTTAAACGGAGTATAATCTATAAAAATACTGAATCACTATACTGAAATTAATATAATATTGTAAGTCAACAATACTTCATTAAAAAATTTAATGTTTTTAAAATGTTTTGCCTATTTCAAGATCCTTTGCACTGCTATAGAAATTTTGGTATCAGTTTGTTAATTTCTATAAAAAAGTGTCTTGAGATTGGGTTTGGATTATACTTAATCTATAAATAAATATGGAGAGAATTTAATCCTAACAATCTTAAACTTTCAAATCAATGAACATAATGAATCTCTCCCATTTCTTTAGTTGTTCTGTAACTTTTATCAGAAATGTTTGATGTTTTGCAGTGTATAAACGTTTAACATATTTTGTTAAATTTATCTCACAAAGTATTTCATGCTTCTGATGTGCATTTTTAATATTTTGTTTTCGCTTGTTCATTGCTAGAATATAGACGTAAGACTGATTTTTATAATTTGGACTTGCATACAGGTAAAGACACTTACTAGTTCTAGTAGCTTTTCTGTGTATTCCTGACATTTTCTATGTACATACTCATGTCATATGAGAATAAAGACAATTGTACTTCTTCCTCACCATTCTTTTTCTTTCTTTTTTTTTTTTGGCCTTATTGTACTGGCTAAGGTCTCCAGTACAATATTGAATAAAAATGGTAAGAGTGGAACAAGACTGCCTTGTTTCTCATCTTAGACGGAAAGCACCCACTTCCACTAAGTATCACGTTAGCTGGAGGCTTTCTGCAGCTGTGTCTAACCAGAACAAGGATATTTATTTATATTCTTAAGTTGCTGAGAATTATTACCATGAATGAGTGTTGAATTTTTTTCAAACACTTTTGCTATATATTTAATGTGTTCCTTTGGTTTTTCTAGTCAATCTGTTGATATGGTGAATTCTGTTGTTTGTCACGTGTAAAACAAAACTAGCCGTCCAGGGAAAGTCATCCAGTGTGATGTGTGGAATCATTTCTCCTACATTACTGGCATTGATTTGGCGATAACTGTTAAAGGCATCTGCATCCATGCTCATGAAGGATATTGTCTGTAGAATTTGTTTTCTTGCAGTGTGTAATCAAGCTCCTTTGGGTATTTCAGGTTTGGTTTTCTGGATGAGTCTAGGGGAGGCCATTGCCCAAGGCCTGCTCTTCAGCAATGGCAGTGGAGAACCTCGGTTTTAGCAGTTCTTGACAAGAAAGACAAGACTGAGGGGCTTGTGTCAAGCTACTTAGATTCATAAGACACCTAGAGAGTGCCAATTTACAACATTTCAAGGAGAAACTAGCAGGCATCGTAGGTTCCTCCCCAAATCCTTTCCACTCCTTCCTTTTGCAGGCAGAGTCTGTGGCTGTGTGACTACGGAAGCTGCCCTATTCTTCACTGGGCTTGGGGCCTCATTTACTTTAAGCCACATATGCCTGAAGCTCCCTGATACCATATTGAAGACACTCGGTTCACAAATGGAAGATGCAGAGTCAAAAGACGGAAAGATCTGGGTTCTTGAAGACTTTGAAACATTGACTTTACCAGCCTGTGTTGTTTGTGAGATAAATTCCTGAATTACTTAAATTCTTCTCAGTTGAGTTTTCTGTTTTCCTATCAAAAAACAAAAAACTCATTTAAAAAAAATTACCTGAAATTGAAGTAAGTTTTGTAATCTAGTCACAACAATCAAAAAATAAATTAAAAGTTTTTTTTTTTACTACCTTTGAAATATTCCAGAGAGAGAATGAGAAATGTATTTAATGGGACTTCCGTCAATCTGTGAGAGCATGATGAATTGTCCTTTTGCGTTCTAGGGATATTGAAGAACTCAGGGAGGTAATCAGGAATCTAAACACCCTGCCAAGTAGGCAAGTCAGGAGACACACTGGCAAATTTCTCATCAGGTCCCTTCACATTTTTTAGCTTCACGCTGATCACACTTTTCCTTGTATTTGTCGCTGCAGAATCAGCAGCCTCGTTTTCAAAACACCCTTAGGACATGTTATAATTTCTGTGATTTCAAATCACCTTGCATTAGTTATATTTTTGCCTGGTAACACCCATGCAGGAGGCTCATTAATTACCCCTGAAGAGGCTGGGAACTGGCAGAGAAGGCGAACATGAACAAGCCACAGTAACTGCTGACAGGAGCTTTTAGGGGCAGAGAGAGAATGAAAAGGCAAGGCTGGAGTTAGTTATTCTTCACAAGAAACAGGGACTGTTAGAAGAAGTCTGGACAGTGCATTAGGGCCACAGCCTCCTAACTGGGATCTCTGCCTCTACCCTTGCCCTCCTGTGGTCCAGCCAACACAGCAGAGAGCCCCTGTTAAATCACTGTCAGGTTCTGCCACCCTTAACGGCTTCCTACCTCGTTCAGGATAAAAGTGGAATTCCTTACGACAGACAAAGGCCTTGCATGATCTGGCCTGTTACTTTCCTCACCTCGATGTCTACCTTCGCTCACCACGATCCTGGTTCCTGCCCAGTGACCTCTGCACCACCGGTCCTTTATCATATCAGGGAAGGTCAGACCTCAGGGCTTTTGCATTGCTGATCCCTTTGCCTGGAGGTCCATCTCCCAGATATTTACTTAACCAGCTCCCTCAACTCTTTTAAGCCTTTACTCACATTTCCCCCAGGAAGTCTTTCCTCCCCCAACCTGACACTGTCATATTCCTTCATTGTCTTATTTTCCCATGGCACTTATCAATAATCTTAAAAAAAATTTAACTAATGAATTAATTAATTTCATTTGCTTGTTTAAAAATGTAAGCTACATGAGAGTGGGATTGTCTCATTTTCTGTTCACAGCTCTATTCACTCAAAACCTTAAGTGCTCAAAGAATGTTATGTAAATAAATGAAATTGTTTGAAATCTTAAATCAGCAGACCCATGACTGTGCCATAGGAAGAAACCTGAATTTGAAGTTGCACATTTTAGGGAGAGGGTATAGCTCAGCAGTAGAGCACATGCATAACATGGACAAGGTTCTGGGTTCAATCCCCAGTACCTCCATTAAAAGTGCATAAATAAACCTAATTACCTCCCCCCAATAAAAAAATGAAGTTGCACATTTCAGCGTGCTTTAGAAAACAGCTTCTTAAACTCTAGTGTGCATGCTGGTTGACTAATCTCAATTTTACAGATTTTTATTTCTCAAAAAAATCCTCTTTAAGTTTCCTTTATATCTTTAAAATACAATGGTTAAAACTGGTTAGTATGATCCCTTCTGACCGTTAAAATTTCTCATTAAGAACCTGGGCAGCATGGTGGTGATGGTTGCAGATCAATGTGAGTCTACATAATGCCACAGAGCTGTACACTTAAAAGTCATTATAGAACAACTATATGGCAAAAAACTGGACAACCTAGAAGAAATGGACAAGTTTCGAGAAACATACAATCCACCAAAACTGAGTCAAGAAGAAACAGATAATTTGAACAGACTGATCACTAGAAGTGAAATAGAATCAGCAATAAAAAACCTCCCTGCAAACAAAAGCCCAGGAGCAGAGATAGCTTCACTGGGGAATTCTATCAAACATATAAAGAAGAACTCATACTTATCCTTCTCAAACTCTTCCAAAAGATTGAAAAGGAAGGGACACTCCCAAACTCATTCTATGAAGCCACCATCACCCTGATACCAAAACCAGACAAAGACACTACCAAAAAAGACAATTATAGGCCAATATCACTGATGAATATAGATGCAAAAATCCTCAACAAAATATTAGCAAACAGATTCCAACAACACATAAAAAAGATCATACACTATGATCGAGTTGGATTCATCTCAGGGTCACAAGAACGGTTCAACATATGCAAATCAATCAACGTCAGCAAAAGAAAGGACAAAGATCCCATGATCATCTCAATAGATGCAGAAAAAGCATTTGATAAAATTCAACACCCATTTATCATAAAAACTCTTACCAAAGTGGTTACAGAGGGAACACATTTCAACATAATAAAAGCTATTTATGACAAACCCACAGCCAACATAATACTCAACAGTGAAAAGTTGAAAGCCTTCCTGCTAAAATCTGGAATGAGACAAGGATGCCCACTCTCACCACTTCTATTCAGCATAGTACCAGAAGTCTTAGCTATAGCAATCAAAAAAGAAAAATAAATAAAATAAATCCAAATTGGAAGAGAAGAGGTAAAATTGCCACTGTATGCAGATGATAGGATACTATATATGGAAAACCCTTAAGACTCCACACAAAATCTACTAGAGCTGATAAAAGAATTTGGCAAGGTAGCAGTATACAAGATTAACATACAGAGATCAATTGCATTTCTTTACATTAACAATGAAATATCAGAAAAGGAAAGTAAAGAAACAATCCCTTTTAAAATAACATCCAAAAAAATAAAATACTTAGGAATAAATCTGGCCAAGGAAATGAAAGACATACACGGAGAACTACAAAACATTGATTAAGGAAATTAAAGATGACTTAAAGAAATAGAAAGATACCCCATGTTCTTGGATTGGAAGAATCAATATTGACATATCCAGAGGGAACTCTAATTCAAAGAGGTACATGCACCCCAATGTTCACAGTAGCACTATTTACAATAGCTGAAACATGGAAACAACCTAAATGTCCATCAACAGATGATTGGATAAAGAAGTTGTGGTATATTTATACAACGGAATACTACTCAGCCATAAAAAAGAATAAAATAATGTCATTTGCAGCAACATGGATGGACCCAGAGATCATCACTTGAAATGAAGTAAGCCAGAAAGAGAAAGAAAAATACCATACGATATTACTCATATGTGTGAAAAAAAAAAGACAAATGAACTTAGTTACAAAACAGAAACAGACACATAGACATTGAAAATAAACTCATGGTTACCAGGGGGAAAAGGGGTGGGATGGGATAAATTGGAAGTTTGAGATTTGCAGATACTAACTACTGTATATAAAATAGATGAACAACAAGGTTCTTTTGTACAGCACAGGCAACTATATTCAATATCTTATAGTAACCTATAAGGAAAAAGAACATGAAAAGGAATATATGTATGTATATGTATGACTGAGACATTATACTGTACACTAGAAATTGACTCAACATTGTAAACTGACTATACTTCAATAAAAAGGGGTAAAATATATACACATATCAAATCATCACATTGTATACGTTAAACTTACACAATGCTATATATAAATTATAACTCAATAAAGCTGGAAAAAAGTCATTGTATATTTTACCACAATGTAAAAGGTAAAAATAAATAAAAATACAAAAAGAAAAAATACAATGGTTAATCATGTTTGTCAGGGTTTCTTAGTCTTGGCTCCATTAACATTTCAAGCCAAATAATTCTTTGTCATGGGGGACTGTCCTGTGCATTGTAGGATGTTTAGCAGTATCCCTGACCTCTACTCACTAGATGCCAGTCACAACCCCCTCCTGCAAGCTGTGACAGCCAAAAATATCTCCAGTCATTGTCAAATGTCCACTTGATGGCAAAATTTCCCCTGGTTGGAAACCACTGATGTAAATAATTTTCATATAGTCTTATTTAAATAAAGGGTTATGTTTTTGATATAATATATGTAATGGAGTGGAAATCATGGAGACCTCATGTTTAATGTATCAGCCCTATAGATAAGTACCATAGTAACTGGTAGCAACATAGTACATTTGCAGATGTTAAGATAAAGTTCAGGAAGATACAGAAAATGGGTAATACCTTGTTTAATGGCCTGGAAATTTCACCCCTATGGAGTGATGATGAATATTGAGAAGTCTCATAAAGGGTCTGGGAAAAATAATAATAATAAATGATAATGTGCACTCCACAATTTATACAGGTAAAATCAAATGAAAACAAACATTGGTTTACTTCACTGGGTAAATGAAACCACAAAAGGGAAACAGGCAACCTGAAGTCTGCGTGTAGAAGGAAGATAGTTCCTTATTCATTTATTTCCTTTGAGGATGGTATGTGGTGTGTATATGGAGGGTTTGGTTATAGGGATAGGCTGGAGGTGTCTAAGTGAGTTTCTGATGCCTCTTCTTTTGAAAAAATTGATGGATGGATCTATTAAACGCTCTACTTGTAGAGACACCTCTTTGTCCCCACCAGCCCCTTCATGGTGCACTTGTCCACGTGGCAGTCAGTCTAAGAGCCCAGAGTCCCTAAGAACTACTTTCCACAAACAATGTTTCTTATTTGGGGAGTTAGGTAGAGTTCAAAGTAAATATAAATTTTAAGGGTTGTAGAAGGCACATAATAGATATTTATCAAATTGAATTGAAAGGATGTAAACTAAGAACTACAGAAATGGAAGTTACATTTTGCAACCACATCTGGGGTGGATGCCATCAAATGATGAGCTGAAAGGAAGGAAAAGGAGCAAGACCAGGAGCAGGAAACAACTGCTGAGTGGAGAAGAATCTCAAATTTTCCTTTCCAAGAATGTTTAGGTTAACTTGTTTTATACTTAATCATCTTATCTAATAATTTTATCTCATCTATATCACAAGTATTCACCTATGTGTTATGTAAACAATCTTAGGTATATTGCCTTAGCTTCTTTCCTCATTTGAACAAAAGGGAAATTCCAGAAAGCCACGGAAGCCCAGCTTTTGTGTTTTACAAACCTCGGAGATTGAGCTATGTTGATTAATCTCCTAAATTCTTGGGTGTCAAAGGCGTGTCACGAACTAGGTCACTAAAGTCACCAAGGAAGCCAGAAAAGGAAAGAACCCCCTAAAGGAAAGTAGTATTTAATTGGGAACTTTGAGACGTCTGTCACTCTCTGTGACAAGTGCAAAAAAAGTCCTTTGTACATTTTGTGACGCGCAGGTGGGAAGAGACTGACAGCCGAAGTGACTGGTGCTGGGCCGGAGGGAGGGCGTTTGGGGGTAGGGACAAATGCCTGATTTTTTGAAGACCGTGCTTTATTACCCTGAATATCATTGAAAAAATCGCCTGGGGCCAAAATTGTAGCCTAAAATACCATCAATTGTCCATTTCAGATGTCCCACAAGATAAACTGGGGTGTGTACTCACCTAATGAACAGGTCGTGCACAAAGTTTGGAAAAGAAATCTATATTGCTTCGGTCTCTGCTAAAAACGGAACAGTGTTTCCTCCTCTGGCCTCTGGGTTCGAATCCGCGTGCTGGCTCGGGTGGGGAGAGACCGCCCCCGGAGAATCCTGCTTCTAATAAGCTTTCCAATCAGCTCGCGAGGGAAGGGCGCGCTCCCCCCTCGCCAGCCCGCGTCCTCTCCCTGCCCGCTCCCCTCATCCTTCCCAGTCTCCATTTCCCTTCCGCTCCCTCCCAGTCAGGGCGTGCTTGAGTCCCAGGCAGGATCGGGTTCCCCGCCTTGCAGTCCGAAAATCCCGCCAAGGGAGCCGCAGAGCAGAGGAAAATCCAAAGTGGAGAGAGGGGAATAAAGAGACCAGCGAGTCACCGCGCAGGGACGGAGGGAGCAGCCTCCGCCTCGGGCAGCAGCAACTCGGGTACCTGGACTCCGGGCAGAAAACCTCGCCCCAATCAACAAAGGCAGCCTGAGCGCGCACGGCACATTTGCAACTTCAAGTAAGTGAAAGGGAAGGCACGATTCCTCCGAGGTGTCCCCAGTCGACTTTCCCTGCATCCTCTGTCCCTTTTCTGGATGCCAGCGGATGATCGTGGTACGAGTGGGAGAGGCAGCTGGTGTCTTTGCTGGTAGGGCTGCTTTCAAAACGGATTTACTCCAGAGGCATATTTTGTGGGAGTCAGGTCAGGATAGCCAGGGTGCCCTTAGATGGGTGGAAGGAAAGAAGATTTTGTGATGTTATGCGTGCATTTGGACTGTGTTCTTGCTTCCAGGTGGAGAACGTGCAGGGGTTTTGCTCTTTGTCAAACCTGAGTTGGTAGGTGTGCCCATGGCTAGGGAGAGAAGAGAGAGAAAGTAAGGCAGCCTGAGCAAGCAGGGCTCATTTTCCATCCTTCCTCCGCACCCCGGATTGCCCCAGGGCTTGCCGCTGCTGTGTCTTAGCTGGCATTTCAAGGTACCAAGAAGGGGCTTGTTCCTCCCAGCGACTGCTGACACTGAGCATCCCTTGCAGGGCATCTGGTGCTCCTTGTCCTGCCTTCCAGCCCAGGAGTGGTTCTAGAAATGGTTACGTCCAAAGTTTAAAAAACACAGTTTGAATCCCATTTCTCATTTGGACGGTCATTTTCATAACTTCCCTGTACAGAGGCACTTGAACTTTTAATTTCACTCACACAAAGCTGGGCTATATTTATTACTAATCTGCTAGATACTGGTTTTTGAGTTGATGTTTCTAATAAGTTAAAATATTTTTAAAGGGAGGAATGTATTCAATTCCTTCTCTTCCCTACTTAACACACAGAACAAAAACTTTCTCTCTCACCACACACATACACACACAGACACATATACACACCTTTTTGCTTAACATAATACACACACACAAACACAAGAACACACACTAAGTTTATATACACTCCATTGTTCTCTCTCCCTTACCTCTGTTAACAGCTGCTTTATAAGTTTCGGGCATACGCTGAAAAAAAATAGGAGTGGCATGTGGGGAGAGGGTTGGCCATGAGCAGGGAGAGTGAACAATTTGAGAGAAATCAAAGTTCCAATCCTTCAACATCTTTCATCTTTATCTTGAGGGTTATTTAGGCATTTTGCTTTAACAGCTTGAGAAACTGAGAAAGATGGGTGTGTGTGTGTGTGTGTGTCTGTGTGTTTGTGTGTGTGTGTGTGTGTGTGTGTGTGTGTGTTGGAGAAAAGGGCTTGGGAGGAGATCCAGGAACCCTGAAGGAGAGCTTTTGAACTAATAACATAATGAAGGAATTTCATGATCTCAGACCAACGTGGAGTTGATGAAACAGTAGAGCCCGTTTTAGCCCCCGGGTCATCTGGGGATGAACTGGTATCTAGGAACATTGAAAGGTAATGGTAGTGAAACAAAAGAGGTGTTTCCAGCATAGAAAATAAAGCTTGTATTTTCCATCTTCATTTTGTTCCTTTTTAAGTAAGTTATGTACTCTAAAGAGCAAATCATTAAAAAAATATATATATTCCAGTTAAATTCAAAGGAAATTAGAGTGGATATTATCTTTTTTTCCTTTGGGACATGAGTTATTTCAGAGGTGGCAATATTTATGCTTTCTTATTTAAGTTAGAGGATGAGCTTTTAAAAAATTATTTTATTAAAAAAAAAAAAAGCCCTAATGCCATTACTTCGTGCTTTGAGAAACTTCGGCGCTTTGAATTTTCTAATTGTATTTTGAATCTGTAGAAGGTGATCTTTCCTCTCCTACTCATCCCAGGCCCCTTGTATGACTTTTTTTTTTCCTCGTTTAGCAAAAGGTCTAAGGAACACCCACCTGAAGCCAAATGTAACGCATTAAGTGCTGTGTTCCGGCTGTTTGCTTGTGGGTAAAAATGTGTTATATTTTCAAAGCTAGAGTTGTGAGAGTTGTGACTTTTTATTACCTGACTTTTCAATAGGGTATCATAGAGAATGAGATAATATCATATACTTAGAATATAGGTAGTATAATATATTATGTATATAATACATAATTCTATGGTTTCCTAGATCTCTTTTCATGATATTGGGAATAATAAATTTACTAATTTATTGACATTTTCCATGTACCTCACTTGGTCTTCACATACAGCAATATGCAGCTGAACTATATTTTTTTAACGAACATTTTTGGTGTTCTTACTCTAGTAAAGCTAGTGCCCTGGTTTGAATTTTCACAGAATGTGATCATTGGAAATTACTTGAGAGAAATAAGGTGCCCAAATAGTGTAACCACTTTTGCCAATAAAATCAATCTTGGAAGTTAAATCTTTTGAATTTAAATAGTTTTTTCCTTTTGAGCTACTCTTGCTTTCTTATTTAAATGACATTCTCACATGAATCTTGATCCTATTCCTGTTTGCCATGTGGTGTTTTGTTACTATTCAAAATTTTCTCAGCAGACTAAGTTTGGTTGACATGTTCAAAATGGTGTATGAGTTAGTGGTAGATTGAGGGCCAGTAGTTAGAATTCAGATTGTAAATTCCAGTTCTCCAAATGCTTACACTTTTTTAACATGGTGACGGAGTGAAAAGGGGAGTTGTCCTTGACTTCCCTCCTAAAGGTAATGCCCAAACTAACCACCCAGGGTGATCAGGGAGCAAGCATGTTTAGCCCTGAGTGCACAGCAGTCCGGTTTAAAGGGTCATTGGTTTACCCTGAAGCATCAGGTGAGTCAGGGCTTGTCAACCACCCTCGTCCCCACGGTTGGATGCTGAGCGGAGCTTCTCTAAGGGTGAGCAGTGTTGCCTCTTCTGGTTGCAGTTCTGATGAATAACCAGAGACCTTTTGTTTCCTCTTGGCACGAGACCATGTCACTGCCCTAGGGTAAAATAATATTCAGATATGGGGCTTCTCTTTACGAGCTGGGCCTACTTTTTTCCATCCAGAGTCAGTTGGCTTGAGTGGAATTCGGGCCATGGCCTCATTCTGGAAAGTTGTTCTCCATTCCTGATGTTTATGGCCAATCCAAGTTTCCATCCACTGGGCCATTTTTCCATGCATTTCATGCCAGGCTTGTATGTGGCATAGTTTTCCAGGTGTCATACGATCTCCTCTAGATTGTCAATATAATAAGCCTTTTGTTCCTCTCTCTTTTAGTATTTGGTAAATGAGAAGCTAAGATTTCTGTGGTTTAAAAGGATAACTATAATGTAACATTATCAGATGGCATTATAATTATGGTAATACTGTAGATTTGATTATGTAGATCATATTCAGCACAAAGCCCTATTTCTTCAAGGTAGGCAGGGAATACAGTGAATAGCTCATGCTTGAGATACTTTTTAATCATTTAATTTCTTCTGCTGGGCTTTATTTTGGAGCCATTTCTTTACAGTAGGTTTAGATAAAGTAACATTTCAAATAAAAAATCATCATAATGAGTTTCCTAAAAGCAGAATTCTTAGATTCTTAAACTTCATACTTAGTGAAAGAAGTATCATAGTAACTGACACTTGGGCTCTTAATTCTAAGAACTGTGTTAGTAAAAAAGCAAAACGTCAGTGAGGAGGGTATACATAGCTCAGTGGTAGAGTGCGTGCTTAGAATGCACAAGGTCCTGGGTTCAATCCCTGGTACCTCCATTAAATTAAATAAAATAATGAATAAATAAATAAATAAGCCTAATTACCCCCCACCCCAAAACAAAAATAATAACAATAAAAAACATCATTTTAAGGCACAAATAGCACTGTTTCTCTCACCTTTTATTCCCACTGGTTCCAACTCTAATGCTTACCTATTTCCTCCTCTTGCTTTCATTTTTCCCTTTTATTGATCCAGTTGCCATTGTTTCCCATCCAACAAGTCCCATAATGTCCTGCCCAGTTCCTTTCCCCCACCTGTGATGGCATGTACACCGGGACATATGTATCAGAAATGTTTAGCCACATCTTGGAATGTATGGAAGGCTGGACCTTGCAAGCTGAAATTTTCAGTTTTCTGACCTGATTCCCTCAAATCTATTCTCAGGGCCAATGTACTCATTTTTCCTTTTTGACTCAGATCCGAGTCAGAGGATCAGCTTACTCTTCCATCACTAGGATACTACGGTCACTTCCATCATCACTCTCCACTCAGCTGCTCATCTTCAGTGAGGAGTGGGGCTGGATTTCTCATCTCCACCTCACCCTCCCAGGTCCTACCTCAGTAATCAGTGTTTCTTGCCACTGTGGCAAGTCAACCAAACAACAGTAAACGGTATTTGTTCCGTGTAGGCCAGATGCCCAGTGCCGTCCTGGACAATGTAGAACAGATGAGAAACACAACACAGTTTCCTTTTTCCCTAGGGCTCACAGGTTTACAATTCCAAGCACTTTAGCATGTGTGAATGGTGCTAACTTGTGAAATCCTTTACTAGAAATTCACTCAAAGAGCTCTCAAACAATGAAGATCCATGATGCTCCCAACCATCTCTGGAAGAAACACCTTAGAAGTTGCAGTTTACTTCATCAGACCAGTGGCTTCTCATCATTCTGCCTTTTCTTTGCGATGAAGCAGCATTGCCCGCTAACACTGCCTTCTTATAATTATCTTTATGTAACCTCCTTGACATATTATTATCTCAATTTTTGTCCAACTTCTTTGTCCACTCTTCTCACCATTTTCCCCCTCAACTTGCAAATGTGGACATTCATTTCCAAATATTTCAATTCTTTCCCTCTCCCTCCCACATCTCTCCCTCTCCTTCTCTTCCCCTCCCCCCTCTCCAAATGCTTCAACATTGATCATGACTCTTCTTTGAGTTCCTCCTCCAATTTTAATTGAGAAAACTCTCAAATCTCTCCATTCGCTATTGAGTTTTAGTCTCACATTTTAAACCGTTTTTGAACCAACACTGAAGGGAATGATTTGAGTACAGCCCTACTAGGGGGAGGAGATTGCAGTAAAGGGCTTCTCGCTTTTTAATTTTTATCCCAGATGGACTTCTACCGACATTGGCTGCCCAGTTAGATGTCAGGTGATTGTGATAGGAGATACAAAGATAAATACATGTCTTCAAGCAGCTTTTGGTCTCCTCAATGTATATGTGAGTAATTAGGTTGAAACACAACTTACAACACAGAGTAAGGTGTGTATGTACAAGATTTTTTGTCTTAAGCAGTTCTAGCCACAAAAAGACAAAAAAATTTATGACAGAAAGGAACGTAATTCATAAAAGGCTAAATGGAGAAAGTAATATTTATTTCTAAAGCATCACTGTCTTTGTTTCTTTACTGTTGTTTAATTTAGGAGAGAAATTGAGCTCTCAATTCCTTCGTAGAATCATTTCACATTTGCTATGTAATAGAGCAGGAAAAAATGATTGAAAGTGACATCTTAAAAACTCAGTCTGAGCTACTTAGAATAAATATAATTTTAAAGGCATGACACCTTGCCCTAGATGTTCTTCTCAAGAAAATTTACATGAGTTATGAGATGACTGTCCTTCAGTGAAACTGTAGACATGGAGGGAGAGAGGGCAAATCCTCTAACGTCAGCTGTGGAACTTGGGTGAAACTGTGCATGAGTCTGAGATTAGAAGCGCCGAGGGAGGGCTTTCCCGGGCACAGCCTCCCTTTAGCAGGTGCTCTAATTCTCCCCACCTCTTTTCTTCCCAGCTCCTCCCTCACCCCTCCAGTGGCTTCAGCTCCTTTCCTGGCAGCATTAACACTGGAAGCCCACATCTTTTACCTCTTGCAATTACTCACCGTTACCACCAGCTCCACTCCACTCACACCATGCAGCCCTTGAAGGCAGGGGCTCTCTCATTCATCTCCAGAACTCTGGAATATCTAGAATAAGACCGTTGAAATGCCCAATTAATGTCCGGTGAAAGAGTGAAAAAGTAAGTAAATGACTCTGAATACCATTCTCTCTGCTCCTCGTGCTCCAGTGACCTTGACTGTCTTCTCTACTCAGTCCCCTTAAACATCACCTGGCACCAGTTTCTTGTTTAAACCCAAGCACCCCAGGCTCAAACCTGAACCTCGAGAAGAAGCCTCTCCTCTCATTTCTTTACCTCCTTTATTGCAAACGTCATACAGGCCTCCCAGTTCTCTGGAGTGTCTTCCTGGTCAGATTTCACCTTGTTCATTTTCAGACCTCCAGCCTTGCATGTTCTCTGACTCACGACTGCCTTTGTAATGGAGAGAGGAACCTTTCCTCCTCTTTAACAAACTGTTATTCAGAGCCATGAGACTGAGCACTTGGAACATGATTTTCATCAGAACTTCAATGTGGCTATACGGCCTTTGCTTTTCAGAACTAATAACATTTATTTTTTCAGCATATTTTCATAACAATTCTACTTAGGTAGGCTGAGTAGGATTTTTTTTAATTGATAAGGACACAAATTTAAAGAGGTTAAGATGACCCCACTGAATGCTACGCAGGAATTAAAACAGAGATCTTAAATTTCTTAGTTTGGGTATTTTTTTCTCCTCTATAATATAATGCCATCTCTTCCTTGGCTGATTAATTTTATTTTTCAGTTGCCTTTCTCATCAAACTTAAACTCCATGTATGTACAGTGAGTGGCCAAACCCCAGGGTAGTGGTTTCCCATGTTCAGTTTTGATCAGAATAACTAGAGTCATGTCTTAGCATCCAGATGCTTGGGGCCCATCTCCAGAGATTCTGATTTGAGACGTGGAATCAAGGAACCTGGACACGTGACAGGCCACCTGGATGCAGGTGACGTATTAGAAGCATTAGCTCTAACACTCCAATATTTGAGCTCTGAGGTGAAAGAAATCAAGGTATAAACCACAGCCACACTTCTCAGTAGCTGTGTGACCATTAGCAAATATCATGGTCTTTCTTGCTTCAGTTTCCTTATCCCTAAACTGAGGGCACTTACTTCCCAGGATTGACATGAGTATTAATCTAGAAAGCAAGTGTGAAGGACTGAACCCAGAATCTGATTGCCAGGGGGTGTCTGACGAGGACAGTAACAATGCAGCACCCCATGACAGTCTACCCGCGGTCTCCCTCCCCCACTACTTTCGTTTCTCGTGCTCCGCTCTGTTCTCTATCAAAGAGACAAGCAGAAACCTAGGAAACACCTCTGCTTCTTGAAGTGAGTCTCCCCTCTAGGCTCTCAGATAGTGCTCTCTAAACCAGATCCCAAACCGCTCCTGAAAAGAAACACACAGAGCATGTGATCATGCTCAAGGCTCCGGGAATTTGACAAGTAAGCTCCCCCAAAGCAGCCTGCTGACCTTGGCCTTTCCTGTGGTGTCTAGGAGAGCACTTTGCATCCAAGGGCACTTTGCATCCAGTCCAAGGTAGGACTTGCCTCATTGCTGATGCTGGTGATGCCCATTAGCCGTGTCCTCCCTGGTCCTGCGGCCACCACGAAGCTGTCAGCTTAGAGGAATGGGTCCAGGTTTGGAATCAGGAGCCTGAGTTTATCTCATTGCAGCTCTGCCTTATGCCGAGTCTGTCACTGTATCTCCTGAAACCCCAGGTTGTCCAGCTGTGAGACGGCGATGATGGTGATGATGATGGTGGTGGTGATGATACACACCTTGCCTACCTCACGGGTTGGTGCTAAAGGTACATTGTGACAATACAGTGTTTATAAACTGTAAACTGTTACACTAAACATGAGCTACTATTAATAAAATCAGGGGGGCCAGTTCTGCCTGTCTCTTTCCCCAATTCTGCGGCTTGTCACCGTCATTTTCTCAGCACACCTAGAGGTTGCCTAAGATGCCGGAAGGTAAGTTTGACCAGATGAAATGAGTAGGAGGAAAGATGTGTGACAGGTGCGAAGAAAAGGAAATCTAAGTCAGACTGAAAAAAAGTGACTGGACAATTTAAAAAAAGGCTGAAGTGGTAATGAATTGTTTCATTAAATATTATGTTATTATGCTTCCTAAGAGTTATAAAGGATACATACCAAAAACTTCAGTCGGTTACTCTCAGTAAATTTAGGTTTTTATGACTAATTAGCAACACTTTATACTGAACCTATGCTTCTCTCACCTCATTGTGCCTATCAGTCACCTAGAGGTCTTGCAAAATGTAGATTCTGATTCAGTAGGTCTCTGGCTGACTCTCAGAGTCTGCCTTTCTAATAGGCTCCTTGGTGAGCAGCTGCTGGCCTGGGGACCTCACTTTGAGTGGCCAGCCACTAGTGTTTAGTTTGATAAACTTGGGAGAATAGGAGAGGAATGAGAACTCTCTAATCCTGACATCCGTAGCTTAATACAAACAGTGAGGGTCACTGGCAGTAACACTCCTTGCCGCATGCAAAAGCTGACCACATGTCCAAATCATATCTACAATGTTTTATTATCTATGGAAGAAATTTGCAGTCACCATCTGAATTGCTGTTGACTTGACTGAAGCCCGTTAAGAACACAAGGCCCTTGTCAGGTGTGTACTCAGGCCTCTTTACCAGCACTTCTGCTGGGGCCTTTCCCTGAGAGGGTGTGAATGAGCCAGACGCTGCCTTTGTAACTTGCCTTAAAAGCTAGTAAGAAGTGTTTAGGAAACTTCATTCTTACTAGGAGGATGTAACATAGTATGTTTTCTTCATGCTAGAGTACTCTCTTCTTTCTTTTTTCCCCCCTCCGGTTTTTTTGTTTTCTTTTTTGGGGGAGGCAGGTAATTAGGTTTATTTATTTATTTATTTAAATGGAGGTACTGGGGATTGAACGCAGGACCTCGAGCATGCTAAGCATGCGCTCTGCCACTGAGCTATACTCTCCCCCTCTAGCCATACCCTCTTTACTTTAAGATTTGAACACCTGTTTCTCCCTTGGACTGTCCCCTTACATACTGTAAGGGAAGCAGAGCAGGGACCATCCGTCCATGTGACTTCCTGGGAGACACTGGGCTGCCCAGGGAAGGAGCCAAGGATTTTGCCTTGCAGCCCAGATTTAATCAACAAGGAACATATCTTGGTAACAATCTCAGATAACAGAGAAAGCCTTCACTCAGGATAAAACAAATGGTGACCATGTAAAACTTTAAACTAATGTTTTCATTATGGCCTTCCTCACTTGCTAATAATAATATGGCCTTTCCTAAACTTGGCCATGGGACTATGGCTCCCAATAGCAAAGAATTGTCTCTAAGGCTTTAACATATAGTGGCCTTCCTTTCTGAGCATTCGAACACCAGAAGCCTTCCACTGGGCATCTGCCAGCTAGCCAGATGGGGTGTCCGTCCCTGTTAAGCCAGAAGTTGAATCTTTGGCTTAAAAAATACCATGCAGCTTTGAAGAATCTTAGGCAAGTGTTAATTTAGTTCTTCAAAAAACTATTTTGTACAAAAAAATGCTGCCTTATGTGTACAATGTATTTCTTTAGATGTGACCCAAGGCAATCAATGAGGAAGTCTGAAGCTGCTATAGGAAAGAAAGCAGGGAGTTTATGAGGTTATTTTAACTTATGTAGGTGCTTACATTTTGAAACAATAAAATAAAGCCTTTCTTCGCATCCTTTTTTCTTGTTTACAATATATATTTAACTATTAAATTCAATGTCTTTGGTCAAAAGCAGAATCTTAAATATAGCTCAATGCAGTTGAAACTTGTGAAAGGATTAATTAATTTTGTGAAAAATAGTAAAAAGAGTTTTTTCATTATTATTTTTGTTATTAGGAAAACACAAATATATACCTGAAGAAACACATTATTTCTTCTCATTCTAGAAAAATGTGTCTATGGTACCAGATATACAAACTTCTAAAATTATAAAGAAGGAAAAAACTGGGCAGTCCTGGATACAGGGTGGTGAGCTGGACAGTCTGGACCAGCTCTCCTGGAAAGCTGCACACGCTCTACCCCGCTGTTACCGTCCATGTCTTCCCCACTCTTGCTGGGGGATCATGAAAGGAGATCAAGGAGGAGACTGAGAGGCTCCCAGTCAAGGGCTGGAGCACAGCAGGGTCCCTGCAGGCCCAGGGCTTAGCTGCACACACACACTGCTTAGCTTCCTGGATTCATTTTCTACCCTGACTTCCATTTACCAGCTCTAACGTGCAGCATTGAGTACCTTGCTGAAATCGGGAGAAAAGTTTAAGCTTGGGCATTTCTGTTCACAGTTGTTTAATTTTATTTTGAAGAACAAATATTATTTCCTTGTCTTCTTCCCATCTCAGATTGACTCCTTCATTATCTGACTTCCAAGTTCATATCAAGGTGTAGCCACATTTTTTATCATCTATTAGAACCTAGGCAACAATTGGAAGTAAGTATAGAACAGAGGAAGGTGTGATTATTCTTCTTAAGGTGGTAATGTTTCTTTGTTGAGGAATATCAGCCTAAATATTAGGGGCTGTTTTCCTCAAAAGGGAATAGATTTCATAACTCATCTAGTGTGATGTGGGATTGCTTATCATTATTCTTCATGGAATTTAAGCAAAATCACACATTGTCTCTTGAGAGTGTTCAAATATTTGTATCTACTATGTGTCATAATGCTGCGATGAGATTAGAGTGTCCTTTAGACCCGCAGGGAGGACAGGAACCTCTGAAGAGGAAGAGGTGAGAAATGTGACAGTTGAGTGCAGATCAATTAGTAAGGCTTTAAGGCGCAAGTAACAAAATTCTCCCCTTGGGTGGAAATGGAGAAACTATGGGACTGTGGCTTATTGGATAAATCTGACTCTTACTGAGGATAAGGGGATACCCAATGAGGAGTGCTATGTGCAACTAAGGGACTTTTAAAATACATCCAAGAAAAGATAAAACATGGAAGTTCACTGGTGTTTCCTAAAGCAAATCTGCAGATCTTAGAATAACAGATTCCTCAAGATAGCATCTTTCTGATATTACTTCCACTTGTCAGTCAGTCTCCATCTGAAGACACTTCAATTGTTAAACCATCTTGGGTTGTCGGCCTTTTGTATTTAAAGGGAGCCACTGTATTAATTCTGAGATTCAGTGGCTCTGTATCCTCTCACGGAACCTCGTGGTTCTGTTCCATACTGCTAGGCAACTGTTTCTAGTTCTTATTTCACTTTACCACTGCCCCAATAGCAACTGGCACAGAGTAGGTGCTCAATTCATGTCGACTGTTGCACAGAATGAGGATAACCTTCCACCTAGTTTCTATTCCCTTTCCTCTCTCTCCTGCTCTCCCTCCACCAACCCTGGCAAGATTTAATATTAACTGGCTGCCCTAACCGAAAATTGTGGCTTGAGTGATCGTTTTCCTTTGGCACCTCCAGCTTTTCTTTTCTGCTCCGTCTTTCATACTCAGGAATGTTCCGATTTCCAGTGTGCAGACACCCAGGGTCCCAGCTCCTGCTGTTGTGTGAAGACGTCTTGTATCCAGGCTTCATGCTGACCACTGGCGTCCCTGGTTTCCCTTGACATGCTCTGGGGACACATGGCAGTAAGTCAAAGTTCAGGACCTATCAGTGGTCCTGAGGCTCTGTGCCTAGGAACTGCCAGGGCCACGGGGGAGCCTTCATCCCCTATCACCACCAGCTACTTCCAGAAGCTGAAGACCCTGCTTTCTTTTCTTATTATTTCCTCTCCTTTTTCCTTTCTGGGCACAATTCACCAACATTACTGACAACAACAAGTAGTTACAAGTACTTTTTATATGATGTGTGCAGTGCTAGGACTTTAACAGTAGGCGCCGGGTTAAGCGCTCCCAGCAACCCCATGGGGCAAAGACTATTTCATTTCTTAGTTAAAAGATGAGAGAACTGAGTCTCAGAATGGTTAAGTAACTTGCTCATGATCACAAGCTAGTAAGAGGGAGAACTGAGGTTGTAGCCCAAACCTATTTAACCACAAAGCTCTTAAACATCATGCTCTTCTCCCTCCAGCCCCTGTTCTGTGACCAGGGCCCAGGGAGTATCTGAAGATTCTGTGCTTCTATGTTCCCTCCCTTCAACCGTGTCCAGGAATGTGCTCTCATGCTCTGTATTTTATTTCTTCCTCACTATGATCAGGAAGATACACTCTCTAGGACAAAGAATCCTGTTGTCAGACCAGACCTCTTTGATTGCATATTATTGTGTATTGTTTTATTCTCTATTGTTTTCTCAAGCACCATCAGTTTGCCTGGCCTGATGGTTTGATGGCTTGTACTAAGGAAAGGGGATGGGGGCAGGGAGTGTGGGCAGGAGGGTGTCTGGGTGATGCTCTGTCTGTTTCTCCAGCCTGCTATCACCTGACTAAATTGTTTGTTGGATTGCTGTGTTCCAGCCCTGGGGGAGGCCACAATGCCGTGTTTGTTTGTGTATGAGAGCCTCTGGCTTTGATTAGCAGCTAGCTCCAGCGCAGCTGAACATACAATAGGGACCAAAGGAGGGGAAAAAAATCCTGCTACAGTTTCCCATTGGAAAGCATTCACTGTCAAGCTTGGACATCCAACAGTGGGGCACAGACGGACAGAGGCTGGGAAAGGTTAGGTGATGGGTTCTCCGTGCCCTGCAGCCGGTTGTGCGATGAAGTCGCTCCTTTACGGGAAGTGTTGCGCCTCTGTCCCTCTAGATGTCTTTCACGATTAAGGTTAATCGTGAGACTGGTATTGATGTGGTCTGATGAGGGGTAAAGCCCGGAAGGCTGAAAAGCATGAAGGAGCCCCATGATTTCAAGGGCAAGGGTCAAAACAGTGAAAGGGATGCACCTATCTTAAGGGGCTAGTCACACAATTTGAAAAAAGTCCTGGCTTCTGCTGTATGGAAGAGGCAAAAATAACTATGACTATAATTCTATCAATGAAAGAAGAAAAGTAGGAAGTTTTTATTAAATCTTATATCTAGAATAAGCACCCTTGTCTGCTGGTAGCTGAGTGATAAGACGTCTGCCTGAAGTAAAGACTCCCCATACATCCTTAGAGGAGTGCTTAAATTATCAGGGATTTTTTTCATCAATGGAATATTGTCTGAGACACTGTGCATGTTACAAAAAGACACCATCCATCGTGCTAACTTGTGTTCTCATAAGGGGGACAAAGCAGACCTATAGTTAGAAAACTGTAAGAGAGTGGTTCAAACAAGTTGGAAGAAGTTGGAGGAAGAAGGTGTTCTGATTCAGAGGGAGAAGGAAGGCTGCATAAATGGGGTGAGGTTTTCAAAGACAGAGTGGTAATGTCTATGGCAGGAATGCAGCTGGGAAGCATTCCAGGTGAGGGATGGAGAAAGAGGAAGACCACAGAGATGATAAAAAGCAAGGTACTAGGGGTCAGAAGCAGATGGGCCTGATTTGTGCAGTCAGTGGGTGGCCAAGGAGTGAAAGTTTAGATTAGAAAAAAGTGTTGGGTAATCATAGCAAGACCTTTAAAGTGCCAGCTGACCTGTTTGGATTCTCTGCTGTTGGAGAGTAAGGCATCAGGGAAGGTTCTCCACAAGCAAGGAAGAAAAAACGAAAAACTTTGGTAGAGTATAAGATTGTTTTTTAGAGAAGTAACCAGATTAGAGGTGGAGAGAATCCGTTAGGTTTTAAAAAGTAATCCTCTGTGTACCACCCCTCCCCCAAGCCCTTGATCTGTTCAAATTCTGGAAATCCTGTTCACGCTCCAGTGCTTTGCTTAAATGCCATCTCCTCCATGAAAATTGTCTTTATGTCTCTAGTTAAAAATGAATACTTCTTCTTACTCTGTTTCACAACTTTCTATGATTTTTCTTTTATAGTTACTTTATTCATTGATTCACTCATTCAAAAATATGCAATGAACACAATCTACTGGGGTCTATGTTAAGTACTGGAAGTACAGAGATGAATAAGACATGGTCTCTGACTTCAAATCTCACAGTCTAGTTGGAGGGCAGGCACATAAACAGCGAATCAGTGCAATGATCTAGATAGGCATTTTGAAAGCCTGTAGGAGAGACGCCTAATTCAGTTGGGAGTGGATTCAGGGCAGGCTTCCAGGAGGAAGTGTCTCCTGGCTTGTGTTTAAAGACTGAAGAAGATAAGGGAGAAAATGAGAGTTCTAGGTAGAGACAAAGGTGTGAATCCTGACTTCATTCTTGTCATATAGCAGTTACATTAAATGACTGTCTCCTTCCTACTTAACTGCAGAGCCCTTAGCCCGATACTCTGCATGATACCAACTGTCTGAAAGAAGGAATGAATGGATGGATGGATTTCTGATGCCTTGACATGAGTAGGTACTTAGGAGAGGTAGGTACTTAGAAGGAATCCTTTCTGGAGACACTATGAAGGAAAATAAAAGCTATCTGACATTAGGATGGAAGTTTAGATGTTAGGATGGAAGGTGGGGACATGTGGGATGAATGAAAAATGAGATGTTGATCAGTTTGAAAGAATTCCAGTGCCACTGAGAGAAGAGATCTAGGGAAGGAGCTGATGTGGGGGAAGAGGTGGGTGTTCTGGGCCTGAAGGAATTGTGGAGAGACAGGGGCATCCTCAGAACAGAGCAGGAGCTGGACCCAGGCTTCTCAGGTCTGTGAACTTAGGGTGCCCTCATTGTCTGGGAGGCCATTTCATTAGAAGGAGCCTCAGGCATTAGATTAAGGGTGGGTGGTGACCAGGTGCCCACCTAAACTCAGCTTCCCAGGCTCAATCCTATACCTTCCTCCCCAGGAGATCTTGCAACATATTTTTGCTAGAAAGAGGTTAGCCTGTGTTAACAGTGTTATTTTCTGGGGAATGTATTTTATTACTTTGCTCCTTAGTTTATGGTTTCCTTGGATGCAGCAGCTTTCAAGAAAATTCTGTAATCAGGCCTTGGCATTTCACATACACATGGAATGGTCTGAAGCCACGTCTTCCAAAAGAGATCAGTTGGCCTGTGAGTTGGCTTCTGTGATTTGAGTAACTGCATTTTCCATGTGCACTGATCATGAGACTGAGCTGCCCAGCTTCCCCTGAAACTGCTGATTTTGCTTTGCTCGAAGGAATGGGTGTAGAGAGTCACTACTTCTGTGGTCAGTAAAAAAAAAAAAGCAGTTACTCATGAAACCCAACACCAGAATGACTGTGAAAGCCAGATGAAGGCTCAACAAATATTGATTAAAATATGTGGAGAAAAACAAGTGCTGGGCCCTTAAAGGCAAAAGGTGTCTTACTTTCTTGGTTGCAGGAGCTCCTGTCCTGGGAGGGGGTTTGTGACACAGCAGCTTCTTTTCTGCCTGCTGTCAGCACCTCCTTCTCCGCACGCCCTGCGGGAGAAGGCAGAGCCTCTCTCCCTCTCTGGTATTTTCCTTCTCAGGCTCCAGGATCCTCCTTCACAGTGAGGGCAGAGTCGAGGTTCATGCATCATTTTCATTTTACTTCCTTAAAAATTATTCTTTCAGCTTGGCTAAAAGAAAAGAAAGCTCAGGAAGTCAAAATTGACTGGTTTCCAATCCCCAATTCATTTGAGAGTCAGAAGAGGCAGGAGATGTCCTAGGTATGGAGATTAGACAAGATGTTTTCGAAGAAAGCCACTGAGCCTAGGATATATTATATTTTTTATTGTTCCAGATTGGGATTTAGTCTGTAAGTCCTGTTTCAGGTAATTTGGGGCCTGTGAGAGTGAACTCTTGTATTTTACGTAGGTTTTACCTCTTCTGGTTCCTTTGACCAGTAAGTAATCTTCTGCCAGGATGAGCCTATTATGGTACAACTAAGAATCTTTTATCTGCAGATTCTTCACTTGATATTAAGAAAAAATCATACCCTGTTTCAGCTTCTCTATAATGAGGCTAACAACTAACATCCATGTAATATTTTACTGTTTGCAAATTGCTTTCATATATCTTATCTCATTTTATCCTCAGACCAATTGTATGAGATCAGTGTTAATAACTTTACGCCTTATAGAGATGAGGGAAAAGGCGGCTTCGAGAATGGAGAAGACTTGACCAAGCTTTTGCCAAGAAGGTGCCTCTTTCTTCTGTATAGATTCTGTGCCTTAAAATACTGGCTTACACAATCCTAGAGCGCTTTCCTAGAAAACAGTTCACCTGCACTTGAATCTCATGGAGTTACAATGTAGAAGTGCCCCATTAGGAATGTTCATTTTTAACCAGGCCATTTCATGTGCCACAAAGTTTGAGAAACTCTTTCCCCGTGTATGTGTGTTTTGTGTGTGTGTGTGTGTGTGTGTGTGTGTGTGTGTGTGTGTGTGTGTGACAGTTCCACCTTCTAGCTATTGAGAATAAGGTCTATTATGAAGCTAGCTGTCTTCCAGAAGTCATTGGAAATAGATTCTGGGTTTTAGACTAGATTCTAAGACTGGTTAACTTTGTATTTGAATTAAATAATTTGAATCTTGCAGACTCTCACTTCCTTAATTGTAAAACAAGAGGCCTCAAATAAAAGATCTCTAAGCTGTTCATAAGCCCTTTGATTCAGTGTCTGTGCTCTTGCCAGATTTTGGTCTCCTGTTCCTTTCCTCCCTCCCCATGAAACACCCTTCTGATTGTGTGTAAGTCGGTGGTTCTGAAAATGTGCTTCCTGATCTGCAGCATTGGTTTCACCTGGGAACTCATTAGAAAAGCAAATTCTCAGGTACCGCCCCAAACCTACTAAACCAGAAACTCTGAGAGTGCGGTCAGCAATCTGTGTTTTAATAACCCGTCTAAGTGAACCTAACATATAATGAAGTTTGAAATCACCGATTTATACATTTCTGATCCTGGCTAATTAACACAAATATATAATTGTACAATTACAACATTTTGTTTTCTGTGACCTGTGCAATTACCAAAATTCTATAGCTGTCTATTTCTCAGGGAAGGGCATTAAGGAAAGTATAATCTCTCCATTTTTAATACATGACTTCTGAGGGTAAAAACCCAATTTTGCATGTTTCTAAAGTAGCTTCTCTCAGACATAAAGGTAGTTAGGGGTCATATGAAAGTTTGGAAGAGAAATGAAATTTTCGATTACAGGCTGGTTTTGTTTGCATGATTCCAACATGCATGAACTTTGGTTACTACAGTTTAGTTAATTAACACCAGTTCCCCAACAACATGGTTCAAATTTTAGTATATACACTGTAAGTAATGGCATCAAATACAAATTTCACTGCTAGCCCTTCAGTCCACAAATCACTACATAAATAACAGATTTGCTTTATAATCAGTGACCAGTCACATCACTTCTTTCATGCTTTGTCCATCATTAGTCACTCTGCATCTGTTACTCCTTTTATGCACAGACAAGGGGGCATGGAGTATTGTTGCCTCCTTGTCTCCCGGTATAAACCCAATGGTATTTTTCAAAAACAGACAATTTAAAGAAGCAATTACCCAACATGAACATTCAGGCAAGAAATGAGAAGTGACTTAACACTGGAAGAGAAATTCAAATGAAAATATAACTGGAGTTAGAGAAGAAACAACTGTAGGTGAGAACGTTGACGCTGCTGCCAGTTGAGAGGCCCTGCACGTGTAGCCAAAGAGCCTGGGTGAAGGCAAGCTTCTTGATATAAATCAGAGACAAAACAAAGAGGATGAAGATGTCTGAAAGGAACTAATGCTGGCAAAAATCTCACTTTAATGGAAGTCTCAAATATATTTTAAGATATTGAAAGCCTGAAGAATAGAATGTTGGAGGCTAATCCAGACCTAGAAAGGCATTTGACAACTGGCCAAGGCACAGAAGAGATGCTCACTCTGTATTGTAATTTACACAGTCAGAAAAAGAAAGCAAGCTGTTCAAAGTCCTCTTGATAAGTATTTTACCAAAAATCAAAACATTTTACATCTCAATATTTCTCAGGTAGTAAATTACTGTATGCTAAATAACTATTAGCTTTGCTGTATTTTTCATTTCCCTAACCATTGAGTTTTTAATGATTTGGCAAAAAATTTTAAAGTTCAAGGAACAATCAAGATTTCCCCCAGGGATTATTAAGGTTGCTTTCCATGGTTTCAGTTTGCATGGTCATTTTTATGGTCCCACACTTCTGTGCAAAGCAGTGACTGCCTGTATATATATGTCACTCCTGAGAAGTAACTATATGAGATTTTGTTTTGTATTTTTAAAATAGAGTATAGATGAAAGCATCCATCCATTTATTCACTCATCAGTATTTATAGGACGCCCACCATTGTTCTTCTAGCCTATACTATTCTGCAACACAAGGGGGGAAATGTAACAGTTTCCCACTTTCATTTTTGATAAATGAAGAACCAAACAAGCAGACACAGTTTCAGTTAGTGGCAAGTTGTGGTGAGAATAAAAGAGGGCAATTAGATGGAGAATGACTGTGTGTGCAGGAGGAAAGGAGGGACAGTTTAGGAAGGAGGGTATTAGGACAGGCTGTTGAGTTCCCACCAAGTTTTCCGTCCCTGGGCAGGGATACAATCAAGTATTAAATCTTACATTAAATAAATTCAATGACTAAGTCCAAACTCCTTATTCTGTATTTTGTAGCAAAATATATTTATGAAAATTAAACATGCTGTTTTACTTATCCTCATTATGTATGGCCTGTTTTAAGTAAAACAAAAACACTAATAATAAATTTATGAATAGAACCTTAACTCAAGACTCTGACAACTTTTTTCTTTTATGACTTAAGCATTAAACAATATTTTATTTTTACTGGTTACATATATTTAAATCTGGGATCATATGTTTGAATTCCAGAGGCTGTGGCTATGTGTCAGCTGAGAGATGGATATTAAATCATGTTTGGGCAAGGTGAGGAAACCATATGCTGACATTCATTAAAAAAAGAAAAAGCCACTCAAGCTTTAGGGAATATCTAGCAAAAATAATATTCTAATGGAGAAATTATAAATCTACATGTAAAATATATTTTATCATGTATCATCTAAGAACTTGGCATTAATGATAAACACTATTAATGACAAGGGAAATATTGACATTATTGCCATATGAACTTTGTAGTTAGGACACGGGCATAAACAAAGACATTGGGTTACCTTTTTAGGTGATGAAATATGAAATTATCTATATATATGTAATGTATAAATAGAGGTGAAATACATATGGGTATGTATTGATAGATAGGTAGGCAGAGAAGGGAGAGAGAGAATAGTTTAAAAATTATTTTACTTACTTAGTCTTATGAGGGGGAGATAATTAGGTTTATTCATTTACTTGTGTTTGGAGGAGGTATGGGGGATTGAACCCAGCACCCTGTGCATGCTAAGCTTGTGCTCTACCACTTGAGCTATACCCTCCCCCCTAAAAAATATTTCAAAGCTAAACAAATTCAAACCATATTTGGTTTAAAGGATTTTCTTCTTGCAAAGCAAACATTTCTCTGATTCCTAGCCAAGCTGTGAGCAGGTAGAAGGCTGCCCCAAAGCCAGTCTGATGAGTGGTGTTAACCTAAGAGTTTGGAGGGGGAGAGAGTGGTGAATGTGGAGCTCCTTCGCTTGTTGAGCTGTGTGCGTGTTAAAATTCAGCACCACCTGGAGCATGAAAACAATATTGGCAATAGCAAAAGAGGCCTACCAGCTGTCGGGTTGCTTCTTTAACTGTCCGTTAGCTTGGATGCTCTGAATGGGACACCTGTGGACACAAAGTGCATTGCCAAATACTCACTACAGAGCCACAGCGCATACAGTTCACCGCAAAGCTTGCTTTGAGTTTGTAGAAAATAAAACCAGAAGTTATAACACAGAGGGTTCTTCCAGACTCAGCTTGCTCTGCAAGATGAATAACCATTGCATCCAGACCTCCGAAGAGGAATGACAGAGTCTCCTGTGGGCAGGTTGACAATGAGCTCCGGGACCAGAAGGACCCGAGAGCGGGTCTGTCTAAGGCTGCTGCTGTTAGGGATGCAATGCAACTGACAAGCTCACGTTAAGGGAAAACAGAAATCAAGGGCAAACGGAGAATGCAGGCTTGGGGGAAAAACCCACAACGTTATAAAAGTGTTCTTACCTTCTCTGTTCAGTGTCCGCCCTCCGGTTTCCTTCTGCGGAAACCCTGATTCCTGTCCTAGCTCTCTCTCTCCTACCTAAACACCTCCCAGACGTTTTCCCCTTTCCTTATCTCTCCCCACCATAGCTTTAAGCTTGAGATGGAATGACAGTGTTTGTAATCCTTATGATAAATCTGTATTTATTAATACAAAGGCAGGCATTAAACTCTAAGGGGAAAACAGCAGAACAGAATAGTTAGAAAATGTAGTTCACTTTTTAAATTTGGCACTAAAATGTTCTGCTTTAAAGAAAGATTTTATACCTCACAGGTGGCTTTTATTTTTTCAATTAGGTAAGTGAGGAGCCCGTGTGAGCAAGGGGGAGGGGCCATGTGGGAGCGTGTGGGTGAAAAATGGTGAAAGATGAGTAGGAAAAGACAGAATAAGACGATTTTATTCCCCCTGGAATAAAATAATAGTAATTAATAATAGTAGTAATAATAAAATTAAGGACACTCAAGGGTTGTCACTTAAATATGAGCACGTATATCTGTATCTTTCAAGCACATATTGAGCGTACATATCGTGTGCAGTGGAATTTCAGAGCTGGCAAGAGGGAGGATTTGTTTTCTGTCTTTTAGAATATCCTGGGAACTTGTACATGTGGGTTCTCAGTTAGTGGAATATGTATCCAGGGGGTGTATCAAGGAGGGCCAGTAGTATTGAATATGGGCTGAAAAGTGACCCAGGCTATCTTAATATTCCTTCTGACCTTTCGATGTCACTTAAATCCTACTCTAAACGTAGAAAAATACACACAGTCCTAGCGAAACTGTGAGAGCCTGGAGAGCAGGCAGCAGGCACTGGCCAAGTTAGCTAGGTAACCCAGGCCTCGCGCCCAGCCTCTGGGTCCTGACGTCTTGGCACTTCGTCCTTCTCCTCATCTGTGCAGGTTGGATTACCCTTTGTGGATGCCGAGTCTGAGATCTCAGTCAGATCCTGATAAAATGGAAAACAAACCCTACAGGGGAGAATCCTGAGTCTTCCATTTGAATGACTGCAGAGGAGACTGAACAGCCAAAAAAAGAACCATAAGCCCTGGGAGGAGGACTGCTGTCTTGGAGAAGTGACAGAGATGTCTGCTTTCAGTCCCTTGGAGTGCCTTGGCTCAATGTCAAGTTTTAAGGAGATATTCAAAAAATAACTTGCAGGTTATGGGTATTCAAGTCATACCTTCTTTGGAGACTTAAGCTTCCTGAAAACAAATGCAAGGGAGAAAAAAACTAACCTTTGCAATAACTAACATTTTTTGAGCCACGAATTCTGACAAATCCTTTACGTATATGACTTCAATTAATCCTTACAGTAATTCTCTAATGGATAGAAACTAATGAATCCCATTTTACAGATAAGAAAACTGAGGCGGAGAGTTTTTAAGTAAATTGCAAAAGGTCTTTGGAGTAATAGGTGAGATCTGAAAGCAGGTGTGTGTGTAACTCCAGAACTCAAGTTGTTAGCAGCTGTGCACTATCAGTAGAAATACTCAGCTTAGGTATTAGTGGGGTGGACTGATAGAGAAATAGGTAGGTAGATAAATAGATGGATCAGAAAGATTCTCCGTTTAGGAAGGTAAAAAGGGAGAGATAACTGACCCTAGTCACTAAAATGCCAGAGAACAAACAAAGAAACTTGGGTGCTGGTTAGAGGAAGTTAAATCTATGTATTGAGTGCTATGCTTACTGCTTTTAATTACCTTATTTCACTTGAAGTGTTATCCCATTTTGCAAATAAGGAAACCGAAGTCTTAGGAAGGTTAAGTCGATTTCTGAAAGTCTTCAGCCAGTGATTAGCAGAGGCTGGATTTGAACTCCCGTTGTCTGACTCCAAAATCCACGCAGTTTATAACCTCACGGTGACTGAAAGCAAACTCCTTGAAAGACAAAGGACGGGCAGTGATCCACTGAGAAATGCTGATGGGCATTGTTCATTCACTTACTCATTCATTCATAGCGCATACATGTATGTATCAGGTCTCTGAAATGGGACACAGAGTTAAATGAAACTTAGAGCCTACCATTTGGTGTCTTAAAATTATATATAGTGAGCTCCAAGTTTATAAAAGTTAATATTTAATGTGGAGCCACACGTGATAAAATGCTATGTGAAAGAATTCCTTTCTATTCTTTGAAGTCTCTGAAATTCCTATCAGGGCCAGTGTGGGGATGATGAGGTGCTGAAATTCTTGGTCCATTTCAAAGCTTCATCTCTAAAGGGCTCTCTGCCAGTAGACTGCTTCTTGTAAAGAAAGGTCCAAGTCCATTTCATCCAGGAAATCTTTTTTAAAGCTTCTAGCTGAGGTGACCATCTCCTCCTTGAGCTCCAAGTGTCCTTACTCATGTTAGCCCTTATTCATGTGTCCTGTGTCAGTCTCTGTCGATGCATATTTTTCCTGCAAAGACAGGAAGAGATTATGCCTATTTTTTTTTTTAAATACAGCACAATATCCTGCAAGCCCTCTTGCTCACATACTGCATGCTCTACAGGTAATTATTTACTGTATTTAACTAAGATCTTCTCCCCGTAAGGCCCCATAAACTCCACAGACAAAAAGAAAAGATGGACATGGTTATCCCTTACTGCATTTGTTGTTGTGGGCCTGGAACACTTTGAAGTTTCTAGGATGGGTTAAAAAGGAAGTCAGTGAAATTTCAAAGCCTACAGGGCTTCCCAAAGTTGAGACTTCTGTGTGTGTGGTCAGGAGTTTGGGGCACAGGGGTTGCCATTTGGGAGGCCTCTGGGATTCCTCTCACACTCTTTACCCACATTCTCACACCCCCTGCTCAGTTAGAGGTGAAGCTGGAGGGATTGGACATTTATAAAATTCTTGATATTCAAACTTAACTCTCCATAACCACATGGGAAGAAACCTAAAAATCACATTCTGATTCCTGAGCTGAGGATTCAGAGGACGGAATGACAAAGGCACTTCAGGTCCAGGGGCCGGGACCAGGAGGAGTGGACCCGGAGCTGCATCCGCATTCCCAGCCCGCTGCTCTCTCCCGGGCCTCTTTTCATCAAGCCTGACATCCCAAGTGATGGATTCGCTAACACAGCCTCAGAAAAGCTCTAGGTGACTGATGTGATTTCTGATTAAGATTGCTATGCATGTGTGGAAATAAGAAAGAGACAGGGGGGGAGACAGAGAGAGAGACCACCAACCTGAGAGGAACCTCATGTCCAACAGAGAGGCGAGCTTGGTGACAGACAAAGCAGTTAATTGTGAGCAGTTCCACCCAGGGGCCTGGGAAACTCGAGCACAGAGGGGCGGCTGTGACCCATTTGGCACAGGCAGTGCTGGCCTTGCATATTTCAACATCCTCCCTGGTCAAACACCTGGGTTACCTCATGAGTGCAGCCCTGTTCTTAGAGATTTATGATGTTTACCAAAGCTGGCAGCTGGCTAATTTGTAGGAAAGGTAATGCTCTGGGAACCCATTCTGTGACCCAATACCCCCCTGGAGGGCTTTAGTTCCCCTGCTTACTGTTCTTGCTGAATGGCCAGCTAGTTTCTACAGCGAAGAAAGTGCTTTCCACTCTCCTATGGCCCTCTTGATCCTTTGGTATCTGCCATGGGCCATTTTTGAAATCAGCCCCCTCCTGTTTGAAAGGCATGAGGCCTCTCTTATTAGTGTGAGGTGACCTGGGCCTGTCCTTATAAAGTTTGCTTCCATTGCATCACTTGACATATGTAATCATGGAAAATGCCTCACTCTGAATTTCTCAGGAAACTTACTTGTTTGTCCTCCCAAGGGATTTTCTTATGTTACTTGAGTTTACTCGCTATGGAGGAGGAAAAGTCCGCAAGATGGAAATTCCAGGGGTAGAAGTGAAAGCAGAGGGTAATCACCTTGCTCTCAGGGAACTCAGCAAGTGAGCGGGGAGCGGGGACTTGAGCCCAGGCAGTCTGAGCCCAGAGCCTTGACGATTTCCATTTCTACCACGTCTCCGCGTGACGTGATGCTGCTGCCGGGAAGCATGCACTTTAAGAACGAGGTACTTTAGACATGAAGAGAGAATCTCAGCATCAGTTACCTTTTCAGTAAGAAGGATCTTGAGAGATTATCCTGTTGGGAGGTTTACTGACTGTATTCAGAGCCTTAGGGTTCTGAAGAGGTACCTCAGATGGAGGCAGTAGGCAAGGAGTGGTCCCCAGTTTTGGTACAAGATATAAGCAGCTTATTTTCATCTGTTTTATATATTAGAGTTTTATACATGGCTTTAGTTGATAGGAGGTTTTTGCTACTTAAAACGAAAGTGGCACGACCAATCTAGTCCAATATTTTCTTTTTAATATGTAAATGCAGAAATAAGAGACAGAGACTCACCTCAGATCACAGCACAGCATAACTAGGTTTTCCAAGTACGTGACCTCTCACACTGTACAATTTAGCGGCACATTTGTAACGGGCTCTTGTCTCTCAGCTGCAAACTCCCCCTTCTACACTTTACCCTGTGCTGCTGGAGTTGGGACTCTGCAGAACACATGTCTGTGTTGCTCATTGGCTCCAGGTTCAGCTGTCAATTATGGGTGCAAGAAGGAGATTTGGAGTAACAGAGGTTTAAGTGCCTGGGCTTTATCTCAGTCCAACTGGATGTCTCTTTTCAAAATTAAAAAAAAAATTTTTTTTTTGGCAGGGGGAAGGTAATTATGTTTATTTATTTATTTATTTGGTTTTTCAATGGAGGCACTGGGGATTGAACCCAGGACCTTGTGCATGCTAAGCATGCACTCTACCACTCAAGCTATACCTCCCCCCTCTTTTCCGAATTTCTGGATTTCTACTTTCTAAGCAGTGTCCTGACTTGCACATTAGAGAGCTAGTGAAGCTGTGACGTCAGCATAGTCTGTAATTCTGTAATGCACACAATTAAATATTGTTTGGTTTTCAGTGATGTGCCCAGAGGTTACAAGAGATAAGAGATTCTTTTAGGGCTGCCACATAACTTCTCTTCTGTGATTTGTGATAAGAATTTAGACTTGAGTTTGTCATTTCTTTCTGTAATCACTTGGAGTACTCAGAAGAATCCAGCCCACACCACAGTCCTCACGGTTATCATTGCCGCCATAGTGGTTGAGGACATCAGCCATCTGTGCTCTCAAGGCACTTTCTTCAGTGGGCACTTTATCACAATCAACCACAGGTGTTCATTTGATTAACTGTGGTGCCATTGCATTGCAAGATTATTAGCATCCTATTTCTCATTGGCACGGAGCCCATCACTGGGTTCAAACCCAAGGACACAGCCAAACCAACTCCTGAATGCCAGCTATGAGACTCTGACACCTGATATACCTGCTGTCAATTTCTGTACCAAGCAGACCAGCCACGTGATAAACCACACAGGTTATTTTAACAGAGAGAATGAATATAAATATTAGTTAACTATATATAAGGTTATCAACTAGACAATTGAAAATAAAACACTAAGGAATCATGAAGCATCACAAAGCAGCTTACAGAAGGATGGGTTTGGACCTAAGAGAACATAAAAACAGGCATAGGGTATACTGTGCTTCTGAATATATAACTTTCCTTGACTTCTAAGCCTATCAAATCTCCTGAGACTGAGTCTGCATTCTTTTTTTTTTGGCAGGGAGGTAATTAGGTTTGTTTGTTTATTTATTTATTTATTTATTTATTTATTTATTTACTGGCAGTACTGGGAATTGAACCAGGGACCTTGTGCATGCTAAGCACATGCTCTGCCACCGAGCTATACCCTCCACCGCAAGCCTGTATTCTTATAGCACTTTTTACTTATTCTGCAATGCCAGCTTTGCATTGTGCTATTAATATCTCTATACATGTGTGTCTTCCATTAACAGTGGATTCCTCAATGGTGACTCTCATCTCTGCTAGATGCCCTAAAACATGGAACAAAGTAGGTCAATAAATATAGAAAACAATAATGAGTCATGATATGCCAAACTTGCGTTAGTTAACAGAGTACTCAGTGTAGACTCTGTTCTAGAGAAAGGGCCTGTCTTGGGATTCTATCTTTAGGTTGTCACATGGCCTTCTGGAAATGTTGGCTCTGTTGCAAAGCTTTATGCTGTCCTTCAGTGACTCCAAAATAGATACTTTCTTCTACCTTCCTAATGTGATTTCTTAGCTCCTGCTCATTACCCAGCAGCTAGAGAGGCTGAATAAATCTACATCTATGCCAGTCCAGGAAGACTGTGTGTGATGAACATCCAGTGCTGAGAAGAGGTTATGTTCCGAGAAGATATGAGTTTTTGTTGGGTTCCTAAGTAGATTAAATGAAGCTTCTCAAGCCAACAGAGAAGATATCTGTTGTAAAATGATTTCAAATCATTTTAGAGATAGAGGCAAGTTTCATACTTGCCTTATAAATTTTCAGAATAGTTACTCCTGTGTGAATTTAAATTAAAAAAATCTTATAATTATTTCATACTTTGACAGTTGTAGAAGGGTTGGTCGAAAGCAGAATTTGATAAGGGAAAGAGTGACTTTTTGTCAATTTTTTTTTTGAGTTGCAGACAACAAAATCCCACCTGGCTAGTTTAAGCAGTGAGAGATTGATTGAAGGATAGAGCTGGTTCTCACCATTATTGAGAGAGCTGAAGAAACAGATTCTAGGTTGAACTTCTGGGAATGACTCTTCAAAACACACTGCAGAACTGGGTGACTATAGGAGTCACCGCCTTTGCCACAATCAAAAAATTGAGATTCAGGAAGCTGCTACCATGGCTGTCCCATCATTTCTGTCACAAACAGGAAGGAAGGGGATCAGGACTCCTGGCTAAACCACAAGGAAAGTACCAGAGCTACTGTCTCCAGAGCAAGTTGCCCTGCCACCATCCTCACCCACAAACCAGATACCACACCCCTAACATTGGCCCCCCCATGACTGAATTCCCAAAGTCTCTTATAGGGCATCTGACTGGCTGTTCCCTAAACCACCTGCAAAACAGCTCCAAGAGAGACTGGGAAATAGAATTTTCTTTAAAAATAATTTGTTCTATTTTGTTACTTTCTGCTTTTTGCTTTCCATTTTCTGCTTCTTGGAAGGGGTTGGGGTGGATGTTGAATAAGCCAATACCTGAAATAGATCTGGAGAGAGAGAAGTCAGATGACTCTCAAAGAAGTCTGTCTGGAGACCTGTGTGGGGAGTGAGGGCCATCAGGAGGACTCCTGACTTCAGCAAGATGGCTAAGGGATGGGCAACCAAAAGGGAGGGGAAAAAAAAGAGAGTGTTACTAAAATACCTGCAGAAAAACACCTAAAAGCATTTTGTAACAATATCATACTATAAATAAGACATACCATAGTATGAAGTTATTTTAGAGTTTTTATTATGTTTAATCTTTGATCTTTCATTTGATTCTCACAATAGTCTTGTGAGGTAGGTAAAAAGAAGTGAATTAGTTTTACTTTCTACTAATTCCTTCACTCCATACACGTTTGTTTTATACTGTTAGAGTACAACTCTATTTAAAATTCAATATTTTAAAACTTTTATTAAAAGTAAATAGAATTTTCTAGCACTCTCTCTTCACTTTACTTTTTTTGTCTGTCCTTGGACTTGATGTTAAAAATTTCCCCTGTGTTAACAGCTTCTATTTTCCATTAAATATGAGAGAGGGATGGGGGAGTAATTAAAAAAATAAATAACAACAATCTTTCAAAAGGTAGGTATTTAAACTGAATTCAGAAGTTGAAATAAAGAGTGTGGCTCAAAAACTGTAGAGATTGCGGCATCAGACAAAGAAAGCAAATGGGGAGAACAAACCACCCAGACAAGGCATCAAACCAGGCAAAGTTTATCTTTGAGCATCTTCTATTTCTCATTTTAGTAGGCATTCCACTGTCTGGTCCCCTGGTCGCTCACCCTGCTTGCTTTCATTGGTAGTAAAGCAAATAAAACTGTCCTAAGAAATGTACACTGCAGAGATTCCTTGAAGAGAAGTGGACGGATTCATTTGGCTGCCTCCTTGCTGCTCACCCTAATTTATATTCATTTTTCACTGGACAGTGATTACAACTGTATCACTGTAAAATTGGCTTTGAGAACTACTGGCACCCAAAATAGACAATAATTAATAGCCTGTCCTTCAAACTAGAAAACATCACACTTCTCCCATATGGGCAATGGCTGGTCATTTTTATAGATTTCTTAGAGCTTCAGAATTGCCACCTGTATCTTAAAATCAGATCTGCCTACCTTTGTATGACATGGCTAATGGATGGTATAAACCAATTTCGTCAGGGATCCCAACCACCCAGTTCATGGAGAAACTGTATCTGGCTCTCCCTCTTTACTCTGCATTAGGGTCCATTTCAGTGTCTATCTTGGTTCCCACCCTCTTACTTTCTCTATCAGCTCCAACTTCATAGGGTCATTTGAATTTATAGAATAAATCATCCTCTCAAGTCTAGAGGTAACAATGCCTGTTTGAGCCTGATAGGTGGCAAATTATCAGTCTCGGACAATTCAGGCTTATCCAGTAAGTTCAGAGTTAGCCAGTTGTTTCAAACCTTCTTGCTCTTCCCTGATCTTTACAATCCCTAGAATAGTGTCTGAGTTCCACAGAACTTAGGGAATGAACTGGAGAGAGACGGCGAGATGGAGTTTGGGTCAGGAGCATCTTATCCTTGGTCATTCTGTTTCCTGTGAAGATTTTAATCCTCTCCTATCTTAGGCTATAGACTATGATCATGACCAGATCACTCCAGTGAAGTGCCAATTGTGATACCTTTAATAAAAAGTTGCCTTACCAAGCTCTGAACCCCAAACTCACCAGCAGTTTGCCATAACCTACCATGAAAAGGAAAGGCAGATGGCTAATCCTTCTAGTGGTTTCAATAGGTTTTGGTCAGTTGATTTGAGAATCTAATCACCACTAGTTGGATGTACAAATATATATCAGTAGGCATGTATTTTCATGAAGTGATGATGTGAAATAGAAGAATTCATTCTGCACTGATTTTTTTTTTCCTACTGGTAAGTCCAATTTCCTCATATCCCTTCTTCCTTTGAGTAGCTAGACAAAACCACAATGCAACCCTCAAGAGAGAAGTGTTTATTGCAGATCACAGGAAAAAAGAGCCAAATTTATGACTTCTGGGTAGTAATCAATTTGGGGGCCTCCAAAGCCTCGGGGGTACTCAGGGCATAAAAGTTATAACAATAAACAATGAATTGGTTCAGTAAGAGATACTTCTTCCTCCCCCTGGACTAACGATTTTACAGGCTGTAAGAGAAGCAAGTTAGAGGAAGCAGGATTGCTAAGACCTAAGTGTGTCCCTCAGTAAGGACCGTGTAACTCTTCCCTTTGGGGAAAAGAGGACAGAAAATATAATCCCATGAGTTTACAGGTTCCAGGAACAGATGAAGCTGTTTCTCTCTTGTGAAGAACACAGCACATCTTACAATATCCTTTTATTTCAACCCCTGGCACTTTACAAGGAACAAAATAGGAGTAGAAGTGATTGCGGTGGGGGTGGGGTATCAAAGAAACATTCTGGCTCTGCCCTTCAGCAGTGACTTTGGGTAAATTACTCAGCACCCCTTTCTATTGGGCCGTGTTGTTGGTATGATCAGATGGGATAGTGTTAAATCACATTGTGAACTCTAATCTCAGAATTATAAGCTAATTACACACAGAAAACACCAAACTGGATGGCCCACATTAAATATATATATATATAATATATGTATTAAAAGATATACATACATTAAGTATATATACGTTTTATATGTGTGTGTATTCAAATAAGAGAATCTTTAATAGAATCGGGATGTGACGTGATAGAAGGATCATTGGCTTAGGTATCCTGAAATATGGGTCCTAGTTTCAGCCCAACCACAGCCATATTGCAACTGGATGATTTTAAGCAGGACATTTTATCTCATCTCTTAGCCTCTTCTAAAAAATAAAAAAGAGAAAGACCAGATGGTCTCAGTAATCTGTTCCATCTCTGGATAACTATGATTTTGACAACTTATGCCTGTTATGTTTCGTCTGAGTTCTTAATCAGGCAAGAATGAATTCTAATTATTTGCTTTGGTCAGAAATAAAAATTGGAAAAAAAAGGATTGTTTGAAAAGAAGAATCAGTATGAGTAAGTCAGCTCTCCATCCAGTTAGAAGCATTCTTTAAAATATTTAAGTGGCCTTTCCATTCATACATTTATGTAATGATTTATTCTAATATGTATTGAGTGATTTCCAGGTACCAGGTTTGGGAATCCAGGTACCTTTCCTGTCCTGCCCTAAAAAGGGACTTACATTGTCAGGAATTAAATAGCTCTCAGATGCTGCACCTCAGTGGATCCAGCAGGATGCAGTATCAGAGTTAGGACAGGGATAGGAATGAACTTTCATGGAGGCTGAGACTAACCATAGGGCAGTGCTAACATCTACCAAAGCCCAAACTTGAAATCTTATATTCAAAGCAACTGGCATGGGCACCATTGACATCTGATGAGTTTTATTTGTTCCTCTGCATATTGACTACTTGTGGCACGTGTAGAGCATTAGATAGATCACATGGGGCTAGTGTACATCAACCCAGTTATTTTCATATGAGGAGTCTGAAGCCTTGAGAAGTGAAAAGACTGCCCAAGATTGCGTGTTTGCGAATGGCAAAGCGAGAACTAAAGGTCTGTGTCTTTTCTGCTTCTTAATGCTGTGATTTTCCCACCTTCTTTAGCTCTACTACTTGACCAATGACTTATTATCATGGCATCCTAACACAAATGTGATCTTCCTAAAACACAAGTCCGGTTTTATTTTGAGGATGAATTTAGATATTTGAAAATCTCAGGAGTTATCATATTTAGCAATGCAAAGTAAAGACAAGTAGATACTAGCAAGGAGGTAAAGAAATTCAGAGTACATTTCCAAATCTGCTGGAAGATGAAAACTCAGCTATTTTTGTTATCCTTGGTCCAGATTTTTCTGTTTCTATAAAAAAAATTTTGTGAGTAAAGCTGTATAACCATTGGTTTTGGCATTTTTTCAAAGGGTTTCTTTCATTTTGCAGAAGACCTCATTTATTCCTAGCTCTCCCTGCTCCCAGGGGGCTGGAAACTCAGCCAGGGCATCTGATTTATATAATTAGCCTTTCGTGAGTATGGATGGCCTCTCACTCCGGCATGAAGTGAGGTGAATTTGAGGAAAAACACTCTTCCTTTATCCTCCTCCCTACCCTCCCTCGCAACTCTAGTTCTCATTTGTAACCCGATTTACCAGGGAAAGCAATGATTCTACAATCCACTGTGATCTCACCCTGTCAGAGCTTTCAGCCAGAAAGACTTAGAGGCCATCAATTTCATCATAATGGGTGTATAATGACGGTCCCTTTGGTATTGCTCTCACCCAAATCCCCATTTAGAGACGGCGACTGGAAGGACAAAGGCTAGTGTTTCAGGAAGGGCAGATTTAGGGAAGATCAGCCATGGAAATCAGCATTGGCTCACATGGCCGGGACCTAATGAGAATCTGGCAGAGACCCAAGAGGAGCTGAATCCACTTTGCCTCTGCATGCTAGTCCCCGTTTCAGTGCTTTTCGTGAGAATCTGTAGAATCGTAAGGGAGGAGGTAAGGGAGCCATGCAGGGAGGGAGTAATCACAAGGGTCCTTGCTGCAGGTTGGCCTCTGTCCTTCTTAGAACACTGACAAAGCTAGAGCCTCTGCTTGCTTCTGCTGTGAGAGATTCTTCCACACACATCCCTGTGTCCCATTGTGTGTGAGATGCTCTCGGGCCTTGCCCTCGACCGTGGTAAGGATGCATGCTTCAGGTTTACAAGGTTTCCGCTTGATGATTTGAGCTCATGTGAACTGGCCGATTTTACTATCAGCCTCATCATTGTTTCTTCCCAATCACAATTCGTCACCTCCTTCATGCATATTCTTATGCTCAAAATCTGACAGGCAGATGGTCAGAAAAGTGTCACTTAGAGATGGAAAAACTAGAGAATGTGCAAACAGTCATTTAGGACTAATGCCAAGTTTTCTGGCAAATCAGTTTTAGATTTCTATTTGAAAGTAGCTGGACTATGTCAGCAAGGAAGTAGGAAGGCTTTGTTTCCTACAAATACAATTCCAGTCAAGCTGCAAGGGTGCAGGTGATGTCCTGCTGGTAGACGAGAAGTGGACTGCAAGGTGGCAGAAACATCTTGCCTGAACTTTTTTATTTTAAATCTGAATGCATGTGGTGTTGGCTTTGATTCCCATAAAATGAAAACTTTTTAAATTTAGAGTGCTAATCTCAGAGATGGCACTCATATGAAAAAGACATAACAAGTTTTCAGGCAGATGATTAATAAATCAGTAAATGTTTCTATCTTGTGAGGGAGGACGAAATGTGGGGAATGCTGCAGAATTACTTAACTAACTTTGAGACTGATCTGAATTTAATGCTGATTCTTTTTCACACCTAACATTCTTATATTGAGAAGAAATAGTCTTTGTTTTCTGACCTCTCTGCTGCTACCAGGTTGGTTGACTATGAGGCCATTGGCCAGTCTGAGTTGGGTCACAGTTTTGGTTGCACTTTGATCTTGGGGACATCAATTTGCTCAGCCAAGATTGTTGAAATAAAGATTGACTCTTTGTAACCCGAAGAATACACCTGCTACAACTTGCTTTCTGACACATAAAGACATTTCCTGTGGATGAGTAGATGAGTATAGATTTTATTTGTTGGTTCCCAACTCCCTGAGCTGTATCTCGCAGCTCCCAAACATGCAGTCGAGATGTTTAAAGAAAGAATAGTCCCAGAGGCTCACGCCTTCTCCCTTTGGTTCTCCTTTAGGTGCACTCTTGTTTTAAGAAGCTGTGACACAAGTAATAGGCATTCATTTTTGGAACAGTTGGTCCCTTGTAGGTAACTCCATTTGGGACGTGTGCAATGCTGCTTCCCCTGGGTGCTGGTTTTTGTGAACTCACGACCTCCACGCCACACCAGATTCTTCCTCCTCTGCATTTCTTTCCTGGCACTCCTCCTCTGTTGCCCTCCCTGTTTCTTAGCTTGCTTTTCAGCCAATAGGGCTTTCTTCTTCATCGCCTGCTTATTGATGAATGAGTTTTATTCATCTTTCTCTCTCTCTTTTTTCTGGGGAGGGGCAGTGAAGGGGAGTGGGGTGGTCCGTGAATAGCTATAGAGTTTGCCTGCTCCCATTTTTCCACTTGGCTATTCAGTTCCATGGAGACAGAAAATGGAGGGGAGCAGCAGGGTGGGAGGCACCAGGGTCAGAGGTCAAGAGTGGCCACCTTTTGAATGAAAGCTTCTGATTTCCACTGAGGATAACATATTGTAACCCAAAGTAACTGTGCAAGTACTTGGCTGTCAGAAGGCTCAAAGCAAAGGGAAAGAGGAGAAAAAAGGAGGGAAAGATCAGAGAGAAGGGGAGGAATGCAAACCCCGGGGTCAGTTAACATTATTTGCAGTGTTCTTAAAGGTCGTGTTTGGTGACTCCATGCGAGAGCCATTATGCTTTGTTCCCCTTTGTATCTTCACAAGGGGTGGACCCGGAATATAGTGTGCAGCTGTGTACAGATGACAGCCTTTCCACCTTGTAGACAGCTTTATTTAAAACTATTTAATTAGGTGGCAAACTATTGTGCAACATCAAAGCTTTTTTGGCGGGTAGGGGTTAAGCTACACGTTAAATTTATTGTCATGTCTTTTCCATGACCAGTACTTAACAGGTCATTTGTACCCTGTTGGGCTTTACATATATGCTTAAGTTTATCTGCTTTAGTGTCTTCGTGATTGTCTACCGGCTAAAATGCAAGAAATTCTATAGAAGTGGTTCAGTGAATGAGATTTGTTTGGTTTTTCACTCATATGTGCTATTTTAATACTCCCAAATAGAACTGTGATGAGGAACGGATTAATAAAATCAAATTGTAATTTTCCCACTGAATTTTTAAGGGCTTGGTCGCCATTCTATTCATCTTTATGCCCATAACACTAACCTCAGTGGTGTTCAGTGATCATGTGTAGGAAGAATGAATGTTAAACAAAGAGGATTTAAGAATTTTTAGTCATCTTAAGCACTTTGTATATGCCAGGATATTGCTTGATTTATATCAAATGAACCTAATACAGGCTGAGAGTCATCCTAAGAGAAGTTTCCATGTGATTAGGCTTGGGAAAATTTTTCACTCTAATAATACAATAATAATCAGATGGAATCCTCAGGAAACAAACCATTCAACCTAAGCCTACAATAAAATAAAAGGACGTTCTACCGAACCGTCATTTTAAAACCTGACAGCTCATCAGAATCACTTGAGAAACTTAAAAGTTCTTCTTGCTGGGCTTCATAACCGGTGGTTCTGTTGTGTGCCTTGTTTTGTAAACTGCTGTCATAGCACAGGGGGAAGTAAAGAAGGAAGGCGTCTCACAAATAAACTCTTCAAGTCTGAAGCACTTGGTAGAATTTAGAGCCATATACAACAAAATTCCATTACAACAACAACAACAAAAAATACAAAGAGAATGTTATAAAACAAAGCTATTTCCATGTCTCATGCAGCTGGCCCATAGAAACAGTGCCTTATTGATATGATTACAATAAATACTATACAATGAATAAACATGAACATCAAGTGCTTTCTCTTTGAGGCCATATAAGTAATAGCTATTGTGTCATGAAGGAGCTAAATTGCATACAGTTTACATTGAGAGTGGGGAGAACAGAGCAGAACTGATACATTTTTTGAGTTGTTTTGAGATATTTATGCAACTGTGCCCTACCATTAAATAGCACATGCTATATATTCCAACCACCTCCTAAGGAAATAAAATGAGACAATTCAAATGGAAATAACTTCCAATGATACAAACACCAAATAGGTGTACACTGGCGTCCACTATTGCATTTTTCTTAACAAAATTTCATTTCCAATGACAGCAACCGTAATATTGTATGCCTTGTAAAATTCCGTAACAAAAATGTTAATCTGGAGATCCTACCTGAGTGTGATTCGAGAGAGAGGCTGCTGATGGTTCAGTAAAACTTCCTGTGATGTTTGGCCTTGATGGTAAATTCAACTTCTTTGCACCCATTTTTTATTTCCATTCTTCTTCGCTTTATTTAGCAACATTGACCAACACCTATGAAACACTTGATAAATATTAATGAGAATAAGTGCATGAAGAAATAGGGAAAAAATTGTTGAGTGCATTAAGATAGCTGATGCATTTCTATGCTTCTCAAGTTATTCTGCTGGGATCGACCACCTGTGCTGTAGGCCCTATGGCCACTCTGATGAACATAAAATTCTGAGTCAAATGGGATAAAAGATATAAAAGTGTTTACATAGTGAATTTGAATGCAATACTTATCTATCTATCTATCTATTTATCTATCTATCTAATCTACCAAGAAAGAAAGAGGATTTGAATTTTAAAGAGAGGAGTAGTAACATTGCTACCTCGGAGGGGACAGTCATCTTACCTGAGGCCTTTGGTCCCACGTTGCCTCCACTACAAGATTTAGGGTAAAAGGGCATGGACTCTCCACAAAAGGATTTTAAGCATAGACTGGATGAAGGGGACTTTCAAGGATTTGGCTCCTATGGTAGAATTTGGAACTTCTCTGGTCTTTTACATTAAAGAGTACGTTTTACCTGGGGGCCACTATGATTCTAGCGTCAGGACAGGATCTCTGGCCAAAGAGTCAGAAGATTAGTTCTTTAGGGCCGATTCTCAAGCAGAGAAGTTAAAAATAGAAGGGTAATGTTTCTTGACACCTGTCCCTTTCACAAGGGCAGAAAAACGGAGGAGGAGTCAGGGCAGAGTCCAAGGCTGTACATTCGATGGGAGTGTGTCTGATTTTCAGTTAGGTTGGCGACGACTGCCTCCCCTTTGGAGATAACTGCCCGCCATGTTTGGTGGGTTGTCAAGACGCTCCTTTTTGTCCTGCACGATGCTATTCTGCGTCCCTCAGAGGCCTCTCCAAGGCCTCACCAGGCCAAGGTGCACTTTGCACCCATCAGTACAGCACTTCCTAGCTCAGGCCCTAGCTCTTTTCCTTATGTCTTGATCTTTTTAAAACTCAGCACCCTGTATGTAAAATGGGGTTAACAGTGATGGCCAGTGGGGTTATAGTAAGGATTAAATGAGATAGGAGCATACAAAGCATTCAGTATTATGTTCAGAATCAAAAAGAAAGAAAAAAGAAAAATAACAACAACAGTAACAACAAACAGCAGTCAGTGTTAACTATTCTAGGTAGAAGCAGTCCGTTCTGGGCACTGGGATGCGTGAATAACATGACCTCCAGGGCGAGTAGCATGGACCCACAGAGGAGGCATGTAGGAAGTCTAGTGCAATTTTTTATTAAATCCCAAGGAGGCAGTGAACATTCTCTCTGCTCTTAGTACTTAATAAGACACTTTCTAGAGTTCTCCAGTTGTTTCCGGTTAGTCACAGGCTCACCAGGTCTCACGTGGAACTGATTTGACAAGACATCTGGGAAAGAGCAAGGGCCGTATCTTGCCAGTGGCTCGTTGCTGTTAACCAGGCCTGCAGCCATGCCATTTCTCTACATCCCTGGATATATTACAGATCTTGCTTCATTTCTTTGCTTACAAGCTGAAGTTCTGGATAAGAAACCAAAACAGAGTTAGCTCTTTTGAAATTCCTGGCAGTGAACCCTAACCCCTGCAGAGAGGTGGTGCCCATGAGCAAAGTGGGTTGAAAGAGTTGGATGCTTCCTGCTATTTCGGGCAGGAAGGCAGGAAATAGTCCTGATTTACAATAATTATGGGCAACAGGGCCAGGAATAAAGCAGGGCTTCTATGAAAACAATCTGTTCTCAATATGGTATGCTGAGCCACCAAGAATGTGCACAGAATTCTGACTGGGTCTCACTGTGTCTCAATGGACAAGTATTTATTAACGTGAATTATAATAAGAAGTTGATAACTCTTTAATTACCAACATTTTTGTGTTAAAACCTGCAGAAGGATCAGAAAATTTAAAAAAAATTACATTAAAGAATCTACTATATTAACGACTGGGACACTTATCTTTGTTTAATGTCTGCTCAGAGACTCAGAAAGCTTTTGGATAGTTCAGATCAATATCTGGCTAAGTTAGGAAAAAGAAAATCTAAAGCATATTTACTCAGCTAGTGAATACAGAGTTTGGGATTCGTTCAATCAAAAATTAATCAAAATTTGGATTAACACAAATCTCAGGCTTTTTGAAAACTCAAGATTAGAAGCAATAATGTTTTTATATCTAAGAATTCTGATTGTACTCTTAAAGATGCCCATGGACCTATTTCTTGTTCATTCTTGCTCCTTAATCCCTGATTTAGGTATTTCGTGTTGAAAGCCTGTAGAATAGTCTGCTTGTAACAGTTTTTTGCTGCCTGCAGTGTGGGCTACCTCTGTCATGTGGACCATAGGAAACAGATTCAGGGCAAACTTGTGACAGGATAATTAGGTGCAGATCGGAAACAGAAACATTTCCCCATTTCAGCTCATCCTAGGGGGAAGTGTCTAGCCCCATGGAATCCTCTTGACCTAACTTAGCAGCTTTCTGGGATATGTTCTATTGCCCCTTCAGCAACCCTTGCCCAGTCTTTTCTGTTCTGCTCCGAATACCAGGAGGCTGACCTTTATGGGAAACCTTAGCAGATTCCTTCGCCATCTGGCTGTCGGTTGGTTATCTTCGGTCAGTGGAGGCACTGTCAAGAGATCAAAGAGGAAAAAAGAATGAGTCTAGGCTGTTGATTTCTCGCTCCCTCCCTGCTCTTGCAGGATTTTGCAGAGGCTGGCCCTCTTCAAGCTGTCCTTCCTCCAGTTCGAGCTTTCTTGAGGTTCTGACATTTATTCCTTCAGTTTTCCACCTCAGACTAAAGGTGGTGGAACCTTCTCATTGCTCACCTTAAGATGTTTTGACACCTCCCCTTGGATTTGCTTAACTCTTCTCACATCATTTAAAATAACACATTCATTCATCTCTCCTTGATGAAGCTACAGGGGGTGCCATCTACTGAGACTCCTCTCCGTGCCTCTGCATGGAAATTCCATTCCATTCAGAGAGGTTTACTTGCTGTGTCTTAAATAGCCTCTGTGGCTTTTCCACCTCCACGTGACTAAGGGTCCCGGCCCTTCATACCACAAAATCACACCAAAACCAAACTTAATCGTGCTCGCCTGACCGGTCACTCCAGAGGCAAGCGGTGATACAGATTCTTTGGAAAAAATGATCATGGGCTATTTTTTTAACATGCCTTGTTTTTAAAGAAAGTATTATTCAACATTATTTATCTGGCCATGCCTTAGGGAGCCTTCTTTGGGCAATGTTCATTTCTTTCAAATCTATACATTTCCCCAAGATATCAGCCTCTTTGTCATGCACACTGGTAAGTGTATATACTGATTAAAGTTAGCTCTGATTTGGGATGCTTTTTGAGTCTTTTGTGCAGTCAAGTAAGCATAAAATAGCTTGATAATCCACACTGCAACAAATTACAACAAGCACGACCAAACTAGGACTTCTGAGGTCATCAGATCTGCCTTGATTTTCAGGGTCTGATGGAGACCAGGAATGTTGGGACCAGCTCAGATACCTAGAAAAATAATCGTGTCTCTGTGTCTCACTAGTGTGCAATTATGAGCTAAATGGTGTGATTCCTGGTATTGCTAAGCCAGAAATTGTACAAAGTGCCCTCTGTTTAAATAAGCTTCAACTTAGGCAGTGTGTGAAATCAAAGACCTACAGCCCACCTCTCGCTACTGCAGAAATCCTCAAACAATTGGCCACAATATAAGTAGGGTACGTTTGTTGTGGTTGTTTTAAATCAGTAGTATGTCTAAGAAAATATTCATTGGAAAGACAAGTAATATTAAAGTGATCTCCTGGCATCAGGCAATTAATAGAGATGTGAGCTCCAAAACCAAATTGTCCTTGCTCTTCCACCAGGAGTCTCCATTTCTTTACCTCACCCTTTCCTCTGTCAACTTGACTATTTAAACATTAGTGTTTTAATAGTTCTATCTGCGTTTTGCTGTTTGTGGAATTTCCCCAGAATTATGGTATTTTAACCTTCTATATCTCAAAGTTTTGTTGATCGCTTATGGAAGTATTTATCATGATCATTAATATAAGTGATGATGATGACAATAAGGCTTATTAGGGTTATCAGGTGACTTCGTATATACTTATCTCACTACAATTCTAACTGAAATAGAGAGAATGGATTATTTTTATGTTTTTACCTAAGGAGATGGAGATCCTGCAAGATCTCATGATTTACTCTTGATTTTGCAGTAAGTAAATGAGAGTTCAGAGATCAGCATAAACAAGGTTTTCTAGTAACAGCTTCTGCCTCTCCATTGCATCCTGCTACCTAGACTTTTGAATTATGTTCACTAATCACTCAAGGTACATGTGATCCTCAAACAGAAAAGAAAAGAGGGAGAAGGTAAGGGAGCTAATAGTGTCCTAGTTAGGTTCAAGTTTCTCCATCATCTTTCTGGAGGACAAAGCTCCATCTGGTGTAGTTATTTGCACAGGTGGAGTGGAAAAAATCTGTACAGAGACATGCTGGCCAATACAAATAAATGTGAGCCAATACATAATCTTAATTTTTCTTGTCACCACATAAAAAAAGTAAAAGGAAATCAGGTGAAACTAATTTTAATTATATGTTTTATTTAATCCAGTCTATACAAAATATTATTGTTTCATCATGTAGTCAATATAAAATAAATGAGAAACTTTGTATTCATTTTTTTCATACTGTCTTTAAAATTCAATGTGTATTGCGTACTTGCAGCCCATTGTAATTCAGACCGGTCACAGTTCAAGCATTCGCCTGGAATGGGTGGCTATTTAATTGAACAGAGGCTCTAGAGCAGTGAAAAATTGCACCTTTGCCAGGTGGAGTTGAGATGTCCCACTAGCACACAGCCCTGTCCTTGACGTGGCAGTGGGACTATAGTGGTGTCCGCTTGTACAATAGCAGAAAGAGCATTCATGCCAAAGGCCAACCAATAAAGGAAGACCCTCTGAATAACATCTACTAGACTTTAAGCTCTGTGAGGGCCAAGACTGAGCTTGTCTTATTCCTTGCTCTGCTTTTAATGACTAGTACAGTGCCCAACTCTTGAATAAACGAATTCTTGATGGAATGAATGAGATAATCACATTTGAGATACTTTCATGTTCTTCTTTGTTCATGCTAAGTCTTCAAAATCTGGCATACATTACACATTTATTCCACATCTCAATTCAGACTACCCACATTTCATGTGCTCGATAGCCGCATGTGGCTGGTGGCTACTGGGTTAGACAGGATAGGTATGGATCGTTGGGATTTAAGACTGACTCCATCACCAACATGAATCACCAGATATATGACCCAGGGCAAGCTAATTTATTCCTGTTTCTTGCTTGCTAAACTCTCTGGAAGTATGAATTCCAATTTAAAATTATGAATCACTTTATGATAGAGGAAACAATAGCTGAGATCTATGACATTCACATCTAATCCCACACCTCCTTGACCCTTACTGGTACCTTCATTAGCAATCCAAATCACTTGACTAGTGGAAATTGGATACCTCTTTGTCTCCTCACCTTCCCCAGGATGTACAAATATGCAATACCACAAGGCACATAAGTAGAAGCACTGAGAGGACAAGCTGAAGACACTACAGATAATGAGCTTTTCAGTACCTGTGGCTTGGCCTGTTTTCTGGCAGCTGGGGCAGATGGCAGAGAAACTTGCTAACAGGCCAAACTCTCTTGGTGGGTCAAGAGATGTCCTGGTGGGGAGCAAGTCATCTTAATTTGGCTTCAGACTAGGTACTTGATTGCCAAGCAAAGCAGTCAGTGACTAAATTAAAAAAAAAAAAAGAAAAAGGAACATAAATGTTCAGGACCAGGACTGCTGCATCATAATCATCATCAAAATGCATCATAATGCAAAATCTGTGCCCTGCATTTGGTGCCAGTCCCCTGGGCAGAATGAGTAGTAAAATCCATGCCCAGAGTGCCCTGCTTGGGGCTTGCATTCAGCTGAAGGGGGAGAAGCATTGCTAAATTTTGTACCAGGACACTTTATGAGCCCATCCGCAGCCCACTTTAGGACTTAAGCAGCCACATTCAGCACTCAAGCTATGGCTGAAAGGAGACCTCTCTGGCTAAATCTAACATCAGCAATAAAATATCAGTTTGCAGCTAAATCCTAAAACATGGAAGCCCCTCCATACCTGAAATTGGTCTAAATATGAGTATTATTTCTTCCTAGGAAATAAAATAAAAGGAAACGAAAAGCAACGAAAATCTGTGAGTGCATGTATAAGAACGGACTTGAGATATAGTTAAAATGCTCTGTCAACACTTTTTCCTTGGGTGATATGCCAAAACGTTTCTTTAAGAATTTGAAAGCAAATCCTAGGTGTTTTATTATTTCATCAGGAAATGCCAAGATAGAAGCTTTTTAAAAATTATAGCCACGATACCATTATCACACCTCATAAAAATAACATTTAAGATTCACTGTTCTACCCTTTCTTAACATCATCTCTATTGCTAGAATCAATCGTTCAGTTGAAAACATAAGCTCAGGACAGCAGTTGTCATCTTCATGGTGCTGTGCGTTGTAGAATCATGCAAAGCTCCAATTCCCAAGATAAAACGTTTCTGTCTTCCCTCAGCACCCTGCACAACCAATTCCACCCTTAATTACTAACCTTTCAAGTATGCTTGCCCAGAAACATTATCAATTGTTATGATGAATGGCTTGTAAGGGTATCTCAGGGTGCTTACATTTTGCTTTTTCCCCAGTAATTAGTTACCCTACTCCGGAGGTGAAAGAATGCTGCTCCAATCCGTGCAAACCAGTTTCAATTACTTATTTCTAGTCCCACGAGTCAGACAGTAGGAGCTGGTGCCTCGCCATCTATTCATGGATTCTTTTTTTTCTCTCATATCTCTTTGCTTTTAAGCAGTTTTAGGCCTCAACACACTCTGTTGTTTAGCTTCGTCAGGAGACCCGGTTTACATTAATCCGTTTATAGAACCAGGAATAGCTCCAGGAAAGGAAAGCCACACTGAGGGTGACAACGTGGAAGAGCTAGTGGGCTGCAGGACGTGGCTTTGCTACTTGCCTATTTTTGCCTAGCATTTTGGTAAGAATCTTTGTTTTGGAGAACTGGTGGAAGGGGGAAGAACAATACGCATGTGAAACCGTGCTACATCTACTTGGTAGGAATTCTGCAGCCATTAAAAATAGGAGTTAAGACATAACAAAGAAGCATAAAAAAGGCCTTATGGCTTGTTCAACTTTGAGAATAACAACCAAAATTGTGGGTATCATGAGATGGGTGACTATGCAAAAAGAAACATGGAAGCGAGTAAAGTATTAAGGGTAATTAAATATTAAAACAATTTTGCTATAGTGTTAGGACTCAGGATTCCATTTTTTTCTTTTGAATTACTAAAATATTGTTTTATTCCACATTTTGATGACTTATTTTTCCCTTTTTGAAGATGACCCGACCAAAGTGCCAAAGCTCACCCATTTGACCCTATGCGGAATATCTTCCAGTGGTGGCAGCAGACGTGAAACCACAACATTCATGAGCATTTTCTTTGGTTCAGAGCCGCCGAAGACCCAGGAGTCCTCACGCTTTGTTAGAATCCTGGTTTTATTCCTCAGACACAAAGGGATGCAGGGAGTGAATGACATTAGGTCACTAGAGGAAGATGCCAAAGGACGTAATCCCAGTAAGAGTGGGCGGTTGAAACCCTGGCCAAGTTACACCTACTTTCTAAGTGCGTCAAAAGAACTTGCAGTCATTTCTATCCATTGCCTTTGGCTAGAAATTTATAGGTTTCAGCAACTCTGATTGGAAGCGCCATTTAAAAAGAGCCTGACATTTTCACAGCCTATGAAGAAGAATGTGAAGGAAGACAATTCCCTTCAATTTACTTCCGTTGGAGCCTTGAGGAAACAGAGTTGGGGCCCGTTTCTTTGCTCAGTGTGCCTGGCCAGGGTTAGGGTGCTGTTGGGAGCGGTAACTGGCACTTGTTAAGTCAAAATCGGTGGTCAGGAATAGTCAGGGCTTCGTAGTCACTGGTCTCTGAGCTGTAGATGCTGCGCATGTGAGGTATGGGTGTGCACCCAGCTACATTCGTGGGAACAAGGAGGGACCTGTTAAAGATGAGAGCCTCACTCCACATTTAATTTTCAACCTTCATATAGACTCTTGGATATTTAATAGTAACCATATTGCTTTGATACGACTACACTGAGTTTGGGTCAAATTATTTTGCAAAATGAAAATGACTTTAGTGTATTTTTTGGATGGTAAAAATACACTATAAAATACAGTACTTAAAAGAAACAGAAAATTTAGAAAGCATTAAAATAAAATATCTTACATTCCACAGATGACCTCTGTCAAAAATTTGATATACCATATGTGTGTGTGCATATATATATTTTTAAATTAAATGGGATGGTAATGTATAAATGGAATCAGCAACTTATGTAAATAAATATATCACAACTTTTCATGTGGGTAATGATAGATCACATTTTAACGGCTACATAGAATTCCATTTTATAGATGTATTTAATGAATCCATGTTGGGTATTATCAAATTTTCATTATCATTATTTTGTAGCTTAGTTCAAACTTTTACACAGTTTGCATGTTTTTTAATGTTCTTTTAAAACGTAAAAATAAATGTTTAAAAAATTTTAATGGCTCACTTTGTGTGAAGTGACGAAAAATCTGATGTAGAAAGAAAAGCAGTTATTCCAAATATAAAATTATTTAGCTATTCTTTTATTTCCTGAAATAGGAAGAGAATTGGAGAGGGGGACATAACTCCTTTGTTTTATGAAAATATTTTACGTTAGCACTGAGAAAATAAAAGTGGTTTTGAGAGAAATCAGATGACTTTGATTGTCACCTATTGGCCACCCTATTGACCCCCGGATTCTTTTGTCTGATCTTCAGTCGGTCACTTACCTTTTCTACATATTTAGTTCTTGTACGCTATGAAGGGATACTGATGATTACTATTTATCTACTCCACTGGGTTATAATAAGGCTCAAATGATATAATGAATGTGGAAGTGCACTGAATGCTAAAGCATAATTTACATATTATTATCATTACTGTCACTCTTGTTATTATTTATAAGTCCACATGATTAGATGACCAGAGGAATCTGAAAGACCTGCAATTTGTTTATTTGTCAAAAATTGATTAGACTCTTTATAGATAAGGCAAGCTAATTTTCAAGCTAATCTGAAATATCCATTAAAGTCCTAACCACAGGTTAACACTCTTGATTTATGGAAGTGTTTGGCCCCTTGTTTTTGTTTTCCATTACCATGTGACAAATTACTATACACTTACAACAACACCCACTTACTAGCTCACAGTTCTGTCTGTTAGAAATTTGGGCATGGTGGCTGGGTTCTCTGCTCAGGGTCTTGAGACTGAAATCAAGAGTTGGACTGACATCCCCTCCCCATTTCTTTGCTGGCTCTGTTTTCTCAGCTGGGGGCCACTGGCATCCTAGAGGCCATCCATTCTCCTTGCCACATGACCCCTCCATCTCAAAGCCAACAGGAGAGCATCCCTTGTGCCTAATCCCTCTCACAGTTCCCCTGTCTCTGACCACATGACCCTAATTTAGTGGCCTCCTGTGATTAGGTCAGGCCCACTAAGATAATCTCCCTATGTTAAGGTCCATTGATTTGGAACCTAATTGCATCTGGGAACACCCTTTACAGTAACACTTTCTTTCTGAAAAAGAGACCCTCCAGTGCAAAAGTCATTAGTAGGTCTGAGTTCTAGACAGCTGGGAGATCTCATTTCATCACCAACGTTCTAATTTCACAATGCCAGTCTTAGTCTTATCAGTCCTAAGAGAACAGGATTAGAAATCAGATATACAGAGTTCAGATCTTGTTCCTAGCAAGGCCTGCATGAGTTGGCATGTTTCTAGCAAGGCCTGCATGAGTTTCTAGCAAGGCCAACATGCTTACCCTGTGTGATTCTGGTTTTCTACCTGTAAAATGGTGACAATACTACCTGGTTTGCAAGATCATTGTGACTATTAAATAAGAATATGTGTGTACAAAGCTTTAGTCCAGCACCTACATTTAAGTGCAAAATACATAGTAATCTCAGTTTGTTTCAGTGGGGAGGAAAGCAAAAGAAAAATGCAGATTTATATTCTTTTCTTTTAAATTAAATCCATCATTCAGCAGAAGGGCTGATTCTGCCATTTTTGTGCTGTTGCTGAAAATGATATCCCATAATAATATCAGTATTAATGAATATATTACTTTCACTTTTAGTTTTCTTGAGAAATGATAGGTCTAAATCTTCCAGACTCCAAAGGAAAATTTTGTTTTCATCGAATAAATGTTCCTTTCCATCTCTTTGCAAATATTTATTCTTGATTTTCAGGTTACAACATACATTAAATAAACTGAAAAATACTTCAGGATTTTGGCTTTTGATAACATTAAATGAATATACTTGATAATGTGGGTATAATTTTTATTGGAGGCCCCTGGAATGTGCTCAAATATCCTCTGAAGTATAAACATGTATCACAAATCATACTTAACATAATGAACTGGGAAATGAGGAGCAAAATTGAGAATGAAGCCAGGCGGAGCTTCTGAGTTACCCTCATTTTTCTAGGAAGTATTTGGCCAGGAAGATATAGGGCTATAAAACCAAGTCATAACTTTGTTGCTTCATAAAATTCTTGAAAGCCAATATATCCAAACACATAGTTTACTCCTCTGGCCAAGTCGTTCTCCCATTAGAGCAATAGATTGCTCACCTGGGCAAACAGTTTGCTTATTAAACGGCTTATCACTTATCAAGACTCACTTTATGACCTTTGCCTCACTAAACCTTTACTCAATTCTGGTCAATTCCTTATCTTCAAAGATTCGACTGCAACCACGTGAGAACAGACCCCCCCAAACGTATAAATAATCTTCCCAAATCTACTCCTTCTGTGAGACACTGAGACATGGTCAAGGTTATATATTCCCTACTGTAGTAGGTTTAGTAAAATTAGCTTTGCTTAGTTAACAGGTTTTTCTAGTTGGTCTCCTGCAGGAGAGTCCACAGTTGATAATAATTATCACATACACCTTTTATAGTCTGGGAAAAGTGTATTAAAGAAGTCCCTGGCTTCAGAGTTGACCACTCTGCACGCATTTTGAGAAGCACATACACTACAAGGCTTTTAATTCTATGGGACATTTTGTCATATTGAGCAAAGGAACTACATTTACATTTTCATGAAAACCTTGAAGTTTTAAGTTCTTTATGGATAAGGACCGTATATTATATTTATTTTTTATGTCTACAGGGTCTTGTATATAACAACACTAAATACATTCTAGTTGATGGATTAGGAGCTGAAGGATCAGTTTAAGGTCACTCTTCTTTCTATAATTCTCTGAAAAAAAATATATTTTGTTTGTACTTAGATCACATCCTAAATTACCCTAAGCAGAAAGGAACTCCATATTAACCCCCCAAACTGACAAACTTTATATTTGGTAATTCATAAGTTTCTTTTTACAAGTCCCCTGGAAACAGCAGCCATTTAAAAGAAGCACTTTAAGTAGAGATGAACAGTTCACAAATCGTGCATGTGGAATGTCAAGAGAGGAGACGGAAAGACTTTATGAGCAGAACAGCAAATATTATACCGTTTGGGGGACAATCCTGGTGTATTCAGCATGCTGCTTTGTAAACACACCACTAGAATGAGATTTCAAGCTGTGAAATGGGATAGCTGATGATTTCCTATCATAACACGTGGATGAGGCATATTATATAATAAATCAAATAACTAATTAGGATTCAAATCCAGTTAACTTCTTATCTGGCTTCACTGTTAACTAGCTGTGTGGCTTGGGGTAAGTTACGCAATCTATTAAATCTTCAATTTCATAGTCTATTAACTGCGGATTAACAATGCCTGCCATTGTTTATCCCACAGTGGTTTTGCAGAATTGAACAAAATAGACACACCATTTTGGGATTGAAAAGTAGTTTATGGTTATTTAGTCTAGTTAGTGCTTTAAAATGAAAAGTGCTTTAAAGGAAAAACATTTAATACCATATATATGGTATTGTAAACGTATCAGACCTTTTGATTTTTAACTCATTCTGAAACTACTCCTCCAAATTTGTTTATGTGCCTGTTTTCCCAAGAGAATTGCCTTATCTCTACATTTACATCATCCAACCTGGTGCCTGGCATTTAGTACACATACACATCATCAATTTATTTGGTCTAAGTGAGTGATGAAGTGGAAAACAAAATCTTTACCTTTGAGGAGCAGACTGGTCTCAGTTTCTTCTGATTTACTTTCTTTTGTGTTAATTTAGTTTACATAACCATAAATTGGATCCTCATTCTTCTTGAGGTGTTACGATAATTGAGGTCAAAGTAAGAAACACTGGAAGCATATCTTGCAGTAACCTATAATGAAAGAGTATGAAAACGAATATGTGTATGTATATGTATGACTGAAGCATTATGCTGTACACCAGAAATTGACACACTGTAATCTGACTATGCTTCAATGAAAAAAAAAAAAAAAAGAATCATTGGAAGCTAGTAACTTAAGCTGCTATGGAGGTTTTCTAGAGGTGTGATGAAATGGAGGCTGTCAGCCTCCCAGAGGAGGCAAGTAACCAGGAATAGTGGAGTTTGGAGTTTTTTTTTAGAAAGCTGAGAGTTTATGCCTTTATGTACTAATTCTTTCAACTGATTACCTTTGTAGATGTAGCCTTGTAAAGCCTTACATGCTTTCCTATGTTGCTGATCACATGTAAGAGACATCAGTGTGCAGTGATGATCTTAGCTGTCTTGCAGATATCAATACTGTGACATCTGGGAAAGCTGAATTGTTGGGAGCTATTTGACTGTATCCTAAATGCCTCATATGTGCATATGAGTTTTTTTAAAAATAATTTTCCCATATCTTCCTTTATCTTTATGCTGATACCAGTATACATGAGGATAGCATTTGCTTTCTTCCTTCTAATTTAACTGCAGATATGAAAACCAAATAGCAAAACATGCAGAATTATGTATAAAATTCAAAAAATAATGATTCATATCCTAAGGGTATCAACCATTATGGTACTGTTTCATTTGGTCTGGCTAGTCAGTCTTTTAAATTTTATTCATTTATTCATTCAGTAAATATTTGACAAGTATCTTGGTAGTTACTAAGTATGGAGATTGAAAGATACAAAGAGCACAGTTTTTTAGATATATAAAATTGCTGGATTTATTTGCCAAAAAAAAAAACAAGGTGTTATTGTATGGTTTAAAAGAAATAATATCATCTATGTTAGCAACTACTTTAAATCTAGTTAAAATTAGCAACGGCAAGGTAGTAATTGCTAATCCATATGAGTGTTGTTCCCTGCTGTCCTAGTCATGTTAGATATAATCAGAATTTATTTTGTATCCTATCGTCTATGTATGAGTTGCCAGGAATTCACTTCATTTATTTCTGAGAAAAGTTAAGTGAAATTTACAGTGGATAGAATCTAGCTGACATAAGGAAGAACTTTCTAACTATTTGAGCTTCTTAAAAATAGAATGTACTGGTTTGTTCATTAGTTCGTTTTTCCACCCACATTTACCATTTGTATATATTAAGCTTGTGGTCCATTTAACGCTTTACTGTATCCTGTGAGCTCCTGTAAAGACAGTTACCATGAATTACTTAAGCTATTGGTTTATAAATACATTCAAACATGGGACTTTCCAGTTATCATTGTTAAATTTTAATTTATTTTTTTCAAGTCAACATTGTAGTCCATTGAAAATATAATTAAGGCTGAATTTATCATCAGTGTAATTTGATATTTGCCCCAATTTTAAGTAGACTGCATATTAACTAGAATTCTCTTGATATTTTCATTCCAAGTACTAGTACAAATTTTTCACAGAACAGAGTTAAAGAGAGAAACTTCTGTGAATTTCTTGTGGGCATCTTGTTAACTTCTATTATTTTTATCTTTTCTGTTTGTCAGCTTCTATTCTGATCTTGATTATTTCCTATCTATATTTAATTTGGACTGGAATTTTTTTCTAGCTTTTTGAGATTGAAGATTAAATTATTGATTTTAGATTTTCTTCCCTTTCAATATATGCATTGTCCAGTGGAAGGGGTAGCCATCTCTCAGTGTATCCACCTCACAATGTTATTGCCAACTGGAACTTCACTGTCTTACTCAGAGGTATGCTTTCAGAATGTGTGTCAAAGTTTCCTAAAACCAAGATACTCTATGGCTGTAAGATCACTGTTATTGGCTACTTTCTTACAAGGTTTACTTGACATGGAGGAACCATTAGGATCTCTTTGTTACTCTTTTCTACATTTCAAAGGTTACTTTAGTCCTCAGGCTAATTATTTCTAGAAAGGAGGGAATTCAATAAGTGGGGTGTTTGATGCTCCCAAAGAAAGGAAGAAAAAAAAATCAGTCACCTCCTCCTTTGACATGGAATCCATGCAGAAGAACTTCAGAGGGTCTCTGAACAGACAAGAAGCAATAGATTCTCACACTTCATCATGAGACCTGATACTCAGGTCCACATTCACTACCAACACTGCATACAGTGACGCATTAGATGAAAGAAGAACGTGTGGGACTATGTGTGTGAGAAAGAGAATGTGGAGATGAGGTGAAAATAACCATGTAAGCAGAAAAAGAAAATGGGCTTTTGGAAGACAAGGCAAGTGAGCAGAATCACAATCCCCGATTTTAATGTTTCTAATTTCCCATGTTACCTCTCTTTCAGCATATTTTTTAGCAGCAAACTTTCCACCATTGTTAAAATATGATGAAGAATGCAAAGAATGAGGCAGACAGAATGAATGGGGATGAGCTATCCCTACCAAACTACAAGGTCACTTGATGTTTTAAACTAATCTAATGGAATGTTCTGGTTTTAGAAGATGTCACTAGGTCCTTAATGAAGTGAGTTTGCCAGGCTTCTAACAAGATTTTCCTCTTTCCCAAAGCAACACTCTGCATAATCAATTAAGGCTTTCCTTGATTTCTTTTCTTGTTTTTTTTTTTTCCCCCGTTCTTCTTTATTTTTTTAGTCAATGAGCTCAGCCCTAAATGAAAGCTGGAGTTGTATGAACTGAATTGGCTGGAAATAGTAGCTGAAAGGCGTGCAAATCAAAGCTGGCAAGTTTCAGCTCTTCCGTTCTTGAAGGAGAGGCTAACTTCAATCCAAACGGCTTCCTGGGCAATTGTTCGATTATTCTCAAGCTTTGTTCCTGGTATGGAACCAGGCATTAATAACCCAGCCTTTGCAAGCTAAACCACCAAAATACACATCACATCTTTACCTTGAGGTGGCTTAGGAACCATTTGGACATTTCCTAGTAGTGTGGGAACTGTGTGGGAAGGGATTTTACATCACTCATGGGTTGGGGGTGGGTGTGGAGAGAGGGTAGCCTTCAGGCTCTTTGATCCTTCCTGTTCTATCCTAAGCAAGTGTAGCGCCTTAACTCCAGACAGAGGAAAGCGAGGTGCTCTGAAGTCAGGCAGCTCCATCCACTTTGGTGCCTATACTAAGGACAAGGACTTCTAACATCTTTGCAGGAGATGTGTATCTATTTCTCTTTTTCTATAGATATAGATTTATCTATCTATCTTATTTTCATACACACATTTTGGGGGGTAAAAATTATTTATAATTTTGCTTTTGGAAATTATTTGCCTTCAAGTAATTTCTTTTTTAGACCATCACTAAGTGTATTCAAGAATTCCTGCAAAGTGAGAAAATCTAAAAATGGTTTTCAAATATAGTGAAATTTTAATTTCCAAATTATTATACCCTATGAAGTTGACATAATGCTTTGTTCTGTACCCATATTTTTATGGGTTTTCTTATTATTGAGTTGTACATGTTCTTTATGTATTCTACATAGAACTTCTTTGATGGATACGTATTTTGCTAATATATAGTTATGTAATTGATATTTGTATATTGGTCTGGCATCCTGCAACCTTACTGAATTCACTTACTAGTTCTGATAGCTTTTTGGGGTAATTCCATTAAATTGTAAATAGAAACCTATTTCTTGCAGGCTCTTTGGTAATTCTAGGTATCAAATTAAGAGACCTGGTTCAGCCTCTCAGATATCAGGATTTATTGGTTAAGCTTTTCTGTGATTTCTTTGTGGTCAAAAGTAATACTCAGTTCCTTTTCTCATCCAATCAACAAATCTAGATCCCTTTTCAAAATTCTCACTTGCCAGGTGCGACACTGTCATTAGGTGTCTGACTTTGCATCATATGTAGAAGAACTTCTCTGAGTTGGTGCTCAGTGCTGCCCTGTGAAGTCTCTACCTCACACAGCCATACAAGATTTATTCTTCAACTCCCCCAAATACATAATCATGTGAAATACTCTTCTAATGCTTAGCTGTATGTTAGTGAGCATGAAAATCTGATGCCGTTTTGTTAATTATATTCTGGATTGAGTCACTTCATCTGAACAATTACAACCACCACTTACTAGTGAGTTGCATCTGAACTCAGTAGTTAATAAAGCTGTACTGAGTTGTTTAGAAGAGTGTGAAAATGTGATAGTGATCTTGAGGGAAATACCTTGTTACTGCAGTTGAGAGCCATGTATTTTTCCATATTTTTTAAAATATGGTTTCTTACTGAGCTAGGCAGAATGAGTATGGAATTTGTGTTTTCAGTCAACCTGGGGCATTTATCCATGACTTGTTAACACTATTGATTCTTGCTTTGAAAAACTAATTCAATAAGCCAATACAGACACCTTCCTTTTGATTTTTACTGTCAAAAATTGATAAACATTCTTTAAACATTGCAGAAGAGATTTTGGCAAGATTATTAGATGTTACTCTTTTATCACAAATACTTCTGTTTTAGTTAATAGCATTTTTATATCTTACACAAAAATATGGCATATACTCTTACTGTGTCTCAGTCTCCATAATGTGTTTGTAATCCTGTTGGATTCATGAGATCAAATATAATTCATATCTGTGTCTCTTATATTATCTTCCATATAGCAGTTGCTCACTGAATATTCACTGATAATAATTATGATTTCAAAGATCTGCCTGCTCTGGCTCCAGCTTATCTATACCACACTTCCTTATTTTACTACCAAACTGGACTGTTTACCTCAAATTGGTCTCTTGATTTCTCACCTAAAACTTTGTCTTGGTCCATTTCTTCCATTGGAAATGCTTTTTATTCCAGATTTACTACTTGTCAAAATCAAACCACCTTAAAAGGAAGTGTTGCCACCCTCTTTATGAAGCTGCCCCTGGTATCCTTTTGAGAAGATAGATACTCTTTTACCTCCACTCTCTTCCTCTGAGAGCCTCAAGAGCCACCACTGATGGAGCACCTAATATGTGTCAGACAAGATGCCGGGTATTTTTTGTCTGTTATCCCAATGTAATCTTTAAACAAACTATGAGCCTGCAGCCTGCAGAATAAAACTCTAAATTTCCTTAGAGGAGGATACTGAGAATAAAAGAGAGTGACTGCTTTGTCCTGATCACAAAAACAGTAAGGGATGAAGCTTATGTGGAAGAAATCTGGCTGTCTCCAAAGCCTCTTCTCTTTCCATAGTATTAAAAAACTTGTTTTTAATGCCTTATGATTTTCTTTCATATTTGTCTCATAATTGTAATCATACTTGTTATACTGTGTATTTGGCCTTTGTTAAGAAGACATAATCATGTCAAACTATAAGGTATGGAACAGTTAAAATATACACTTGTAAATTTCCTATTTTTGCTACCACAAGCAAAGGCATTTTGCATACTCAAAATATATTTCATAATTACATCACCGACTTGAGACATTTTCCCATTTCTACATTTTGGGAAAAAAAAGTATTGTTTTGTACCATCCTGTCTCCTCCTGGATAGACCTTTGAGATTGGCTAGACCAGTGATTTTAAATGTATTTTTCTTTTTTGACACATGAAACTTTACAAGGAATCCAATAAGGAAAGTAGTTAAAGAAGATCTGCTCTAGGTGAAGGTGAGATAAGAGTGGGAGATCCAGGGGCCGAGCGGTGGCTTTCAACACACCTGCTTGAGATTCTTTAGCACCTGGAGGCAGCCCTTAACTCTCTGGAAATACCATTGCTCTAAAAATCACTGCTTTAGCCCAACTTTATTTTTCTTATACAAATCAGAAGGGTTTTTTTTTTTATGTGTGTGTGTGTTTTTGAGTATGAAGTTTTCGAGTATGAAGTCTTTGAGTCTTAGAACTTGTTAACTCCCAAGTATAGTACTTTGGTAATAAACACCCCTAAAGTGAGCTAAAGTACACACAGCATCCACAAAACTGACAGACAAAAATAAAAACAAAGCCAAAAGAGTAACCAGAGTACTATGCAAAAGGATATCTGGATGAACCGTTGGGTATGGTGGCTGCCCCTTGGGTGGTGACTTAGGGTTTTAGCCACATTTGCACAAGGTGCAGCCTTTTCCTCTCTCCCCGACCTTCCCTTGTTTCTCTTCTCTAGACCAGCTAATGACTCTGTCTCTCTGTCCTCTTCCCTCACAGCTCCCAGGATTAATTCATATCCTTTCTCCTTTTGAGGACCACTCACTGTTACTTGCTACTATATATTATAATCACATTTTGTCACTGAATATATTATAAACATCATCTCCACACATTTGCTTATTTAGTCCCTTCTGCCTGAAGTCCCCTTCCTTCCCTCCTTTCTTTATTTAGAAGACTTCAGCTATTGCTTTAAAAAAGAGATAAAATATACCCAAACCCTCTACCTCACTCAAACATGGTAAGCAAAATTATCACTTGAGCCTGTGTACTCAGATAGCACTGGGTGTGTAATTTTTTTCGTATTTACCCCAGTGAATCATCACACATCACATTGCTCTCTATTTTCTCCCAGTTAGACAGAACTCTCTTAGGAGGAGGGCTGAATCATATCATGCCCAGCATACACCCAGCCCTTAGTAGGTGCTCTAAAAATCAGTGAATAGATGTCTAAGAAAAATGTCCTAAAACAACGCACTTCTCCAGCAGGTGCCACCATGCTATGAAAATACTCCAGCCTGAAAATTCCCTGAATCTGAGATATTGAGTCATACAAAATTAAATGAATGTCCTACTTCATCAGTCTAATTGATATGCACTTAGTTAAAATCAAAGATGGAACACTGTGGAATTCATTTCTGTGCTATGAGTAGAGTGTCCCTGAGGTCATGCACATGTGTGCTTGGGGCACATTCTTTTCAAGGCTTAGTGTTTAAATAAGGCAGCTTAACAAGGGCAAAGTGAAGGGCTGATTTAGCAACAGATACGTTATAAATGTAAGGGCTTCTTTATGTGAGACTTTAGGAATCTAAGGCAATGATCAAACCATTTGAGAATAAATCAATATGAGGATTTTGTGACTTGAAGGAGTCAGTGAAAATAAAGAAAAGTGACCTATAAACAAGGAAAAAAATAGAAAGAAACCTGTTAAATTCCCCATAGGAACAAATATCTCTCAAATGTAACTTAGGAGACAGACGAAATTACTAGTATTAAGTAAATTTATCAAGTGAAAAGATAAAACAAAAATGGCATATTTGCCTAACCGACCTTTTATCTGTAACCTTAGAAGAAAACTGCCTCCAGCAATACTCTATATTTGATAAGCAAGGTGGAGAAAATTGACTCAAATTGAGAAAAATAAGCTACTTCAAAATCAAGGCTCTCTTGCTCTTAAAAAAATAAGAATTAAGATATCTTTTTGGTTATTCTTGCAGATAATGCCAAGTGGTCAGCATATCCCCTGGGATGTCTTTTTACCTTTCCGTGAGCTTACCCATACCTAGGCTTCTATACTCTCCATGGCCAGCCCTACTGCTGTTCTTCAGAGGCCTGACATCCTGGGACAGAAGATAATTAGCAAATAAAAATAAAGATATAATACACCCAACATTAATTTGCACTAAGGAAAAAACAAAACTAAGCGAGGGGGAACATAGAGGTATGAGGTGGATGCTAGTTTAGATAATATGGTAGGCTATCATATTGGATACCAGGCGATCTTTTCCCTTTTTTTTTTTTTTATTTAACAAATATATGTGACATCTACACGTCAAAAACTGTTCTAAGCCTTACAAATGAACATAACAAAAAGATGGTGTTCTGTCCCTTAAAGAGCTTATAGATTACTGAAGGAAGGTGCATTCAAGTGTTTGTGCACACACATGCACTGTTATCTATACACACACACCATCACAATCACACATGCACACACTGAACATTACACTATTATGTCACAGGCTTTTGATGGAATTTCAGCATTAGAGGATATTCTAAATGTCAGTTACTCGAATAGAACCTCAGAAGGTCCGTGGTTTATATTGCTCGTAGTTCTCTGAGATGAGAATTTACTACTTGATAGGTGTTTGGGAGCCAGTCAGTTAGCTAGTGAGGAACCTTCACGGCCTTCCCAGTGTCTTGCCTGTCAGGACAGCAGTGTTATTCTCTACTCGTTTTGAGTATTATAATTACAGTGCATGTTTTGTTTTATTTTATTTTATTTTATTTTATTATTTATTTATTTTTTGAGAAAGAAATAACTCTGTAAAGAAGAGTCAACTGCTAGTACTGGTAATGAAAGAAGAGAAATCAGAAGGACCTGAAAAAGTGATGTTACTAAATATAACGGTTTAGGGGACTCATGTCACTTTTTCAGTTTTATGTGCTATAGTTTAGAGTCAATAATATGCCCCGTGTGCATTCAGTGGTTACTGTGAATAACCCCTGTCTACGGAACGGGCATAGTAAAGTGAGCTCCAAAGACAGAGAAGGCAACAGTTATCTCAGCAAAGTTTTCATCGCAGGTGAAATCCTTGAGCGAAACCTTGGAGGGTGATGTGTTTGCCAGGTAGAGGGGTTTGGGAAGGAGTTTCCAATCACGTGGGACCTTATGAGCAAAAGATCAGTAGATTGAAGTGACATTTCTGGGTTTAAAGAATTATAAGGACTTCTTTCTGGCTAAACATACACAGATTGGGTACAGGAGCCCAGAGGACAAAGTGAAAGGGATTCCTGTGAGGAAGAAAGGTTTTTTGAGGCATTCAAGACATCCTGGCTTTGGAGGAGTACAGATTAGAAGGAAATAAGAAACATAGCAGGAAGGTGAGTGAAAAGATAGAACAATCATCCATGAGAGAAAGAATTGGGTTACCATTTTTGCCCAGTGAAAATTCAGTGTTTTGCCTCATATTATGGGAAAATTCCATCCAAAATGTCAATTTGTTGTCTCAGTACAGTTAAAGACGAAGGGGCAAAAGGGAAGACAATATAAGATAAGAAAGGACACTGGGAGATGACACCACGGGTCTGCCATGTGCCAGGGATTGTTCTGCTTACTTTTCCTGCATAGTCTCTAATCTCAAACTGTTGTGGGACAGACTTTATACCCACGTCTACAGCTAAAGAAAATAAGTTTCAGAGACATTAAGTGTATCGTTTCATCACTTAGCCAGAGTTGAGATTCTAGATCAGATCTGACTTTAAAATTTTTACTTCTTCCTCTGTATCAAGTTACAGCAGATAGACATTAAAAAGATTAAGAGGAAACTAGAAAATTCTAAAATTCTAATAGTGAATCTCCAGTTATTTTTGATAATAACAAATGAAAGCAGTAAAGGAATAATACAAGCAACCCAAGTCCCTTTTGAGTTCATTTGGCTCCAAAAATAAACATATCTTCACATTATAGTCATATTATAAAGGGAAAACCAAATCCATTTCCACTGAATACTCTAAAAAATCTTCCCTTCTCATTACTGAATGCCTTTGTATATTTAAAGTCGAATTTGAAGTTGAAAGCAATTTTCAAGAAACCCACATGTTATTGAAATGATTAATAGGGGACAGAGGTGAAAAGGCTACATGCTTTTAGTCAGAGTGAATTTTTTACTATACTACCAAGTCAGATCACATGAGAAAAGAACACTTAGGGATACTGTGTGCAAATTAAATAAAGTGGTTATTAGTTTTCTTGGGAAAGGTTAACATTTCTTAAAACTACAATTTGGGGGGTTGGTTTAATACTTTTGCAGTATGAAATTATATATTAATACAATTATAAACTGCTAAGATTTCAGGTTTGACTGGGCTTCCTATCAGTGAGCCAATGGGAGTGATAAATTGTTGGTTGTTGGTCAAACCTTAAGTGGATCCAGAGATTGTGGTGGGTTGGACAGAACAAGACCAGTCAGGAGGAGGGATGGTTAATTATTGAATTCCAGAAGAATTATGAAAGCTTGGAGGCAAAAATAAGACTATCTCATCTCAGAAGGGAATAATGAGAAATTAAAAGTGGTAACTGGGAACTCCTGATGCAAAATACTTATCAGTAAGAGACAGCATACTTCCCTGGCTATTTCTCAGTCATAGCCACTCTACCTAAACAGTCTTCTACAAGTCACTCTTTATCACGTTCAAATTTTAATTTTATTCACAAAATTTATCGCAATCAGAAGTTATCTTATTTATGAATTTCTTTACTTTCCTATTTGTTTATGTGTTGTTGTCTAACTGATCCCCTAACTGTGAGCATTGCAGAGTCAGCATTCTTGTCCATCTTGTTCAACTCCTTGTCTCCATTGCCTAGAACAGTTTATGCTACAAAGGATGCAACTCTTACCTACATGTAGTTTTTGAATAATTGAGTAAATGGGCTCACTATTTGTGATGATTTGAATATCAGGTAATATTAACATAAATAAATATTTATAAAGTACTTGCATATTGTAAGTACCAGCAATATGTTTGTTAACTAAATGAATACCTTCCATACTGAGACAAGCTGACCAATCTTCTTTAAGCTAAATTAAAATTGATTTCTGGTAAGTAAGAGAAGATAGGCATTCGGTTCTGTGACTAAAATCGCCTGGAACAAGATTACTAGTAAATGCTCCACAGCAGAATTTCTAGCTATAAGCAGTTTCATTTGCTTTATAGGGAGGGAAATGCAAAATAGTTGTTCTTCCCTTATACTTCATGGCAGTTTGTTCTTATTAGAGTGTAGTGACTCATAATTGGCTATTTGTCAGTGTAAACTTTATTGGAGCACAAACTCCATGAGAACAAGAAAAATCATATGTCTATCTTATCATTTGTCACTATTGTATCCTAAGAATGTAGCTTGATGGTTGGCATGGGGTAGGTGCCTCAAAAAATGTATAATAAAATAATGGACTAATCTGTTTTGTGGATCTTTCTGAATCCTCACGTTAAACAGGGCAGCTTGATAGATTGCAAAACTACAACCCATGGACAAGATTTAAAGCAAAACTCAGGGCAGGTTCTTTCTCACAAACCTCAAAAAGAAAAGTAGGTGGAAGCAAACCACTGTAACCACAAGACCTGCATGCTGTTGGTGTTCGGGCAAAAGAAAGCAGAGGGAAGTGACAGAACATCTGACAGTCTTGACAATGGGAGAACCCCAGACAGCCCACACCCATTTACTGTAAATCATAGTGAGTCAATTTGAAAATAGAAGCTGACCTATCAGGACTCCCTTCAAGACCTTCAAGACAGGAACCCACAATGAGGGTAAACTGCTGGGAATAAAATCAAAATTGATCAGGAGAGCAACAATAGAAACAAAAGAAAGAGAATATCCAGATAAAAGTTAAGAAGAGGAAAACAGAACAAGGATATCTAAGACAGATCAATGCTCTATTTTAGCCATTATATGGAAGAACCAAAGAATAAGTTTTGTGAAGATAGAACAGCTATACATATGAGCAACAGAAATGTATTCAGGTCAAATCTCATATAAGCTATGAAAAAACAGAAAATAAAAAGAATAAGGAGCAAAATATTAGCCCCAAAAGCAGTGAAGGAAAATCTGAACACGCTCAAGAAATACAAAAAACCCAAACCAAAACAAAATAAAACAACAACAAAGACCTGGTAACATACTATTTCAAAATGAGTTAGAAAATAAGGAAATGATACCAGATGTAAGAGAACATCATAAATCATAATTAGGAAGACTCAGGAATGAGGTGACAACTCATGTAAGAATTAGAAATTTAAAAAATAGTTTAGAAGTGAAGACTAAGCTAGAAGGAACACAGGATTAGACAAGCACAAATGATACCTTACGTTACAAACAAGCAGTATTTTAATTTTTTAAAATCTGGAGACAAAAAGGATTTGAGATAAAATTGCAAATATCGAAAATAGACAATGAAGAACCAACTCACAAATAATAGATCTTGAAGGAAAAGAACAAGGAAAGGCAACAGAACTAATACTAAGCATTCTCATTCATTTAAAAAAAATGATCTGAAGCTGAATATTAAAAGAGCTTATGATTATCTGAGAATAACAACCCAAAATGAACAATTCCAAATCACATGTTAGGAAAGTTACTGCACTTTAAAGGAAAAAGATGCCTTGATCATCTCAGCAAAAACAATACTTATAAAAAAGGGAAAATTAGATTATTATTAGACCTTTCAACAAAGACACTTTATGATGAAAGAAAACAGAGGAACTTCTTTTGGATATTTAAGGAAGGAAGCTGTGAGCCAAAGACGTTACATCCAGCAAAACTGACCCTCAAGGATAAAAGGACTAGATAGTCTGTTATCAGCATTCAATAACTCATGTGATAGTGTTTCCACAGCTTTTCTAAGAGTTCTACTAGAGAATCCTTTCAGACGAACAAAATGCCTAGAGAAATCAACATAAGAACTGGGGGTAAACATTAAGTATATAGCTGCTTTTATAACTAAGATTAAACTGGAATTAAAAGGGAGACAGTATAGTACATAATGCCTGAGGACATAGATACTGAGCATCCATTAAAATAGGGGCCAAAAGGAGATGGCGTGTGCAAAAGTAATTTTAATTGCTTTTAGGATTCATAATTGGTAGCTTTAGTATTAATATTGCCATTCTGAGACAGTTGTTTTATGTAACGTGAGATAAATTAAATGATTAATTTTATGGTATTAAATTCTGTTATTCTCTATGTCCCTTCTTAGCTCTGCTAACAGTAAAAGGCCTGGAAATAAAGACCAACTCAGTAATGCTGAGCATCCCTAATGCCCAGGTTTTGGGTTTGAAATATTATCTTGCATTAAAAACAACAAGGCTTTTTGAGGGAATGGTTGATTTCACGTCTGGGGCAGGAAATGCACAAGACAGACTGGGAACATCTCAGCACACAAGATAGCAAGGACATTATAAAAGATTATAAGGGCCATGTCAAAGAATTAAGGAGCTAACTTAATGAAGCTTACACTGGCCAAAGATGGGACAATTAGAGCTTCAATAAAGATAAAAAATGTGATGAGTTAAAATCCACCAACTATGAATAAATCCATTAATTCTTAGTAATATACAAAAGAAAAAATAATTGGCCATATTCAAGTGATGACAGGGAATTAATCATTTATCCTACATTTCTTTATGAACTGTAAACTGGATAACAAAATAATAGATGAGGGAAAACCTCTCTTTATGAGATAATCTCAATTAATAAGTGAAACTGAAAGGACAGAATTAGACTATCACCATTTACAGCCCCCATGACTTATCTGAGGCTGCTGTAACAAAAACACCGTAGATTCGGTGACTTGTTAACAAAAGAAATTCATTTAAGTTCTGGAGGCTGGAAGTCTAATACAGGGCACCGGGATGGTTCGGTTCTGGTGAGAATCCTCTTCTGGGTTGCAAACTGCCGATTTCTCATCGTAGCCTTACATTGTGGAGAGCAGAGAAAGAAAACAAGCTCTCTTGGAACTCTTATAAGGGCGCTGATCCCATTCAGGAGGGATCCATCCTCTGATCCTAACTACCTCCCAAAGGCCTCACCTCCTAATACTATCACATAAAGAGGGATAGAGTTTCAAGGTATGAATGGTACAGGGCACAGACACTCAGTCCATAATATCCCATCAAGAATAACTGAGTGCCAATGGCTGTATACAACACAGAAGTGCCAAAACCAAATACTGCATAGCTCCTGATGAAAGAAAAAAGTGCTGTTTACAGTCTTGACAAAGAATAGGGCCTGAAACTGGTGAAGCATTTGCATCCAGCTGCCAGCCTGCAGCTACACAGGAATATTGAATTGCACCATGCATTTGCAATGATCAAAATCCAGAATATGGGCTACTACTTATTAAATAGCCTGGTTTTTGCAAAAAGTAAACAGCATGAAACAGAAAGGGAAGGGGGACAAATCTGCGTAATAAAAGCAATTTAAAAGACATATCAGTTTTTTAAATTAGCCGTGTCTGGGGAAGCACACTTGACAAGAAATGCAAAGAAATAATTACTACATAAGTTACTTTTGGAGGGATGGGACTGTAATTGGTATGGGGAACATGTAAAGCCTTAGGACATGACTGGAAAAATAACTTATCTTATGATAATTCACTAAGCTATAATAATTGCTTTGTGTGGTTTTCTGTATCTCATGTTTTACTTTCTACTAACGAGGAAAAAAATTTACTATTTCACAGGAACTTAGGCAAGTAGATCACAAAATATCGCCAGAGGTCTGGTGATGTGTAATATGTGATGCAGAAGCGTTGCAAATCATTCACTGATTTCTCTTGTATGTATGAAACTGCTTTAGATTCTGGTTGTTTTCCAGCCCAACTTCTTCGGTGAACTTTATATCCCAGTGGCATAGACAAAGGGCTGAGACATCATTTCAGCATGAATACTAATTCCTCTGATTGATGTCATGTTAGGGGGATATTTTTTGCTGGCAAAAATTTTCCTGAGCAGCCTACTCTGTGCTGGGGCCCTGTCCCAGGTATACGAAATAAAAATAGGGAGGTAGAATAGTTTCACCACACAAGGAACATAATATACAGTTGCAAAGTTCAGTTTTTTTTTTTTTTCATTTCATACATGTTAAATTGTATCAACATTCTCCCTAATTCTCAACATGGAGCCTCTTGACTTCAGCAAACTCCAAAGAAATACTGGGGATGAAGGTCCTTGAGTTTATTTTAACATTTCAACAAGTCAGAAGGCAGAATGAACATGTGCCCTAATAAAGCTGAACAAGTCTTTAGTTGACATTAATTATACCATATGTCTCTCTCTTTTATTTGTTTTTTCATTTTTGTCTTTTGCTTTTAGATAATATTAGATAGCACAAAGTGTGGTGGTTATTATTTCTTACTAAACAATACTTCTTTTTAGTAAGAAATAAGAGTGTAGGGGAGAATTAACTTTATTCTGTAACTAATGATTTATTTCTTGATTTTCTGGATTAGCTCTGTGTCTACATCTTGCATTGTCACAACAAACCTCTCAAGTTGTTGTTATAATCACTCCCACTTTGTAGATGTCAAAACAGAGGTTCGAATGGCTGTGATTTGCCTAAGAACATTCCAAAAATTATATGGTGGAGCTGAAGTTTAAGCCAAAGCTTCGGCCTCCAAATCCTGTATTAGTCATTCCAAACAGATCACTAAGAGACAGATTCCAGCATCCTTGCCTTTTGTTTATGCCAGATGTTAATTATCTTTAAAAATTCTAGATCTCTTAAAATGTTAAAGGAAAAGAGAGCTCTCTTTTTTCCTTCTCACCAAGCGATTTCTCTATAGAAGTGATCAGGATTTAATAAATTCTCACTTTTCCCCTGAGTTGGTTTCTTTAACTAATTTCCTTTCATCTTTGAGCTTTATACTTATTAGTTATTGAGATAACTCAACAATAATTTCCAGACCCCACCATCCATCTATAGTAGTCTTCAACTTAAACATTAAACCCTGTAAATAGCACTGGGAACTATATTCAATATCTTGTAATAACCTTTAATAGAAAAAATGTGAAAACGAATATATGTATGTATATGCATGATTGGAACATTGTGCTGTACACAAGAGACTGACACATTGTAACTGACTGTACTTCAATAAAACAACAACAACAACAAAAACCTGTAAAATTAAATCTGTCAGAGCAAGAGATGGCAGTAGGAGGAGGTGGAAATAAGTATATTATTCAAAAGAACTGAGCTGACTTAAGGCTTATTCTTCACTGTTTTATTTCCCTTAGTGTGAAAAGTAAGTCATGATCCTGACCACTTCCTTAAGGTCAATGTTCTTGCCTCTGTGCTCTGCTAGTAACTATTGGAGGGCAGGCGAGGTTAAACTATATCCAAAGTGCTTTTGCCTCTGTTTGATGTCAAGGACAAATAAACAACCAGCGATGCAAGGGGAACTGTTATCTACACATGTTTAATTACTCGAGTTTTTACCGCCACGAGGCACCAACATGCTACCCGGGTATTGTTTGGGCACACCTGAATTTTTGGGTAATTTGAGTCACCCCTTTTCTAAACCTTCTTACTCTTTCTTTTAAATAAACTTTTTCCATTTGCTCTACCCAGGAAAATCTTAAGCTGTCGAAATATTGGTGTAAACAGAATGGCAGGCAAAAACAGGAGGAAGGGGGAAAGAGGCTGAGAAGACAGATACCATCTCCAACTCAAACCTGTTGCTGATCACATATTTTGTACAGGGGACTCCCTGTACACATGGACTTGTGTGCATTTTTCTTTAGAACATCTTAAAGCTGAAGTTAACCATTTACCCACTAATTAAGATTCTGAATTTTTCTGAATTCAGAGGAGAAACAATATAGAATAGCTTGCACTTCCATGCCACTAACTCACCAACTCCCATCCCAAGTCCTCTCCTTCCTTCCTCTCTATTCACTGTAATCAATAGACCACTCTAAGACTCAAAAAAATTTTTTTATGGTTAGGATATTCTGGCCCATGTGGAATTTTTTTCTTGAAATTAAATGAGTGTAACTTGATTGAGGGAAAGGTTTTGGAAAATAATCATAAAAGTAAGAACTTGGCAATGTCAAACTAGAAATGCCAAGGTTAAAACAGCCAGCAATAGCACCTTTCTATTAATAACTCTGTGTGTGTGTGTGTGTGTTATTTATGGAAGAGTCTTTCTACTTCTGCCAAGTTGCCTCATTCCTTCAGTAACCGCCTATTCTGCTGTGTATGTTACAAGGCTCTGCAAGGATCGCTCCATTGCTTCATCAGAAAGTTCTCTCTTGAGCTGTGCTTTTCATGATGGAAATTTCTGAATTCTCACAATAAGCTAATTCACAATGTAAATACTTCAGGTATGCATAGGCAATTGTTAAACATAAAGGTGCATTCCAGCTTGGAAAGAAATACATTAGAATTTAGAAGTTCTGAATTTAAAAGTTAACTCACCCTTTAAGAAAACTCAGATGAGAAGTTTCTGCCTCCAAAGTGGTCAGTCACTGAGCGTGTGTTCTCAGACAGCCTTTGGAGAAGACAACAGAAGAACTTCACTTTGGTTTATTACATCTAATAATTGTAAATGATACTTGAATGTGTGATATATGTATTGTAGCAAAGACGCACCGGGGCTCTCAACTCTGAGAAGACTCGCCAACCAGTTAAGTCTAGACTGGCTTCTCATGTCACTGATGGCCAATGAAAGTCGTAGGAAGTCTCAGAATTAGTAATAACTTTTCTGTCTGACCATCAATGAGGTATAGTTATAAAAATTTAATATTAAGAGGAAGAACAAAGCACCTAATTTTAGGTTTTAGAAAGTGATGGAAATGCTGAGTAGCTAATTAGGACTTAGGATTCAGTGAAAGGACCTGAATGACCAAAGTATTAACTGTCATTGGTAGATGAAATATGCTTTATCCAGACAATGGACTACAAAGTCATCAATTAAAAAAAACAAACACTAATAAAGGATAGCATTTCCAATGTCACAGAAAGGGAGAAAAATTCACTGACAAGGATTTAATTTCATAGATATATTTGAATGAGGAAAAACAAATTGCAGAACAGAGTGATCTCAATCCCTTATACATATGAGAGCTTTCATAGTTTACACCCAAGAGACTGTAACATCATCTAAACTAATCTGTGTCACTTCTGGGAAGAAAAAGTCCTCAGAGCTTATGAGCATAGGTCATTACTCTCATTTTCACTTGAAGTATAAAACGCCAGGCACATAGCAGATAGAGATGAACGACTGCCAGGTAAGTTTCTGCAGCCAGTGAAGTAGTGGGCTGTCGGGGGCTTGGACTGACACTTCTCAGGTTTGCTTGGTAAGGCGGCCATACTGACACACAGCCACCACAAGTGACTTCGAGTTCCAGGGGCATCTTTCTAATGTTATCCTGGGAGTTTGATTCATATCAAATATGGAGATATTCAAATTATGAGTGAGTGTAAACTCTTCATTACATCCTAGAATTCAGAGGATTTTCAGCACAGGTGAGTTTGTAAGTGTGCTTGGTATATATCAAAGATGTGCTCACTTTACTTCTGTTTTATGTTTCACTCTTTGGTGAACCAATAAATAATGGAACAATGATGATAAGATAATCATAATTATGAAAATGATTAAAAAATCGGAGCTATTGGTCATTACTGATACATCTAAAGATAACAGCAAACATATACTTGCATAGGTAATCCATTCATTGTGTCCATTCGAGTTATCCATGTGTACTACAATACCATGGTTATCTGTAGGAAGTGTCAGGAATCATAGGGATGACTATAGGTAAATGACATTACCAAGTGTCACTATCAGCGAGATTTACTGTGGGAATCTGCCCCAAAACATGCCATCAAAATTATTCTGCTTCCATAATTCTTGAATCATACTTAACAAATGGCTATGTGAAGTCTTATATCGAGAACTGTTGTGTTTTGTCCCTGAATACGTGACTGATTGCCGAAGAGAACTTATTTCAGTGGCTGTTGGAGAAGCGATAGAATTCTGCCCGATATAATTGATATAAATCTCCCTAAAAATCTAATATTTCAGGAAAAGGAAAATGGAGCCCTTTGTTCAGGAGTTCAGTGAGCCCTCCTCCCTGACTTAGGCTGAAACCACCTTCTTCTGTTTCTCTGTTTCTCCCTAGAATGCAGCCCCAACAGTACCTGCAGCAGCGTCGAAAATTTGCAGCCGCCTTCTTGGCATTCATTTTCATTTTGGCAGCTGTGGACACTGCGGAAGCAGGGAAGAAAGAGAAACCAGGTAAGCAGTGCAGTTACGAGCACAAACCTCCTCAGTGACTGATGTCCATCTAATCCAGCTACCTGATTTTCGTCCTTTTCCCCTCCCTCCCTCCCCCACCTTTCCTTCCTTCCCTCCTTCTGAGTATTTAGAGGAACCTAAGTGACATCCCCTCCCTTCCCCCCCATCGTAAGTCCTGAAATACAGATGATGACCATTAATGTAATGACCGTATTAACAGCTACTAAGTACAGGAAATGATGAGCAATCAGGTGTTTTACTTATGCTGATGCTCTACCTCAAAAAGGGGCCCGCAAGGAACTTTGGTTTTATCTCATATTAACAAAGGAGGAAACCGAAGCTCAGAGAGCGTGAAGCACCTTCTCCGTGTCACTCCCCACGTCCTAAGGAGGCTGTGGAGCTGGGAGTCGGTTTACATCTGTGACCCACCACATTTACATTGTGCTATTCCATCCACGCGGCAGAGAAAGGAACATCGCCTTCCGCTGAAATGGATAACATGACAACTGCTACTGCTCATACAATATCTTCTCATTTTTAAAATTTATCTGGTTTGACTGTCTTCTCTTTTATAGAAATGTCTGCTTCTAAAAGGAGATGTCAGCAAATCACTTAGCAAGGTCCCTGGCACATAGTAAGAGTTAAGTTAATAGTAGTTCTAGCTTCTTTCTCCCTTTTCCTCTTGGTCATCGATTGAGCCAACTATTCGGCTAACACCTCTCCCGCTCCTACTCTGCTGGATGCTGGAGAGAGAGGTGAGAAGCACAGACCAAGCAGTTAAGGCTCTCAGGAATGAATTTAGTTATACCTAGAAGCTAAAGAGTGCTCTGGGCATTGATTATCTTTCCTTCCTTTCAGAAAAAAAAGTGAAGAAGTCTGACTGTGGAGAATGGCAGTGGAGTGTGTGTGTGCCCACCAGTGGCGACTGCGGGCTGGGCACCCGGGAGGGCACCCGGACCGGAGCGGAGTGTAAGCAGACCATGAAGACCCAGAGATGTAAGATCCCCTGCAACTGGAAAAAGCAGTTTGGAGGTGAGCCCCACCCCTCCTGTCCTACTGATTTCCTCGTCCGCCCTGGGATAATCCTTGCATTCTTCCACCAAATATCTTTTTGAGGCTGACTCTAGTTATTTTAACAAGTTTATTTTATCAGATACAAAATAACCAGGCATCTTGCCTAACCCTGCATTACTCAACTTCAGTACTACTAACGTTTTGGAGTTTTTTTTTGTCCTGGAGAGAGTGCTGTTCTGTGCACTGTAGGATATTTAGGTGTGTCTCTGGCCTCCACCCATCAGCTTCTGGTCGTGCTCCCCACCTCACCAGCTGTGACAACTGAAACTATCTCCAGATGTTGCCACATGTTTCCTGGGGAGTCAAAATAGTCCCTGATTGAGACCCAGTGCCTTACCAACAGGGATGGAAAGTCCACCCTGGAGCCCTCCTAACGGTGTCCGTCCATCCAGCTTCTCTTTCCTTCTCGTTCTAGATTCCTTTGTCTTCCCTTCCCTTTTCTTATTTATTCTCCTCCTTCTCCAGATCTCTGTTACTTTCAGGGCCTCTCTCTCTTTTGCTCCCTCCTGACTCTCCACACCAGTTCATAGATTTACTTACCAAATCGAGCAGGGCTGCTGTAAGCCACGTTTCATAGACTTCCTCTCACTGGCTATTGCCAGTTTCATGTGGACCTCATCTACCTATTTGGGAAGGAGTCTCCCAGCACTTCCAACTTTAAGCCCATTATTGAACACCCAAATTGCCTGTTTTTTTCACATTCTAGACACTTTGTCTTTCTCAGCCATGGTAGAGCATGATGCCCCAGTTTTCTCACTGGTCTACAGAAACGTACTCTGGCCTATAGGCCAGAGAAGGACAACAAACATACATGCTGTATCTTTTTCATTCTCTATAACCTTTGAGGTATGTTTTATGAATGGAGGTAAATTCTATAAAGGCATGGTGAAATTCAGATACATTTGATCTTTAATTATATATGGGTTCCCTAAAGACTTATGTGCAAAGCGTCTTTAAGTTTGTCTTAAAGGTCTTGTGTCTAGAATATACAAAGTACTCTCAAAACTAACAATCCAGTTGGAAAATGGGCAAAAGACATGAACAAACATCTTACCGAAGAGGATATCCAGGTGGCAAATAAACACCCGAAAGGATGTTCCACAGCTTTTCTCCATTAGGGAACTAAAAATGAAAGCCAATGAGATATCGGTGAGATATCACTATATACTACCCTCCTATCAGAATGGATAAAATTAGAAATAACCTCAAATGCTAGCCAGGATGCAGAGAAATTAGATCACCCACGCCTGGGTGACGGGGATGTAAAACGGTACCACCACACTGGGGAAGAGTCAGGCAGCTTTTCATGAAACTAAACTTGTGTTTGCCGTACAGTGCAGTGGTTTCACTCTTAGGCATTTATCCTAGAGAAATGAAAACTTACGCTCGTATAAAAAACCTATACGTGGATGTATATAGCATTTTATTTGTTGTAGCCAAAAGCTGGAAATAACCCAGATATCCTTCAACTGGTGGATGGTTAAAGAAACTGAGGTCCATCCATACCATGCAGTAGTGCTCAGCAATACAAAGAACAGGCTTTCGGGACACACAACTTGGATGGACCTCTAGGAAATTCTGCTGAGTGAAAAAAGCCAACCTTAAAAGGTATATGCTGTATGATTTCACTTATATAACATTATTAAAATGACAAGATTATAGAGATGGAGAATGGGTTCGTAATTGCCAGTGGTTAAGGAGGTGGGAAAGGGAGAAGGTAGCTAAGCTGTGACTAGAAAAGGAAAACCCAAGGGACTCTTGTGTTAGAACTTGCTCGAATATCCATGGTGGGGGTACTCACCCATCTACACATGATAAAGTCGCACAGAACTAAATGTATGCACAAACACATACATGAATGAGTGCCTGTGAAACTGGGGAAACCTAAATGACTTCCATGGAATATCCAAGTCAGTTTCCTGGTTGTGCTGTTGGACTGTAGCTCTGTGTGACAGCACAACTGAGGGAAACTGGGTGCAGGGTCAGTGGGATCTCTCTGTGCTAGTTCTTACCACTGCACGTGAACCGACAATTACTTCACTACAAAAAGTTATAGACAAAAGTGTGTCTTCTTTCATGGCACGCCCAGAGGAACTCAGAGATGTCTCTTTGGTCCTACCCTGCCTTTAGCGGAGTGCAAATACCAGTTCCAGGCCTGGGGAGAGTGTGACCTGAACACAGCCTTGAAGACCAGAACCGGAAGCCTGAAGCGGGCCCTCCACAACGCGGACTGCCAGAAGACGGTCACCATCTCCAAGCCCTGTGGCAAACTGACTAAGCCCAAACCTCAAGGTGGGTTCTTGCCGTTACCACAGTTTTAATGTGAACGGAATGATGGACTCAGGTGGGATCTTCAGATGTGCAGACTCAAATTTTCCAGAAGGAAAACTTGGGTGAATTACCTTCAGAAAGGGATTGAAAAATAAATACATTGAACATCACGTGAGTACTTTTCAGCAGGCAGTTGGTGAATTCAAATTGAAGTCCTCTGCACAGACAGAGGGACTGAAACAGTCTCCTAGCACAAATAAACCACTTAGCAAAACCGCCAGTTAAAACTCTATGCTCTAAATATATAGCTCTGTGTTGGCTATAAATTCCAAGCCCCAAACCAGGACTGCGTCCTGACAGGAGTGAACAAGCTTAGGAAGACCACGAAGCTGAAGGTTTAAAGTCAGGCGTCTCCTAGGTCATCAAGCATTTATCGTTTTTGTGAAATCAGTTAATTTATTTTCCATCTTTCCATTTTCTACCACCTGGTAAGTTCTGTATTTCTTATATTTCTTTCGGAGCCTTTCTATTTGTTTAGTTAGATTAACTTATTCAGTACATTTATCATGGAACTTCAGAATTATGTGGAGCTCTCTTTCTAGTCATTCCCAAAAAGTCAGACTCTGCTCTTATGCTGGAGAAAGTCAGCCAAACAATATCATGGCCATGGTTTCATAAAAATAGAATCCCAGCTGAGGGAAGACAAGAAGGCAACAAATTCTTTTATTTCACGGTTGTATAGTCTCAGTTAAATCCCCCAAAATTAAAATGTTGAAGTCCTAACCCTCAATACCTCAGAATGTGATTATATTTGGAGACAGGGCCTTTAAAGAGGTAATTAAAAGTTAAAGGAAGTCATATGGGTGGGCCCTAATGCAATATGGCTGGCATGTAAGAAGAGGAGTTTAGGACACAGACAAACACGGAAGGAAGACCATGTGAAGACACAGGGAGAAGATAACCATCTACAAGCCGAGGAGAGAGACCTCAGAAGAAGCCACCCCCAGCAAATGAATACCGTGGGCCTCAGTGAACTCTAAATTAAAACATCTCTTTGGCCTCTGTTTATACTTGAGCTCTGAAATGGACCTGAAAACTCATACTGGCCAGGTTAATTATAAGTAGAAACCCAGAAAAATGAACATGAAGTCCATAATAAATGAAAATAGGAAAAGAAAATCCCCAGCAACTGGGGAGGATTGGCTGACTTGCTGCTAATGGTTAGAATGGGCTCATTTCACAGGGAGTTGTCCATAGAAATGGTTACCTTCAACTTCAGGATGGCCAGATGCAGGCTAGACCTGCAGGTGCACATCTAGGATTCAGGCTGCCCCTTACAGGTCAGGGAAATCTCTGCGGCTTGTAGTGTGTATTTGGAAGGCATGACATGGGGGTGGGGTCCTTGCACTGAATTCCTTTGCCAGCTGTACACATGTCACTTGTCTGGAGACAAATACACAGATCTAATGAAAAGTAGTAGCCTCATCTCTTCAGTGAGATATTCCCCAAACTGGAAGAACATCAGAGATACAGTTTCCAAACTGATTGATTTTTAACCCAGTCAGAAAACCAAAATATTCAGCATAAATATAGAGTCAAAAAGAAAAGGGATTGAAGATGTCTCTGTGTTCCAGCCCAGTGATTCACAACCTGGGATACATGCTGGAATTTTCAATTGGAACTTATAAAAATCCTGGTGTCCAGGCATAAACCAGACCAACTAAATCAGCATCAGTAGTTTTGAAAATTAAAATATTCCTTAGGAGATTTCAGTATCAGCCAAAATTGAGAATTACTGCTCTCGTGGGAAATTCAGAGACCACACATACACAGGTGCACATACATACACACACACACGCTCAAGCACACCTGCTGTCCCTGTTCTCTCGGGGGATAAGAGAAACTGCAGCTTAATGGCTGGGGAGGAAAAAAATGGAGCAGGATTAGGTGGTGGATGGTGGTGGGGCTAGGTGTATATGGAAAATGTTGAAGAGTTCGGATTAAGTCAAAGTGGGGACATGATTAAGAAAGACCCCTCAGGATACTTGGTGAATACATTAAATGAGTTCCTTTTTTAACTGGACTGGTGAATAGTTCACTCTTTTACGTTTTCCATCCAGTGGCATGTAAGGAAGGTTAGAAGTTAGGTTCAGGCTTTACCTTGAAAAATGGTAGTAAGCATATATCAAGTGGGTAGAGACATTCTGTAATTCTTTATATGTCAAAATTAAGGTGTGTAATTCATTGGAAATGGGGTAAGTGAGTTCTGTGTTTCACAGAACTGCCAGTTATGCACTTTGTAGATCATTAAAATGTAGCCTTCTGTTTGTGCATAACATGCCTGTGTTAAAACTAACCAGTCTTTTCCCTCTCAACAACGGAGGTTCTACGGATGCCGTTTTGGCACCAGGAACTCTGCACAAAGAAAAATCTTTACTACGAGTTGAGCTAGGGAGAGGTGTCAGATAGAAGGTTTTCTTCATGGGATTCACACACACTTTCCAGGACATTCTTTTTCTTGGTTTAAGTAAAATGTCCAAATAGAATATGTGGGTTGTGTATATTTTTATACTGTTTTTCTCAAATAGCCATGAGTGGACATTCTGGCTTTCCCTTTGTGAAGTTCTACACTTAAGAGAGCTCATTTAATTCTCATCAATGGAAAAACAAGTAATAATGAAAGGGAATCTCTGCTATCATTAGTATTGTTCTGTTTCTACTCTTGCCCTTTGCTATAGGTGTTTTACAAATATTATCTTATAAAATTCCATATATCCTTGAAAGTAGGTATTATTATGAGAGAGGTTTTAGTCATCCATTTCTAAATTATATACCCAGAAGAGGAGAGAATATTGGAACTCTTACGTAGACATAAGAATTGAAAGATGCAAAGTTGGAATGTAGCTTTCCTGGGGTGGGAACGGATTGCTCTGGGGATGGTCACTGATTGACTAAAAGACTGTAATTAGAATTTGCTTAATTGCTGCCAGAATCTGGCAGGGATAGATTGGTGAGAAATTATGTTGGACACTTGAAGTTTTCATTTCTTAGGAAAAGAGATTGCGAGTATTAATGGAAGTTTTTAATTAAGAAAATCCTATATCTGTCAGAGTTTTTAGTTGCAGCAAGATCTAGATTAGCTAATGAAGCAGAAAGGGGTTGATTGAGGATGTCATGCAGCTCACAGAATCTCCAGAAGGGCCAGAGAATTTGACTAGGACCTAGCAAGTTGGTAGGATGGGCCCATCTGAAGCGGAGCTGTGGTCCTAAGGAGTGTTGTGAAGCTCCTTTTAATACCAACAGGCCAGCTTTGCATGCATATCTGTTTCCAAGTTTGTCTCACAGAAGGTTATTCTCAAATGGTTTCCAGGACAGGCAGGGGCGGGAGCACATGGATGGATGTCTACATTACAGGTGGTCTAGGCAACAGTGTTAGTCCCTCCTGCTGTCCTGTCCACCAATTCATGCTCTGCTGTTACCAAATCCTTGTTAAATTTCCGTGCTCACCATAACCCCAATCCCTTAGATTTCTTCCCAGCTACTTCTAGAAGTTTTGCCATGTTGCTGCTTTTTTTTTTTCTTTTGGATCACACCTAGCCCTCTCAGGTTTGACAATTTATTTTTAAAGATAAAAAGAAAAGCAACTTTTTAAGTGAGAGACTCAGCTGTGTGCAGGACACAGCATTTGGCAGCTGATTATTAAATGTGAAAGAGGGTCAGTAAAGGGATATCCCCAGCATTCTCAATTCTCTCCCGCTACATAGGTTCTTTTGTTAGTTCTTTTAAAGGTAAAAGAGGCTCCCCTACATGTCTTTCTATTTTCTGGGCTCTGACATCCCTTGGTAATGAGCAGGGCAACACCCTGTGATGAGCTTTGCTGGACTGAGAGATTTTAACTGTGCTGGGAGAGGTGAACGCACAGACTCCCACTGTAGGCCAGCCTGGGATGGGATCCCTCCCCCTGTGACCCACAGTGGGGTTGATGGCTGCTGCCCTTGGATTTGACCAGAAAGAGGCAGCCTAGGGTATCTTACGGGACTTCTGTTCTTCTTGATCAGAGGGAAACACTCATTCAGTTTGGCCTCAAGGTTTTCATTTCTTTTTTACTCTGTTTGAGGAAATCTTTGAACATCTGTATTTAACTTTCCATCTATGATACTGTACTTGAAGCAAGAAGATCTAATTCTGCCCCTTCCTTATTAGAATATCTGTTTCATCTTCTGTAAACAAAAGTCTACAGTGAATATCTCACAGCACTGTTGTAAAGATGAAGTAACTTACATAAAAATGCTTGATAAATGTGCAGTATTCTAAAGACCATTTCCTTCCTTCCAAATGGAGATGAGTGTTTCCCTCAGCATCTTTTCAGGCAAAAAAATTATAGTGATTACAATAATACTAATTATAGTTAATATTTCTTGAGAGCCTAGTAGGTTTTGATTACAGTTGAGTACATTGCTCATATGCTGTGTCACTGAATAGTCACAAGACTCTGTGAAATAGTTACTATGATTATCCCTCCTTTTACATATAAGGAAACTGAGGCTCAGAGATGCCTGATGTAAAGTGATACAGCTAATAAGCAGAGGAGCCAGGACTTGAATGCAAGGCAGTCTGACTCTAGATCTCCTGCATTATGCACAGCTCCTACCCCTGTATATTCAACACTGGTAGCTCCGTTTCTTATCTAAAAAAGATAAGAATTTCAGACCCATTTATTCTTCCTAGAATCCCTCTTTTATCATGGCTTCCCATCAGCCCCAGGTCCTGGCTCCTTAGCAGGACATGCTGCTCATGTATCATCCTATTTGGCTTTTGCTGGATCCCTGCTCCAGACGTTGCCGTGTACTCTGCCCCAGCCACACCAAACTCCCGGAGGTGGCTTAATGGGCCATGATTTCTCATATGTCCATTTCTCTGCACCTGTGGTTCTAGAAACCTGGAACCCATTCTCCTTCTTCTATACCTCCTACATTCCATTCTGTAAAACCCAGCTTATTCATTCAACAAATATTCTGGAGTGGGTGCTATAGGTTAGAGTTAGCATGAGGTATAAATCAATGACCTCTATGGACCTCTAGTGCAATAGGAGAAGCCCGAGAATGAATTCCAATGTCCTGCACAGAGTGACAAATGCTATGAAAGAGAGAAGCATCCGGTGCTTTGGCATTATTTCCAATTTTCTTGTTTATTTCTAAAATCTATGAAAAGCCTACAATGGAGCAGGTGGTACTGCTACGTTCTAGTGGTGGGTAGATAATAGTGACCAAAATAAATAACTAATAATTAAAATAAGAACTACATATTGGGGTAAGTAGTCTTAAAATCTAAAGAGCCAAGTGTTCGCGGGACTAAGAGGAGGAGGGGCCAAGTTAGAGTGACCAGGGAAAGCTTCCTTTGAGAGGCAACTTCTGAACTTGGACTAGAAGACAGAGAAGCAGCTAGCCGTACTAGTGTTCTAAATGAAACATGGGGAAGTTCAAAGTCCTTGAGGCCAAAAAGAGCTTGTTTTGTTCAAAAATTAGAAAAGAGATCAGTGTGAACACTTGCCAGACTTCCCTTCCCAAGCCTGGAGTGGCTGCGTTCTCTCCGACGGCTGACTTCTCTGTATTCATCCATCCTCCACAGTGAGTGCACATCTGCCTTGCCCCACACTGACCCTCTCGAGGTCAGGAGCCACAACCCATTCACCTCTGTGAGTTACTGACCCTAGTCTGTGCGAGGAGCTCAACAAATAGTACTGACATGAGGAATGAATGAATGATGTGTCCAGGTCTGGCTACACTATCCTGGTCTGGCTCACTAGAGCACATCATTCATTCACTGGCTACAAAAAAAAAAAAATGTGCAGAGAGATCACAGGTAAAGCACAGCGCACTCACCTGGAAGAAGAGCCACCTGGGTGTTTTACTTCCATCCTTATTAACGAATTTTTAGTTCTAATTGTCGTGACAGATGTTAGAACCAGGAACTATAAATATTTGCAGGGTTTACTTCACACTGTGTATCTGCCTTCATCTCCCTTGGTAAATTCCACGCTCAGAGGCTCATCAGCTGTGCACACACAAAGCAGATATATAATAGTCAGTATTAAGGAAGGCTGCATAATAGAGCATTCTTCACACTAATTAGTTACTGAGCGGAGGGATCGTCTTTTTTCCCCCCTGAAGCTTCTACATTGCTCCCTACTAACTTCTGGATTGAGAACTTCTGCTTTGTGTTTTAGGTTGGAGCAATTGTCATCAGCATTTCTTAAGCATCATAAAAGTAGCTGCAATTTATTGAGTATTTTCTATGTGACAGGCATTATACTAAGCCCTTAGCATGCGCTGTCTCACTTGATGCCCACGGCAGCCCCAAGGAGCTTGGGTCGTGTTTTACAAATGAGGACGCTAAGGTTGCAGCTTGCACAAGGTCACCCAGCCAAAGGGGTCAGGCTTGAACTTCAGGCCAGGACAGTCTGTGTCCACAGTTCTTTCTGTTAGACCAATGCTTCCAAAACTCAGTGCTTCCTATGAGATCTCTTTGGGTATTCTAAAATAAATGAATAATTTTGGTTTTCGCTTTAATGATAATTCTAAAACATTAATATAAGTGTGTTTAGGGTCATTTACCATTGATTGAGTGGTGTCAGATAATTTCTGACTCAAGCGTGTCTTTGTGTAACAATTGCATGAAGGCACATGATAAAATTTTGTGCTGCATTTCTCAAGCTGCAGTCCTTGAGAGCCTGAATTCCTCCAGAGTAAGACACAGTACTGCAGTGCATCCATTACACTTAGTGTCCTCCCAGGCTCAACCCTGGGCTGGATTCAGGACTGCCTCCTCTCCACTGTGAGATTCACAGAGATGCTATTCATAGGATCCAAGGCACTGGTGTCCTGGTAACAAACGCTGCCGGCGGAGACACTGTGCAGCGAGCGTCCCAGTGACTCCAGCTGGCTTTGCCCTGATGCACAGCCTTCAGGAACCTCCAGGGAAATCAAAGCCGGCTGGTTGTTGCTCAGTGCACAGAGGCAGGGAAAAGAGAAAAAGACTTTTTCTAGAGGAATAAACAGTATTTGCAGAAGAGCTCTTCAGAAATCCAAAGAGCAAGAAGCTGGTAAAGATCTTCCTGGTGTCCTACTGCTGGGGCACACTGGGGCCCAGGCCCATAGCTGTTTACTGTAGGTTCACACACACTCACAGCACTCGCTCCTGCAAGGTGAAAATAATTTCAGGAATTATTTTTATTCTACAGAAGACATAAAAACTTTATTTTCAGATCTTGCCCAGATGCACAAGAGGAATCAATTAAGCTGCTGTGAAGGCTGTGGTCTAAAAAATGAAGAGAAATCCAGGAAAATGTCTTTAGATCTAACCTTTGCTGCTGCTGTGGACAGAGCATTGGGTGCCTGGGGGTGGGAGGAATCCTGCGGCGGGGAAGTGGAGCTCCCCTGCTTGACTCTGGGGGACAAGGGTAGAGACAGGTGAGTGGATTAATGCCGAGAGCTCACAACCCTAGAATATGCAGTACCAAAGTCATATATTTAAATGATGTCTTTTAAAATCTAGGGGACAAATTTTTCAAAAATAACAATAAGCTCACATGTATTTTGCATCTTCACAACTAATGAGGTTGACCTGAAGGATATATAAAAATGAAAGTGTGAAATTTTGCTCACTGAAGTATTAGTTTGCTAGTGCTGCTGTAACAAGGTTCCATAGACTGGGCAGCTTAAACAGCACAAACTTATTTTCTCACAATTCTGGAGGCTTGAAGTCTGAGATCAAGGTTTCGGCAGGGTTGATTCCTTCTGAACGCCATGAGGGAGGGATCTGTTCCAGGCCTCTTTCCTTGGCTCACAGACGGTCGTCCTCTCCTGGTGTCTTCACATCGTCTTCCCTCTGTGCGAGTCTGTGTCCAAACTTCCTCTTCTTACAAGGACATCAGTCACACTGGACTAGGGCCTGCTCTAATGACCTCATTTTAATTTGATTACCTCTGTAAAGGCCCCGTCTCCAAATACGTTCACATGCTGAGGTGTTGGAATTAGGAATTTAACATGAATTTTCGTAGGGGACATAACAACTAATACATGGACCGAAAGAGAAAAATTCATTTTGGAGCAAGTAAAAAGTGATTTATGGAGCTGCACTTAATGAAATTTTAAATATTCTGGAGTTCAAGCTTTTCCCCTTTTCTATAAATCATAATTTGAATTTCCAGTAGCACCAGTCATATAACATTAAGGATCAGATATGATAATAGAAAAATAATAATGTGCTAGTTGGGAACTACCTATGGTTTACAATGATGTATTTCATTTCTAACTTACACTACAATATAATTTATAATATTTTATAGTAAGATAAATTTTCTACCTATGCCCTCATTATTGTAGAAACAGGCTTTTAAACATTTCAATATCGTATCAGAAATAAATGTTCTTTTTTCTGCATTTGATGCAGAAAAAGTCAGTGTGGGGAGGTCACTGTCAAGGAGTGTAAGGTCTTGAGAGTGGCCTGTGGACTGAGGAAGGGGAAGACACTTTTGCTGAACAGAAGAAACCTAAACATTCATTCCCCACCTATGGCTTTGGGTGTGTGTGTTACACGTGCATTTAAGTGTATCACTCTATTTTAGTTGACTTTGAGGGTTCTTCAAAATAACTAGGAGACATGGGAATGGAGTTAGGGGCTGGCAGTATCACCAAGTGTGACAAGCATGTAGTGACTGCCAAGCCACACACACACGCACACCCGAGTCTCTAACACAGGTATCAGAATTGCGTGCTATTGCACCTGCAAATACACAGGCATAATTGCACCCACATTCTCAAAGCTACTTATATAAAGTTATATATTCTTTGCAGAGTTTCGCTTGCTTTAGTTATATTTGCCTCTCTTCCATTTTATTTAGTACTTTAAAACTTTTTTTTTTTTTGCCAAAGGTGAAAAAGATAAAATGTAGCAGCTGAATATGAATGCAAACACACACACACACAGACACATGCATAGCTTTCTGGTTTCTTTCTGCAACTATATTCAAGTGCAAAGGCCGTGGATTAAAGGACGTACAGATGAAGCACCTCTGATTCCCTTCTTCACTGCTCTTCTCTCTTGTGACTCTCAGAGGAAAAATCCACCAAAGATTTCAGTTGTTTTTACATTTCCAATCACATGAGTAGATGTAGCTATTACATAAGGAAGATGTAAATGTGCCGAGATAAAAACAGGTTTGATTGGTGACTGTCTCCCTGGTACACACACATATAGGTCAGATCAGGGAGGGACCTCGACACACTCATGCAAATGTGTATCCGAAAGCACCTCCTAAAAGGGACTCCTCCTTGATGGTTGGAGAAACCAGTGGTTGTCTCCACTGCTTCACTTAAAGAAAGGGAAACGGAGAGACAGGAGGGAAAAGCGGCTGAAAGGCTGCGGAGAGGAGTCTCTGGGTGGAGGGAGTAGAGCTTAGTCTACTGATACAGGGAGCGTTGCTTTGGAAAATAACTGACGTGCTTAGGGACTTTTACCAAACTTGCTCTGCGTGGTTGATGAAATAATTTCCTCATCTCCACTAAACTGACAGTTAAGTCCACATTACTCACCAGCACTTTCATAGCTGAACTTTCTATTTTGACGCGATGCAGTTGTGCTGAGTCACCTCCCAAAGTAAATGGGGGCAAAACAGAGGTGCCGCAAAGGGTCCAGATATATTTAGTTTGTATAGGATCTTTAATGCCCTTGATATCAGAGAGCAAACTTGTGTAGAAGGGCAGATAATTGAGAGGTATTGTTATGAAACAGAGGTGATGAGCAAAAATGAAGGTGGACATGAGGGAAAGAATAGGTATCCCACACGTGGGCAGCACAGAGGAGAAGCCCGGTGCCGGCAGGTACATATGTATGTAGGTACATATGTATTCCATACATAATCCTAGAAGTAAATGCACTGAGTCCATAAAAGAGGAAATGAAGCGAGGGGTATTACAAAATAAGAAATTGAAAAAGAAACAACAAATTACTCCACAGAGGTGGGACTGAATTATATCTGAGAATAATGTATTATGAAAAAATTTAAATGATTATACTTTGTATTTTTAAATATATAGAAATTTCTTCCTGTATTGTGTCACTTAATATATGCTACGTCAATTTAAACCAAAATACTGGGAAATTTAATGAATGGCACCATGCTAGGAAGCCTAGTACCTGGAATCCTGGTGGATCACTGAGTTGTACATTGACAATTCAGCCAGCCTTATTATCAGTTCTGAGACACAGCTGGCATAGTGCAGGAATTAGATATTTCCAGGACACTAGGCAACGAATGAGGTCCTTTAAATAGGTTCAAGAAGCATTAAAAGGGTGTTGGTGGTATCCAGACTTCTGGATTTATTTACACTGTGATTTTACTGTTTGACAGTAATCTGATCCTTTTCCTCCACTCAGTTTCCATGATTTATTGAACAAGTCTCCACAGGTTAGTTAACTTTAGGGCTCTCTGTGGCACACCTCCCTCTGTCCTTGTCCTCTGGCACTCTTGACCTCTGAATCTTCAGAGTGTCCATAGCTTCCTCATATAGGAATTCCACTTCTTAGAAGGCATACATCTCCTTCCTATTCTAATCAATAGTTCTTCCCATTGGTTTAATGACCCAAAGCCATTTTATTTGAATCAGTAGCAAACAAGTTGACTTGCTTTAGTTAAGTACTCAAATAATTTCATCTCTTAATTCTCTTTTTATATTCTGTATATACACAACAGGTCATCAGAAAAAAAGAAATCAAACCAAGACATTTTGCTAAGAAAATGACATAAGCTTATTTCAGAATTTTCAACTCTTCTGCATCTTACAATAACATCTCTCAAGATCTTAAAAAAAAATTAAATTGATGTCTTTCTTTCAGTGCCCACTCACAACCTTATTTCTTGCAGATTTCCCAAATACTGGAAATGGGAGTGAGTGTTTACTTATACCAACCACATGGCAATCCTATTTCTAAAAGGGCCTGTGAGTAGATGGAAAAGAAGTGATGCATCCTGTTTGGTTATCTGCCTTTTGAGAATGAGTTTACTGTGACGGACTCTTATATAAGTTGCTGATAAAAATTTAAATTGGTACTTCCTTTCAAGAAAGAAGTATGTCAATACATACCTGGAGCTTTAAAATCCTGTCCTTTGATCCAGCAGATCCTCTTCTAATCATATACAGTAGGACAAAACTTAAATATGCAATGATTTGTCTGCAAAAATACACATTGAATCATTATTTATAGTAATAAAAAGTGAGAGCATGCCAGCTGACCAACAAAAGAAGAAGGGTTACAAAAAATAAGGGCCTGAATGTCATAAAGGAATACTTCTTGGTCATGTTTCAAAGTGTATGCAGTGGCATGAAAAATAACACAGTAGAACTTTTATACTTTATCAACTGTCAACATGTTCCTAGTTAAGGTATATATTATATATATATATATATATATATAGAAAGGAAACGTGAATAGAATCTGTTGCTAAAAATGTCATCTCTATATTGTAAATCCATGGGTAATTTCTTTACCATATGTTTCTTTATTTTCTATATAAGCTGTTATTACTTTTAAAACTGGATAGTAATTAATATTTTTTTAAGAAGAATGAAATAATTCAGAGAGGAGAAACCCTCTCTTCGCTTCAGCTAAATCTACTATAGACATACTTTTTCTCCTACTAATTCATTCTCTTCCACATCATGCATCTGTGATGTAGCAAAAGAAACAGGCATTGAAGCCATAAAAATAGCTGCTGTATACCCGTGATTTTTAATATAAATACACTTACAGAGTACTTCACAATTTTGAAAGACTCTCACGTAAAGCAGTCTTGAAAACACCACTTGTAATGTGAACTCTATGGGAGCAGAATTTTGTCTTGTTTGACATTATTTCCCAGCATCTAGAACAGCGCCTGATATGTAGTGGGTGTAGAGTGTATATTTGCTGTATTTGTTTTTCATGCAGTAGTAGCAAAATGGGATCTCAAAGGTCATAATCTCATGTGATGTTCATGATGGCCCTCTGAGCAGGATATACCAGGTTTTATGGTCCCCAGTTTACAGGAAACACATGCAGAATGATTGGTTTGCCCAAGATCACACAGCTGGTAAGTGGCCGACATCAATTAGAACCAATTCTCTAGGTGAAGACTTCTCTTTACTATCAGTAGTTGCTGTGCATTGAAAGAAAGAATTTTCTTGGCTAAATTTTGAGTTTTCTACATAGCTTACACTTTGGTGGCCATTATAATACTAGAGATAAGTGCCCTAATAGGGAAAATAAAGGTAATAGGCTTCCAGCTCAGACCAAGAGGTCAACAAATGAGAAATAGTGTCAAAAATACCAAGTACCTGAATAACGGGCAGCATTAACAAGATGGAGGTGGCAGTGGAAGCGTGGGGTTGATGGTCTGAAGACTGGGTTTGAAGGCCAAAGACTAAGAGAGAAAAAGAATGATGCTCATGCGTAACTGAAATAAGCATAAGTGTAGAGATTCAAGCAAAAGGAGTGATTTGAACAACGGGCATCAGATAAGCACAAAATAAGACCATTAGGCATTTACTAGAGATGTGATGATGAATGGAAGCAGTGCTGTGTTACGTGAGGAGGTCAAAGAGTCAGGGAATGGCCTCTCATCTGACTGTCCTTTTGGATCATTGTAGACCTTGAGGAATCACTGACACTCTTTTGGCCTCTATTTCTTCACCAGTTACATAGCAGATATGGATTAAGTTCTTTCCAGATCACAGACTCCATGATACTAATTAAAAACCCTCATGTAGACTGGGTAAAGCTTGAGAAGTTGTTTATAAGTTTTTGAGGCCACAGAGACAAGTAGTGACAAAGCTCATTTTGTTTGACAGAACAATGTTCATAAAAGTCACCCAGAAAAATGCTTTTGATTGGAAGCAATTTTACTGACCCAATTTTCTTCTTTATTCTCAAATTTGAACAATTTGCTATGTGAGCAATCAAACTAACTTTATGCAAATGCAGGTTCTTCCTTCTTTCCACTGTTTTTTACTGAAGACTCCTCATTTTTCTATTTAGATTGAACCCAGGGTGGACTTAAGGTCTGTCGTGTGTCAAAGGAATGCCATGATGATTTGCCGGTTGCATCAGAAAAATAAATTGATTGACATTGTACAGATTAAATGGTTGATATCTTGGTATTTAGCAAGTTGTTAATTGATGAATATAAAATAAATGTCAGACTCAGGTAATAGAGAGAGGATGTGCTCTTGCCTGCACCAACAAGAACTGGGGAGAGATTCCCATTCCCAAAATGCTCCCTGAAATGAATGACCTATGCTAGTTAGATAAAATAGTGTCTAGTGTTCAGAATAACTTTCATTGTTTTGAAATAAAATTTTACAAACTCCTAATCAGTATGGGGATCCATTTACTAGCCAAAATATGCAAACTGTTGCCCCAACCACCAGCTCTACTGGAGAGCTAGAGGACTATAATTACTGAGAATTCCCCAGTAAGGGCTTTGGAGAATATGAGACAAGGGAAATCAGAGTTTTATTCCAGTTGGCATCCTGGATTATTCCCTGAGGATACCATTTTAATATACAGCTGTTGCTTAAAATGTCAGCCAAAGACTAGGAATTATTAAATGTTCAGACACTGACTATTTATTCCTAAATTAAACATAAAACCTTCTTTGACCTTACAGTCATCTCACCTTTCATGGGTTAAGAGAAGGAGACATTTATAATGACAAGTAAAAACAGAGTAAAAGATTGTTTCTTCAGTATAGAGGGCGGAAAGCTGGGGATATACATGAACAAAATGAATACTTGGGAGCAGCAATTTAGCAAAATTTTAGCAACTCCTGACCTAATTGCACCCTTGAAGCTTGAGTAAAAGAAGCTCAGGACAATGACTCTGTACACAAATACTACTTCCCCTAATATATAATGGACGTTGGAACTTATCTGAAGAGGTGGTGAGGGTAAGAATGGAAAACTTCAAGCTCTGCTTAAGTGTAAGCTAGGTTTTGTATAACATTTGTGGTGAATGTCATGTCCCCTCTCATCATAAGCCTTATGACCCTCTTGAGCACCCACCTGCCCTATGATCCCTAATCCCTACTGGCCATTGTTTTCATCCCAGTATTGCTCTGTTGCTTAGCACATTCAATGACCCGCTTAGTCCAAATGTCTTGGTGATGACCAAGTATATTAATTTTACAGAGAAATTACCTCTTGTTCTTAGTCTATTATCACTAAGTTATCATTATCACACTAATGATAACTGCTAACCTTTATTGGCACATGTTATATATAGTCTGTGTTCTGTTCTCAGTGGATTTTATACAACTCATTTAACTTGGATTTTCATATGCCCATTCACAAGTGAGGAATCTGAGACCCAGATACATGAATTAACTTTCTCAGAGTCTCATAGTAACTTAGTGATGGAGCCAGAATTTAAACTCCAGCCCTTAACCCACACGTTTCTGCCACTATCATGGACTGAGTGGAGGAAGTATCTTAGAAACATTTAGCAATATACTTCACTTGCTAGGCAGGTGATGCTGACTGTTCTTATCTTTGGAGCTAAAGTTGACAAGCCCTATTTTATACTGCATTCTCCTTAGGAAAAGGGAGATGGCAAGATGATTGAGTGGAAAAGGATAAAGTCTTTTGATTTGAATTCTCATGGTTTTACTTACCTGGCTTATCCCACGTTGGTACATTCCATTTGCTTCATCCAAGGCTAGGAGTCTCTGTAGGGTCAAAGCTGTGTGTTTGGTAGGTTCATAGGTGGTTCACATATATTAATAGCTGGCCAAGTGTATAAGCAGAGAACAGATCAGGAGTGGAAGCACTCTGAAATTGTTTGCCAGAAAAAAGGCTTATCAACAGTCCCACAGAGAGGGAATGTGGGAGGTGAAGGGCTAAGCAAAGCTTTGTAGCTCTCCACTGAGCACTGACCTGGCTTATTCTCTCAGAGATGCCTGCTGTGTTTCTATTTCCTAAGTACCTTCAGGCAGTATGTTGTTTATCAAACGGGGGCAACCAATGAGATAACAGGCATTTATAGGTGTTCACACACAGAGGTAGGCTGCATTACTCCTGCCTCTTCCCATAGGCATCCTCCTGGCAACAGCAGACACAAACACACACACACACACACACACACACACACACACACACACACACACACACACACCCCTGTCTATATATCTAATCATTTCATTCCTGGCCATTTATAAGAAAAGTGGCTCCCTCCCCCATGCTTACTAATGCAATGCTTTTTTTTTCTTCTTCTTAATCACAGCAGAATCTAAGAAGAAGAAAAAGGAAGGCAAGAAACAGGAGAAGATGCTGGACTAAAAGCTGCCACCTTCCGTGGAACATGAAAAGGACATCAGCAAACAGGATCAGTTAACTATTGCATTTATATCTACCGTAGGCTTTTTATTCAAAAATTATCTATAGCTTAAATATACAATAGGCAGAAACGAAAAGAAAAATTTCGTAGTAGCATTTTTTTTAAATGTATACCATAGTACGACTAGGGGCTTATAATAAAGGACTATAATCCTATTTAGAAAGTTGACTTATAGTACATGATAAATGATAGAAAATTGAGGTAAGTTTTTTGAAGTTACGTGATATTTTACATTTAAAATCTTTTTTTTTTTACATTTTTTTCTTTTGTCAGCAATTTAAATGTTATGACTATGTAAACTACTTCTCTTGTTAGGTTATTTTTTCACCTAGACTTTTTTTTCCCAATTGAGAAAAATACATACTAAACAAAGCAGCAATAAAATATGATCATTCTATTTGAGGAAAATATCTTGTTTTCTGCCAGTGGATTAAAAAATTTTTTTTAGTCAGCAAAATGAGGGGAGGGGGTTAGAGCATGCCCTAGTTCAATGTTAACTTTTTTTTTTAAGAAAAGTATTAAAACATGAAATTATTTCACTTTGGCAGAAATATTTGTTTTCTTGATGAAATTATTTTTCCATCTGAGGAAAAAAAAAGAGTAGGAGAATAAATCAAGGTGATGCTAAAAAAGGTGCTTTTGTGTGAAGTAATTTGATATTGTAACCCTTTCCCTTTATCACCTACGCTCCCCCAGCCAACCTGTTAGCCGTAAAAGTTGATCATATAAACTAATTAAATCACTCGTGGGCACAAATGTTACAGATTTTATACAGGTGTAGCTGTAGCTGCAGATGTAGATCTATAACTGTGAGTTTTCCAACTTTCTATCAGTATATAACAGGTAGTCTGGTGCCACTAAATTGAACAAAAGTTCCAAAGTGGTCTAGGGTTTGGTGGAATAGAAAAATGTTCTTCTCTTGAGTAGGTTTGGGCTTGCATAGTTCAAATCAGTAACATCATGCAAGGTAGCTTGTACTTGGTTTCAATAAAACAAGAATTCCTACTCTTGTTATCTGCCATGTGAGTGACACAGACTATCTGTACAACTAACTCCCTTATCTGCTGGGCTGTAAGCACAGTCTTTAAGTAAATAAGTCTGTGTGTCTATTATTCAGAGAAATAATATCTCAGAAGTCAACCGGGATTAGCCTCAAAGTATTTCTTTTGAAAAAGCCACCTCTAATTTTAAAGTGATAAGACCCAATAAACAAGCATTTATCTACCGAGATAACGCTTAAGTCCACTTTCAGAAATTATGGTGTCAACATACCTAGGGCTAACCTTAAAATAATTACAAACTGGTCTAATGATGCGGCCAAAGTGTCTTTAAAGCTAAACTAGTTTTGCCATCTGGCTGAAGACTCTGCCTGAGCTAGGAATGTTGAGGGGGTCCCTATCTCCCCACCAAGTCAAAGCCAACTGCTAATGGGGGGATATAAACAGGGATGGACTTTTGGGCACATATACGGAACAGTCTGTGGATTGGTGCTTAATAAAAGCAGAGTACCTTGTAAAAATGCAAATGGCAAAAACATGAATGGTGATTGCAGTTCTTTCACAAGTGAACCTTAACAAGAGAAAAGTACTCACAGGGACAGATGGAGGAGATGAAAGCAGGCTTGACTGGGTTTTTTGCCAGCAACACCCTGTAAGGACAGGGATGGTGGAAAAGCCTTCAGCATATTTTGTTAGCCTCTCACCTAATATTGCTCCTCCATCATCATTTAGCCAAAACAGCTGCCCATGAATCAGTAATGAGCTAAGGTAAACTAGAACAAAATCTCCTGAAGGGAAAAACAGTTCTGTAAATTATCATGCCCCCTTTATTCACAGGGCATGGCAGGAAGCCAGGGGTTCTCCGCTGTGTGGAGGATGATTCCTAGCAAACCATATAAATAAGTCCCTGATTCTCTGTTAAAGCAAGGGTTGGAATGCTAATCTCCACTGCAGAGGGTATGAAATTAAAGTCTCAAGAATTATTCTACCCCAGCCCCAGTTTTAAACACCTTGCAAAACCTCACGGGAGTATTGAAAATATAAATACAAAAGAACAGGCTCCAAAAATCACTGACTCTCACAAGCAGGGAGAAAGAAAAGACCATCTTCACTTTTTTCAGAGTGCCCCAGCTAACTCTCTTCCCAATCATACTGAGTTTTATGAAATTTGCCCTAGTGTTCTTTAAGCCTTGAGGAAGTCAGCTGTGTTTCCTTAAACGACCTTAAACTGAAGACAAGCTCTCCTTCCAATCATCAAAAACAATCCTTCACTGACCAGAACATGTCCTTATTCAGCTCAGTGATTGCATCCTCCGCACTTGGACTCGGGTAGACTTTCTGATTTATCCTGAACGGGTGCATACTATCACACTCTATTCCGGGAATGACATTGTAATGTCTTGTTGACTTTGCAGAAGTCCAAACAGATTTTAATGCTCTGAATAGTTAACCGTTGTGTGGGTGGAAGGATGTGGGCATAAAAAAAATCATAATTTCATTTGTGGGTCCTTGACCATAAGAAGCCTTATTTGAGGAAAGAGAGGCTACAGTCATTTTCCCACTAAGAAGACAGATACTTCTTTAGGATTAAGAGAGACACACTATTTTCCATAATGTGTAACTCTTGACTCCATACTTCTGAAAGTCTTAATTGTTTTACAACTTCTTTAAATGAAAAAACAGAGGTAAATATGCTGTAGGAGGTACTGGATGAGACAATAGAAAATACTGTTCTTGAGTTGCTTTAAAATAGTTCCAAAACATAAACATTTGAATTTTATTAACCTTTGGTCATGGGATTTTCTAATGGAGGGAGGCAAAGGGTTTCTTCTCATTAATCTTCTTCAGAAGTAATAAGGCAGATCAACATCCTTGGCTGTGGGATATCAAAGGATTCAATCCCTCCCGCCCCCTTTTTTTGGCTGGCTTCCTTTTAATTTAATTAGTTTTAATCCTTAAGTTTTAAAAAGTGGAATCAATCAGAAGGCGAGAGTGTAGGAGAATGTTCCTACACTTCTTATGTAAACTCAAACTTTAGATTCTTCTTTGGAGTAAAACATGCTTCTCACTGTCTACAATCTTATTTCTGAGTTGCAAAAATTATCTCCATGTCTTCCCCTGTATTACTGTTCTTCTGTACCCCCCTGTTTTATCTGGGCTGCTGCAATCAGACAGTGAGAGACACTTTTCTCTTGCATCTGAAAACCTAAGCAGCAGCGTTTTCAATCACTTTTTAAAGAAGATAGTCTTGGGATACATTTACATAAGGAGTAAGGCGCACAGTGTTGTTCTGAGCATTCAGCAAGTAACGCCTACCTCAAAACTATGTGGACTCTAATTCCCCTAGAAATAAAAGAAAAACATATCATGGTCTTAGAAATCCACCCCTCCCCCACTGTTTCTGTTCTTCCCAACCTTTCACTTTTCCAAATAAGACACCAAAAGGAACGTCAGTGCTCAGTCCTATTAGGGTCACAAGTAAAATCATGGAATTCAAGAATATTTCAACACAAAGGGATGCAGACCAACATGTATTTGTTGTTTGTTGTTTTTTTCTTTAATTTAAAAAGAAAAATGAAGAACAAATAGCTCTCAATATCAATTTCTGTGTTGTAATTTTTTTAAAGGACAAAACTTTAACCATCAAAACACTGTTTGATGCATTTATTATGTATATAGCCATTACAATTACTGTGTTAAGTTATTTGTGGTGTTGGCTAAGGAGGTTACATACCTAGATTATCGCCATGTATTTTCTTTTTTTCTTTGGAAACGTGCATGGAAGTCATACCATCTACATTGGAGAATGACAACGTGGAAAATCCTTAGATCATATCCCTAAGGGAATGGAGGGGTGCCCTAGAGAGTATACAGATAGAGTGACTGAATCCACACACTCAACGTGGTCTTAGTGGAGATACAAATGTTACATAAAATACACTAATCACAGAGAATCAGTTTTTTCCTCTGTCTTTTGATTGTCAGATCCATCAAATACAGGACAAAGAAATCTTCAAGTATCTTAGTTTATGAGATTCTTGGAGAATTACATGAAAACCTCAGTTACTATAAGTGATCAACAGACTAAGATACATGCAATAAGTGATATAAATTTTAGACTTTTAAGTCCAAAAGTTGTATACTTTTAAGGTGGTCATAGCTAATAATTAAAATTCTTACCAATTTATTTAAAGATATGCCAGTCTACTGTCTTGTAGCAAGGAGGAAGGGGGAGTTACTAGGGATCTGTTCCGAGATGTGGTCAGGGGAGAGAGTGGGCAAGCTGTATATAACTGTTCTGATCAAGAATTTCTGAAATCTCTGAATTCCTTCCCTCTTTATTAAGCTAAATGATATCTGGCCATCTAAGGGAGGGGCCAGCATTCGGTTTAGGTTTGTATTAATTAAATTAGTCAACTTAATCAGTCCTGGAAAATTGAATTCAGACTTTCTGGTGAATGTATCCTTATCAAGAAATTTGACCGTATCCAAAATAGGATTCTGTTCTCCTAGAAAGTGCATCTCTGAAGTCTGTTTGAACAAATGTTATTCCATGATAATTATATTGATTAATAGAGACGAATTAATCTCTAAAATTTCTTTTAATATATTTCCCCTTCCAAATTCTGATTATACATGCCACCCCACAGTCTCTGTCTAGTTTAAATTCATTAACTAATTTATGCTTTCCTGCATTCAGAATGTTTTATTAGGTGCTCAGCATGTTGCAGTGCTAGGGATTCAGTAAAGAACAAAGTGACCCCCCCAAAACCCCTGTTTTCATGGAATTTACACTCTTGCTGAGGACACAGATAATGAACATAATGAATAATGTTTTGGTTACATTTCATTGCATAACAGGCCACCTTGTGGCTTAAAACAGCAATTATTTTATTATCTCATGACTCACCTGGGCTGACTGGACTCACCTGGTTGGTCCTTTTGCTCCATGAGATGGTAGCTTGAAGGGCTGGGATGTCCAGCATGGCTCACTCACACGCCTGACGTCCTAGCGGAAATAGCTGGAAAACTGGACTCAGGTGGGGCAGTGGAGGGCTAGGCCTCTCAATTTCTCCGTGTAGTCTCAAGGACTCTCTCCTCCCACGTGGCCATGTCTCTCTGTACAGAGTCTGCTCAGCAGAGTAACCATCCTTTCCACAGGACAGCACAGAGGTCTCCAAAGCAAGAAGTTGGACGCCACCACACCCTCTGCAGGCGTAAGCCTGGAACTGGCTCAGCATCTTTTCTGCCACATTCTCATGGTTAAAATGAGTCGCAGGGCCAGCCTGACTGTAGAGGAGGGACCTACCACGAAGGAGTGAAGGGCTCACTGGGGCCCCTGTCTGGGGACAAAGTACACAAAAAAGTAAAATATATATTAGATGGCGGTAAGGACAATAGAGAAAAATAAAACACTGAAGGGCAATATAATCTTAGGCAAGGGTTGCAATTTTAAGTACAATGGCCGGAGAAAGCCTCCTGGAGAAGCTGACATTCAAGCCAGCAGAAGTTTGAAGGAGATGAGGGAGCAAGTCAGGCGGGTATCGGGAGGGAGAGCATCACAGGCAGGGGGAGCAGGACGGGCAGCGGGCTCAGGAGCTCTGAGGTGGGAGCTTCCAGCGTAGCCCAGGAACAGCAGGGAGCCTGTGAATGAAGTAAGCAGAGGACGAGGGGCAAGAGATGGTCAGGGTAACGGGAAATGAGGTCAGTACCAGTGCAGTTTGGTGCCAGAGGAATCATTTTCTCTCTCCTGTGGGAGACTCTGCTTCCTCAGTCAAGAGGGGCAGGCGGGGATGCCGGCAGGAGCTGCGGTGGTTCAGGTGTCTTCAGGTTCTCCAGATGCTCACCAGCACAACTGCTGAACAGCTCATAGCCCGATATTTCCCTCAAGATTCATGTAAGATACGTGGCAACATTCTCACTTGACCTGATCTAATTTAACAGGCTGAATGATCAATCCATCTCTGTGTTTGGTTTTCATCTGTCTCAGTCCCATGACAGCTATAAAAAGAAATGCTTGGGGCATGGTGACAAGCAGACTGGATTTTAGCCCATGCCTCAAAGTGAAAATGTTAACATTTGAGCTCCTAATTCCCTCAGTTTCACTTATCCAGGTTTGTTACAAAAGCCAACAGTTCCTAGAAGTTTCACCCAGTGTCCCAGGCAGCCCAGTCAATGACCTTATTTACCAGTTCCCACTATATATCATGGACTTTTAATTTCCCATCTTAGAATTTTAATGTCAATCCCATTGCTTTTTATGACATTTTAGCTTGATAATTAATTCTACAGACACCAGTCATCTGTGGGAGTCTGTGCCCTATCCCATACCTAACAGCCGCCCCTATGCTTTTGTGCTCATTTCTGCATCATTTGGTGTTCTTTGATTGCAAGCAATAGAAACTACTGTTCTTAAGCCGAAGCATGTGTGTGTGCAAAGGAATTTCTTGAAAGGATATTGAGTAGCTCCAAGAATTGAGTGGAAGAGTCAAGGGAAGGATAGAGTATCAGTGGAGCATTAAGGTCAGTGGAACATTCACCCAAGAATTCCTCACATGACTCAGTTCCAGTCATTTTTGGTCCTTCTCTGTCCTTGTATTCTTGGGCCATTCCTCCTGGGAAAGAAACTCTGGGTGGCCTAACTTGGGCCACATGGCGTTCCTCTTGTCAAAAGTCCATGGTCTTCGGATCAGCCGCCCATCCAGCATCATACGGAAATGAAGTAGAGCAATTCTTCAAAGAAAGGCACACTTGTCAGAAGTAAAAAGGAAATATTAAAAAGGAAGCATTAAAATAATGAATATTTAAAGTATTTATTTTAATGATGTTTAGTATTAAAAATAAAGAATACTAGGAATAAGCATTGACATGGGTTGGAACCATATTGCACAGAAATTTGAATGCAAAGAAAAGGAGCTTGTTTAGGTGACAAGAGTTGTTGGTATTTTTTAGTTAAGAGACTGAAGTGAGAAAAAGTGTTTACACTTGAAGAATTTTTGTCTGTCACCTGGAAGTGGTTTTTAAGATAAATTTGGATAGTGAAGCACTTAAGAAGGGGAGGCAATTTAGGAAGTTGTTGGAATTTTCCAACTGAGAAATAATGAAGGCCATTTGGATCTATCAAACATTTTGCCTCTGGCCACCTGGTCATTTTTTCCCTCTGGATTGTTTCTTTTTCTAATCTTCTATCACTGTCGCCTTATTATTTTCTTGGTGATTCAAGGAGATCTGACTTAGTAACACATTCTGCTTCATGCTTTGGGAGCCTGATGTCACCTAGAGCAGATGCTTCTGAGAGTGAAGCTGATTTGGAGAGCTGACCAGTTGTCATAAACTTCCTGGTTCTCTGCCTTCACTGCCCTCTGTTTCTGTTAGTGTAAATGAGGTCACCTTGCCAGGCAGACTTACTCCCAATGTGGGCTTTGTGAACCTCCTCTCCTTAGTTATTCAAGATGATCTGATCCATATTTTAATGTATATAGTACCTGCTGCCAATTCCCTGGGCTACATTTCAGCAAACATTTCACCTTTTTTCTGGACGTCTCTGATGCTAGGCTCTGGCCAATCTGTGGCTATGTCTATACCTTCTGGATACTGAGTGCTAATTTCTGTCTGCTGGGTTGGACTTTCCTTCTACCATCTGCAACTTTGTCTCCTCCCCCATCCCTTCCTTTCCTTCCTTTCAGTAGCTCTCATCCATGTGTGGAGGGCTCTGCTATTATATTTAAGCCCTTCTGAATCTCCCCACCTGCTTGAAGTTACTCCTTCATCTCCAGGTGTGTGCTGAGATAGGGAATTCATTTAAATGGAAAGAGAAATGGACAGAAGAGAGAGTAAAGACAACAATACAAAAGGGTGGTGTAGAAATTATTTATCTTATCCACAATAATATGGATTCCCCTAGTTATCAATTACATAAGAATTCTAGAGAGAGCTAATAGACGGAGTTGTTTACCTGGAGACTGTTGGAGAACGAATGTTAGAGAAAGGGCCGGGAAACGCTAAAACCAAAATACTAATTCTAATGTAGAGATTCTTAACATTTTTTATTGCATGAGCTCCTTTGGCAGCTCCTTCTGGAGAAGCCTATGGATCCCTTCACAAAATCGTGTTTTTAAATGTTTAGAATAAATTGTATAGGATTATAAATGACTCCAATTATATTGAAATGCAGTTGTTACTATACTAAGAAAATTTTTGGATGCAGAAATATTTTGCTTCACTATTTACCCGTTAAATAAGAAGATCTAGAGTTAAGTCTAGTAACTACTGAAAGTGGTGGTAATATACATGATATTTGCAGGTATCTGTGACAACTGGAATGTGATGAGACTGTCTATGATCTCTATTTGCGACAAAGTTCACAAATCCTGCTTATACTCTTGTGGTTTGTTGCCCACATTTGCAATGGAAGAAAATGTTAAATTTTAGCTTGGTTAGAGATGAGTGAAAATAAACGTGATTTGTTTTTCTGTTTTAGTCCTGGACCCCCAAATTAATTTCAGGCACTGGTTAGTTAAGAACCCTATTGCAATGGAAGTCAGTCATAGGGAAGACAAGAGTGTTGTGCTGCACTCCGTGGTGGACCCATTCACTATTTCATCAGACTGGGATCTGCCTTTCCCGCCGAACACTAGGCTGCCCTTCCTGCCAAGTCCCAAACACCCCTCTCTTTTTTCTCCTTTGTTGCTGTTATCTCCTCTGTTTGGAATGCTAGTTCTCCTTACATCAGTGTCACCACAGTCTCCTCCCCCAATTCTTACCTAGCTTCCTTCTTACTCATTATTCTCACACTCATATGTTGCCTTATTCATTAATTCAAACAACAGTTTTTAAGTGCTACAAAAAAACACATGTTACATCTCTGTCCTGACTAGATTTCAAAATCTGTTCCCTGCCTAACAATTCTTATATTTTTACCATCTCATTGCTTAATACTCACTTCTAGTAATGTTTCTCATGCTCAACCTTTTTTAAATAGATAATTACAATTATATGTTATGCATATTTGCAAATATGATAATTTCTTCTGGGTGGATAATATTAATAGCAATTTTCCTTTTCTACAGATCAAATCCTATTATGGATTTGAAAATGTAGAACCCTTTGAAAGCAATATTAATAATAATAATTTAGTTTTATGAGTGCCTGCTATGTTTAAGATATTGTTGTATGTGCTTATTGTGGATTGTCTCTTTAATTCTCATAACAATTCTGAGAGATAAGAGCTATTGATAGCTTAATTTTATAAAGAAACTAAGATGCAGAGAGGTTAAATAGCTTGCCCAAGGACACAGTTTGAAGAACAGAAAGTGTATCAATAGTTGTCTTACCCACTTTTTCCACCCACCAGTATGTGAAATGAAAATTATATAAATTCAAAGTTGTATGAATATGCATCATAATATTTAGCTACATTTAAATAATGACCACTGGACTCCATTCTGCTATTTTAATATAAATTACTGCTGGAGTTAGTAGGTTGAGTAACAGCTGTAAAAAACAAGGAGATGAATCTCCGAATGCCTTCCTGCAGGTGAAGTGTTCAAATACTGACCTTCAGTTGTACCTGGGGAGTAACGTATACATTAATGTACATTATACACTAATAGCAGCTATAAGTTTTGGGGCATTGTGTTTTCTATTGTAATTTCTCTTGTGTTGAGAGTTTGTACTTTGTTATAAACAAATTTTTGCACTCTTTTTCTAAATATGAAGGAATTGTCTTCACTTCGATAATAGGCAAAATCCTGAAATTTTGCTTACAATAAAGTAAAGACGATTGTTTTATCAGGTTAATTCAGGGATGATATATGGGGAAACAAGATCAAGAAAAACAATCTAAAGAATTACACACATGTTATAAACATTTGCTAGATTCTTTGTGGTAGCTCTACTCTTATTTCTTTTTTTTTAAATGAATAACAAAATGAAAATATATTAGAAAAATACTAGTAACTCCCCAATATTTTCTTGAGGTAATTAATGTTAACATTTTAATATGTATTCCTCCAAAATATTCTGTGTACATGTATATGCAAAAGCTCTGAAATATTTAGCCAGATCAGAGGGGAATAATACATTCTGGAGGGGACAGCCAAGTCATACTTACAGGGATTGATTCACATTCTAGATGTGAGTTCACCTTCTCTGCACTCTCATCACGCAAGAACTCAGAGTTCCAGACTTACTGACAACCCTCAGAATGTGGCCTCATACAAGGGACCCATTTTACAGGGAAAAAAAGGCATTACAATAGGCAAGTGACCACAGGATCTGCCAGTCCTAACATATACAGCGTCATCTGAAGCTGCTGGCCCTATAAAACTTTAGAATGACTTCTTAAAAGCTCAGTAACATGTGAGCTTGGGAACAGACCTGTGGAGTTTGGGCACTGAATTCTATGACATGTAAGGTGCCAGGTTTAGCAGTGGTTCACAGATGGAGTTGGTTAATATTCACAGGGATGATGAGGCCCCCAGGTAAGGGAGACCAGGTGTTGATGCTTAAAAGCCAGCAGCCAGGAGGCTGTAATTATATTAATGACTAGCCAAGCCTGAGTGGCAGCCAATTGGGCTTTACCTTCAGGGAGTTTTGGAGATGTTTAAGGGAGTCTGGTGTTCCTAGAGGCACGATGATACGGCAACAAGGCTGATGCTGAACATCTACAACCAGGAAAAGGTAAGAACGGAGGAGCAGGAGACTGAGGGCATTTGCCCCCAAAGTAATTATGATTTCTTGTTCAGTTACTAAGTCCGAGCTAGTTTTTGTATTCAGAACCCAATTACTGAAAAGATGTCCAGGTCGTGAAAGTAGAGACTGCCAACATTGTGGCAAGAAAACACTGTAATAATTTATACAGTTCTTCCCCAAAGGGAAATATGGACACTTACATAAGGTTAAGACTTTACACTGGGGAAAGGAGACTAACTAGACCTTTTGAGAAGTACTGACAAAGTTTCTGACTTGGTGTTGATACTGAAAGACCCAAATCATCATCATTCGACACCCTTACCTCTGGCTTGAATGGTTCTTAAGGAAACAAGTCAAAAATGGTGCCCTGGATAAAGTTCAGGTCACAGTGAGCCCATTCTACCCACAGACCCACAAAGTGGTCATTTTTCCAGTCCCAGAATTGGTGTATTTAGCAATAGGAATAATCCCCATGTTGGGTCATTGGCCTTGAGTAAAGGAGATCATAGGATATCTCTTATGCATCCCAATGCAGCCAATATAGTTGCTCAGAAACAGTATCTCATCTTTAAGGAAACTAGTAGAGATTAGTGACACTACTATAAAGTTAAAGGATGCAGGGGAAAGTGGTCCTGAACTTCTCTGTCTTTGACATCATGGCCCCTGAAGTAACTGATGAAATTTTGAAAAATGACTGTAGACTACATCAAGCTTAACCAAGCAGAAGTCCCAACTGAAGCTGCTGAGTCAGATCTGGTATGATTGTTAGAGAAGACTGATGATGCCTGTGGTGTATTGTAGGCAGCCATGGATTTGGAAAATGTGTTCTTTTTGATTCCAGTTGGAAAAGAGAATTAGAAACAGTTTGCCTTTGTGGAACAGACACTTCTTTTATAGTTTTGCCTCAGGACAGTATTAACTCCCACATCCTCTGTTGTAATGCAGTCTGAAGAGATCTGAGCTACATGGACATCCAGCAAAACAGCAAACCAATCTATCCTGCAAATCGGCAGGATGAACAAGAGGTGGCTAGTATGTGGGAGACCCTGGTAAGACACTTATGCTCCGTAGAGTGGATGATAAGCCCTATGAACATTCAGGGAACTGGCACTTCAGCGATGTCTTTAGGGGTCCTTGGGTAAGGGGCTCACCGAGCTATCTAGCACTCTAAAGTAAAAGGCAAATTACTGCAGCTTGCCTCTGCCACCACAAAGGATGCACAGGGCCTGGTAGACCTCTCTGGGTTACATCAAAGTGATTATTCTGGCCTATGTTATTCGTTCTCTCATTATAAATTAATACGAGGTGGGGGAACTGTTTATAATATGGACTTCTCGCTGTTTATACTGTACTGTCTTGTTTAGTGTTGCTAATAAACGTGCAGTTCTCAAAAGGAAGTCACATGGAGACCACACATGCCACGACCAGCCATTGCTGCTCTGGCCCATCTACCAGGTGATACCAGGACTGTCAATACTGTGTGGATCTTAATTAGGAAAGGGCTCAGCGACATGTCCAGGCTGTGGTGCAAGCAGCCCTGAAGCTTGGGTGTTGCGATTTAGCAGACCCCTTGGCATTGCCTGTGTGTCAGTGGTGGGAAAGGATGCAGTGGGCAGCTAAAGCGAACCCCGGGGAGAGAATTATAAGACAAGCCCCTGGAATTCTGAAGCAAGCAAACTCTTGCAGATTTGTACAAAATGTACATCCCCACTGGCAGAGTGTGGGAATTTCCATTACTCCTTATTTTTATCAGTGCTTGGTGTTGTCAAATTTCTCAGTTTTCTTAAGAAATGACTTTAAACTTGACTAATTTTTATACGATTTCATACCATTTCACATGGGAAAAAAATGGAAAAAAAGCCTTATTTCCTGACATCATTGCCTATTGTAGATGGCATTTTCTTTAATCAGGTAGACTCAGAGTAGCTGGGATCCAAAGTTCCTTCCACTCAAAATAGTAATTTCTAAAAAATCAGGGAAAATAAATCTTAATAATATGGAAGGAAGGAAGCTTCAGGTATTTTCATGATCTTTACACTAGTTGATACTTTACAATCATTTCTTTTTCTGTACATTCCTCAAAACACATGATAGCATTCCAATTCTTGACATTAAGCCCTTAGGTAGTAAAACTGGAAAAAAAGAAAAAGATATATAAGTAAATACATACATATGAACCTACATAACTACATAAATAAATAATAATGACAAATAAATTTAGGTAGCTGAGTTTGACACATTCAGGACCGTTGATGATTACCTTTCCAGTGCTGTTGCATTTGGCTTTGTTTATGAGATATTTAAGCCTGGAGGATGCTAGAACATCTGAGAAAAAAATGAAAATTCCATTCAAATATTAGATGGAATCATAGATGAATGATCATATTCCCTGCTTTTCCTCCCAACGTCTGTTTTTATATTTAACATCCACTTTCTGTGGCTGAGATTCTTTAACTTAGCAAGAAATTTTCTTCTCTGAAATAGTGATGCTAGTCATTCGCCTGGGCTCTGCCAAACCAGGTTTAAGGCGCTCACAGCTACGGTCTATGTGATGAATAAGGTAAGTTTAGCCTGAAGAAATAGATATGAATCTCTACATAAAAGAGAAAATTAATCCCATGTCAATATGATTGTTCTAGCCTGAGATATTATTATTTTTCTCATTATAAATTAACACTAGGGTGGGAAAATTGTTAATAATATAGGTCTCTCACTTTTTATACTCTGTCTTTTGTTTAGTGTTGGTAATAAGTGTGTGGTTCTCAAAAGGAAGCCACATTATTTCCAAGGATCATAAAGATGTTTTTTTCTGATGCTTCAATGGCCAGCTGCCATGAACTCTGCTTCATAATTCCTAATTATGTTTCTCTTTTCAGAATTGTCTTTAATTTATATTTCAATTTCTGATCAATTATGTAGCTATTTTTATCTATTATCAATAGTTGGAGTCTCCAAAGAGGAAATCTACAAGAATTTGAAAACATATTTTAAAAAGAAATGGATTATCTTCTGAAAATGAATCTAAGAAGTCAATGTTTACTAGGTCACATGCAAAGAAAAGTTAAAAACAGTGGCTGTTAGATCAAGGAACTGAGTGGTGCAAGATTAATGTCACCGAGTTATCACAAAAGGATGTATTGATAGGAACTAGGAATCTGGGGGTGGGGAGGGTAATGAGAAAGGATGGTCAGCCTGGGGAAAGGGGAGTCGCAGTAGCCTGTATTGCAGTGCCATTATGAGCATGCCCAGAAGAGGGAGAACCTTAAGTAAAAACACCCTATTAGGCCCCAAACCACTGCCTTGACAGAACTGATCTGAGAAAATACCTGTACCCCACTTATGTCTACATGTAGGAAAAAAAACCATGCCATGTCAAAATGAGCAATGCAGCCTGAGATAGTTATTTTTATCAGTATCAGTTAATACATAATAGATTATGATTTTACATTTCAGCTCTAAAGCATGGTTAATGTGAGTCTATTCTGCCATGCGTGTCCAATATTAGTACACTGGTAATTCAATCTTTGAGTCAGTTGGGGTCAGTCTCAGAACCATGAAATACTACTCAATGTGATGCTGTCCTACGAGATAATTTCTAGTGTGTAGCTTGCCTTTTCCAAGTGATACTTCTGTTTCATGTGACTGTTTTTGAAATTTCTACTGTTGATATGTCATTAGAATTACTAGAGTAGAAGGTACTCTGTATTAAATTATTTAAAATATCGTCAACTTCATAGTAATGCAATATACATTCATAGTAATGTGTTCTTCTTTACTCTGGTATCTATTGGGATGAATAGAGTTAAACCTAAGTTAGGAAACACCTCAAAATTAAAATTACCAGGAACTCTCGTTCCCAACCAGTGGACTGCAAAACAAACTTTAATAATCTCCTGAAAGAAGTCTCTTCTCACATTTTATGAGGGTGGAGAAAAGACAGACTTGAAGATGGTACAAAGGGAGAGGAGAGCCCTCATATATCAAGAAAAATCTTCAAGGCTAGAATGACACTTCTTACAGTATTTATATGAGCTGTATAAAGACTTACAGAAAATGTGTGTGTAGACTATGTCATTATCAAAGTGTCTGGCCATGTTCTGGCTAGCTAAGAAGCCAATTTGAGAAGGAAAATTTAATAGGGCAGAGATGGATAACATGCAGCAAAGGGACATTTATTTTCTTTCTGTCATCCTGTTGCATGATGGGCTCAGTTTTAATGATACTCCAATATACCCTAAGCACACTATTATTAAGGAAAAAAATATTTGGCAATGTGGAAAATATATGAGAGATGTGCTCTTTCTATCAATAGCTTGACTAATTGGATAGAATCCACAGCAAAGTGAATTTGCCCTCTGGGTCTTCCAGCAAAATCTCTCATATCGTTTTCCTATCCCTCAACTCAAATAGAACAGTCTTGTCTTAAGTGTATTTATTTAAATTATTGTTTTTTTCAAATAAATACCCAAACATATTGCCAAATGCGTGTGAATGTGCGCCTACCACCCCTGTTCCACACATAACCCACCTTTGGCTGCCTCAGAGGGCAAAGCATGACCGGTGCTGCTGTGTTAGTCAGCTTGGGCTGCTATGACCAAGACCGAGTGGCTTAAACAGCATTTATTTCTCACAGTTTTGTAGGCTGGGAAGTCCGAGATCAAGGTGCCAGTGGATTTAGTGTCTGGTGAGGGCCCTTTTCCTGGTTTGCAGATGTCCATCTGCTTGCTGTATCCTCACATGGCAGGGAGAGAGGAAGGAGGGAGGGAAGGAGGGGTTGGGGAGGGGAGGGAGAGGAGGGGAGAAGGGGAGAGAGAAAGAGAGAAAGAGAGAGAACTGTAGTTTTTTTCCTCTTTTTTCTCTTGAGGACACTAATCCCATCATCATGGGGACTCCATCCTCATGAGCTCATCTGAACCTGATTACCTCCCAAAGGCCCAATTACCCCATAATTCCACTGGGGTTAGGCTTCCAACATGTATTTCAGGGGGGATGCAAATGCAGTCTGTAACAGCTGCTGTAGATTAATCTCTACCTAATGGTAACTATAATAAATGGTATGTATTTATATATTAATAAATGGTATATTTGATATCAAAGCACCACACAACAGTGCAGATCAGAAATCAGATCCTTCATACATACTCAACACCGAGAAAAATCCTAAGGACCTCTCTGATGAGTTTTAAATCAATACACATGGAGTTACATTAAAGCAGCTACAGAAATAATGGAATTATTCTAGTAAGAGGTTTAATTAGATATGCAAAAAAAACCCCAAAGATTTATGAGAACATGAGGAAACCTTCATAGAGTTGAGTGTCACCAAGTCTAGAACTGAGAATGTTCGTTTATCAGCAGTGCTGGAAACCTCAGAAGCAGCAGGTCAACCCTAGCGCTCCACAATGAATGTGAAGTCAGGTCAAGTCCGACTGTCTCTGCTATCCATCCTAACATCTTCCAGGATGCTCAATATTCTGTTTGTGCTGTCCATGATCACATCAGCAGGGCCTCCAAAAGTTCTGCAGTGCCCAAGAAGTTGCTGAGTTTACAGGCTCAGCGTGCAACCCCCCACTCAAAACCTGGAGACATAATTTGTCCACTGATTAAATAGCTTTTCTACCAGGGTGGGGTTTTACTATATCATTAATACACCTCATCTACGACTGGTCTTTAATTTCAAGGGCAGGTTGTTTTGAGCTCCACCATATCATTACTATGAGAGGTACTTCTAAACCAAGATAGCCAACAATGGTGCCTGCCCTGTCGTGTTTAGTTTAAACCCTCTGTTCCACTTGGTAATTACAGTGAATTCAGTTGGTCCTCTGTTTAAGGGACCTAGAGCTTTCTAATTACACAAATTAAGTAAAATTGTAGTAGGCTATTCATTTATATCAGTTCTAGGGAAACCAGGAGCCACTAGCTAATACCAATGATTTTTGCCAGTGAAACCATTCCTATGACTGATTTTGGCTCTGCCTCTCATTCCAGTATGCACACATTTCCCGTCTTTGGTGACTTAGTGCCACCACGTGGCCTATGACACTCAGGAATACCATCATCATTATTAAATCAGGCAACCCAGTTTGATAGCAGCGCTTCCCAGCATCAAACCTGGCCTACAAAGAAGAGCCACCGTAAGACATCAGGGCTCCTCTCACTAATGAATTTTGCACACCCCTAGTGAGGGAAGTAACCTCCGCACCTCCTAGGGGATGTATTTAAGGAGTGAGTAAGCAAGTCTTACACCGCTCTAGCATTCCAGTCTTCCTAAACCTTTGGACACCTTTCTTTACAGCATGCCAAGGAGGGTCTAGCAAGCACCTCATCTCCACTCTGTGTAGATCACTTTTGGGTCCAGGTTTTAGTCAGTGGAGCAAACTGCTAGGGCCCTCTGGCCACCTTTGCCAATGTTTTGAATACAGTGTTGTGTCTTAATTCACCAATAGCAATATTTAGATCCAATCCAACAGTATATTCCTTCCACTCTCGGCAGACACCTTAGGACCCACTCCCAGGTATGTTTCCAAGATTTCTAATGGCATAAACTGGCAAATCTTTGCAATTCTTTGTGTGTGTATTACACCTCCTCAGAGGTTACACTTTGTGCTTTACTGGAGTCTGGTCACAGGAATAGAAACAATGAGGAGTGTGGGGGGTGTTCCTAAGGAGGACCAGTAGTTCCCTAAACTGACAAAATTACATAATTACTCTGAAATTTTATCAGAGTAGGCCATTACATGGTCTCCTGGCAAGAAGAGACTAACTCTCCTGACTGGACGTAAAAGGCTGCTTTATGAGTAAAGGATACTTTGCAGAACATAGAAAAAGTCTCCCAGGTTTATCAGAATCAGCCCATATGTCCTCATTCCAACTTTTAGAGAACTCTCCTTCACACTTAATAACCTAACTTTAACATAAGGGACCAAGAGATACTAGGAATTCAATTTGTGTTATAATTAATCCCCTTTCAGGATTAAATACCAAGTTTGTTTTTCAGAATTCTATGCCCTGAAGCTACAGGAAATAAGGCAGCTTTTTAAAGGTAAATAATAAAATTATTCTGGTCCTTAACTAGCATCTCTGATGGGGCATTTTCTTTCCCAAGGTTCTCCAACTAACAAGGAAACAACCAACCAATGAACCTCATTATAGTTATTTTTTTCTAACACGTTCTACGGCAGCAGCTGTATTGACCTACCAAAGTTGTGCCCCTTCTATAGGCACTTGATTCTAAATGTCTACAGGCAATAATTTAAGTACCCAGTGCTGTCCCATGTCGTGGACTATCAATATCTCTCTAAGCAGAACATCACAACAGCACAACAACAGGTACAGATAACACAGAATCAATTCAGAGAACCCCTCCTTGAGGTTCTGCTCCTCTAGAACCACTTCCAGCACCAATTTCTGAAGTCACGGTTTTTATCAGAGAAGCCATTTTTACTCATGACATAGAACAAGAGATTTACTTTATATATTATATATATAAATATATAGGGATATATTAGCCCCTGCCCAATTCTGGGGTCTGTGGACAAATCTATGTAAACTGTTGCCTCTGAAGCTGGGTTGGGCTTGAAGTCTTTATGAAGCCAGAGAGCAGAGAAAACTGTAACTTGTGGAAACAAACCAGAATCCATAACACAAACTGGAAACAGAGTCTGTTTCTGACCTACCTGGATGATGCTGGAGGCCTGCAGGAAAGCTGGCATCTTTTACAAGGAAGCTGCTTGTGACCTAGGCCAGGACTTGAGATGTGCTGGGAGTCGGAGAGGCTGGGTTAGATGCTGCCCCAGGCCAACCACTGAATCAGCAGCTGAGTGACCACACACGGGTGCCATGTTACCTTGAGTTCTGTGCCCACTATCGGAGCATAAGATGTCTGCTTCTTCTCTTCCACCTTCTAAATCTTGAACCCATTTCTCCTGTGACCGAGTACAATCTAGAAATTCAAAAACTTGTCATTAAACAACTTTTGAACAAAAAGATAAAAATGTCAGCAATTTAATTTTTTGGAAAAATAATGGTAGTGAAAATCAGATAATGAACATATCAGAATCCATAGGATACTCTTAAAGCAATAATCAAAGGAAATACATAGCATTGAAAATTTATTTCAATAAAAGTAAAAAAAAAGAAATTATTTTAATCATCAATATAAAAAAAGGAGAAAAGAGAGGGGGGAGGATATAGCTCAGTGGCAGGGAACATGCTTACCATGTACAAGGTCCTAGGTTCAATCCCCAGTACCTCCATTAAAAAAATAAATAATTACTTCCCCCCTATAAAACAAACAAACAAAACAAAAAGCAAATTTAAAAAGTGGAAAAGAACAATGAAACCAAAAGAAAGCACAAAGAAGGAAAAATTAAAGATAAAAAAAAAGTATTGAACAGAAAAACTTTAAATCAAATTAATAAATCAAAATCCTGGAAGGTGGGAAGGAAGCAACACAGACCAAACACTAACTAGTGATCAAACTTAAATATGGAGAAAGCACACATTTATAAAATAAGAAATGACAAAGGGGAGAAAATCCACTTCCATCATGGCTGAATTAGTTTACGTGAGACCAGCTCTCATCAGACAACAACTATAAAGGCTTGGTCAAGGCATAAAATACAATTATTTGAAGGCACTTGAGAGAGAATGTAAGCATAGTGATTTGGGAGGGGTGTTAACACTTGGAAGAAGAGAAAGGCACAGGTTAATCTTCCCACTTATTATGGATTTCAGCCTTAGGGCAGGTCACGGTCTTCACCACCCAGGACGGCAAAGTCGCTGCTAGAAAATGTACATCCATTTTCATCTAGAGAGTTCAGAGAAACCACAGCCAACAGATGATGACGGAGGAATTTCAGAAGCAGAGAGAGGGAATCCCAAGCTTTGCGGAAATCTCTGCCCAAATCTCTGGCTGACACTTGGGTCATATATGTGTCAGGTAGACTCACAGCAGTCTACCAAAAAAAGTTTAAAAAAAAAAACAAAACTATATTGCAATGTCAATGCAATTCAAGCAAGATAATTGGCTGCTGAAGCTAAAAACAGAACAAAACAAAACAAAACACCTCACTGGGAGACTGCAGCAGAATCCAATCATAATATTCACAGTGTCCAGGAAAAAAATTTTACATTAGTTGCTATTCAAAGAATGGGGGTGGGTGGGAAGTATGACTCATTCTCAAAAGAAAAGACCATTGACAGAAAACAATACCAAGATGACCCAGATTTGGGAATTAGCAGCAGACAAATTTTAAAGCAATTATAACTAAATTTATGGTTATTTTAAAAAATGCTTGAAATGAAATAGAATGTGGAAAATAATCAAATAACTAAAAAATACAATCACTGAAAAAAATTATCATATGGGATTAACAGAAAAATGGAGATAACATGCCTGAGAGATGGCATTGAAGACAGAGCAAAGATAATGATGTAATCTGAAGAATTGAGGAAAATAAACCATTGAAAACAAATAACAGCCTCAATAACTTGCAGGGCAACATTGAAAGTTCTAACACATGTGTAATTAAAGTTCCAGAAAGAAGAGAGGGAAGAAAAAAATTAATTGCCATAAACGGAATATGAACTGATAATATTAAAAAAAAAAATCTAAGAGTCCTAGTTGGTGCTAGTGCAAATGCATTATCTGCATCAAGGTGATGAAATTCCACTGCCTTTACCTTGTCCAGACAAAACCTGAATAATGCGTAATGTTCTTGGCAGCACATTTTGAGGAAGTATTTCTACTACTTTTAATTTGTCTGCAGTTTTGAGTTTATAAAAGCAACATAGGGTACTGGGAAGTCATGACTCGTCTTTTAAGAAGCAATATTCAGACTTCTCTCTTTCTCGTATTCTGGACCTAAAAGTGGGAAGACAGAAAATGAGAGAGAAGACTGATTAGCACGGACAAGAGCTTGAGTTTGCTGGGGGTTGAGGTGTGTGTCAGTGAAGCTCTGAGACAGGGTTACTGGGTGAGGAAAGCTCCTCATGAATTTTCAGGATGGAATTATTCCTGCAGGTACCCCTCACTGAAGTGATTTGCTTGAAAATCTCATCCACTCATTGTGTCATTTGGGAAGCCACTTGTTTAGACACCTTCCCTGTGTGTGTGGTGGGTTCCCCTACTCATCTTTTCCACTTTCTGTCTTCCCCATCTCATGTGACAAACGATACTGTTTATCAGCATAGACAACATTCTTCTAGATACAGCTTCACGACCCCACCTTATACTTTAACATCTGAACATTTCTGGCTAAGGTTCTCTTTCCTACTATCTTTGGTGCTATCCTACTTTCTCTAAAGGATTTGTATTCTTTGTTCTTCAACTTGTAACAGAAGATTTGCATTTTTGTTCTAGTGGTTACTATTCTATTCTTTTTAATGCCTTTCTCTTTTTTTTTTGACAATTACTATTTTTAAGGATTGAATTTCTCATTTTAGATGATTTATGTTGACTTTAAATGCTATTATATCTTAACTTAGTCTGTATTATAACTATATTACAGTATTCTTTTGCTTCATGCTTGTTTGTTTTTCTCTGAGACCTTTTTTCTCCCCCCGTAGGTATGTGTTGCCTATTTGTTTTCTGATTATTTTTATTAATAACATGTGGGTTTATTTGTTCTTTTCTTTTTATGTTCCTGGCACTGTTGTGGTTTTTAAAGATTCCTAGTTTAATGGCACTGTCATCTTTTAGTTTAACCAAGTCCTGATCCTTTTTGAATATTTAACTTTTGAGTTGGTGGGAAAGTGTGTGTATGCCCTTCAGCCATTTTGTACTCTTGTTTCTCCACACTCAAAATTTATTTCTTTTACTTCTTTTCAACTTTTTCAGTTGGAGATGCTTTTAAGTCTCTTCCTTGTAAACTGTGTTCTGTGCTACAGAACAATAAAAAAAAATCTATTTGGTGTGGAATTCCTCTTACTCCACTTTAGGCTGGTCAATAATTCCCTATTTTCTCTTCCCTGAAGCGTTTCTCAGCCTGGCTTTAGGGCCACAAGCCTTGAACATTCTCTTGATCCAATTATGCTGAGGAATTTTATCATGTAGTTTTCGTTTTCATTTTCTTTTTACTGTTTTTCGATGAAATATTGGGAGGTAGCAGGGACCTAAGCAGCCACCAATGTCCCCAGGTGCCCAGAAGTTTTCGATTTAAAAACAAACAAATAAAAACAACCTTTATGTTATATTAAAGAAATGGAAACTGTGGAGTTAGGTTCCTGTGAACTTCTGCTCGCAATAGTTTCATCAACCAATCAATAAACAACCTTGTTTTACGCATGTTACTGTTTAAAGACGCCATACTTAATATAGACTGTTGATTCATTAACACTGAACTCATGGTCAACTGCACTATCACTCAAGCTCGAACAAAGCTTATCTAACACATGTATTTACTCTAAGTCACATCACACATTCTCATGCTTCGGAACACTAGAGACAGCACTACATTTTAAACAACCAAATCACCAACAAAAACACAAAAATGTGGAAAACATGGCATTAAATAGACTGTTAAAAGGATGCTTGTTTACAGTATGAGAGCTGACAAGTGAAGGCAGAGTGTCACCTTGTTCAAACTCAGCTGGGGATGTGCCTGTTGGGCACCCACATTTTTCTCCACACTGTGTGTGCATGTCTGTGATTGACCACGAAAATGCTGTGATTATTTATTTTGGGGTTTATAAATACATTTTATCAAGTAGGCAGATTTGCCAATATAGCATCCACAAGTAATGAGGATCATTATATATGTGCTTAGTTTGCCATATAAATTAGAAATCCTTGAGCAATAGAAAATGAGTCTTCACTTAAATAATTTTTTGAATTCTTAGTAAGTATATTTTTCTTTTTGGTCTTAACCTGTGGTCTTTAAATCTAACTGCAAGTTGGATTATCCTAGAAAGGAAAACAAGCAAATATTCAAACCAGAAAAAAATTATATCTCTGAACAATTGATTCAGAACAGTATGGCACTGGGCCAGGAATTAGTAGTTGTAAATGAAATTTTGTTACCTGAGAACCATAATTTTAGAATAAATGAGATTTTGTGCCATTCATGGATGTTGGGTGGACATACTGATTGTGAAAGCATCTAACCATATTGGCACACACTTTAACCAGTAAAGCAGATATAAACTCATCATGATAGTCCAAGAACCTCACCCTACCCATATCTACTGTGTATTCAAGATAAAACATGTAATTTTTTCAAGGAACACTTGTCCCATATGTTTACTTTGTTCTATCCCAGTCCACAAAGCAGAGTTAGAAGAATAAATATGATATGACAGCCTGTCCCTGGAGAAACCAATGAAGTGCATATCGTGAAGTGAGTGTCAGACCTCACAGTGACTTTAGCTGCAGGATTTAAATCCTTCCATTGTTCCTACCCAACTCTTCCTGATATGTTCCACTCTCATCTAGTGGTTACTTACTATGATCCTGTATTGAGTATGTGTACCCCTTTCTTGTCAGGGTTCCTGGACTAGCCTGCATCATGTAGTTTCCCTTTCCTGAAGCAGAAAATGATACTAACATAGGAATAGGGTTATAGAAAGGGAAGAGTGAGGGAATGGAGAAAAATTTGTTGACTTGACAACTTCATCTTTGTGGGATACATATATACTATAAAGTGATATTTGTTACCATGACTCATGTAATTTGGAAATAACTTGTTCCTCAACAATATATGCAAACAATGATAATGTCTTCTTTCTTTTTTCGTGTGAAGTCAATTCAATTATTTCACAAGATAAGGAGCATTTGTTCTGAGCCTTGGTGAGGCTTCATTTTGGATTATTAAGACAGTTCATTTTTTTGTAACGTCAAGTAAAAGTATTTCCTTTGTACTGTCTTCAGTGGATTTGGGAATAGTGCCACTAGACAACATGGCTTAGTATCCCAGCTTCTTCAAGTCTTGTGTGGCTTTCAACTTAGCCTCAGTGACCCTAAGTTTTCCTATCAGCAAAATAGTGACAATAATATAACCTCTCTCAAAGAGATGCTGTGAAATAATCTATGAAAGGTAGTTAGCACTATTTGTGACTCCTAGTAGGTACTTAAAAAGCGTTAGCATTGTTATTATTAATAGCTCTTTCATGTTCTTCCAAATTTCAACAGTGACAGAAGTGATGTTCTTAGTGTCAGTTATCTGGTAATCTTCTGGGTAAAGAACACTTTATGTGTGTGAGACTCCCCTATGGAAGCAGAGACTATTTTGTTTCTTGCTTTATCTCTAACATCTAGTATGTATGAAATAGGGAAACATATTGTAAATGGCTAAGGAGAGTAGTGGTTGGATCAGTTCTGCTAAAATTTTATATTTTCATATTAACCACTGCAGAGAGAACATGGGTTGAACAAGAGTGGACTGAGGGTTGCCAAATGCATTCCAGCTCCTCTTTTTCTCTAGTAAATGGTCAAAAGTACACCATCTACCGAACTCAATTCTGCAGGCTGTTTCAAATGAACGTGTTTTACTTTTTTAGAAGCTTTTGTTTCATCCTAAGATAGCATATGTAGCTTAGGCAAAGCTCCATTTGTTTCAAAATGTGGAAAAGTTGTATTTAAGTAATGGAGGAAAATGCTGATGGCTCTCCAATCTAAAGAACATCCAATGTATGCAATTTTATAATTACCTTCAGGAAAATAGAGTAGGGTGCAGAAATTCTGTATAATTTTGATAGTTATAAGTCAGCCTCTTAGACTTGATGGTCAACTGGCTGGTTTTCTTGTTATGCTCATGTTCTGATTACATAACTGAATGTGCCCTACTTTGAACCACTCTGGAATATCGCTGAAGGTGGCAGCCCTCAGTGCAACTCTTGTTCAACCCAAGCTCTCTCTGAGGCTCTCCAGTAATCATGCCTCTTTCGCATCAATTTCTTTAGGCAGCATGGTATTCTCCTACCTGGAAGTCACTCCTTCCTCGTAGGTAAAGGACCTGGAGAGGAAGGAAAAAGAAAGAAAGAAAAAAAACAGTAAAACATCAGTCAGTCCATATTTATTGAATTAATTTATCTGTAGAGAGGATCGAAAATCAATTAGAAAGTTGTCCCCACGTCATCCTGATGATCAGTTATGACCCAGAGGCTCTTGTTTGGGACTGCTCTAAAATGTTTCCATGCCGTAGCCACACTGAGGTTTCCAACTCTTCCCAAGAATTCAGATTCTGGAGTCGATCTGATAACTGTGCTGAAGAATTCAGAGATGTCTAAGAACACTCAGTGCTTAGTAAACATCACCTACCTTCTTCCAGACAGGCTCAGTCCAGTACAAATACAACGTGAGCCACAAATACAAGGAATGTGTAATTTTAAATTTTAATGTGTAACCGCCTTTAAAAAAGTAAAAAGTGAAACTAACGTTGACAATATACTTTATTTAACCCAAGATACCCCAAATTATGATCATTTTCATATGAAATAAGTATAAGCAATTTTTGTTCTCTTTTTTCATATTCAGTCTTTGAAATCTTGCGTGTGTTTTACACTTTCTGCAGATTTCGATTCGAACTGTAACATTAAAGTTTTCACTGTGCAACGTCAGCCTCCATCCTCAAAATTTGAATTGCGCTAGAAAAATATTCCACAGAGAAATAAAAATCAAGACCAAAGCCCAGTAATGTACATAAGAAACGTCTGAGTGTGTTCAGGTATCCCCGCTGCTTTCCTGCAAGTGTCATACAGCTTGAAATACCTGCACCTCAGCCACAGGTGTGGAGTCCAAGCTGAAAACCTCAGCCATTTGGCAGGGAGTCTGGCAAGTCGACAGCTGCTTTATTACTGGGGCTTGAAACTGACGCCAATAAACTTCTAGCACATAAGGGACCTGAAGTCCGGTTTGCGGAGACAAGGTCACCATCATGTGGAACCTGACGGAACTGCAGTGAGATTCACGTCCCCATTGCAGGGGGAGACTCAAATGACCAAGATATCAGTGCATCCCACGGGGAGGAAACTTCAGGAATGCCTGCTCAAGGAACCTAAGAAATGTTCGAGAAACCTTGAGAAGATCCAGAGAAGGTTCAGAGAAGACCAATTACTGCTTCAAAAGAAATAAAGATCGAAAGAACTAGATACGTGATCAAAATCAATGAGATTGTAATAAAACGTAAAATAGACCCTGTGCCTGCTAAAAGCAGGGTTCACGTGGTAAAGACTGAAGTATAGTACTGGGTAAAACTCACTTTTGAACAGGAAGCTTTTTGGCAATCTTTATTATAAGAGGAGATAGAGATTTTAAGTAAGTGCTGTGAGATGAGTTTCCCAAGCCAGCAGTCAGTCAACAGGAAGATATGAAATGACGAGATGTCTACTTCCAATTGGAAAATTGCTTTGGCCATATTAAGGGACTTAGCCTATTTCTAAGACAATGCTATACCTAGTCAATCTTCCAGTTTCAAAACACTGTAACCGGGTATATAGTATTTTAAGAGAGTTTCAAAATATTCCAACCACCTAAGATGTAGGCACATGTAATTGTGAAGTTAATGGAATGACCAGGATGTGTGTTGAGGAAAATGAGAGACAATGGTATTACATCCAACAACATGGTACTGCAAGTAATGTCATCTTGTGTTTGCACCATTATCTTCCACTGAAAGATCCGTGTTCTCTTTTTTCAGAAAGAACCTCCAAGCACAGAGATATTTGTTCCCTGGAAAATTCCGGGACATATTACAAACCTTATGCTTCCTGAGCAGATAGAAAGGATTTTGTGATTACCGGGAGCCAGTGTGGATTCACTAACTAAGGGTATGTCAGAACAAATTACCCTGTTTTGATAGGGTTGACATGTAGGGTATAATGACTTCTATGTGGCATTTAAACAAAGGTTACTCTTGTTTCCTGTTAATAACATAGTAAAATACAGTCTGGATTATTGTCCTGCAAACTATTGCACAGTTTCTCCCAGAGATGCTTACTTTTTTCTATACTTTGGGACATTTCTAATAGAATATTGATAAATATTTATCTTGTCCTTTTAATATTTTAGCCATAATGTGAGGAAATGCTTAGAAAATAACAGCTATCAAACTTTCAGGTGATATCACTTTTGGGGGCTAGCTAATATGATTGATGTCAGAATCAGGTTTTAAAATGACTGTGGCAGGTCTAATCCAAAATGGTGAAATTTAACAAAGATAAATGATCTTGTATTTTAGTCAAAACAGTAAATTTTACAGCTGGATTGGGAAGACCTTTCTTTGAAATAATTTGCATAAAAATTATCTAGAAGTTTTGTTTACTAAAAAATAAATGTAGGTTTGGTAACACTCACACAAATTCATTTTACTACAATGGAACTGCTAGGTGGGCCCGAATCAAATTTGGCTTAGTCCCTGCACTCTGGCCTAGTCAGATAATGTCTGAGACTTGTGTTTATTTTTGTGCTGCATTTTGAGAGAGACATTGATAAGTTAAATGGTATATGGAGAAAGGATTTTGAGACGGTAAGTGCTAAAGAAGCCACTTTTTATAAGATTCATTTTGAGGAGCTGTAGTACAGCAGAGTGGTTAAGCTCGCAGATTATGGAATCAAAGAGAACTGAGTTCAAGTCCCAGAATAGCCACTGACCCTGGCATTCTGATTTTGGACAAGTTATTTAGTTTATTTGAGCTTCAGTTTCTGTATATGTAAATTGCTTATGATAATAATGAAAAAGAGTATAGATGCTAGCAGAAGTTAGATTTTAAAGAGGGGATACACAGAAGGAGACATATTCCATTTATCTTTGCAAGGTAAAATCCACAGAAGAAAGGGAATGTTAATACATTCTAATAATCTAAATTTGTTAATTAAATTACCCAATAATTTAAATTACCCAGATTGCCTTTACAGGTAATGAGCTCTTCGTTGTTTTTTTTTAAAATGGTAGTATTGGGGATTGAATCCAGGACCTTGTACATACTAAGCATGAGCTCTACCACTGAGCAATTTCTCTCCCTCTAAGATCTTTGTTCTTGAAGCTATTCAAAAAAGTCCAAATTACCAGCTCTCAGGGGACGTCTGCTGTCAGTTGGAGGTTTGACTCTTTGTATGGCCACTAATTCTCATCCATATAACTATGTCATTCACTCTTTCAGCAAGTAGTTATTATCACCGGGCACTGAACAACCAACAGACAGGCAGGCATCCTGCCTCTGAGCCTCTGAGTCTAATGGAAACAGACACACATGCTCAATCACATTGCAACGGGTTAAGGGAATAGCGTGGAGCAGTACAGCTAAGTAGATACAGTTCACCTGTCTGGTAAGATTATTTTTTTAGCCCCATTGCTCATCTTCTTATTTGAAATGCCACCCTTTGGAATTAAAACACCAGAATAACTTAAAGGTTTTTTTTTATTGGTCTGCAACAAATTCTCTTTTCCAAAACCTAACTCCGGCTTTCTATACATTTCTCTCTTCCCCAAACCCTTCCTGACTCTCCCGCTGTAAGATTTTTCATCTCATCTTTCCAGTGAAGGAAAGGGGACATGCTGCACGCTTTTTCCCACACTGTCTTCCTCTTCTCAGAGACTTTATTTTTAAAAATAGATCAAATCTCACCATTTGCTGAGCAGTGGCCAATAGTCACGACGGACCTGTGCCTAAGGTCCCAAATCATTTCTATTGACAACCATTTCTTCCAATAATTAAAAGTCTCCATTTTTGACTGGACTAGAGGGTTTTATAATTGCTTTGGTTCTTTGGAAAAACAGAGTCATCATAGTTTTCTGACTTTATTCCCCAGATCTTTGGATAACTGGCCATATCCTTTCCCTCCAACTGCTGCTTACCTTGGCTTTCAGTACTGTGGGCAGCACAAAGACGTCCCATTTTGAAAGGGATAGAGGAAAAATATCTGTTCCTAGGGTCCCAGCATCCTGCATCAAATCTGAAGGAAGAGAAGGACACCTGTGTGGAGAGCCAATAGGATAGCTGTGGACTTAGGGTGTGGCTGCTTAAAACACAGCTTTTCCCTAAGTCCCATCACGTCTCAAACCATCGGAGCCTTGTTTTCCCACTTCCTCCTCTGACTGCTGAATCCATCCCACATTCAGTGCACAAACTGATTAGGTAATGAAGACATATAATCAATGACAAGCCTGGCAGGAAGGCATCCTACCCAGAGTCATCTGATCCCTGAGGAGAGAGGATGTGCTGAGGTTGAGGGACCGGCCGGAAAGAAACAATTCTCTTGAGAATGACACAGTTCAGGACATTTTTCTCCTCAGGCAGGTCACATTTGAATCCTTGAAGTATTGCCAGAGTTACTTAGCAGAAATTTAATTTCTAAGTGTTTTGTTGTTATTCTGTTCAAATCTTGCTTTAATTTCTAGTTTTATTATCTAGTTAGGAAAGCTTATGGTATGATAATTTCTGCTTTTTGAAATTTACTGAGGCTTTTTTTTAGGAAGTTTATGATCAGTCTTTGTCAACATACTGAAAACTTTTAAATGAAAATATACTTTAATTTTGAGTATAAAGTATGACTAAAGGGAATGAGTGGTGAGAAAAGGTATTGGATAATTCAAATAATGGCTAAAACAAAAACTGTCACCCGTTTTCAATAATTCTATAGGCACATTGACCTGGATAAAAAAAGCATAAGCCTGGGGTGGCTATCCTGCAGCCCTTTGACGTCCTGAATTCCCTTTTTTTTTTCCCTGATAAATTTTCTGTTAAATTACCTGGGTTTCTAAATACACAATTTTATCATCTTCAAACGGCTACTGAATTTCTTTTCTGCTTTTGGACCTCATTATTGCAAAAGGTAGTCTAAGTACAGGCAGATTTTGTTCTTTTGAACAGAACCAGCTTTTATATTTTTAACATTTTGGTTTAGTTTTTTTTTTTTTTAACCCTGAATACCTATAGAAATTTCTCTTTCGCCCTTAAAATAGTAGGGAGAAAAGTTGTGTGGATTTAAGGGTGGATTTATTTTCATTTAATTGTCTGGCACGTGGTTGATCCAATTCTATCCTCCTGCTCATGTTTTTCTAATTGTTTGTTAGATTTTCCACTAAAGACATTGTTCGTTATGGTTTTTGTTATTGTTGTTTCAGATCTAATTATTCTGTTGCTCATCCAGGAACAGATGTTATTCTTAGTTTGTTATCTCCATTATTTCCTCTCATTATCTATTGAAGTCTTCATTGTTTTCTTATCTTGTCCTTTCTTTCTGCCTTATGGAAAACTTCTCAAGTTTGCTATGTCACTGATTCAATTTTCTACAATGCCAATTCTGCTCATCATTGCTGCCAAAAAAGATGAATACTCTTCTTTTCAGTTGTACTTTTAGTTTTCATGAAATTATTTCTTATCCCACTCATCTCTAATACATTGTACCTTGTTTTGTCTTTAAACTAACCTATGCTCTTTTTCTGTTTTTTATTTTGCTTGTTTAATAGAAGCAATTTTTTTTTAAATCAGAGAATTAAAAACTGATTTCTAACTGTTTGGTTTTTTATGGCTATACATACATTTTAGAGGATGTTCATTCTCTAAATTTAAGTTGAAATTTTCCCTTTTCTTAACATAGATGTTTTTATTCAATTTATGTATAGTTATTGGTTTAAAATTTTTACATTTCCTTTTCTAAGTGTAAGAATTGTTTTCCCAACATGATTTTTTTCAGGAGAGAAATGTTTTATCTCTACCTTATCTCCAAATATTAAATCCTTATTTGGGCTTACAGCTGGGAGCAAGGAGTTTTAAACTCTGTTCCAAGCACCTGGCAGAATTTCATAATAATAAGAGCTAACATATAACATTAACTAACTATAACGTTAACCATACACTAGGCACTGTTTCAAGAGCTTAGCATATTCCATTCACTTGCTCCTCCCCAATGCCCTATGTGGTAGATACTATTATTATCCCTATTTTACAGATGAGGAAATTGCAGAACAAGGAGGTTAAGTAACCCTTGGAGATCAGTCAGTTGGTAAGTGGGAGAGCCAGGCTCTGAAGCCAGGCTGTTTGAGCTTAGACTCCACCTCCTCCTATTCTTACCTGAGATAAGCTTGTCCTCTTTTGTTGGTTTTCTCTCCACATCACAAGTTCATGAACTTTTTGGATCTCAGTCATCATAATGGGAAAAAAAACCCCACTTACCCATATGCAGACAATATCTGCATACAATTTCATAAATCTTATGTACAGCGGATCTCTGGACCCTCTAAGTTTACAGTCCCTGCTCCAAACTGATCAAGTACAAAGTAGACTCTCTCTGGGACATACTGATGCCAGGGCTGTTCCTGACATGTTTGATGGGCATTCAAAATGTGTCATCTACCTTCCCCTGACATCTTGCTTAATTGTTTCTTGGAAATTGTGTCCACTAGCTGAAAGACAAATCTTGGTGGGATAAGGTGGGGAATAGCATTCCAAAAGCATAAACCAAGCCCTCACATAATAAGGAAATTTCTGATTAACTTTCTAGGGATTACTGTTCATGGGGACAAGCAAGGTGGCAGAGTTTGGTCAGGAAGTCTTGTATTCTTTCTAGTAATTTAGTGGCAGTTTGTCACAGACTGTAATTTTCATTAACTACAAGAACAGTGGGGAAATTTTGCAGTTTCAGTTTTATTGTGCCATGAACTTGTATACTGTTTCTGTGATCTCACACACATATTAGTGGAAATGAGGGACTAATTTCCAAAATATACAAATAGCTCATACAGCTTAATATATATAAAAAAAGAAAAAGAAACAACCCAATCAAAAAATGGGCAGAAGATCCAAACAGACATTTCTTCAAATAAGACATCCAGATGGCCAAAATGCGCATGAAAAGATGCTCAATATTGCTAATTATTAGAGAAATGCAAATCAAAACTACAATGAGGTATCATCTCACACCAGTCAGAATGGCCATCATTTAAAAAGTCTACAAATAATAAATGCTGGAGTGTGTGAGGAGAAAAAGGAACCCTCCTACATTGTTGTTGGGAATGTAAATTGGTGAAGCCACTATGGAGGTCAGTATGAAGATTCCTTAAAAAACTAAAAATAGACTTACCATATGATCCAGCAATCCCACTCTTGAGCATATATTCAGAGCAAACTATAATTTGAAAAGATACATGCACCCCAATGTTCATAGTAGCACTATTCACAACAGCCAAGACATGGAAACAACTTAAATGTCCATTGACAGATGAATGGATAAAGAATATGTGATATATATACACAATGGAATATTGCTAGCTGTAAAAAAGAATGAAAAAATGTCATTTGCAGCAACATGGATGGACCTAAGTGAAGTAAGTCATACAGGGAAAGACAAATATAATATCACTATATATGTGGAGTCTAAAATATGATACAAATTCTATTTACAAACCAAAAACAGACCCATGGGCATAGAAAACAAACTATGGTCACCAAAGGGGAAAGGGCAAGGAGGGATAAATTAGGGTTTGGGGATTAACAGACACACATTATTATATATAAAACAGGTAAACAACAAAAATTCTACTGTATAGCACAGTGAACTCTATTCAATGTCTTGTAGTAACATATAATGGAAAAGAATCTGAAAAGAAAAAATATATGTGTATGCATTTGTGTAACTGAATCACTTTGCTGTACACCTGAAACTAACATTATAAATCAACTATACTTCAATAAAAAATTAAAGTTTTTTAAAAAGCCAATAAATATTGGTTAAACGATTATGCTTTTTCATTGTGGAGGCTGATGTCAGTTTTTGCTGCATCTGGTTAAGTAAATCATGCCACACCCATGGTAGCTGCTCATTTATCTTGCAACCAGAAATAACATGGACAAAGTATTTGTATGTCACCACATTACAAGCTTTGCACTCACCAGGGTGGAGGGTAAAAATTACTCTGCAAGCATTTTCTTCTCCTGTGCACTAAGCAAAGGACCTTATGTGGCAATACAGTTGTTCTGCAATAGAATCATAAAATCATAAAATTTTAGAATGAGTGTGAATCTAAAAGATGGTATATGACTGTCTCACTAAGGTTTTTTATTTCAGTATAAATGAAAGATCAGAACATTAAATGCTGGCATCAAAAGGGGAAATAGATTGCAAAATACCATTTAGTATCACAACTAGACTGTTAGAAAAATATCAGATAATCTAAATATATATTTATTCCTATATGTCTCAATTTATTTATTTATATTTAGTCTTAAAAATAATTTGATATGTATGTTCGTGTTAACATGAGAACTGTAGACTATTTCAAACTATGAATTTTCTTGATTATATTTAAAAATGGATACAGACCTTACAGGAATAGTATATCCTATTTACCATCAAAATATCTAAGGGTGTCATTTCTTTTAATTTTAATTAATAGAATATCAAATTTTCAAACTGAAACTTCTGAATTAAAGACAGTTGCTTTATAATAGCACCAAAATGTTTGATTCTACAGAAGAACTGGTGACTTTCACAGCTCTCCCTGAGGAATAATGCTTTTTCCAAGTAAACCTTGGCAGGTAAGCAAATTAAAATAAAAACAATTGTAATTAAAGACAGGTAAACCCATAGTCTTGATTTTGGCTTTGTTTCTGCATATTACTCCATATTAACAGTTGCTCTCATCTACTTTCTATAAAATGAATGAAAAAATATCTAGCATATGGAGAGAGAGAAAAACAGAAAAAGGAGCAATTAGGCATCCCACATTAAAAGGGAATTCAGCCTCATCTTTGTTTCTGTCCATTAAAGAAATTCCTTCTTGTCACCATTTTCAAAGTACTGATGGACAAAGGAACGAGGCAGTTCAGACAGACCTGAAAAAAGTTTTTGTTGTTTTGCTATCTCCTTCTATTGAGGTTACTGCCATTCTTAATTACGTTGTAGCAAAATGGCAGAAGCCAGTGATAGTTCAAAGCAGCCTTAGTTGACCTAGTGGTTGGTATTTAGTACTTGGCCTAAGACTCGCCTATGAACAGGCCAAAGATTAAATAAAGCTCCAAAAAAATGGCCAAATTGGTCCTTGACGAAGTTCTTAGTAACTTTAGTTTTTGAACCATTATCTACCTACCTGTCTATCATACCTCTTTATTAAATATTATTAATAAGACTAACACTTATTGAGTTTTATGAGCCTTTGTATTTTTATATAGAATATAGATTTTTGATACTGCTATCAAATATATTTTAACCTGCAGAGTTTACTAATACTTAATGAACCCAAAGCATCTTGGTTAACATTATTTTCTTGTGTATTATCTTATTTATCAGATAACTACACGCACGTGACCTTTTCTTCTCAGATAAAAACAGCTTCATTTTTTTATTATAATACATGTTTGTTATATAAAAATACAGATATAAAATAAAATATAGCTGAAGCCCAACGACCAGTTATATTTCTTTCATGTTCAAATTGGACACGGTTTTAAAATTTTATTTATTTTTAACATTCATCAGATTTGTTTATTTAATTCAGGTAGCATTGATTTATAATATTATGTAAGTTTCATGTGTACAAATTTTATTTCTGCTTCTGTATATCCTACATTATGCTCACTACTAAAAATTTACTTTTCATCCACCACCATATAGTTGGTCCCCTTTACCCATTTTGCCCTCCCTCTCAACCCTCCCCCTCTGGTAACCACTACTGTGTTCTCTGTATCTAGCTGTTTGTTTTGGTTTGGTCGTTTTATTTGTTTGTTTATTAGCTTTTTATATTCCACATATGAGTGATATCATACAATGTTTGTCTCTTCATCTGACTTTTTTCACTTAGTATAATATCTCCAAGGTCCATCAATAGGCCCTTTGGACTCTAGGGTCCAACACAGAAATACACTGATTTTAAAAAACAGCCTATATATGGCCATATTATATATAATCAGGCTCATAATAGTGGACATTCAATTGTTTCTAGTCTTTGTAATATAAATAACACTGATTAATTCTTTGTATATTTATTATTTTGTATATTTGCATGCTATCCAGTCATCAGTTTAGGAAATATTCCTGGGTGTGGCTGCTGAGTCAAGGATACGTACAATTAGAACTTTGACAAATGTCTCCAAAATACTTTCCAGAAGTTTAAACATATTTACACTTCCACTAAAAATACCAGTGCACATATTCTTTCATATACTCTTCAAAACAGACAGTTAGTCTTTTTAATCTTTGTGAATCAGATGGGTGAAAAGTAATACTTTTTTTCAAATTTTTTCAATTTTGTTTATATATATATGTTTTACTATGTATTACTGTTTTACTGCCAGTTTCTGGGTCTATGACAACATGAGTCATAAAGACGCTGGGAGGATAAGAAGGAGAGAGAAGGTGTCTTCTTGTATTTTACCCATTTCCTTCGGGATATTCTCTCTTTTTTGGTTCTTACTGAACTGTAGGAATTTTGTATAAATAGGTAGTTAACCTCTTTTGAGTCATTATTATAATTATTAAGCACACAGACTTTGTAATCAGTGCAAGCTTAGTGTAAACTCCAGTTCCTAGAATTACTAGCTCTGCGACTTAGAGCAAGATTACTGAGTGTCACGACTCCTTCACGTCACTCTTTCTGTAAAATAGGAGTACAGAGTTGTCATTATTAAAGTAAATGATGTATTCAGATGCTGAAAGATCACTTGGCAATTGATAAAATAATATCAGATACCAATATCCTTACTACTAAAATATGTTACAGATACTTATTTCCATTTTATCAGTTGTACCTTAAACTTCTTAAGCTGTTTTATGTCATACAGAATTTGTTATTCTTTTAAAAGCCAGCTAAATGTTCAACAATTTTCTTACTTTTGGTATCATGTTCTAGAAGGGATTATTCTCAATATCTAGTAAGATAATCATTACCTATATTTTCTTCTAAAGCCACTATGGTTTGATTTTTGCATTTTGAGTCACGTGGAATTTAATTTGCTATTAGAAGTAAGATAAAACTATAGTTTGAATTTTTTGCCAGAATGACTAGTTAGTTGCCCAAGCTGCTATTGGAGAATCAATTTTTATTATCTTTTTATAGTTAAATAATACTTTTATACTAAATTATTTTTAAGCCGATTTCTGGACTCACTACTGATCAGTTTATTTATTTCTGTTTAATCGCTGTATAGTCTGCATCTCACTCTACTGTTCTTCCTCATCTAATCCCCCTTCACACGTCCATATATTCCACAGCTGTACCAGAGTCTAGTTTCCCAGGTAAGTCTCTCTATATGTCTCACTCTCACCCTAATACTGTCATTCTACTTACCTTAAGAGCTTTTTACACCCTCCAACACACACATACTCATCACGTAGCTCTTTCACAGCATCATGACCTCAGGTCATCTGCTCCTTCCACTAAGCAGTCTTTCTTTAGACTCTTGTCACATTTTGAGATTCCCGCTTCCATATTGCCATGGAACTAAGCCTGAATTTCCATCAGGGTAGTTTTCACACGGTTAATTGTTGATTGACTTGTATGCCTCTTCCTCTAGAAAGCACCCAGAGACTATGCCTTATTCAACTTACATCCCCGGCACCTGGAGCATAGTAGGTGTGCAATAAATATTCTTAAGTGAATGAGTAAGTGATTTTATTAAATGTTGTAAAACGTTCAGAGAAAGGAAAACACATTGTTCCCTTGAATAATTCAGAACCATTTCAACCAAAGGCCTGAGCCAAATGGTAAATTATGGAAACCAGAGAAGTAAGCAAAAGCTGTGCTTCTGCTAATGTCTGATACAGTTGGAGGAGGGAAGTGAGTGATTTCATGGCCTAAAGTAACCTTTTTCTAATGGGGAAAAATATTTCAAGAGGTATGCCTGGCTGGGGGATGGAGGTGGTGGAAACAAGGTGCATTTAACGATTTTAATTTGCTTTTTCATCTTTGTTATTGGCCCCGAAAACAGAATTCAGATTTTGGAGCAGAAAATAGCAGTTTGATGGAAAGTTTCTTCCATTAGGGAGCACAAAGGGTTTGGGACTTGAGAGGCAGAAGAATGGGCATTACAAAATAGAATGGCTCAAATCTGGCCCTGGCTACAGGGACTGGGGAGGTTGAGGCTTGGAAGATATTTGTGGCATAATCATTGATTAGAATAGTGAAGCTTTTACACACACACACAAAAAATCCCCAAGACATAAAAACCAAAAGGTTGTGTCTCAGAGCATTCACAGTTGCATCCCCAAATGATTTGACTCTGAGAACACACTGCTTTTATTCAACAAATACTTACTAAGTCCATACTCTATGCTTGAGACTGTTCTAAACTGTGAAAATTACAGCAAGGAGTGCGGCAACGTCCACGCCCTCATTCAGAGTGCTGTGTGTTCAGTCTGGTGAGGAGGAATAGGGGTCAACGATGGTCAAAATTAACCTAAGCTTAGGTGGAGGGAATTAATGTGTACTTGTTTATACTCCTTTCCTTGGTCTTTGTTTCTATCCATTGACAAAGAAGTTACTAAATTATTTTTATTTTAATTATCACTTATTTTTCCAAAAAAAATCTTCTTTCCTTTGTATGTGCCCATCCAGTCGTGTACATGCCCATGGGCTAGCAGTGGCTACTGGTTCGGCATGGATGGCAGCTCAGAGGGAGCGGAAGTCTCTAAAGTGGTTCTTGAAGCCTGGTATCGATGAGGACCAGCTGTGGAGTTTTACAAAAGGGCCTCTCCTCTGGGTATTATGACACAGTAGGTCTACATGGAATTACGTGGTTCTAGGGGCACCCCAAGCTGGGAGCCGCTATTCTATGAGACTGAACACACATATTAGTGATTGCAACTGACATCAGTATTTACAAATTAAAGTGGTGGTGTGTGAACAAATGGCTTTTTCTTCCTCAAATGGTTTTTCCATAGATACTAAAATGTTGATTGCTTCAGTGAAGTCGCACTTTCTATGAGAGGCTGAGGGAAGAATTCCTGTTTTACTGTTGGTGGTAGCCCTATTCCACACATAGGGACTGTGTGAAGCACTTATGAGAGAATTTTTGCTTTTATATAACCTTTTCATTGACTAGATAGTAATTTTTATCATCGCCAGCTCGTAACAGATTATCATCCCCAAATAGGCATACGATAACTGGCATCCAGTTCAGGGGCTAAATTTTAATGTCGGCTCCATAAGGGACAGATGCAAGCGGTATGCTGAGTTTTATATGTGTTCCTTTCTCCGCTGATTAAAAAAGCCATTAAATCACTAACTCACTAATGGACATATAAATCTTGCCAATGATTTTTCCCTGAACATATATATACCCTTAAATTTGGCTGGTTGGAAAAATCTCTCTCTCAGTTTCACACACACACACACACACACACACACACACACACACAGTATGCTCACACATACTCATATAGGTACACAAATAACCTCTCTTTGGACTTTTGTTGGACTCCTCTCTTTGTAAAACAATCAGGATGACAACTGAACAAAGAGTTTGAAAGAAATATTTTTCTCCCTCCTCTCCTCTCTGGCTGCCTCCCAACAAACTAAGCTATGCAGTTCTGGATTCTGTCTGACACATCTTAACGACTGACATTTAGCAGATGCTTCTCCAAGAAATGGGGGAGGGCGAAGGTGAAGCAGGGGTGTGATAGAAGTAATTAGACTAACGATGTCTCAATTATCAAGATGTTCCTGCAGTGTCCCCTTCTGTTAGCAAATCTGGAACAGGAAGGCTCTCTTCAGGGAAGGAAAGGTTGAGTAAAAAGATGTATTGATTTGTGTCTACAATAGGATAAAGCAGAAAGTTTAAAGAAGTTGTGAAGTGTATATCCCTTTTTAAGGATTATCTTTTGCAATCAACGCACCCCCCCATTTTGGCTTATTTTAGATAGTAATTTCTGTTACTTGCACCAGAGAGTTCTACTAGAAAAAAAACTTATTTTTTTCCCAATTAGGGCAATCAACTTGTCAAAGCAAACCATAACAAGAAGGTTGTTTTGAGACTTCAAGTTTGGAAAAAATAAAAGTATGTCCATGAAATAATAAAATATTCTCTTTGAAAGTACCATAAACCATTAGTGCCTATTGCTAATGAAATGAATTGCATGGTATTGAGAGAATAGTTGTTAAAGCTCTGGTGATACTCCTTCCTCCTGGGGATGTAAGTACCAAAGGTATTGATGTTTTTAAGGTAATAATTTGGCGCTTCATTATCTTTGGGCAGTACTATAGGCAGAATGAAATTTTCTAATTTTCAATGACTTTTTTTTTCAGCATTTTTTTCCCCAGCATTTTTCATCAGTGTCCAAACAGAACTATTGTGATTTCCATGACTGCAGATTATTTTATGTTATTCTCATTTGGTGTGTATTTGATTTTTGGTGCCTTAATTTCAGAAGTAAACTCTCTCTTAGAAAACCCACTGCAGGACATGTTACAGACGCTGCTGTGCCTGGTTGTACAGCGTCGATTTTGTTCGCTTCAGAGCCTGACTTTTCCTGACCTCACCCTGAGATTATGTGCCCGATTCCATTTACAGTTCCGTAATCGCATAACTACTGACTATAATGAGTATCACTCCAGCAATCTGGTCTGGCAATGCCACAGTGGAAAACATTGAGGAGTCTGGATTTGCTGCATGAAGTCATTAGTGACCTCTGTTTTTCTGGCATTTGAAGATCAAAATGCCTCTTGGGACAGATGATTCCTCCTGCTGTGAAACTGAGGGCCCAGGCAGGCATGGAATTAGTGTAATTCCACATGAATGGAAACATACATAGTTTAATTAATAATATTTTCAGGTAAACTATTTAAAGACAGTAGTAAGATAAGTTTCTATAGCAATATATTTTCTTTGTATGTTTTTTTTTAAATCATGTGTTGACCATAGAGGTTAGCAGAATTCTAAGTTGCCCCCCAAATTTTCACCCCTGGTGTACATGCCCTGTACAAACCTCTCCTCTTTAGTGTGGTTGGGAACAGGGACCATGACAGGATATCAGCCCAGTGATCAGGTCACTAATCAGTTGACTTTGAGTTAATCAGAAAAGAGTATCCTGGATGGGCCTGACCTGATGAGGTGGCCCCTTTACAAGAGAATCAGATGCTGAATCCCTCTCTTGCTGGTTTGGAAGAAAGTAAGCAAGCAAGCTGTGAGCTGCCTGTGGAGGAGGGCCACGTGGCGAAGAGCTGAGAGCAGCCCCCCGACAGCCAGCAAGAAATGGGGCCTTCAGCCCTGCACGAAACCGGATTCTGCCAACAAGCTGAATAAGCTTGGAAGAGCACCTCAAACTCTAGATGAGCCTGCAGCCTTGCCAGCACCTTGGTTCAGCCCTGCGAGACCCTGAGCAGAGAACCCAGTTCTGCCACGCTCAGCCTTCTGACCTTCAGAACGTGTGAGATAATAAATTGGTGTGGTTTTACACCACTAAGTGTGTGGTAATTTGTTACCCAGCAACAGAAAACAGACACAACCACTCTTCATAAGTGGGCATTACAGACCCTGAAGGACATGCTTATTGTAAACTCAGATTTCTTTGGAAAACAATGAGAAACCCATGTTAAGTGGTTTCAGCAGAGTGGAGCGGAGCCTGCCTGGGATCCCTGGTGAGCCTGAACACAGGCGTGCTGCCTGGCAGGACCAAGTGAGCCCTCCCGAAACAGAGCTTCTCACACGGCGTTTGAAGAGGGGTCCTTTCCCCCTCGACTCCATTCTGTTGTGGGCTGATCTTTTTGTAAAATACAATAAACATAAATGAGTAGGAAAATGGATCTCTTTTGAAAGGACAGACAAAACACAGGCCCCAGTTTTCTATTATTTAACAGACATAAAATTACTCTGTCAAATTGCCACGAAACGTTCCAACTGCTTTCAATTTTGGTGCCTGTCACATTGCGAACCAGTTACAAACCGCAGACCAGCACCAGGATGGGAACAATGTTCTGAGGGGTGCTGCTCTGACAGACCTCGAATGCTCCAAATATCCTCTGCTTCTGTGCCTAGAAGGGACGTCCACAGTTCAGCCCAGATACCTTGCCCTGTTCAGATAGGGCTGTGCCTGGTAATAGATGGGTATTATCCAGCTAGTTGGTTACTTTTTAGTTTAGTGTAGATAGTCCCCCTGAACTTGTAATAAAAGAAATACATATTGTAACTCTAGCTCCACTATTTAAAAGCCATGGATCTTGCAAGTTACTTATGCTTGAGAGACTTCATTTCTCTTATTTGTAAAAATGGCAATAGTATTAGTAATCTATCTCATATGGTTGTGAAGATTAATGAGGTAACATGCAAGTATGTGTTTTGTAAGCTGTTAAGAACTCTACATATGAAGGAATTAATAGTATTTCCTGTTCATAAATTCTCCCTCCCTAACTCATTCCGGCATGCCTGTACAGAGGAGAGGGAATGAGAAAAATCTGATCATGTGTTCCAAACAACTGGATTTTACTGGTACTATCAGTTTCTGGGAATGCCTGGGAACTGATGTGTGTGTAAATTGCAGATACAGAAAGGATCTCTTTGTTACATTCATTACAGGCTCCTCTGCACATCTTGTTTATGTGTAGTGTGCTCTTATTTAAAAACATAAGCAGCAACAGTGGTCATTGAATTCCGCCCTCTAATCATAGTGTCCATTGTGCAGTTTTTCTCAGGGGTATGTGAGGCAGGAGTGATACTATCCCGTCTAGTACCACCTGGGAGCTCTGTGGAATCATAACAGCACAACTTCCAGGCATGGAATAGGGGACGGAAGGCAGCAGCCTCAGGCTTTACAACAGGAATCCAGTCCCAAAGCAGAGCATTGCTCACTGAGACAGACGGCTCAAGAATGTGTTTATTTTAGACATAAGTAGAATAACAATTTTAGATCACTGCAAGGATTTTCCTTTACTCTTAAAAGGTTAAAATATCCCCCTCTGTGTTTCTCTCCTACCTTCTCCCTTTAAAGAGTTTAAAATAGATTTACTGTATGATAGTCTCATTTCATTTTGGGATTAAAAGGCAGGAGCACTACTGTGGCCTCCAGTTGGTTATTTTGCCCCTTGATAGAAAACAAATTATTCCTTTAAATATATTTTCCACTATCCACTGCATATGTTTTTCATTTTTATGAGTAAAACCACACACAAAAAATTCCCTCAGAGAGGAGGCCGACTCTCTTGTGACTGACACGCTGTAAATCACTTTGTGTATTTATTACAGCCTTGTGCCTTCCGTATTACCCAAACACTGTCTCACAGAATCTTTCTGAAAACGGAGTATGTTTTGGATATGGGGGAGACCAAGAAGTAATATATTTTATCAAATGAGAAAGCACATTCCTTAGATACAGAGGCTGCAATTTGTGGGTGAGTTCCAGTTCAACAAACAAGCCCAGTAGGCACGTTCCTGAGCAAAGACCAGTGGAACGTTCCCTATTGGTCAGGGGCACTGAACTTCAGCTGCTGACAGTGACCTCAATTAAGAACATACCTGTGAGGCATTCCAAGGTGTCTATGCACGATTTGGGGATTGACCTTCCTCTCACGTCAGTGGAGCCTCCACTCCAACAGTTGAGCCCCGTAAATCCATCACCCCTCACATCGTCCTCCTTGGAACAGGGGGCTGTGTCAGGACTTGGGACTCCCTGCTGTGTGACACAAGGAGCTAAGTGACAAGCTTCAAGTCCTCCACTATTCTAGAAAGTGTAGTGGGATTGTGTGCAAAGATTTGAAATTTAAAAGTACCAAGTTCCTGAAATTCAATAAAATATTTTTTATTAATTTTAATTAAAAAAAAAAAAAGAACATACCCGGAGGAACCATCCCTTTAAATTACATTGATAGCCAGTGGAGCCTGTAATAGGATTAAGTGTGAACAGATTCATAAAAATAACAAAATAGGAAACATATTAATGATAAGAACAATGGATGATGGCATTTTAAGGTAGGTTTTGGTTACATCATAGAGTGAGGGGGGAGAAAAAAGAACTCAGCGATTCTCTGAGTTTTCAAAGCTTTTCTGAACTTTATACAATTCCTCAAATCAGAACCTCTCTTCCTGTCCTAATTCATATTCTGTTTTATTCAGAGTTTCATCTTACTCAGGTGCATTATGGGACAACCATAATTAGAGGTATAATTTAACTCTTCTACACCCAGTTTGATAAGGGCTCTTAGCCCTGTTGCCTAAAATGTGTTCATTTGGATTCTGGTACAGTATTAATTCCTATATTTATAGTAATATTAACAACCAGGACATACCTTCACCAAGCACTCTCTGCAGGTTTTAGAAAGGTCTTCCAAACAATCCATCTTGTCAGTGTATGATGTCTGCCACCACTATGAGGTCGGGACTAGGCTGATTAAGAAGCCAAGGACATGCAAGATTCTAGCCACATCCTTAAATCAGCTGCAACTGTCTTCTGCCATCCATGGAACTGAATCAGGGGATAAGCAGATGAGAACATATAACAGGGTTTTACAAAGTGGCACCAAGAAAGGTTACAACATAGGGTAGAGGCAAAAATTGGAAGTAAGAAAGATACCTGGTTTGGACATGGGTGGCTTGAGAATTCAGCTGAAGGATTATTTTAATTGCACTGTTTGTCCTGGCTCTCCTCCCCTCATTCTATAAACCTATCACCTGTTTTCTGGAACGAAGACTTCCTGGGCCAGCAGGACCTATGTGAGTTCAGGGATGGTGGGACATGTGATCAAAGTTAGAGACTGTGGGCAGAAACTTGGAAGGAATTATCTGCAAATACTGTGTCTATCCAGGCGCACTTTCTCAGGGTTAATCCCTGTAAAAGCATCCTCTCTATTTTTGTCTGATTCTGAAGATTCCAGTAATTCATTGATTTCTTAGTCCCCCATTCCTCTATTTTTGTAGACATCACTTTCTGATTTTTGGTTTGGTCTTATTTGCTTTCCTCCATTCTCAGGTTAGTTTTCTCCCTGGCTCTTATATCATTTGCTCTGATTTCCTTGTTTTTATTTTTTATTTTTGTGCCCTGTAACTACTCTTGACTCTCCTCATCTGTGTGGCATTAATGAGACCAGCTGGTCCTTCTGGTAGCGCCTCATGCTGACACCTCTTTGTGGTCTCACCTACAACTGGGTAAAAATAGCCACAGCTTCTGCCACCTTTAGTTCCAACAAGACTTCAGATTCTGCCTGAGGACACTATCACGTAATAGTGATAAGACATTCTTGCTAATCATTTTGTTGAGGCAGTGTAAATAAAGGGTATCCAACTCCCCAGGACAAAGGCAGTTTGAAGTAACCAGGGGCATTTGTTCATGGAGTGGAAGAAATAAAATAATTAGGAGGAAAGTTTTGGAGTATGTATAGAAATGGGTTATTATGATACTGTTGGTGCACACAAATTTATAACATTGTGAAAGGTCTTAAAACAACAAAATATGATGAATTGTTGACAGAACAATGCCACTGAAGAAAATAGGATGAAAATTATTAGGAAGAAGCTGACAGGACACCTATTTGTCTTGATGAAAGGAATAGCATGATTTGTGTTGTTTTTAAACGGAATCGTTTTTTTTTTTTTTTTCGCATGTGGTTGTGAAGTCTCTTACAATAGAAATATATAGGAGTTGACCAGATAATAATTAGAAGCAGTGTAAAAGAACATTCTGCATGAGGTATTTTATTACATGACTTCTCCCCAGCTTCGTCGACACATCATTAATATAAGATAAAGTTCATCCATTTTAAGTGAACAGTTGGATGAATTTTGGTAATGGAATACTGCCCTACAGTAAGAACCAAAATCATAACAACATAATAACTTTCATAGGTTTTTCATAGATGCTCTTTATCAGGTTGCAGAAATTTCCTTCTAATCCTGATTTGCTAAGATTTTTTTAAAAAAAGAAATGGAAGTTGAATTTGGTCAAATCCATTTCTGCATTGGATTGAGATTATCATATATTTTCTTCTTTTTTTGTTTATTAGTATGGTGTGTTGCATTGATGGATCCTTTGAATGATAAGCCATTCTTGCATTCCCAGGATAAGTTTCATTTGCTCGTGAGGTATTATCTTTTTTGTACATTGCTAGATTGAATTTACTAAAATTTTGTTTGCATTTATGCTCATAAGGGATATTTATCTGTACTTTTAAAAATATCTTTGTCTGGCTTTGGTATCAAAGTAATATTGGTTTTGTAGAATGAGTTGGGAGATAGTAAAGACTGAATGTTTGTGTCCCCTCTGCAAATTTGTATGTTGAAGCCCTAACACCCAGTGTGATAGTATTTGAAGACGGGGCTTTTAGGAGGTAATTAAGGCTAGATGAGGTCATGAGAGTGGGGCCCCCACGATGAGATAAGTGCACTTATAAGAAGAGACACCAGAGATCTCGCTGAAGTCTCTCTATTTCTCTCTCTCTCTCTTCCTTCTGCCACCCCCATGCTTGCACAAAGAAGAGGTTATGTGAGCACACTGTGAGATTGTGGCCACCTACAAGTCAAGAGAAGAAGCCTCAGAATGAAATCTACCCTGCTGGAACCTTGATCTTGGATTTCCCAGGCTCCAGAACTGCAAGAAACAAATTTCTTCTGTTTAAGCCAGTCAGCTTGTGGTATTTTGTTATGGAAGCCAGAGCAGTCTAAGACAGGGGACATTTTGTCCACTTCAGTTTTCTAGAAGAGTTTGTACAGTATGAGCATTATTTACTCTTGAAATGATTGGTTGACTTCTCCAGTAAGGCTACCTAGGACTGGCGTTTCCTTGTAAGGAAGTTTTTAACTACAAATTTAACTTGTTTATGAGATATCAGATATTCATATTGTTTATTTATGAGTGAGCACTGATATACTGTGTCTTTCAAAGAGTTTGCCCATTCACCTAAGTGGTTGAATTTACTGTCTTTAAGTTTTAAAGAGATAGTACTTCACTATCATTCTTATAATGCCTGTAGAATCTTCAGTGATGTCACCTCTCATTTATTATATATTTTTAAAATTGAGATATAATTGACATATAACACTTTATTAGTTACAAATGTATAACATAATAAGTTGATATTTGTGTGCTTTGAGAAATGATCACCACAATAAGTCTAGTTAACATCTGTCACCTTACGTAGTTACAAAATTTTCTTTTTTATTTATTATGCTTATAACTTATGTTTTCTCATGGTTAGTGGTTTATCAGATTTATTACTCTCTCTAAGAAGTAGCTTTGGCTTCACTGACTTTCTTGTTTTTCTGCTTTCTATTTTGTTGCTTGTCACTCTGGCCTTTATTATTTCTTTTCTACTACTCATTTGGGTTTAGTTTGCTCTCCCCTTTCCAGTTTCTTAAAAGGATGTTGAGACAATTGATTTAATAGCTTTTTGTCCTGATGGAATACATGTTTTAGTGCCACAAATCCTCTCCCTACCAGAACTGCTTTAGCAACATCCCAGAAATTTTGGTATGTTGTGTTTTACTTTTCATTAAAAATATTTTCCAAATCTTCTTTTGATTTCTTGTTTTATCCATGACTTATTTAGGTTCCAAAATCTGGGTATTTTAAGGTATCTTTCTGTAAGTGATTTCTAATTTAATTTCCTTGCTATCAGAGAACATACATTGTATGAATTGAATATTTAAAAATTTATTCTGATTTGTTTTATCTTTGTTCCTCTGAATGTAGGTGTATCTTCTCTGGCTGCTTTGTAGAATTTTATTTATCACCAGTTTTGAGCAGTTTTTGTATATGTCTTCTTAAATTTCTTGTTTGTTGAGTTTCTTGGATCTGTGAGTTTATAGCTTTCATTAAATTTTGGAAAATTTCAGCTATTATTCCCTTCAATAGTTTGTTCTGTCCCTTTCTCCTTCTCTGCTCTTTTATGGGCATTATTTACAGGTGTATTAGGTTTCTTAAAGTTGTCCCATAGCACAGCTCATTGAGACGCTGCTCATTTTCCCTGGTTCTCTTTTATGTCTTTGTTTTATTTGAAGAGCTTCTATTGCTATGCCTCCAAATTCATTAATATTTCGTTTGGCAAGATCCAATCTTCTTTTAATTTTATCTAGTGCATTTTCACCTCGTACAGTGTAGTTTTCATTCCCAGCGATCTGATTTGGGTCTTGTGGCGTCTTCCATTCCACTACTTAGCTTTGAACACGTTGTTTTCATCTCGAGTTGTAGTGGTAATAATTGGTATAATATATCCTTGTCTGCTAATTCTAACATCTGTCTCAATTCTAGGTAGGTTTCAATTAACTGATTTATATCCTTGCTATGGGTCTTATTTCCTTGTTTCTTTTCATGCCTGGTGATTTTTGATTGGATGAAACACATGATGAATTTTACCTCATTGGGTGCTAGTTAGTTTTGTGTTTCTGTAAAGAGCATTTAGTTTGGCTCTGGAATGCAGTTACTTGGAGATAGTTTGATCCTACTGATTGCAGCTTTTAAGATTTGTTAGGTGAGACCAGAGCAGTGCTCAGGCTAATTAAATCCTCATTAGTGAGAAAAGAGCTTCTGTGTATTCTGTACAATGGCTCATAAATCATCAGAATCTCCAGGGGGAACTAAGCATGGTTCCCTGCCCTGTGTGAGCACTGAATACTGTTACCTCTTATCCTTTACGTGGTTTTAAGTGATTTTTTCTTTGGCCTCAGTTAGTCCCCTCACGTGCGTGAGCCAATCAGTATTCAGTCGAATAATCAAGGGAGGCCCTTGGTAAATCTGCAGTGTTCCCTCTGTGTCCTTCTCTGTTCTCTGCTACTCTGTCCTGCAAATTCTCTTGGACTCTGAGTTCTGTCTGCTCAACACAAGGAAAAAAGATGTAGAGAGAAATGGTATGAGGTCACAAATAAACAGAGCTTCAGAGGTATTATTCTAATGTGTAAATATTTTATTTATTTATTTAAAACTTTTTTTATTGAGTTATAGTCATTTTACAATGTTGTGTCAAATTCCACTGTAGAGCACAATTTTTCAGTTATACATGAACATACATATATTCGTTGTCACATTTTTTTTTTGCTGTGAGCTACCACAAGATCTTGTATATATTTCCCTGTGCTATACAGTATAATCTTGTTTATCTATTCTACAATTTTGAAATCCCAGTCTCTCTGTTCCCACCCCCCCACCCCCTTGGCAACCACAAGTTTGTATTCTATGTCTGTGAGTCTATTTGTTTTGTATTTATGCTTTTGTATGTATTTGTTTGTTTGTTTTTCAGATTCCACATATGAGCGATCTCATATGGTATTTTTCTTTCTCTTTCTGGCTTACTTCACTTAGAATGACATTCTCCAGGGACATCCATGTTGCTGCAAATGGCATTATGTTGCCAGTTTTTATGGCTGCATAGTATTCCATTGTATAAATACACCACATCTTCTTTATTCAGTCATCTGTTGATGGACATTTAAGCTGTTTCCATGTCTTGGCTATTGCAAATAGTGCTGCTATGAACATTGGGGTGAAGGTGTCATTTTGAAGTAGGGTTCCTTCTGGATATATGCCCAGGAGTAGGATTCCTGGGTCATATGGTAAGTCTATTCTGAGTCTTTTGAGGAATCTCCAAACTGTTTTCCACAGTGGCTGCACTAAACTGCATTCCCACCAGCAATGTAGGAGGGTTCTCTTTTCTCCACAGCCTCTCCAGCATTTGTCATTTGTGGGTGTTTGAATGATGGCCATCCTGACTGGTGTGAGGTGATACCTTATTGTAGTTTTGATTTTCATTTCTCTGATAATTAGTGATGTTGAGCATTTTTTCATGTGCCTATTGATCATTTGTATTTCTTCCTTGGAGAATTCCTTTTTTAGGTCTTCTGCCCATTTTTGGATTGGGTTGTTTGTTTGGTGAGAGTTTTTATCATAAATGGGTGTTGAATTTTACAAAATGCATTTTCTGCATCTTTTGAGATGATATGGTTTTTGTCCTTGATCTTGTTGATATGATGTATTACATTGATTGATTTGTGTATGTTGAACCATCCTTGTGTCCCTGGGATGAACCCCACTTGATCATGATGTATAATCTTTTTTATGTGCTGTTGGATTCTATTTGCTAATATTTTGGTAAGGATATTTGCATCTGTGTTGATCACTGATATTAGTCTGTAATTCTCTTTTTTGGTAGTGTCTTTGCCTGGTGTTGGTATTAATGTGTAAATATTTTAATTAAGCATTTGTTGGCATTATTTTCCACACAGAAGGAATCAAAAACATGACTTGTAATTTGAATATGAAAGAAACTTTCTTATCTTGGTGAAAAAAGGTACCAGGATATTTACAATGTAGTAATAGCACAGAATAAAGAAGCATTATACTTGATTTCTAATGTGTTCATCTTTTGAGAATCCCTTTCTTTGGGAGGGGGTGGAGCTTAGTTTCCTCAGCTCTAAATTTGGGGTGAGATGAATAGAAGGGATCAACCTGATGGTTTATTATAGTAGCCTAAAAAATCCCTGTTTGCTATAATTCTTAGATAATATAAATTGCATTGCAATATATTGATAATCATTTTTATTTCTCCTAATGATGCCAATTGACAGTGTACAAGATTTTAAAATATTTGGTACAAACAAGGGAACCTGCATTGTTTGATTATGAGATGCAATGGCTCAAGCAGCTTAAACTAAGCCATAATGATACCTAATCAGCAGAGCTGGAGGTAAACCACTGGTGAGACTGTGTAGGCAGTGTGATAGACCTTCTTCTCTTCGTGTTTAAGTTCTGAGTCAACATAAATATGAGGAAGAAGAGCCAAAAGTGGAAAATACTCCTGATTATAGGGGCACCTTGATATTATAGCAATAGGCTCCTGTGGTGCTTTCCCAGGGTCCAAATTAATCATGCCCCTTCTATTTTCAATTAAAATTCATTGTTAACTTAGCTCTAAAGATCCTGGATATAAAGTGACAGGAAAAACAATAAGCCCAACTTAAATGTTTGTGAAACAAACACTTGTATTTAAATGTTCAGTCAAAACATGATTTATTTCTAAACAGTTTTTTTGGCAAGTGGTGTTGGGAAGGTTGGACAGCCGCATGTAAATTAGTGAAGTTAAAACACTCCCTCACACTGTACACAAAATAAACTCAAAATAGCTTAAAGACTTAAACGTAAGACAGGACACCATAAATCTCCTAGAAGAGAAGACAGGCAAAGCATTCTCTGACGTAAATCTCAGCAATGCTTTCCTAGGGCAGTCTACCCAGGCAATAGAAGTAAAAGCAAAAATAAACAAATGGACCTAATTAAACTGATAAACTTTTGCACAGCAAAAGAAACCATAAATAAAATGAAAAGACAACCCACAGACTGGGAGAAAATATTTGCAAACAGTGTGACTGACAAGGGCTTAATTTCCAGAACATACAAACAGCTCATACAACTCAACAACAACAACAAAAAACCCAATCAAAAAATGGGCAGAATATCTAAACAGACATTTCTTCAATAGAGACATTCAGATGGCCATAAGGTATAGGAAAACATGATCAATATTGCTAATTATTAGAGAAATGCAAATCAAAACTACAATAAGGTGTCACCTCATACTAGTCAGAATGGCCATCCTTAATGAGTCCACAGACAATAAATGCTGGAGAGGGTGTGGAGAAAAGGGAATCCTCCTACACTGTTGGTAGGAGTTTAGTGTGGTGTGGCCAATATGAAAAACAGTATGGAGATTTCTTAAAATACTACATATAGACTTATCATATGATCCAGCAACCCCACTCCTGAGTATATATCCAGAGAAAACTACAATTCAAAGAATCCATACACTCCAGTGTTTATAGCAGCACAATTGAAAGAGAAAAATAAATGAATTTACAGATGCATATTCTAATACCATATGTAAATTCAACACTATTTGGAGATTACTTTTTATCACAAGGAAGGGTTGCTAAGAAAGATTATCCTAAATCCACGTAAGGCAAAAGAATGACAGCATGACCTTCATTGTCATGCTGTGCTAATAAGCCTGCCTAAGGATCTACTGACCCCAGGGACATGTGCCTTTGTTTGATTTACCAGTGATTAGCAGCAGACGTTTTATAGCTCTTTAAAGCTGGATGTTAATTTGTAGGAAACTAATTATATGCAAATAGTTTTCTCCAGAAAAGAAGACAAATCTAAAGGGTATACATTTTCCCTCTGTAAGATGAGTCAATTTTGGATTTAGTTTAGTAATTTTATTCCAGCATTATTTATTTATTTTTTCATCTCTCTCTCTCTCTCTCTCTCTAAATAGATAGATAGATAGATGGGTAGATAAATTGATCGATAATCTTCTTGACTTATTTTTGTTTCCTATATCCTTTTACCAACTTTTTAAAATTCTAAAATCTATTTAACTATATCCTTATTGATGGAAATTTTTTTTCCCCTGGAGCTTTGAAAGCTACATTTTTATCTCTGATTTGAGAGTTTGCATGTGTTACTAAGTTATTTTTTCCAGCAATGATTTGTTTCTTAATTTTTAACTTTTTTCTTTAATTTTAATATCTTAAGCAAATTATTCTAATTTGTGAAAAACTGCTGGTCCATACTTTTCTGATGCCTATAATATCCTTCATTTTGGGAGCTGGGGCGTTAATATTCCAGTCTTCCCTTTTAACCTGAGTCTGATGGGCACAAGATAATCCATTTTTTGACTTTTACTCACTTCTGAATGGAGACTGTTCTTTATGGAGGGTGGATCTAGAAGCTTAGTGGTAGAGAGCAGGGAGCCCTGGGTGTCTCAGCACCCACACTCACTCTCATTCTCATGCTGAGACGCATGCCCTGCTCCAGGCTGACAAGAATTCCTGCTGGCTTGTGGTGAAGCCACTCCTGTAAGAGGTATTCCATGCAATGATTTCGCATTGCTTTTCCATCTATTGACCAAGGTGCTGATCCTTCCATCAGCCCTGGATGATTTTCACTGTGCTCAGCAGCTCATCACTGTGCTTTATATGCATGTGTTGTTTCCTGACTTGACTTTTTTGAAGCTGTAGCCTCTGACCTGGTGACCAGCTTTTTCCCCTACAGGCAGATGCTTCCAGCTGATTCTGAGCCAAACACAATTTGAGGCTTCTTCCTTCCATGCCTCCTTGTCTTATATTTTTCACTTTACCTCTTTTAAAGGAAAGAAAAAATGCAAGATTTTGGATTGCTGTTTGTTTTCGTTTTTTAGAAATGCCATTTCATGTGGTCTTGAGCCAAAGGAAAAAAATGTCAGCTTGATTCCCCTTGCTTCCAGATTTTTGAGCAGTGATTTTCCTTGGAATTTAGCACTTTTAGGAGTTTAATCATGTGAGTCTAGCAGAGCTGATCAGATTTGGTAATGCCAACCCATGCTACAAATCTCACACAAGATATAAAAGCATAATGCTGATTTACTAAATTTCACTGAGAATTATGATCATAAAGGGACAGACTGTTCACATCTTTCTAGTGCATTTCTTTTTCCTTGAGAGCAAGCTACATAGAAAGATAACTTATTCAAAGATAATTTGGTGAGCATGAGTTGGAGTAAAATGACTTGGTATGATGTAGAGAATGTTCAGTGGAATCAGTCCTAAAGGTTTGATGCTTCCATCTCTGTAATAGGACCCCATCTATCAGAAAGACCTGGTGCTCATACTAGCCTGAGGGGTCCAGCATGGTTAGAGCTGAAACAATCCCAGCCAACACTTGCATCCAGTTTTTTCCCTCGTACTTCTTCATGTGAAATAAAAAATTTTACATTGATACACCTAGCAGATAGCATAATAATTTCTTATATTCTTTTCTTCCTTCTTCCAGGCATGTGGTAATACTGTACCTTCTGATCCTGTTGATCTTAGACATGAGTATATTATTTGCTTTGGTGAATTAGTAGAGATTGGAAGCCATGAAGAGTCAGCACACAGTTTGCAACATTCCTCTTAACCTGCCAGGGTGATTAGTGAGGACTTCATGGTCCTGTGTCTCCAAGTGAGGATGATTTGGAGGAGTTTCAACCAACCCCAAATCATTAGCATGAAATAAAACTTTGTTATTTTACACCCCCCAGATTTAGGTATTGTTTGTTACCATGGTATTTTTGGCTTCCTGGATCCAGTTCCAACATGTGTGTCCCCTCTGACGACCAATAAGCTCTTCTCCTGGACCCAGCTGGATAGCCTACAATTTGACTCAGTTTTGACACTGTCTACCTAGAGATAGCATCAGAACCAACAGATTAAGGGCTCAGTCCCACAAGACTCCCCCTTTCCTCAATAAAGACTCCAGTCACAAGCCCAGAACCTGTGCTTCTGACCAACTGGCTATAGACTGGAGGTTCTCAAGATCCCCTCTTTGGGTTTGATTAATTTGCTAGAGCAGCTCACAGACGTCAGAGAAACATTTTACTTACTAGATTGTAGCTTATTATTAAAGGATGTAACTCAGGAAGAAGTGCATAAAACAAGGAATAGGGAAAGGGCACGGAGCTCCCATAACCTTTCTCGGCATGCCATTCTCTCCAAATCTCCACGTGTTTACCAACCCAAAAGCTCTCTGATCCTTCTCCTTTGGGGTTTATATGGAGGCTGGATTACATAGGCATAATTGATCCAATCACTGGCCATTGGCAACTGAACTCAATCTCCTGCTCCTCTCTCCTCCCTGGAGGTCAGGGTGTGTGGGTGTGTGTGTGGTGGTGGTGGTGGCAGGTGGGGAGAGGGGGAGGGGGAGGGCAGCTTTTAGTCTCCAATCATCTAATCACAGGGTTCTGGCAACCAGTTTTTGTCCAAAAGTCACCTCATTAACATAACAAGAGACACCTTTATCACTCTCCTCCCAGGAAACTCAAAGGGTTTTAGGAGCTCTGTGCCAAGAACAGTGGACAAAGGCCAGATACATATTTCCTATTATAAATCATAATATCACACATGGCAAAATCAGGCTCATGATGACTGATACAGATCCTGGTACCTTGATAGAGGGGGTGCTATCAAACAACCTTAAATACATGGTATTGGTCTAATGAGTTATATGCTTGATAGTGAGGACAATTTTTATTATAGACCGGAGAAGAGAGAGTCTTTATTATTATGTACTAAATACTTGGTAAAAGCTACAACTACAGTAATCGAGGCATTCATACAGGTGTCAGGTACCCACAGCTAAGCGGAGAAAGTGAGAGAGGCAAGGAGAAGAAACAACAAAGGAATATTCAAAGTGAGAATAGTGACTCAAAAGAAACTTGGGTGTGGTCATTGCTCATAGAGCTGATTGCAATAACACAGAGAAGTCAAAAATATGTTTTAGAAAATTGTTGATTGTCAAAAGAATCAACAGCATGGACTAAAATAAACCATGGCTGTTTGATACTTAAAAAGATCCCAGGGCTCCTGACCATCTATAAACAAGAAGTGAGCTGAGAGTGTTGCTAGGTTCTAGGAAGAACATCTTGCTGATGTCCACTTCAGATACAGCCATGGAGAATAACATAATTTAAAAAGTGGGGAGAGGGGGAAGAAAAAGAAGAATTATCCAGGGATGAAATTGGACAAGTTAGCTATCCCAAGGAGGAGAACCATTGCCTATTCAAGAATCACTCCCCACCAACTTTTGGGGATGGATTCCTCAGTATGTCTTTTGGAAATTTTTTCAGAATTGCTATAGACAAGTCTACGTTATCTGGGACCAATGTATGCTGAGTGATTCCAATTTTTCCTCTGCCAGAATGTGGACTGCAGTGTTCTGTCCTGATTCCATTACTGCATATTGGGTTTTGGAGAAGTTCATAGGCCTTCAAATCACAAAGAGCCACACTCAGACCTATTATCAAGATATTGCACAACATCACCATATTCCCTAGATATTCTGGGTTGTGGAATTGACGTCACGATTAGAAAAGACTTTTGTATTAATTCTCTTGGGTGGGAGAGAGTGCACATTTTTGTATGTGAGTAGGTGAGAAACTAAATTTTTTTTACTGCAAGTGTGAACTATGGTAGTACCAATCTTTTAGTTATTCCCCTTCTGCAAACCTGAGAGGACTGCAATTGCCTAATCCCTCAAAGAGGGCCATGCTATTTGACCTGGTTTTGGCTAAGGAAATAGGAGTAACTATGATTTGTCTGACTTCCAGAAAAAAATCTTTAATAGTCAGTGCATGCTTTGTTATGTCTCTCTCTCTCTCTGGTTACTGGCAATGTTCCAGATGGTGAAAGCTCTGTCATCCTGAGTCCCTGTGTGACTGATGTGAGATGAGTGTAGCATGAGCAATAAATAAAACTATAATGCTTTAGCCACTAAAATTTTGGAAGTATTTTTACTGTGGTGCAGCATAATTCATTCTGACTCATACAACCCCAAACTAGATCAAATCAAATAAAAATTATAGCCCATTTTCCTCATGAAGGAAGAGTTAGGATCCTAAACAAAATATTAACAAAGGAAACTCAGTACGCTCAAAAAATGCATCTCAAACAAGTTAGACATATCCAAGGAATGCAAGGGTGGGCTTAACAGAAAATGTGTTAGTTTAACTCATTGCACGAACAGATTATAGAAAAAGCCATATATGCTCATGTCAATAGATACAGAAAAAAATTTTGACAAAATTCAAAACCGATTTAATAAGCAAAAAATAGAAGAAGACTTATTGTACTTGATACAAGATTTAACAACAAATCCCCAAAATATGCACAGTTATAAATGGGTAAATGTTCAAATTGTCCCCTTTAGTTTTAGGGACAGGACAGGGATTCCCACTTTTACTACTTCTATTTAGCACTACAATAGAAGCCCAAGACTGGGATAAAATAAGTGAATTAGGGTGTAAAGATTGGAAAGGAATAAATAAAAGTCTTATTATGTTATTGTTTTCATAGGAAATTTTGAAGTACCTAGATACAATCAACAGAACTTGAGCAAGGTTGCTAGAAGTAAGATTAAATGCACAAATACCAATTCAAGTCTAGTCACCAGAAACAAACAATTAGAAAGCATAACTTAACAAATAAAAAAGATGCTACCTTTTATAATAGCAATAAAAACTATAAACTATCTAGAAATGAATCCAACATATGATGTTCAAATTGTGCCTGTTAAAATTATGAAACTTTGCCAAAGAACGTTAAAAATACTTATATCAAAGAAAAGATAGCATATGTTAACGGATAAGAAAAGTTGGTATTGTAATGATGGTAGTTCTTCTCAAAATTATCTACAGAGCAGAACTTAACTTCTCTACAAAGGTATATATATAGTTATGGATAATATAGCATGAAGGTACATTTTGATGTGCCCTAAAGTTAATAGCCTTGTGAAAAGAGGGATGTCTCTACATGGAGCTATCTGGAGATGGAAAGATGGAATCATCTCCTATTTAAAAGCTGTAGTTTCATCCTCATCGATGAAGTGAACTCATGCAAGACAGACAGACTGGTTCCCATGGCACCCATAAACACCACTATGTGTTGTATTAAATACAACTCCAATTAAAATCACAGGATACTTTTGTAAAAATTGACCATTTGATTATAAAATGTTTACAGGTGCACAAAGGACTTAGACAGTCAAAATAATCTGAAAAAGTGTAAAGAGGGGAAGAATTGCCCTGATAAATATTAAGCAATTTCTTATCAATATGTACAATTACTTGAATAAGTCTCAAACATCATGCTCAGTTAAGAAGCTAGACACAAAACAGTTTAAACAGTTTCCATTTATATGAAATAGCTGAAAAGACAAAACTCCTTTTTTTTTTTCTGGGTAGAAAGCTGATTAGTGGTTTCCCTAGGCTGTTAGAGGGGATGGGTGTGACTTAAGGGAGTAAGAAGAAATGTCTTGGAAGCTCAGTTCATTTGATTTTTAAATAATTTAACTTTAAAACTATTAAGGCAGGAGTAGTTTTTAAATCTGGATATCACAAATAACTTGTGACTCTGGACCTATGTTAAAAAATAATAGCAATTAACAATTATTGATTGCTTAATATTTAACAGGCACTGAGCTAAATGACCTGTATAACTTTATTTTGTCCTCATAATAACCTTTGGGGTTTAGTTAGTACTATTATCCCTACTTTACATTTAAGGAAATTGTGGCTCATCAATATTAAATAGCTTGGCCAAGGTCCCTTAGCTAGTAAACATAAGAGCCAATAGTCAGTTCCACATCTGTATGGTTTCAGAAAGCCTGATTTTAGTTAATTGCCATCTCCCTGGTCTTCAGAGGTTTAACACTGATTATCTTATTTCCTTACACAGTCCTCAAAGAAGCACACTAGGTTATGTTATTTTTTATATACACACCCATTCAATAAAAGATACTGTGAGTGTCTTAAGAAATCATGGAAAGGAAAGGAGAATATATAAAAATAGCAATTATATGAGGATGCTGCATATATGTTATTTTATGTTTCTATATTTTATAACATTTGTAGCAATATTGCTGTATTACTTCTATGTTTTTTGTAAAAGCCCCACAAGATTGGGTACTGGTTACACCTATCTCAGCATATTCTTCCTGTATCTATTCTAAAACCTACACTTCTTGGTCCCATAATAGAAATTTGATGTGAAAAGCACAAGCCAGGAAAATGTACTCAAAATACCAAGCCCAGAGAGGTAGCATTCCACTTGAAAGTAGCTCAGCAATTAATTACATTGTATCAATGAATGGGGATAATCCAGTACCAACAGCTTCCTGTTCCTAACTTGCATGTTTGCCCTTATATTTACCATCTACTCATCATCAAAGTTTGCTCAAAGTTTATAGATTACATTTTTGGTTGCAAACAACATTTCTATGCACTGACAAGTCTTCCACCTTCACATTATCAATCCATAGTCAAATCTGACTCAAATCTGACTCAAAATCTGACTCAAAACTCACCTCCTTCCAAAAGATTTTTCCAATTAACTTCTCCCTTCTGAATATTTTATTCTGCATAGTCCAGGATTTAAGAAATAATCCTTAATTTAAGCTATAACTTTTTGACAGCCTTCTGCATGTGATGTCATTGTTTTTATGTTCTTTGAGAGTTTGCTGTTAACATTCGTCACTATTATCTGTACCATTAGAATTCAATAAACAACTTAATCATTGCATAAATAGCATCTATCTATCTACCTACCTACCTATCTACATATACTTACCTTATTTGGAAGAAGCAAATGCAACATTTTTGTCTTCTGTGTCCCTGAAATGTATGAAATTAAACCATATTTTTTTGCTAAACTTAGACTATGCCCATATAGTTAGATTCTTTCTGCAACATTGTCTAATTTTCACTTTTATTTTGTCACCTCTTGATCTGTGATGTGTGGTTGGGTGTTGCTTTCTTAAATCCCAATTCACAACAGAAAGTATTGCTTCACCGCACTGCCAAATGCCTCAGTGTCTCAATACCATTATAAATATTTCAGAATTTCCTATGTGGACACACACTCTTACTCCTTGTCTTATTTTAGTAACCTCCAAAATGTCTGCATGGTTCTCTCTGGGGCAATTTTTCTCCCATTTTCAATTTTCTTTCCTACTGTATACCTACATATTATGAGATTTTTTTTCCCTCAGAAAATTGCTTCTGTGTAGAAGATCTTGCTATCTTGGGTAAAATGGTCAGAAAGTACAAACTGCAATCTGGTCCTTTCTAAGGGGAGATCTAATTACCCAGCTGGCACTGGAGAATACAAACATTTTCACTCTGGACAGTGTTTATCTGGTTTTTTTTTTTTTTTTTTTTTGCAAGTACATCACTTTGGAAAACTACTTGCTCAGCTAATCTGTAACTGTCAGGGAAATGTAATTTTTCCCTTCTCCAGACCAATAACAGGCACCTGGTAAGACTGCCTTACGCACCCATGCATTCAAGCCTAACTGTTTCCATGGAAACCTAAAAAACCTAGCGTGCAAGGTTCCCAACATCCTGCCACATTTCCTTTTCTGTATGCTGCTCTATCTCTCCATTTCTTTAGTGCGCTTGCATGAGATTACAGTGCTTTTGCGACTGCTCTGTAATAGACTTATTTCCCTTTCTTGCCCCATCAATGATTCATTCTTGCCATGTTAAAGGGCAGATATTGGGTCTTACACAGATGTGTAGCCTCCTCAGAAGTTAGTCCAGTGCCTTAGACTTAACGGGCACTCAAAGCATATTTGTTGAATTGCACTGGATTAAGAGCTTATTGTCTTAGTGAGTTTTACATTTGTGATATCTAAAACATGCTCATTAAGTGCTTCCTCAGCAGAGTAATTGGAAAGATAAAAAGAGCTTGCTGACTGAATACAGAGTTTAAATCACCAATTTATATATTTCCAAACTAAACATGAATTTTCAGGCCTCTCTCATGTCTTAAAACTTTCTAAAGTGTAGAAAATTTAGAACGAAAGTGAATTAGTATTTATTGAGCAAATATTAAATATAAAGCATTTTAATTTTTATTTCCCTGTGAATTCAATATTATCACCTATAGGATCTGAGTATTAAAACCTTAGGAGGTACTATATATGCAATTTGGATTATAATTTACTTACTTAACCTTATGATCTCCCTAAACACCCATGCTGGCACAGAATTTGTGATCAAGCATTTGTAAATGGTTGGGGATAAGGACATTAGAAAAAAAATTAGCCCAAACTTAGTATATAAACTCATTATATGAAAAGATAAAACATGCTAAAAAGATATTCTTAAAGACTTATTGAAAAAAATTACTAATGGCAGAAGCTATAAAATGAAAACTGGGACATTCAGGAGAGATTACCTTAAATTTGAGGTACACCAACATATGCGAATAATAAATACTACTGTGTAGTGGTAAACAGCAACACACAAGAATGCGTATAATATTGGCAAAGGCTGATCGGGGTCAAAGTGTTCTAAATCTCTGTATTTATGACACAAGGCCCCAAGCAATTATAGTAACATTTAAAAAGGGAACCAAACGTGAAATATTGTGACCCCACTGTGCTAGAAGAGACCATGTTGGGAGTTCCACCTACACTTAGTAACAAGCCACCTCCTCCCCTAGAGGAGACCTAGGGGAGGGTAAAGGCTTACATTCCACTCAGGGGCAACAAGGCTGCCTCCCCCGTGGAGTGCCAGCAGAGACCACACGCAGAGGCTGTACTTTCACCCCATCCATGGTAACGAGGCATCCTTCTCCTTCTCTGAGGGAAGGGTACCACAGGAAACCTACTGGAGAGTCAAGACTTTCATCACTGCTCAGCAGTGGTAAGAGCACCCCTATGGTGTTAGTAGAGGTAAGGTGGGGAAGTGTTCCCTTCTAGGCAAGTTGGTATCAGTGGGAGTCTAGGGTGGAGCCCAGACTCCAACCCCTACCTAGCAGTTCCAAGGAGTCCCTCTATCTCAGGTGTCAACAGAGGCTGAAAGGAAAAACTGGACTTCTGTCCCCACCTGACAGTAATGAGATGGTGCCTCCCTTCAACCACAGGAGCATTGTTAGGGGAAGCATGTTAAAACAGAAGATTTCAATAAAATCCAGAATCTTATAACATAATAGACAACATATCCAGATGTCAGCTGAAAATCACTTGTTATATCAAAAGCCAAGATGATCTCAAATTGAATGAAAAAGGTACTGAGACGATAGAAATGTTAGATCTATCTAATGAGGATTTTAAAGCCGCCATCATAGAAATGTTTCAACAAGCAACTATAAACATGTCTGAAACAAAAAGAAAGTCTTAGCAAAGAAACAGAAGGTGCAAAGGAACACTAAGTGGAAATGTTATAAAGAAAAGTACCTGAAATTAAAAACTGATCATACCAAATATTGGTTAAAAAGGAAATTTGTTGGCCAAATAAGGAAACAGAAAACCCAAAACTCTAACACACTGCCTATGGAATATAAGATGGTACACCCACTTTGGACAAATGAAATAAAAACATACATCCATACAGAAACGTTTGAACATGAATGTTCCTAGCAGCTTTATTTGAACTAGGTAATACTGGAAACGATACAAATGTTCATCAACATATGAATGCATAAACGAATTGTATGTCCCTCCATTCAGTGGAATACTGCTCAGCAATAAAGATGAACTACTGATGTACACAACATGATGGATGTACGTTAAGATAATTATGTGGAGTGAAAGAAACTTGACAAAACTACATACTGTACTGTTCCCATTTATATAAAATCCAGAACATGCAACTTAATATCCAAGGACGAAAAATAGATCAGTGGCTTCCTAGGGTGGCGGAATGGGAGGGATGAGAGGAAGGGATTAAAAAGTGACAAGAGGACAGGCTCTGGGCATCCACATTAGTTGTCCATGGACCACTTGTGCAGCCCTCTGGGAAGGGTGAGGGGGTTACTGGCCTGACTGACTGAGCACGGGTGTCACACGGGTCCCTGCGAAACTCCCTGTGCTACTGGTCGGGCTGCGTGGCTGCTCTGTGCCCTTGGTTGCCAAGGGCCTCTTCCCGGGTCACTTCTGGGGCAGGAGCTGGACTAGGGTGGACACTGGGCTCCCATGTGGCCCTCTTGGCGCATGTGTGACCCCCTGGCCAGCAGGATGTGGGATGTGGTGACTATGCAGGGCTGCCCCGGCCTGTGAGGTCTGCCAGGCCTTAGTGAAACACAGCTCTAGGATAAACGGAAGGTTAGCACTACAAAAACTGCATCTGGTTTCATGAAGTATTTATCATTCACATCATCCTACCTTAAAAGCTACGAAGACTACAATTCAGCATATCATTTCAGAAGTTCTGGTCTCTAACTAGCCTTCCTTTACATAAATGGACACTTTCTCCAATTAAATATAGCTACTAGCTTCGTAGAAATTGTTGGCCAGCAAGATTAGCTACAAGACCTAAAACTTCAGTGTGTCATACTAGGATCTGCTGTTGGGGGTGGCCATACAGCCAGTAAGACTTTTGATCAGTAGAAATATGACCTGTGATCTTAGTGACTATAAATGGGTTGTGCCTGACATTGTGTGGGAGATGGATGAGTACACTGACCTAGAGGACATTAGAAAAGCCCCTCCTAATAAGAAGACCTTGCAACCAACTTTGTTGTTTGTCAAAGTTGTTGGCACCCAACTTTGACAAGATTGTTGAAAGCCAAGCTTATTGAAGGACTTTTCCACTACAGATTCACCTGGGAAAACGGCATTGAGAGCAACAGATCATGGATGTGAAAGTGACAAGCATTGTAAGAAGAGTCTGCTTGGTGAGCTCATTCTCTTACAACAGTAAAATCAAGAACATGGAGAGGAAGTGTGCAGAGCCACTGGCCAGTACAGCATGAGTGATGCCCAACAGAAGCACATGGTGTCAGGAAAAGAGAAAATTGGCCAACTTAGAGAAGAACTTCAAGAAGTACAGAGAATCTTGAAACGATTAGAAAAGGGGAACAAATAACCGAGAAAGTATTTCAGAAAGATGATAAGGGCACCCATCATAGGAAGCTTAAGAAACCTTTGATTGACATGTATTCTGAAGTGCTTTATGTTCTGTCTGATTATGATGCCAGTTATAATACACAGCATCCTCTGCCAAGGATTGTTGAGATTGGACTCAGGTGGCTGGGGAGGGAGGATCAGTTGAATCCAGAAATTCTGGCTGTTGTAAGCTCTATGCCCACCGGGTACCCCACTAAGTTTGGCATCAATATGGTACCTCCCTGGAATAGGGGGCCACCAGGCTGCCCAAGGAGGGGTAAACTGGCCCAGGTCAGAAACATGGCAGGTCAAAACTCCCAGGCGAATCAGTGGTGGGACTGCACCTGTAAATAGCCACTTTGCTCCAGCCTGAATTAAAAAAAAAAGTGGCATGAGGAAATTTTGGGAGTGTGGATATAGTCACTGTCTTGATTGTGGTAATGGATTCATGGGTGTTTATATAGCTCAAAATATTGAACTGTAACTTTAAATATGTGCCGTTTCGTATATGTCAATTTTACCATAATAAGGCTGTCAGAAATTTTTATTTATATGACTATGTGAAAGTCTGAATTTTTCAACTTAACTAATTTTCAGTGATACTCATTTCTATTCTCTCCTTCATATAACTTATTTAAATGATGTCTGAAGGGACCTTAATTTGAAATTATTTCATTGTTTAAAGACTTATCTGCCACCTAATAGAAATCTTCAGTTGGTCAGACTATGATGTCAAAGGGCAGATTACTTTACTTTTGTCAACAATGGAAACAAATAATCAATCAGCTGTACACATCAGGATTATAACCAGAAACATGCTTCACCAAGAAATACACTTAGCATGGTAGATCTGAAGTACTGAATCACTGCACATGAGACTTACCAGAGGAACCAAGAGAAACTGAGCCCATGGAACCGCACAATTTAGATGTTAGGGTACACAATTTTACCGGCTGCGATTTTAGGATTCAAGTCAATAGTGCTTCACTGGAAACTCCAGACGTTAAATGTCAAAGGGCAACTCAGAGATACCGAGTTAGTTATATGCACATTAATAATTTACTTAATACATGAAGGAGAACATTAGGCTGCTGTCAGTCAGCAAAGGCAAAAGCAGATACAGATGGATAAAGAGAAAGAGGGGAAGGAAAGCTTGGAAGAATGAGTTTTGTTTTTATGTATTGGCAGCTAGCAAAGAGGCCAGTTGTGGCAGAATGCGCTGGAGCAGCCCAGTGAGGTCATCCAAACAAGTCATTTCAGTTCTTCGTGGATTCTTCAGGAAGGCTTGAGAGTTTAGTTGGAGCACAGAGAAGATGAGTGGAGATATGGTTTGGTTTCAAGAGGAGAGCCATTTTTTTCCCTCCTAAATTCTATTTAATCAATGAATATAGGATAGAATTGTCATCTGAAGGTTGTGTTATGAGGTGAATGCCATGAGTGACGTGTAGAAAGAAATCTGATTTAAAAAAAGGAATCTTACAAAGCTGAAAAGCAGGCTCATTATAGAAATATGGTAGGATTATAGAAATTTTCCAAATAAAGAAGTGTTATTTTTTAAATCCAAGTAAAACTTCGTTTTCTTTATCCTTAATTTTACTGTGACATCTGTATTTTCCCCACGTAGGTTAATTTTAGGTGTGATTTTAAAAATCCCAAATATAAACAATGTGAATTTCACTCTTCACAATGTTTCAATTCTGGTGGCAAGACTTTTGTCCACTTCTCTTGATACTGACTCTTTTAATAAATGTTGTATTATCATGATTTATTCCCCCCCCTTTTTTTTTTTAAGTAAAACTGTATTTAACAATGTATTGCAGGTAATTGGTAAACAAATTTTAACTGGACTAAAATGTGTGCAAAAAATGTAAGTCTCCTTCCCATCTTTGTGCTTCAGTTCTACCCACTGTACGAGTTTTTTGCTATCCTTCCCCAGAGAAGCTGGGGGCATATTTGTACCTGGACACTTGTCTGTGTGCGTGAATACAAGTACTCTCATTATAACACAAATTATAGCATACTGTGTATAACACTTGGCATCTTGCACTATTCATTTAAAAATATATGTAAACCCTCAGCATGGTGAATAGAACACAAAACTCCATCCAGTAAAATTCAGGATTGCGTTAATAATGGGGTCAATAAAATGACTGGGGTGAGATTATCCAGATAAGCCTTCAGGCAGCCTTCAAGGGCTTAATCTTTCCTGGTCTCAGCTGAAGTTTGCCCTGGTGGCAAATAGTTTTCTGTTTCTACTTAAGTATCTAGTTTAAACTCTGACCCCTATTGCTGGCTAAACTACTCAGTAAAGCGGCAGGGATTCCAGGACTCTGGCTGAGGTTTTGTCAAGAGAGGATTGGCCAAGCAAACCTAGGAGCTATAGGTACCCGCCCTCTGCTTCCCAAATTGGAATTGTCTGCTGTTTTGCAACCAGGCCTTACTTTCTTCTCACATCTTTTTTCCCTAAGATAAGGACTTTAGTCCACCCACATTGGGCTGGCGGGAAGCCAAGCGCTAATAGCCAATCGAGTTACATCCAAATTATGTTTTCCCAGGGCTGTTTATACTGTCGTTACTCCTGGTTTATCAAGGTTATTATTTCATATCAGTGAATATAGATACACCTCATTCTTTTTAATGCCGCATAAAAATTCTTCACTGTGTCCATACAGCATGGGCAGACCTCCAGATAAGTTTGTTTTACTTTCCAAATGACATTTCTGAGTCTGATCAATAATGTAGAAGCTATTTAATGGTGCCAAACTTCTCCAGGGCAGGTCTGGGCTTTTAATATGCTATGTGTTTCGCTGCTAGAAATTTATGGATGAGTTTCTCTAGTGTTTAAAGTATCTATAGTCTGCATTTTGTCAATATTTACAGTTATTTTCCTCTGTCTTCCCGTCCTATCTAGACTGGTTTTCCTGTAGCCTCATTGTATACCTGCCACCATCTCCTGCCATCTCTCTGCATCACCCTCCTGAACTGGATTCATTCTTTCCTGCACCCCATTTCTCTGACTTTTCTGGTTTGGTAAATGCAGCCTCCAGCATCTTCCTAAGGAAAGATTTATTGGAAGATAATTTTATAAACACCTAAGTGTCTTAAAATATCTTGATTCTCTCCTCACACTTGATTAGTTGTTTGATAAGGCATAGGAATCTAGGTTGAGAGTAGTTTCCTTAAGATATGGACCTACTATTTGTTGTCAGCTGTGGCCAGTTGTCATGTTTATTTTATATTTTTATATTTTTCATTATCTTTTTAATTCCATTGTTACTTTCACCAAAGCACTACCTGTGCATAATAAAGTATATAAGTTCATGAGTCTCATGATGCAAAGGAGTATTTCCCTACTCCGTTTCTGCCCCACTAACCAGTTCCTATTCTCCACAGTCAACTGCTTTCAATTCTTTTTGTTTTTCCTTCGGGTACTTAGAGTGACATTCCCTACACTGAGTGGGCTCAGGCGTCGTTTGTGTCCATGAGGACCAGAGAAAGCAGTTCAGTTAAGGCTGCTACAGTCACTGCAACCCTGTCAGGACTTGCCAAGACAGTGAACGTCAATGACTCCTAATTAAAAAGAAAAAAAAAAAACAAAAAACAAAAAACAGCTTCTACATAGATATTAGTTGGTGGAGAAATAGATGAGGCAAAGTAACACAAATATGACTACACTGATTTATTTAAACACACAGGGAAGTGAGCTAGGGAAACAACAGACTGGAGCATGCTAGAAATAGTCACATTTGCATGCTTGCTATCTTTACTGAAAACAACAGCAGCAGAAACAAAGAGCTCTCCTTCTTCCCACAGACCCTGTATTGACTCCCCTTTAATTGTCACTACTACCTGAATGGCCTCGTGGTCCTGCCCACATTCATGACTCAGTTAGGTTTATTAATTCTCCTTCGTGTAATACCAGGTCAATTTCATCCTTTTTTTTTTTTTTTTTTTTTTGGTGTGTGCCAACTGGTTTTCTTCCAGTCTCGTGCAAACCAAATTATACTTCAAAAATCCAAATTATACAGAGCACCACATATTTATCTTCTGTGATGTCCTCTAGACACCAGTTGGTTTTAAATTGTCCTGTATCTTCTTTTCACTGCTATTACCTTGTGTGTATGTACAAATCTTTCCCTCCTTCTTTGTTTTATGGTCAATTTTACCAATTTATCATTGTATATCCAACATTTATACTGATATGTCCTATTTTCAGGTTTAGACATTATCTCTTAATGTCTTAATATGAAAAATGAGTATTTAGAATATATATATTCAGAATATAATGAACAGACCCTTTGGTTAAATCAACATTCGTTATTTATATTTGAATAACAAGTGGCTTTCAGTTCTCTGGTCAGTCTTATATCTTTTTTCAGTTTTCCTTTCCATCTTCCAAAAGGACACAGAGTTCTTGCAGGGATGCAGAACTATAACTAGGAATAGGAATAGGCCTTTTAATACAGATTAGTTCTTGTACAATGACAAAAGCAGGCGAAAGTGTCTATGGAAAGTGTTGCCTCTGTATCTCTGGTGGTGCTGAACTTCTGTCGGTCAGAAGGACTAGCAGTTGGGAAGAAAAACTGAATGAGAAGCAGAAAACAGCAGGACAAACTAGAACCCAAAGGGGAAAGGTGTACCCTGACTAATTACCTCCAGTCTCCATGACCCATCCCCTGCAGAAAAGCTGCACCTTTGTCATGAACTGCACTTGTGCCTAGCGCAGGACTTGGCGAGTTTGAAGAAAAACCTGGCAGAAACTGGAGGGTCTATGGCCTGGCTACCAAGAATAGCCAACAGATCAGTGACAACATTTGTGAGCTGCATTTGGTGAAATGGCAACTCTAACCAAGGATAAGAGAGGAAAGGGAATTCTGGGAAAAATAATTCCAAATTAGACTAAGTGGATGACCATAAGGTACTTATAGGATCAAGCTAAGATATCCAAACAATTGAATTGCAAGAGAGAGAACAGAGAAAATCAGGAGGAGAAAATTATTTGGTTTATAGAGAGCAGGAAAAATGGACTGCACTGATGTTCAAGACCTCAATTCCTCTGCAAAGACAAGGAGCTTTGAGTAAAAGAATTAGTCTAACCCAGTAAGTTCCCAATTAGTCTAACCTCAAAAAGTTCAAAGAGCCCTACCTTCTGCCAGCTTCTCTCTTAAGTCAGAAGACATGTCCTTCTAATGTGGATATTTCCCTTCAAGAAGACAGACACCATAAAAACAAAGCCAGTTTAAGAGTCAGTCACCTTATGAGTGGTTCCAACCATGTAATACTAGGCAACAGCAATTAAACACAGAAATAGAGAAAACCTGGACAAGTCTCTAGCTGAGAGCTGCGTATGAGCCATTTCAGACCCTTCCTGCCATACTTTTGCTCTCAATCTTAGTATTACAATCTTATGAACCAACTGCTCTTCACGAGCCTCAGTATGTCTAGGGATTCCTGTCACCTGCTGAATTCCATGTATTTCACAGCAAGCATCTGGTTTTGATTCTGATGTTATTGAAGCACACTCTTATTCAGTGGTATTTTTTCAGGTTAACTTCACAATTAGTCTCCTTCTAAAGGCCACTTGGAACCCCATCCCCATGGCCAGTGAGCAAATCCCCTTCCAATTCTCAGAGAAAGTGATGATAAGTCTACTTCAGGAACCAACCCCTTGGCTCATTACTAGAATTTTATGTGAACTCTTTATACTGAGAGTTGTATGTCAGAACTTAGGATATGCAACTCCTAAGTTTGTTGCCTGAATCCTAGGAGAATGCCATGTAAGTTAATGGCTACTAAATGCTGGCCCCTTGGTCAAAGAAGATAGCCTGGGTTTGAAGGGAAATGAGATGAATAAGGACATTTAATTAATTTGCCATAAAATTAAATTAATCTAATTTAAAGATTCTGAAGTCATACTTTTCTCTCTTTTTTTTTTTTTGTAAAATTTTACTTTATTTTATGAAATGATAGAAGTAGTTCTTGGTTGTTTTATTTGAAATGACCTTATTTGGCCAAACAAAAATCCAACTGCCAAAAGAGAAAAATAAACATCACATGCCATTTTTCAAATATTGAATTCTAAACCCTGGTGACAATTGACTACCTCACCATGACAGGAAGAGCCACCCCTCCCAGTATATTACATTTCAGAGCTGACTGTATTTCTTTCCAAAACTACACAAACTAATCCTAAGTATAAGTCAGAGTCTGAAATGTAATTGATTAGAAAGGTGTGTATAAAACAACCAGGATTCCGAGGAGACCTTATTTTATAGCTTAAACATTTCTGTAAAAGTTTCTACCTTGAGTAACAACTTGAATTTTTGTCTCACTAGCTACAGGTATGACACATGAGGAGAGCCCCACAGAAGTCCAGCTGCTCTGGCCTGGCTCTGCCTCTTCCCCATCCTCATTCTCCATCAGTCTGTACTGTCTTCGTGAAGCAACAGCGGCATGGGATTCCATTCATGTTCCTGAATTTACCAAGTTCTGTCCCAACCCAGGGGCTTCATAGTGCTGTTCAGTTTGCTCGAACCATATTTTGTGTTCAAAATTATGTACTCACTTTTTAGCAGTTTGCCTCTTTTATAATAGGCATATCATAAATGCTTCTTAAATGAATAAATCACTGTGTGGTATTTGTCAATATACAAGCTAGGCAACTGATAAGAGGAAGAGTAAGGATGGTGTTTCAGCAGAGGAAAATAGAGAGGAAAGTATAGGACAATTTCCCTATGCAAATAAAGAGGCAAGGTATTACTGACTTTCGACTGAAATAGCTGTTGCTATGTATAGACAACTTGAAGATATCCAGCAGATGGACTATTTCTTCCATATTTACCTATTCTGCCCAGAACCCTTTTAGCTGCTTGGAATTTCTTTGAAGAATTCCAGTTTTCCAGCAATGATTTTCCAAGCCCACAGTTTCTGCTAACACAAATTATAAATACTTTAATGCCAGGCTCTAATCCTGCGCTAGATGACGATTTTGCATCTCTAATTCTGAGTCAGATGGAGGCATTTCACACGCCTGTGTGGCAGCAGTGGGTGTCCAAGCTGTTGCGTTTGCTGATCCTTCAGCATTTATCGTCTTATGGAAATTTTGAAAAAGCATAAAAATGCTGAAAAAGCTAACCTTTAGGTCTAGCATGATGGTTTCTAACCCCAGAACTGACAATCATTCATGGGAAAGATTACAGTATGAATAGCTAGAGGCTTTAAAAAGACTTGAAACTTGATGAGTCCCTAAGCATTTTTCCTGGTTTCATGATGAGAAAGACAAGAGGGCACGTTTCTAGGAGAAATTTCACAGCACCCCTAAAGTGCCAACACTTTAATTAGAACAATATTTCAAGTGTCAGTGGATAAGACTACTAAATCAAGCAAAGGGATAAGCTGCTGGAGGTGAGAAAGTCCTTGAAGGCACTTTAAGCTCAGTGGAGAATGAATAAATGTGTAATATACATCACAGAGGAGAATAATAATTAAATATAATTTATATCTCTAGACCTCAATATAATCAAATGTCATCTTACTTTTCTCACTAGTGGACTTCTGTTTTCAATGACTGCCTTGACAATGCATTACATTTCTTCACAGACAGTGGATTGCTTAGCTTATTTCTTCTTTACATTACTGTTTCCTCCATTGTACCTTATCCTGAATTTAGATCTAGTCCATAGACATGGCACAGATATGCCATTTGCTCTATCTGGAATATTCTTTCTTCTTTCTCTACTGCTCCTTCATCAGATTTAATCTTACATGTTCTTTGGGACTCAGCTTGAATCTCCTCCACAAAGTCTTTTTATGACACTGGAATTTTCCTCACTCAAAATGCCATAACCCTCAACTTTCTTCCTATCCCACCACTTGGTCTCTCTGTTTATTTCTGAGTTTCTACCAGGAAGCCATAAACCTCTATATTGTCATAGATAAAAGCTTAAACTCCAGAGTCAAAATAAAATTGTATTGTCATTTTTGCAGCTAACTAGCTCTGTGACTTGAAAAGTGAGCTAACCTTCCTATGTATCATTTTTTCATCTGTTAAATGGAAATGATAATTGTGATGGTTTCATAGGCTTTCCATAATGCTAAAATGAGGGTAATGCATTTAAAGTGCTTGGTTGAGTAAATGGCTCAAAGTGTTTTTACCATTTTTGTTAGTATCATTATTTTCCATGATAACAAGAATTGTGTTTTAGATCTAGTTCCTGGTTCATAGTAAAGGCTGAAAATATTTAGTAAATGCATAAGAAACATTTCTTTTTTCTCTTCCTGTTCAGTAACCAAGAAAAATTCATGTTCAATTAAAAAATATCTAAAAGCAAAAAATAAAATCCTTCCCTTCTGATCCTAGTAAACATGAGAGTAAAATGGGTAGTATCTTTAGAGAGAGATGTGTGCAAGTTAAATAGATGTATCTTGCATTAATGTCAATGCAACAAAGACTATTCTCATAAAAATTTGTAACAAGGATCCCTGGTGGCAGAGGTCATTACAGCATAATATCTATGTTTGGTTTGAATTACTGGCACTTTCTAAAATATCACATATACCCACATTCAAATACACAGATAGCCTTCCAAAGTATTCAATATTTTAGATTTTTCATTTTCTGCTTTTGTTGCACAAATGAATTATCTCTCTTTACAATGAGAATCTGCCTGTCCCAGATGGGCAAGAAATCTAGAAGTTCTGAGTCATTACCTTAGAGCTTGTTTGTAAATCAGTGATTGCTGTCCTAGTTTGGATACTGCTATGGAAGAGTCACACCTATTTGGAAGGGAATTGTTTCCCAGCAAAAGAGGGGGGGAAAAAAAGGAAAATAAGACTTATTATAGCATTTCTTGTTAACAGTATTTTGTATTTCCTATCGCTTATTGCATTGAGTCTCAAATTCACTACTTGGCTTACAAAGTCTTATTGACAATGAAAATTATTATGTCTTGCATTTACATACTGCTTTGTAACTTACAAAGTGTTTTAACAGCAGGCAGTTCATTTTCTCCTGGCATTTCCAGTCTGGATGGAGACAAACCAGCACAGACCCACAAACAGCACAGACCCGCAAACCCTGTGTATATCACTGGCCCTTCCAGAATGGCTTGGATGTATCACAGTGGGGCCCAGTCAGGCTATGAAAATGTTCGTAAGTTGTTAAGGAGAATGTGTTGCTCACTATAACCAGGAATGCCCTATTTTGGAAGACTCGATGAAGAAACTTCCTAGTGTCATACTTTAGGGAGTAACTGCTTCTCTTAAGCAATTTAATCACATGGACATTGTGCACTACAGAACTGATCAGATGTTTTTCTATGTGTTAAATGATAAAATGATTAAATCCGGTTTTGTTGAAAACCAGTAGCAAGGACATAGAGCTTATATTAGCTTCATTCTTGGTTACTTTATATGTCTTTGTTCTTTTTTTTTTTCTCATCTATTTCAAATTTATGGTATTTTGCCATTTATGTGTCACTATGAACTGCTTTAAATAAAGTAGGACATACATTATTAAAGTGTTTTCACATATAATATTCTATTTGATTTTCATCAAATAACCATATTACTAACCCAATTTTATCTATTCATCCATGTTTTTCACTATTTCCCCTGCAAACAGACATTTTCTACAAAGTTGAAGGCTGCCGGAGAACTGTGAGTGGGATTCTGTGCTCTGCAGCCTGGATTTGGCTTTGTGTAATAGATCCCAAAGTAGGCTTATGCAAGCTGGCAGCCCAGAATCTAAGCAGGAGCCTGTCTCTCCAGCACTGATTAATTCCTCTGTCTAAAAGCCATGTGTTCACTGTGGATGATAAGCTTGTTTCACAAACATAAAATAACCACACTGAGTAAGTTTGGCATTAGTTCTGCTCAAATCCCAGCGAGGAGGATATTTGCCAAATGGAAAAAGAAAATTCTTGCCAATTTAGGCATGAATGAAGTGTTTGAGGCATCTGTAGACTCTTACATACTAAATAGAGAAAACATACATTTATAAAGCTGATATGAAATTTATTCAACCAAACTGGTTGCACCGAGGAATCCCAGATTCTAGGCTTAGGAAATGGTATAGACCTGTCCTTAGGAGCAGACACATATAAATACAAGTAAATATAAAATCACTAAGAGGTCAAAGCACTGCTATTGTGTTAATTCCGCTCTAAATATTTGTATACGAAGATAGATAGGGATACTATTTTGCAGTGTATTAAAATGCGGTATCTGTGAATTTGATTATAGAAGCCTGAAAATTTCCAGATCAATTTTCTTCTCCTCCATAAGAAAAATTCTACCACTTTATTTTTTTAAAAAGATTTATTTTCCTATTTCTGGAAGAGAAAGATGAAGTGAGACCACGTGTATATGACCCAGTTATAAAAACAGAGATTAGAGCTGGAAGGACACTTTGTGGTTATTTACTGCATCTTCTCACCTGATGCAGAAAGTCCTACTGCTGTGTCTCTGACACAGGGTCTCATGGAAAACCCCAGCCCTGAGAGACTCAGCACACCCCCGGGAGCACCACCATCAGGAGGAAGGAGGCTGGCTCTCCCCTACACTATCATCGATAAGCTCTTTTGTTTACATGTATGGAGGTTCTTACCCTGTCACTTCTGTATATTCTTGCCCTTTGTAGCATCCTAGGACCTGCATATCCTTTCTGCTATGTGACAACCCTTAAAATAAAGGGAAGAGCTTTAACAGCTGCTTCATTATGATCCTACGATAAACCCATGTGCTTTTCCTTATCTTTCTACAGGTAGTGTGGATTCCAGAGCCTTCATCAGTGTGGCTGCTCTTCTCTGAAGAGAATCAACCTGTTCATATTTCCCCTAAAATGTAATCTGCCTGGTGAGGATGGATCAGTGGGACTATGACTTCCTGTCATTAAGTTAACACAATGTTTCTGTTGACTTGGCCTAAGACTGCCTTGCTTTTTAATAGCCTTATCAACATCCTCTGCTTTTGTGGGAATTAAGAGTTACAAAACCTTTCTAAAATGTCTAAAATGTTCCATATAAATATGCTTACCCCATTATAATTATTTTTTACCAAATACTGGATGGGAAGATTTCATGCTAAATCTAATAAAAAAGTTTTAGAACTACCTGTAAACCAACCCAAAAACGTGCTTGATTTTGAACTACAGATTAATTATCCAAGTTTTGTAGATACATCTTACTTTGAATTATCTTTGTGTGCCTGTATAAGTGTGGGTTAATTCCTGGGCTCTTTGTTTTGTTCTATTGATATATGTGTCTGTTTTTGTGCCAGTACCATACTGTTTGATTACTGTAACTTTTATAGAATGGTTTGAAGCATGATACTTCCTGTTTTGCTCTTCTTTCTTAAGACTGTTTTGGCTATTCAGGGTCTTTTCTATTTCCATACAAATTTTAGAATTATTTGAATTTAGAATTTAGAATTAATGAAAAAAGCCATTAGTATGTTGATGAGAATTGCCCTGAATCCGTAGATTGCTTTGGGTAGTATGGTCATTTTAACAATATTAATTCTTCCAAACCATGAGCCCAATATATCTTTCCACTGTTTATGTCATCATCAATCTCTTTCATCAGTGTCTTATAGTTTTCTGAGCACAGGTCTCTTATCTGTAAGATACGTATCTTTTCAGATTCATCAGTAGGTACTTCTTGCTAACTTCAGAGAAATAGAAACCAACCAAATCTTCCTGGTTCCTTGTTCCCATTCAGACTGATCACAAAGAATCTCTCATTGTATTTCTGAAAAAATACAAATTTCTAACAATTCCATGGTTTTGAGGGGGGCCCAGAACTGAGTAGAAGAACTCTTGTTTACACCTTCAACCTTCATACTGATTTTGGGAAACCTAAAGGAACTGTCGTACGCTGAGCCATCTGGCACTCTTACACTTGACATCTCACGCTTCTTGGTAGATGCAGGGCAGCTCTGTTCCCTTCAGTCTCTTCAGTATCTTCAAAATCCAGGCAAAGGTTTTTTTTTGTTCCAGAATTCCCTCAGTCTTTCAAAGAAAAGTATTGGCTTTTCCAACAAGTTGAACATGTGCTCTTTCACAATTATTTATTTTTTCTGCATTTCATGTTGGTCTCCATTCTTATACTCAGTCTTGAATATTTTTGTTCTCTCTCTTTGTCTATCTCTTTCTCTCTCCAGTTCCTTCTCCTTCTCTCTCTTCCTTACTCAGATTTATTGAATTTTGATAATGACAGTGATTTAGAAAGGTATTTATCTGGGTTTGAAGGGGCCTGGAGATCAGTTTTTCCTCCTCCTAGCACTTGTCTCTCAGGCAATTATAGGGATAAAGCACAGAAGCATCTAGGATTGTGTGCAGTTGAACACATCAGTTTTCAATGCTTATGAACTTAGGGCACACGCTCAAAATTACAGGCATAGTCTGTCTAGCCCAACATTATTCATATTGGTTTTATTCTGCCTAATTTTCAAGAACATACATGAATAAAAAGTATTTTCTTTAATTAAAAAAAGTTGATTCAGTTGTATTTTTGAACAGCCACAGCCTACCTTTCTACACAGTGAATTCCTTATTCCATTATTATTTATTTTAGTTCAATATTTGATAGGCTGTGTCCCTCCTTCTCACTGCCTCATTTCCCACAGATAGGAATATAAGGGAGGGTGTATCTGTGAACATCCTTCTGGGTTGTGCCCAGAGAGATGTAGAGAATTGTAAAAAGTCTGTAGACTCCATCTAATTTTTCTCTGACACCTAGTGCTGTGGAAAAAAGGTCTGATTCACACTCAGAGCTCTCTGGTATTGCTCCTCAGCTTAGACCCTAACAAATCTAGTGAACAATAAAGAGAAAAGACACAAAAATACTGATTATTAGACAAGAAAAGAGACATAGCCATAGATACAGAAGTTATAGGTTTAGTTGCATGTGAAAATACTGTAGGCAACTCTAGTGCAACATGTGTGGAAACCTAAAGGAAATGCTTTCCTAGGAAATTGTCATTTGGCATAATTGATACAGGTAGAAACAGGAAACTTAAATAAAGTTCATATGAGAGATTGGAAAGGAGATTGTAATTAGGATATCTGCACAAAGATAGACTCCCTGCCAGGACTATCTCCTGCTTGTGGAAAGTGGACATTATTTACACAGAATCATACTGCAATAGAGCTCAATGCTTATGTACAATGAGACCCTTTGAAATGGAACACCTAGGGCTTCAGAAACCTGATATCCCTCTGTGTGCATTAGCCACAGAGATATTTGAATAAAGAAAGCAATTGAGATAACCAAAATTAAAGGTCTTTTAATCCCTTAGTTTAAGTAAAAAGCAAGAAAGTAAGCTAATTATTTCATTTTTTGGAATTTTCAAGGAAAAAGAGAAAATTAGGAGTGTTTACAGTTTGGAATTGGTAAGAAATTATTACTTGTTTTCTCTAGGAGTTTTTTTCTGTATATTTTTGTTTTTTAAGTTAAGTAATGTTAAATTCACTTTTAAAAATAAATGTTAACAAATACACTTTAAGATGATTTTGCACATTCCCCAAAGTAGTGATTTCCTTTGGACAAACTACACCACTTTGTTTAAAGGGTTGCACAGAAGGAGATCGAAACAGAGGACTTGGATTTGTAGAGCTACAAATTTCCATGTTAAGCTAAGTGAAGGTACATGGTAGAGAAGCCCAGGACATCCTTCAATTGTCCCTTAATAGGAAAATAGTCTTATCTCAGTTGCTATTTTTGCAATCCAACCTCTGGACCAATCATGAAATGCTTGACGTTATCTCAATGAGGCTACTAAATCATCTCTGCCTGGACAGTCCTGCAGAAGCACCCCTGTCTGGAGCCATCTGGAACCACAATACCCGTCCAGACCAGATCTGGGCTCTGATTTGGGCAGTATGAATTTAATGCTAGTTTGCTCAGGAACACCCACCCAACAGGGCTGCTTACAGCTTCGCCCATGCTGGCCTCCTCTTGTTTTTCTCATGCAGTTAATGTCTGAGGTATCAATGCAGAAACAGATACCATTTATAATAATACAAAATTTACAAAACATCTACGAATTAACTTAGCAAAAATCTGTAGAATTTGATAAATCAATCAAAAATAGTAGAAGATATACAAGATAACTTGATTGCATATAATAAAATAAAGAACTTTCAATGGGAAACCTTACCATTGTAAAGATAAAATTTAGACTTAGATTTATATACACATTTATGTAATCCTAATCAAAACATATATAGGCTTTGGGGAAGGTTATTTTTGCAAAATGAGATTCCATATTATGATTAAACTGAAATGAATGAAAGTAATCATGAAAATTTTGAACAAAAAGAATGAAGAAGGACATACCCTACCAAGCATTGACATATATTGCTACAATAAATAAAATCACATGGTATAAGAGAAGACAGGTTAATGGAGCAAATACAGAGGGAAAAAAATGCATTATGGTGCATTCTTAGTGGACACTTTCCATCTGGAAACACATCTTCCAACTCAGGGAAAGTTTCCTGAATTATTTTGTTAATAATTTTCTCTTTCACTTTTTTTTTTCTACTCAGTTTGGAAATGCTTTTAGTCATGCATTGGATCTCCTAGAATCTTTCTCTAAGTTTCTTATATTATCTCTTAGTTTCCTACTAAGCTTCCCCTGCCCCTCCCTTCTGTTTTCTAAATGATCACCTCAACTATACTTTCCACATCTTTTACTGACTTTTGAATATTTGCTATTATGCATTTAGTTTTTAGAGAGCTACTATATGATTTTTTCTCAATATTTGTCAATGTTTGTAAAAGCCTTCTCATTAGGTTTTTTATCTTACTGTCTTTCTTATGATGCCAATTATAGCTTCTTTCTTTCAGAATTCTCTTCTTAGATCTGCTTAACCACCTTAATCAAGTGATCTAATTTAGCATCATTAATTATTCTTATTGGTGGGCCAATCTAAATTTATATGCTCTTTTAATGTGATACAATAAAAACATAAAATATAATCTATAGAGTGGACCTATTTTGGGGAAATACAAGAAATAGGGAAATACGTTGAATGAGATTGTGATGAAATAGTCAAATCTAAACTGTAGGATGTTCTATCTGCAAGACAACTGATCTGAACTCCTCAAAATACTAATGTCATGAAAAACAAAAGACAGCGAAACTGTTCTATAGCAAAGAGTTTAAGAGATGCAAACAAAATGCAATTCATGAAATGAAGGAATCACTTGTCAATCACATATTATCCCAAATCACTTGTGGGATAATATGGAAGATTAATGATATAGAATTATTATTAATTTTCTTAGATATGAAAATGACATTACATAGTGAAAGCCCTTATTTTTAGGAGATACATGCTGAATTATTTAGGTGTGAAATTCAGCATCTGAGAAGGGTGGGGGGAGAGAGAGAGAGAAATCAAACACAAATGTGGTAAAATATTCACTGCACTATTTATTCCACTTTTCTTTAGGTTTGACACTGCCAGATAAAAGTTGAGGAAAGGTGTTCTTTTCCTGCAGAGTCTGTTTCTTCTAAGTCATCTTTTTTTTTTTTTTTTCCTGTCTGTTTCCTATCATTCATGTTTAGAGGACTTCATTAGATGGCAGGTAATCCTTGGTTGTCTGCTCATGTTTAAGAGTACAATATTAAAATGCTGGCCGTAAACTGCATGCAGTGGGGCTTGTTTACTATGGTTTACCTGTTACATTATCTGTTTGGGCTGTTTTTTTGTGGATAACCCTAATATAAATATTGTTTTGTATTTCCTCATGGTTCATCAGATTCTCTAGAAAAGAGTTTCTCAGTGTCTTATCTGGAGTGTTTAGGCTGGGGTTCTAGTAGGAAAACAAACAAACAAAAAAGCCAGGAACCTCATCATTCATTTTATATACCTAAACTTATCTCTCCATGTTCACTTTGGCACATATCCCAACTACATCTGTCCCCCGATCTCTCCAGTGCAGAAGTCCTTCAATTATCCTCCTCACAACACAAATCTCAAGTAAGGAAGAGTCCAATATCCGCTTAAGTATGGCAGGAAGTAGTTGATGGGATATGATAGACTTTGACACAAGCTTTGTGCTTTAATTGATTTTCACTTCTATTCAAAGGTAGCTGGCATTGTTAATTCCTATGCTTGCCTGGGACTCCCCATTGCCTGTCTAGGATTCTGCTCTCTTGTATTTGCTAAATCAGTTACCACCCACCCATCTGCCTTCAGTTCCAAAAGTTTGTTGCATTTGCCACTTTTCCAGCTTTTTTTTGTTCTTGTAGATTCCTCATGGCTTTTTAAAAAAATCCCTTCAGTCTCCATCTTAGTGGGATTTTGGGAGTAAGCAAGGGAATATATACATGTATAATCCATCATTTGCAACCAACTTTTCTAAGAATATATAACTGATAAAGAAAAGTGTTAAATATACATTGCTATTAAAATGTCTTTCTATTTTTAGGAGCTAGTACTCAATAAACCCAGTCTTATCAGGTTAACTTATATATAAGTAGAAAGAGTATTGAAAGGACATATATCAAAATTATACTGATAAAAATTGCTGGAGTAGGACTTCAGGTTAATTTTGTTTTGTTTCTCTGATTATCTCTATTGCTATTTTTATAGTGACAAATATTAATTTTTTTAAGTGAAAAACACATGTAAAAGCCACATCATTAAAAATAGCAAATCACCCACACTTTAAATTGATTTCCTATTAGATAGCTAGAGTGCCAGAATTAAAAGACTTACTAAGAATAGCAAATAGAATTCATATAATTTCAAATAACGTTCTTAGTTTTAACTACTAATATGCTATTCTTGAATGACAAGTCCCTTTCTTGCTGGGGAAGTTACGGTATGACTGCAGTAGAGAACTAATAACTCTGTTCCAGGAATGAATTACCATCCCCAACCATGATAACAATCCAGAAGTCTAGTCTAACTAGGAAGGCTGGCTTACTGTCCCTTCTTTTAATGGGCAATGAGCTTTTTGTATTATGCAAACCGGAGCTTCCAAACTATGGCTGCCAGGCAGATGGGATGAAAGCAGTGTCAGCTTAAGTCCATCAGGCATAGAGAAATCTGATTTTGAATATATCTCCATCCATAATGAATTCAGCAGCACACTGGGAAGGAGGAAAGAAATCATGAGACCTTTGTTTAAAAGCTTTCAGAGGGCTTGATGGCACCCAGGTCTACTGTTCGATTGTCTGCCAACAAGAGGCCAATCCCAGGGGGCTGCAAATTCATTTTCATTTGCCTTCTCTCCTATGCAGAGACAGGCAGAAAGGAACTGCAGTTTCAAGAATTTGCTACTGTATTCCATTATTTCAAGTCTAGATCAAAATATGATAATGATATGACACATGGTGAATTGTAAATTTCCACGAGGAAAAGGTGCCTGGAAACAGCTTTCAGATAGCCAGGAACTTAGATGGTGAAGACCTACGTCAAGATCTACTTTGCTTCCTACCGATGGCCCTTCAGAGTTAAGGTCAGATATCCTTCTAGAGCTCCAGTTTCTGATGATCTGATCTCAAGTAAGGGAGAGACCCCCGACTCAGACTTTTTAGCTTGGCATCAACTTTCTGCTGAAGCCTCTTCACAAGTACCTGACCACTTCTTGTCCCATATTTTCTTCAAGGTTACTAATCTTTTAGTTTCCATTCTCCCACTGTGGTTCCCAGTCCAAGCTACTATTCTCTTACACTTTGGAAGTCTTACATGCATTCCACCTACCTATTGCTCTTTTGGCTGCCTTCTCTGAACATAGTCCTAGAGCTGTGTTGCTCACTGAACCACTGTTAAGAGTGACACTCTCTGCCAACAGCTTTCTAATCAAGTCCAGAGTCCTAGTTCTTGTGCATTCCATGTAAATCTTCCTGTATAAACTCAGAAGAGAGAAAGTATCTCTTTCCTTAGTACAGATAACAGGGAACAATTTTTCTTGTACTTGTACTTCTCTTGATTATAGGTTTTTTAATCACTCAGCTTCTAGAAGGTGGTCCTTATAGACTGTATCCAATCTCTCTCCAGTTTGGAGTAGGATTCAGGCCACAAGCTGAACCTATTGGAGAAACACTCCATGCAGATTCATGAGACCTCAACTTAATTAAGTTACGAGATGAGCTGTTCTCCACAGCTTGTTCTTAAGCAAGGCTATGTAGGATCAGGATTACATGGTCCTAGTGTACCTGGAACAAAACCCTGAAACTCCATGGACTCTTACAAACTTTCTATGTCTTTGAATCTATTCCTTACCCAGGCAGCAAAGATGGATATTTAATAGTGTCAGACATCTGATCTACAAGATCATAGGAATCAAATCTAAAAATATAAATAGATAGATAGGAAGCTGCACACAGCACATAAAACAAATTTCACAGATTGAATTAAGTCAAGTTAATTTCCTATTAACACAATGACAAAAAATAACCCTCAGAAAAACAGAACTATATACTACATACATTGCTTTCAAACAAAAATTACTAGACATGCCAAAAAAAAAAAAAACTGGCATTTGTGACTCATACTTCAGATTTGGAGATAGAATTTCTCATAACATAGGGAACTAATATCTTCTTGAATTACTTGGAAGAAATTAAATGTGTATTTTTTGGTTTTCCTTTATTCTCTAAATTATTTCTGATTCCCCCAAGTGTTTTTTTCCTTATTTACTTAGCTTTGTTTTTCTATTCCATGTTTCTGGCTTTACTTTAATATCTGGAATTCCTTATCATCCATTAATGTTCAAATGAGGCCATGAAACACAGACCATTGGCTCTCCAACCGAGACTCTGCTCTTTCCGCCCTTCCTACCATCCTCTTATCTATACTTATTGATTAATAAGTCCATAAGAGTCTTTCTTGACTTCACGCTTATAATGATACTAGTCAGGGCTAAGGTCTGATGTTCATCCCCCCGCCGCCTCAATTCACATAGTGTAATCCTGTTGCCCAATGTGATGGTATTAGGAGGTGGGGCTTTGGGGATAACTAGATCACAAAGGCACAAAGGCAGAGCCCTCACAAATGGGTGTAATACCCTTATAAAAATAGGCTGGAGAAAGCCACCTTGCCCCTTCTGCCATGTAGACCCAATGAGAAGTCTGCAGTGTGCAACTTAGAAGAGGGCCTTCCCCAGAACTAGACCAAGCTGGCAGCCTAATCTTGACCTTCAAGCCCCCAGAACCACAAGAAATAAATTTCTGTTGTTTATAAGCCACCAAATCTGTGATGTTTTGCTATAGTAGCCTGAATGGAATAAGACAGTCAGGTAATACTTAAATGTTGGGCAGAGCTGGGAAATTTTTCCAGATTCTCAGATAACAGAGAAATTGCAGTGTTAAAGACCCTGGCATCTCAAACCTAAAATGGATTATCAGAGAGAAATTTTTTTCAGTCCTACAACTTTGGGCGGATCCATACTTCTACCATTTTAGGAAGATAAAAATCTCTTCTCTTTTGAAAGATACTTAATTTAAGAATTAGTAGGAATAAATGGATTTTTCCTGCAAAAGAGATTAATTTTTAAATGGCTAAACTAAAACAATATACGATATTTAGACAATTTATATTGGGGAAAAAAATCGCATTTTCCAGTAAGTCAACCAATGAATTATTCTGAATATATCCCATATATCTTCCTTCAGTGTATATGTTTAATATAGTCAAACTTTTAAAATGGAGGAAATATCTAGGTGAGTGATTCTCCAAAAGTGTTTGCAGAATAGCAATCCCAGAACATAATCCTTGAAGGAAAGAATTTCCTAAGTAATTTACTTTGTTTTCCTCATGGGACTCACAGTGCAAACTAGCACACCCTAAGAAGCCATCAGTAAACAAACTTGTATCACTTTTAAAGTCCTTTCCAAATGGTTTGCCATAATAATCGTTTTCACATGAAAACCAGTGAATATTTTTTAGGACCATAATATTAAATAGAAAATATTTTGGGAAATGCATATCTAAGTTCATGCTCTATGTTGTAAACTAGAAATCTATGGAAACATGAAAGAAAGCACAGTCATTAATTATGGTACACTTTCATCAAAACAGAAGTTTTTTTTGAATTTATGCTGTTCTAGTCAAATCATGTGGGAAAAGATCATCAAAGGTTTGAGGCAAAGTTTTTTGTACTCAGACCCTTAACAACTCAGGCCCTTCCTCCTATCATTTAAAAAAAATAGAAACTATAAATAATATTTGAAAATCCCCAAGAGACAACAATTTTTTTGCCAAAATACATAAGCAAATGGACCCTTACTTTTTTAGGAGATAAATATTTTGCTGTCAAAATATATCTAAAACATTGCTGTTTTGTAAGTCACAGACATGTTTCGTTAAAATACGTCTGAATAAACATGTCTAAAAAATTATAAAAATGAAAACATGGCATTGAACAGGACAGTTGGGGGAAATCCTTGTTTGAGCAGATCCTGGCAATTCTAGTCTTAGCACAGGAAAGGAGTCTGTAGAGTTGGAGACAGAATTAAAATCAAAATGTCCCTTGATGTTTGCACCTATTTTTAAGAGACAAGACCATCATTTTCAAAAGGATCTTACTCAGAATTCTAATATTTAAAACGAATCAAAGTTGTGCTGGAAGTGATTAGAGTTAAGTACCCTCCAGGCTGCCTTGGTTCTAACAGCTCCTGCTTCACCCTATGCAATGGTTCAACAGAATCATGTAGAGAGAACTTTTTAAAATATAGAATTCTATGCCTCTTAGAAAATGGCCTTAGATGTCTGAAGGAAAACACTAATAATGTTTAGTGTAGCCTGATCTAATTTCAGAAGTCCCCTTTTGTTCAAACGCTTCCAGTATTTGGACCCTCACCTCCTAAAATAATATGATTCTAAGATGTGTCTTTTAGTGTTTTCTCCTAACTTGCATAGCTGTGGGTTTCACTGCCATTATCCTTGCAGTGTCTTCTGGGAGGGCTACCTTTTAATGCCAGATTTCTGTACCACCAAGGTGGATTATGTGCTTTATGGTGTCATTATGAACGACACCTGTGATTCACGAGGGAAAAAAGAAGATAGCTGTACTGAGGACTACTGGATTCTAGGCTCACCTTCAAGAAATCTTTTACTGGTTTCTCTGCCAGAATAAAATTTAATCATCCCTCTTTTTCTGTTTTATCCTGTTGTAAGTAATGAGCTGCATTTTTCTTTTATGCTGATGCACATGAGGTGTGATGCTTGGTATCCCCAGTTGGTCGGGGGCATTCTTGAATATAGAAGTGGACTTTCTACTTCTTTTACTTGTTTCAGAGCACAGAATAGAAAATTAACAGCAATACTAACTGACAAAGAATTAGAACTAATCTAGTATTATAAGTGGTTTCAATAATAGAAAGATGATCATACAGCAGAAACCAAAGTAATAGAAAGGTTTAAGATCTAAGAAAATCATTTTTTAAATGAAAATGTTCCTGTCAATTAATTTGGAACATCAAATTCTATTCCAAAGGCACTAGGAAATTTAACTCAATAGGGGAGGCTCCTGGAAAATCCTTTTGAAAAGTCATCAAGCCCCTCCGTTTTATTTTGATTATTTTGTGTTCTTATTTATCAGGATTTCGCTAAAGCAAAGCCTATCTTTTCAGTGCAACAAAAAGGAAATAAATAGAAAAAAAAAAAGGACTAGAAATGGATTGTTCTTTCTGGTAACAGCTTAATGAGATTAGAGATTCTCTTGTTTTGTTTTCAATGAGGGCATTTTGATTCTGGACTAAAGGATTCTTCATGACACTGTCTTCTCAGCATGAGAAGATGAATCACCTTCATAAGAGAGAGTGTGTGTGTGTGTGTGTGTGTGTGTGTGTGTGTGTGTAAACTGTTCCTGTTTGTCATGCCACAGTAAATAGTTTAAAACCATAAAGTCCTGGAAGCAATTCCAGTAAATAATTAGAAAGTGCTTGTGTTTGCCCTTCAGGGAACAAGGATTTATAGAGCACCTATAGACTCACTGCAGACCAAGTCGAATTAAAAATCTGGTATTCAAAAAAATTCTTCCTTGCATTCAGAGTTTTATATGTCCAAGATTACAATTCTCCTCCTGTGAGAAATGACTAAGCATTCAAGTTCTATCCTATTCATTTTGTTTGCATGCTTTTGTGTGTCCTATTCACTCTTGTAGACTCAGTTTTGTTGCTTGCAGCCTTTTTTGAATTTTCTAGGCAGACTTACCTCCATTGTCACAGTTACACCAATCTGTTATAACCGCTTTCAACAGAGCATTTCGTATCACATTGTAGCAATTTGGCTTTTTCTGAACAACTGAGACAACTGAACAAAGATGACTGAATAATTTAAACTGTTCATCACACTTGCGATTTGTCACATATCAAACAAACTGGCATTTTTTTTATCTTTGGACATCTCGTCTTCCCTAAGAGCTTGTATATCACATTCCTACTCAATCAATTTCCCATGTGATGCTATTGGCAAGAGGAAAGGTGGGCACAGCAGCTCTAGAGGAAAGGAAAATCACTCCTCCTTTGTGTGATTCTAACCGTTGAATTGCTGTGGACATTTAATGAATTTCCCTGTCAGAACAGTTGCACTGGAACTGAATGCTTCACAAGTCTTGCCTTTGTTTCCCTTTTCTTGAAAGTATTTCCATTGTTACTATGTCAGGATTTAATGATCAAGATTTAACACCAATTTCTTGGTATTGAGTCCTACTCACTGTTGGAGTATTAGCTCCAAATGCTCGTGACTAAAACTAACCTGTACTCAAATCTGCCAAGACTCTGGGAAAGTCCTTAACTAGAAGCAGCTGCTGTTGTCAAGCACTTTAGGCTTTTGATGCAAACAAACAAAAAAGGGACACATGATTTTAAAAAACCTAATCACTAAAAAGTGGTACTCTTGAGAGAGGACGTAAGAGGTGGGGTAAAAAACTCAGCTGCCAGCTGTTAGGTGCTCCAGAAATTGGATAATGTCCATCAACTCTGAGAACCACTGAAAGTGCCAAAAAATGTCATTCACACATACATTTTTCTAGGGGTATATGATTGAGTATCACTTGCAAGCAAAGCTGGTAGGCAGAATCCATTATGTGTCTGGCAAAAACCACAGAAGTCATAATTTCTTTATTAAATCAATAATAAAATTATCTAAAAAAAGAAAGCAAAGATCTTAAAAATTACTAAGTACCTAGCACTCGTTTAAGAAACAGAATTTACGTCTCACAATTACAGTGGGTCTTATTTCTACCTTACTGTGTAGAACTGAGAATTTTTATAGTTCTTCGAAAGGCAGGATTTAGACATATATGCTGAGTAAAAAAGAAAACAGTTTTTAAAAACTCACCACAGTGTCACTCCAGTAATAAAGAGCATTCCTAGTGTTCTGATCTGAGCTTCTAAAGACCATACTCCAATAAAAGAAATCAGAGCTTCTCACAAAAATGGATGATCCTAGGACTGGGGCACGGAAAACACAAGATGAGCCTAGAGATTGTTGTTAATGCTAGAAAGTAAAAAAAAAAAAAAAAAAACTCAAACAAAACAAAACAAACATGATGCAGTTTATCACACTGACATAAGAGCCAACTTCATAGTATTTCCAGTGGCCCAAGTTGAAACAACAAAAGAAATAATAATAATAATAATAATAGTATTGTATTATATCCCAAATAATAAAATAAATACTCATGAGTCCATACAGATAAAAATAAACAATGGAAGAAATAAATAAGTGGTGGAGAAGGAACAAATGATCCTTACAGAAGAATTCCAAATAATAGTCAATTTCCCTCCTTTTAAGTATGGACTGGACTTAGTGACTCACTTCCAAAAAATAAGAGTGTGGAAAGGAAAAAAGAAAGTAACTTAATAATGGAGAAACCTGACAGACACCACCTTAACCAAGAGATCAAGTTAACATAATCAGTGATCAGCCATGTTGCCATATATCCTATGATTTAATGCAATGAGAGGATACCTCACCGCTGTGGTGTTCTTTCCCTAGATCCACAGACCTTTGTCTAATTATGAGAGAGTATTAAGCAAGGCAAAACTGAGGATATTCTACCAAAGATTTTATAAGTTCTCTTCAAAGGTGTCAAAATCATGTAAAACAAGAAAAGGCAGAAAGTCTCACAGAGGAGGCTAAGAAGACATGTTGACTAAATGCAAAGGGCTACCCTGGACTCTATCCTGGAACAGAAGAGGGAAACGAGTGGAGAAGTTGGAGAAGCCCAAATTAGGTCTGAAGTCTAAGTGACAGCTTCCGATCAATGTTAAGTGTGAGTTCTGACAAATAAATTATGGTTAAGTAAGATGTTAACATTAGGGGAAGCTGGGTATATGAAGGGTATATGGGAATTCTCTATGCTATCTTTGTAAATTTCTGTTAATCTAAAATTATTCCCAAATAAAAAAGTTAAAAAAAAAAAACCCAAACCAAAAAACTTAAGACAGTATCCTTGAACAGACTGCATTTTTGGTGCCTATGTTAGAATAAGTGCTTTCCCTGTAAAGTAGGGAAGTATTTGCTCCATCCAGTAACTCTACTCCTGTTCTCCCCACATGCTGCAAGACTTGCATTCCAAGGACAAGACTGGTGTTTATGTTCTCAAAAAGGTTCACAGATGTAATTAGGTCTGCAGGGCTGAACCCATAAACACAGCTAATGGTTCTCAACTCTTACTGTTCATCAGGCATCTTGGGTGCTTAAAAGTACAAAGGCTTGGATCACATTCTCACATTGTTCTGATGTGACACCAAGGTATCAGTATTACTTTAAGATCTTTATAGGGGACTTTATTATGTAGTCAGGTTTGGAACTCACTGTATCTAATCTATTAAGGCAGATAGGAATTGGATTTTCAAAAAGATGAATAAATGTCATCTTAAATTCCTAAAAGAGCCATTGGTTTAATATCAAGGACAAAAAAGCCAAACATGCTTGTTCTACTAATAGACTAATTATTCACATATTACAACTGCAAGATAGATATAAGAAGTAGCAGGAATATCAGGATTCAATGCAGAATTGTTTTCACAGATTGATGCCGGTTTTTCCACTTTGGATTATAAAGCAAGGGGAGCAGTGAGTCAAGGTAGGATGGAGGAGATGCGTGAAATGAGGATCTGTCACTTATTTTGCCCAAGGCTCCCTTATTAGCCTCATCCAATCAGAATAGCAGTCTTTCCTTTATGGCTGCTACCCATTCAGATTAGTATTCAAAGATTGCATTGTTATTGGTAAGTGACTTTCATAGCAGATCAGATACCATGCATACTAATTCTGAATGAAAAAATTTGCACTTGAGCTTTTACCATTTCCAGGTGACTTCATGGTCCCTCTGAATACCAAGGATGAGAGAGGCGGGTAGAGAGAGAGAGGGAAGCAGTTTGGTGTCTGTAGCAGGGTCAAGTAGAACAGAAATCTTATATGCAACACTCCCCATTCCTGAACTCGGATGTCAGCTTTACTGAATTTTTAAATAGGAAGGCAACTTTGCTTTCCCTGTATTTTGCAACTGATAATTTATTCACTTGTTTACCAGGGATTGGGAATTCTTAGTGCTCAGAAAGGTAGTTTCTACCACTGACTTGATGACTTGATCCTAGAGCTTGATGACAGGGTCTTTTTTTAAAACTTATTTTGAATTATTGTATTACATGCATTTCATAACTATCCAACAAATATTTCTTGAGCACCTGCTATGTGCCAGGCCCTATTCTAAGTTTAGGGTGTTCAGAAATATGCTGAATAGGCAAATTGTTTTGATAATCAGTAGATATTTATATTTATAACTAAATCAAACTGGAACATTCAATTCACATAATGGTTATCAATAATTTCAGAGGTACTGTCTAAATTTTTGTCATAGGATGACTGTTTAAATGATCTCTTTCTGTTTAAAGGTTTTCACATAGAAGAATATTTATCAGTTTACTCATTCATTTATTCATTCTTTCCTTCACAGATAACTTGTGTTCATCAAATATTTCTGCAGCTTCTGCCAGAGGAATGAAAGTTTTGTGAGAGCCTGGATAATGTTACATTTTTCTTTCTATCAAATGCATGTCACAATGCCCTATATATTATGAGATGCTGAATAAATGTGAGGAGATAGAACATTTGCTATACACTGGATTAACAAACATGAAGGCAGGCTCCAGATCTCTATCAGCTGTTTGGGCTTCTTGCCTTAGCTAATTGATTTTTGATGGTGTGCTTTTAATGTTTGTTTTTTGAATCTCACCTCCACGACGGGTATTTGCATTTCCCTCCAATTTTATTAAGTTTTTCTGCAGTAGTATCTCCAACTACCCCTCCAAGAAATTCTCCCAAATCCTGTGAATGATAAAAATTATTGAGATAGTTTTAGTGGGAATTTAAAACAAATTATTTATAGTTTAATATTATGAGTCTAATGATACATTATATTTTTTGTTTATCATTGCCATTGTTATTTTTTCCCTGAGATTTTAATGAAAAAATCATCTTTATCTGGGTTGAAATGAATATTTCTTACATGTATGCTCAGAAAGGAAATATGAAAAGTCCTGAGCTATAAGAAGTAATCCTATTAATAACTGGCTTTTTCCAGAGTTTAAAGGTAAGGAACAGTGTCTTTGGCCTTTATGGAAAAATAAAGGGAAGGAGGCATTTAACCCAATTTTAAATTACAGCATCATTACCCTGATTTTGTTCCTTAAAAATTACAGCTATTTAAAATTAATTTGAAGAGTTTAAAATTAAGTTGAAGAGTTTACTATCAGATTCTAAATAAAATGCTTAAAATGCAGAGTTATCCCATTATAGCTGAGGGCCTTTATTTGAAACACTTAATTTGAATTTTCATCCAGAGAACACGGAAATCTGTAGGAAAAGGAGCTTTCCTTTACAGATTATACAGACTCAGGTCCACTTTTAGATGATATATTTAGAGTGTGGAGGAAAGACAAAATTAGATATTTCTTATTGTTTCCATATTTCACAGTAAAATTTTGAAGGAAATATTTAATAGTACTTGCTACTTTTCTGTTTGAAGTAATTCTTTAAAGTCACAGTGACTTTGAGAGGCAAATCTGCTCAAAAGGTGTTGAGGCTTATTTATAATTATATCCAAATATAATTGAAGTTTTCATGTTTAATTATGGAATTTTCTCTCCAGAGGATTATGCTTCTGAATTATCACTGAAGACTGAGACTTTGAGGTTATTTGGATAAAACTGTATGCTATATTCTTTACAAAAGTGGTAGAGAGGATTCTGATGTGAATGATGTATCTTTCCAGTTGTCCAAATTCAGCAACTCACTGAATTCAGCAAATTCACTGAAAACTGTGGGTTCTAACTAGCTGAAGTGATGAAATTAATTGGGTGGACAGTAGTCTTAAGAGCCACAAAGTAGTGAAACAGAAGATAGTGCCTGAAAATGCAGTTGAGTATCTCCCTGGCAGTTAGACATTTGCATATAGATGGTGCCTTCTAAATGTCCTTAGTCTGGCACACTTGACTACCCACACTTTTAGTCAAAAAAGAAAGAAATCTAGGAAAAAGGCAACTAGGAACAATCCCCTGATTCAGAACTCAAATTCTAGGCTGTTTTTTTTCTGTAGAATATTTCATGTGGCAAATGCTTTTGAGGGAAACTGTGCATCATAGGAGATGGTAGTTTTGATCCTTCATCCACAGCTTCTTCAGAAACTTTATATTGCTCATCTCTGTAGCCCACAAGTCTTGCCTCTTCCTCTTGCATATACCTGTGAGATATGAGTCCTTATAATAAGTTCTCTGCAAGCTGGCTTGTGGGGGTTTCTGCTTCTTGCAAATAAATGATAACCTTGATGGAAGAACTTTTCACATAGTGAGGTTTGGGGAAGTCATTCTGGCTCATACATGATATAACTTAAATTTTGTACTAACTAGAACAGACTGTTTTGTGGCCTGTCAAACACACATTGTACGTCTGCTTTAACCAGCAGAGGGTGCTTTGTCCAGAAATAAAGAATGTCCATTTTGAAGTTGGAGATTAACATCTCCCTTCCTGGGATGTCAGTGCTAGCACTCCTTTGATGACAAGGTTCCCTGCCCTGGCACCAAGGTCATGTTGACTTGTCGTGTGCGTCTTTTTGTTGAAACTTTGAAAGAATATACTCTGTCATATTTGATGATCTTTGTTCTGACAAGGTATAAAACTGTGCTTGAAAACTATACTTCTTTGGAACAGTTCCTCAGAGCTATGTGACAGGCATCCCCTGGGCTACAGTCCTCAGTTTGGCTAGAATTAAACACTTTTCCATTCTTATTATAGTTTGGTTACTGATTATTTCCTTTGAAAGTCTATGACTTTAAAGATAATGTTCTACTCTGCAACCTGTCCTTATTTAACCAGAGGGTGTGAACAACTTTCTATGTCAAAGAAATCACCCAGGTTTTAATGGGATAGCATCCCCTTTTATGCATGCATTGTAATTGATTTTCATTAATATGTTCTCTATGATTTAATATTTTAAATTCAAAGCTATGTTCCTGAGAAACACAAGAAAAATACTAACTGGAGCAAAGAAAATAAAAGGCAATCACAATTCAACCACCAGTGTCCATTATTAACATGTTAGTATATTTACACTCCAATTGTTATTATTGTTTTAATATTTTAAATTCCTCAAGTAATATTTTTTCTGTTTAAAAATTAAATCGTTACCAAGACTCTTAGCTTCCTGTGACAAACACTCCCAATTCTGATTTTTCAGTCCTCGGAATGAAGCTATTGTTAGTTTGTTGTGTAATCTTCCAAAATGTTTCCCATACATTTACATACATATTTATGTACTAGTGAAAAGTGTAAAACATCATTTTATCTGTGTGTCTGTGTTAACTTATACTTGTAAATACAGGATTTATTCTCCTTGAATATTATTTTACAACTTGCATTTTTCATATATATTTATTTAGTTCATTTCTTTAAATACCTGCATAGCATTTCATACCTACATAGTAAATTTTGCCTCCCCTGTCATTAGAAATTTAGATCTTTTAAAATGTTCACAAACAACACAGTAATGAAATTTCTTGTATATGCCTCTGTTTGAGCATATACAAGTATTGGCCTCTGGTGGTACTCAGAAGTGGGTGGTAAAGTAAATACATTTTCACTTTCAATAACCATTGTTTAAGTGCTTTCTCATGTAGCTACAAGGTACATCTCCCAGCAGTGAACCAGTGTACCAGTTTTCCTATATCCCATCAACACTTTAGAGTTTTAACTTTTACCAATTAAAAAAAGATCAAGTGTTGTGCTTTTTATTTCCCTGATTGTTATAGAGGTTGAATGCCTTTTCATAAGTGTCTTGGTCATAGTATTTATTTTTATCCTGAGTTGAGTAATCTACTTAATCATTTGTGTTTTTCTTAATAATTATTAAAGTTTTTAAATACTCTGAATTCTGATCCTTGGCATTTACACTTGTTGTAAATTTATTCTTCCAATCTGGGGATTACTATCAGTTTTTTCTTTACGTGGCTCACCCTCCAGTCTTTTTGCTTATGAATTGTGCTTTTGGCATCTGTTTACGAAGTCATTAATGTCATAGTCTATATTTTTTCTACCAATTTTATGAATAGTTTATTATTATTTAAATGTGTATTCCACATGTAATTTTTTATGCTCAAAGTAAGGAACAATTTTTTTTCCGTATTTCATTATTGAAAAGTCTTCTTTCACTTATGATTTAATACGCTTTTCCTGTCACTTATTATATTGTATATACACAGATCTGTTTCTGGATTCTCTGCTATACTCAAATGATTAATCTGTTTTTTAAAAATATATGTATGTATGTGTGTATATGTATATATCGCAACATTTTAATCTGACTTTATAATAAATCTTGAGATTGGGTAAAGCATGTGTGTCAGAGAATGGCCAGTTTCTTACTGATCTGAATCCCAGGAACACTGGAAACTAAGTTTCCAAGTTCCTAATGGAGTTTGATTATGGCCATTTGACCACTTTGGGTAAGAATGTGGGAATAGTAACGAACATCCCCAGGTGATTCTTCTGCATTAAGTTTTGAGGAACTCTGGTATCTCCCTTTTCAAGGCCAAATTCTTCTGCCAGCTTCCTGACTCCTCTCTTTCTCTCTTTCCACCATCCATATGCCAGAAAATTTAAGATTCTGACTTGGTGATATGACAAAATTAGAAAGAGCCTGGATGCCTGAGTCAGTATTTGGAAGCAAACTGACCCAGAGAAATGCCGAACCTCCAAGTGCTCTCTTAAACCACTGAGATTTGCAGCAATCAATGTTACCAATACAGAGATTTGTATCCTGGAGTTCAGCCATAATAACAATATAAAAAAATTTATTGAGTGGCTACAAAACTGGTATCAGGGGCTGAAAAGAGGGAAGTTAATGTTAAACAATAATAAAATGAAAGCTCGCAGTAACTTGTGAGGCAGAAGACATACCTTTTTGGCTCACAGCTCTAGGGGAAATCTGGAAAGAGTTAACCGTGTGTTGGCAGTTAGTGAGGTATTTCAAGAAGGGGTTGAGTTTAAAACTAATTAGCCAATGTGTAAACGAAAATGAAAGGAAAAGAGAGTAGAGGTTCAGAACTTTGCAGTTTGAAAAGCTGAGTGCTTTTATAGCCCCAGATGAAAAGACTTTTTTAAAAAGAAGCTTTGAGTGGTGAAACCCCAGTAAAATGTCTCACCTGCAATAAAGTGACTCAGGACAAAGATAAGATGTGATCTTTTCACCTATTTTCCAGGGAACTTAATATTAGATGCAACTTAATGGAGAGAGAAAGTAACATTAGTGAGAATAGAATACAAAAAAAGAAACAATACAGATTTGTTTTGTATGTCTCACAAAGGATGTTTCTGTGACATAGAAATGACTATTCTGAAGAGTAGAAGACTTCAAAATGTGTGAAGAAATTTTGTCTCCACAAAGACTGAGTGTGGGCAAAATTTCTTTGTTCAAAGCAACATACAAAAATTGACAAAAAAATGTAAGCTCCCTATGTTGGCAGGAGACAGGAGCATCTGCACTTTACATGAGGCCAAGTCAGTAATAGAGAAGAATACACATTCCTGAAGATGGAACCAGTAGCCTCGTAAAACAATGCCTAGGGGAATTTCTCCCTTAGAATAGAATCCGGGAACCACCCCCTCTCCCAGATCAGGGAGCCTTTGTGCTGTGCGAGGGGACAGCAGCATTGCTGTGGGCCAGGGACCTCCTATTCACCTCCATTCTGAATGGGAATGTTACTGTGGTTATCCTGTCCCTAGGCCACCATTGCACATGTGGTGTGTGTGGCAGAGAAAGGAATTAAATTAGTGTGTGTCCAGATAACTTGAATAATTTTTGAGTTCATACATAGGTTGTCAGACAAAGGAAGGACTATTTATCACACAGAGATTTTTGTTGCTGAGCTGGATGTATTGAAGGGATAGTTGTCCTGCTTGAGGAAGAGGTTGGCAGATTTTAAGGAAGGAAGAGAAAGTGAAATGAATATTTGGTGATCAGATGGTCAAAAAGATAGACTGTGGAGGAGATGCCTAGATGCTTACCACTGATTTTCCTCTTTTTGAGAGAAGAAAATTTACAAGTTTTATCTATCTATCTATCTATCTATCTATCTATCTATCTATCTATCTATCCATCCATATACATATCCCATTATAGGCATTTTCATAGGTATATAGTAATAATTAAGTGTGGTTTTAATTTCTTTCCCTAATGACTAATTATGTCAACAATTTTCATGTGTTTATTTGCTTTCTGTATATCCTCTTTAGTGAAATGTCTGTTCATGTACTATTCCTATTTTCTAATTGGGTTCCTTGATCCAGTGTTGAGTTTTGAAAGTTCCTCATATATTCCACATACTATTCCTTTATTAGATACATGGTTTGCAAATATTTTCTCCTAGTCTGCAGCCTGTCTGTTCATTTTCAGAGTCTTTCAGAGAGCAACAGTTTTTAATCTCGATGAAGTCCAATTTATCATTTTTCCTTTTGTGTGTCATGCTTTTGGTGTCAAATATAAGAACATTTTGTCAAGACCTAGAACCAAAGACATTTCTCCTGTGTGTGTTTTTACAAGTTTTGGAGTTTTACGTTTTACATATAAGTTTGTGATGCAATTGAATTACATTTTGTCCAAGGTATAAGATTTAGCTTGAGGCTTTTGGGTGTTTTTGTTTGTATGTTTGTTTGTTTTGCTCATAGATGTCCAATTGCTCCAGGAGTATTTGGTGAAAAGGCTATTTTTCTTCTTTGAGTTGCTTTTGTACTTTCATCAAAATCAGTTGGGTTTATTTGTATGGGTAAATTTCTGGGTTCTCTGTTCTGTTCCACTGACCTATGTCAGTACCACACAGCTTGATAACTGTGTCTATGTAAATTCTCAAATCAACTAGACTAATTCCTTTCAATTTATTTTTCTTTTTAAAAACTATCTTAGTTATTCTAATTTCTTTGCAGTTCCCTATACTTTTAGAATAATCTTGTTCATATCTAAAAGAAAATCTTGCTGAGATTTTGATAGGAATTATGTTAAGTATGTATATAACTTGGGAAGAATTGACATCTTTACTATGTTTAGTTTTCTATTACGTGAACACAGTATGCTTCTGTATTAATTTAGGTCTTCAAATTTTTTTCTTTTATTGGCATTGTTTAATTTTCACCTTATATTTTGTACATGTTTTCTTAGATTTACACCTATGTATCTGATTTTTTGGGGGGTAATTGTAAAAGATACTGTATTTTTTAAAAATTTTGTAGTCCTCATGCTCATTTTTTTTTTTATGACTTTTGTATGTTTATCTTGTATCCTGTGAACTTGCTGAACTCACTTGTTAGTGCTAAGAGTTTTTGGTGAATTATTTGGGATTTTCTACACAGACAGTCATGTTACTTGCAGATAGGGATGGCTTTATTTCTTCCCTTAGGATCTGTGTGCTTCTTCTTTCCCTTTCTTACCTTATTGCGCTGGATGGTACTTCCAGCATTATATGAACACATGGAGGGACGATCTTATATTGTTCTTGATCTTAAGAGGAAATCATTCAGTCCTTTGACATTAAGAATAATGCTGACAAATAGTTTTTGAAGATCCCGCTTATCAATGAGAAGTTCTCTATTCCTATTTTTCTGAGATTTTTTAAAAAAAATCATGAATGGGTGTTGAATTTTGTCAAATACTTTTCTGCATCATATAGTTATGTGATTTCTCTTCTTCAGCTTGTTAATATGGTAGATTACATTGATTTTCAAATGCTGATTCAGTATCTTGCATCGCTGGAATAAAGCACAATTGATCATGATGTATAATTCTTCTTATACTACTGAATTTTATGTACTCATTCTTCCAAGGATTTCTACATCTATATTCATGATGGGTATTGATCTACAGTCTTCTTTTTTGTGCTTTGTCTATTTTTTGTGATACTAATTTCATAGAATGAGTTGGGAAGTTTTCCCATCTCTTCTTTTTTCTGGTAAAGATTGTATATAATTGGTGTTAATTCTTTTTTAAATGTTTGGCAGAATTTTATAGTGAAACCATCTGGGCTTTCTTTCTCATTGTTTTTGTTTGTTTGTGTGTTTCTTTCTTTTGATATTTAAAAATTATTAATTCAATTTCATTAATAGTTACAGTTTCTCAGATTATCTATTTCATTTTGGATGAACTGTAGTTGGGTTTTTCAAGGAGGTGATCTACTTCATCTAAGTTATCAAATTTATGTATGTAGAGTTGTTTGCAGCATTCACTAATTATCCTTTGGATGTCTGTAGATCTGTGGTGATAGATCCTGTTTAACTTCTTACTGGTAATTTGTGTCTTTTCTCTTTTTTTTCTTTGTCCGTTTTACTAAATATTTATCAATTTTATTGGTGTTTCCAAACAACCAATTCTTTGCTTCATTGATTCTCTCTATTGGGGAAGTAATTGCTTATTTTGGGGATTTTATTGTAAATTGTCAAATTTCCCATGAAAGCAAAAATTTACTAACCAGCTCACCAGCATTCTGGAAATAAATGCTTTTGTTGAGACTAGATGTTATCTTTTTTAAATTTTGATAATATTCTCTATAAAATGGCATCAAATTATTGTTATAATTTGTATTTTAATTAATAATGAAGATAAAAACTTTAATGTATTTAAAAACTGATTTGTTTCTAATTGTTAAAGATTGCCTTTTCATGGGATTTTTTTTTGCCAAACTTCTGTGAAGCTCATCTTTTAACTATTGCCTTTTCAAAGCTATTTATATATTAAGGATATTTATATTTTTCTGTTATATATTAAAAATAATTCCCAGTTTGTTTTAAAGCTTTGTGGAAGAGAATTTTGTAACATAGATTTTCTTTTCTAATTTTAAAAGACAAATATGAAAATCTTTTCCTTTGGGATTTCTGCTTTGGATATCAAAGCCCTAAGTTTCTAAAGCTTCTTTCTCAGATATGTAAGATGAAAAAGGGGACAGCTAATAATAGCCACTAATTTCACAGGGCATTCTGTAATTGACAGTGTCTATAAAGAGCTTTATCTTTTCTTCAGAGAAAAGGGCATTATAATGTGTTTTTATCCTCTAATGTTTGAGCATTTCTAACCAAATGGAGTAAGATTAAAAACATAAACCAGACGTATTATTATGTTTGATTCAGAAGGGAACATATTAAAAGTGATACTTTTTTTAGCCTTGACAAGGAGGCCAGAATATTTAAGATTGTCTCATAGATTATTTTGTATCTAAATAATATAAGAGACGTCTCCAAACTTAGGGAAAAATTCTCAGATACTCCAAAATATTAAGATTATTGGCTCTGTCTGCAGATGAAGGGAGTAACTATACCCTGCCTAGTATAAGAACTAGTTCAGTTGCCTATATAATGCGGTAACTCCAAATTCTCAAAAAAAGTATTCCAGTGGTTCCTTCTAATGGTTCCATTGGTCTGTTCAATATTCCAATCAAAACAGCTGATAATATGAATTTTAGATTACCAGTAAATAGTTTAGGAAGATTTGAGTAATGGTTCATTTGTTCTTTAATTTTATTTATTGTTATTGTTTGTATAGAGCTAATGTATTCTTTGGCTTCTGTTTTAGAGAAGATATGTTAATCTTATGAGGTTTCAGGTTACAGTGGTGAATGAATATTTCCAAATAGTCCATAAGTAATCACTGAAACTTTGAAATTTTCTTTGTGTATATAGTTCCTTAAGGATTGTTCACAGGAAAAACATTTCATTTCTTTTAGGTAATATATTTCTGGTGCAAGCTAAAGATGGTTGACGCCACCATGATTCATGATTCATGATTACATTTTAGATGTTTCTGTGAAAATCAGATATTCGTAAGAAAGAACATTAATGACATTAGAAAGTAGCACTTTGAATCACTTCTTTGTTCAAGGCAGAAATCCCCTCACTGGTCTCTGTGTCCACCACCACCCATTGTCCATACCACTACAAGAGTGGGATTTTAAAATATCAGATCTGATCATATGCCATCCCTCTTCATAACCCATTAACAGCTTGGGACAAAGTTGAAATCTTCACTATGATCTGACCTAGGTCTCCACAGACAAGGGCCTCTGTGGACCATTTCCCAGACTTCTGTCTACTCACTGAATTTCAGACACACCGATTCCACAATGGAGAGGCCTTTTGTCTCTTCCCTGTGTAGTCCTGCACCTAGTGCATAGTCAGGCATAGAATTTCCACTCAATAGGTATTTGCTGAATCACTGATTTTATGAACAGACAGAAGAATTAATAATAATTGGCTCCTGATTTGTTTGGCCAATCCATCAAATTAGATCATAGTTCTAAAAAAAAAAAAAATTGGATGCCAAATGATTCTCTTATTTCTAGTCCCTGTTTTAATATTCTGCCTTTTGAATCCATTGCCTAAGAACTGGAATCTTAAATTACTTTTTTATGGATTTCATTGAAATGAAAGACATTCGCTCTGCTTCTACTGTAATGAACATACTTTGCTTATCACTTAGGGATACAGTAGGGAATAGACAGTGCATCAGAAATAGGTACTTTGAGGAAAGTTTAATAAAGGTACTATTTGCAAAGATGAAGGCAGTAGTTAAGAAATTCAACAAAGAGTAGGTCTAGGCCCTGGGGCTAGTAATGGTGAAGTGTCATTCCCACCCCTAGTCCTGAATGCCAAGGAAGGAGTAACTTATTGATCCCAAAGAGGTCACCTAAACAGGCCTCTTATAGAAAGACACGGTCAAGTTATGGTGGGCTAAAAGGGAGAGAGCCCAGGGAAATAAGTATTATGATCTCATTTTCCTCCTATCCTCTGACATCTTGCAAGGTCCCTTAGATGACTCCAACTAGACACTAGAGGGCAAAAGAGTATGTTAACACAGTGCATACAGATCAGCTTCCCAGAATCCAGAGTGGGATGGAGAAGAGAGTGGATCAGGGAGGGTTAAAGAAAAATATCTGACATGCTCCGCCCCGCTACTTGGTGTCAGGCCAGGCGTCCAGGTGTCAGGACTCTCCCTAATGACCGATGGTAACGTTCCTCTTTTATTGTGCTTCCGGTGCTAGGGCAACCTCTCACCTGACAGATCTCCACTTGCTGCTCCCTTCAACTGCCTGCTCTAGCTGTATGCCGTCATTTAATGGGCTCTCTAGATAGTTTGCTACAGTTCTTACCTCAAACCTATCTCTTCAATCTGACTTTTCCTTGCAAGTATGACTTGACTTTAAATTGAAAAACTGTTTCTAACTCTTGAGACACTTAATGTAAGAATATGATTAGAACTCTCAGGAGTGAATAAGGGAAACGGAAAACTAAAGTCTCAGCTTTCATAGTCAGTAACTTAACTTGAAAACCTCAAGCAGCTTCATAAGAATTTATCCAGAATATTTCTAAAGATGACTATGATTTTTTTCACCCTCTTCCCCTCACCAAAAATTTAAAAAAAATAGTTCAAAGATTAAAAAAAGGAAAGACTTCCATTTTAGAAAGTTGGATTCTAGTTAGGAAAATAGGTAACAGATCTTGGTGATTCTTGAAGTATCTTGAAAAGCAAATGTGTCAGTCTCTTGAATGGGTATGTTATTTTGAAATAAGTTTTAAAAATTTAATCATTGGAATCTATAGCTGGCCCCACCAGCACCATTTAGGGACTGACTGGTCTGCACTGACATGACCTCAAGTAGCATTTGCTTATCTTGTGACAATATCCTGAAACTCCAGATTCACACTTGAGAGTAGCCCCTAAAAGACTTTCCTTACAAACTTGAACTTGTTAGGGAAGGGGAACACAATATCCTCTACTGTAAGCACATATGAAACCTATCTGTTGTCGATCAATTTTCTACTGCTTGAGTGTTACTATATATAAACTAGATAAACAACAGGTTTCTACTGTATAGCACACGGAACTGTATTCAATATTTTGTAGTAACCTATGATGAAAAAGAATATGAAAATAAATATATATGTATATGTATGCCTGAACTATTGTGCTGTACCCCAGAAACTGACACAACATTGTAAACTGACTGTACTTCAATAAAATTTTTTTTAATGTGAAAGAGCAGTCTGTTTCCTTATTTACAGGTGATCAGATTGGTGTAGGCCAAATCTTTTAACTTCATACGTCACATATTCTTCATTTTAAAAAGGCTATAATAATGACCACCGCTAAGAGTTAGGTATAGGGAATAGCTTGGATAAAATACAGTTCACTGAAAACGTCACTAGGCATTTTGTGAAGGGGCATTTGTTCTACTAGTGATGGTTTCACTGTTTTGCTTGAGGTTAGCAGGAACTGTTCTGTTTGACGATGAATGTCAGAGCATCTGCAGGGGGAATAAGGGTCTTCCAATATTGTATGTATATTTTTTTCTTTCCTGTAGAATTTATCTGTATTTTTAATTTTCAGTAATGACATACAGGATTCCTAAAAATAGATTTACTCTGCCAGATATGTAGCTTGGTCATAAAGTGCTTATCTTCCACTGCTAAGTACAGCTAGGAGATAAAATCACATCTTGGTTAAAATAGGAGACGGTGCATTGCTTTGCTTTTCCTTGTTTATGGTGAAAAGCAAGTTTATCTTCATTCCTCATTCTTTTTAGTTTGTTTAGTTGAAACACTCATGCTTTCATTGATATTTTTTAATGTTACTTAGATTTTGCCTCTATTGTATTTTTAGGCAGAAAAGACGGATAAATGAATTTACTCTGAGGGGCATGCATTCCATTTAATTTCCTAAAGATATCTTTCAACTTAACACACAAAATAAGATTCTACACAGCATGAATTCTCTGCAACGCCTACCTAGTGGTATGCCCACTCTAATCCCAGACATACACAGATCAATCTCAAATCCTCAAATCAGATGAGCTCTTGGCAGCTGCTTAAAGCATCACAGACGGCAGATACCAACATTCAACGCCTAGCATCAATTCTAATCTTCTATAAAACATTTCTGATGTTATTTTGTTTAATCTTTAAAATGTAGTATTTTGGCTAAACCAAACAAATGAGATTTCCTGAGGTATTACAGCTAGGAAATGGTATCACCAGACCCAGAAGCCATTCTCCAACAGCTGCCCTAGTGCTCCTTCCACTCCACTAAAATAAAGGATGACCATATAATCCATTATCCAAACCAATACTTTACGGGGTGGAGGGACAAGAGGCATAATCAACTGCATCATGCTAGCTGACATGCATCAGGACCAGACCCAGGAAACCCGGTCACGTAGCTCCTATGTGTGTCCTGCTTGTGATACACCATTTGCAGGGTTTGAGTCCTGGCTGAACCACATACCAGCTGGGACCCTGGGCAATTACACGATCTCAAGAACTTCCAACTCCCCATCTATAAAATGGGCACAGTAACAACTTCTCATGTGATTATGGACAGATCCAAGTAATAAAAATGCCTGGCATATAAGATGAGTTATATCTGTGTAAGATACCGATAATTTTATTGCTGCGATATGTATGATTATTTAAGTTAAAAAAACTAAAGAATTTGAGCCACAGCCTGAAGGAAAGAATAATTGCCTTCTGGGTGGTTCGAAGTTAATTCACTATTCTGAAAAAGTGATCCTGAGGGTTCAGAAGTCTCACTTGTTTTACTAAAGCACAAGGTAAGTTGATGGGACACTGGGCACTCTGCAAAGTACAGTCTAAAAAGTCCTCAAATCTTTAGTCTCTAATACACTTTTCTACTGTAATAAGTGTCACAAATATACAGCTTTTATTGAGTGTCCCTCCTTGTTGGGCACTGTGCTAGGAACTTTTTAAATTCTACATAGTTACTTCCAGTCCTCAGAATACTGTTTATATAAACATATGTAATTTATAGCATTACTCTGTACATATAAATATGGTTAATATTTATATATGAAGACATTAAATGCCTTCCTCAAGGTCAAATAACTAGTAAATGGAGAAAGAGAGAGAGAATAGTGACCACGTATCAGGTACTGTCTCAGGTAGACAAATGCAAACATGGTCTTTGTAACTGTAAAGTCTACAAGCAGAGACAAAAATTTATTCACATAATTCTACAAACACAAATAGTGCTATGGGAACTCTAGTGAAGGACTTGATAGAGTAGAAAATCAGGAGAGACCCTCTTTAAGATGTCAAACTTGATTTGAGTTTTAAAGAATTATTATGCGTTAACCAGGTAATGAAAGGTGAGCTTTCAAGAAAGTTGTACCAGGTTCATGCGCAAAGGTCCTGTGGCAGGAGAAGGTGTGATGAGGGCAACTGTGACATGTGGCAATGTGGCAAAAGCAATGAAATCACATGGGAGTGTGGTGAAAGGTGAGGATGGAGAGGAGGGAAGGACTTGGATATAGGAATCTGGACATTTTCAAAAAAGAACTCACTAACAGCTTTTCAGTAAGGGAGTGGCATATTCAGATTTGCCTTCTGAAAAGGTCACTCTAGCTGCAAGACAGATAGGATGGTATCAGAGTTGACATGGCAAGATCAGTTAGGCTGCTTACTATGTTGTACCATTAATGCGAATGGAAGAAGCTGAGGGATAATTTGATAGATTTGATATTTATGAGGTAAAATTGGGAGGATTTGAAGTGTGATTGGGGTGAAAGTCAAGGATGATGACTTGGTTTCCATTTTGTGCACCAAGTAGATGGTTGGCTAAGAAATAGCAGAATAGGTCCAGTGTTATGGGAGAACTCATGAATGCAAGTTTGGACATGGAGAGTTTGAGGTATGTCTGACATATCTAAGAGGGGTTCTGAGATAGATGGACAACAGCATATACAGGTTTGGTATTCAGCAGAGAAGACTGGTGTGGTGATAATATTTATGTCTTATTACATTTAAGGTGATAATAAAAGCTGAAGTTATGGATGAGATTGTGTTGGGAGAGAATAATAAGATAAGAGAGAACCAAATATGTATGAAGCCTTGAGGAACTGGAACTGCCCATTGCTGGGAAAGCTGAAGCTGAGTCTTAATGACCATCAGGGAGGCTTTAGAGAATTTCTGCTGTTAGATGGAGGTGAGAATAGGTGGCAAAAGACATTTTGACCAATGCTGAGAATCAAAGAATCTAAGTTTACTTTTAAACTTAAGTATGCAAATGTCTGAATGGATCCTTTCCTGGGGCCAGAGTCAACAACACCTCATTGGCAAGGATATAGTCGTCTCTAAGGCCATTCACCATGTTACTTCTTGTATATACTTGAGAACATTTCACATTAGTTTGTGTGGGATTTGACTTGCTTCTCCTTGTTTGGAAAGAGGAAATGAATTCCAGACCAATGCCTCAAAGTCAATCATTCGGGCAAAGCACACAAAAAGAGGAAAGCTTTCCTATGCACCTAGCCCACGGAGTACTTCTAGAAACCTGAGCAAATCTGGAGTCCCTCTAAGCAATATTTTAGATGTTTGAGACATGGCAAGCAGAGGATAGAAAGAGTGCTCTGGAGACTGAGAAAGCAAAATGGAAAATTTCAAGGGTAGAGCTAGAGCTCACACTAATTTGTATTGAAATTACTGCTTTATCAAGTGAGGACCTTGCACTAGTTGGTAGACTTTTCTTAAAGAGTACCAAGGAGTACCTAGAATCTGACTTCCAGAATGCCCGCAAGTGTGTTCTAAACACGATGAATCATATGAAAAAATATTTTGTTGTTGAAACTTCTGACTGGTATAACGCTCCATTTAGGAATACAGCTTGGCCAGAACACATTCAAGGACACGGCATGTAATTGTTATCCTCTTCCAACTATTTCTGGGATCTGGCACCACTGTTTCCTCATTGCTGAATTTGGGAGTTGGAACGTCTTTGCACAGATGCCTCATCGACACTTAAGCCAACACTCCTGTGGTACGTTGAATATTTTCCATCGGTGCATGCCTCACTCCTTATATTTGTGAATCACTTTCTACTAAATTCCTACTACCATCTCTTTAAACATGCTCTTTTCCTTTTATAAATAAAATGTGTAATACATAAATGATTATACAGAACTATATAAACATATGTAATTTATAGCAATACTATATATATGGTTAAAAATATACCTACCAAAATTACACTCAATTTATAGACTATAAAATTTTTTCTTTAAGAATATACAATCTTCAATTATTTTAGTGTGTGCATTGCCTTTATTAAATAATCTCATTGTGGGATTTGGAATTCACATATGTTTAAATAACTGTCTTACAGGATTTTTAAAAGACTAAGATTCTATACCATGTCTGTATTTCTCTCTAATGAATGCTGTATTTCTTACTCTTAAATGAAAAAGCAAAGCAGTGGAAACAAGAAAGATACCAGGCAGGTTTTTAGGAATCATTCACGCTAATGGAACCACATAATCCTAATCTGCCTGTTACATGAACTAACCCGTGCATGGCCAAAGAAGACCTTGCGTCTGTTAAAACTGGCTTTCTTATAGATATGAGGACAGTGAGCATAAGCTTTAGCTCCCTTTTCATCATTTCTGAGACATTCAATAATTTTGTGCTTCCTCAGTCCTCTGAAGCTTGTGATAGTGCGAAGCTTCTCACACACTCTTGTGCCCAATAAAAGGCTTCGCAGCCTTTGTCTTCCGGATTTAGGTGCAATATTTAATCATGACAAATTCCCAGCTGATGGTCGTGCCTGCTCGTGTCCCCACAGGGCCTTGTTTCAAATAGCACATTGGCATGTCCAGAGCTCTTAGCTGGGTGACTGAGGGCCGGTGTCCACCACCTTGTAAGCAGCTGTGAGAGGGCCCTGAAGACCACAGAGGGAATCGGTGCCATGTTGCTCAGAAGTAATTACAAATGGAAGCCATTGTCTACACAGCGTTTTTTATTTTTTCCATTACAGCCTTTCATCCGTATTTTTGTTCTGTTGTTTTATTTTGATATTTAAAGCATATGTGTCATTATCAGCAGTTTTTAAAAAATTCTTTTTTTGCTTTCTGGAGTAGCAATGCCGACTACAACAAAAATCAAAAACAAGCTCTGGGGAAACAGTAGTTTTTGTGTTTGCCTTCCAAAGCATCTCTAAGCGTTAGTAAAGACCTTAGCAAAAATACTAAAGGAGGATGAAGGAAGTAAACACACAAAAAATTTACAAAGGACTTGGAAAAAGAAAAGAAGTTCTATTAAACAAGTATTGCTATTCCTTTGAGAAAGCTTAGGGGTAAGATTTTTTCCCCTCACTGGGATTTCTTATTTTTATTGCTCCTGGTTCATTCTTAATTTTATTCCTTATGGTTATTTTTTCTGCTTAAGCAAAAAAGTTGTTCTGATTATTACTTCTATGTAGGGTTGAGAGAAAGTAAAATGGCTTTAGTCAGCCTTTTAATATCTGGCCTTTGAATGACCTCCTGTACTTCTTTATTAATAAACAGAAATAGTGAGAATCCCAAGAAAAGCAAAAATAATCTGGTTGATAATCTTACTTTTTCTGTGAGATGAGACTTGCATTCTTTCTTGTTTATTTTTCAGAATACCAGACATTTTGACTATTTGACCATCTGTTACATATTCCGAGTAAATATCACTCCTAAGTTCTTATAACATTCAGAGGTAAAAAGAGCTATAAACGTAAAAAAATGTCTGAGAGGTTTCAGAAGATATATGCTGAGAAATTATCATTTTTTTCTTATACTTAGCTCTGTAGATAGTCACGTTGATATTAAAAGCATCATATTGTACAGTTGTAGACTGTTTGAGGGCACCAATCATAAAGTATGTATTTGTAGTTGGGTCTTCTGGAGTTATGACGTATCTCAGGCATGTTTTCTCACCACGACCCCATGTACTCACTAGCATCACACTGAAGAGATGGCTTTCAGGTGGTTGGGATGTGATAGACACAAAGCTAAGACTAGCATGATCCTAATGACTATGAGAAAATTCTGCAGGTTACTGGCCATAGCACAGAGGAGACAGTAGACCTTTTTCTTCAATACTATTTGGCTGACCTGAGGGTTCAATGTCTTCTCTGGCAGAGTTTCAAATATTTTTGGAAGTAGTAGAAAGGTTATGACTCTGGACACTGTCAAGATATATGAGGTGAAACTTGTGTGTTTACATGCATGTGTGCATTTGCATCTGCATATGTCTATCAGTGTGCATGTGTGTTTGTGTGCCTAAGTGTGGTTGCGTATGTGTATTAAGAAGAGATTGAAGAATTACTTCTAAATTGCAAATTAATTACCATTAATTCTAAACAATGAAATAAGGGGATGATTTATTCTGCACATTCATGAGAAGAATGTGTTTGCATACATGACCTATGTACATCATATAAAGTGTACATCTAATGTGTCTTTTATTGGAGATAACACAGAATTCAAGCATCTGTTGTATTTACCTTTAAACTTTGATATGCTAATTGATCTTTAAGTAAATGTATCATTGTGGTTATTTTTAAACTCTGATGTTAAAATCATGGCAGTCAAAGTTTCCCAAGAGACAGAAAATATGAAGAGTCTATTTGTAAGTAAGCAACAGAATTTATGTCTTAGAAAAACTTTGCTTTGCTGTGGATAGTGTTTTAAATGTAAATTTTTTGCCATAAATAATAAATGCCTTGCTGATTATTATAATGCTTTGGTAAAAATTTTCATTAGACTATCAGAGTCAGTTGTTATGAAGTATGGTCCACATTGGGGTCGCTTGGGAATTTATTAGAAACACAGATTCTCAGATCACACCTCAGACCTACTAATAGGACCCAGCAGCCTGCCAGTGACTCAATCACAGGCTAAAGTTTGAGAACTGCTGAGATGTAAATGATGTGGTCCGAGTAAAGACACAGCATCACAAAGGTTAAAGACTCGCTCTACAGACAAAGGCAGTAAGGAGAGCAAGACTTACTATGTTGAAGAAAATAAGGGTAAAGTGAATTGTAACTTTTGTTTTTTTTTTTATACAAGTAGTCCAACTATTATCCAGATTTAGATCAGCCACCTCTGCAGCGCACTACAATTCTTTCTGGACACAGACGCAATTTATTCACTAACACCATCCCTTATCTTCCAACACTAGCTTGAAAAGGATACTCATTAAAAAAAAAATCTTTTGGTGTAACTTCCAAACATATCCACATTTCAGTAAACGTATAGTTTGAGGATTCAGATGAACTGCTGGGTAAATGGTGCAAATACAGACGATGGGTACCTTTTTTTCCCTTTTCAGGTTCCCATGATTCACTGTGCGCATGTGTGTGCACGAATATGTGAGTGTGAAGAAGCCAAAGAATAGATATTCTAGAATGTCACCTACTTAATAAATATCTATCTATATTCCACAACTTACCACATTGTGCTTCTTCCATTTTTGGTTGAAAAAGACTGATAACATGTTATAAAGTGGAAAATCCTTCCATTGTGATGGCCAGATGTTTTTCTTGTCTCAGTACTTTCAACCACCTAGTCAAGAATAGCATTTGACAATTCATCAACACAGTATGCAATTCAAATTCTAAAATATGAAATGAGAACATTTCACTGGAACAACAATAAATTAATAAGAATTGATAAAAAACGCAACTTTTTTCTTTCACTTTTTTCCTAGAAGTGATTTTGGTTCAGATAAGGGACAGCAGTTCCCAAGAGTGGATTGTGGCACAAAAGGTAAAATTTCAGAAGTGGGTAGACATCTGATAATGTCATAAAATTCAAAGAAAACTAGAGTTCACTGAAAAGCATCTCTCCCACTGCATGCCTTGGTATCTAAAGACTAATAGGAATCTTCCAAATGTTCAGTGTTTATGATTTTTCTATTAAAATGCAAGCGTGTCTTGGGACTGCATGTCCAGTATCAGCTAATATCATAACAGTATTTGCTAAGTAAAAGTCTCGTACTAATGGGCCAAAGAGAATGCTCTGGGGGAGGGTAGTTGAGTGGGCAACAGGGGCATGAATTGCTATGGAGAAAATGTAGGACCCTCAGAAACAGATCATCTATTTCATAATTTCTTGGAGAAACTCACAATATCATACTACACTAACATTTTTTTGGCACTTATGTATGGAATGCTGTATTGCCCCAAACTGAAAAGGGTGGTTTATACATACAGTGCTTGTACAATTTTTCCTTGCTTTTCAGAGTGTAAAACATTCTGAAGGTCATCCTTTCCTCCCAGTATGATTATTTTTTATTTCACAAAAATCAGTTAATTTGGAGGAGAGCGAAGCTGTATGTCAATGAACTGGTTGCGATCTCATCAGGCAATCAGACGTGAGATCAACACAGCTGTTGGAACAGAAACAGCCAGGAAGATTCTGGTTAGAAGTCTGTCAGGAGCACAGAGGCCAAAAGCATTGTTGTCATGTGGGGTGACACCAGCAAAGATTTATTAATAGATTCCTCCAAGAGATATTTAAAATCAGTACCATGTTTTCAAAGATTATGAAACAGTGTAACAGTAATACAGGTAGGGTTTTGGTTCTTCTTAAATGTCTTTCTTCAAAAGCAAATACTACTTTCTTTTAAAATTGGGCATATAAAATCTAATTTTGTTACTCTGAAGCAACATATACCATATTACATATTCAGATTTTGTGTATAATATATTTATTTGCATACAGAAATATGTATTTCTATTATACATTTTATTACTTTATTTATAGAATATGTATATTAAGCATACAGCATATTCCAGGAAGATACATTAAATATGCACACAGTTCATGCTGTAGCGTGCACCCTTTTAAGAGAAGCATATTTAAAGAGGCATGGTATTGTATATACATGCTGAAAATACACTTTGCACAATTCATCCAGCTTTGGGTGCTTCCCTAATCTATTTGCAACACCAGTGATGTGGTTGTTGAAAGGGATGCTATCAAACTGGGGAAAAGGCAACTACCAGTGAACTAAGTGGGAGAAAACAAAAGTAGATTGCATCTCTAAGTATATGTTGCCGTCATTTTGAACTCCTATATCCCGCGATGTCAGACCTTCAGGATCAAAACAATAGTGAATGGACAAAGAGCAGGAGTATGTGGGACTTCCAGCTTCGACATTCAAACCAGAAAGTTTATCCTATATGAATTACTCTATAGATGACTCTGTCCTACCATTTGGGAGCTGGTGTTAAATTAATGGTGGGGCAATCATTTCCTTTTTTAAGAAATGAACTGCCTTTTTCACATTCTTAAACTCCTCTTCTTATAAGACCATTCTGGGATATTTACATTATTGCTATGAGGAAAGAAGAAATTCTGGACAGATATTCACCTTTCCGGTGAAAATAAAAGGAGATGAATCATATTGTTTCTGAAAGAGGCTCTTAATGTTTCTGACAGGAAAAATAGCAGCTCCAATAGAATGTGACCATATCAACTGCAACCATTTTAATGGCCAACTACTGCAACTTCAATTGACTGGACTCTGTGGCAGTCATAATTGGACATTAAGATGCTGGAAACAATGTGCTATGGGCCCGGTCTGGTGATTTTGGACATGTAGACGTGTCCTCTGTTCCTTATCTGTGAATTACAAATATACCAGACTCTATGGATGACAGTCTGTCTGATACATGACTGGTGAGCATTACCTTCTTCAAACAGGTGAACAATTGGCATTGATATTCTAATACTGATACAGGGTTATTTTCCCACTTACATAAAGCAAGCTCTAGAATCACTTTGGCACTGCTGACATTCTGACCCAAATAATTCTTAGCTGTGGGGTCTACCCTGGGCATTGTTAGCTGTTTAGCAGCAACCTCGGCCCCTAGTCACTAGATGGCAATAGCCCTCCCTCGAATTGAGACAACCAAAAGTGTGTCCATATATTGTTAAATGTCCCCCGGGAGGCAAAAATCGTCCCTGGTTGAGAGCCACTGAAATAGACAAATCCGGCAATAGTTAGTTAATACAAGCCTTTGCATACAGTTTCAATATCTTTCTAATCATTTACTATTTTCAGTGTTCTATTTTTCTGATTCCGGTTAACAAAGCTTCCATGTTGTGTCAGTCTATGGTCAATTCCTTTCTTTAATTTTAATGGCTTCTCTTTCAATAAGGTTATGGTGCATATGGTGAGGATCAAGAATAGAAGGAAGGAAGGAAAAGATGTAACGGCAATGGAGAGAAAGAGGCAGTTTGATTCACGGTCAGTTGGATTGTTAGAGCAGACAGAAAAAGACCTGAATCCAGAATCCCGAATTCTTGACTACAAAGAGTTCATCCCAGCTAGAGCTGAATCTACACCCTAATAGTACAAGAAGTTAATAAGCAGAATATTTAGCCAGTCAATTGTTTCGTTTATAGGAAACCAAATAGCCCATCGGCTTGATATCCCTTTTACTCAACTGATATGTTGACTTGAATAAAACAAAAATAAATATGGATTTAAAATGCAAAAGTTTACATTAAGGTAATTGTAGAGTAAAGGTAGAATAAACAAATCTGTATGGACTGATGCTATATGCTTATAGATAGAAGATTTGGTTAGGGGAGCGACTGAAGTTATCGAAACATAAAGGTATTTTTATAAAGGATAAGTTACATACAAATATTGTTGGCAATTTGCTTCTTAGCAATTGTCCTTTTTTGTTGTTATATACCTTGTGCTTTATTTATTAGCTCTCAGAATTGTTGAGATGCCATCAGTGAGGCAAGTCGCACAAAATAGCTCTAAAGTGCTAAGTCTCAATATTGACAAATTCATTGTGCAAAGCACATGGATATTCCTGGTCAAAATCCCATAAAGCCCGTTATCTACAGTGCAAAACATGAAGGTTGAAGAGGGTTTTATAAATCTGATTTCTATTGATTGGGCCATCTTTAGAAAATCTGATTGGAAGACTACAGCAAATACGGTAATGAAAAAAAGTTGAGGGATAAAAATAACTAAATGGGAATCAATATAATTGCATATTTATTTGAGGTACAATTAAAAAGTCTCTACATAGACAAGATTCTATATGAAGCCACTATTGGGTAATGGTTCCTGATACAACTTTTCTATGACTTATAATTAAAGAAATAATGAGAAGTGGCACAGGGAACACCACTATATTCTTTCAGATTCTGCTGAGTTCAACTGGCCTGTTTAGTTATCCATTACATTTCTGTCCTAAAGATTACTATACCTCTACTGATGGAACTTTAAAGTTAAAAAATTTTAGGGAGGATTGACGATTTGGGGAATATGAAACATGTGGTTTCAGTAAATGTTTTTGAAATTTTTTTTCCCTCCATAGGTCATAGAATGGTTATAAACCTTACTTGACTATGAATTGAACATCATCCTCTAGCCAGCACTGAAGAGAAGGTCTTATTCTCTTGGGACTGACCCAGACGTCACTGGTGCCCCGTCAGTATGTTAATCCTATTTAAGATTCCAGATGAATAAAGCAGCATCTTCTCCCTGCTGACAAAGGCCAGGAGTTCATGTTTTACAAGTTAGCATTTCATACATGGGTCAGGCAGATTCAGGTTGAAACAGGATGCCCTTTCAACCTTCTGTTTTCTTACCTCAAAATTCACCTGGTCTCAGTAAACTTTCTCCAACTAGAATGACTATTATTTAATTTGATGAAAACTTAATTTAAAAAATGACTTTGGTTTCTCATATGTTTATAAATTAGGTAGCTATTCCATTAAAATAAGAGGCTAGTTTAGTAGAAAACAAGATTGGCTAAAATATTTCACATGAAGGATTATAAGTGAACTAAATCCTTATAGGATTTTACACCCCTAAAGAACGCAAAGGACGTGGTGGGCAGGGGGGAAATGCCCCTTTCATGGTGTCTCTGGTTGTTTTTAGTGAAAGCCCTGCAGCTTTCGCCTTTGCACAGTGTAAAACGGGGAAGTACAGAAACCAATGTCATAACGAGAAAAATAATGATGTGACCTAGTTTTTTTTTTTGTTTGTTTTTGTTTGTTTGCTCTATTTTGATGGTGGGAAAAGGGAAAGGTAGAAACGATAAGCATTTATTATGTTGCGATTCTCCACACAAAACCATAACAAAAGAATAATATATGCTTAACACTTTGGAGGTCATTTCTACATCCTTTTTTTGATCTTCTTTCTTCACTTCCCCGTTGTATAATGGCTTTCTTTATGTTTAAGTCTCCAGGTTAGTTTGTAACTGTGGCATTTCATCCTCATATGGACACATGGGAACAAAAAAATTTTTTAAAAGGAGCGAGGTTATTATTCTTTTTGTGCAGAGATAAAATTATAGATTCAGAAGCCCTTCTTCAAGAGAGTACAGGAAAACGTAGATCATTCCTTAAATCCACAATTCCAACATATCTCTTTTATGGTCTCATTGCTCCTAAACTGACAGAGTTTATAAGATGCAAGTTTCTCAAACTGGAGCGTAGGCACGGTAAGAGTGTCACTGCTGGGCTCCTTAATTGCACATTCCATAATAAGACTATAAAGTGCAATGGCAGAGACTTTAAAACTAGGAGTTTTTTTTAACCTTCTTCTTATCCCCAAGCTCCCTTTGGCCACCTTCCTTCTTTACCAAGATGTTTTACCTTGTAGCGCCTATGTTCTTATAATGACACATGAGAAGGTGCTTAAAGGTCTTCTTGAAGGTGGCATTACAAAGTGCATAGCAGGCAGGGTTGATAGTGCTGTTGATGTAACAGAGCCAGTAACCAATTGTCCACACTGTGTTGGGGATGCAGGGTGCACAGAAGGTGTTAATGAGCACCATGACATTGTATGGGGCCCACGTGATGATGAAAGCCAACAGAATAGCCAAGATCGTCCTGGTCACTTTCTTTTCCCGAGAGGGAGGAGGCTTCTTTTTTGCAGGCTGCTTGGTCATCTTCACAATCTTGCGAGCAACAATGTTCTGTTTTTCTTCTCCATTCTGACCTGAAGAACCAACTAGCTCCACGGTGGTATTAGTGGGGGTACATGAGTCACCTTTTTGGGTCTTAGTGACAATTTTGATGCATGTTTGCTTTGAGTTCTCATCTTTGGAATGGCCCAGGGAAGTGGAAACTGTGTTTTCATCCTGGGTTATTTCATCATCTCTCATATTAGAGGCGACAGCACTGACTGAAGTAGAATCATTGGAGCTCTCCTTCTCCTCTCCCTGGACACAGTTTTCAGTCACAGCATCTCTGGGAGCTTTGCCATTCTGGATTTTGTTGTGCTCCAGGCCATCATCACTGCCAGGCACATTGTTGTTGTTTGGCTTCACTATCTTTCCTTGTACCAGACTTGGAGAAACTGGATCTTGGTTGGCCACAGGCTCCTTCTTGTCCTTCTTTATCCTGCTCTTACTGGCTCGGGATATGTGCCAGTATAACACAGTCATGATGATCACAGGCAAGTAGAAGGCTGCAATGGCAGTGCCAAAGGTGACAGCAGCGTTGGAAAAAAACTGAATGTAGCATTCCCCATCCTCCACAGTTCTCACCCCTACAATGAACTGCCAGAAGAGAATGGCTGGGGCCCAGAGGATGAAGGACAGGACCCACGCAGCTGCAATCATCATACCTGCCATTTTTGTGGTCCGCTTGACGGGGTAGGTGAGCGGTTTCGTGACACAGAAGTACCTGTCAAAGCTGATGATGAGCAGATTCATTACTGAGGCATTGCTGACCACATAGTCCAGGGCTAGCCAAAGGTCACACACCACAGGTCCCAAAGGCCAGTAGCCAATCACAGTGTAAAGGGTGTACAAGTTCATGGAGAAAACACCAATGATGAGGTCAGCACAGGCCAAGCTGAACAAAAAGTAATTGTTGACAGTCTGGAGGTGGCGGTTGACTTTAATAGAGACCATGACCAGAATGTTCCCAATAATGGTCACCAAACTGAGGGATCCAGCCACAAGGACAATAAAAACCACTTCGAATGTCTTATAAGGACTGGTCAGAGCCAGGCCATTGTTAGAGGAGTTTGTTGAGTTATTCATTTTGTGTTCTCTAATCAGTAGCCAAGTAGCCAAATACACATTTAAAACCTGCAGGGAAATAGAATAAAATGAACAAATACATAATATAAACATTGCTTTAAAATATATCAAATTTCTTTCTTTTGAACCACATTTTTTCTCCAAAATCTTCCTTCTTTCCCTTACATGTTTATTGTGTCTACCTGCCCAAATTCCCCATATAAAAGGCAAAGACTTTAAATGGAAGATTCAAAAGATCCTTCCAGGCTGGGAATGTATTTGAAGTCTGGTGACATTTTGAATGTGTCCATATCTAGAACTGAATATCTATCTATCGATCTATCTATCATCAATCAATTTAACTGGGCATAATATTAATGAATTGAACTAAATAAACCAAAATTATATACAAACTTTCCAAAGCATCATGGGGTTTCTGGTAAAGACATAAAAATTAATAAACCAATAGGAGAACAAAATTATGGGAGAAAGCATAAAAAGTGTGTGACTTTTATAGTCAATAGAATCTTTCTGCCTGGTTGCTTTAGTCTTTTTCATAATAATACTGATATTTATAATAATAAAGGCAAGATAATAATAATGATACTTTATTAGCCAATACATTCCCCTCAATGAGTTATTTTTTCTGATCTCCATTTTACACTTGCAGTTAGTGTCAAATAATTAGCACATTCCATGTAGTTAGAAATATTCCATAGCCTGGAAAAGAAGTTATTTACTAAATGCATATTGACATGATTACATCAATTTTATGAAAATTTTTTTCAAATCACTACCAAATCTATTATCTTACTTATCTTCCTGCCAAATCTTTGGTACAGTCAGGCTAGAATTTATATTTGTTTGGCAGAATGAGAATCTGAAGCCCAGAAAGATTAAGTAATTTATATAAGGTCACATATCAAGTCAATGGTAGAGACTAGAGACTGTTCAATCATTCACTCATTCATTTTGTCCTCACAAACTTATTAAGTAACTCTGAATTAGGCATTGTGATCTACTCTGGGTATTCCGTGATGATTAAGACAAGGTTCCTGCCTGTGAGAGGCATGTGCTCTAGTGGCAGCAATTGGGTGGTAAGGAAGTAACTATTAAACCCCATTTACTTTCTGCTGCTCAACCAAGTTGTGTTTAAGTAAACACATGCTAAACATTTTTCAGATAATATCGCCAAAGCCTGGTGACAACTGAGTGATCTTTCATAAGGGACATAGGAAAGAAAGTTGAGAATTCATCCAATAAGCTATGACACATTTCTGGGAGCACGACTTCTGAAGGAAAAAGTAGCCCAAGTTGACAAAAAATGAATGACGGCTGTCTGTATCAGAAAGCAAGCATCATTGAGAAGTTATTTGTTGGCATTTTGAAATTCAGTAATCTCTGTTCATTCAGGTCCCACTAATTACAAAGAAATACATATGGGCCAGGAGTCTTCCCTTGAAATGCACATGGAAGATGATTTGCTCAGTGCCTTTACAGTACAAATAGCATTTAAACCAAATGGGTTATTTTGCTTAGAAAGCAAGTTATCTTAAAGCATTTTTAAAAAGCAGTAACTTAGGAGGAATTTGGCCTTAATAAATAAGACCCAAAAATCATAAGCCGTAAGAAAAATATATGTAAGCACTATGGTAATTATTTGAGATTTTTGCAGAAAAAAAGTAAAAATAAAAATTGGGAAACAATATTTGTAAAGCACACAATAAAAAGTTAGCTAATGTCTTTAATATAAAAAACTTTGAAAAGAAACGAGGAAAGATTAAAAGACTAACAGTCTAGAACATTGACATACTAGTCAGAGCAAAAGCAAATTAAATGTTAACTTTTAACATATGAAAAGATATGCAACCTCACAATTTAAAAATGCAAACATGTTGTCATTAGTTGGGATACAAGAAGTAGTTTAGTCATTCCAAGACCTACTATCTTAGTCCTAAGTCATCATCCTAAGGCACCTTGAGACAAGTCACCCAAAGATGAATATAATCTAGACTGAGAAAAAAATAAATGCAGACACAAACAATGGAAATCATTTCTCCATCCACAGTTGTTAAAATTATTGGACATTATTAGTTGGACTTTCAAGTTTCCTTGGAGGGCAACTTATCTATATCTATAAAAATATATATACATTTATAAAAATTTTCAATGAAGAAACACTTGTCTCAGGAATACTATGGGGTAGGAATTTAGATTTCAGCTATCTTTATAAAAATGTATAAAGAGGTCTACTAAAGGATGTTCATTCAAAATATTATAGCTAAATAAAACCACCTGGAAATCTTAAAGCAATTCATTGACAGAGGTCTTGTCATAAATTTCTTAAGGAAGATATAAGGAAATTGAATTTGGTCTGGAGTCATGGAGAAAGTCATGGAGAAACTTTGAAGAGTTCAATAAAGAAAGGAATTTTGATAGAATGGAATTTACCATATTTTCTTCAAAGTTCTCCATATTCTATTTTACCCATCTTTGTGAATCATATTACCATCAAGTTAAAATTGTGAGCCATCTCCTGGCCTCCTGCCTCTCCCACACTTCCTGCAGCCAATGCCTAACATGACCTGTCAACTCTACCTCTTAAATATCTTTTGAATTTACATCTTGCTCCTATTTGTCACTCCCATTTCCTTATGTTACCTACCTACTTGTATCCTTGACATAAAATTTATAATCTTGCCCCCTTGCATCTTTCCAGAAGTATCTCAGAATTTCCCTAAGTATTCAACATTCAAGGCAATTACATGCTGTTCTCCAAACACAACACTGTATGTTACGACTTCTTGCCCTTTTTCATCTATCCTTGTCTCCCACCTTAAAAGCACCTCCTTCACATCCCCTCATCCTTACATCCTCACATTTCTCAACTGCCTGCCTCCTGTTCAGCTTTCAGGCATCATCAGCTTTATGAAACCCTTTTGATAGCTCTTGGCCTAGCTGCTTTGTTGTTGTTGTTCCAGCTTTGCTTCCATTCCTGCTTCCACGCCTCATATTTTATTCTCTTCTGTTCTTATTTGCTTGTTTGTTTAGGTTAGAGTTATTTGAATGTCAAATGGAAAGTCGAGTTAGTCATATTCCTCAGAATATGATTCTATACCCAACACCCTTATCAGTCTCTGCAATGTCCTTCTCTTATTTTTATATTACCAATATTTTCCTTCTCTTCATTTCTAACTCTCACACTCCATCACCCCTTCTCTCCTTAAAACTTGTTCAAATTGCTTATACTTATTCTTTGGCTAGATGTGTAACTCTGGAAAAGATACATTTTTTTTCTTATGATCTTAATTTACTAAATGATACTGTTAGATCTCTACTGATAGATATTGTTCTTCTGTTTCCTTTTATTTTTCACTCAATATCATGTTTTTATATTGCTGCAGCTATTTAAAATGTACTGCTTCTGATTCCATAGTGAGCAAATCATAACACCCTTTCTTACACATTTCTCTAGTGATGAGCACACAAGTTGCCTCAAGCTGCTTGAAATGGTGCTCAAATTAAAATTTTCCTTTTGTGTCATGGACTTGAGTTACACATTTCCCTACCACATAAGCCCAAGAGTGAGATCACTGGATCAAGGCATCATTGTAAGCCACCTCTGACTGCTGCCTTATTTTCTTGGATAGCTGTAGCAGACCCTGCTCTGATCAGGGAAGTCCTGTTTCTTAATAGGCTTTAGACAATTGTTATTATTCAACTTCCCACATTTACCAGTTCTAGAGAGACAACATGCATCTTTTTGTTTTAATTTGTGTTTCTCTGATTACTGGAGAGTCTGAGCACTTATTTTCATATAGTTAGTAGCCTTTCAGGTTTCCATTTTTTGTAGATCTCCTGTTCAGACCTTTGACCCATAGGACACTGATTGATACACTAAGTTTCTTCCTTCTTCACTAGCAAAACAGTGAATTTTGACTTAGTCTTTGTAGTTCTACCAGCCAGCCTAGTGTCTCAAATATAATTGGTGCCCAAAAGATGTTTGTTGAATCAACAAAGGATGAACAATTAATATTATTAATTCAAACTCTATTTACCTAATCAGTGGAATTGTTTCAATAGTACTGCTTTGGGCCATTATTCATACAATTGTTTATTCATGTAATTTATTTGAACAAAATAATTTCACTAACCCAATCATTATTCTAATGATTCCTTATCAGCTAATGTAGCAATAAGATCAGAATTCTGACTTCCTTGTAAGTTTGCCTTTGTCTATTCATTAGATAAATTCATGGGTATTTTTGGAACTGAGATATATATATATTAGTTTCAAAAATGTTCATTTTAATAAATTTGATTGAAAAATACAAAACATTTATTTTCCTAATGTTCTTTTCAACATTTTTATCTTCATGTTCATTTTACTAAAATATAGGGCTATACTTAGTTTAAAAAATATTTTTGGTGACTTCCTCTGGAGAATAATATACAAATATAGCCTTTAAGTTAAAAAATAAACTAGCTTGATCTCTTATTTTATAGATTAAGACACTGTAACAGTTAGTAAGGGATTTTTGTCCATGGTCATCTGGTTCTTGCCATAACTTGTGCTAATAACGAGAACTATTATTATTCTAAAACTTTCTAACATAAAGCTGCATGATTCTCATGCTGCCTTTTTCATATTATTTATTTGGTAGTTTGTTCTCTCCCTTCCTCCTCTTCCTTCTTTACCATGAGCATGCTCTACATTTTTAACCTAAAAAAAAAAAAAAAAACTAAAAAATCCCCATAATCTTAGGACTCTAAACATACGTTATCTCATTTAATATTAACAATTCCTATAAAATATACAGAACAGGTCCTATCATTTCTGTTATCTGAAGACGTAAGCTGAGGATATAAGAAGAGATTAAGCAGACGGTCATTGGTATCAAGGCCAGTAAGTAAATGTCTGCAACTCAAACTAATGTCTTCAGTTAGATACTCTTTCTGTTTCTCTTCCCATTACCTGTACTTTATCCAACAGAGGTTGTCAGCTAAGACAGATTCCATTTTGGGGGTCCTGGAATGCTTACCCAGGACACTATAAATTTATATAGTGTTAACATACTTAGCTGCTATCATATCCTCTAAACCTTCAGAGTTATAATATTTGCTTGTTTATACTAATGCTATATGTAAAAATGGAAAACATTTCACTTAGAAGCGAGCACAAGTATTTGAAGGATGGCATTCCTTTCGCCCCATGAGAGGCATAAGCTAAGTAAGGACTGTTTCTCTTCTATGAAAACAGCTTTCTTCCATCAACCTCTAGCCACCTCTGCTGCTTACATTTCTGTAAAAGTTTTTACCTCTGATACAGCATCACAGGATTTTATTAAAGCAATAATTGTGACATCATTGATGAAACAGCATAATCACAACAGACTAAACAATGACCTTTAAAGGACTCAACATCTTAATATGGCAAGTGTATAATAATCCATTTGGTACAATGTTAGTTTATGACTAAGTCCTGAAAGTACTAGGGAAACTTATGAGAAAAAAACTGTCCTTAGCTTCTTCACTACTTGAGTGTCTATATACAGCAGTGAGGAATGTATTGTGGTTTATTATTATCCTGGCAAAGTTGTGGGTGCTAATCTATGCTTTTAATTATTAACTGTATGGGTCTGGTCATGTTGCTTACCTTCCATAAACCTTACTTTTCTTTTTTTCTCAAACAGGAGTAGTAGCAACCCTATTTTTCTTCTAGCATTGTGGTAAGAATAAAAGTGAGATAGTGTCTCTGAACCATGTTAATAAATGGTTAAGCATTAATTAGATACTATTAATATTTATAATTATTAAATGGATATAAATTGATCACATTTCTTAATAGTTAACAGGAAATTGTGGGTGTGTACATGAAACAAATTACAAGTGAGGAAATGTGGAGTGTGGTGGTACTGATAATACTAAACTATCATTATCAATGATATTAAGTTATTAATAATATCAAATTATCAATGATAATAATAATATTAATAATAATTAAGATGTATTGAGCATGATTACTCTTCAGAGCAACTCCTGAAGTGATTATTACTATTATTATATGCTGTTTTATAAATATGGAACTAAAGGTCAAATAATCAAGGTATTTGTGATTCAAACCCAGAGTACCTGATTCTGGACTCCGTGACAAGTATTCAATGTTTGTCTGAGGAACAGTCTTACCTAGCAGCCAGTGTGAGCCCCTCAAATTTATTCCTTTGATCTACGTGACTAACCCAAGTTGGGTCCTTGAATTAGACAACAGAAAATCACTGTATCCAGGCCAGTATTGTGATTTTGGACAAGAAATATTTACAGTAAGATAAAGAGTTAATAAGTGAAGTTTTGCACATGAAAATATGGGACATTTAAAATTTAAAACATTTTTATAAAAGCAATCATCATAAAAACATATCACCATGTAAACTGATCTATAACTTTCCACAAAAGTTTTCATGTCACTTACACAGAAGTTCTAATATTGGCAGTAACTGATCTTTTTGAAGTGTTACAGACAAAATGCTAATTTTAATGATTAAAAACTTTTTTCTGATATATATTTGGATACAAAGTGAAAACTTAATAAAAATAAATGAGATTTTATCCACACACTGCCCAAGTCAGGCAAGATGTGTGATATATAATGATTACTTTCATAGGTGCATCTGTAACATAATAAGCTAATAATAAATTTATCAATATGTGAGTAATCTAAGTGCTGGAATTTTCTGCACATTATTTAATTCTCACAATGCTCTGAAGACAATAATCATTTTTCCAGCTTTACCTATGATAATGATCAGAGAACTGGCAAGTACAAGGGCTGTGGTCCAAATTTAGGTATCTGACTCCTATGGTCACATTCTTTCTACTATGCCACATCATGAAACAAAACATGACTTACTAAAAAAACTTTCTAGCAGAATTTAAAAAGTCAGAAAAAAGGGAACCTATGATTGACAACAAGTGGAATCCAGGGAAAGAAGATATTTGATTGCACGGAGAAAAAAATGTTACAATGAATATATGTATGTTCATGTATAACTGAAAAACTGTGCTCTACACTAGAATTTGATACAACATTGTAAAATGATTATAAATCAATAAAAAATGTTAGAAAAAATGAAGATATGTGATTGCATAAAATATTTACAACAAGAAATCAAGAGGAATTCACATAAACTTAAAATTTACGATCGCTTATATTTATTTAACTTTCGTTTTTAAAATTTAATCTTAGTGTATATACTATTTATAGGTTTATAATTTCTACAGCTATTTAAATACATTACCACAAATGGCAAAGTTTTCTGGGTTTTCTTTGTCCCTCTCTTTCAGACATGATCTCTAAGAAGCAGTCTAATCACTGAGCAAACACTAGGGATAAAATCATCAGCCTCACTAGTGTTGCCTGAAATTCCCTCAATGGATAGAGTGATAAGGTCCATTTTGGCCTTTTAAATTGTATACATAAGGGCTAAACACCGCAGTCTGTCCTGAGATAATTAAAAGTATATTTCAACAATGTTATGCCTAGATATCTAGCTTTCAGTACAAAATAACTACTATTATAAAAAACATGAAGAATATAAGGATGATACAATAAAACGTCAGACCATCATTAGAAACAAGACTATACTAGGAACAAAGAACTTAGTAGATGACAATCTAGGAGACTCACCCATTATCTCTTCTCTGCCTCAAGGATGAAATAATCAATTTACACCATTGTCATCAATTGGAAAGCGAATGAAGCTGATTTATTTTAAATTTTATATTATATATTTCTAAATGAATATAATATATTATATGATAATCTGATGAATGAGATTCTAACTAAAATGTCCCTGACATGGGAGAGATGACCACTGAGGTATATAGTCTCTACTCTGTTTTAGATTTTCTAAATATTTAATTAATCCCACTCATTTACAAATGGCATGGTATAGGTGTTTAATCAGCTTTGAGATTATTCCTATATCAGTAATCAATCACTCCTGCCATCAATGATGCTGGGAAAAAAAAAGGAAGAAAGAAAAGAGAATTGGGAAGAGACTTTTTAAGTCTTGGGAAATAAAGTCCTCTTTCTCTAAACAAAGATTTCAATGTACAGAGTGTTGGTATTGATGCAGTAGATGATACAGATTTCTTATACTGTGCTAACCCTTACAAATCTTACATATCTTTCAATTTTGCTTAAAGGTAAAGAGTTCTGTCCTGGGGCTCAGAGATGGTGCAGCTCTGATTTCTCAAGATACTGACTTTCCACACTTTGGCACTTTTTCAGCATCTGGCAGAAATGAAATAAATTTCCACTTCTTTTTCTTTAATCAGGTTGTCTTTCTATCCAGGTGACACATTTTAAGTCATTATTCTTGTGGAGAGCCTTTTCATGAGCTCCTGAATCACACTACATGAGCAGCTATGGTAGACATGGTGGCCACAGGGAGCAATGGCAGTCCTGCTAGGAAACTAGAGCTTTCTGTTTCTTTCTTCATTCAAAAACACCTTATTGAATTTCTGTTATGAACAGATCTTCGTATGCCTCCAAGGGCTGTGGAGGATGGAAGTAAGTAATGAGTGACCAAAAAATAGAACACATTCTTATCCACAAAGAGTTTATACTCTAGGGGACACACAAGTTGCTGATGAAATATCCAGGTACTTAAAACAACACTGGGTCAATACAATGACATGGACCACGGCTAAAAATCCATGTAGATATAGGTTGCTCATATTGAGATGAAAAAATATAGAAAACACAGAAAAAGACTTAGCCATCGACTCACCTACAATGAGATTTTAATTATATCTGAAAAGATGTGTTGAAAGTATTCTGGAAACAGTATGTAGTTTTTCTCATTTAGCAAATTGCAGCATAGTACTGCAGACTTTATTGTATATGCATTACATAAAATACTTGAAAAAAGAAAGCCTCACTTAAAACATTGCATTTATAGAGCCATACCCTTAAGGTTTGTGCACTTCACTGTATGTAAGTTGCACTTTTGTTAAAAAAAAAAAAAAAAGGAAAAAATATAAAAGAAAATGGTAAATAACAGCGAAAGTAGCTGAAACAACAATTTGATCCCCACATTAGTACAAGAGAATTCATTAATTTTTCCAATGTGAAAACCTTAAAGAATTTCCAAGCCCTTAATACGATGTAAACATGCTTGCAGTTTTGTCTGCCTGTCAAACATAATACTATTCTTAGGGATGCTGGGACGAACTTTCACTCCATGTTTGTCAAGCTCTCTCTTCCCTTCTTCAAAACACATCCTAAACAGCACTTACTCTAGAAAAATGTCATGCTTAAGAGGGAAAGAGACCCGACAATGATTTAACTAGTACCCTTGTCCTCATGTCTATGTCTCTGTCTCCTTTTAGTTTTTTGCTTTTGCTTTTTTTATTTTTAAACACACTACACCTCCTGCCAAAGGGAAAAGTGGTCTGGACAATTATAAACAAAGCACAATCCAGAATAAAACCAGTCTTTTGACTTTTTAAAAAGAATTTCCATCTGAATAAGCACTGCGTCACCCTTCCTTTTCTGTACCAGGAATTTGACAGAACGGCAATATTGACGATCAACATGGTTTACTAAACGGGGCTGACAAAGCAGTGTGTTCTAGAGCGGACAGCAGCAAAAAGCCGAGAAAGCCCTCTGCCTAACGGTGGTTATGTCCTCACGAGGAAGAGGAGTGAAAGGAAATTGGAAGCAATCCTCAAAGAGCTACTGAAAGTTGGCATGTGATTAGGCAGCTGTATTTGAATTGATGCCTGTGTCTTTCTCACTGTCTTGAGAAGTTGGAAAATTTGTATAGTCGGCTTTTTGTATTTTGTTTTGTTTTTTTCCTAAAGTTGGCAGGCTGCTGGTTTAATAACTCTAAATTAGTTAATTCATCGCTTGAATGAAACATCTGAATCAGATTTGCGGAGGGATGGAGGCTTGTTATGACTCTGAGAGAAAATTCTAGAATGAACACTATTGTTCTAGAGAAGTTGAGCAATTCTAAACAATGCATCCCTCTGGAAATCCTTCTCAATGGTGCACGTGCCTTCTTTCGAAAGCTGAGACTGAGCTACAAGCACACGGCAACATGGAGCTTAGTAGTATCAAGGACAGCTTTGAAGAGATAAATGAAAATTAGTTCAGGCTAAAAAAAGTAAGTTAATAGTTTCCTTTGAAGAGTAGACTGGAATTGTTAGGAAAAAATGGGATCAGAAGTTGTAAAAAGATTAGGAGTACAGGAGGAAGTGAAATTTCTTCTGACTGTAAAGAAAATACAAACTTAGATGACACATTTGTAACAGATAAGTAGAGTAACAGCCACTTGGTTGTATTTAGGAATCTATTTTAAGCAAGCAAGTCTCTGCTTAAGGTTGAGAAAATGGCTATGGAGCAAAAAAAAGTTAATCAATGCATGTGTTGATCTTTTCATAAAATACACAAGTGAAAAGAGTAACAGTAAGTGGATTGTGTTTTATAGGAATAATTTTCTCGGTTATAACCTCTGAAAATACGTGTCAGCTTAACAGACACATCATTCTTCTGGTAGTTATTCCTAGAATAGGTATAGAGTCCAAATGCAGAAATTCACTTCCATGAGGTTGAATCTTGGGTCCTTTAACTTTTCAATGACAGAAATGACACAGATCTCATATACTTATGATTCATACCAGATTCAATGAAGCTATAAAAATAAAGTAGTAACGAAGTGTAGGGAGTAATGGGCAGCGACTATTTTTATTGTTTCCAATCGAAAGACAAAATGATTGTTTCCTCAGAGTCTGATTGCAGCCTATTTCTAGAATGGAGCAAAATGACCACAGTGTTATCCCACTAAAATGTGAAAAATGAGAGCAAGGAGAAGATTAAAGTCTTTACTAAATGATCTAATGGCAATTGAGATGAGGAAACATAAAAAGCTACATCAACTCAGCAAAGATTTCTGTATCCAAAGCACTAATTTAGAGTTAAAATAAAGCAAGCTGGTTGAAGAGAATGAACTTTATGTGCTAAATCAGGACAGTCAACTCTCCTACCTGCTTGAAATAAAACCATTTTCTTGGTGATAACCACAGGGGACTCAGGACATAATTTAACAGATGTGATATATGTCTTATAGGTCATCACATGCCTCCCTAGCCCTCTCTTCCTCCAATTCCCCTCCCCTTTCCTCTCCCAACACCACCAGTTCAAACCCACCTAAATATTTAAACATCCCAACTCCTCCTCACCTACAGAGTCTCCTCCAAACACTATGAAAAATCAGATCTCTCATTCAGACTGAGCTAGACTTATAGGCCTTTAACTTTACCTTTCCCTAGGAGGCAGGTTCCATGTTGGCCAAGCCCAGTATGAAGGCTGTTTCAAAAATGACACTTCCTTGCTCAAACTATACCATCTTGGCTAGTAATTATCCCCAACACAATTTATATGCCTTCATGCCCACCATGTCACCTACTAAAAAAGTAACTAAACATTGAGCAGTTCTCATTATAGAGGTATTTAAAGGCAATGTCCAGACCTAAATAATGCATGAGAAGGGAAAAGCTTCAAGTAGATAGACTGTAAATGGATTGAGACTTGTGCACAAATCTGCTGGACAGGACACTTTGTCTTTTAAGCACAGCTGTACCATCAGCAGAACAGTTTTAGTTTGTACTGTCTGCTGGGACAGGAATACACGTAGCTGGACCTCTAAGAGAACACATTAGAAGAGGATTCTGCAAGTAATTAACTAATCTCTGAAACAATATAAAATGAAAAGGAATAGGAAGCCAACAGAATTTGCCCTGGATTCCTTCACTTAACCACTGTGTGCAAGTGTGTGCCCGCTGCCCCTGCATTAGCCAAAGAAGAAGGGATAATGACTCCTTGCAGAAGAAAAGAAAGAATGTCTCTGCTTTTAAAAAGGTAGTAGTCTGCAGAAAATTTCTCATAAAGTATCACTTCCTCTTGAAGGAGAGGGCAGCAAAGACCCACCAGGCCTGGATATTCTTCCAAGAGATGTGCCAGCAGAAAGGCTGGCCTCCTGGCCAAAGGGCAGGTGGTCTAGCTTTTCTTTCTGTAACTTTGATACACAGATAACTACGATGAGTTTCTGGATGCAGGAGATAAAGCTCTGGAGTTAAACCTGAGACTGAAACCTATCTCTGCTTGTTTCCAACTGTTTGAACTTAAATCTGCTGACCCCCTTTCCATATCTAAAAGAATGGAAAATAAAATTTACCATTTAGGGTTGTTTTTAAAAAAAAATACACAAGGCTCCTGGCAGGTGCTTATAAAGTGATCACTATTATTAAGTTCATTGTCATTTAACAAGCATTTCTAACCAACAAGTAGAGCTTAAAAAAGAAAAAGAAACAAAGAAAGAAAAGGGAATGAAACGTGCATTCTGTACTTATCCCAAGAAAATAAGAAAGTTATTTGCAGCAATTTTTATATCATATGAGTCTGTTCTATGCCACTTCTATTACTTGCTTCCATTCATCTTAAGGATTCAGGGAATTCCGTGATTATTCTATGGTATCCTGATTCTTACATGGAGACGGTAGGAATCTACAAACAGAACTTCAAGAAACTTGAATCTAAAAATGAATAACTTACTCTCTTCCTAACCAAAAGGTCCAAAGGCCTTGGACAAGTAAACTTCCATTTAAAATACCTGCTGTAGAAACAAACTCATAGACATAGAATACAAACATGTGGTTGCCAAGGGGGAGGGAGGTGGGAAGGGATAGTTGGGAGTTCAAAAACTGTAGATACTGACAGGAATATGTAGAATAGATAAACAAGATTATACTGTATAGCACAGGGAAATATATACAAGATCTTGTGGTAGCTTGCAGTGAAAAAAAAATGTGACAATGGATATATGTATGTTCATGTATAACTGAAAAATCATGCTCTACACTGGAATTTGACACAACACTGTAAAATGACTATAACTCAATAAAAAATGTTTAAAATAAAATAAAATAAAATACCTGAAAAAAATGTTTAAAATAAAATAAAATAAAATACCTGCTGTAGATCCAAGAAAGACTATTTAGCAATTTTATACCACATATTTGAGCTGAAAGCAGATCAGTTTACTTTGGAGGAGAATATGATCTTCTGGGGGGGACTAAGAAAAATTTCTGCCTCTACCCTAATTTAGAACAAATAAGAAAACTAAGAGATTTGTTGTTGAAAATGTAGAAATAGCAAGATTCCATTCTAAGTCAAATTGTGAATGCTTAGAGCAACGTGGTCACATGATCTGTGAATATGCATACAATTAATCTGTGACTTACACTTACCATATTACTCTAAATGCTGTTTTTTTTTTAAAAAAAGAACTATTTTTAAAACTTCATTTTAGCAGTTCTGCTAATTGAAAGTGAGTATCTTATAACAACAACAACAAAATAGAGCATTCATTCTGCCAAATGCTAGTTTTCTTGAGTGAGTTTTTTCCAGGCCTTTTCTTTTTCACCCATGCTATTTCTCGTGACTTCTTCAATCCCTTTATCCAAATACTTTTCTGCTACATATTTATTCACTGTCCCTCATCCATACTGTCTTCAAGTGAGTGTGGCATGTAAGAGATGGCATCGATTGTCTGAGGAACAGCCACAAGAGGCCAGTTTCCCAATCCCTAATGTCCTGTTACTCTTCTGCCATGACTGGCTAGAAGTAAGAAACTTTATTTATGACACGGTGACTACAAAACATTTATCTATTCCACAGACAGCAGACATAGCCTAATCATCTTAGAACCCAGAGGTCACGACTAGGTTAGAGCTGACCTCCAGTAGCAAAGTGAACGATTAGGACCTCCTGCACTGATGTCTTTTGAAGATCAGATGCCCCCTTGCAATCCGCCAAGCTGGCCAACTCCAGCGTGCCACGGTGCACTTTCCCATCCTAAGCCTGGACATGAGGTCTCCACTCTGGTTCATGCGTGGCTATTGGAGTGGGAGCATTAAGTCCAAGTGTTCCAAGGAAAGACTCATTTGTAGGCAGCCTCTTTCTGTTCTTCACAATAAAACATCTTCAGTTCTGTGTCTGCATTTAGGAATGTAACTTGTGAGCAGCCTGCCTTTGGCTCTTCCCTTGTTTGGTTGCTTTCAAAGCCCACTGTAAAGCTGAAAGGTGACAGCTTGACCCACTTTGCTTGTGTTTCTTTTTTTTTTTTCTTTTTGGTATTGTTATTAAAATAACAATGACTCTGTGCACAAAGCAGAAAGTCACAGTGGTATAGCCCTGTCTAAGGGAGGGAACAGAAACTAGTCAAATTACAAAAATACCAAAAACAGGCATGATGGGGGGCACGGACTATGAAATGGGTGATTTTTCATTACATTTGGCAAAATGTCCAGTACATCCTCAGGTTTTCAAACTGTGTTTTAAGGTAAAGATTGGGAACCACTTGAATAAAGTTTAATTTCTGTTCATAATTCCAAGTTTTATAACCAGGTTTTTAACAGCCAACCTATAAAGCTAGCTCCTTTATTCTTACTATGAACTTCATGCTCTTAAACAAAAACAAACTTTTAAATGGCTACTTTGAAAGACTCAATGGATTTATAGAACCCAAACAGTATTTTCATATGTTGAGGTTAAATGAATTAGAAAAATAAGAATTATTTTCAAGAAAATGGAGGTAAAATGGAAATTTTATGACTACAAAAGCCAAAGAATAAGAATTCAAGAAATGTAGTTTTGTATGTGGTCAGGTTTTGGATGAATAACAGAGCAACAAGGTGGACAGACAGACCCCTATTTTATAACTCGAGGAGAAAGCAAAGTGAAAAACAAAAAGATGATCTGAAGGAAAGATAGGTTAGGGAGGACTTCGAAAATATTTGGTTTAGTTGCTTTTTAAAAAAAATAAAAATAAAAAGGATGACAAGCTGAAAAGAAGAAAACCCTGGTAATTGCATATCTAAACAATTAAGAGCAATCAGTATCATCGCTGAGGCAAGAGCTTAAGGAAGCAGAAAAGAATAATATATGGATGACATGAAGAGAGGATGGCCCCAGAGTTAATCTTGCAAACAGGAGGGGAGGGGTTAAGGGTAAGAGTAGATTCAATTTGTTTTGGGGATGTGGACGAATAGGGGGTTTGGGAAGGTTCCTAAGGGCATCTATTGGTATGAGAAATGTAGGTTATAGCAGAGGACTTAAGGAGTATGTAGACTGAGAAATGGGGACTCCAAGGCACTGAAGACCACAACTTAAAGTCAGATTTAATAAACTATAGATAACATCAATCAAGCTGGTATCGAGTGTGATCTCATTGACCAGGATCTCTAACTGGATTTCAGTTTCAAATCAGTTTTTCTCATTGCCTGAATGGTTGTCTCCATTTCAAGAATTAAATGAGATGATACAAGGGAATTTAAACCAGGCCTCCCAGTCCAGGTTTCTCAAGATTTATCCATAGGCTTAAGTAAAAGCTTAAAGTTGGCTCTGGCTAGGTTGGGAGTAGAGATGGAAAGAGAGTTACATAGGCTTAAGTAAAAGCTTAAAGTTGGCTCTGGCTAGGTTGGGAGTAGAGATGGAAAGAGAGTTACTTTCACAGTTTGTAACATTGTCAACTGTGCCACAGGTCTGTTGGAACTGTTGCTTAGCTACTGTCTATTATTTAGAAAGTATATTCTTGAATTTCTTAAGCTCACATGAATTGCACAGAGTTCCTCTACTTATCCCATATGATGACAATTTTCATGAAGTCACAACCGCTCCCAAATAATCACCATTTATTACTGAACTCTACAAATTTATAATAAATAAAATTTCCAATAATTGCTTCCTGTTCTCCTACATGAAGCAGAAACTGATCCTAAGCTGACAGAAAGAAGCAGTGTACATACTGCTTGGGCAGTATGTGGTATGTGTTCTCTTTACATATCCTGTTACAAAGAGCAAACTGCATCAGATTATGAACACACAGAGCAAAAAGGTGTCATGTATGACTCCTGTTTAGCTGTTAATACATTTTTGAAGGATGATAAATAGAAAATGGCATTATTAATAATAATTGAAAACGCTTTCCATTTTTATGTTATAGGATTAAAAATAAATACATGAAAATGAAAAGAGGAATATAAATATAAAAGTGTTGACAGGACAAGTTTAATGACTACATTAAACAAACCTATAATGTAAAATAGGCCTTAGCTCAAAATTACCAATTTTTCTGAGTGAAAGTTTTCTTCTGATTTTAGGATTTGACACTCCCTGATATTGGCAGCTGAATGAATCTGAGGATACCTCCCTGCTGCCTTTACTTTTGCACAAAACCCCACCTATTTTGCTCTCTTCCAGCTGTCTCGTGACTGGTCCTATTGTCTTCTCTTTCTGAGACACTGTGTGTGTGTGTGTTTTCTTTTTAAATTTAGGAACTTGGGGGTTTTACCTGGAAAGGGTTTTATTTTGAATCTGTTTCATCTGAGAAGAAACATGTTCAATTATGCAAGATGGCTTCTTCAGGAATTCAAGGCAACTAACAGTAGACACATAATCACCCCACCACTGCGTTTCTCACATTGATCTCTTTGTTTTTAAACAGCAGTGTTCGTCTAAACTCAAGCAAAGAGCAGGGGTCTGTGATGTTAAAATATCTACAATCTCTGGATAAAGAAGTTGTGGTATATTTACACAACGGAATACTACTCAGCCATAAAAAATAATAAAATAATGCCATTTGCAGAAACATGGATGGCCCTGGAGAATGTCATTCTAAGTGAAGTAAACCAGAAAGAGAATGAAAAATACCATATATCACTCATATGTGGAATCTAAAAGAGAAAAAAAAAAGGACAAACGAACTTATTTACAAAACAAAAACAGACTCACAGACATAGAAGACAAACTTATGGTCACCGGGGGGCAAGGAGGGGGAAGGGATAAATCAGGAGTTTGAGATTTGCAGATGTTGACTGGTATATATAAAAATAGATAAACAAGTTTATACAGTATAGCACAGGGAACTATATTGGATATCTTGTAGTAGCTTATGGTGAAAAAGAATATGAAAACGAATATATGTATATTCATGTATGACTGTAGTATTGTGCTGCATACCAGAAATTGACACAACATTGTAAATTGACTATGCTTCAATAAAAAAAAAAAAGAAATAACCCAGATAAATCCTAGCACATGGGTGCTCAACAATGCTAATTCTGTGTTTCACCATATTAACTCCTTTGGTATCCAGTAAATTTCTTTTAGGATACAGAATATTCTTAATAAATATTTGGGAAATCAAAAAAAAATCTGCAGTCTCAATCAAGAGATGGTATTTACCTCCCTGAGTTTGATTTTTGTTCTCTGTGGCAGTGAGGACCTTCAACTCCAATGTCTCTTTCAGCTTAAAAGCATTCTAGGATTCTAATTTTACTTTAATTCTCATATGATCCTATGATGCTGACTGGGAGGTCAGAAATGACCATCACTGACTTCAGCCTTAGATCTATATTTTCCTGACTGCTGCACCGCACGTACCTTCAGAGAGAAAACGGCTCCATCTGTCTTGAATTTATACTATAGGGCTTTGCTGTACTTACTGAAGAGGCCACTGCTCTGTGTCAGCTGGTTTTCTTTGTCACTATCACTATGCTTCCCACCCCCAATATCCTGGTACATTTCAGCTTCCCTCTGTGACCTTTCATCCATGCAAGCTGGAAAATTAGATTCAAATTGCTATCTGTATCTTCATTTCGCCCTTGATATTGAAAATGTACAAGCATGAACTAATTCTCTCAATCTAGCTCCATATTTACCTACCAACTCATTAAAAAGTGACTTCAGCACTGGAGCAAGAGATCATGCATCTGAGAAGGAAAGCAATTTACTTGGCAAGTTCATTTGTGTATTCTCTCCAATGTCAGAGCAAAGGTTTGTCCTTGGGATAGGGGTGTTTACTCAACCAGTCTGAGCCCTCGGGCTGTCTGATTCCTCAATTAACTGACACCTCTGTGCTGGTGATTTCATCTTAGACTTATTTAGTGAACAGGCTAGAAATAGTTGTCCAGTGGCTTACATGCTGGCTTTATAGCACCACTATAATCACTCCCTAAGTATCCCTGCAACAAAGGAGGGAAGTAAAAGGAAGGTTCCTGGAGAGGGTGTGTTTGAGATATGCAATAATCTGCAAAGGGTAAGCAAGGCTATTTTGACAATATCCATTGGAGGCCTAAAATCTAAACAAAATTACAAAATCAGACAAGAATCAATTGGCTCTTATATTATGTTTTGTATCACAGAGCAGAATTCAGTGCCAAGGATTTCTGCATTGTCTCAACTAAAAATTGTGTCTCTGTTTTTCACTTAAAAAATACATGAGATTTATGTATGGTATAATTTTTGCTCTGCTTACAGACTTCCCTCTGCCTTTGGACATCACAAAATTAAAATTTATTGTGTACTTTCTTTATTATTTTTAAATTAGTACACTTGAAAAGTAAATGAAAAAAATGATTTTGAATTATTCATACCTGACTCATGAGAGTTACTATCCTCCAACTTGACCATTCAACAAATAATTCTCTTTTATCAAAATTCAAAGGATAAAATAGTGAATAATATTGACATGTTTCCTGTTGTCAAAGACCTTATACAATGGTCGGAGGCACCTGTGAACTTCTATTTCTACTGAAATTTTGTTGTGTGTCTTCCTACATACACCTACGTGAGCATGCAATAAATACACTCACCTATATACACATGTAAGCTTTAAAAGTTTTAGCTCACATAGTATACATCAAGTCACAGTCTCAGTGGGGCCAGATGGGGAACTGAAAGAGCGAGGGAATCAGGCTGCATGACTGGAAGCCTTGGAGAGATGGAGCAGAAGAGACCCTGAGTAGCTGGCAGCTACTCCACTGTCCAGCCCCAGCTCAGGTGGGAATATGATGGTCACAAAGCTGTCAGATGTTCAGAACTGTGAAGATTCACTGGACATCCAATTTGTATATGTGTTCTCCCAATTTGTTAAGTCTTGGCTCAAGGTTATAAAATACTGACATGCAAGCAAAATAAGTCCGAGTGTAGACAGATTTGGCCTCGAGGGCCCTACTTTAGGACCTTTGACATCTACTGGCTGATAACATGTTCAAATAAAGATAATCATGGACATTAGATAATCTTCTAATGCATCATTTTGGTGGGTACACGATATTTAGTTTTGTGGTCATATTATGATTTAATTAATCAATCCTCTTTTTGTGACCCCCCTAGGTCTTTTTTCATTTTATACTCTGACATACAATGGTACAGTGAACTTCCATGCACATTTTTTTTTTCCTTTTATAGATCACTAATTGTTTTCTTAGGATAGACTCCTGAAAATTGGATCATTGGCCAAAATGATCTACACTTGCTGTTTTGGATAGTAAAATCCCACCAGCAATTGATGATAATGTTATTTTCCTACAGCTGTTAAAAAAAATTATTAAAAATAACTTTGTAAATGAGATAAATAAAAATATCCTATCAGTTTGAGGTTTTAGCCATTATTTTATTGATTTGTGAAGTTTTGTATTTTTCGTATTATTGTTCATTGGCATTTTTATTTGCCCTTTATACAGGGGAATTTTTGAACATGCATTATACTTATTAATATTTAAATTTAAGGTATTATTCAAACATTGAGATTTTCGCCACTCCAAATAAGTAAATATTTAAGATAAGTTCCTTTAGCAATTTCACATATTTTATACTTGAAATTGCAATTTATATGGACTGTATTTTAGAATGAGGTATGAAGGGATCTAATATTGATTTTCTTTTCCAAATAGTTTAATAATCACCCTGGGAACATTTATTAAATAACTTACACTTTCTCCACAAATCTGAGTATCTAATGCTACCATCTACTAAATATTTTCACAAACTTAGGTCTATTTCTGGGCTTTTCATTCTATTCCATTGTTTTATCCAATTTACCCTTGTATCAGAACATTACCTTTCCTATTTTAATTCTGTAATATGTTTAAAAGTTCTAATTATAAATGTCATTTACTAGTGTACTGTTTTAAATTACATTTACTATATTTCTAAGCTGTTTTTATATAAACTTTAGAGTATTTTATAGACTCCTTTTCCTTATGAAATTTTTATTGGACTGTTATAAATTAATTTGGGAAAAATTAACAACTGTTTAGTATTAAGTCTTTCCATCCCGTTCAATCAAGTTTTCTCTTTTGTCTCTCTGTGATGTCTTGTAGTTTTCTTCATATATACTTAACATGAAACATATTTGTATGTATATTGCTAATATTGAACTTACTTATTTTTAGTTGCACAATGAATGTTTTTTGTCTAGCCCCATTCTTAAGTTAGTTTTTATCAAATAATCTAAAAATCTTTTCCAAAATATTTAGTATATTTGCTTTAACCACATATAACTTGAAAAATAAGCTAATAATGATGACGATTATTTGAGTAAAGACAGTAAAGCCAAATATGCCTCTATGTTGGAAGGGAGAAGGCACTTTGGAAAGTGACTATTGTATAATGACATAAATGCCTCTGTATTAAATAAGGAATTGATGTGGCTTATATGGTGTGGACCAGCAAGGCTGAAATAGTACTTTTTAAGCCAAAGATATAATATTTATTTAACTGCAATGCAAGAGAACCTCACAAATAACTTTCATATGGAATAACCACTAAATGTCAGTAAATGCAGACACAAAACACATTACTGCCTCTTCTGAGTTACCATTGATGTTTGAGCTCTGACACTGTTGACTACAAAAATGACAAGTTTATTTTTGCTTTAGAATGTTCCTTCATTCTCCCCAAGCTCTGTCACATTGTGATGGGGAGGTCAGGGAAGGGTTGGAGCCCGGCAGCAGGTACACTCAGAGGGGCAGGGAGAGCATTTGGAACAGCAAGGTCTTGATTTCACCTTTCATGATTGAGTCTTCTGCATTTACGTGGCACTGCCACAATCAAAGAAGCAAGTAACCTTTAAACAAAACAGTGGAAACGTAATCACACCCATTTTTTTAGCATTGTGTTTATGAGCTAATTGAATTTTTCACTTTTCAGTTGGTGGCTGTGGCTTCTATGTGGACTGACTTTGTGAGCTCTTTCTCCTTTTGGAAAAAAAAATCAGCTATAGAAAGCATCTGGGGTCTGTCTTTTCTTCCATCTTACTTACTGCTTCTGCTTTTGGATTCTATTTCCTTAACCACAGAACTTTGGAGTAAGAATTCCATGGCTAACGTATGTGAGAGCTTTCCTTTACTGATGAAATACGGTCAAAACCTAGCATCTACACCACTCCTATGCTCTTCTTAGGTGGGCTTATTCTGGGGACAAGCGGAAAGGCACTGTGCTAGCATTGGCTGCTTTCCTGTCGATGGCTGTCCCTAGCACTTCTCCACTTGCCTGCCGAGGGGCTGTGACTTCACCTTTGAGGGAGTTTGTGTGTGTGCACAGCCTCACTTCTCTCTCCACTCTCCCCAGGGAGCTGATGCTGAGAAGAGCTGGTATTTTTTTTTTGAATAAGTAAAAAGAATAGGCCCGATGTCAAGGGCAGTACTATTGTTATCCTCTCTTTTATACATAAGAAAACTAGGCACATACAGATGGGTAAGTTTCCCAGTGTCAGCTCGTGGTGGTGCTCAGACTTGAAGCCAAGGGGGTCTGAGAGCAAAACTTTTGTTGTTGTTCTTGATCATGCAAGCTGACCACACTCACTGTCAGATCAGAAACATGTCATCGCTCTCTCCCTCTCCCTCTCTGTTTGTTTGAAGATACTTATAACTTGCTTCTATAAATAAAACACCACTCAGTGAACTGGGCTCACCACAAGCTCATCAATATCTAACAAAACTATGATGATTACTTTTTTGTGTCAGCTTGGGGAGGCCTCAGAACCCAGTTATTTAACCAAACACAAATCCAGGTGCTGCTGCTGTGAAGGTATTATGTACACGTGGCTGACATCTATAGTCAGTTAAATTTAACTACAGGATATTGCTCTCAACAACGCAAGCAGGTCTCATCCAACCAGTTGAAGCCTTAAAAGCAATAACTGAGGGTTCTTGGAGAGGAAGAAATTTGGCCTCAAAACTGCAGCATCAACTCCTGTCTGAGTTTCCAGCCTGCTGGCCTGCTCTACTGATTTCATACTTGCTGGTCCCCATACCTGCATGAGTCAATTCTGCAAAATAAATCTAGACAGATAGATAGACAGACAGACAGACAGAGATGTACAGTACATCTTTGTTATTCTTGCTAGTTATATTCTATAAAGTTCACTTGAATACTAAATTAGTGAATACTGAACCTTGCTCCTGGGAGAAGTACTCACAGCCAACAGCACTGCAATTTATGTCCGAACAATGCTTACCTAACAAATGTATTTTCTCCATAAGGCACATGACTGCTTTCTTGTACTTGGGATTATTAGACAGCACTTTGGCACTATGCTTGAGGATCATTTTAAGCAGCAAAATCACCACAAAAAGCACAGAAAAGAGAAAAATGTGACACTAAGTGGACCAAGTAAAGGACAGAAGAAGACAGAGCATCACCTTCTTTGGTCACAGCTGGGAACATGTATGTCAGGTTAACTCAAATTTTTCACTGCTCTATTCATGTCTGGAAATGCCATGAGAGCACCACAAGCATTGATTTGAGGGTTATAAAGAAATTTTAGCAAGTAGGTGAATTCACAAATATGAAATCCATACTTAATGCTGTGTGTGTCTATCTCCTCTTGGCTCTGTTTCTCTGAGGAACTCTGATGCAATGACGATATGAACACAACCTCAAACGAAGTAACATTCTTCTTAATTATGAATAATAGAGTATAGAAAATGATACTGAAGCCTTGTGAAAACAATTAATATTATGCCCAATCCAACAGTAAAATTTATTAGAAATAATTTGAAAATTTGCAAATGTGCACCTGAATTAAGGAAATGCAGAGAGAGATTAAGCCTGTATTTATTACACTTCAACCTATTGTACGGGGAAAACATTTCAAATTATTGGTGAGGTGCAAGTTCAAAATCTTAGTTGTTAGGCTGCCTTTAATCACCGAGTCTACTGAATCCACGTACACTGCCTTGCCTATGGACACCACACATACTGACAAACTGATTTACATTGCTTCTTTCACTCCTCTTAGTTTTGTTATCAGCTATGAGCATCACATGTAAGGTAAGCATCCGCTGACTCAGAGAAGGTTTTTTGTGCTTTCTATGTGTGGTTGCATATGTATTATTATTATACATCAATCAGAACTTAAACATACATATTGCTATATATTTGTGATCTACCACCTCTGGAGCCAACAGTAGAATTTTTTAAAGCGTTACTTTCTCCGTGTCTCCCCCTGCTCTTCATTCCTTCCTCTCTGCCTCTTCCTTATGAGTGCGGCAGCCTCTGCCACGTGTCCCTCTGGGTTCCTCCTCCCCCACAAGTCCCTTTTTCCTTTAGTGCCGAAATGAAGCTTATCTCTTTAGCAGTCAACAGATAAGGGTCAAAAGCCTATGTACTGACCAGAAGAGAGGTTTGCTTGTTGATATCAGGCAGAATATCTAAATTCAGAAAAATTTGACCTATTAAGCAATATGCTTAACATAGTGTATGGACCCTTTTCCTGATACGTGGAATCAACTTGACTTGGAAGAGCAGATACACCTTAACGCATAACTTGTCTCTTGCCTGTGGTTAGTTTCTTTAGGGTGAGGTTAATAAAGTATCCTAATATGGCAACCTAGATTAATTGCTATTTCTAAAATAAGAAGAGTATCTTATGTTAAAATTGTCTACATTGTCTAACATATCTACATTGCCAAAGGGTTATTGTGACTTTATGCACCTTAAAATTGTGTCTATACAATGTGTTAATGTTAGCAACTGTGATTTGCTTTCATGATAAAATGTATTTGCCAAGTTCCCCTCACATGGCATCACTGAAAATTGATTATGCATATAATTATATCAGGCATACATGGCAGAGGAAAAGTTTCCATCAGAGAAAAAGAAAACCAGGAGAAGACTGTTAGTCTGTGTAAATATCTTTGAAACTGTGAATCCCCTCTAGAGTTCTAGATGGCAGCAACGGAAAGCTAACTGAAGCCTGGCGATGTTCTGAAATGGAATAATTATGGTTACCCATCTCAACAATTTTCTGTAAGAACTAAATTTGAGCATGATAATGTGGTAGGGAGCAGTCTGAGAAAATTTACAGAGGCAAGAAATTGCAGTGCATGTAAGTTCATTGGTGCTGGAAGTGCAAAATTGAATCTGGGAAGGTGAAAAGAGGTGGCTGAGAGTTAGAAGGAAATTAAATTATGGAACACTCATGTGTCCTGCGTAAGAATCTCAGACTTTATGCTGTAGTGTATGGAGACCTGATGAGAGGTTCTAAAAAAAAAAGAAGTATAATGAATACATTTGTATTTTAAGCAATTCTACAAGACCATTAAGCAGGGGATGCATTTGAAGGGACAAGAACCCAAGCAGGGAGAACAGTACTCAGGTCACAGCAAGAATCCATGACAAAGAACAGACCCAGGGCAGAAATGGTAGAGATGGAAAAGAGATACTAGGTTTTTCAATGTATGACTGAACGTAGGGGATGAAGGAGAAAAAGTCAAAGATAACATACACATTTTTATCATCAGTGTGAACTTGAAATAGCAGAGGGACTTGAACTCCTTACAAAAGGCTAATGAGACTACTGTGGAGATCACTGATGTGTATCTTTAGCTGTGAGCTTGCAGGACAAGGTAGATTTTATTCTCATTATGTAAAATGCTTCTCAATTAAGCATCTGGCTCTGCATAGGTCTGCATTTACCATGTATCCCGCTGAGACAGTAACAGCCCTTAGATCCTGACGGCCTATGTTTGAATTCTACTTCAGACATCAATCACTGTTTGACCTTGAATAAGTTAAGTAACTACATTTCCTTCATGTCTTTCAACATTAAATAAAAGTAAAGAAGATATTAAATGGGAGGAGATAGATGAAGGCAATATTCATAAGTAAATATCATTTATTACAGCATGGATTTTCCAGTAATGCGTATAGAAATAAATAAGTAAAATATGCAGTCAGTGTAGCATTGTGGTCAAGGGAACGAGTTCTAAAATCAGACTAATGAGGACTAGATCCTGATTCTATCATTTCCTGACTTCGTGACTTTCAATATTGCAAAGCATCCCTGTGTCTTAATTTCCTCTTTTATAAAATGGAAAAAGTGGTACCAAGCTAATAGATTTGATAGAAATACTATGTGAAATGATAGATGTAAAGCATTTTGAATATTTCATTAAGCAATATGCATTGCATAAGTGTTAATTACTATGATGAATGAATATATAGATTTGTGTCTATATATAACATATATGTAGGTATATAAGTAATATATTTGTGAATTTATCTTTAAAGTGTGATATACATACACATATTCCTTCTCATTCTAGAAGGGAAAAAACTAATATAAAACTAATCTATCTGCTTTTTATTCCCTACCTATTTGCTTGTGAAAAAAATATAATGAAATAAAAATGTTGAAACTCTTGGGATCAGTAAAGAGTGTTATACACCGTCCCTGAAAGAGAGAGGGACCTACTGAAGCCTGAATGTGTTTAAGAGAATACTTATGTGGCCCCTGAAAGGGCTATTTGTTTATGACTGAAAAAAGGAGGGATGCAAATTTAAGAGGCTGATCTCCTGTAAACAATCATCGGTAGCCCTAATTGATGCATCCTCGCCTGTGTCCAGTTTCTTCATTTGCCCTATCTACGGTCCATGGGTTTGGCTGTGGTCACTGTGCAGTGCAGTGGCAGATGTGTCCACCTGAGTGGCTTTGAAGTCTGTTTCTTCAACTGCTAGGACCATGCTAGGTGAACATTGGCTGTGCAATGAATGGTGCAAATTAATCAGATAACTAGAAGGGAGATTGGGCATAGCTTTGAAAGAAATTTTCTCCAGGCCCATCTTCTGGCTTCTAATTCAGCATGGCACAGGGGCAGGGGGTAGTCTCTGGTTTCAAAGCGTGCAAATGTAGGGCAACAATGGGTAAGCTATGAGATGGCCCCTGTCAGAGAAGAAAGGAGCAGAAGCCCAGGGATGAAGGGGTTTAGAAAGAGTCTGAAGCAAGAGAGGAAACCTCTGGATGGTTGTCTGCAGCAAAAAAAAAAAAAAAAAAAAAAGGTTCTGAATGTGGGCATCTGCTGTTTTAACACAGTCCCCCGGTGCTAGTCTGGAGCAAGGCTACAGAGGAAAGGGTGCTGTGAACCTGGACTTCAGGAAAAGGAGGAAAGGAGAAAGGAGAAGATGAAAAATAAAGGAAAAAAAGAGAAAGACTGCTTGGAGGGAGAAAGAAACTGTCAAGGACATTGAAGATGCATTTACTTGAGTAGAAAAGCAGACCATTTTTGTGTGGTTTGTTCTGGTTTTATCTGTTTGTTTGGTTTAGCTCAATACCAGGGTATGGGATATTTTGCACAGGATTAGAGTTAGAATTTAAGTCAATAAGTGAAAGAATGAATGAATGTCCTAATAAACAAATTGAATCAAATACAGGATGTGTGTATTTCATATACAATCAGAGTGACTTTGAACAACATAAAATCTCTACTGACTCGACAACTGGAAAGGGTCCCTATAGATAAAGAAGACCCAGGTAAGGTTTATATTATGCAGATGCTCCTGACTGAACCTGATCGAGAACGGACCCACCCCAGGGCTTGAGGGAAGCATTGTTTGACATTTTCTTAGCTGAATGTTTTTGGACATTCAGACAAATTTTTAACATGATAAACACTGTCAAAATTAGAATCAGGCAAATCATGGAAGGGCAAAAATAGCTGATCCTAACTGGCCAAAGATATCCTAATGGATGAACCAAAGACATAAGAAGGAAGGAAGTCTGTATCTGGCAGTCAGCTGAGCAATTCACAATGAATTGAACTAACCTGTTTCCAGGACCTTGCAGCTCACTGGAGTGAGAGCTTGTAGCTTACACTCTGTTGATAATAGGACTGCATCCATATGCACATTGCTTCGACTTTTTTAGAGAATGAATGGCAGACTGGAAAGTATCAATATAAATAATTTAGTCTCTGAGGAAAAAAATTGAGTACCTAGAGGAGTAAAATGAGCAGGATATTCTATACTTATTTTTTTAAATTGCCCCAATAAGAAAGTGCTTTGGTACTTTCACAGACATGAACTGGACTTAAGAAACAGTTATGGGGTGGGTTCAGGGTGTGCTGAAAAGGGTGATCATCTCCATTTCCTTCACTGCCTAAATGAGTCATGAATTAGCTGATTGTATTTTCACTTATTTTTAGAATTGTGGAGGGATAGGCCACTTGTATTTGTTGAGGATTCATTTACATAAAAGAGAAGAAAAACGAGGTATCATCATCTATTCTTAAGATCCCCCTCCCCTCTAACGGTTTGTACTATGGAAAAGCTATAGATTTTGTTAAATCACTGGTTAAAAATCTTCCGTTGTCATATAAATATGGAAAATACTGATGTAACCTTACTTGTTCTTCATCCAATGACATTTGTAGAGTAATTGAGTCCCATATAACTCAGCAAGTCTACTTTAATATCGGCCATTTCTGGTGGAATACTACATAAGGAATTTAAGGAAATGCTCATATTACAACAATTCCTGAATGTAAGATAAACAAATTAGGTTACACTGGAACTACCTCAAAGATGTTGATTTAGGTTCTTCCTTGGAAACATTCTAGGAAGACTGAAATGTAATCCTGTCTGAGATTGGCACAAATATTGGTACAAATTAATATCATGACTCAGGATATTGCAGGTATTAGAGGTGGCTTTCAAACTTAATTCTAGCAATCCCTGAAATCCTAGTAGCGGGTCAAAAATAATATGGTTGAAATGCACATGTTCACCTGTGGATTTCACCTCAACAACTCAAGAATAACAGTGTTCTTGTTTGTCTTTTTGAGATGAATGTATTGAGATATATCTATGTGAAATATACATCAGTGTTCGTGTGTGTGACAATGTTGTTTCGTTTGGTTCAGAAAATAAAGCATCAAGATTATAGAGACAGGGGAATGATCTTTTCAATGAAGTTCCATTGAAACTAGACCCCGAAGAATGGTTAGAAACTGACTAGTCAGAGAGAAGACAGGATATATTATGAAAAGGGAACCATATGTACAAAACCTGAAGGCTGGGCTAAGGGCTAAGCATGTTTGAGGATACTTGGGGAATCTCCATGCTGACCCTTGGAAAGCATAACAAGGAACAGTGGGATACAAAGTATGATATGAGAGAGAATATTTTCAAGGTTAGGAGTTTAGATTTGGGAAGATCTTAGATTTTGAATAAAGGAGGGAGGGAGTGACATTACTGCCTTATGAATGATAAATATTAGCATTATTAATACCAATGAAATTAATCATAGCTAACACTTAGTGCTTATTCTTCTAAGCACCTAATTAACTTAATATTGATCATGCTCAATAACGTAGGTAATATTATTATCATCCCTGCTTTCCAGATTTGTAAACTGAGAAAGTGGCCAGGAAAACGTGCCCAAGTAACATCTGAGAGAGCAGGTTTGTGAGCCGGGCACAGGCTGGCATCTTAACTTTTGCATGAAGCCTATTATTTGTTAAGACAAAGTGAAAGGGAAAAGAAAAGCTGAGAAACTATGTGGGAGTCTACTGTCATGTAGGTCTGAGATTCTGAGGTGCTGAACATTAGTGACTGCAGAGGAGGTCTCTACATGAGCCTTTGGATTTACTTTTACTTAGAGGTAGATGTCCATTCAAGTGAAATCTGAGCTTATTTAAAGAGAGAGACTTGTATTCCCCATTGCAGTGGTGGGTCTCACAACGAGGCCTGAATCCACTTGGTCCCTGGAACAACACCCCTCATTCTCCGACTGCATCCACTAGCACTAGTTTCTTTCCCTCAAGGATGGTCATTTTCTTAATCCCATTCATAGAGTTTTGTTCCTGGAAATGTTGCAGTCTATTGACAATGTAACTGGTGTAGTTACTTCTCCATGAAAATGAATAAAGTTCCTATTGTACTATGTGTACTACTATTGGCTCTTCAGGGAAAAACAAAAAACAAAAAACTTTAAGTAGCTCAGCATCATTGTGGGAGACAGAACATCTGTTTGCTCTGGAATCCAAAAGAAGCTCTGCACATGGCTTCCCTCTAAAGCATATTCGTGAGCAAGTGTGGAATAAATTATCCCAAGGGCTTTCTTGTCCACATGACGAAGAGTTTAATGTCCCCTAGAATCAATTCCATCATTTTAATGGTTACGTGATACCCATTCGCTCTGGGATAAATTTCTAGTGGTAAAGGGAAGCTGTGGTTTACTCTGATTCCCTAAATCTCTCTGCTTAGGATCTTATTACATCTCTTCCTGATCAGCCAAACCTGCCTGGGGATATGCTTCTCTGAAAAAAATTTTTTGTTTGTTTTTGTTTTTCCCACTCATCTATTTACCAAATGTTTCTCATTTCCCACATACTGGGTCTTATGAGAGGCACTAGGTTTACAATAGGGAACAAGGCACAACCAATTTCTTCAAATGAAAAAAGAGGTAAAAGAGTTGTAAATGCTAATGTCGAGCTAGTTCACAGTACTAGGAATGATCAGAGGCAGGGCACCCCATGCAGTCTTGAGGTAACAGGAAAGGCTTCCTACAGGAAACTACTTTTAAGCTAGGAGGTGAAAAGGTCTCATTCAACATACAAGCAGGGCAGGGGAGTGGGCGGATTACTAATGATAGACTGTCATTCTAGGGAGAAGGGACAGTGTGCACAAATGCAAAGATGTAAAAGAATTATTGGAATTTTCAGGAAACTTCAACTATTTCCATTCAAATGCCCCATAAGTTTATTGATTCATTTAGCATAGTGCTCCCAAACCATGCTCTAAGGCATAAACTTGCCGCGCGCGCGCACACACACACACACACACACACACAGCAAGATGTTAATACGTATCCAATGAAAATATACATTCTCTGGTCAAATAATTTGGAGAAATATTGAAATGAGCTACATTAATGGTTTCTTGACTGCAGCATTTTAAATTAAGCACTGTAAGTAATGACTCAAGAAAATACTTGGGAGTGTGACTTTGCCCACCTTATTTGACAATGAAATGGTTTATTCTAAAGAATGTCCTTTAACAACTCACGGAGCTAGTCTATGGAGCCACCTCTGTAAGTGCTGGTCTACCATCATGATAAAGGTGTTGGAAACCCTGATTTTCCTGATCTACTCAAAGTATGGTTAGAGAAGGGAATAAATCACCCTACTCTATTTTCTTGTTTTGTTTCTGTCAGTTGGCTCGTGTATTATGGGCACTAATCTTACATGTTTTTTTCCCCAACTTGCAAAAATGAAGCCCATAGGAAGAGATAAAAATAAATAGAAATATTATAGCACTCCTAGCAATGTAGCAAATATCTGCTCCCTGATATTATAGATCTTATTTGAAGGCAGTGAAAAAATGACATTTTAATATTTGAGAATGCCAGTGGGACTATTTTACTGTTGAATTTTGTTTTTGTTTTATTGGGGGCATTGCAGATTAGTTTTTCCCAATCTAAAAAGTAAAATCTTACTCTGCCTTCTTCCCCATCGTCTGTGAAAATAACTTCTAGTTAGCTCTTTTCTTCTTCCTTTTTTCCTGCTCTGTTTTTCTCTACTGGGATCTGTGATACAGAATGTATGTATTTCTCCACTTAGAAATAGAATTTTATTTGGGAAAGGGCTATAAGCCATGTCTAAACCCATTTACCCTACTTTTTCAGGGTAAGGAGCAGGGGGAGAGCTAATTCTGTGGGGGTCAAGTGACCCTCCAGAAACAAGCAGACACAAGAAACAAGCAGGAAACAAAAAAGTTCTAAGTCACTTAAGGAAATTACTTTTCTTACAGAGGACTTTGTGTACCACTTCTCTGATATCAACTTACATCCTGACACCTTCTGCAAGAAGTCTTCTTCAATTATTGCTTACTCCTATAAGCTTTAAAGTACTTATCTTTGAAACCGCATAGTTCAGTAACTAATTATATACTGTCTTGCATTGTTCAGTCCTGGGAACAAGCCAGAAACCTGGAAATCATCCTTAAATCTTTCCACATTTAAATTTTTTAAAGTTCTTAAGATACTATCTCCATTCTATTTTGCACATTAGTCACCACTTTTGCATTATTACCATCACTACATGAGTTCAGAGTCTCACCAGATCTCACCCTCAAAAGGCCACCCAACTGGTCTCCTGCTTTCAGTCTTACTCAAATATATCCTCTACTCTGACCTCTCAATGATCTTTCTAACTTAATAATGCCACTCTGCTGTTGAAAATTACTCAACAGAGAATAAAACCCCAACATAGAATGGACTACAAGACCTTTCATGCAATGGCTTCTGCCTGATCACCAAGACTTGTCTCAAGACAGTACTATATCCTCCCACACTACATACTCTTACATAGTGTATAGTGCACAATGGCAACACTAAGTTAGATGCAGTGATTGTAATAAGGCAGACACACTCAAGCCAGTGTGTTTTCATGCATTCTGTTCCTTCTATTTGAATGTCTCATTGCTTTAATCGTCCCTCCAAGTACTGGCTAAAATGTTCCCTCTTCAAATAAAGCCTTCCTTGACCACACCAGTGAAATTTAGATATTTTTTCCCTCTGATTTCCAGTACACTTTATGTATTTCCACTCTAACAAAACTCTTGTTATGCAATGGTGTTTGCAACTCCATGTTCTCGTTAGAGCTTGGGAATAAGCACTGTATCTCCTCTTAGCACAGTGTCTAGGACATAAAAAGTATTCAATATATATTTATGGAATAAGTGAATATGATATCTTTTGACTTAAAATACACTGACCTGAAAACAAAGATCAGGATAATCTTCTCAGTGACAGAATCAGTATTGAGTGTTGGGGAGAAGCTTATTAAGTACATTCTGATAAATAGACTGATTTATTCAAGTGACATAAACATAAGACACTCTCCAATTTTATTTCTTATGTTTATCATAGTATCTCCTATAAAGAAAATTAACAACAACAATAAAGATAGACTGGAGCTGAGACATTAGAATGACCACATAACAAAGTGTTTTATTCTCAAGAAAGGTAATTTAACTATTTTCCATTCTTGAGAATCAGACAAATAGTATATTGATTATAAGTTATTTGCTGTCACATTAGACTATTAAACTTTTGTTACATATTTTTTCTCTGTTATTCCATAATGGGATCAAATAGTCCCAAGAACTACTTGGCTCTTTAGAAAAAAAGACCAAGAAATAGATACCACAATCATCACCATCATCATCACCTACCACCACCATCATTACCTACCACTACCACCACCACTATCCCCACCATTACCTACCGCCATCACAACCACCACTACACCTTCACCAACAATTCAAATACTGGCCATAAGCATATGTTAAAGTACAGCCTAGTTCATTCAAAGCTGAGTTCCATTTGGAAGAACTATCAGCCATAATTTCTTTCTTTTTTCTTTCCCAAGAAATTAAATCTGAGAAAATGCTAGAGGGAATGGAATCACTGGCCTGGAAAAGCAAAGTTCTTGGCAAGCAGCAGACCGTTATGTCACTGACAGAAGGAGAGAGAATAAATAATGGAAGCGCCACAGGCCATTGTTTCTGGAAACAAGATATATAAAGTAATAGACGCTGTTATCCTCCAGCTTGGACAAAACAAGGCAGAGATTCAAAGAAGGAGGACAGATGAGACAGGTTTAAAATGAACACAGATACCAGAAACTCCTCCAAGGCAGAAGGTAGAAGAAGCATTTAAGAAATAAATAAGGATTTTACTCTCACATAAAAAAAATAAATCCTTTGGTTTTGTTTCAACTGTAAGTGGATTTACGTGCTTTTGAAAGATGGCCTTTATTGAACTTTAGCAGAGAAGCCAGGGTAAAAAAAAGAGTCATGCAGCCATTTCCCTAAGCAGCTGCATTTCCATTCCTCCAAGGCTTAGTATGCGTAATGTCCAAATATCAGATCAATCAGTAACAAAACAGTCAAACCATTTTGCCCTTTTTAGAATCATGTAAACAAAGCAGCAGTTTTCAAATAGTTAAACATAGAGTTCACAGATTTTAACCACTCTTTCCTCCCTTTAGAGATTAACACCAAAAATACAGACGCAAGTAGTGGATTAAAAAAAAAGAAGAAAGAAAAGAAAAAAGAAAGACTCTGAAGCTTGTAAGGAACACAAAACTCTTAGTTTGTCCTTTGTTTCTAATGCAGAATTTTACCAAACTCATAAAAGAAAGATAGCAATCAGCAATTGCTTTTTTAAAAAGTAAATCTACCCTCTTTCCTTTTACATGTTTTTCTTCCTGAGTCTTTTTATAACCATCCTTTTTCTGTTATATTTTCCCCAAACTCCTTCAGTGTATCTTTAAGCTATCCACCTAAACTCATTGAAGTAGGGTGGTCTAAACTGTGGGATATAGTTGAACAAGTACAGGGAGAGGGTAGAGTGAATCTAAGTCCCAATCTACGTTGGCTACTCTCTGTGTGACTCAGGAGCAAACATTTTAGCTTCTGTGAACTTCTGCTCCATCACCTAGAACGGTCAACAAGTTGATCAAGATGATCTCTGAGATTCGGTCCTTATTCTAATGTTTCTGGTCACTGTGCTGGCAGATTTCAGCAACTGTCCTGAGAATTACTTCACTCACCATCCAATCTATTTTTTTCAGTGCTTACTATTGCCAGATGCTGGGCTAAATTTAAGATTAATTAAGGGGATGGAGAAGACAAAGAATTAATTTATTTTGCCCAAATTTTCCAACTTATTTTCCTAAGATGTTTTGAAATTCGAGGAAGTTAAAAGAACATTGTATTCACCTTACATCTCTGTCTCACAGTGAAACTTGAAGGAAAAAATGGTGACCCTAGGCTTATGGCACAAGCAACATCTCTGAGAGTCAGTGGTGAGGCAGGTGAGTGAGACAGTCTAACTGTGTAAAGTTACAAAGAAAAAGGTGAAAAGAGAAATGCTCTTTTTCCTCTAAATATTGACATGGACATTTTCAGAGGGGTAAAAAATCTCGAGAACCAGATCACATGATAGAGAATCATATTTAGCTTACTAGTACAAAGTAGGTGGTCATTAAATGCTGTTGAATGAATGACTGAAGGTGAATCAAGCCCAAAATTATTTTTTTGAGACCGAAGTGCTCAGTACAAAGAGCTCTAAGACATGGTCTGGGCATTAAGGAAGAACTCCATGTAGTTGTGGAAGAATTATCTGTCCCTGCCCCGTGTAGTCATGTGCAAGTTAAATAAAATATGGAATTGAAAGAGTTTATGAGAATAATAGAAGAAATATAACATGCTAGGGATGAGTAGGGTTTGAAGAATCGAAGAGGGGTATATTTTGCATGAAATACATGAAAGCAGAAGATATCATGAAGAAAGAGTGAATGAACAGATTTAGTTGAAGAAGAGGAAGTATGTAAAGGAGTACAGAGAAATAAAACTAAATGTATGGTTTGGAACCAAACCATAAAGACACACTTTGTTTATGGACAGAGTGCTTGTGTGTCCCTCAAATGTATGCACTGAAGCCCCAGCCACCAAAGGGATGGTATTTGTGATGCAGTCTTTGGGAGGTAATGAGGGTTAGCTTTGGTCATGAGAGTGAGACCCTCATGATGGTACTTAGTGCCCTTATAGGAAGAGATAACAAAGAACTCTCTTTCTCTCTTCCACATGAGGACACTGTGAGAAAGCTGCTGTTAGCAGCCTCCTGACTGGGTCAGCACCTTGATCTTGGACCTCCTAGCCTCCAGAATTGTGAGGAAAAAAATTATATCATTTAAGCCACCCAGTGTATGGTAATTTGTTATGGCAGCCCAAGTTGAATAATGTATGCTTTATCCCATAGCTACTGGGAAACATTGGTTTTGAAACAGTAGTTTTGGGAAGATAAGCAATCATTAAAGTAGCATTTTGAAATATTAATGTGCTGGAAGGGTGCATGTTAGTTTATGGGAAATGAAGAGGTCCCAAACAGGAGGAAGATAAATTGGTGGCACTGCCCAGTGAGAAGGCTCTTATAATAATGAAGTGGGATGATGTCATATTTGTGGGAACCAGGACATGAAAGGAAACACTGGGCAGAGGATAAGCATTCAAGTAAGGCCTACTGAAAACAATGCTTAAAACCTGGTAGATGGTTTGGGGATGAGGCTTTTGAAATCAAGTGGAAAATCTGAAGTGGGATACTTTCAGGGTCTGGAGGTGAGCAGGGCACCTGGTCAAAATTGAATAAGCAGTAAAGGATTTGGAGGCACGTGGAAATCAGAGTGCAAGGTAAGGTCAGATGATTAGGAATCAGATGACTCCAGGTAAGAGAAACAAACGTTAATCTAGAGCCAGATAGAATATACGGAACCCAAAGAAACAGGCAATTTGGGATCAGAAAGTTAGGAGGTAGTATTAGCTAAATAAATGTTTTATTTTAAAAATACTCACTGTAAGTCATTCCTCAGTCTTTGTTTAAACATTTCTAATGCTGGAAAGCTTTCAACTTTGAAAACAGCTCATTGTACTTTCTTACAGATCTAGTTATTAAGAAGCTATTCTTTATTCTGAAATGAAGTCCACCACCTTGCCCTTCAAAAAAAGAAAACGGATTCTACATCTATTTTCTGCAGATATTTAAATTATGTTTAATTTCTACATAATATCTCCTCAAATAATTGACGATGATTATTGCTGCCTCTTTCTAAGCAAAAGATATCTATTACCTTCAAGCATTCCTCATATAACTTTGTTTCTATATTACTACATAGAACTGGGTATAACATTCAAATAGGCAAGTGAGTGAAAATATTACTGCTCTTTCCTTGAGCACAATATTTCCATTAATGCCTATATGATCATTGAACACATTTGGTGTTACTGGTTTATGCTAATGGATATTGGATCACAACAGAGAATTGAACATAGCGTTTACCCTTCTTACTTCTCAAACTCCCATAACGTGACATAAGTGTGTGTGTGTGTGTGTGTGTGTGTGTGAATCCACAACAGAGCTAGAAAGCTATAATTTATTTCATCATTTTACAAAACTCTTAAAAGATGGAAATATTTCTGATCATATTTTGAAAGAAAGGAAATCGCAGTGTAGTTCTAGGGGAACTCTAAGTGTATAGCGTGGACACAGTGAGTGAGAACGGGCCAAGGAACATCTAATAGAAATTACAGAACTAGAGAACAGAAATAACATAAGGGAGGAAATATAAGAAAGGAAGATTTATAGATGTCAATAAAGCTCCCATCTTCAAGTTGGACAGGCTTAATGTGTGCTGAGAAGGCTATATTTGCAGTTAACTTAAAAAAGGTCCAGATTTTCTTTATAAAAATTATTAACCAGATCAACTTCCCTGTACTTGGATAGTTGATATTTTGAACTCCTTCAAAATTTAATTCTGGTTTAATTTGTTTATTGTTTCATAAGGTCAAAATTTTTCTAAATTCTTACTCTAATATGATATTCATTTTTCCTCCCATATTTGCATTATTCATAAATTTGCTTATCACACCCACTTTGTCATCAATGCATTGATAAAATGCTAATAGGCAAAACCTTGCAACAGTCTACTTTGGGTAAGTTAGCCTTTATGGTCCTTTCAAGAAGTAATTAATTCCTCTTCTCTGGATAAAATTGCTCAATCAGTTTTGAGCTACACTTTATCCTCCTTACCTGCTATAGTCTTGCCCAAACACAGATCCTGAAAAATACTGCCAAACGGCTAGTTATAATCAAAATGTGCAAGACATATGACATTCTTCTGTTGTATCAGTTCAGAAACCTTGATAAGTTTTTACTTATACAGTGCTATGAATTCATGATTGTTTCCAGTCATCCTGAGACCCTAATTTTCAATCTGTGCCTAAGCCATCAGTCTAAATAAAAAGTTTGCTCATGACTAATATCAAGTTCACCAGTATGTAGGTTTTTAAATTATTCTTTTTCTGCTTTGTGAAACATTAAGTCAACATTCCATCCTTCCTGTGTTATGACCCTTCTTTCATCCTACAGCATTTTTAAGAGCTTCTGACACTGATTCCACAAGCACATCCATAAATCGTTTTAATATCTATATTTATTTCCTGCTCAAAATATAATTAAAATAGTAGTTCCCATGTCCTTGGATATTTATAGTTTATGTGAAAAAAGCAAGGCATGGATTAGTTGTGTATGCTGCCATTTGTGTAAAAAGCACAGGCAATTTTTATGCAAATTCCAGAATTTGTGAAGAATTATGTACAGAATTAATTACATTCATTGGCTCTCTGGGAGGAAACTGAGAGAACAAGAGGGTAGAGGACAAGAGCAGGAAAAACGCTATACGACTATATCTACCCTTTTGATTTCTATCACATCTATTCTTTACTCAAAGGGATTTTAAACATTGAAAAAAAAATATAGCTACTCTCGGGTTTTTGGATTTTGAGGCCCAATAAAACTTAAAAACAGGAACTAACCTATAATATTGCTAACTTTTTGTTTCATTCTATAAAGAACATTGCATCTGACTTACATTATATGACATAATAATCACATAGACACTGCTTTTTATTTTATTATATAAAGACATTACAACTAACTTACATCTACCATCACTACCATCTCATTAAAAGAAAAACAAAATATGTGAAACATGCAAAGGCAAATGAGGAAAATAATACCAGAATAAAGGACACTCTTTTAAATTAGAGTGTTATTAAAAATTCAACTAACTTGTTTTAATTATTATTATTATTATCATTTTACAGAAGACAAATATTTAGGAGCCTGTAATTTAAACCACCAAGACTCTTCTATGGTAACTTTTCCTTTTTTGGCTTCAATTGTTATTCTGCCCTTTCTAGTTTACAGTATATTCTCCATCAGAGAAAAGTGGAAGCAGAGCAGTATTTTCTGAGTTCCATTTCCCTGCGGGACTCTGTTAAAGTTACACTATACTCTAAAAGGCAGAGGACCCAGAGTTTTCTTAGAACTCTTTCTCCAAATAAAGGTTTGTGGTTATTTTTGCCACATATTTCAGTCTCTCTCTCTTTTTTTTTAATAATGTATCTTAGCTCTTTAGGTATTTTTCCTCCAAATGTTATTCCTACCATTCCAACATGTCATTCTTTTGTATTTATTTTTGTCTATATGCTTCACATCCCAATTTGTATATGTATCCCCTTAATACATGAACTCATCATAATAAGGACCTCTGTAGCTGGCCACAGGGAGGCTGGTTTAGAGAACTGTGATATCAACTCAGGTGAAACCTCTTTTTTAAATTTATTTTTGTGTCTATAGGAGCTTCACTTTCTTCTTCATCATGACTGTCTTAATTGTAAGTGTTGTTCCCATTTTATTTTTTTGGAGCCTTCCATTTATCTTGAGCTATTTTTTTCTTTTAGAGCACCTGAACATAAAATTTTACTTACATCTCCTCTTCACTTCTGAATTTTTTTTTGCAAAATGTTAATTATTATTATGCACAATAAAATGGGATGGCTACTCTCTCTGACAATTTATTTTGGCTTTTATTTTGCCTATCAATTTGCTTTTTTCAATGAGAAGTAAATGCACAGTAGCCATTTCATTTACTGCTTCCTCAATTTTGGGATATGGAATTGACAGTAGAACAAGACATTGCCTTTCATATTGTTTCTATTTAGCAAAATTGACTCCTAATCAATATGTAGGTATTTGAATGCTCCCATCCTTAATACATGTTTCTGCATCAGCTTGGATATCTGGATTAAGAAAGCATTTTGACCAGGCAGTCTGCATAAGTTAAACACTATTGCTTCCATTTCTCTATTATTTATAATTTAAAAGCTCATCACAATACTTCTCTATATTTATATATAGATTTCTATACTTTAAAATAATTTTCTTTTTTGGAGACCTACTTGAAATATAACATTATATTAGTTTCAAGTGTATAACATACTGATTCAATATTTGTATGTATTTTAATATAATTCTTGACACAGAAATTCCACATATATGTAATATAACATATGTTTTATTTAAACAAAGCATAACTTCTGTGGCATTGTGTCAGCTATAAGTCCTACTCTACAAGTTTTTCAATATCTAGAAAACTCTAAAATACTCAGAAAATGATTTGTTCAAATTATCCTTAAAAGTTTCTGAAGGGAAATGAGCTTAATTCCTTTCAAGGTAAGCAGAAAGTTGAGGTTACTTTTGGTTACTTTTAATAAACTGTTATCAATTATTTTATTACATGTCATTGTTCCATTGATCAGAAAGGAGAAGTAAGATAACAGAATAGATGTCACAGAGAGAAGAGGGACTGAGTACCTTGCTGCCTGTGCTACAGACCCCTATGGACGGCATACTCTGCCTATACTCTGTGAAGGCAGGGGCAACTCTGTCTTAATGGACCTTTCAGCTGCTTTTTTCCTAACTGCAAAGGAAAATGAGGTAGAAATCCAGTATTTCCTGTGGGAGACCGAACAAAGAAAGAAGAAAGCATTTTGACCACGCTCACTAGTCTTCTAACATTTTCTAACATTTTTCTTGCAGGCAGACAGTTGAAAATTGTTTTGCACTTAAACTGCCAAGGCCAACTGAGGACCATAACACAAAGGGCCCCGGCAGCCTTCTATGGGCTTACAGAGGTCACAGAATATTAAGATTTGGGTTCGTCTTCATTGCCTACAAAAATCTATAGGAGACTAAGAGTTAAAATCTGCATTAGAAAAAGATGAAGTAGAAGTGTTCTGCTAAATAGCAATAAATAAATGTATTTTATATAAAGGCTCTTAATGTGTTCCTAATTCTCTTTAAAATATACATTGATAGATTAAATATACTCATTTCTTAGAGATTGCAATTAACTTATACTGACAAATTATTTGAAAATTATATTCTCATGAAAATATTATACTGTCAGCATCTACTTTCTTTCACTAGATACACTTGAGAAAGAATTATCTGTTTAGCTATGTTGTGGCTAATACGTATGGCCCAGCAGTGAATAGCCAAACTTTCAAAATAAGAATATTCTGCAAATAAAATCGATTTCAGTGATCAAATGTCATATGGACTCAGCCAAACAGTGCAGTAGACAAATGGGAAGTGCAATCAAAATACATTAGTGTCATTAAAAGAGCAGGCTGTTTCTTTTACATCATTCAGAACCAAGTCAGAAATCTTTGATAACTTCTGCTATGGCAGGAGTCTGTCTCAGTCTATACATATAGGCTGGTAGTTCTCAATTCCAGAAGCAAATTAGAATCACTTGGAGAAGTTTTTAAATTAATGCTTTTGCCCAGGTTCCACCCAAGTGGTTTTGATTTAATTGTTCAGGCATGAGATGCCAGGCATTAGTATTAGGTGATTGTAATGTGAAATCAGGGCTAAGATCCCTGGTTAGTGAAACCATGCCTCTAGGTGGGAACAGATGAACCACAGCTGATACATCTGCACTAGATCAGTGGGGAAGTATGTCTTGAACAAAGAATAATTGATGTCATACATTAATTTCAGTATACTTTTTCTTCTATTTTCATCCTTGAAAATAGAACATCTTAAAAGGGAACCATCCTACACTATTGGTGGGAATGTAAACTGATGCAGCCACTAGGGAAAACAGTGTGGAGGTTCCTCAAAAAACTAAAAATAGAGTTACCATATGATCCAGCAATCCGACTCCTGGGCATATATCTGGAGAAAACTCTAACTCGAAAAGATACATGCACTCCAATTTTCATAGCAGAAATATTTGCAATAGCCAAGACATTGAAGCAACCTAAATGCCCATCAACAGATGACTGGCTAAGGAAGCTGTGGTATATGTATATATATACACATACATACATACACACACACACAAATGGAATACTACTCAGCCATAAAAAATTTGCAGCAACATGGATGGATCTAGAGATTATCATACTAAGTGAAATAAGTCAGACAGAGAAAGACAAATATCACAGGATATCACTTATATGTAGAATCTAAAATACGATACAAATTAACTTATTTACAAAGTAGAAACAGACTCACAGACACAGAAAACAAACTTATGGTTACCCCAGGGGAGAGGAGATGAGGGATCAATTAGGAATTTGGGATTAGCAGATACAAACTACAATGTACAGAACAGATAAACAAAAAGGTCCTACTGTATAGCACAGTGAACTATATTCAATAGCTTGTAATAAACTATAATGGAAAAGGATATGAAGAAGAATATATATATAAATTGAATCACTTTGCTGCAGAAAATAACACACTATAAATTAACTATACTTTAATAAAAAAAAATAGCAGTAGCACACACACACAAAGAAAAACTGGTTAAAACAAAACAAAACATAGTGTTTTATATCTTGGAACATGCAGTAAATTAACTTCTTCCTGAGCTCCCATGAACACCTTTTTCTGGCGAATCACTCCCACTGCAATGTAACCAATGTTTCCCATGAATTCCAAGTCCTTCTAGGATAGGGATTGTATGCTGTTTAACTCTGTTTCTTCATTGCTCATCACCATGCATGGTGCTTATGAGATGCTTGTTTGATACATTATTTAATGGAAAATAAAAAGGGACTGGGCAAGCATTCCGGCATTCCAGGGTCTCCATTACTCTGGCTGTCCTCACTTTATCTCTTTTCTCTTTTCTTCTGGTCTAAACTTTCTGCCCTCTTCCCTTCTGTTTCTTTTTTGTTTTGCTCTACTTGAACTCTTAGACAGTGTTTCACCTCAAAAGTAATTCCCTTCCCCGCCCCGCCCAATGCACACTTCTGCTCCCTTCTCTCATTCTTCAATGTAGTATCACAAATTCAGTCCTACTAAGTGGGTAGCATTCTCTCTGTGAATAATAACGTAAGTGCTTAATCATAACTGCATCAAGCCTATATTGAAATTTCTACCTTCAGTTTACTTGCAAATGGGTAAGTTCTTTGAAAATAAGGACTATATCTTACATTCACCATCATTCCTACTACAGCACTGAGCATATTTTAAGCCCTTAATAAATACTGGCTGACTTTCAGGGGTTTATTTTTCTGTGAGTGAACTCTGAGTCACTTTGAGGTGGTTTCTCCATAGTACAGAAAGTGCTTTGCATAAATGTACATTTTCATTAGACATTTACTGGCTCTTGTAACAGAGATGTTTTTTATTCCCAATACAATTCCACTCTCTAGCAGGTGAAGCGTATCTTTTAAGTGTGTACTTTTTTGACAAACTGATTCTAGGTAAATGAAATTCTCACTCTTTTCAAAAATTATATTTCTCCTTTAACTTTGAGTTGAAAGGATGTTTTCATATTTGAATATGAAAAGTCTAACAGATGACATCAGAGACCAGTGCATAGCTTTCTGTTCTTATTTAGAGTTTACCTAATTTTCTCCCCCTCCCACCCCCTACTACCCATTCAGTTGATAATAATATTGTTACCCCAGAGTTATAAAAATTTGACTATATGCCCCTCAGTGTAGTCCGTCCCAGGACTTCCAGCTGTTCCATTACCTTTTACAGATTCTTGAAAAGATGACTGAGAAGCCATTTTGAAGTGTGTGCCCTGGACCCTAAACTGCTTCTGGGATTAGAACCCATGGGAGGTGAACAATGGTGACCAAGTCCTCATGCCAGCTGCCCCTCATTCTCTTCCCCTCTGTAACGCTCTTCTCTCTTCTCCACATGTAAATGGCCAGCTCTTCTCCTGTGAGTTCCCATCCTCTTCCTTCGCTCATAGTCCTCTCCTACCTTCCTCATCTTTCCTTTTCTGGACCCCTTTCCCTACCTCTTTCTTCTAACAGAATTTATCTAGGTATCTCTTTTAGTTAAAAAGAAAAGTTTGAGAATTTACTCATCAATAAATTTACGTAAGTTATAAATAAATGAATAAATGTACATCTACTCCTGTCTTAAATTTTACATTAAAATATACCCCAAAGTACAAATTTTAAAGAATGAGAAAAAAATAAAATAAGTATCTTAAAATACTACTTTTTATTTATTAATTGAAAAGGAACTTTTTTGCTTTCATTTAAAATGTACAATTAAAAATATTTTTATTGGGAGCAATTTGGTTGATGACACATCAGCATAAAATTCTCTTGGGGTAACATTTTAGAATACAGTAATTTAAAGGCTTTGTTTTAAGCTTAGTTTATTTCTATACTTCTAAGATTGGTTTATTGAGTCTAACACAGTGAGCTATAAACATGAAATTATAAATATTTTATTACTATTAGCTCAACCATGCTTGGTCAAGTCACTCTTTAAGGTTATCTGAGGAATATCCCACCCGTTTTCAGTGACTGTAATTTAGTCCACTCCAGTTTAAGACACCCCGTGTCACCAGGGAATAATCCTGTGGTTCCTGAGTGGGGTTGGATCCTGATCTGTTTGTGACTCCTCCTCCTACTTGAGCACTCTGGAATGAGTGAGGGTGGTGTTCTGGCTCTGGGACACTGTTTCCCTCTGTGCCCAGGGTCTAACTCCTCTGGCGCTGGAGTCAGGAAAAGGGATGAGGGCAGGAGGAGCTCGTCTTGCAGTTTGTTACACCTGCACTTGTAGGGGTGGGTCCTAGTTGCAGGCTCGTTCCCTGGGCTTGTGGCAACGTCTGTCAGAGCGGCAGTCTCTATGTGGATGACACGGGTGGTTTTCCAGGTGAGTGAGCTTTATTCCAGCCCTCTCTATCTCCTAACAGCCAGTTACAGAGAAGTAGTTTTGTCTGTCTTGGGCCACTAGCAAGAGCTCCCTCCTTCCACCCCCTCTCAGGTTGGGGCACAGCTGCTTGGTGGCCTGGCTCCAGGACAGCCGCTGAGCTCCTGTCCTTCCCCCACTGCGATCTGTTCTGCTTCCCCTGGAGCCTCAGGAACCCCTGGGATACTATCTGTACTACATGAGGCTGTGAGAGACGGGTGGAGTAGTCCCCCACCCTTAATTTTATCCTCAACGCAAGCTCTAGTCCCTTATCACCCACTTCAGAAATCTCCAGAATGGAAAAATGAGGGTGCTGGTTTCTGTCTCCGTGTTTAAGCACATCTTCCACATTCTGGGGACACTGTGAAGCTCTTCTAACAGCTCTCGCACCGATGTCTGTCTCTCCCCTTTGACGGAGCTCAGAACGGGCCTGCTGGATTGGCAATCCTGGAACCTGATGTCAGGACCTGCTTCTCTCAGGCATTCTTACCTCAGTAAACAAATTTCTTGTTACTCCCTCACCCAAATCATTTATCTTGGGCAAAAGGGCACAGCCCCCTTTAAAATGTATACTTCGGGATTTATTTTAATATAAAAATTAGTTCAGTTGTAGATGCACATTTATTCATTTATAAGTTGTACAAACTTATGGTGGATAAATTCTCCATTTCTTTTTTAAGCTGAAGGATGTGTACAGAGAACACTGTTAGAGGTAAGAGGGAGGGAAAGGAGTCTGGGAAAGGATGGTAAGAGGAAGATAGAAGGAAGAGAATATGAAGAGAAGGAAGAGGTAAGAACCTCAGAGGAAGAGCTGGTCAGTCACATGTGGAGAAGAGAGGTGAAGGGTAAACAAGCAAGGAGGACCACTTGGGTCACCGTGGTTCACCTGCCATCAGAAGAGGTTCAGGATCTCAGGGGCTCGAACATAAGAAACAGTCTCTCAGCCTCCTTTTCCAGACATCTTTCAAAGGCAAGGGAATGACTGGTGGGCCTCAGACTGTACTGAGAGGCATGCAGTCAAATTCTTAAAACTCTGTAATAATAATTTACTGTCAACTGAAGAAGCGTTAAAGACAGAGCTGGTGGCCCATTTCCTTCCAGCGTTCGTTATAGGACTATTGCATATATCTGTGTCTCTTCCAAACCCCAGCACTTCCTTACTCTTCTCAATTCCAGTGGATGACCTTGTTCTTCTTCTTACAGTGAAAAAACAGAGGTAAATGAAAGAAAATGTCCACTTGTCCCCATTCTGCCACTGACAGAGCTGCAAGCACCATGGTCAAGAACTCTGCCCAAGCTGCTACTACCAAGGGTGACATCTCTGCATCCCAGCTGGGGACATCTACCTTGTTCCCTGGATTTCACCTTCTCTCATCTACTCCAAGATGTCTCTCCACTAATCTTCCCCTCCCCTTCTCACCTGGCTATTCCCATCAGCATGCAAATGTGCTCTTAACTAATAATCTGCCAAATTCTCATAAGAAATTTAGAAGAATTATTTAAAATACCAGTGTAACCAGCTTCAAAATGTGTCCCCAAATTGAAAAGACTGCATAATGTCAAGCAGCCACAGGGAATGATTATTGTTTTTCCAAATTTGGTGATCTAGCAGCAAATATTCAGTCATTAAACTTCTAGCTTGGTCCATAAAGTATCAAACATTAATTTGATTTTCTTAGTGAACTGATAAACATTTTTCCTGAATTGATAAAATTTTATGGCTAATGAGAGATGTGGCTTCATTAAACTTTTTATATTTTAGTCTAGAAATGAAAATTTCTTATGAAGTAATCAAAGTCACTAAGAGGTCATAACATTTTAAAATTGACTTTAGAATTCTATAAAACACGTCTTATATTCAGTAAAACAAAAAAACAACTTTTCAACTGACTGAGAGGTGACTAGACACTAGAAGTTTAATAGAATATTGAGCACACAGTCCTGGTGTATGTCTTGTGGTTTTCTCAGATATCTTTATATCTATATATCTGATATATGTTCCCATGTATTTTGTTATTTGTCAGCGATCCTGATTCACTTCTCAGGTGTCACTAGGCAGTAGTCCAAAAAAAATCCAATATTTTCATAATATTAAGGATGTAACTGATGTAGTTGCATAGCAAATAATTATACTCATCTTCTTTCTCTGACTTACGTGCTTGTCAGCTTGTTTAGAGACACCATTAGAGGATGATTCTGGTTCACTTGCAGGATCATCTACTCAGTAGACTCAATAGTAAGTCAACAACCTTGAAATCAGAACACTGAATACTTTGCCAATAATGAAACTACCTGGCTCGTTCCTTAACAGAGATATTTTAGAGGGAAAAAACACAGTGACAGCTTTTATATTGATAGGAGTGGGCTGCCTCCAAAAGAGGTGCTGGACAGGCACAGAAACGGCCGTTCAAAACCCTGGCTTCCTGCCCTGGGTGACCTCCTGACTTACTGTGTTGCCTACCTGGCACAAATTGAAGTGGAGTTCTGGCACTTGGTCTAGAGGGCTAGCCAAGATGGTTGTCAACCCAGGCCAAAATACCTCCAAAATACCTACTTTTTCCATTAGGCATACTTGAGGAGACTCGAAGGGAGAAGAGTCTCCCCAGATTTCTTGAGCAGTGGGTCACAGGGCTAACCGCACACCACCTCAAATGTAACCTCCAAGCACTGTATGGCCAGTGTTTGCTGAGGGGTCATCGTTCTACTGTTTGCACACATCTTGTGGGACAAGGGATACAATAACAATAAATGCAGAAGCAAAAAATACCCCTAAACTTCTTATGGTCCCACTGCCCCTCTCTGTTCCCTGTCTACATTGATTTGACATTTCAGTTTACATTAAGCAACTCTCTTGGCAACTGACTGTATAGCCACAGGCAAAGGGATTGGAGCTGAGGCTCCTGTGTCAGTAGTCCCCATTAATTTAATAAAAAAGGACAATACGAGGATGCTCTCACAACAGAGAAGTATACTAGTAATTTTCAAATCTTCTGGACAGAAGGGGAATGGGAATGTGGGTAGAGGCTTCCTGTCTCCTTTTACAACCGATAAGTCCCACTTCAATCTCTTTTATATATATTAGTGTTCCATCATGGAGAAGTTTGAAGCCAGATCTTTTTCCAATCTGGGCTTCCTGTTACTATCTATACCCATTAATCTTAGGTCAGAGTGAAGCAGCTTTTCTAGATGACTAAGAGTTGGCATTTCCCCTTAAACAGTACATTTATATTAAGGATCATCTGGAAAATAGTTCAAACAGAAAAGAAGTAGTATATAAAAAAGAATGCATAAAAACCAAGGGAGAATTAAAACAAAAAAGCCACCGACTAAGAATCCTTTCTCTTTTTTTCTCTAGTAAAGGCCATATGCTATATTCTATGCCATTCCAGAATCCTGAAATAGATTCCATCCTTTCACAGGATCACCCTCCTTGTTCAAAATTCTTTTTAAATTCTACTCTCTATGATGACAATTATAGTATCTCTCCTTTTCCCACCAAAAGTCTACCCAGGGTAGACTGAAAATTTTAACATTTTTCCTTTTGAGTTATTTCTAACACCAAGAATGGTACAAGGTTGTGAAAAGACACTCAACAAATATCAGTGGATGTATTATCACCATTCACTCAAGTAAAGTAAAATATATAACAAAGAAATTAAAATAAAAACTCATTATATATGCCGACAACAGTGTAGTTAGTGTTCATATGGTGATTTATAACACTTTGCGTAGGTAACATATGTGGAATGTGCCAAGTTGATTCAAGCATCAAGAGAACAGTCCTTACTAATTGTTATCAACTTAGTTTTATGATAGTGTTTTAAAAAAGAACTAGCAACAAAGGGCAATTCCCCACACTTCAGTGTGTGAGAGTAGTTAATCCAAAATTGTACAAAACCAACTGCTCAAACCAATGACCTTACTTTCTAGGACTCCCACAGACTGACAGGATCAAATGTGTCTCTTTAAGAACATGAAAAGAAAAAGACCAAGACACTCTTTGTGGGGATGAAATGGTGAACTAAGCCATGTCCTATCATGGCTGTGGATATAAAGGTCATAGTTGGCATTTGATGAATAATATGCTGCTAATGCACATAGTAGGATGTATCCCATTTTATTCTGATACTGAATTTGAGACTCTGCCATTGGGGAAATAATAAGGAGTCAAGCAGGAGAGGCTGAAGGCAGGGATAGTCCAAGGAAGAAAACATGTACCAAGTTGAAACATCAAAGGAATAGTTATGACAAGTGCCATTTTCACTCACATCATTATTATTTGGATCTGCAACATAATTTATAAGAACTGAATTAATTATTGCATTGATGTAGATAGAATATAAAATATCTTGGCTGGTGCTGGAGGCTGTCAGGACACATTTTAGAATTTGGTCATGAGAAATTGAGAGGAAATGTGAATGCTTTTCTCAAAAATGTGTTGCCCAGTATTAAAGAAAACACAAATGCTTAAAACTCTTTTATGACTAAATGGAAGTTGAGATTACTGGAGCAATAAGGGAAACTGTGAAAATGGTTTATTCTGCAGTTCTACCTGTGAAAATAATTAACATCCAACTAAATGAAAATTATCACAGAGATCAAGACCTGTTCCATTTAAATTAATGTGCCATGAAGCGGAGAAAACAATTGAAGCAGCCACTGAGAAATGTTATCAGTGAAAACGGAGTCTAAGCATTTCTTTCCATAACACATGGCACATGTCAAAAATTTTATAATGAAGCTTATTATCCAGATTCAAATATGCAATGGCTTATTGTTATGAGTCAGAATTAAAAAAATATTTTTGCTTATGTTTCTGTCCATTAAGGGATCATTCTATTTCTTCCCATGGCTATAATTTAGCCATTATATATTCTTGAACGGAGGAAATACTCATGGATAAGGAGAAGGGAAGAGGGCAATATGTCAAGAACACCAAGAGAGAACTCCCTTGGGGTTTCCAATGAGCTTCTCTCCTCAGCCACTTTCCTTTCTTATTCTGCACACCATCCCCAACTTCAACTAGCAATTTATACTTCTGTCCTAGAACTTCTATTCTGAGCCTCAGGTTCATATATCCTACCACCTACAACACAGATACTAAAGGAAGCTGGGAAAAGAAAGTTTAGTACCAGCAGTACCAACCAGCAGGGGTCATTAATATCCTTAAGCCTGAAAGGGAAAGAGAGGAAAGAGATTCCTGAAACCAGGGTGTAATTCTGGTGAGAGCTGCCGGACAAGTACTTCAGTCTTCAGTAGAGGGACAGAGTAATCTATGGTGACCTGGCAGAAGGAGAGATAAGGTAGTAAGTAATTACCCTCATCTAACTATCCTCTTGCTTTATGATCTTCTGGTGCCTCCCACTGGTTGAACCCAACTGGCAGGTAAAGGGCAAGAGAACCCATGGATGGAGTCCATTGGGTCAGCTTCCTGGGACACTAAGCAGGATGAAAGAGTGGATAGTGAAATATATCCAAGCACAACTACCTTTTAAAAGGTCTTTCATGGTTTTCATATGGTCTTCTATGTTGTTTGTAGCTCCATGAATTTATTGTTCCCAGGGGATAAATAATCAGAAAAGGGACACAGATAGGGAACCCACTGAATATGAAGAGAAAAACACAAGAAGGTTAGCCAAAAGAAATCAAATAAGCTGAAGTAATAAACGTAGACAAGAAGATGCAAGTTCATGGGACCTTATGGAAAGACTGGTAATATGGAGAAAGAGGCTGGCAGAATTGAGGAATGATTTACATTCTTTTGATTCTATAAGTAAGATGAACAGCAAGCAAAAGAAAGTATGGTGAAAAATCTAAGATTTCACACAAAACTAAACATATGTACCTGGTTTGTTTGCAAACAGGTTGCAAACAGGTCAGCAACTTTGAACAATGACACTGTAGAGGAAAATATATGCGTGTGTAATAAAGTAAATAACAGGAGACACAAACTGGTTGACCTTGGATAATTTCCTTCTCCATTTGGTATCTTATCAAGGTGCCACTCAGTCTGTGTTACTACAAAGGAGGAACACACAGTTTTGACTGGTGTCAGTAGCTAAGCTCTGGAGGCTCTCCTCATGTTAAAAAGGCCATCTCTTCACCGAGATTCATTTCTTGTTATGCAGTTGACTAGTTCAGCTTTGGCCCAAGCTCCCCTCTCATCATCGTGGTAAGAGGATAGAGGGATGCTGGATAGGAAAACAGCAGAACTTGTCTGTCTGAGGCAGACAAGTCTTCCTGCCTCCACTACAGGCCTCAGTGTGGATGGACCTATGGGGAGGGGCAGGCAGGGAGGGGTTCAGCCCTGAGCTCACAGGCACCACCTTCCTGGTGCTGCTGTGCCTTCTCTTGGCTTGCTCTGCCTGGAAAAGTGGGCTCATTTTTCAGGGCATACAATGGATGCTCTAGCACAGAATTAAAAATTTTGGTTCACATGTCTGTTTCTGCCACTGCCTATAAGCTCTCTGAGGGCAAGAATTGTATCTGTCCTCTGTATTTTCACTACCTATCGGGCGAATGCACATACCAGGTATTCAATGAATGTTTTTTGAATGAATTATCATACATGTATCATTAAATGTCCCACTTTATGTGAGGTTCCTAAAGGTAGGTAAAATATATTAAACCATTCATATAGCCAAGATAATTTGTGATCTTGGAGAATCCCAGAAAACAAGTGCACCAGAAAAGCTATCTCTATACTGAATTCATTTTGGTAAGTGACCCCATGAGGCATCTGCAAGGTCCATTGGTCAATACCATGAAGTCAAAGGTACTGATACTGACAACTAACCTAGGGGAAAGTGGGCACCTAGATATTCGGTCTCTGAATATTCAAAAAAAAAAAAAAAAAAAAAAAGAGAGAGAGAGAGAAAGAAAAGAAAAAAGAAGCCAGTTTACAAGGCTGTCAGAGGATGTCTAAGAGGGAGTTTCCTAGAGTAAAAACTCTGGTCATAATGAGTAGAGGATACCGGTCTAGCAATCAGATGGCCAGAGTTTAAGGATTTAAGAATTTAAGCAGGCAGAACAGTGTCCCTGGCCCTCAGTTCCTCTTCTGTAAAATGGCAAGTTTGGATGATAAGATCGTCATTAACAGCTTAATTAAGTCTCTAAATCAATAAAGTGAATATGGGAATAATAGTAAAAAGAAGTAAGGAGGAAAAAAAACAAGGGAATTAAGAGGGAAATTCATTTAAAATATTGCTTCTGAAAGAATATTTTGCAATATGTAATGATAGAATGTAGTGTAGTTACAAATACTATATTTTATATTGTCATATTAGAAACAAACAACTATTTGTCCTATACCAAATATTGGAAAGAGATGTTGGGTGTCTTCAAAGGCCTTTTCTCTTTCCACATCCCCACAGGCCCTCCCATCTACTTATGCCCTTGTCATGACAATCAGCCCACTGGCTATAGGGTTCATCTCACAGAACCAGCCAGTGACCCACGTTCTGCTCCCACCCACCCTGAAGATCTATGGTTTCAGTTCAGTGTTTTAAGGGGTTAGGAAGCCAGATTCTGTGCATCTGAGGAGGGGAGCAATCTGAGTTGCATACAAACAGCTTCATATTTTCTCCTCAATCTGAGAGCTTCTGAAGAAGGAAGAGAAAGTAAAGAGCAAGCAAGAAAGATGAAGTGGCAGAACCTGGGATACTGAGAGCAGAAGAGCTAAGAATGCATAGAGACCATAGGATGCCTGCTATTCAATTAGGAAAATACGATTTCCCTCCAGTTCAACTCAGCATATTGTTCAAGGGAAGTGATTCAGGACTTAAAATGATAAATGATGGGGGTGGGAAGACGGGAGAGAATGAATGAATCGATGAATGAGTGAATTCACTAAGGTGTTTCCTTTGTGCTGTATTCTTCCCTTCCCTATCCCAATTTATTATTTGAGGGAAATAATTAGGAAATGACAGAAAATCATTTCCCCCTGTCTTCTTATATGCCAATCCCCTACTCCTTCTTTTCTCATATGCAGAGGGGGAAGAATAACGAATTATCAAGTGCATTATAAATACCAAGAAACAAAGGGGAAGGAAGCTGCAGTAATAAAACCTAAATCTGATCAGCCAGCCAGCCTCTCTAGCAAGTCACATTTTATTATTTTCTGCTCCAACTGTCATTCCTCTAATGCCTGTCATATATCTTACACAAGGTTTCAGATCATATCCACATTGACCCCCATCTTTCTCCAGACTGGGAGTTCTGTGCTAGCGGTTGCTTTACAACAAATTCCATGTATCATCAAAATTGACAGGGTTCCCTTGTAATTGATGTGCCTGGCACATATTGTTACATTTCTGTTGGAAAAACAAAGCTGAAGTAACAAGAACCATCCTAGCTGGATGTCCCACACAGCCCCATGCAAATGGCCTCACCCAGGTGCCCCTTCTCTTTGAGGAGGAGGAATCTCAGTGGAAAGGAGGCCATTACATAGTGTAAAAGTACTGGAATCATTCAGTCCTAGCTCAGGCTTGTCTACCAATTTACTGTGTGGCTTTGTACCCCTCTCTTCCTCTTCTTGATGCAAACTCAACATTTCTAACATGGGAGGGTCACAGTAGAAAAGGGCAATCACCCCATTAGAAAAATGAGCAAAAGTTATCAACAGACATTTCACAGAATAGGAAACCATCATGACTAATAAACGAATAAAGAGATGCTCAGCCTCATTAGTAATCAGAGAAACACAAGACCAGACCACCATGAGATACCATTTTACTCCCAGAATTACGGGCAACGTCAAAGAAATAGGACAACACCACATGATGAAAAGAATGGGAGTGAGCATAATCCCTTCTGCATTGCTGGGGAAATTTTCCCCTCTGGAAAACAATTTGGTCTTATCTCACAAAGTTAAATATTTCTACTTTCTGCATAGTAAAGGTTTATACTGTAGAAACAAGATTACATTTAAAGTCAGTGAATAAATGGGTAGTTTATTTACCTGGATATAAGGGTACAGAAAAGAGTGGACGGAAGGAAGAATGAAGGAACTGATAAATGTGTGCACAGTTTTATATGTTTATTTCAGACTGTTTTTATAGACATCTCACTTGATTTAAAAAGTTTAAAAAGGTCAGTGTTAGACAAAATTGACAGTATTGTTATATTTTTGAGGTAAAGAATCAGACTTAGAAATTAATTTACTTACTAGGGAAAGTATGGATCCAGAGCTGGATGTCAATTCTTCTAAACTGGTACAAGAGAACCAAAGTTCAGACAAGCCTGGGTTTGGATTTCTGAACTAAGCACTCGCTGGTGTTAATAACCATGGAAGAAGTATTCTACTTCTCTGAGTTTCTATGTCTTCATCTCTTAAAAAATGAGGATAATTATGCCTACAGTCTCGAGTTTTTATGAAGATTAAATGAAATTTATCTATAGTGGGATAAATACTACCTGGCTTCTCTACCTTCTGTAACACAGGCTTTTTTGCAACGAGACACAGACAACAAATGCTGCCTTGCTGGGGATGCCACACATTGTCTCTGTGTGACTACGCACAGACACATCTTGAAATCATTGTTTCAGTTGACCAACACTGTCCTGTCACTTGATGTCCTTCATCACTGTCCCAGATCCTCCCCCTCAGATTACTGCCTTCTTTCACTCCACCTCAGTTGCCTTCCAGGCTTGCCCTCCCTTCCCTTCCTGCTCTGAACCTCTGTAGATCAACTGTGAACTGACATGCCTTTACTTTCCATCTCCAAAGATGCCGCCTCCCTGGATTACCCACTGGAAACCGCTCATTTCCTCACTCTCTGCACACCACGGGGCTTGTGGTAGGAGCGTCTTCTCACTTTCTTCTACTGTTCAAACCCTTTCCTCTTAACCAAATAAAAACAATTTGACATTCTTGCCATTTAATCCTACCTCCTCTGCCACTTCGCCAGACCCATGCTCACCCAATCACCTTTTCAGGAGATTTTGGCTCTGGACTTACATTTTTCTGCATTTCTGATCCCACAAATCACTTGCGTGATTTAAATGTCTACATAGTTAACCCAATGAATGTCCTAGACTAACTTTTTTTTTTTTTTTGAGATCTTTAACTCCACTTGCCCTCACTTCCACTCCATTTCAGTGATCCATTCCCAAGAGCACAAGTCTGACTCAGTTCTAAATCAGTATTCCATCTTTGAAATATTAAATATTTCACTGACTATAAGATAGTTTTCTTGCTCTCTACTTTTCTTACTAACAATATACTATCTTCTTAACTATAGAAAGACCTCCTATTAGGCCCTCTACTTTCCTTCTAGTTAGTAATTTTAATCCTGACCTAATTTTCTCATTTCCATCCCATTTAGACAATACTCCACAGTCCTTTATTTTGCTCATTGTTGGACCTGGATCACTTGCTCCTTGCTGTTCTTAGAACCCTTCTTGTGAACTGTGCAATTCCAGTTGCTCCAGTGGCAGAGTTAACTATTGCCCGAGGACTGGAACCATGATTAAGACAAGATCCCAGCTTCACCAGTGTCCTCCTTAGCTATCTCTCCAGCCAAACTCCCTCAACAGCTGTTTCAAATCTTCACCACTCTACTCAAGGTTCCCCAGCTCTCACAGTTGTCTCCTGTCTCTTACATTATCAGGAATTGCAGCTATCAAGAGAGAAAGCCCTAACTAACCACCCTTGCCACCTACTGACTTCTCAGATGTACCCAATCCTTTCTCCTGACTCTGGAGGGCGAAGTCCCTTAGCTGCATTTAACCCCACCACCAGGCTCCATTAACTCCAGCCTCCTCAAGGTCCTTAATCTCTGTTTCTTAATCTGTAAATTGTAAACAGTAATAATATTATTGGGGGAAGTCATTTTCTTTAAAGAAGCAGAGTTTTTCAGCAGCAATCCCACACAGGTAGAATCCTTATCAGGTTAAGAGGTACATGGCATAATTGAAGACGCCTCCTGGGCAGATGGCCAAACCAGCAATGATGAAAAAGCTATTAACAAATTTTCCATGGAGAAGACTGTGTTTTTACTTAAGTAATTATCACTTTACTGGATGTCTACACTGAGCTTTGTTATTATCAAAGTAGGAAAAAACTCAAATACCTGAGTTATTGTATTGTTTTTTCCTCAACTTCATGTTCTGACTATTTATAATATTATTTCTATCCTTCTAATTCTACCCCCTTCCCTAGACACTAAGAAAATGGAAGAATTTAAGAAAAATGGATACACTTTTTTCTAGATTTAATGTCTTTAAATTTTTTCTTCCTCAGCCACCTCTGCATCTGAAAAAAAATCATCCTAAATTGTTTTATATATAGTTGATAATTTCATGGCGTTCCAGGTACTTGCTGGCCTTAGACGTACGACTGGCCAAATCTTTCCTCAATCTGCTGAGGCAATGATGGTTTGATCCAATTTATCACTGAGGAGGAGAAACTAAAACAATTTGGCTAAAATGGAGGTTTTTATCTGGGGAGACATTTCAGTAGAATGAATCCAGTGATTGAATCTTTTGCTACCCTGGGCATACAGTCCACCTTGGAAAGTAACCATAATAATTCCACCAGTCCCATTCTCAGTGTCTGTAACTAAGAACTGTAGAAGCTGACAGGGTGAACCAGAGGGACTCTGCAGAGTCAAGAGTTGGCCTGTGAGGTCTTTCCTTTCTTGAAAAAAAAATGCTTCCTCTAGAAATATTTTCATACCTTTCTGACTTTAATTTGGATACAGATCATTATGTGAGTATCTTAAAATTGCTATGCCTCTGCACATTCAAGTGATTTATAAATATATTTACCAATAAGTGGTGTCATTCTACTTGTAGTAACTTTGAATGTAATACAGCACAGAAAACAGAGGTACCAAGCTAAAATACACACACTCTATATTGAGAATGGATAAAAACAAAAGACTCCTAACCCCCAAATCTCCATTTCCTCCACTGTGCTTTCAGTCACAAAAAATCCAACAACAGGAGTACAATTTATTATCACAAAAATAAACATATGCTGGACATAGTATTTTTCTTCTGAAAGATGGCAACTTACACCAGTAAAAGTTTTTTAGATTGCAAATCTTCTGAGGGAAGAGCTATGTCTTACACATCCTTGTGTCTCTTACTGCTCTGCACAATGCCTGATTTGTAGGTACTCCATAAATGCTTTGAAAATTCATATATAAATGATTTAGTATAATTTTATCAATTTATATCATGGATTTTGATATTGCTTTCAATACCAAAGTCTCCGAAGTTCTTCTGATTATGTGATACAAATAGTTTGCATTCATACATTACTTTTTATTTTCAGGATATTTTCACAAGCATTGGATAACTTGATTTACAGAGTAACTCTTGAGATAGGTTACTATTCCCACTTGCTAGCTGAGGCAACGGATTCTAACAGTTGAATGATTTGCATAATGTTGATTTAGTTAGGAGCAAAGCTGGGACAAGAATCTCTGCCTCCAAGTTCCCAGTCTGGTTCTCTTTGCATTTCAACATACAGCTATTTTTCATTCCACACAATATAATCTAGAAGTGTAATCTTGGATAGTTAACCTTTCTAATCTTTGTCTTCTTCACTAACAGCTGAGTAGTAATACCTACCTTAACAAGTTGTGAAAATTATGTGACAAACTATAGGACATGCTTAGCAATTGGTCAGTGCAGAGTAAGTGTTCAGTGAATGATTGCTAAACTGTAATAGTTAATATTAGTAACTATTAGATGAGATGAGATGAGAAAGTCTCCAGGAAGATTTTTCATGCTATACATACGACTGATGACAAGTCAAGTTTTGATCTTTTTCCTCCTGTGATTCCTTTTCTTCTAGTTGACTTGTTTCTTACTCAGCCCTCCTTAGTCACTCATATACCATTTGTGGCACCTTCCACCCTATGCATCATTCTCTTTGTGCTTATCTACACCTATATATCCAGGCCTGGATGTAAACCCTCAGTGGCCTGGTGGATGCAGCTGCTTCTCTCCCAGCTTTCTTCATTCCCTACTGACAGAGGCACCTGTTTCCATGTAGAAAACCAATTTGGAAGGTCATGTCAGTCCCATTACCGTGGCTGTGTTTGGCAAGTGCACATTCTCATATCTGAGAGTACTTCTACGTGTATTATATCTGAGAACACTTCTACTTGCCACAGAGCTGTGCATGATTTCAATTTGATTCTGTCCTTATGTTTGAATATGTGTCCAGCTATCCCCTTTTGTGTATATAGGAAGTTAATGTCTATATGTATTAAACTCTGTGAAAGAAGTCCATTAGCCCATGTGTTTGTATTAATAAGTATGCACATTCTCTTCTTTTGTGATATTTAGAGATACTTTGTAGTCTCCATAATATACTTTGTATTCTTTGTTCCACTCTCCTGCTGAGCTCTTATGAAAACAGTACATATCAATTTAAAACATGATCACTTTATCTTTTTAAAACACGATCCTACCTTGAAAAGTTTGTTAGTTCTTGTCCCCATTTTTTTTGGTGTTTGCAAGAACCTCTTTTTATCTTCCTCTAAAATGTTCCCAGAAGATAATACCTAAGTTAAGGAATTACCAATCCAGGAACAGATTTTTGGTCAATGAAATATTAGCTTGGTGTCTATTACCAGCCTAATAGGAACAATATGCTTCATAGATGCATAATTTAACATAATTGGAGAATTATGCAGTCACTATAGCACATAAATTATAGATTTGTTTATATATATTATATATAATATATATTAACAAAAGTACTATTCCAGTAACAAAAAACTATGTTGCTACGGTGCTTTTTATTTTCAATTTTGCAGAGAAAACAGAATCTGTAAGCTAAATTGTTCCCCCTAATAACTAAAGAAACAAATCAGAAAGAAAACATTGTATCAGGAATAGTTGAAGGCATGGATAGAACAGAAGGAGCACAAGAGGAGAGATAACATGTCTAAGAGGTGATAGAATTGTTCTGCACAGCACTGGAGACAACCTCAGTAATGGTTAAATGTCACCAGGAGACAGATGACAGCTAAAAATAAGAAAGATCCCTGATGTTGGGTGTGCTCCTGTAATGGGATGGGCTGCGCTGCAAAATGGAGCCTCTGTCCATGGGAAGTGTCCACAGGAAGGCTAAACGGCTGTCTGTTACAGGAGCTGGAGACAGAGCTCCTGTGTGAGCCAGACTTGGTGACCTCCAAGTTCCCTTCCAACCCTCAGAGGCCATGATTAAAATGGAAATTTGAATACACTGTATCTCCTAGTATGGAATGAGGACTCTGACAGTGAGAGGTTAGACAATGACGTGAAGGACAAAGAGAGAAAAGAAGAAGAAAAGAAAACAAAAGAAAAAAACCTCCAGTGCACTGTCTGTGGCTGCCCCAGTGAGAGTCCCTGCAAACCAGCAAAGTATGAGAAAAATAAAAAAAGATAAAGAGATTTGGGAAAAACTAAATTATTTCTCTGCATTCCACTTCTTTACAGAGGATGAGGAGCAAACGTCCTGCCCTGGGGTTACTCTTCCCCGACAGTGAAGGTGAGCCTCTGTCAAGGAGTGATGTGTTAAATGAAAGGGGTAAGGGACAAGGGAACTAAAAATGCCAGACATCACAGAGACAGGAGGCGAATTCTGAGAGAATAAGAGAGCAGTACTTTGGGCTTCCCAGGAAAAATGTGTTTTATCTTTCAAAATAGGCACCTTGAAAGCTGCGTCCTGCAGGGGGGCCCTGTCTGTTACTGGGTGTTAGTAATAGGACTGATGCTGCCTTTCCAGGACAGTGGTCAGGAGCGCTTCCTAAGGGATGGAGAAGGATGAGCTTCTGGAAACTGCACAAAAGCCTGCTTCTCCCATTGCCAAAGCAGAAGTGAAGAAAATGCTTGCTATGGTTTGCTTGGATGGAGGCCTTCTTGCGAAAGAAGCCAGCTGCCTCAGAAGTTCGGGACCTTTGGTGAGATAACAGTGGATCCCAATGAGCAAAATACAGCAGACCTTCAATATTGCATTTTTTTCTGTCTTTATCCTACTAGGTTAATGTGTGAAGAACTACACTAGGTGTTCAAATGACTGCTACTAAGAATAACTGGACTCCTTGTACCCCACCTCCTCTAGAGGCTCCACTCAGCCTAAATATTTTCAGTTCATCATTTCAATAAAACCTCACAAGCATCAAGAAGTAAGATAAAATGGTCTCTGTTAGGCCTAGGAAATGGAGGCTCAGAGAGGTATATTTATTAGCCCAAAGTCACACAGCTAGAAATGGACAGAACCAAGGTGGTAAGCCTGGACTATTTTACTCCAGAACCCGCCCTTTTCTCTCTAAGCCAAGGATGTATTTTGGCAACTATGCAGAAGCATTCACCACTACTAGGATACTTCTTCGTCCTTACACTGGGCTCATAGTTAACAACAACCAATAAAAAATAAAATGAAAAAAAGGTATAAAAATCTCAGTGACTATAACATGGCATTTCACCCGACTTTGCCTGGAGTTGCACTATATATTTTTAGCAAATCAGTCAAAGAAAACTAGAGGAAGACACTAGTGATAGGTTGTAAAAAGACAAACATTTTAAGCCATGAAAAAACCATAGAGGAAACTTAAATACACATTACTAAGTGAAAGAAGCTAATCTGAAAAGACTGTACACTATATGATTCCAACCATATGACATTCTAGAAAAGGCAACACAATGGAGACAGTAAAAAGATCAGTGCTTTCCAGGGGTAGGGGTGGAGGAATGGGTAGACGGACAGAGCACAGATGATATTTTGAGCAGTGAAAATACTCTGCAAGATACAATAATGATAGATACATGTCATTATTTGTTTGTCCAAATCTATAAAATGTACAAGAGTGAAACTTAATATCCTAATATAAACTATGGACTTTCAGTGATTATGATGTGTCAGTGTAAGTTCATTAGTTATAACCAGTGCAACACTCCTGAGAGGAATGGTAATGACAGGGGAAACTGCATGTGAAGGGTCAGGGAACATATGGGAAATCTCTGTATCTTCCTCTCAATTTGCTGTGAACCTAAAACTCCTACAAAACATAAAGTTTTTTAAATTGGCCACGGGGGACAGTGAAAACAAACTTCTCTAGAGGAGGGCGTGGAAGAAATGTATGTGGAAAATCTACCATCCTGTCCAGGACAAGGTGGTTTGCTTTGCTTGAGTTATTATCACTGTTTTGAATGTCTTATTCACAATAATAGCATAGTTACCTGGCTATTCATCCCTCCCTGGTCTCTTAACTAGCTGTAGTTCTTGATAAATTATGTACCTGTTTAGAGCTTAATTTTCCTCATATGATGATGAAGGACAGGGCAACACTATGTCTAAGATAACTTTTGTTCCTACGAGTTAATGATTCTGGATATTGGTTGCAGGCAGGTCATGAAATCTTTTGAATGCCAAGTTAAGGTATCTGGACTTTATCCTGCCTACCATGGAAGAAGTACTGAAGGGTTTTAAGTTGGAGGCTGATATAATAGTGGTAGTATTTTTGGAAGATTAATCTCATAACAGGATGCAGGATGAATTGTACTAAGAAAAGCTTAGTGGTACGAAGTTCAGATAAGAGGTTAATGCAGTAAACCCAGGCCTGAGCAGATAAGGAGATGTCCTAGAGCCCTGTCCTTGAGTCTTTATGTAGGACTGTATTATTAGCCTGGCAGGGTAAAACCCCCGTTCCACTTGACAGTCCTTCAAATGTTAGGGGACAATATACTTCTACTCGGTCCCTTGTGGTCCAGGTTAAACTTCCTAAGTTGTGTCAGCTGATCCTCAAATAAGCATTACTTAATGGATATTTCAAAGTCAAGCAAACATCTACCACTTATTGGTTGCGTTACATAATCTTTCTAACTCACAGCTTTTGCATATGCATTACGAAAATAACAGTACCTAACTAACTCCCAGGGTTTTTGAAAAATAATTAAGTAAAAATGCTTTAGCTTATGGTTGAAAGTTTAATAAATGTTCAAAAAATACTACATCTTACTTGCCTCCTCTGGAAATATTCCCAGGTTATAAGTACCTTTCTTGGTTTGTGATTCAGAATTAACAGTGATAATCGTATCGGTTAACTGACTCTGTGACCGCCCATTTTGAGCACCTGGGCTATGCTATTAAATCTCGTAACTCTCTAAGCCATGTACTGTTGGTAATCCATCTTACAGTTGAGGGAACTTGTGCCTTAGCACAAGACAATTAAGTAACTTTCCCAAAGTTATACAACTGGAATGCAGTCACAAAGCCAGGGTTTAGCCAGGCAGTCTAGTTCCAGACTCTATGTCTTTAACCACTAAATAAGGCTCCCTCTTGAGGAGGGGTCTGCCAAAGAGAGTGGTACTGTTAACTGCTTCCTGATCACTCACTACCTCTGATCGTGTTCAGGCTTTATAGAATCTCAATAACACCACAGATACACTGATTTTTGTCATCAGATTGACTCTTTCATATAATCTGCTATATCTTCTTCCTATTTGGTTTGTTTTTCAAACTTGTGCATAAAATTGTAGTTACTCTCTTAAATACTATCCATCAGTTTTGGCTCATTATTTAAATCTACTGATGATACTTAGATATCTAAATCTTAAAATTATTCTGTTCAGCTATTATTATTCACAATGTTCAACTTTTTTCCTAGGCTTTATCTGAGCCATTAATAAATGCATTACAAAGCATAAGAGTCAGGTGCGGAACAAAACACAACTGGGGACGGGTTTGGAAACAAACACTGATATGCAGAAAACATTCACTGGACATAATTTTGTAACTGGCTGTGAAGTCACGTAAATAAATCCTCTTGAATTTCACAATACTTAATTTTCATTACAAGTACAGAGTCTCCTATAGGAATTCATCAAATGCTAACTTAAATTATACTAAAATGTGAGTTTTATTCCTTCCATGGTTCCAGTTGTGTGACCTTTCCTTAATTCATTTAATTTAAATGTATCTCTGTAACCTCACTTGAAAAATGTAGGTGGTAAGTCCTGCTATACTTATTTTGCTCATTGTTTTTTTTGTTAGAGTCAAATGAAAGAACATCTAACATTACTTACTTGATATTTCAAACCCATAATAAGATTTTAATAGTAGTAACATTTACATAGAATGCTAACATACAAAAAGTCCTTTTGTGTACTCTTTTCTCATTTGATCTTCACAACAACCTATTAGTTGGGTAGAGGAAATACTATTATCCTTACTTTGCAGATACAGACATATTGAAGCTTAAGAAGTTAATTTCCCAAACCCACCTAACTCGAAAGGGGCATGACTAGAACTTGAGCTCAGGTCTGTTTAACTCAAGTACACTTTACTGTCTTAAAAGCCAGTAAAGCCCTGAATGAAATTCCAAGTTCAGTAAGCTCCACACCTGTATAATAAGCCCATAAAAGAAGAGATAAGCTAGTCACTCTTTCTGAAAGAGAACAGAACCACTTCTCCTGGAGTCACGGGACTGACTTGTCTTGTCTGGTAAGACGGCCTGTGTGGCAGTTTCCTTGCTGCTGCCTCCTCATGGGGACAAGCAGGTTGATGTTTGATGTCTGTGACCGCTAAGTGAGGCCAAAATAAGGAGATAACTTGATGATGAAGTTGTGAGAGGGCACAAGCAAAGAAGTTTTCCTAAACCAAAACCATTGTCTCTAGTGATCCTGGACTTAACAGCTGGAATTATTTAAACACTAAATCTCTCCACTGGTGCTCTTCTTTTTTTATTTTTCACTTTTTATTTTTTGGGGGGAGGTAGTTAAGTTTACTTATTTATTTATTATTTTTAGAGGAAGTACTGGGGATTGAACCCAGGACCTTGTGTATGCTAAACATGCACTCTACTACTTGAGCTACACACCCTCCCCCTCCAGCGTTCTTCTTTTACAAGCTTCTGTCGCCATTAGCCAAAGGCCCGAGAACACATCTACCCCGAGGGACAAGTGACCTTCCAAGCAGCAGACTCCTCCAAAGGGGTGTGCAGAGACAGTGCTCAGATCCTGACAAGAAGCAGAAGCAGGAGCCGGGCCACCTAACTCCATTCCACTCAGATGGCCATTTCCCACCTGCAGAAGTGCCTTCCATGTTCTCATAAAGAGTGAGACCCAGCGATCCAGCTACATTCATAGCCTCGCCCATGACAGTGTCGATGCTTTTGCACTCACCATTATGAAGCCATCAGGCTCAATTCCTCTTTATTTCTGGGACAAACTCTCAATAAGGGAACAACCACAGGAGATCCCATTGCACTTCATACAAGAAATGTCATCAACCATGTGTTTGGTGATGAAAGAAAACAGGATCTACTCTCCTTGCTAAGTGATATGCAATGTTCATGTTTGATGTCAAGTGTGATTTCAAGACCTGATTCTCTGCCTTTTCAACCCCATATTGTATACTTATGTCAATCAAAAGAAAATTCTTCATGTGTCTCCATTTGGATAAGTGCCTATGGCTCATTTTCTCATCAACCTACTTGAAAACCTGATTTTACTGAACCAGATGTTGTGTTTAACACCAATGGATGTGGCAAGGTTTTTGACAATGGCACAAATGTCAATTCAAAATGCTTAGACTCTACTCTGGGAGGTAGAATTCAGTGCAATGACAATCATTGCCTTGTCTCTTATTTTTAGCTTATTAAATAAAAAGGGCTGCCAGGTTGCAAATGTACTATAATGTAGTGAATTCACACGTAAGATGGATCATAGAAAAATCATTAACATTCAAAAAAAATCATTGAGAAAGGAAAGAGTTTCACTAAATTCTGAAATTAACTCTTCATTCATTTTGGCTTCTTGCTCATATACAGAATTAAAGTGAGAAAAAAAAATTTTTAAAAAGCCAAAATTCTCTGTAATTCTAAAGTTATTCTAACTGTCCTGAGTCAGTGGGGACAAAAACTTCATTTATGTAGCCATTGGGAACTATAATCACTCTCTTTATATATATATATATATATATATATATATATATATATATATATATATATATATATATATATATATATATCACTGAATAAATCAGAAAAAAATGATTAAAACCCACCAATTTTCATTCTAGTCAAAACCTCTGTCTTTGGGCCTAGAGACAATAAGAAAAGCTGAAGTACGTTAGTGTTCAGAATGTAACGAAGTGTACTAGTTTAAATCACTGGGCCTGTAAGAAACTCCATTCATGTTGACTGGTTTCATAGACATGGTTTGCTCTTGGGACTTGAAGGCATGTATGACCTTGATCTGTTTGAAATAGAGCAGATTGTAGGACAGCAGTAACACAAAGTCTCCCGCTGTATCCAGATACCTCGATTTGGAGCCTTTTCAACTTATAAAGAAAGCAAGTCGAGACATAAAGAGGTAATATGGAAGAAAACGCCAGATGTATTATTAGAACCTGTATAAGAGTGTTGTAGATATCTGAAAATTATAATTGACTGATTACAAGGTAGCACAAGGTAATTATAGAAAAATTAGAAAATGCAAAGAAGCAAAACAAAATGCTAACTGTACTTAAGGCCCGTATTACTTTAGTTCTTAATTTTTATGTATGTACAAAACACAGGCACACACACACATACACAAACACACACACACGTCAAGATATTAAAGCATTAGTTATGACTGATTTATATCTGTGATGACTGATTTATAGTTTGAATTATGTTGTTCATTTTAAGGCAATTTTTACATTAAAATTTAACAAAACTATTAGGAGGTGCATATTAATCACCTATTACAACCAGCAACAATACAATGTATTGTGACATTCGCAGTTTCCACCTTTTTTTCTGGTTATGGGAAATTTAGAGACTAGATGGCATTTAAAATATTCCCCTTTCTCCAGTCATCTCCATTTAAGAACATACACATCTTAATCTCAAGTATGCCATGGGTAAAGACACCATTCAGCAATAGCAATCACTTGCTCGATATTTAGGAGAATACACCACATTGGAAAGGATATTATTTTATATGTGTTGATATAATAAAGAGTTATTTATATCATGGGTTGATGATGGAAAATCCTCACCCTATCCAAACACAGATTTGATTCTTGAAACCAATTTTTTTTTTGTCAAGAGTTTTATAGAAATAAGACAGCCAGTATGAAGGTGCAATATACACTTAAACACCACCCTCCTAGTGGAAGAAAAGGAGTGGTAAGGCAGCAACAATCGTAGGGTAAATATTTTTAATGTAAATATCACTTACATTTAGTGTTAATGGTGGAAGCTCTGGCTTTGAGTTAGATCCATTTTGCTTTCTTTGGAAAGACAGTTTCCAAAGGACTAATGCTTAGGTGAAGAGGAAATGAGCTATTTCCTGTACTAATCTAGCTAAATCCACCAGATTCTCTGAGGATATGAACACTTACATGGATACATGAGCCAATCTCAAAGTGACAGTGCTTCTTTTTGATAAAAATAACAATAGATGTCATGAGCTTGAAGATGCATCCTTGCCTTCAATTTAACTTTACCTAATAAAAGTAAAAGAGAATTGAAGAGTGGGGTCACCTATATGGGGATTATATTGGATTTTCTATGTTAAAAAAATGTATTATTTGTATATAATGACAATTTTAACTACTCCTTCTAAATCATATTTTTCTAATTTCTGTTTCCTTGTTCAATATGCTGGTCATGACCTCAATACATTGTTGGAGCGATCATAATGATGGCATCTAGTTTCATTTCTGATATTCTAAAACACATCTAGTGTTAAGTATGTCATTTCTGAAATAGAATGTCACCAGATAGCTGGCTCACTGAGTTTTATCTCTTTTACTAGACTTCAAGCTCTTCAAAAACAACTGCTATTTCTGTGTTCTTAGTTCTACCTTGCATAGCATCAGGGGAAGAAATTTACAGAATCAAGCATGACCGCTAAGCCAGTGATGTCCAGTAGTAATGATGATGTCTCCAATCTAGATCATGGGTAACCAGTATCAGTGGTGCCTCTAGTGTTGACAGAACGATGGCTGTTCAATTCTTCCTATTAATGGATTCAGTAAAGTAATACAAGGCCAAAACAGTTGACTTCAACTTTACATCAACACAATTTTTTCAAAACTTCAAATCTGTTCATTTGTATTTCTTTAAGAAATAAATGTAGGAATAACACCGGATAAAGAATTATAATAAAAGGATTCTTGTTCAGCAATGATTAACTAATAAACATCTTTTCTCACTTTAGGTATTGTAGTAAGTGTGAGGGACGTGATGAATCATAAACCAAGTCTTACTCATATGGAATTTACTATTCACTTAGGATATGTTCCTCAGACTTGACTGCATACTAAAATCACCTAGAGAACTTTTAAAATATTTTGATGCCCAGTCTGTACTTCATACCAATGAAACCATAAGCTCTGAGGGTGAGACCTAGGGAGTATTTTTTTTTTTTTTGAAGCTCCTCAATGACTTCAATGTGCAGGCAAGGATGAGAACCACTGAGCTGGAGAGTCTGGCATACGACACTTTCCAAGCCTAGGCTATACAACTTACATGCTAGCAGGATGATACAGATAAGAAATGAAGGCTTGGATCTTGAGAAAATAGGATGGATGGTGTGTCATATCTAAGAAACCAACTCTAATCCAAGGTCACAAAAATGTAGTCCTATTGATCTATTTGTTTATCTTTGAAGCAAGACGTTTATAAGTTGTTAAGAAAAGTAATGCAGTCTTCAAAGGATCAGGTCAAGGAGGCAAGTCTGGACAGTGTAAGTCAGGTCTACAAAGTCAAAGGGGGAAAACAGGAGTGTCCAGGAGTTTACACTATAGAGGAAACAGGAAGTCATTTTCAAAAAGATCTTTGGTTTTCATGTCTTAGTACAATATGGTTCTCTGAATGATCTACAATCAACTGTCACTGATCGTAATTATCTGTCCCTTTAGAATGTACCTCATTCAGCCTCCTCTCTGATGGTACCCAAAGGCATCTTTACAGCTCCAGGAGATTCATACCATTTCTATTTGCTGCCTTAAGCTGCTCCTGCAGCTTTGATGCTTGGAGCTTGCCACTTTAGGAATCAAAATCTTTATCACTTAACTGCTATACTTAGTGCATTATCTCTCCCTGGGTTTCAGCTGTTTCTGCTGTGTATTTGCTGGAACAAAATTCCTTTCTGTCTTTGTGCCCAAAGTAGTTCAACTGAATTGAAAGCTAAAGTATTGTCACTTTCCAACATACTTAAATTCTCTTATCAGAAAAGACATTTTTAATTTTCTATTTGTTATTTATATCAACTTCCAAAAAGGTTCTGAAGATATTTATAAACATTAACCATGCAGATATCTAAGCCACTGAAACCAAGAACAAATTAAAATAACTTTAGTAATGTAAATAAAGAGGTAATTGCACCAGAAAATTTAAGATAAGATAATTCCTGTGACTGAACAGCCTACTAAATCCCAAGACTCCTGCAGATAAAACAAAGTGAGAATATGGGATAAAGACCTTTCTGAACACTATTTTCTATTGTGTAAACAATGATAATTTGAGTTGAAGAATTAATATATCAACCAAGAAAAACTCCTAGAAGGGTGTTTCTCAAATTTTAGTGTGTGAACAAATCAGCTGAGAATCTTATATAAATGTAGATTATGATTCAGAAGTTCTGGGGCCTAAGCACCTGCATTTCCAACTAGATCCCAGACAAAGTTGAATCACAATAAACTCTTTTTGGAAACTTTACTGCTGGCACTCCTATATGGAAATTCATCAAACAACAACTGCAAAACATGTTTTTCCTTTTTAAATACCAAAATAAAATGATAGCACTGCAGTTAAAGATGAAGTAAAGAAAGCAACTAGCAAATAATCTGGAATATTAATTACTGAATTAATAATGCCTCTTCTCACTCAAAATGCATTTCAGACTCTCAACATACATTCAATATACAGTTTTTAAGTATGTTTAGTACAAAAAAGAATAGGCAATGGGAATACCACATTAAAAAGTCACATCAGCTCAAACAGTAGATTGCAGCTCCACTTACCAGCCAGTGTAGTAGACAAGGAGGAAAGGTGCGGTGATTTGAAAACCTAACCAATCAGAAGTATCTTCTACATTGACAAAATAAAGTTCTCAATTAGCCATAATATGCAGTGTTGTCACTGAATGGTGGGCCACTACTTATTTGTTGAATAAATAAATCAATGCAAAGTATAAAACATATAGTTCAGAAAAATCTATAAACCAGTCTACAGTTATATTCTTTTAAATCTATGGTATATGAACAGAAATAACATTTAAGAAATTAAAATTTAGCTAGATTATCACTGTTGCAGGTGCCCATTCACTATCATCAACCTTTCTTTATTCCTTTGTTCTGTTACTTATATGTAGCAGACACTGAGCTTTCTTTGTAGAATAAAACTTGACAATCTCTGTCATTTAATGGAGTGTTCACTCCATTTATATTTAGTATAATGATTAACAGACTTGATATCAATTTTTCCATTTATTATTATTATTTATTCTCCTATGTGGTTTCTTCTTTATCCTTTCTTATTTTTGCTGACTTAATGGATATTTTACTCATTCTATTTATGTCTTTGTTAATATGGAGGTTCATTACCTCTCTCTAATTAGCAATCTTCTTTTTCCTTGATAAAAAGACACATATTTTCCACTATTTGAAACAGAATACCAAATATTCCATTCCTCCTCCAACTTGCTCTGTTCCTCAGTTCCACAATTAATTATTTAACCTTCTCTATGAGTACCTTTCTTCTCTCTATGATTCAGGGCTTCCTTGTTCAACTAACTCATAGGTTATCATCTCCTATCCACTTAGAAGCTCTGGTCTGAGAAAGGTAAGTCTCAGAGTTGTAAGAAGGAGACAGGAAATAGAAAAAACAGTAGTGGTCAAAATGAGACTCCCTCTTCTTGCCAGGGCCTGAATTTCCTGAAAGAACCTAGAATCTGATAGAGTTGAGAACCCTGGAACGTGGTGGTGAAGAGGTGGCTACTCTTTATCTATTTCTTCCAGCTTCCCTCGGGTTAGCAGTGAAAACAGGAGTGGGCTGAGGTAGAACACATAACCTCCTTCTCAGATAAATAGCTGTGACAAAAATTAAGAGGAATGATACACCTTTCTTCATGCTCTATTCAGAAAAACTACTGTGTCTCTGGAGGCAAAGAGAGAGTTCCAGTGCTTTTAATTTGGTCCAAAATTAAGAAGTTTGAAGTCTTCATACTGTTTTCTATAGTGGCTGCAACAATTAACATTCCCACCAAAAATAGTGCACAGGGCTTCCTTTCCTCTACAGGCTCACAGACATTTGTTACCTCTTGTCTTTTTGATAATAACCATTCTAACAAGTGTGAAGTGATATATTATTGTGGTTTTGATTTTCATCACAATAAATCTGAAAAAATTAACAAATTAATTAGTAAATTTGAAGCTGTTTCCACAGAACAAGTTGGTAGGGGGGAAAAAAGTAAAATTACCAAAGGTTCTATACTTCTATTGATTCTGGAAAAAAGATATGTGATATAATAAGAAATGCAGTTTCGGTTTTTGTTCTGGTTCCTAGCACAAGAACTTCTACAAACCTTGGAATTTTCTAAGTAATATAGGTGACGGGAACATCTATTGTTCTAATGAGGCAACTCCTGGTGAGTCCCTAGATAGCTTCAGGCAGGGGGTTGGTATCCAGGAAGACCAAATGTTGATGAGAAGCTTGGAACATTCAGCCCTACCCCACAACCTCCAGAGAGAGGAGAGGGACTGGAAATTGAGTTATTATTCCACCATGCCTATGTGATGAAACCACCATCGAACAACTCTAAATGACAAAGTATGAGCAGCTTCAGAAGCAGTGAATGCATCCACATGCTGAGAGGGTTGCATGTTTCGACTCTTTGGGAACAGAAGCTTCTGTGCTTAGGATCCTTCTGGACCTCATCTTATGTACCTCTTCATCAGGCTGTTCATTCCTATCCTTTATAACATGCTTTATCATAAGCCAGTAATAGTAGGTAGAGTCTCTCCCTGAGTTCTAATTATTATTGAACAAATTATTATTGAACCTGAGAAAGAGGTCATGGGAACCCTGATTTATAGCCAGCTGGTCAGAAGTACAGGAGGCCCAGGGCTTGTGACTGACGTCTTAAAGTGGAGGAAGTCTTGTGAGACTGAGCCCCTAACCTGTGAGGTCTGCACTAACTCTGGATAGTTAGTGTCAGAATTGAATTGACTTGTGGGACACCCATTTGGTATCCAGAGAGTTGGAGAATTGTTTGGCATTGGGGAAAATCCCACACACACTTGGAGTCCTAAGTGTTAGGAGTAAAAACGGCTCATAAAATAGAAAGAGGTGTCCTTCACCTCATCCTATATTCCATGTCCACAACAGAATCTAAGGGGAGGGGAAGTTCTTTTCCTTGTGGTCCTGGGTCAGACACAGCTGATAATCAACACCAGTGTTTACGGTGTTCTACTCTCTCAAGAAATACATCCACATACATCTGTACTCCATCCTCACAGCAGCTCTTTGAGATGGGTGCTATTTTTGTTTCCATTTGCATCTCAAATTACATAATCTTATTCTCAGAGGTTACATGACTTACCCCTGAAACGGAAGCCAGTAAGTGGTTTTAGCTGGCATTCAAACAAAATATCTGATTCAAAATCATGGGTTCTTTCCAATATATAACATTGTCACGAATGGTATAGCTGCAGCCACTTTGCTACACAGTCTTGAAATCATGAGTGAATTCTTCTCTGAAGAATATTTACTAAATAATATCATTTAGAAAGAAATAGCAGCTGGAATAGCTTGCACTGCTAACTCAATCAGTCCCATTATTTACAATGAATACAAGTAAAGTGGGTGAATATTGGAAACATTGTCTCTTCTGATGTTTTGAAGAATTATGAAGCACATGACCATGCTCTAGGATCAACACAGGATGGGATGCGCAAACTTCCCTCCTTAACATCCAGAAAATAATCACTACAATCTATTGAACATCTACCACTTTCCGGTCTCCAGGCTAGATACTTTACATATTTCACTTACTTTAAATTCCAACAAAGGTATTATTATCCCTCACCTACTCTTGGGAACCATAATGCTCAGAGAGAGTAAATGAATGATCCAAGGTCACACAGCCAGCCAACCAGGATTTGATCCCAGGTTTAACAACAATGATAGCAACTGGTAGCAACTTTTTTTTTCCTCCTTCTCCTTTCTTTGGCTAATGTTTTCTTGTTCTCACACATTTGCTTCTTCCTTTCTTGATTTGTTCTATGGTGCAAGGTTCTGTCAACCAACAGTATAGAACAAGAAATGGTTTTGTTTCTGGGAAAAGACCTGGGATACAAAATGTAAAGCCAGATTTCTACTTAGATGAATAGGAATCCTTTGTACCACAGACACTGTAGCATATCAGAGAAATACTGCAACATTTATAATTCTGTTTTCAGGGTCTATACCATGAACCAACTTTCTAGGATTAATCAATTTAAAGAAAGATCCTTGTGACATGATGAAATTCTCTGCACAGAATTTAAAAATTTCCACTCCTATACTTGTATTTAAATTTTCTACTAGTGATGAGAATGACAATGAGAGTGTACCTGACTCCTCTGAGAAACAGAACTCTATTGATCTTGTTTCCACACTGAATTCAAATAGCTTGTCACTTCAGTGAAAACATTATTTTGGAAATGCTGTCCAATGATGAGGCATTACAGGGTTGCTTATTCTGTAATTTGTATATTCTGGCATAAGTACTTCCTAAAGGCCTTAATGCTTCCTTGAGGAGTCTTTAAGGCTATTATTTCTTCAGTAATATTTATCTTCATTTTTTAAGCTGTATTATCTAAGGACCCATCAACAGATGGTGATGATGATCACTTCTGGTGCTAAAAGAAACCCTAGCACTTAAAACACTGTAACATTTCCCCCACATACACCCATTTTACAAAAGGAAACTGAGGCTCAGAAGTTCAATGACTTGTCCAGGATCATACAGTCACATAATTTGCTAGTAGCCCACCTACGACTGTAATCCAGGTGTTTTGGCTCCTGGTCCAGAGCACTTTCTGATGCACCACCCATTCCTCCGTCTGAATTATAAGTAAAATAATAATAATGAGAATAAAAATGACAGCTAATTTTGAGTGCTTGCTGTGTATATAGTCACTGTTTTAAGACCTTTACACAATGTAGCCTATTTAATCCTTACTACCAACACTGTAAAGTGGGTACTGCTTATTATTATCGTTTTACTGATGAAGTAGTTGATAAACTTGCTCAAGACTGTATTCCTTAAGAGCCAAAATTTGAACTCGTGCCTTCTGACGTCAGAAACTGCCCTCCTATGACACTATTAACATGTTCAAAGATGTGAACCAATTAGTGACTTTCAGGCAAATAGAAAATGTATGTTGTTGTCACTTGGAGGGTAGAGACGGCAGCAGCAAGGTGATCCACTGAATCTGCTAGTTTAGGCGGCATGGCTTGGTTTTCTAAGTTTATCCCTGGGTATAAATAGAATTTCATCAATTACGTCTCCATACATCTGACAGCTGCAGCAGGAACACCATCAGGAGGCATTGCAAATGCTATAACCGCCTTGTTCCTGATGCTCTCAGCAGAGCACAAACTAAAGTCTGCAGAGCAATGGAGGCAGATACAACAGACTCCTGGGACTCCATTCTTTTCCGCAAATAGCTAATCTCTTTTGTAACCTCCATTCCCACCACTTCCTTTGATATGTTTCATGCTACAACTTTCATAAGCAATTTGAACTCCACTGCCTCAGTTGAGACATGGAATAATGGGGCTCCTTGTTTAACTGAACTACCTTAATACCTAGTTAGAAAAACTCAAAAGTGCAAAGTCCAAGATCTAACAGTTACAAAGACAGAGTTACGTGATGGGATAGAAAGCATGAATTTTCACACTGGGGACAGATACTGCACAGCACTCCATGCCAGGTGCTGACCCAAAGTATATACGAGTTTACCTGTCCGTGAGCAGAAGTCTATTCTTGCCTGACACTTAGTAGGTGGTCAAAAGTATGCACTGAATAAATTAACGACTTGACTTGTAAGTAGGGGCTAGAAGAACTAGATCAAAGACTAGAATAGGAATTTTAAAATTGCAGACAGTTTCCTCCCAAGAGGCAAATAGAAGGTGTAACCACATCTGGCAAGCGTCAGTATGGAGGAAGTCCATAAAGGTTTTAAGTCACGATAAGGAAATACTCAATGTCAGGCATGCAATCAAGAGAGGAAAAGGAGATGCAATGAGCCAAAGACAAGGAGACCTTAAAGTGAAGCAAGAGCTGTCTTAGATAAAAAGCCCTGAATATTTTTGTGGCTACAGGAAGTAGGAATGATTAGCTTCCTGATGCCCAGTCAATGGAGGATTCCTGCCATACTTAGGACATGCTGGGGGGTCATAAAAGGCTATTTCTCAGAACACCCCTACTTCCTCTCAAGGATCTACAAACAGTGAACTTTTTTGAAGCTGTTTATGCTTTCTGATTGTTCCACTCTCAGGGGGAAAAAAAATAAAAGAGTCATCAATGAAGGTACTCACTGAGAAGTTAAATCTTTCACTTATCACTTAAATGTTCTGTGACTTTGAGAACATAACTTTACTGAGCCTTAAATTCCTCTAGGTAATTTGGGGCTAATAACACCTAAGTAGTTAGACATAATTTATAAATAGGACCTAGCTCAGCTAACGGAGATAAAGAAATACTTGAATTTTTTTTTTGACCAGAAACCCAATATCAGATGCAGCTATGTTAAGATCAACACATAGACCTCATTAATAAAAAATGGAGTTCAGATCATGAAAAATAGCCTTGTGGTGGGTAGTCTTCATTCCTCAGAACACTTCTGGACTGTTATGTTCCATTCAGCCTGTTACATTTTAAGAGGGACATTAACAAGTTGCTGTGTATTAGTGACTTGAAGGAAGAGATCATGTCTTATGCATTTTTATATTCCTTATAGTTTCACACACAATACCCTACATTTAATGAAAGCTTGATCAGTGCTAACTGAATGGATGAGTGAATGAATGATTATAAAACCACAACAGAGTAGGCAGGAGGGCAGAAGCTGGTTTTGGAGAATATGTGAAATATTAATACTTTTTCTCAAATACCCTGCATTGCTCCAGAAGGTGGAATCACACCAAATGGATGGAAGCTATGAAAAACAAAATTGGCTTTCCATAAAAATGAAGCCTCCTAAGAATTAGAGCTGTCTGGAGCTCAATGTGAGCAGAGATGAAACTGCATTGGAGGTGTCAAACATGGTGTGAATGACAAGAGGTCAGAGTTGGCTGCGGGGATTTCCACATCGTGTGGGGAGTCCACTAATATAACTGTTTGGGTGAATACCACTCATAAATCTATGCGATTATATTGCAATACCTGTGTATGATGACTTACAGTAACTAGACTTAAAGAGATGTTCATTTCATAATGTATAAAAATATTGATCACTGTTATACACCTAAAACTAATATCTTATTGTAAGTCAATTATACTTCAATAAAAAAGTCCTAAACAGTTAAAAAAAATCGATGATGTTATGATAACTAATCCTGATGTGTACAAGTAATTGTAAACTTGGAATCTCTTGCTGGAGTATCAGTGGGGCAGAATTTGAAAAGATCTTAGAAATAATGTGTATACACCACACACCCACACACTTTCCCCTTAGGAACCTTGTATTCAGGTTAACAGATGGGAAATTATTTGTAACCTACCTATTTGCAGGATATGAGGCTACAAAAAGTTGCAATTCTTTTTATTGTGTTTCCTAAATTAATTAAAATGAAAGCCTTTTTTAGTAAAAATACTAAAGAGTAATTTGCAACAGTTAGGAAACTGTCATTAGGATACATGGTATAAGCACATGATCACTGATATACTGGCATTTAGGTCCTACTGTGTAGCTTTGTGGGTCCCTTAATACAATTCAAGTCTCTTTGTGTTGACTCTATATTCATGACCAGTTCTTTCCAAGAAGTCACTCATCACTCACTGCAGAACTTTGGCTGAATGTAATTAAAAAACAGATTAGATTGAAACAACTCATCAATTGCTTGACTGACAAGGTATTTTCACACCTGACTCAACCAATCAGTGTAGACATAGCAAGGAACACGTGCTTGGGATAGAGTGAAGAGCTTACAGTCCATGCTACAACCATTGTGATCACAATAACTCAGATTCTGGCTTGGAAATGTCACATCTTTACTGACCATGATCAAAAAAATGGTAACTTGCTCGACTGTTTTTAAAAATCATTTATGACCTCTGTTTGTGTAAGAAGCATTAGTTATTTTCTCTATGGTTGCCAGATATGTGGGTAGATCACTTAAAGAAAACATCTTACATAAAATCTGGCATCAGATTTGCAATAATGACCTAAAAGTCCTCTGCTCTACTAAATCTACAAAATGACATTGTGATTAAAATTTATTAAAGGATTAGTATTTTCCAGGCATTTAGTATATGATAGTTCATTTAATGATTCGATCATAACAATTCTCCTCTTAACACATATCTTATTACATTCTCCATTCATTAGATAAGTACGTTGAGGCTCAGAGGATTTGGCAAGTCTAGGAGAAAGCTGTTTTCTCTCATCCCTTTGAAAAGTGTATTTTTTTTCTAAAAAACAAACTGAAAAACAAACCCCACATGATCTTCTGTCAGGCTGTTTATCTCAGTATAAAATGCAAGGGAAAAGGAAACAACAACTCAACATACAGGGCCTTTGGTAATGAGACCAGAGTGCCCGTAAAACTCTAACTGCTCTCAGTTGCAGAAGAGGAAGTCAAGGATTGCATCTCAGAAGAATGACATCAAAATCAACAATTGAAAGATAAATTGCCATCATCCAAACCTGTCAGAGGGAGTAGCGGGGAGTAGGCAGGATACAAAGAGAAGCCAGAACATGATGGCCTTAGAGTTCAAAGAGGACAGGAATGTGAAGAAATGTATCTGGGGAGAGTGTGCAGATGCAGAGAGGATGGAAAGACATAAATTGGGGTAATAAGCCATGGCAGAAGATCCCACAGGATGCTGCATGTTACATAAAGGAGCTTTGGCTTTTTACTAAGAAGTACCGGAAGAGCATCTTTAAACCAGTAGACAGATTTGCATTGTCAAGTGGTCACACTAGTTAGTATGTGAAGAAGAGCAGGGCTGGAGAGGTGGCTGGTTTAAAAAAAAAAAAGTTTTCGCAATAACCTAGAGGAAATGTGAAATGGGGCTGGATTCAGGTGGTGGCCATGCCACATGCAGACAGACTTGAGAAAACTGTGTATATGAGGTAGAATTAATAGGATTTCTGATTGGTGAGATGTGCTACAGGAAAGAAAGCAGAGACAATGATGACACCAGAGTTGCTGCTTGAGCAAATGAGGTTTTGGAGAGTAAAGAACAGATCATGCTGATCCAGAAAAAAGACCTGTGAGCATCTCCGAGAGCCTGGTAAAGGCTGCACACCATGACTTTGTAGTGGCCCCAATCTTCATGGAAGGGACGTTTCTAAAACACAACATGGAGGGCAGAATATAGCGTCAGAGAAGGCAGACATATTTTACTAGGAAAGGGGATTTTCTGAATGAAAGTGACTAAAAGGCAGTGGGAAAAGTGATTTTAAGTAATGACAAGACTATTGGAGTAATAGGTTGTGGAATTTAAACTAGTTACAGGAAGAAATGAAGAGAGAAGGAATCAGACAATGTGGTTAAGTTAGAGGGGCAATGTTGTTAAAGGTCCTTACAATATGGAGGCTTGCAAAGGACTGGAATGAGGGCTATAAGGTTAAGAAGTTGTAGAAAGAGAGTGGAATGCTTGCATTTAGGATTTTAAGAGGTCATGAAGCTGTTCCAGATGAGGACAATCTTCTGGGTTTGGATAACTGAGATGGGCGAAGGCAAACCTTATTACAGACAATGAGGAGAAGGGAATGAGAGACTCTTTGCAGATGGATGGACACTAAAGCCACCGAGGATGACAGGAAGACCTGGAGTGGAGATAAAGGATGTAAGCCAGGTTCTGAAGGGTCACTGAAGGACACAGGATGACCTGGAAATTGGTAGGTAAGATGTCAGTTAAGATCAGGAGGTTTTCAGGGAAGGAGCTGTGGGGAAGGAAATGTGTTCATGACCAAAAAGAGACATGATGGAGGAGATGGTGGAAAGTTTTGGCAAAAGTGGGTGGATGAGACATTTGTGTCTGGGAAGAAGAAACACTGAGTGAGTGCCATGAGTTTGAGGGCTCAGTGAAAGCTGAGTCAGGAAAATGTATTCCAGCTTGGGCTTTGAGAAGCAATCATAGGGACCTAAGGTGTGGTAGATTTAAGGTGACTATAATTTCCCCAAAATGATTAATATGCAGATATAGTTTATACATGCTCAGGGTTTAGGGTGTGAAGGGAGTGTGTCCCAGTCTACAGGGGCAAATGGTAATAGAGCAGTAGCTTCTGAGGAGTGGAACCTACCCCGGAAATGTCCTAGGCTGAAGTCTTGAAATGCTATGTAGAGCCTCACAGATGTGGTCAATATGGATTTATGATGTGTAGCTGGTGAGCTCTGCCTATCACAATGATTATGAACGTTCTATATTCTCAAGTTTTGCAAATGGATGTAAAATCTCATTTAAGTCCAAAGTCTGAGTCACTTGCAAACATTGGTGGTCAACCATTTAATCACTTTGTTTGCTCTCCCAATTTATTTTACTAATAACTATAAAAGGAAGGAACTGAGGTGCAAAAGGTTTCAGTATCTCAGCTAACAGTATACAGTTATTTAGCTAAGAGTATACATTGACAGAAGCAAGAACTGACAAGGGCCTGATAAAATGGGAAAAGATGAAAAACATCCATAAAAATTAGTCACAAAGTACACAACTATCAGAATAGCTGGGGTCATTTAGTCAGGGGCAAAGTGCCCCTATATGTCTCTGAATCCCCTGGATTGCATTGCATTCACTGATTCTATAGGCATGTATGAAGTATTAGGAAACCCAGGTATTGAGGAACACTGTGCACTAAATATCTAGACAAATCAGCAACCCAAAGACTGATGACTGCTGTGACTGAAGTATATGTAGGACACAAAAGGACTGAAAGAGTCAAAGTAATAGTAGAAGAGGGCAGTGGATCAGGAAAAGCCTAGTTCAGGAGGTGAAACAAAACAGAATCATGAAAGTTGAGTGGGTGATCAATAGCTAGAAATGGAGAGACAGGGCTTTCTGGAAAAGTGGGTCATCAGCGGCACAGAGCTGTGCAACACTGTGGTCCATCGAGGGAACAGTACATTGTTTCATAGGGTTGCAGAATTAAGGGTGGGGAGAGCGAGAGAACAAACTGGAGAGGTAAGAAGAGACATGACTTTGAAGAATTTATTAGAATATGGACTTATCCCACAGGTAATGGAGATTATTGAAGAATTATAAGCAGGAGGATGACCTGAGTAAATTTGCAAGTTAGAAAAAGCACAGTAGCTTCATTCTGAATATGAATGTGAGATCTGAAATAATTATTAATATTAACTGATATTTCTAATAATGATCTTTAATTAAGGTGAACCATATTCATCAGAGCCTTAGAATATAGGGGAATGTATAACATTTAAATAACTGTTTCTACCCAACTGAAAGTTTTAATAAAAGCATCTTGATCCTACAATGATCCTATTTCAAAATTTTAAGTTTAAAGGAGCATACTACCATTGTTTGGAAATTCACTTACAGAAACATCTTTCTTCCCCAGTAATGCCGGACAAATGATTATTTTCATACAGTGCTTTGAACTGAGAACAGGCAAACTGAAATGTTATGACATGTCCTAGGGGTCTTCAAAAGGTTGTCCATTCAGCATAATATAGAGGAAATGGCCAACTGCTTTCTGCCGCATTGCACTTTAGAAATAGCTAGTTGCACAAAAGTTACAAATGTTCATTGCCTGGGAAAAGTATTTGGACCATTAGTAATAGCTATTTCTCCAGATATACCCAGATTTCCACTTTGTAAGAAGCCATTCAGCATGATTTTCTCATATTCATAACTCATTATGCAATGACATTGGGGGACCACAGTGTGCAGCGCTTCCCAAGAGGAACCACCACCACCAATGAAAACTATTTATCATCCATCATTAAAGACGCAGCAATGAAGTGGGCTGTGAGTGTTGCTAGGATACCTTCCCTATGGTATCTGCTTTAAGCTGTGAGTTTCCCACTGACCGGGAATGAAACACAGGGTCACGAAGTTCCCACAGAAAGATATATCACTGGACTCCTGGAAATTTCTCTGTAACACCAGCCTTGAGAATCAACCTTCTTGCTGACATCAAAACTCACTTCAGGGGAAGATATTCGTCACATGATTACAAACTCCACTTTATGAGCATGAAAGTTTAAAGATAGCAACAGTGAGATGGATAAACATGGGGGTATAAATTCTAAAAGGTAGTATATAAATCTCAGAATTTCAGTATAATCTTCAAATTTAAAAACCTAACATTTCACTACTTTTTATTATTTAAAAGAATGAAACAAAACACTAGTTGTTTAGTAGGCTAGTAATTTCTAGTAGGTTAAAATTTTATCAAAGATCTATGTGTTTAATAGAGGGCATACTGCATGAGCTGAAGTAGTGAATTTCAACTCTCCTGGGGTGTTAGTAATTATTATTTAATTCATTTGCTTGTAAAGCCCTCCAAAACACTTAAGGGCATAATGCTTTTAGGTGAACAGTGTCCAGCGTCAGTGGTTTATAATTCGGTTGGAAAGACAAAGCATTTTATTCCCCAAGCACATGTTGGATCTTTCTGTCTCCTGTTTCCTTCATTCATTCTTCCCATTCTTAAAAGCTTTCTCTTCTTTCTTAGCAGAAATCAGAAGAATTTAGAAATTCTTCTAAAAGAAAGACCTTATATGCTATACATCCACTTCTAGTGAATTTTCAAGTTAATTACCTCTGCTCCATAATGGCTTATCCATTAAGTAGATTATACCCATGTTTAAGACTCCAGGAAAAGAAACCAAAATGTCCTTATCCAATAGTACCCCAGCTGCTTTTTTTTTTTTTTTCAGGCTGGATCTCACCTACTCCCTAAGGCTAATAACCCTGATCTTATTGGCTGATTTAGTTATTATGAAGGGAGAAAGGTCCTAAGTGGGAAATGAGATGGAATTTTAAAAAATCCTTTATCACAGCTTTTCTGACACTGTTCCTGTATTTTCTAGGAAGATGGTGACACTGATTCACAATTGGGGTTTATCCTTAAGGCTGTATATTAGCTGTGGTGAAAGCTATCAGCAGTCCACCACCCATGCTTGTTTATTTCTCTCTATGAAAGATAGCGAACTGTGCAAAATAGCTGTGAGGATTTGGTAATGCATCGTGGAGCCACAGAGGACATAACCAACTAATCTCCCAGGACTCCTATATGATTCTGAGCCTGTGGACAGCCAGCAGTCAGCCTCTCCTTTCAGTGGGTCAAACAGTAGTATGTTCTCACATTCTTATGAGCCAAAAGAAGACAAAGAGACACATGAAGTTGGTTATTCACACATTGCTTCTCCACATCAGAATACAGGAAAGAATAAGGAAATTAAGAATATGGTGACTAATGCTGAACAAGAAAAAGATTTGAACATCCAAAGAAGGAAAACAGGATAAAATGGATATAAGAAAAGAGGAAGACAAGACGATAAGTAGACAAGCCTAAAAAAATACAAAAGAAAACAAAGAAAAATGAGGAAAGTTAAAAATAGTGAATGTGATTGAGTTGTATGTAGAAGCCTTTTAATTCTAAAGCTAATTTAGTTAAAAAAAAAGAACTTTTAAATTCATAATATACCTATTTCTGAAAAAGACTTGGTGAGGTTTTATGATAAACCAAAGACATACTGCAGAAACAGCAATACAAAAAAAAAAAGAGGCAGAAGTGATACATAATAAAGGAGACTTCTAAAATGGAAATCAAAACTTGGCTCTCAACTTGAGCTTTCTCAAGAAGAAACTACACACATGTCTGTACACATTTTTTTTTTTTTTCACTCACAGAGAGGAACAGAGAGCGGGAACAATACAGTGAATTGTCAATTTCCCTTAACCCTGAATTGCAATAGGAATCTAACTTGTGTGTCTTTATATGAAGATCCGTACATAACACAATAAATATCATAATATAGTACATAGCATTTTTGGTGGTGGTTTACAAAAACATAGGTACATTAAATGCTGCAATATTAAAAGTGAGGAAAAGTTTAAAAAATGAGCATCTAAGGAGAAAGAGGATAAAGGGAAAAATGTGAGGAAAAAACAATCTTTAACGTGAGATGTGCATACTGAGGAAGAACATAAAAATATGAAGGAAAATATTATGAGAACTCTAAATGTTGCAATACCCACTCAAAGGAAAGAGCAGAAAGAGAATAGGCATAAATTAAATCTTTAACTAAATTAAGTAATATGTATCTGCAGAATCTGCAGAAAGGGCACCTTTCAGGTAAGGTAAGACTCTAAATATCTGGGAAAAAATTTTTTTCTTCAATGAAGTCCAGGGCAGACCCACTGTAGAGTCAATTCTCCTCTACAGAGAACAGCAGAGTATCTAAAACGAGGATCAGAAAACAGGTGAAGAAACACAAGCAAAAGGCTAATAAAATGTGTTCTTGCTTCATCTATTCTTCCTAAGACAAAATTTCACTTCAAAGTGGTGCAGCTGTTTCTCAAATTGAGATTCTAAAGAAGGCAAATCAGATTTAATTTATGTGCTTACACTACTCCCAATAATAATAATTCTGATATGAAAACGAAGATGGCAATTACAGAGATGATGGAAGAGGAAAGTTAGAACAACATTCTTCCTAAAAAGAGGTACATAACGCAGACGAAACAGTGAAAATAATACAGCAATAGTTCTTGTAAATAGGACATACCTCACTGGTTAGATCATCCACTACCGTATTATTTTTTTTAGATTTTTACTCAATTAATTCAATAATGATATAAAAACACCTACAACAGCCAGGCTTGGAGGTGGACAGAACTTATAGAAAGATGAATATGAGACAGTCATTAGAATACATCTGATTCTTCCTGCCTTCTATTTCTAAGTAAGAAAATGTGATTCTCCAATACATATTTTAGACTATCTCTCAGGACCAAAAAGAGAGAGAGAGAGAGAGAGAAAGAGAATTTCTTCTTTCCAAAATGTCTCCTGATTTGGAAAACATAATTGTTTGTGCTTGCCATGTTTTCTGTTGTTTGGTATCATGCTGTACTGAATTCACTGAGGCTAGTCATTGGCAGCGTAGATGAGAATTCTGTCACAAAGAATAATAGTGGGTATATCTGTCAGCCTTCCTCCCTGAGCTCCTGAGAATTTTGCATTTCACTACCAACTCTTTCTCAGTCTATCAGTTGTGACCACCATTTGGAACTTGCTGACATATCTGAAGAAGAAATTCCAGTTAAACAGTTGTGAGATTCCTCAAACTCCTTATAAAGAAAAACATGTTCCAGTCCTTCAAAAGTCATTGGGTTTCTTAGAAATATACACACGTGACATAGGTGTGATCGATATGCCCGAATTACTGATCACTTCAGTTTAAAACCTATCAGTCAATACAGGGAAGGTAAATTAGTCACGTCAATGATTCATTATAGTCTCAGTGCTTGAAAATTAATCAGACTTTTCTCAGTGAATTATTCAGTAAATTAATCTATGGTGTGCATGCATAGCCTTAATTAATTAATCCTGTTGAACCTAAGATTGATAATGCATGAATGTACTTTGTGACTTTAAGCAAGTAATACAACTTTACTAAGGCATTTCTCCTTGTATTCTGCTTTTCCAAAGTATCAAAATGAGCCTGGCAATAACTATACATCTCTCTTCCCAACATAACTCTTTTCTCCCCAAGTGTATTTCTTATAGGCATGATGTGAGCATTGTAGTACAAGTCTGTAAGTTAATTAATGATTCCTAACTCTTAAAAGGTCTGTTAAGTCATGCTCTGGATTTAGTATGGACACTTTGGTGGTATATTAACCCCTCCCTCTAGTCCACTAAGGTATCAAATAAAAGCTTAATTCTTTCTGTTCTGAAAAGAAATCAGTGATTATCTAAAAAGAATTGAAATCACTCAAGGACTTAATTTGCCATTCACTCAGCAGTGTCTACTTCATTACAATAACAAACGTTTGGATGTAACTTATAGTTCCACCAAACCTGTCATTTGTGTTATCTCTTTTGTTCCCCTACAGTCGTTCTGTATGGGAGATAAGGTAGGTTTGCTTAATATTTCTATTTCACAAATGAGGAAACTGAGGCTCAAAAGCCCACTGCTTATGAAAGCCATCCAACACACCATCAAGGCAGCACTTGAATCAGCAAACACCATTTTCCTTCTCCTGTGTAATTCTGCTTCTTTTTCTATCTGTATTTTAAAGGAGCTTGTTCTGATTCCTTTCATGGGCTGCTCCAGGTGCAGGTCATGATGTTCCCACATGATCCTACTCTTACACATGGAAGAGGTGAAGTCATTCCCAGGTGGAGACCCAATATGAAAGCCTTCTAGCACCCTCCAAAGAGCCCTGCTCTGCCTTTCTGAAAAAGAAACAGTCTGACAGTGTTTATTCTTTTACTAACCACTATAATATGCAGTAACAAATGAAAGCAGTAATTGTTCTTCCTCCAAATATAACCTTTCCTTAGATGCTGTTTTATGAATCCTTTGCAATCAACTGAAAGTTAGATGAGTCTGAGGTTGCCACTTCAGCGACTGCATAATCAGTGGAGAAAAATTGCATGAACTAGGAATGAGACCAACAATTGGAACAATAATGAAATGAAATAAAAGGAAGCAGAGGTAAGCAATTTCATGTGTATTTTTGGAATCCTGATGCAAGATAAGAGACCGAGTTAGGCATGAGAGAGAAGAAGTTCAAGTCAGGTTTCATTTGTATTGCTTGTGTGATCTTTTGCCGTAATGCAGGACACTTTCCATTCAAAATATCAAAATGGCAGTTGAAGAATGATCATAAAATGAATGAGCAGGGCACCGTTCTTGGCACAATGTGCTACCAATACAGACAGAAATAGCTCTTGCATTCAGACATGAGTTTTGGGAAATAAACCTAAAGTGGGCAGTAGGCTGTAATGGATTCCAGATCTGCTATCTACAGGTTTTTTCATTTCTCTGGACTTCAGCTTCATTACCTTAAAAAAAAAAATAACGCCCACTTCAAAGCATTGTTTTGAAAATTAAATGTCACTAAAGTGATAAGAACTTAATACACACATAGACATGGTAGTTGCTTATTAGGCCTCCAGCAAAGTTACATTGTATTACAGGTCTCCAGTCTCGGAGAGCAGAGGCAGTTCAGCTCTATCTGCTGTGAGCGTAAACTGAGAAGGAGTATCTCCACAAAAACAGACAAATGTGCCCTGAAGACCTCCTCCAGAAACCGAGGTTGCCTCAGCAAGATTTCCAAAGATTATATATTTATTTTTTTCTTTGGAAAAGGATTCATTTAAACAACTCCTTCTTATAGAAATAGAAGACTGATATTCTGCCACATTGAACAATAAATGGGCTAATCCATAATTTATTTTTATTCTTTCAGTCAGAAAGGTGCCAGCCACAATGAAGGTGCTCAAAAACATTTATCATACAAATTTATAGTTAATCTTTTATATTATGAAAGTATTTGGATAGATATTGAATACTCATTAAGGTAGACATTTTGTGAGGATTTTAATGTATTAAATTAATTACAAATATATGTATTATAAGTTAATATATAAAAATCGACTTTCCATTTGCATTCTAGGTTTTCTCTTTTCTTTCTACTTAATAGTAATGAACTAAATAAAGCTATAATAACAACAGTACAATAACTTATTGAGGCTTATCATGTGCCAAGCATCGCAGCAAGCTCTTTGGCAGGTCCATCTCACTTATCCCGCATAACAAGCCTCTGAGATAGGTATCCTTACTACCCCATTTCACACAGGCAAAGATAAATTTATGTTACGTATGTTGGTATTAAATTTATTTAATGTCAATAAGCAGCTTTGCAGTAGTAATGGCAAATATTTATCTGTTTTAATTATCTTTTTAAAATTAATGTGGTATTCTCATGAGATAACTCAGACTCTAGTCTTATTTCTCATTAAAAATAACAATACTTTGATTGGTAGAGGTTTTACCACCTTATAAGCTATGGAAAGAATCAGAAGTTCTGGGTTCAAGTCTTATCTTGGCTATTTATTGATGAGAAAGAGATTTACATGTACTTAATAGTTGTTCCCCCAGTGTACAGTGACAGTACTGGTAAGTGTGATGAAGAGAGTGCACTGAAGGAAGAGAAGAGAGCATGGGGTCTGAGATCCTTCAGGAGCAGGGTTTATTATCTTTATATCTCTCAAAGCAATATTTTTCCCTGCTGTGGTATGCATGGGTCAGTGAAGGGACATTCCCTTGAGCATACTTGGAAATTAACAAGCAATAAAAATAACTCCACTTCTTTTTCTTTCACTCAGCTGAGTACACTACACTGCAAGTGATTAAATAGATCTATTATCATTTATTAAAGAAGGAAACCATTCACATATTTTTGTCCCTTAAATATTAGTGTCCATAAATTGCTTGTGAAACGTCAAAAATTTGATGGAAACACAACAGGGAATCTAAGCTAACTTGTGGTATGTTCTCAATAAATATTTGTTGAATTGAATATATTTAGAAGGTGGAAATAAGCCAAACAATAACTATTTTATTATTTGAAAGCATCCAATATTAAAGAAGTAAATACTTAAACTACACAAAAAAAAATCACAATGTTATTAAGGGAGGACAGGTCAGAAACATTTAATTATCTTTTTCTGATGTTAAAGTCTTTTGCTACATAAAATGCCTCTCATAGAAAGGTATAAAAATCAAAATCTATGTATTAAGTCACTTTTTTATTGCCCAAGACAAATTATAACAGAAATTATTCTAAAGAAAATGAGAAATCACCGTTGACCCATTATTCTTATTTTACTTTTTGAAAGCACTGTCTAGAGGGATAGATATTTAATATGTAAGAACAAAACGGAAGAATTTTATGGGTCGCCATTGGAAAATTCAGAAGTATCTACTGGAAAAGCAGATGACTCTGTCTACAGGATATCTAAAAAGCTGCCATAAGACTTATTCTAATCTATATTGATAAGAATCTCATCATCTGTGTAGATGAGAAAAGCAAAAAAAAAGTTCACCTGAATCATAATACTACATACTTTTTTATGTAGTAAATGTTACATTTTCACTTCTGTTATTGGTTTTGCTGCTATTATGTTTAAGAAACTATCAATCTAAGATACTACATTAGGTATATTACTAGGTATTACATATCCAAGTATGATGTTAGCTATGTGAAGTGACAAAACATTAATTTTTAATCCATGCCATTGCTAAAACCCAACATTCCATTTGCTGGATAAAAACAATTCACTTCTCAAATGAATAATTTAGCATCATTGTGCAATAAGGTTGCTGGTTCTGTTACTCTTAAACTAAGGCCATCCATTTGGATGGGATCGATCAGAAATAGCTAAAGTTTTCTCTGGAAGCGACAAAAATCATAAAATACCAGCTCTACTACTCAGGAATAGAATTTGTAACTAAATTATTAAGCAAAAACAAAACTTAATTAAAAACACACCATTTGTAATGACAACTGAGTGACTATAATTTGAATGATTTAATTTGGCATCCTCTCTTACACCACACCCCACACACAGACACACAGACACACACACACACATGCACATCACTTAACTTTAACCACACAAAAACCTAAGAATAATACAGTCAGGAGCTCAGAACTACTCATCACTAGCAAAACATCAGTAGCATAGAAAAATAGTAACAATAATAAAAGAGCCAGATCCAAGTTTTCAGTGATGGCAGCATGCTGTTGAAAGGTGAGAGGAGAGAGTGGTGGCAGGTATAGCGGCATAAGTATTCACACACCTCCAATCATGTTCCTTTTTATGTCCTCCTTTAGTAAACACGAAAGGCTTTATTCTGGAAATCTCAGTGATGAAAAGAGATCTGCAGTCTTCACTTCTCACAAAGGTGACAGGTGTAGCAGCAAAGCCAAAAGAGCATTTGGTGCTTTCATATAAGGACCTTAAAGTTCTGAAAGATGATTCAAATCCTGTCTGATTTTGATATAATTACTTGGCTTTAATTCAAACTCTCAGAAAATAAGGAAGAATTAAGGCCATGTGTACCTAGAATGCTACTGCAAGAGTCAGTATGTATGTGTTTAATGTGCTAATCAAAATCACAGCTAATTAATGTTTACTGAGTAGTTGTTAAGCTATGACACTATATGCAGAACTGGGCAATACTTTAAATATGAAGAACAAAATGATTAGAGAGGGAGCTCTTTGTCTGCTTGAATCACCTAAATATTCTGAATGCAATGTTGTCTTTGCTCTTTCCTACATACCTGCTACCCTAGCCCTGGGCCCAACCCAACCCCTCAACTAGGCACACACTGCTCCTCACCTAACTCGTCTTGGAGTTATGGTTGTATGCCTGTGTATACAATTTTATCTTGAAGGGAAAACTTACTCATCTGATAGCACTTCTTTCACCTGTTGTTGGTTACACTCTGCAAATGACCTAGTACAAGATGATTTCAGTATCTTAAAAGTCATCCTCTCCCCAACAAAAATGGTTGTGTATTCCTGCATATTTGTATAGATTTGTGTCAATTATCTGGGAAATAGCTATTAATGTGCATGTGAATTAACAAAATAAGCGCATCTGAAGGTTTACACTTGGTAGATTTGTGTATGAGACTCTCGGTAGACAGGCCTGAAGAGCATGAGTTTCAAGAATGTGTTTCTTCTGCATGTGTATGTATATGTGTACATTCGTGTGTATGCATAGATATACATGGAGAAGATCTCTTGAGATGCAGTTTGGCATACTTATCAACCTGAACTCTGTAGCTAAATTTTTTGCATTCAAATCCCAGGGACATTTATAAACCATGTGGCGTTGAGTAAGTTATTTGACCTCTCTTTGCTTTGGTTTTCTCATCTACAAAGTGGGAATAAAACTTTACCTACCTCATAGAGTTGTATAAGGACCAAGTACAATAATCTTTTAAAAAGTCTTAGCGCTGGCACATGGTAATCAGTAAATATTATTGTCTATTGTTATTTCCTCCCCTCCCAGAAAGGACACATGCTCTGATAAACATACATTTTCTTGCCATGTATGTGTCAGAGAACAAGACAGTCTATGCCTTGTGTACATTTATTATTTTCTCCTTTTCTCCCTTTCATAAATGTTGACACCTTCCTCGACATTAAAGTAACAGTAGCAAGAATAGCTGGAAGCAATTATTGAGCCCAGAGTATTCCCTGAGTCAATGAGATGAAAGTTCAGGGAGGATCATGTCTGCTCCTCACTGATCAGCATATTAAACACATTAGCACACAGTTAGCACACACAAGAATAAAGTGGGAAATCTAGGCAAAGGCTTGTCGAGTCCTTGGGAAAACAAACAAGAAAACTCGTAATTCAAACTAATTTTAAAACGTCCCTGTTGTTCAATATCAGTATAATCGGTTCTCGTGTTTCAGATTCTGCGTATATTAAGGCAATCTCACCACCTATTAGAGGTGCACACTTATCTTTTATCCTCCAAGTTTACTCTCACATGTACTTCACCTCTTCCTTTCACTGACATATGCAGATTTGCAGATAGTGAAAATAGATTTTTTGCTTATGTTTTTACGAGATATTCATCAACAAAACAACTTAGATTTGCAGGTAAACATATTGATCCTGACAGAAATTCAACTTTGATGAGCTTGTTCATTTTTGAAAAAAAAAACAACTGATCATTCAAAATTTAGTCAGTACACATAAGCATGCCACTGTGGTCAAAGAAAAGAGAGGAGATGAAAATTCTTAGTCAGAAGGCTCGATTCCACCTAACGTATGAGGGTAAAAGTCCTTACCTCTGCTACCCAGCTGCTTCAGTTTTCCAATTTAGAGGACTGTAAAATCGTTACTACAGTCTGTATTTAAAAAAAAATGTACAAAGGCTCTCACAATACAATCTGAAAATAAATTTATTTATGAATAAACACAATTACTTATGCCCTCTCTTACTTTGCCTTTAGTCCAAAAATGCTAAAGCACTGAAGCAGTGTTGCACCACACTTTTGAATAAGCACCTTGAAACTGTGCCCTCTCGATTTTTAGATGTTTGATCTTGAGCAGATTCCTAAAGGCTCCATTATCATGCCCCTAAAAGAAGAAGGATCTGTAATCTCAGAGTTGTTCTGAGAGTTAAAGGAGACAGCGGGTATAAAGAGCTTCAGGCATGTACTCAGTCCTCAAGCATTTGGCAGCTATTATTTTTCCTATTCTTGATGCCTGAGATGCTCTTTTCCTACTTTCCAAGTAGGAAACTGATATTCATACTTCAAAGGTAAACTCAAGCGATCCCTTTGTACACCTTCTGTGACATCTCCAAGGAAGTCAAGCAGAGTTTTCCTTCAGAGAAATAGGGGAGCATCACTATGGAAAGGCAGAGTGATATTGGTGGAAGGAACAAGAAAAACTAGGTAAGAGGGGGACTCGGCCCTGCCTGGTGAGCTCTCCTTTGTCTTTCCTGAATCCCCAATGGCACCTTCACAGTCTGACGAGATAGAACTTCTGGGATGGAAAACAAGGCGTTTACAAAACCCCCCAAAAATGTAGGACTGAGAGATTTTTGTTGGAAAATTTGGATCTTCCCCTCTCTCTTTTATTCTTTGTCCTGGCAATGCCTATTTTGTAGGTATTTTTGGTTGAGACAGAGTCTAAAACACAAGCATGTGACAAAGCTAGCTCTAGGCTCAAGGAAGAGGCACAATGGGGCGCTCTGAATTTCATTTTAAAAATGAACTCTTCCCTGGAGATGAAAAAATCAGGGATTTAGAGTGAAAAGTAGAAATATAAATAATGTACTAGACCATCCCTGATTTTGTGTTTCTTAAGTTTGAATATTAAACAAAGTGATGAGTTTAAACTATTTCACACAAACATCTCTCCAGTCAAGTGACAGGTTCTCAGGTTCTATTAAGGCAAACCATCCCAGTTCTCCCAGAGAAGAGAAGCAACTGTTGCTCCTTCCTTCACATTCATGGACTGGTTAAGAGGCACTTTCAGTCTTGAGGGATAGAAAGTTTCCGATTTGAGATTTTTATATTCATCTACGATATTCATATGTGAAGGCAATAGAAAGATATATATAGATGAGCATTGACTCAAGAAATAGTAAGTTCATTAAAACAAAACTAAATATTTAAAATTTTTCAAGAGATTGAATCAGAGTAAAGAATTTAGAGACAGATAGGTCCTGCTATATGGACTTGTAATCATAGAAACCAATGAAACAAGGAGTTGTAAGGTAATGGTTACACAGTGCAAGGCAACTGATTGAAAATACTGGAATTAAAGAAAACATGTACAGATGTATATGCAAAGTAATCAAAACACAAAAATTTAGTGGCAATAATTTCACTCTAATCCTCACATTGTATCACAAAAGATCTGAAACTGAGTGCGAAATAAGCAAAGATTAATTCAAAATATATTACATTTTATTCTTGGCTTTGATAATTACCGCAAAAATAATGATAAAATATAGTTTTTCAAAGTAAAACTAAGAGCTGATTAAAATTTGAAAATAGATACAAACTCTTAAAATCACTATGTTGAGTGAGAAAGTTCAGAAAGCAAAAGATAGAGAAGAAATGAAACATAAAGGAGGTATAAAATTAAAGTAGAAAATGAAAAAAGAGAAAACATGACAGGATAAACCACCAATTTAAAAGCAAATACTCAAGGATCGAAAAATAAATAAAATCTAATTATACACTACTTAAAAAAACTGACCTGAACAAAATGGGGCAGAGAATTTGAAAATAAAAGTATGACAACTCTTTCTCAAAGTAAAAAAAAAAAGTGGGCAGCAGTATGTTTCGTATAAACTAGAATTACAAGCAAAATGTTTTAAACAGAACAGAGAAAGTAGTAATAATTATGTATAAAATTCAAAATATGAAAAAAAAACCTATTAGAATTTGACCAAAATACAATAGGTGCAAGAAATGAAAATACAAATACAGATCAGGTAAAATTTTTTAAAAAGTAAGAACAAAAGGAAGGGGCAGGGTGTAGCTCAAGAGGTAGAGTGCATGCTTAGCATGTGTGAGGTCCTGGGTTAAATCCCCAGTACCTCCTCTAAGAATGAATAAATAAGTTAACCTAATTACTTCCCCCTACAAAAAAAAATTTTAAACAGTAAGAACAAAAGGAAATGAATAATATAATGAATATGGAGAATGAATTAATGAAACATATGTGTATGTGTGTGTGTATAACTAATACTCTTCATTAAAGGTACAATCTTTTTTTCAATTATTCAAATAATTCAAAACCAAAAAACAGAAAATTTCAGAAAATAGATATTATAAGGCTATTTCTGATCAAAATGCAATAAAATTAGAAATGTATAAGAAAATTAAAAAAAACCCCAAAGCAACAAATAGTCAACACTTTAGATATTAAAAATTAAAGCCATTATTGAGTTGAAGGAAAAACCAAAGCACAATTTTCAACAAAGACTACTATTGGTGTTGAACATTTGGTTTTGCTGTCATTGTACTATACATCTACAAATATATTGTTTTATTTAGTCTTGCTAAGCACTCTAAGATAAGTACTTTCACTATAAAATACAACTGAAGACACTTAATGAGTTAAGTTCCTTTTGCAGTATGTGCAGCAATCGAACCCAAGCCTGCCTCCTTCTAGGCTGATATTCTTATTAACTAGACTGTATTTTAAACTTTTAGATGAGACCAAAGCAATTATTAGAGACAAATCAATAGTTATAAATGATCTCAATACTAAACAAGAAGGATTTTTTTAAAAGAAGGAACTAAGTGTTCAAAGTCAAGAAGTTATAAAATGAAGGAAAACAGAAATCCTTATGGAATTAAAAGTAGTTAACAGAAATAAGAGATAAACTGTAAAATCAATAGAATTAAGAAAATTAAAAGTCACAAAACTCTAGCAAACCTTACCAAAAAAGCATGAGAAAAACACAACTAAAATTATAAAAAGAAAAAGAAAATTCAAAACAGATTTTGAGAATAGTTAAGTTTAACAGAATCATATGTACAATTATCTGATAAAAATTGTATGTATTTTCATTAAATAGATAATCACTAGGGAATCAATAATTTACTAAAATTAATGAATGGAGATACATAAAATGAATAGGCAAATGTCTTAGAAAAATGTTATAATCAATATTTTAAATTTTTGTAAAAAATAATTTGGGCTTTTTACAAGTGGGTCATCTGAACATTTGAAGAATTGATAATCTTCATGATCTATAAATTCTTCACTGGCTTAGGAGAAAAGGAGAAGCCACTAATTAATTTTAAATAATCAATATGACTAATATAAATATGAGTCAAATATAACTCAAAAAAGTTTTTAAAATTTTAAATAAATCTGTTATAAGTGTAAATGTACAAATTTTTAGTAAAATAGTAGCAAATCTAATTCAACAATACATTAAAAGAATAATATATTATGACAATTAAATGTATTGAATTTGGAAATGTGTTAATATTAGGAAAACTAAAATTTGATACATCACATAATAGTCCCAATAAGAATATATTTATATATATATAACAACCCCCATGCATTAAAAACAAAATATTGATAAAGGTAAATTCCTTAATTTCATGTATAACACCTACCTAAACCAAACTCCAGTATCATATGACTGGTAAAAGACCAATAGAATTCTTATTAAAATATAACCAGAATCAATGTTTCAACATCATTATTATGTTATAACAATAATACAGTTATATTGACAGCTTTATAACATTAATATAAAACATCTACCCAATCCAAAAAGATGTTAAATAAAAACAAGATATATATTTATTGCAAAGCTAGGAACATTTTTTCATTATTTATGAATAATATACTTAAATACCAATTAAGTCCAATAAACTCAAATTTTAGAAAAAAATGCAGTTTTATATGCTCAGCTCACCTTTTACTAAAATTCCTTATACACAAAGTTTAAACCCACAAATAAATATTTTACTTATACCCTTGCTATTTTTAATTAGCTTTCATAAAGATACATTGTTTTATGCTGATTTCCATCCCAATAGAGTACACTGTGACACCACAGCTTTAATAATATCCACAAAAAATAGCATATATTTTGATGCAGAGGTTGGAACTTTGTTCCCATCTTTGAAAAAGGAAAGAGTAAACTTTCTTTTTAAAGATTTGCATACACATTATGGAAGACAGCAATTTAATTCCTGAGAAGATGGGGTTAGAAGTGTCCGCTGCTTGTGAACAGCTCAACAGCATGGAGTCCTCCAGGTTGGTGCTATCTCTAAACGTGACCCACCTGGAGATCCATGGTGTCGAACAATGAACTTTCCAAACCAGCAAGGACTCCATAAAGTGAGGGAGCTCCTCTTCACCACCGTTGGTTGGAGAACACACAGCCTTCATCTACACTAGCCCAAATTAGTTTTTGTCTTTTGTCTTCTATGTCAGAAATTGCTCCATCCATTTTCCATTTCTGGCCCATTTTTAAGTTCCTGGCCATGATTTATACCTCCCAGGCTCCAGACTGATCCTGAGCTTGGACATTTTGCTTTTGATAAATAAAAATGAACAAAGAAACTAGCAAAAAAAAAAAAAAATGCAGGTTGTGTCCACCTCATCAAAAAGATCCAGAGAGTACAAAATCGTGGTTGCCATAAGTCAAACACATTACATTGTACTTGGTGGCCAAATATATATATCTTGCTGTGGACTTTCAACGTTCAACGACTATGCTTTTGATTGTAGTTGTTATCTGTACTTAACACAGCAGGGAAAGTATGCCCAGGTAAGCCATGTGTAAACTCTGACATAGGGTTGGAACCGCAACCAGCTTTTAAGGGCCTAGTGGTCTATGATTTGTCCTTTCACACTCAGGGGTGTCCCAACTCCCCCTCCCTCTAAGATGCTCCATTCTCCCTGTGATCTGCTCTGAGAGCCCCTAGAGCTGCATTTCATGGTATCCTTGAAGTCCTTCTCTGCCCTGCTTACTTCTTCTGTCTTCCTCAGCTCCTCACAGATGGGGATACCAGCTGCTCCCGAGCCCTGCAGTTACATCTTCTCCAAACAGAGCCACTGTCCCTAGGCTGGCCTGAGATGTACAAGAAAGTGCCTGCATATGTGGCATGAGTTCACAGGACCAGGGGAGGACTGTGTTAAACACCTGTGTGCCATCTGCTTCCGACTTTCAGAGGCATTTAACTGAGGCTATGTCGGCTATATTTCATTTGGAGAAATAAAAATTCAAACGTACGTACCCTTTGAAGACACTAGAGGCTAACCTCTCACTTCTCACTCTACAGCTTCTTATGAAGTTGTATCTAAATGTAAGCTCTTCTGAAATTTGTAGCGAATTATTATTTCTGAAAATGACTTAATGACTAGCAACTGACTACAAAATAGATGGCTAGAAAAATAAATGGATAGATATAGACAGTGGAGCTTAAAAGAAAAATCATAGTATGAATGTTAGTATTAAGTGACTATTTTCATATTTTGTCCTAGGAGTAGGCTTTGATGGTGCAGAGAGGACTCTGGAACCTGTTGAATGCCATGAAAAGAGCAATGATTTGGTAAGGGGCGGCTGAAGTCTTATAAACAGCTCTTCATTTATCTAATCAAGTTTAACTAAGAATATCATTTCATTACAGGAGGAGAGAATGATCACATCTGCTGACAGTTCTTCCTATCTGGCTATTTAATGGATTGATAAAATCAGACATATGCCCACACTCCTGTGTCAGAAAATCTGGATTTCAGTCTCATCTTAGGGCTCTAACTATTTATAACCAGCAGCATCTTAGCAAGTCAATTACTCCTGATTCCATGCTTTTCCATGTATTATTTGGAAAACAGTAACAGGTATTTTCATGAGATATAAATAAGGTAAGTGATAAAGCTTACACATTTAAGAAATTTTTAATGTTATTATTTTAGTGAATGCAACAGATCAAGAAGCTAAAAGGCTTGGCCCTTAGAACAAATGGGATCAAACAGTATTTGTATGTCTCTAATAATAGTAATGGAAAAGGGGAAACATGACAGAAGACAGTGGCCAAAGAGGGTTCATCAAGATCCAAAGATCACTGATACTCATATTACTATATTATGGGCTCCTGTGAGCAGCTGCTGGTCTGTTTGATTCATTCTAGCACAGGGCCCAGCACATAATAGATGCTACGTAAATATCTGCTGGATGAAGAAATATACAATTTTCTTTCTGTTTGGCCAGAATCTAGTGTATCTGTTTTCAAATCTACCTAGATGGCAAAACCACAATATTGGTGGCAAGTGCCTGTGTGTCTTAATTGCCTCAATCCATTTCCATCTTGAGTACAGATGCAAATCCACTGTACCTTTCTATTTTTCCAAGAAGTAGGCTTGGAAGTAGGCAGGGATCACCACTCTGTGTCCTTAATTTTGTGCAGTTCATAATTATTTGGATCCTGAAAGGACACTTTCTCTTCCCCAGCACATTCCTATTTATATAGAGTGCCTACACTCCAGGGGTTGCACAAGACAATCCACTAGCTTGCAGGAAAAATTTACCTTTATCTCAGCCTCTTAAAAAATCATGCATACATACAATAATATACATATCCTATCTGTCTATGTAATTTATAAATATTCATATATTGGTCAGGGCTCAAAATATTGTTGTGATTTGATGTATGTAGCTGATAGTCTCAGTCCCCACCCATCTCACTCACATTTTTCAGGGCCCTCCTACTGATCTCCATATACCTGTATCTGCTTCTCTGTGTCCAAGAGCTTTCTCAGGAGCCTTGGATGTCTGCTCTACCCACCCCTTGTGGCAAACTGGAAAACAGTCCCTAGGAGCAGCCTTCAACTAATGGTTAGTTCAGCCATTGGTATATAAATATCCCAGCTCCCTCTATTTTCAGGCAAGATAAGTATGAGGCTACAGATTTTGCACCATTTCTCATAATTTCCCATGTGTTCAAGCTCCGGTCACCCTCTGGGGTGCCCCAGCTAAATGGAAAACCTTTTATTGGCTGCCTCTCCTTCCCTGTTTCACATCCCCTCTTCTCTACATAGCTCCCTGCACTTCTCAACCAGAAGTAGGGTCTTGTTTCTAGGAGAACCCAAAACTAAAGCAGGTGTGTATACAAAATCTCTCAGAGGCTGTTGGTCCAAACTATGGACCCATTTTTTTTTTCAAGACAATCTGCTCACAATCACTGACAGAGCAAAATCAGTTCTATTTTACTTCTCTCCATGGCACAGTATAGCTGCAATGTGGTATAAAACAAAACAAAACAAAACAAAAAGGAAGGAGGTTTGGCAGCAAAACATTTCGGTTAGTCTTAAGACTTATTTAAGGGTCCCTGTTTCCTTTCACTAGTATCTCCAATGTCCACACTGGGCTGCTTTTAGGTTCTAAGCAGAGGGACAGAGAAGATACCACACTTGGGCAATGATGGTGTCAGAAATAACCCTGTTTTTATTTTGGTGGAATTACTTTCCTCCTGTTACTTCATGCAAACAAAATCATGGCTCACTAGGTCTCTGTGTTTATTTTTACTTCCTTAAACAGTCTTTAAAAAGCATTAAAACAAAAGGAAAACAAAAGGAAAAATAATGACAGTACTAAACACTAAGAACTCCTGCTTAGAGATTATTCTTCTCATTCAGATACTTTTCAGTATTTATCTTCCCTCCAGAATTTGCTAATATTTGCATGAAAACATGCTTTTTAAGCTGTGAATTGCACGCATATCTACTGTTTCTTATCTAATGCATAATACTCTCTTTCCTTCCAAATATTAACTCTGAAGATTTTGACGTTCTCAAAAACAGTTATTTGAGTTCAAGGAACTGTAAAACAAGAGATGGATTACTACATTTCATATTTTACAGTGCAAAACATACATTAGAGAGGGGCATACAGAATTTAATGTTCTGTGTATACACCTGCCGCATTGTTTCTAAAGAGAGTAGTGAAATACTTTTCAAGCTTCTTATATTAATGCCTCTTAATTTCTTAATTTGGTTGAATGACATATTCTGGCTCCCAGTGACATGAATTAGATGCTTAAACGTCACACTTATTAACCAACAGATATGCAAAGATGTGCCATACTTAGAAAAATATTAATATCATTTATCTCATTTGGTTAGTAGCTGGAGATCAGGCAGATTAGTAAGAATCCTCTGATATCCCCACACAAAAACCCACTGAGTCTAGAATTAGTGGCTTAGATTCTTCTAGGGGTGAAGCGAATTACTGACATTAAAAAGTTAAGGAGTCATTGGCAGTTTATGCTGCAACAAAAAATTCTCTCAGGTGCTCAACTGTGGGGTCATTTTTAGTTTGCCAAATGACGGAATTTCAATACAGAATCAGCTTTTCTTTTTAAATAATGAATAAGAGCAACACATGTGTAAGAACCTCTTAAAATAAAATTGTTCATTTTTCAGAGCAACAGTCTATGCCCACTAGCCTAGTGTTAAAATTATACAGATTATAAAGTATGAGAGATTACTAGAAATATATTCGATACTGAAATTCAGAATTGCATGCTATTCCTTACTGGTAAGCTTTCTGAGAATAAAACATGATATTTTGATGTAGCACAACAAATTTACCATGAACCATAAATCAGGTCACTCAACTTTAGCACATAAAATTTGCTCAACATATAAATTAACACTTGATTATTAATTCTTTAGACTTTTCTATTCTTTTTAACTGTTTTATGTCTGTTCTTATGTTAGCAACCAGCTTTGAAGCTCTTTGAAGTCTTTCATTGCTGTGTCCATCTTGGTAATTAACAGTGTTAGGTTTCTTTAACAAATAAAAACAGTGTTCATTTTAGCCTTTTAATTTATTACTTTGTATAGACATGTCATAGCTTCAATTTCTCTACCTTCAGGATCTACTTCACTCAATATAATTTGAATAAATCCTTTATCCTACTTTCTATTTACTATGTGTCAAGATATGTCTCATCCTTTCTAATCAACTACTTCTTTCTCTGACCTTAAAAGTGAATTAGTCACTGGAATAGTCTCATCCTTTCTCTAACAGGGTCACGAAAGGCCTCCACATAATCTATTAATGAACACACATACACACAATTGAATATTCAATTCACAGTCTTAGGGATTTAACAATGTGAAAGAATTAACTTCATGAAAGATAAAATCAAACATCTCTTCTACTAACTGTATTTAGTGCTGGTCAATGGAGACAACTTGTCATCAAATAAAGAGTATTTTCTAGATTTAACGCTGCACTGAAAACATTTAACACTTATAAATTTTTGTTTTTATTTCTATAAGCACATGATGCTAACATAAGTTTATCAAATAAGCATTCCAAAAAATCATTTGTATGGACTATGAGAAATACATAAACTTTAAGCAAGATATTTCATAACCTACAATGTTAATTCTAACATTCTGTTCCTCTATTAAGTTTGTTTTCAACTCTTCAGGTGAAGTATCTGAAGACCAGAAATAAGATCACTAAGAATTTATTCCCTTCACAATGCGGCCATTGTTGGCATCAATAGCAATCCTGACATATCTGAGAGGAATGTATATTCTAGCATGAGCCAGCTTTTGTAATTCTACTACAGAAATGGGCACAAAGATTAGAATGGATGTTGCTTTTAACAGAGATGGCATTTAGAATTTATTTTCTTTTGGCCAGCATTCTTATTTTTCAAAAAATCTGATAAAAACACATTGAAGGGAGATATAAATGAAGGATAAAAGTGGGGAGAAATACTGATTAAGTTTACGCAAAAGTAAAGATGAAGATATGAAGATCTGCAAATATGAACTCTCTTCGGTGAAATACCACAAAAACCATGTCTGTTTTTACTTTTCATCACTATTATTACTATAAATGGCTCTAACAGAGGTGCAGCCATGACCCTTTAATTATACTCTGAGTTACACCTGGGTATTCAGAAGGAAAACACAGAAAACAAAAGCTGGGAAATAAATAAAAGAGAAACTGATTTCAATTAAGAAAAATGACTTAAAACTACTTTCCAGTTCGGGAGCTCATTTACTACGTATCTGCCTTTCTTTTGAGTTTGGGAACAAATGTGAATCGGAAGTAAACTGTGTATCTATGTATATACAGTGCAATAGCAGTTTGCCATGAATATGCTAGTAAATACCAAATATGGACCTTCAGTCCAGATCTCTCTACTTACTTGTATACCCAATAGCTTACCCTAACACACCTTTAAGTATGCACTGCTTTCCTCAAACTAAGATGTTCAAAACTAAAATAATCACCCTTAGAGACTGGCCCCTGTTCTACCAGCCCCCTTGCCTACCCTAGACCCCCAACTGCTCTTCAGACCTCGCTTTTCTGGCCAACCTACTGCTACCACCAACACCACCACCACTTACCCCATCACCCAGGCCAATCTACCCTGTCTCTTTAGTTAATTTTTCCAATCCACCCACTCTTTGCATTGACTTAATTTGGGGACCATCACCCTTTCTTACCTTGGTTACTTATCTGTCTTCCCTCTTTTCAGTCTTATTTCTAAATCACTTTGTATTCTTCAATCACAGTCATTTTTCTTAAATGCCAATCAATCATTTCTTTCCCTTGATTAGCCCTTTAATGATGCCTCACTTCCCTAAACTCAGCCTTGTTACGGCAATATTAAAGACACTTGACAATGTGTCATTGCCAACCTTTGCAGGCACATTCTACCAGTCACTCCCCATCACTCTGTAGTCTAGTCATTCTGGACTACTTTAACTTAACAAACACACCATTTTCTCTCCTCTGGTGATTCTTTAACTTCATCTGAGATTCCATAACCCTAAAGATGTTCTTGTGTATTTTTTATTTTTAGCTAGAACCATTCTGGATACACATATGAGTGCACACATTAATGAATACATACGCATACACACACACAAACACACAAGGCAGAATTTATCAACTCTAAAAGCATCAGGGCCTTGTATCTCTTTGGGTTGTATGGGCTTATGACTTACTGAATAACCTTCCAGCCTGGAGAGCACCACATTCTACCTAGAAGAATAATCCCTCCTAGGGAGAAACTTAATGTTGCCTTTAGACACACTGACAGATTTCATTATAATGCTTTCCTATACCTAGACTAGACTAGGGAATTCAGAGAATTCATGAGACTTGAGAAAAGCAACACTTAATTCAACCTCTCATAATCGTTGAGAATTCATGTTCCATCTCTCAGAGAATTATGGGGCAGGGCCTTTCTTTGTAATAGAAAACTGAGACTGACTTTCTCAATGTCTCTGATGAATATCATCTCAGGCATTTCAGAGGTCACCTAGTTCATACCTCTCACTTTCAAATGAGGAGACTGAAGCCCAGATGAATATGACCCTCTCTCTCAGCAGTTCTATTCCTGCTGGTTTTTTTTCCTTTTAGGAAGATTTATAGGTAATTTTCCCATTGCTCATATGTTTTCATTTCCCTCTTGCATTATCTGTGAAGAAATAGGTGAGTCTTCATTATACTGTTGAAGCCCTGGACAAAGCATGGAATAGGTAACAGAAATTTTATATTCAAGACAGTCCACCAAAGATGTCCTCCAACCTGTCACAAATCACACATTCCCTCCAGCTCCCTGACAGGTGTATCAGATTAACTGATTCACTGATGGTCTATAGCTTCATGACTTGCATGGCTAGAAACAGAACTTTGTATTCCTAAAACTGCTGGAATCCAACCCATGTTTTATATGATAGTGACTATGTGTTTATTGCCATTAAAATTTTTTTTGAACATCAAATACGTTGACAAATTGTTCACAGGTGCTTGAACATCTCACTGGATTCTTTTTTAAAGATGTGAAAGAGGTTTACAAGTGTTTTTCATTAAACAAAGCAAAGCTGTGGCAAGACAGAATCACATAAATAAGAGTATGCATCAGTGAAAGGGCATATTAATCTATCAAGTACAATTTAGCATTTGAGCCCTTTGCCACAAAAAGCAAAAAGTAATTTACCAAAGGAATATTATTTTAGGGGCTATGGGCAGGGTGAGAAGGGTACAGAAGCAGGGAAGTTTAAACTGGGTGAATCTTGCTATTGCAACCATGGAAGATAGAGGGTAACTGGCAAATGAAGAATGAAACTCCAACCGTTTACTGACAGAGTTATTAAATTTAATTTCAGAGAATCCATGCTAAGAAGTGTAAACTGAGTCACAGATAGAAACAGCATGCTCAGAAGAGCAGAAAGGTCAGAAAATGTTCATAGGACCTGTCTATCAGTTCTGCATTTTAAATATAATTCCTGGACTACTGGAGCGATGGGACTGGAATAAGGGGAAAAAAGCTGGAGTTCCAAGTGTTTACCAGAAAGAAAAACTGGGGGACTGACTTGCTAAAAACTGGAGGATTTCAAATTATATTTTATTTTAAGAGGATTCTGCAAAGTTGTTAGGGCTTAGATTCTTATTATACATGCTCAAAAGATATATTGTAGAGCACATATAAATTATATCAAACTAGAAAAATGAGACCTATTTTAAGCACATAGCTTTATATTTCTACCCACAGGCCCATTGTGAAGATCAAATAAGAATAATATTGTGACAATATTTTGCATAATTCTATAACATTGGGAAAATATTATTTCAAGGAATATTTCAATCCATAAAGATAAGCTATTCTGCCCTAGTTTCCTCTGCTTATCCTAGAACAATTTTCCTATGCTGAGGATATGAGGAGATACCTAGATATTCCAAACCACTATGAATTATGGAATACTGGCTTGGGGGAAAATTTTTTTAAATAAGCTGAAATGCAAAAGTAAAGCTTTCAGTGTGTTAGTTTCATTTTGTCCCTACTTGACAACAATGACTATTGGACCCTAGTGAAGAAATACTCGCCCTTTCTGAAGAATTATTCAGAATTGATGGATGGCCATAGTTAAGTATTGGACGTTTACAGAATATATAATAGCTTATGTATAGTTTGTAGTTTAAAAACATTAAGACATTTTTCCAATTGAAAAATAAATGCATAAACATTGCTAAAATTAAAATATAACTCCAAAAAATATAAAATGAAAGTCTACTATGTTTTTCTGAGAGATAACCAATATTACATTTTCTGTATGTCCTTTGGGATTATTTTTATTCATATATTGCCCTTTATATATTTATTATGATGACCATGATGTTATCATTTATCATTCTATATAGAGAGGATATTTTGAGATCAGATACTTCTGTTTTCATAATTATAAAATACTTCGTACTTGCCTATGATTTTGCATAATGATTCATATGAAGGGATGTCGCCTCCAAGCTGAGTGTAGTTCAGTGATGATAGAACCAAGCAGAGCCAAGAGGGCTTTTTGATGGAGAAGACTATGCCTTTTGGTGGAAGGAAGGTAGAAGGAATTGGTCAAGACTCAAGAGCACAGGGAGCATATAGCCAGAAAAAAAAGAAAAATTCTAGACAGAGAAATAAAACAGGAGCAGAACAAAATATGAGTATTTATGGAGAAGAGTGTTGCAGGCCCAGTAAGCAATTACAATCACTTTGCTGTACTCCCAAGAGTTCCTTTCTTCCCCACCTACCATCTTGCTTCTTTTCAGGGAGGATGGAGCTTTCAGGTCAACACAACCCCTCAGTCCATTCCCTGTCTGCCTCTGGTAGGAAACTAGTCGATCAGCATAAGCACAATTTGGAAATTAAGCTGAGGTGGTCATATTATCAAGTAAAGGCTTCTTTGAAATGTCCACACCTTATCCTATGAAAGACTTCATGATCAGAGAGATCCACACACCTGGCTTCAAGGTAGGCTCCATGAACCATGATTTTTCAATGGTCTCAATAAGCTTGACTGTGAGGCACAAACTCTTGATGAAGCTAAAACCCTATCAGGGAGCAACCTAGGAAGAAGGAATTTAGCCCTGGTAATCTTGTCCTAAGTGGTGACTCCATGGCCTAAACCGTGAACCACTAGTACAGGGAAAGAAAGAGTTGCACAATTATCTTGACTCTATGTCATTATGATTAACCAATGGTATTATTTTAATTAAGGCAATTGATGGTTTCAGAAGTGCTGGGACATAATGGAAGGATGGCATTTGCTTTCTGCCTTCTCAGAAAATTCTTTGATGCAAGTCTTTGCAACACTCCTCTCCAGTCTAAAAGCATCAGCCCTTTCACAGAAATGGACATAGCATGTTCAAGAAACTGGAAGATGAATCAGTGTGGCTAAAACCTGATTGGAGCAGACAGCAGCTCAAGATGAGACTGGAGAGTTCTAGATCGTGCACTGAAGACCATGATAAGGAGTGTAAGGAGGGAAAGGAGGGAAGTATTAAAAATGAGGCATCACAAACACCCCCTCAGCCAGGTGATCCAATGTCATCAATGGTAAGTCATGTGATAGCAGGTACCCTTGATCATTTGTGGTCTTCCTCCCCAGAAAACCACAGCCTTAATCTAACCTTGAGAAAAACACCAGACAAACCAAAATTGAGCAACATTCTATAAAATACATAACCAAGACTCTTCAAAGCTGTCAAAGTCATCAAAAGTGAGGAAAGACAAATTATTACAGTGTCAAGGATTCTAAGGAGAGAGACATGATAACTAAGTATATTGTGCCATCTGGAAGGGATCTCAGAACATAAAAAGAATGCTGTGTGAAAACTAAGGAAACACTAATAATATGGACTTCAGTTAACAGTAGTGTATCAATACTGGTCTACTAGTTGTGTCAAATGTATCACACTAATGTAAAATCTTAACAAGGAAAACTAGGTGAGGGATACATGGGAACTCTGTATACTATTTTTGTAACTTTTCTGTTTGCTTTGAAACTATACTAAAATGTTTAAAGTTTATTTTAAAAAAGTAAGTACTGAATATCTAGACACTAAAATTAGTTAATGGTAGTGCCATTTCCTGAAATGAAAACGACAAGGAAACAGAGTGGACAAATGCAGGAGGAAGGTGAAACACGTTTCAGGAGGTAGCAACATTTCCTTAAGTTGGAGATGTTAATGAAACATCCAAAGAGAGATGCCAGGGAGGTGGTAATGGATGTTTAGACAACATCTAAAAAGGAAATGAGAAAGTAGAATGGTGGTTGCCAGGAGCTGGTTGAGAGTACAGAATCATGGATAGAGAGTTTCAGTCTGGGAGGGTAAAAAAATTTCTGGAGATGGATAATGGTAATGGTTGTAGTAACGATGTGAATGTACTTTATGCCACTGAACTGCAAACAGTCTTATGGTTACCAAAGGGGAAAGGTGGGGGAGCAATAAATTAGGAATTTAGGATTAACAGATACACAGTGCTATATATAAAACAGATAAACAAAAGGACCTACCATATAGCATAGGAAACCACATTCAATATCTTGTAATTATGTATAATAGAAAAGAATCTGAAATAGAATATATATATATATATATATATATATATATATATATATATGCATATATACACCCCCACACACACACATATAACTGAATCACTTTTTGGTACACCTGAAACATTGTAAATCAATTACACAGTCAATAAAATTTTTTTTAAAATAGTTAAAATGGTAAATTTTATAATATGTATATTTTACTGTAATTTAAAAAAAGTAAAATGACTCTGGGTGGCAGGAACACAAGTACTTATTTCATTATCCCTTTATGTATCACAAATCTAATGAAGAACACCAAAGTACACACGGAAAGTGCTGAAGAGAACAGTGAAGATTGAGGAGGCACCTATTCTAGGTGGAAGGTCAAGCAGAGTGTCTCTGAAGTGGTAATTTCAGTTCCTTCATCTTTATCTATGTGTCCTTCCCAGAACCTCTTTTCAACACTGTTGGCCCTTCTAGGACCACTTCTCAAAGACACTGGCTTGCATTTGAATCCTAGCTCCAGCTCTTATTGGCACTGTGACCTTGTTTATATTATTCAACCTTTCTAAACCTCTTTTTCCTTATCTGTAAAATAGAGATAATATTTATCTTGAAATTTGGTGAAGACTAAATAAGGTTCTACATATACACATATTTAACAACTGGATCTTAAGATGTACTCAATAAAGGGCAGCTTTAATATAAACAGTGTCTTTGAATAGAGACATCTGTCACAGTCTACTTCAAGTGGGCACAGCAAGTGAACCCTCTTCGGGCTGGAAGGATCTATTACTCATAAGAGCAGAATCCACGGTTTCTGGCTACCAGGACGAAGGCAGTCTTCTGGGGCATTTCCCTAGAAAACCACAATAAGGAGACTATTTCTATTCATGATCTTTCTGCTTTTGAGTCATAAGTTCTCACTACTGCAGAACATGGCAATTTTTCTATTGAGTACTAACATTCTTTTGGGATTCTGCAAAGGAAATCTACTTAATTTGAAAGGTAGCCAATAATCACAAAACACTCTGTTCAGAATCTTTTTTCTCAGACTATATGATGAATATGATTGGCTATTCTTAGTCACGCTCCCACAGAAGTACACTGCCTTGTACCAGAGGTAGTGACCTGAAAGACCACTGAGCTGATATCATGGTTCTTGATTCCATGTGACCACATCTTTCCTTAGATTACATTTCAGTTATGTCCTTCCCAATCTATGTCAGTAAGATACAAGTTGGCATTTCCAGAAATCATATTTAAGTAACTCTCCCCAATGTTAGGGATATATTATCTCAGTTTTGAAAGAATTTTCTTGAAAATCTGACAATAACTTTAACTTATGACTTTCAGGGTAAAAAAAAAAAAAAGGAAAAAGAAAACCTACAGGACAATTAATTGTGAGGTTCACGCTGAACTATGTTAGAAAACAACTGGGAATAGCTGGATATGATAAGTTAAGCTAAGGCAGGGAAAATTCTTTTTTATAGGGTAATGCTAGTCAATTGAGAAAGTATCCAAGATCTCATGTTTACTTTGTTTGTGAAATATCTCTGGGTCCAAAAGGAGTAAGTCAGTCTAACAAGAAACATAAATTTAAAGTATGTTCAATGTAGAAAAAATAGCAACCCTGTAATAGTACTATATAGGTAAACCAAATAAATATTGTTGGAGGTTTTATGTGAATCTAAATTATTGTAAATAGCAATAATAATTTTAGTGTACTTCATTTGTTTTACATCTTAAGTGTTTATAAAAGGCTTCCACATTTATTTATTTTGATTCTTAAATAATGTTATGAAGTCAGAAGTACAGGTATTGATAATATCCATTATAGAAATGAAGAGGCTGCAGAACTGGATGATGTCCTGAGAGTCAAATTTTTGGAAAAAGATACATTGTACTTGAGTTGGAAAAACTGATTTATTTCCTGCTTCTGTCATATACTTAAAGTTAAATCTCTTAAATACTCATAATCCTCACCTGGAAATCAGTAATAACACCTACTTCACAGGATTATATAGGTAGCAATAGGAACAAAAATAAATATGAAGGCAGTAAGGGTTATTCTCTTCTTTAGCTCAAGACAACTAGGCATGCTCCAAAGTCGTCACCTCTGCATAAGAAGGAAGGGTTCCCCAGTGCACTCAAAGCTACCTTCAAAGGGCTGGCATTTGGTGATAGCTGGGCATTCCATCTCACACCACCAGCTTGACTTCTCAGAACACATCTACCCATCAGTAGTGAACATTGTAACAATATTCAAGAGCAGTACTTCTGAAGGAAATGAGGACAGACAAATTGGGCCATGAGACAGAAAAGTTCCTTTTTGAATAGGTGATCACTTTTAATTGGAGTAATCACACCAGCATTTCTTTGAAGCTCCCAAGTCACTTTATTAACAAGAATAACTATTCTTATGATTTTCCCTTTGGGGGAAATAAAAGAAGACTCTAGCCCCAAGTTAAACTAAGGAGAACAGTGAGGCATAGGGCTTGTCAAAAAACAAACTGAGCAGGAAATGCTAATCCCTCATTTCTCAAAATTCATTCCCTAGCAGAGAGACCTTTTGCCCTGAAGATTGAAGCCTGATGATTGGTGTGACTTGAAAAATGTTATTCCTACTCATTTATGTAATTTCTTTCTGAAACCCTTCTAAAATATTTCTCACTGAATTCTCATAGCTTCCAACACCACAAGTCAACTGTTCACCTTAGGCTGAAGTCAGGATTAAATCAGGAAGGTTCTCAGAGTTTCTCGCATCTCTCTGCTCCCCAGTGCAGACACGGGCATAATGTGCACATTTATTAGACGTCTCAGGAAGGGGGGCAGCTCCTATTCATTTTAAGACAGTAAGGCCTTTCTTAGGTTTCACTTTAGGGGCCCATGGACTAAGCTATGATTTGATGTACTAGTCCTTTGTGGGTAATGACAGCACATAGGTAGCATTCCATTGTTTAAATACAGCAGGGAAAAGCAACAGATCCAGCAACAGATCTTCCTTGCTAGGAAGAAAAAGAGGACAAGGATTGTTAATCTTAATCTGTCCCTGATGTAATTGTAGTATATGAGAGACTCCTAGAGAGCTCTCCTTAGAGCTCCCAGGGGAAACTTTATGCTCCACCCAGAGGATTCAGAAATCCTACAGGTAGCTTTACTTCAGATCTGCCTTCCCAAAAACTCTCCAGCTAGCTTTGTCTCAGTGAATCCAGGGAGGCCATCAAAACACCTCCCATGACAGAGAAGTTTCCCTCTCCACAGCTATTTCTTCAACTGTAACATGGAGCCAGTCAGATTATGAGATATTTCTAGGTAAAATTTAAAATGTATATATCCAAAGTGTCTCTCAAAGGGGAGCTGCTTCACGGAGATCAAGCATCAGAGATTTCTTCCTCCTTCCCACTCAGTGGACACTAGGTTTCCACAGGTGGGAGAGAGAATCATTCCTGTGAGGCAGGGTTAGTGAGGTCTTGAGTTTCACAGTTAGTTGATTCAAAGGTTTGGACCCATGATTCTTAATTTACTTCTCTGTAACCCATTTAGAGGATTTATCACCAGTGAGTTTCCAGCTGAATTCCATTGCACAGTCAAGAATACTTCTGCATAAGTAAAACAAAATGACAACCTACAGAATGGGAGAAAATTTTTGCAAATGAAACTGACAAAGGCTTGATCTCCAGAATATATAAGCAGCTCCTATGACTTAATAAGAAAAAAACAAACAACCCAATCCAAAAATGGGCAGAAGACCTAAACAAGCAATTCTCCAAGGAAGAAATACAAATGATCAATAGGCACATGAAAAAATGCTCAATATCACTAATTATCAGAGAAATGAAAATCAAAACTATAATGAGGTATCACCTCACACCAGTCAGAATGGCCATCATTCAAAAGTCCACAAATGACAAATGCTGGAGAGGCTGTGGAGAAAAGGGAACCCTTCTACACTGCTGGTGGGAATGCAGTTTGGTGCAGCCACTGTGGAAAACAGTATGGAGATTCCTCAAAAGACTCGGAATAGACTTACCATATGACCCAGGAATCCTGCTCCTGGGCATATATCCAGAAGGAACCCTACTTCAAAATGACACCTGCACCCCAATGTTCATAGCAGCACTATTTACAATAGCCAAGGCATGGAAACAGCCTAAATGTCCATCAACAGATGACTGAATAAAGAAGATGTGATATATTTATACAATGGTATACTATTTAGCCATAAAAACCAACAACACAACGCCATTTGCAGCAATATGGATGTTCCTGGAGAATATCATTCTAAGTGAAGTAAGCCAGAAAGAGAAAGAAAAATACCATTTGAGATCGCTCATATGCAGAATCTAAAAAATAAATAAATACAAAATAGAAACAGACTCACAGACATAGAATACAAACTTGTGGTTGCCAGGGGAACAGGGGGTGGGAAGGGACTGGGATTTCAAAATGTAGAATAGATAAACAAGATTGTACTGGATAGCACAGGGAAATACACACGGGATCTTGTGGTGGCTCACAGTGAAAGAGAATGTGACAATGAACATATGTATGTTCATGTATAACTGAAAAATTGTGCTCTAAACTGGAATTTGACACAACATTGTAAAATGACTTATAACTCAATAAAAAAAAATGTTAAAAAAAAAAGAACACTTCTGGCATAGTGGGTTTTCTGAGGAAGGATGGAAAACAACCAGCTAGGAGTTGGGCATTCTGAATTCTTGCCTAAGCTGTATCAGCCTGCACAAGTCATCTAAGATCACTAATTCTGAATTTTCTCAATTTGTTATTACTCTCTCTTTGGAAATTGTATGAAAATGAATGATGTGATGGATCTGATAATTCATTGTAAATTGTAGAGTTATTTTTTTTAAACAAAGTATTATTTATTTTAAATAATCATTAAATAACCCACAAATATGACTTTAAGAGAGCAGGGATCAGACACAAGATGAAGAGATGGATTTGTGTTTTGAAACCCAAACTGAGATACTTGATATGCTAGGTATATCTCATGAGACAATGGAACACAGAGAACAATTAGAACTATCACAAAAAATCAAGTTTTCTTAACCCAAACTATATGATGTTGGGGTATTATGCTTCACCCGTTTTACCTTAGTTCCAACTAAGCAGAAGTAGTTACACTTTGAGAAGCAATACAAGCACCTGCAAAGCTTCTTCTAAAAGCCAATTCTGAAAACTTTTTTGTAAAGTGCCAGATAGTAAGTATTACAGACATGGAAAGTCGCATCTGGTTTCTGTTGCTCATGTTTCTTTTTCTTTCTTTCTTTTTTTTAAACAATCCTTTAACAATCCAAAAAACGTCCTTGGCTAGAGGCCATATAGAAACAGATAGAAGTCTGTACCTGACTCCAAACCCTGCTCTAAAACCATGCAATGATGAGCTTTGGGCACTCTAGAGCAATATGCAAATATAAGGGGTTATTTGCTCAGATCCACTTAATTTTTTTTCTGAGCTGTCAATGTGTACTTTACATATTTTGACACTTTTTCTTTATTCTGTTGTGACAGCCATTGCTTGATAAGTTGAAGTACAGTTATTCTCTTCAACTCTTTCATGCACATATTTAGAATAGTTATATATAAATTTGTATCTTCAAAATGCCTTATATAACAAGTACTCAATTACAATGTTTGTTGTTGAAGCCACCTAGTCTATGACATATGTTTGTTATGGGAGTCCAAGCTGACTAAGACATTCCCCACCAATCCAGTAAAAAGCCTCTCACTCTTTAAATGCTCTGTTAAACCAAGCTTTAGCTGGCTTAGCCCCACCCTTCTCCTCTGTTATTGCAGGAGTCCTAATACCTTTGTCAGAGAGTCCATATATTGTGTGTTATCATTGTTTATTCCTCACCTCATCTCCAAGGACAGATTGCAAGGGCTGGGATTATAGCTTTTCATCTTTGTATCCTAGATGTTTAACAGACTACCTAGATTTACCTACTTTTGCAGTAGTAAATGTTGAAGAATAAAGGAATAAATAAGCATTTCCAGGGTATCAATATCTGTCCCTTACAAAGCACTTACATGTGCTTTCTATCTACTAACTGACTGAATATTTAAGGGAGATACAAAAGTAAGCTTTAAATACAGAATGAGAATGAGAATGATACTGACATGGGTGATAGATTTTTTTCTTCGGTTTTAAATACGGATTATGTCCTCTTTATATGAATATATATATGGAATTTGAGCTCTTCTTCTGGGAGGGGTGGTGTTGAAAGGAGTTCCTAGTCCTGTTCATCTTCGTGAGCAAGCTGTGTTCCAGCCCTCTCTGAAATCCACAGGGGTTCCACAGACAAAGAAGGTGGAAAACACTGGAGTCCAATTTGTTTCACCATTTCCTCCATCATTAAGGAAGTGTAATCTGCCAAAGAAGGAGTATCATCCCTGTCCAAATCTTTTCCCTTTGAACCTTTATGTCAATGAATGAAACATTTTCTAAAAAGGTGGAGGCAAATTAGCTTTCAGCCTCCTCAAACACAGTTTCTCTGAAAATAAGTTTCCATCTGTCTTCTGGTCATTACTTACTGGTACCAACTAATGGCACCAGCTTATTGATAAGCTTGAGAGCTCACATTGGAGGAACATAAAACAAACAAACAAACAAAGCGATTTCCTGAGATTTTTGTTGAAATGTTTCCATTTTAACTTTAGGTCTTTGTCATGTGGAATTCTCCTTTAGTGAGGCAAGATAAGCAGCTTTATTTCCTGGCAAAACACTCTTTTGATTTTGCCACTCAGTAACCTCTGAAGAGAATACAGTATTTACAAACAAGGCTCTGGCATGTTCTATATTTTCTTGTCCTCTCACAGTTCCAAACGTCTCTTAAAATAGCTTTGCAAGTGCCTTCCCAACATTCCCCAGGAGCACACCACGTCCCAGTGTAAGTGACAGTGGCCTGAGAGAGCATTCTGTCACCTCATTGTGAATTTCTTTGGACCATGAAATAAATACCCAATGTCTCAGACAATACCAATTCTCAACTCAACTCCAATCGCATCTCTTCTCCACTTTCCTCTGATGTAAAACAAAACAAAAAGGCCACCAAGAAATGGGCATTTCATTTTGAAAATTTTTGTGGCAAAGCTGATTACATTTATGGTTATCAGGACTTTAGGGTGAAGTAATCTGCTATTTGGAAGAAAAGTATATGGACAGAATTAGGAGAGATGACATCAAGCTATAGCTTTCCAATTTGCCTCTTTTTCTTACTCTAAAGATACTGCATGGAATATTTTTGCCAATTTGGCAATAGATGTGACAACTGAGTTTCCTAATGGACTCATGAAATGGGGAAACAGAATAAAGAGGTGGACTTTGATGTCATTTCTAAAAGGCTTCATCCATTGTATTTCCCCCTGCTTTTTAAAAGTTGTTATACATCTCCAGGAGATAAATGTATTGTGCAATTTGTTTTCAATTTTTTTTTTATTATGTGAAGTTAAAAGGTTGAGTTGATACCTTTTGATGAGCATCAATATTAAGATATATTTATAGGTCCAAATAGATAACTGCAATGATTAATGAAAACTCTAATAATTTACAGGCAATTTCAGTACCAAAAATGAATAGATGAGATCTCTAAAGCTTCTGGAAAGTAGGAAAGTAGATATTTTCAAGATTGGAGTAGCTCCCAGAGTTGATTCTCAGCAGGAACTTAGAAGAATGACATAATGGCCAATCCATATTATGATAGGCTGGCCCCCATGTCGTATCTGACATTAAAATTTTGACAATCAATCACTTTTGTTTAAGCCTCAGCATTTCCAACAAAATCTTACCACTAAATCGTAAGATTCCCTTTGTAAAACATCACAGAAACAGAAGAGGGGAGGTGGAAAAAGAATCAAAAGTCCCACACAAATAAGAAAGAATAGCAAGGGCGTTGTATAGCTCAGAGCTTTCTCAGAAGGCGTTAAACTCTAAGATTTAAATTAATCACACGGTACCTTTCATTGGGGGTAGTCACGGTGAAACTGAAAATTGATTAGATATCAGGATGTTCAAGTCCCAAATCCTGGCTCTATCACTTTAAATCACTGTCACTCACAGGACAACCCACTAGTGTTTCTTGCTCACAGCCACCTTAACTGTAAAATAAAGGTATAGGACCAGATGATGCTGAACATTTCACTAAATTCTTGACTCTATGAAACTGAAGGAACTAAAGGCAAACAGACAATGGTACAATGGTCTCCAAAATGTATATTTTTAACCACTACTTTATACTGCCCACCAGTGGAGTACACCTTTTGGGGGATACTGGAGCCTCACAACAGGGAGAGATGTCCAAGCCTTTTCCTACTAAGCTCTCCAGTTGGTGGTGAAGGCCAGTGGAAGATTCCGGCTGCCAGGGAGCACAGTTCTGTTCTCATTGCCGAGGCTGCAGCAGTGCTGTGTTATGACAGAGTGCTAAGCGTGAGCAAGAGATGGGGTGAAAGTGGGCCTTTGGGTCTAGCAGCTCCCCTTCCCCTATTAATATTCCTGTGCTGTGATAGAGAAGGGTCAGGTAGGAGGGAGAGTGGGGGCATAAGCAATGTGATTTGCACAAATAGGTATTAAGCCAGTATTTGTGGAATCAATGAATAAAGGAACAAATAAACAAATACTCGAATTCTAAGCATAAGACCACGGCTATATAGTACAGCCAGGTATCCAGAATGGTACTCCATTTCATGATGTATATTGGTCTCCATCTTTGGTCATATATCTTATAGATGGAGTCAAGCAAAAAGGGTCAGTAGTATCGTAAGTCCACCTTACTGTAAAAAAAAAAGCAGTGTGCTTAAATCATATGTGATCTGTGCTAGCTAGAATTTATTTTAATGTATGTCATATCTAATAACCAACAAGGTGGACCCTTTTAAAAGTTCATGTGCTAATTATTAATCAGATTCAGCTTAAATAAAGTAATAATACCACTATATACCTACAAAGGTAGCCCACGGAAAATTGTGCTCAGGCTTAGATGAAGTGTTGGTTTCAAAAGTGGGAAAATTTGTCACAAGAGATTTATTTTTGAGCTATTTCAGAAAATAGTGACTTGCTATTATGAAACCAACAGAAGCAGCAGATTAGGGTAGTAATAAACTTTGGATTTTTAGCAGACTAGTAGCATAAAATCATCATTAAAAAATATTCACTGAATTCTGCTATGCGCCAAGCATAGAGCCAGGCATGATATTCGATGCTGAGAAGAACTTTAAAAGCCACAAAATACAAACCCTGCCTTGATGGAGCACGTCTCTTCTAACAAAACCAGAGACTAACATGACAACTTCATTCACTGTGTGAAGGAGTTCAACAGAAGGTACATGTGTAAGCCAGAAGAGAGGGCCAAAGCAAAAACAATAAAAATCAAATTTAAAAAGACTCTTAGGACTTGTCTTCTCAAATAAAATAAGATGCTCTGTCTGCTATTGGTAAAACAAATTAAGTTTATGTTCCATTTAGGGGTCAGTAGAAGTATCTTGGGTAAGTTTTGGGGTTTTTTTCTTAGATTCATTATATGAGTGTGACTGCTGAGGCTTGGAAGATCAACTGGGAAAGATAAATGGAAAAGAAGCAGATCAGTGATGCCCTTTCTTCCCTCTTCTCATCCTTCAGACTCAAAGGAGCAGAAGAGTTGTCAACACTGGGTACACAAACCATTTAAAACTTTCAATAGAGAGGTAAAAGGTTTTGTTGCCTGAATTAAAAAAAATATCTTGTGAAAAATATACTAATGGGACAATAAAAATAGTTAAATAAGAACCACAAGATGCTAAGTAATGATGGTCTTTTCTCACTAAATGCTGAAATAGGAATTGGATGAGTTAAAGGAGGAGGAAAGCAATAAAATTAATATATTCAGAACATGAGTTCTGTGGCCATTGTTGGAAAGTTTCAGAATTTTAAAACATGGAAATGTAAGGTGAGGGAAAACCCCATACAAGAATAAAATAATGTAATATATGTGGTGAAATAAAAAAACATTCTCTAATGCTTAGCTAAAATTCATCTTCCAAGAAAAGGGAAAACACATACAGATTTAATAAAAATACCAAAGAAAACCTAATGCGATGCAGTATTATTCAGCACTAAAAAGAAATGAGCCGTCAGGCTAAGAAAAGACATGGAGGAAACTTAGATATATACTACTAAGTGAAAGAAGTCAATCTGAAGAGGCTCCATACTGTATGATTCCAACTATATGACATTCGGGAAAAGGCAACACAATGGAGACAGTTAAAGGATCAGCGGTTGCCAAAGGTTAGGAGGGGAGGAGATATAAATGGGGAGCACACAGAGGATCTTTCAGGGGAATGAAACTCCTCTTTCTGATACTACAGTAGTGGATACATAGTATTATATATTTGTCAAACTTCTTAGAATATACCACACCAAGAGTGAACCATAATGTAAACTAGGAATTTCAGGTAACTATGACATGGTAATGTAAGTTCCTCCATTGTTCATCCATTGTAACAAACGTACCTCTGTAGTGCCTGATGTTGCTTGTGGGAGAAGCTGTCAGTATATGGGGGAGAGGGGTATACGGTAAGTTTCTGAGCTTTCTTCTCAGTTTTGCTGTGAACCTAAAACTGCTCTAAAAAAATTAATTAATTAAAAAAAAAACTAGAGCATGAAGAAAAGTTATCTTACAATAATTATGCAGAATAATGAAAAATCAGTTTGAATTTTAGATAACTGATGTATTGACATCATTTCATTTTCAATCATATTGGAAAAGTAAAATAAGAGCACATGGAAGTTTGGGAGAAAAGTAGTCAAATACTGGCTGCAAGTGGGAATGAATAAGTTACACTAATTTAATTAAAAGAAGCCAACAGGGTTAATGACCTTTAGAAAATCTGACCAGCATATGGCACAGAGATTTCAAATAATCTGCAATTCCTAAGTCTTAGGGAAATCAGCTAACGGATCCACAGTCACCATCAATTATTTCTGAAAGTGAATCTCACACTAAGAGGTGCCAAAATATAGGAACTGGAGGAATATCTATTATGGGAGAAGAGACCAAGGCTGCCAATTATAGCCTACATTCTAGATTCAATATCTACTGAAATAATGGGACTAAATCAGAGGGCAAATGTAATAAACCTTATGCACTGAAAAAGCTGCAGAAAAGCAGGAGCAATTAAGTAGCTGAGAACTGAGAAACTGAAGAAAGATGCAAGAGGAATGGATCATGAGAACCTGCATTGTGATAAAGAAGCTAAAATAAGCCAGTGAACATCAAAGGGGAGACATTTGTCAACCTCGTTCTTCCATGAAAACGTCTCCTGGGATTCAATCTGAACACTTAAATGATAGAAAGATGTCATTTTATTTCATTTGAATATAGAAACTTGCTGGAAAATAAATATGACCTCCTTTCAATTATCATTCTTTGAAAATAAAAAAGTAATTTGAATTTTGAGTAAGTTACAGAAGCCAAGGAGTCTCTTTTTAAATGGGGGGATTTTAAAGAGGAATGCTAAGGATGTGAATTTCTTGAAGAATGTGTTATGCAACAAACTTTGAGGGAGAAGAACAATTATCACTTTAATTAATTAGGGCCCTGTTGTTGCTCCCTTGTGAAAGATAATCCTTGATTAAAAGTGTCAGTGTGTAAAAATATGGACTGATATTGAAGTGTAAGAGTGTGAAATTTCAATTAATTGTAAAAAATTAGCTGATATTATCATTTACCAATAGACACTGATGATTTTCGGAGACTTGGGACACACAAACAAATAGAGTTGATAGTGGACATGTAAACAGAAACAGAATTAATCCACTGATGGTTCATCCCTCGGAATAATTAGCTCTGTTGGCCTTTTGTTTTATATCTGCAATGCAAAGGTTAATGTTAAGTCACAGCAATTGTTCTGCAGAGGGAGAAAGTAGCACAATATGAAACAGAAGATCAAATAATAATATTTCAGTAACGCATATTGTTTTCATAGCCAACAGAAATGTTCCAACATACATACATTTTATAAATATTCATGAAATCATATTTTATGCCTTAGAAATTCCATACCTGGAACCCTTGCTGAGACTCTTCTCCTCTGTGCCTAGAAAGAGCTCCCAGGGGGCTATGAAGGAGAAAGTATCTTCCAGCAACAGCCTATTATTAGACTAAGCCAGGAGGTGAGTAGCCAAGACAGATTCTAAATCTACTCAAGGCTGATTCCTCCAGTATAAACTCCATTATCATGACTCCACTTTCTGAGCTCAAAGTGTGATGTGCCTCTATTTCTTTTTCTTTCCTCTCTCTTTTTCCTTGGCTTTATCAGAATTAGATGACAAATAATATAATGAGATATTCTTTTAAAGAAATGGCTTCTGGTACAGTAACACAAAACAAAAAAAAAATTTTTTTAAACTTATCTTTGACTTGAGACCTGAGACTGATGCCCAAAGCAATTAATTCACTCATAGACCTAGAATAAGCTATTTAGAGTCCACCGGCACCAATTTCTGTGCTTAGATAAAATAACCACCAATCACAATGATTAGCATGAGGTACAGGAATAGTGTATGTAAAGAAATGACACAGGTCCTAAAAATTGGTAGACACTCGGGAAAAGAGCAGCTGTGATTCCATTGTTTTTACTGTCATTATTATTGTCACAGAAGAGTATCTCACCCAAAATTCTGGTATTTTCCCTAACATGGAAGTATACAGTCATGGACTATATCCAGTCATGTTCACTTTAAAATAAGTGCAAAATTGTGACTCCTTGTTTACCTTTGAATGACACCCATCAGCCAGAGACAACAGAAGTCAAACCCACATCATTCACTATGCTCCCTGACTTTGGTACTCCCAACACACATTAGAAAGGAGGAGAAAAAGCCTATAATATTTAGGCTTACATGTGAGGACATAACTGCCCACCCCACTGATAAAATCTGATAGAAAAGTAATTTTGAGGATGAAGCAAGAAAGCAGCAGGCAGATCAGGGAAACACTTTGGCTTTGGGGCTGCTCTTTATCTTCTCCCTAAAATGAAACTAAATGCCCTGGTGCTCTCCAAAGAACACAATTAAGTAAAGTTTTTCTATCATTTCCTATTTTCATGCTGGTCATACGGTAGAAGACTCTTCCCTCTGTAACAGGGCAGAGGAGGGCATAGTGTATTAGAAAATCTTCATCATGTTCAACAATAGGAAACTGTGTGAAATTTATGTTCTTCCCTTACTAATCAAATTATTCCATTCTTAGCTTCTATAAGGAGTATGAAAAATTTGCCTTTAGGTAATTCTTTAGCTTCCCGTCTCACTCCTTTCTAAAGAGCTTCTTAGCAGTTACTTAAATAATCAAGAAATAATAGGTTTGTCTCCTTACATAGTTCATCGTGTTTACTGGTTTGGCATAGTTGGGGAGGTAAGGGAGAGTTTGTTTCATTAAAATGGAAGACTCATCTTTGTGACCAAGGGTGAGCAATAACATCAGGAAAAATCGTTATAACTTTCCTTTTCCTAGAGGAGGTATTATATTGTATCAGTTTGTTACTGGAGATCATCACGGGGCACCAACTTTGCAACAGTTAACAGTGAAATGCATCCCCATTAACATTTATGACAATTTCCCCACTCTCCTCCAATAGAGCTGGGAGAGAAGAAGAGGAAGAGCGCCAGGTGCTTCGTCCATCTAGATCAGTTGTGAAAACCTAGACAGAACCAGACAGGAGAGTGCACAGAGGAACTTCGGAACCACAAAGATATCTTCCCAAGAAGACATCAGAGAAAATGAAAAATTGTAGTCAGGGAAAATGAAATAAGGCATAGAAAAGAAATCAAGTGCTTATTTCTTAAATATAGCAAGGACTGATTTAACTCTAAGGACATGAGGTATGTACAGGGGACTGTACCCCAACTAAACAAACAGGTACAGGTGTCACATGACATGAAAGAGAAGCATCCTTATCTACGGATGTCCTCCTGAATTGTGACTCATCACCTGTAATTGAAAAATCAGTTTCTGACCACAACTAAGCTCTCAGTCTTGATGGTCCACACAAAGCGGAAAACTGGTATGATGATGTCAGTAGCAACATTTAGGTTGAGTATTGAACATTTGTTCCTCTCCAATGCCCTTTGGATGCCATTTCTTCAATCTGTTATTATTTAAAATGTGGTCCTGTGATTACCTACCTTTGTATCACCTCAGGTGATACAGGAGAAGCATAAACAGATTCCTGTGTCTGACTGCAAACCTGCTGACTCAAAATCTTTGCAAGAGGAATAGAGTATTTCAAGGATTCATCCTGTGAATGAACCTCTTTTAAAAGACTTCTTAAAATTCAGTAATGATTCAAATAATTCAGAACCTGGTTATTTAAAGCACCATACCTGATGATTGTGGATGTTGACTATGGAAAAGTGGATTCATTTCTGCCATGAGATTAACATTCAAGGGTGTATAGGGTCTCAGCTTCAGAAAGAGAAGTCCTGCTTTTCTGAACCCAGTAAATACAGTTAACTTCAAAATACTGCCTTGCTACCACATTTTTCTATTTATTTTCACTGATCTTAAAAATATAGATCTTCAGTTTTAATTTTTGTTGTACACTAGCCATGGGCTGGAAATCTGACTTGAAACTAGTATTTGACCGATGTAGATGCCTGTAGCTTCCTTGATGCAATAAAATGGAATTGGGGGATAGGCATATTTATAGAGCTACATATAATCTATGCTAAACATTGGGGAAAAAATAAAGCTCTGTATTTCTAACATATTCGAAATGTATGTTGCTGTCATTTATACAAATACAGCCTCTGTTCTCATCTCAGACATCATCAGCATCCCTAACGAGTTCCAGTCGGTGCCCTACTACCAGCACCAGGTAAAAAGCATTCAACTTGCCTGGCACTCTTACAAATTAACCCTTTTGTAAATATTCATTTTGATATCCAAAAAACAATTCAGCCAACCCCATAGAGCTCTTTGAAGTGAAAAACCCAGGTTTTCACCTTCCAAATAACTTTTTCTAGGAATATTAAATGCCCCAAATGACATTATTATTATATTGACTATGTGTATCAACATAACAAACACATACCTAAGTATGTAGAATGTGTCAGGCAATGTACCTGGCTGTGGGAAATTAAATGAGATACAGGATGTAAAATATTCAGCAAAATACCAGGCACATCAGAGCTTTTCTTACCTATTATTATTGGTTTGGGGGAATGACCAGAATAAGAGTGATGTTTAGCACTGCTTATTAGCATTTTATACTAATAATAAAACAGATGAAGACAAAGGGGAAGAAGAGGAGGAGGAGAATACAGGGAAAAATATATTGGCCAATATTTATTTAGCATGTACTCTGTGCTAGTCATTAAACTAAGCTATTTATATGTATTAGCTCCTTCTGCAGTGGAGGAATAAAGAAATAGGGCTTGGCATAAAGGCTTTGATCAGTTATGGAAGATCTCATGTGGGAAGAGTTTATCCTAGACAGTTGAGAAACAGTGACAAATTTTTAACGGGAGAATGATATGTTCAGATTTGCATTTTAGAAAGGTTATTCTGGCAGTGTGAGGCATGAATTGTACTAGGGAAAGACTGGAGGTGGGAGACCAGCTAGAAACACAAGACTCTGGTGATAGTTCATGTGAGAGATGCTAAAGGTTTATAAAAGATGTGTGGATGGAGAGAAAGGGATGAATTCCAGACAAATCTCAGAGACAGGTTTGACTTGATTTCACTGTGAGATGGTCAAAGGAGAACTGGAGTGAGGAAGAAAGAAGACATGTTTATAGCATATCAATCTCACTTCTAACTTATCATATAATTTGTTAGTAATAATGTGAAGATCGATGCTAATATTCACACAATAAAATACAGTAAAACTTCCAAGTTTCTCACATAACAAAACAACAAATTATACATACAAATTATTATTATTATTATATATGCTATCCAGCAAGAACAATGTTCTCATTCTAAAGTTGATTTCCATTTTGAAATTTTAAAGACATAACATATCAAACATTCCATTAGCTTCTTCTTCCAGAGATATCTCAGTGTCTCCCATAACAAAAGTCTCTGTCTCCCATAGGAAGATTTTCACAATGATGCTAAACACATAAGAGCTTAAGTATTTCTCATTTCCCATAATTTTCTAGAATTCTTCACAGCAAACAGCACTTAATATGTTCAGGCAATGAATATTTTCTACTAATTTCTTTACTTAAAATATACCAAGTAAGAGTCTTTTTTGCTTTTGTACACCCCAAATTATCACTGAAATTGAGATTCTCTCAAAGTTTTAAAAACTGTGTTCATGCCCTATCCACAGCAGTGTGCTTCCTGCTATTGAACACCAGAGGGCACCATTCAGTGGCAGCCTGGATTTGGGAAAGGGGGGAAAGGGAAGGAAAGAATTCCATTGCTAATGAAAAAACTGATTTTTTTAGTGTGTACCCTTATCTGCCATGAAACATTACCATGGTAACAGCACTAGTTAAGATGATTGCATATTTAGGTCACAGTATAAAAGAAGGAGCTTGAACATGTGTGAAGAAAAAGGGAAATGAAGTAAAGTAAGACAAGAATATATCAAGTGTAGAAGGAGGCAACCCACCAGAACCTACCTCACACTTTGCTAACTGCAGGTTGCAAAGTCACATCATGCCTGTCAAAGCAAAGGTGAATGATAAATTCTAACTAAAATCAAAAGTCACCATTCAAACTCAGAAGCTCAACCACCAGCAATCTTAATAAAGAAAAAGGAACTCACTTGAAGAGACAGCCAGCCGAGAAGCTGGGATGTGTGTGTTCTGGGGCGGTTCTTGGTTAGCTGCATCACAGGAAAACCTCTTCATCCACATCAACACTTAACATGAGTTAAACTGGATAATAGCAAAATTCTCCTTCATTCTTTCACACCAGACAGAGGAAAATGGTGTCGCTATAGGTGAAGATAACACCAGCCAAAATATCAGGTAATTTCTTTGGTGCCCTTGTCTTCCTCTGCCAGAGGCAATCACTGATTAATCAGAACAAGCATGTTGTGCCAACTAAGAAGCTACTTGGCACTGAATCTTCCTTGCTTAGGGTTTAGGGGATACAAACAGGAACATGCAGAGTTGAATTAAAAGAATGGCGAAAATATTGTTGAACTCTGAACACCACCGTTGTGATTTCCCCAAACTGGGAAAATGTGTGCTGCAACTATTCATCAGCACAGCATAAGACAAAGACTGGAGTCCAACAGGCTTACATGTGAATCCAGGGGTTGCAACTTACTTACTAGCTGTGTGATCCTGGGCCATTACCTGACCCCTCTAATGCTGGTTTCCTCATCTGTAAAATGAGGACAATAACACTTACTTCATAGGGTTGCTGCAATGATAAAATGAGAAAACTGATTCAACTATTTGCTTATTCAACAAATATTTAATAAAACCTTAGGATGTGCCAGACACTATCTTAAACAGTGGGGATAAAGCCCTGACAGAACAGATGATATAATACATGTAAGGTGCTTAGGACAGTCTCAGGGATTTAGAACACACCTGATGACAATGCTTTTCCAAGCAAAAATGACCTGCTTCCTTTGCTCCACACAAAACACATGCTACCACCAGCACTATCACCATGTGGCCCAGCTGAGCTTTGGGGTGTGCAGTCAGTACACTTGTTCTGATATCCCTGAAGGAGAAAAGTCCCAGCATCTGCTCAATGAACCAAAGGTAGACAAAATGGGGACAGGTGACAGAGAAAGAAAGCCAAGTGTTAACAGTCACAAGGAGGACACTGACAGTGTTTGATACAGAGGAGTCCTCTGAGGAAAAATACACAGGTCCACATCATAAATGCCAAGCCTACTCAAATACAAGGTTAAATAAAGAAAACCAGGTCCCTCAAGGAAACTGTGTGACAAAATATTTCTGTCAGTTTCTTGATCCTACTGAGTAAGTGAAAAAGGATTAAGATAAGAGTAACAGTGAGGTTTGAGTAGTCATACCCATTGCATTCTCTCACAGGCATACCCCGAAAGACAGCATTGGTGATAGAGGTTCATTACGATGGCTGTTGATGGCATATCCACAGATTCTCGAGCTCATTTTTTCTCCCATTTTCCTCTTCAGTTCCTTTATTCTGTTGCCCCCTCTCCATCCTCTCTTGTACTTGCTTTAACTTTGTTCACTGCTGTGGGTCAGACATGTGCCTCCTGACCATGCGCATCCTCCCCCAATGAAATGGGTACCATGCCTTCCCTGCCTTCCCTGTGAGCCCACAGCCTTCAGTCTACTGTTCTCGTCAAACCTCTGAGGCTTCCCCTCTCTCCTCCTGTGCACTGCCACCCCCTTTCCCCTGGGATGGCTACCCCGAAATCAGAATTGTAAAAGTGCCATTGAATGTACATCCAAGTGGCTAATGTTGGAGGTTATCTGGGCAAAGGTGATAGGATCACATTTGGAGCAATGTGGTTTTTAAATGTGAAGATAGCACTCTCTGTGCCCCCAAATTGATAGACTGTGGGGACTCATTCCAAAGAGACTTTTACCTGTGTCTAACTGCTAGTCTCTTCCACATCCACCCCTTTTGTCAGCTGAGAGCTGCAAACATGTTCTGTGGATTCTCTTGAATTTGAACTATGATAGGGATATTTAAGTCTACCCATTTTCTCGCTCTAATGCCCCTCCAGACACTCTCAGACATGCTTACACAAACAAGCACATCTTTCTTTTGTAGGAAGTCTGAATGTCTGTCAGGAAGGGCACCCTGAATTTTTGGATCCCAGGACTTTACCCAACTCCCACCCCATCTCATTCACAGAGTTTTAAAACAGTAAACTGAGTGGGCTGGAATTTCCATGGCTTTTTAGGGTTAAGTTTTACTACTCAGTTTTAATTGGCTTAACTGTTCAGCCTAGTAAAGCATATAGAGTCAACAGAAGTTGCTCATCCTCCTGCCACAACTGGAACACATCACTAATAGTAAAGACAATGAAAATTCATCTGGCATTAATTTATTACTTCTTGAAACCTTAGCTGCCAAACCCTGCAAAGCTGCAACATTGCTGGCACACCCATATGACAAGAATCTCAAAAGTCCACTTTGTGAATTGCAGACTAGGACAGTTCTCAGTGTGAATCAACCGGTTTACTCTTATGATCATCCATGCCCTTGCCTTTATCCCTCCAGGACGACACACACATGCCCAAATGCTGTATCTTAAGGCTATCACCACCCTTACTATTTACTTACCAATGAAAATGCACTCTCTGTATATCCCTGCCATATGTTGTCAATGTAATTTGTGTATATATACAGATTGCCAACAAAACACCATGGGCGCCTTTGCCTCATAAGGCCGGGTTGAGTATCAAGAGTTTATGAGTAGCCTCGCTTTCAGAGCTGTTCTCAATACCAGGAAACCCAGATGGCCTGGAGCAAAGTGAGGTGCTGCTCCACTCCAGGACCCAGCCATCTAGGCTTCCCTGGAGAAGGCTGAGACCTGGTGGGGTGGAGGCTGAGGATTTGCACGCTGCAGCCTCAGGGTCCCTTAATGCTCTGCACAGCCGAGACAGAGCGCTGGGGGTCTTTTCTTCCCAGAACCTACCCCCACCCCATCCTCAACCCCAAATCGAGTTTTCCCCAAGCCTTTCTTGTGGCCCCACCGTTTATCTCTGGAGTCTGGGCTGGCTCCCCTCTCTTCCAGCCCAGTCCTCTGCGGAGCTGAGGCTACGGCCAGGGCATCGCTCCCTTTTGCTCTGTCCCTGATCCCAGCAGTGGAAGTGCCTTGGCCGCAGGCTCCCGGCACAGTGGAGCTGGGGCTGCAGGCAGGAGCAAGAGCCAGTGTGCGGGAGAGCCTGGGGACGTGTGTTTGTATCGCTGGCTGCGTGCACTAGGGGACTCGCAAACTACAGGAACCCACTGCCATCCAGCGCTAAGAAAAAAAGCAAGAAAAGCAAAACAAAGTTTAAAAAAAAAAAAAGAAAGAAAAAAGAAAAGAAAAGCTAAGATACGAGGGAAATAGGAAGTCAATGCAGGGGATTTGGGGGCTTGAAGGACCGCGAGGCGCTGGGCTCCTGCTGGGCTCGCTGCACCTGGGCTGGCTGACTTGGAGCCCTCGGTGGCCTCGGTCACAGGCTGGCAGTCAACTGACTAAGGACACGGGAGGGCAGTCCAGTGAGGTGTCAGCAGGGAGCTCTGCTTGCCTTAGGCATATACCTTCATTTTTCTGCTCTCTTCCCACCTCTCCGTCCCGGTGACTCACCATAGATATTTCCATACAGGCAAAACTGGTTTCACGGAGTTGGACTGGTGAGCTCCTCGGCGGACTTTCCCTTGGGCTACTGAGTGGCTCACAGAATGAGCAGGAGGGTAGAGAAAGGAATGGGGATGTTGGAAGGGCACTGAGGCAGTGGGTGTGTGTTGCTTTCTGAGTCGTGAGTCGTGATTCTGGGGAATCTTGACCTGTTAGGCGCTCTCGTGGGCGAGCAGCCTCCTGCCCCTGGAGGGGCGCCCCAAGGTACTGGGCAGAGCGCACAGGTGGAATTTCTGCGTGATCTCCCCTGCGCGGACTTGACCACACATCGCGGGTTTTGAGAGCTACAAGTTAGCGGCGATCGCCCAGGTCCGCAAATGCGGACCGCGAGGGATATTGCGGGTTCACGGGTTCCCGATCTATAACCCTGAACCCCACGGGGTGGCCCAGAACCCATCGTGAGGTGGCTGACGGCAAAGCCCAGGCATGATCCGGGACCTCGCGCGCTCTGGGCTGAGACCCTGTCCTAAAATCAAGGCGGACAGCCGACGTCGTGAGAGGGCCGAAATAGGATGGGGTTGCAGAAGGCTTCCCTCTCTTTTGTCCTGGGACCCTCTACTCATTCTTATTCTCTTGCCCCTGGGCTGTGCCCCTCCGACCTCAGCAGCAAGCCTCTCTCCAGCGACCCGACGCGGGCGCCCGAAGGGCTGTTTGGAAGGCGAAACTGGAGGAAGGTACAGAGCCGAGGGAGCCTAGTGTCCACCTCAAACGCCTGGAAGACCCCAGGCAGGAAGGAGTGTGAGAGGCAAGAGAGGACGAAGCTCCCCTTGTCTTTTCCGCTACGGCTTCTCGGGGAGGGGGAGAGGGTCGGTGACAGTGGAGGGGATGGCGGGCTGGAAGAGAGAGCGCTGCCCTGGCCGGCGCGGACCCCAGGTTGCCTTCGCCACATTCTGCCGGACTCAGTGACCCGCGGAATCGCGTCCCCGCCCTGCGCTCTACCTTCTTTGCCCCTGCCTTCCAGACCCGCCATCGCTGCCCTCAGTTCTCGGAGCCCCAGGAGCCAAAGTTTCCATTTAAGGATCTGCACTTGTGGAGGAATCCTTCGATTTCTTTACCCTCGATCCCTTCGCGCCTGTTCCTGGGGACTGGGAAGGACCCTGCAGTACCAGGATCCTCGGAGCCGGCAAGCGGAGAGCTTTGCAGCACGGTGTCCTTACCTGCGGCCGGTTTAGCTCCAGTTGCCTCCCCGGGCTGCAATATCCTTGGTGTGCGCTGGCAGGAGCGTGGAGCCCTTCTCCGTTTCAGGGCTGACCTGCTGGGGAGCCAGCTCCTCGCGGCTCAGAGTCTGAGGCCAGCCGCCGGCTTGCTTTCCCCCTTGATCTTGCAAACGAAAAGGAAAAGATTAGTTGGTGCCGCGACACTTGGAGGGGTGGGGCGGGGGAGGCGGGGAGAGAGAGGACCCAAAAGCTTGGGCGAGGGCTGCGGGGCTCGGGCGCGCGCGAGCAGAGTCGCGCACCCCACACCGGTCCCAGTCACTTAGCGAGTCCGGAAACCCTTAGCGGTGTGGACTGGAGTTAAACCCACGCTGCCCCCGTCCTCCACACCAAACCACCAAAGGAGAAGCAAAAAGGGCTCTCAAACCTGGCTTTCACGAAGATGTGTCTGGAGAGCAAAATCGAACCGAGACGTAGCTGTACCGGCGAGCTGGGCGGGATTCATTTCTTCATCAAAGTGCTGGGGGAAGTAGTAATTAGTGTAGAGGCAACTAATTACTAATTAGTTCGGTGCCTCTGGCGATTTCCTAGTGGGATCTGTGGTTTTAAGTCTCTGGCCAACCAGCTGACTGGCATGTATGTGCATTCGTGTGTGTATGCGTGTTGGCGCGCGCGCGTGCGCGCGTGTGTGTGTGCGAGCGGGTCTCTGCGCCCGGGCACCTTTGGTACACAGACAGGAGTGCGTGTCGGTGTTCGTGCGCCTGTGTTCGATTAGCTGCAATGGGCGGACAATTTCTGGAGAGAACATTTACAATTTTCTTTCACTATGACAGGATTAGTTGCTGTTTAAGGCGCTCCTCCAATGAAATCTTCTCTGCTCTCTGATTTGGCAGTTCTTCTGAGCAAATATGACAGCCTTTTCCCCAGGCTCCTCTCCGCTCCTTTTCAGGTCCATCCCCAGAGCCAAGCTCTCCATCTGCAATTTTTACATCAGAACCTTTACAGTTACCACCACCACCCAGTCCCGTTCCTGCAAGTATATGATTGCTATTAGGGTAACATGACACACTGAGAAGAACCCAGTGTTGCTTTTTGATTGCCGAAGATGCTTAAGACCCGTTTTTCCAGGTGGGAAAATGTTAGAATAAATCCACTATGCTTTGTAAACATATAATCGTGTTGAACTACGAACGGATTGTTTATCTCTTTGGGACGTTGGCAAATGTATTAGAGGGGGCGATAATTTTTTTTTCTTTCTTGTTTTATACAGAGCCAATGCCCATGTTTTCTTTGACTAACAGTCATTAGATTACAAAATATTTATGGTGCTTTATGGAATTTGGGATCTTTATGAAAAAAATTAGGATACAAACTTACTGTGTTCAAATCAGTTTTAAATCTTTTTTTTTAAATTTTATTTTAATGAGAAAAGCCATTCCAGTAAGAATACTCATTATTTTTAGGCACTAATCCCAATTGATAAAGTTTCAGCAATATGATTCTAAAGTATAACTGAGGACAAGACTTGCTTTTGTGAAAGTATGTGTATATGAAGACAACATCTGTATATGATATAAGGCTGCATTTTCTCTCATCCAAATTTGTCAAATTAGGTGAAAAAAGTTGAAAACTTAAATTGAGTAACACAGAATTAGATACATCAATTTTTGGATCACAAATACAAACAGCAAGTTAAAGACACATTGGTCTGATATATCCAATTAAGTTTAGTTCAATTCTCAATGCCCAGGCCTTTGCTAGTTGTCTTCTAATACTGTGTTGAATAAAAGTGTCAAGAGTGGACGTCCTCATCTTGTTACTGATCTTAACTTTCAGCCTTTCATCATTGAGTATGATGTTAGCTGTGGAATTAAAACATATGACTTTTAAGAGTTCTTAATTAAGAGTTCTTAATTTTGATAAAGTCCAGTTTATCTTGCTGTTTTTGTTGTTGATCATCCTTATGGTGTCATATCTCTGAGTATCAGTATGTAGAATGGTGGCAGTTCCTTCCTCTGCTAGTGCGAGGATTAAATGGGACAATGCATATAAAGCATAGGTGTTCATTCGTGGTAGTTCTCTTTCCTTTCCCTTGTCCAATTCAGTGGAATCAAAAAGGAACCAAAAATGGCATACAGAATAACAAAAGCCACTGTCCCTGTCCTTTATAAGCTCCTGATCTTTTTGGCATAGAAAGGCACTCAGGTGACAATCAAGATGAATAATTATGCAGCAATATAAAGTCACTGATAAATGAAATTTCCATAAGAGTCTGCCCTTTCTCTTAACTCATAGCTATGACCAAGCAGGATGTCACACAACCTTCTTTTGCTTGATTGAAATCATCCTGAAATAATGCATTATGTACTGTGGCTATGCCTTCACCCTCCACACCCCCAGATCCCACTATCACTGGGATATTGTAAGACACTTGTTGGAAAATCAAGACAGCTCTGCCCAGTCTTGATCTCAATCTCCCCCACCATTTGGTCCATTACATTAAATATCTGATTTTGTCATTTCTTCTCTCTTAGATGAACTTTTGAAAATGAATTCACATTTTCCTTTCTTATTGCATTATTTCTGTGTGTTAAGTCAGCCTTCATAAACCATGGAGTTGCTTGAATCTTTTTGAAAATTCCCACACACACACACACACACACACACACACACACACTCCCCAAGGGAGAGAAGGAAAAGGAATCCCTGGCCAGCGATACAGAAGAAGAAACCCCAGTGATACACTGCTGTTTTGTTCTTTCATATCATTAAAGCTTTCTTACAAACAGGGCTACACATTTCCAAAAAGAACAATAAAGAAACAATATGCTGTACACCAGAAATTGATGTATTATAAACTGACTATACTACAATTAAAAAATTTAGATCATGTGACAATGAATATATGTATGTTCATGTATAACTAAAAAATTGTTCTCTACACTGGAATTTGACACAACATTGTAAAATGACTATAACTCAATAAAAAAAAATCTTAAAAAAAATTTAAAAAGAATAAAATGAAATCTAACAAATATTTTCTTAAACGTGAGCAAAACAGAGTCCATGAATAACTGAACTACAATGTTCAATAGAAGTCACTATACTTATGGCCTTTTGGAGAAGAGTTGCAAGAGGAAACAGCATTTTTAGCAAACAATAAACAATAATATCCATTTTCTTCTTGGTCATCCCTGAAAACACTTTTTTATTTTTACATATGCTTGTGTTTGTGCCACTTGTATGTTTTTGGACAAAGTATCTAACTGCTCTGTGTCTCATTTTCTTAATCTGTAAAAAAAAAATATAGTGATAGTAATATTCCCTGGGGTTGTTATAAAGAATAAAAGAGTTCATTCATGTAAAGTTTTCAGAAGAAGGCTTGACATATGACAAATTAGTTATAATCATAAGACTGTTGGTCAGGATTTAAAAACAGATTTTTCGGTCATGGCTCTGACCTACTGACAGAATATTTAGGAGTAAGACCTGTCAATGGAAACCAAACTGCTCATCAATTTCATGCAAATAAGCATGTTAAATATGACCCATCATAACACTGACCCCAAGAATCGCCACTTTTCCCCTTCTGGTTTCTCTCTTTATATAAGAAAAGATCATGCATATTCTGAACATTTTATTTTTGCTTCATAAGCCAGTCAACTTTCTGAGATAAAACAGTACTCCTCCATCCCAGGAATACAGTTTTTAAAATTATTAGTAACCCATGGTGTGGAACATTTTCAAAAGTGCTTTTTAAAGAATTTATACAATGCATCTATGGGTTTCCCTTTATCTACATGCCTATTTTCCACCTCAAAGAACACTAATAAATTAGTAATTTCCACTTGTGAAGCCAAACTTCATTACTTGCAACGTCAGAAAGTTACTTTTAGGCATGTGCTGAAGAGCTCAGATGCTCGAAAAGGGGTAACTTTGAATCTTTGACAAAGTTCCTATTTGAATAAGACTGTAAATAAGATCACCACCCACATGAAGTCTCATTCCTCGGAATGTGGTGCATATTTTATTGTGCCACGTTGATTTCAGTGCGGCAGTAATTAGGCTTCAATAATTAGATGCACAAATCAGCACTCTGTCATCTTAAGTGCATTAAGAGGGTGACAAGTTCAACTCAAGTGATTTCCCACCAGGTATTGTGGCCATAACATTAAACATTTTTTTTTTTTTTTTTTTTTGCTTTCAAAGAACCAAGAAAATGAAGGTGAGGGCTTTGCCTATATGGGAAAAGTGAGCCAAGAGCAAAAAGATCTTGCCTTATTCTTTGTCTCCTACTCACACACTGTTCTAAGAGTTGAACTCGGAAAGCACAGCATTTATCAGCAGGAGGTTTGGGAAAGGCGGGCTGATTTTTCTGATAGATGCCAAAGGAACCTATCTTTTCCTTGACCTCAGTTTGAAATATAACAATCTTGGGTTAAAAGTGAGCCTCCACTAGACGACAATCACTGCTTAAAATGGGTTCTACAGTTGCCCTCATTGTTTTGAAATCTTAACAACAGTCCCATAATAGACATACTATTGTTCTTAGAATTATTTATTTTCCCTACAAACCTTCTCAGAGAATAATTTAAATGCTTCTATTCTTTAGCTAGAAAAGATTATCTCTTTTTCTCCTAGAAAATCCCAAGCTTTTCGCTTTCAGTTGCTGCAGTAGGAGTCTCCATATACAAATAAGACTGACTCTGAGTGACAGTGCTTGGTGACAGTCTAACAAACAATGCTTTGCTATTTTTTCCCTTCTCCTTTTTCTTGAAGTTTGGCATCAGAGTTGTTTTAAACTCTTCCTCTCCTAGCAGTAATGGTGTTATCCAAAGCCTGAAAATATTTACTGCTGCTGAGTCTAAAATATTTAACATACAGAGCTCATTTTCAAACAGGGAATGGGAAGAAGGGGGAAAAAATGAAACACTGCCCTGCAAGATGTCAAGCAGTTGCAACGATGATAAATCAGTATTAAGAATGCAGAAGATAAAGGCCACTTGGGACTTGTGTTTCCTCAGAGAAGCATTCAGTGTAGGGGGATTTCTCCTTCTAGGAGGTGGTGCCCAGTTCCTCTTTAGAGGTGAACCACTAGGACAGGGAGAACTGAAATGCTTCAGCCACACTGACCTCAGGGTGGATTTTGACAAACAGCTTAAATTTCCCCTTTTCATGGCCTAAGTGAGATGCTTGAATCTCAGACGAAGATAAGATTCTAGCAAGTTCAGAGTAAAATCTTATCAGACTCTCCTCTGTGCATGGGGGCCCTGAATTATTTGAATTAATGACTCTGTGTGATAAAGAGTAGTGTAGGAATTCTCTAAATCTTTTTAGTCTGTAGGAAAACTTAACTTTTTAGAATTTAGAGTCAACTGATCACATACTCATGGGAATTCATACTATTTCTCAGATCATATACTGGCCTGGTTCTTAAGCCAACTAAAAAGGTCCTTCAAGGGACAGGTGGAAATTTTATGGCATTTCAAAGAAAGATATCCTGGGAGGCACCATCACTGAGAATAGCTTCCTCACTAAATTTGATCTACCCTCTATGTCTTGAGAGTGACTGAGATAACTGTGATGTACAAAGCAGTCTTCTGCCAAGCACGACTCAATGAATGTGTCTCTACAATATCACTCTATGTCGTCCTTTTCACTTTAAAAACACTCTTTCTTCTACTAGTACACCCAAAGAAGCATTTCCTAAAGCATTCCCTGATTTACTGTGCCTAATAATATGGATCCTGGACACTTCGTCCTTTCTTCCTCATTTATTCAGCAAGGTGACTGGGTCTGGGGCTTAAGGGCCTCATTTAGAAAATTTCATGAGCAATATTCTATACATCCCCGCAGAAAGGAATGAGGCAAGGATTCAGCGAAGTCAACGTATGTGCTACATTTCTACAAGGCTTTTATTGACAAACGCTTTCCTAGAAAGTGAGTTCATTTCAAAGGATGCCCAATAAGCACGTATTGGTAATCACTGAACATTTTCAATAACAACCACTCAAAATCTACCCTTAGAGCTCCACAGCTTACACAATGTGCTCTCTTTTTATTGATGCCAGGATATGAAGCAGACAGACTCTCCTGCTTCGTTGTAATCCCCTGGAAGTGTTTCTTTCTTTCTTGAGTCTCATGTAAACAAGCTGCCATTGCTTTGCTTTCTTCTGCTGCATTGTGATCGCACAAGACACTTCTGAGAGTTGAGTGTTTCTCATATATTGAATTTGAGGTATTGAAATTGGTTCAACAAATATTAATATATCATGCAATATTCTCATAGATATTAGGCCAACAAAAAATAAATAAGTAAACTCTTGCCCTTCAGAAAGCTAACCTAGTTGGAAAGAACAACAGAAACAGAAATGTTCTTAGGCACCTGTGATAAAATTTTTGATGTCATAATCCATGAGGGATTCAGGAAATGGCCTGACACTTCTCCATTGGGAGCTGATTCCAGAGGTGGCTTCTACCTACATAAAGCATACTCTGCCTAGGATTTGAAAGCTATTACAGGTTAGATTTGGGGAGTAAGATACTGTGGATGATGAAACAATAGTTCGAATACTTAAAACAATTACCAAACTGTACTGTTAAAAGTCAAGCCCTATATTAATAACCATGGAAGAGGACCAGAATTTGTCACCTGAAAATATGCCTCTTTGGCACATTGATTATTTTGAACTGGTTATTTTTCAGAAACAGCAGACATAGGAGACGTTCTGAAAACTGAGTAGAAGTTACCCTTTTATAGGAAACATTCACATTTATAAGGGAAATATCCTTTTGTAAGCATGTCTCCCTCTCTGTACTAGTTAGAGAAGGATGATTCTAAAGCTCTAATAATTTTGTACTGTTTTGTGTTTTGGAAGTAATAAGGTGACTTAAAGTTACTTAGCAGTGAGTGTCTCAGGCACATGGACATTTCTGTAATTTCTTGAGAAGAAAGCTCTTGAGCATGGCTGTTACAGCTTATTCTAATTATGTAATGACATTTGGGATGAGGCTAATGTTACTAAGAACTGGAATGCAGTCCCTGTTTATGGAATGAACTCAAAGGAATGGATACGTTTTTTGAGGCATTGTTTGTATCTTTAATTTGCAGAAACATACTAGGCTTTTCCCTGGGAATGTTCTCTCAGGCATCTATATGTCTTGCTCTAGAGCTGGCCCAGAGTGATGAGTGAGAGAATGAAAATGGAGAAAGGATGCAAATTTTCAAGGTGAAGGTGGGAATATGCCACTCAGTATCTAAGAAGAGTAGTGGTATGCAGAAAGCTTCTTTATCATCATCTCAGAAATAGGGATTACCTGGATAATACTAGGAAAGCGAAGATGAAAAATTGCTAAGGGATAAACAGTAGACTTGTTTTTAGGGCCAAAACATGGGAAAGATAAGATCCAAAACTCTCCACACAGCAAAGCAAGGTTTAGGTTCAAACTTCACCTCTTATTAGATGTGACTTTGGACAAAATACTTAATCCTTTTACATCTGTGAAAGGAAGGTCAAAATGGAGTTGGTATCGCTAAGAGAGTTCTCTACAATGGAGACATGAGCCCCTCGAGGAAGTGTGACTTATGCACGTCTCTGACCTTTTGACCACTTATTGTCTTAGCAGGCATCTAGAACATCTGCCAGCTCAAGACATGTATCGGAACCTTATCCTAAAATAACTCAGGACAGTCTATCCACTTACAAAACCCTTACCCTAAAATAACTCATGACAGTCTATTCTTTTAAGACAAATATTTCCTTTCCTGCATCAGAATCAATCACAATTCTCTCCAGACAACTTGTTAACCTAATGTCTTTTGTCTTTATAAGCCCCTGACTCTTTCTCTTCCCTGGAACACTCTTGGTTTTACCCAAATCTGTGTTCCCTGAACTGCAATTTTTAAGACCTCAAATAAAGCTCTCTGTCCTTTGCAGCCTCAGTACTCATTATTGTTTGACACACCTCTGTTCCCTCATGTGTAATAATGTGTAGAATCTACTCCAGAGTCTTCATGTTGATTAAATAAAACTGTATTTGTGAATAGCATTTTGTAAAATGTGAATTATTATTGACTGTGGATATGTAATTAAATTGTGATGTGAATGACTTACTTCTTTTCTTCTTGTCCAATTCCAACTTCCCCTAGGCAGGTGTTTCCTTCTTAATTAAAAATAATGTCTACTTAGGAGAATATTAGCCAACATGGTCTAAGGGAGAGGGGAAGTTTGGGGCAGGGTGTTAATCTTATTCATTCAAGTTTTATATGAGGAAAGAATATATATATGCATCCTTACTAGGGAGATGAAGGAATAACAGGTGCTTCCTTTTCTTTCCTTAGTCTCATCAGCTCCTGAAATGGAATGTCAAATCAAGGTATCCCTTGTCTTTATATGGCTCTTAGTGAAGAAACGAAATTTCCACTCCAAAACAAAGATGACTGTCCCACCCCGTGTCAAACATAGAACTCTCCACAGTGGTTTTGCTCTGGTTTCAAAAACTATGAATAGTCACATCTGTTAGCTGTAAGAATCGCTCCTAATCCTCTAGACCGTAAGTTCTCTTTGATAAAGTCCTTATGAATCTAAGCATTCATACAAGAAACTCAGCTTCTCTTTCTGACCACCTAAATTCACAAATGATCTCTCATTCCAAAGCCATTAAGTATTTTCTCAGGCCTATTGGTACTCTGCTCTTTTGCATCTTACAGATTGGCTTGAGAATCACCAGATAGTTTTAACATCAATGCTCTATTTTCTAGCACTTCTGTGTAAGTTCAGACTTAGATTCCTCCTTTTTAAATTAACAAAATAAATCTGGTGTGAACCATGCTTCTGCTAACTCTTTTAGACCTAACACAACATTTTTTATAAATCATGGTGTGGTCACTGCAGTTGGTTTGTAAGCATGGTAAACCCTTCCTCCAATCAAAGTAAATATTGTTTAAGTATATATAATCTCAACATTATTTTGATGTAGTTAAGTGCTCACAACTTCAATAACTTAAGGAAACATTTCTCAGGATACTACTATATGAATTTGATGATAATTCTCATGGAGGAATTTTAAAACTCATATTAAAATATGAGTTATCTTTGGCACTGGCTTTTTACCTTTGGCAAGAACATTAATATGCTATTAGCACAAATACATTATTTATTTATCATTAAAAATAATCCTAACACGTTAAAACATTTTTTTTTACTATGACTTCTTAGTGACAATGACTTATTCTGCAATGTTAGAATTGGCAAAATTTATTTTATTCTCTCTCCTTTCCAAAACTTCTGATTGTTATTTTAGTTTCTAATCTGGAGATATTCCTGGTGAAGTTAAGCTTTAAACTAAAAGAAAAGGATTGAATTAACAGACTAGTGAAAACAGAAAAATAGGAATCAATTTTGAAAATGATTGTAATAGATGGAAAGAGATTAGGGTGGAGAAAAGGAACATGGGAAGACACCATGAAAAAGGCAATTACAATGTGAAATTTAAACCAAACCCCCCTAAAACTGAGTTTCCCCATGAATTTTATGATGAACTTCTCTACCCAAAACTTTAGTCCCTTTCTTGTTCTGCCTCTGTTCCCCTCAGGATTGAGGAGTATCAAAGAAATGGGGGAACTGAAACTGAGCAGGACCCTGCAGGGCCTTCCTGGGTACAAAAACCCCTCTGGTGTAACTAGTTTTTTTTGTTTGTAGAAAAAATGTTTTAGTCTCCTAGGCCTTTCTTGAGTTCCAAAGGGCAGACTCAAGCAGCTACTAATTAGAGAAGTGAGAGAATGTAGAAACAAAGGAAAAACAGACAAGCAAGAAAAGAAATGATGACTTAAACAATAGTTCAGTGATTAAGCAGAGTCCTAGTTCCTCCTCAAGGGATATCCATAACCATCTGACACATACATTTGAATTGTTCTGCAGAAACTAAGGTGGAGGATGGTGACTGCATGCTAACCACAAGCACAGTAAACCCCAGAATGGTTGAAGCCAGAAGGTTGATGACTAAGATTCCTGAAACATCACACTGTTACCTCACCACCAACCATTCATCAGAAAGTCCAGGAGCTGCAATTCTCACCCTAAATGTTGCCTTTAAAAATCCTTCCCTGAAAGCCACTGGGGAGTTCTGGTCTTTTAAGCATGAGCCTCCCATTCTCCTTGTTTGGCAACTTGCAATAAACACTGTACTTTCCTTTATCACAACCCAGTGTCAGGAGATTGGCTTTGCTTTGTGATGAGTGAGCAGACCGGAGTTCAGTTTGGTAACAAAATTAGATGTCCTAGTGGAGCCATTACTCATGATCTATAAAAGACAACTGAGAACCAGATCCCGGTGTCTACCACAAAATACATCCATGGGACAAGCACTGTCTGAGAAAGATGAACCACTGTTGTTTTGTGCCTCTTTGCTAAGCTGCCAGAAATCACAGCAGGGCTCTCCTACTAAGGTGAAAGTTCTCAGCGACTCAAATGTGGCTTATAAACCCATTCCGTTGAACTCCTAAATGTGGCTTATAAACCCATTCCGTTGAACTCCTAAGGTATAAATAAGTAGAAAAAACAAAAACAGCCCTGAAAAAGCTTCTCTTTCTTTTTGCTTTTTGCTCGCTTTCTCCCTTCTGTGGTGACAGTTCTGTGAACTGTGTCAGAAATGCGGTGGCACAGACAGAGAGAACTTACTCAGAGGAGCCTGGGGGTGTGCTGACAGGGCAGAGGAGAGACTTGGAACATACAGCAATCGAGTTGCTAAGGATAAGGGTTAGAGTCTAACACTCAAAACCAACTTGCCACAGTGTTTCTCAAAATGCATCCGTGGTGAACCAGAAAAATTAATCTAAATGTTTTATTAAAGATATAAATAGCATCGTCTACGTCAGTTTTACAAAGCACAGCAGTGCTAGGGAGACAGCACTTTTTAAGCATTTCCATGTGACTGTGTATAAACATGCAGAGCATTTATTTAGCTTTCAAGTTGGCCTTGAAGAACAAAAGTGACTCTTTAGTATAGATGATACTTCATAATACAATTCCAAACAACATGAATTTGTAGATGAATGGTTCTTTTGGAGTACATCTAGAGACTTCATTCACCTTCTCCTAAGTCTGCCCCACCATTGCAAATTTTTATATTTTCCCTTAATAGTGATCATCTTGGGTCCCTTAAAAATAACCTGTGAAGCATTTATCCTAATTTATGTGCACTCTTTCATGTCACGATATCAGCAAATAGCAAGCTTCAGGCTCTTACAGAAAGGATGTACCCTGTACACAGCTTTGCCCTTTTACAACAGGATGAATTGGGTGAATATGCACATGGCCACATCTGGGAACATCAATCAGCCTCCTGAAATTAGATCCCTTTGAGCAATGGAAAACCCCTTGCATCATGTACACAGAGGAATGATCATTTGGCCAACATCAAAAGATTAACTCATTCTATATTTTCAAATTACCCTAGTAATTACCTTGTAATTTTTCATTTTAAGCCTCGTAAATTTAAAAACAATGTTAACTACTTGATAGATTTGTTATGAAATGTGTATATATATTTCATAACATGTATAAATATGTGTATATAATAAAACTTGGCTTCCTAAATTTAATGCAGAAGTGATGTTTTAGTAGAAAGTGCTCTGGATCCTAATTCCAACTCTTTCAAGTTATATGGCCTTGGAAAAGTAATTTATCTCATCCATGCTTCACTGTCTTAATCTGCAAAATGACAATGTATTCATTCTAAGTGATTCCAGATTATTTAAAAATATTTAATACCTCAAGATTTATTATATTTTGAGAAACAGGGTATTTATAATACCCCTTTGGCTAATTTTATGATAGTTTTTATAATCTTCAATTTTTATATATACTAAGTTTGTTAGGCAGAATAATGCTTTCCCCTCCAAAGACTTCTACATCCTAATCTCTGGAACTTCTGCATGTTACCATAAATGGCAAAAAAGAGAATTTAGATGGTGAATGGAATTAGAGTTGCTAAGAAGCTGACCTTAAGATAGGGACATTATCTTGCATTATTCTGTTGGCTCCAACGAAACACAGCATCTTCAAAAGTGGGTAACCAAGACAGAAGACTCAGTATCAGAGTAAGGGGATGAGAAAAGAATTTGACTGTCCATTTCTGGCTTTGAAGATGGAAAGAGCCATGAGCCAAGGGATGCAGGCAGTGAGTGGAAGCTGGAAATTTTCAAGAACAGATTTTCTCCTAGAGCCTCTGGAAAGAATGCAGCCCTGCTGACATCTTGATTTTAGGCTGGTGAGAGCCGTATTGGACTTCTGAGTTACTGAATATTAGATAATAAACTTGTATTGTTTTAAAACACCAAATTTATGGTATTTTGCTATAGTAGCCATAGGAAATTATATACCAAGTTTTCACTAGTGTCACAGAAGGTGATTTCGGTATTACAGGCTTAACATTAATTTAGCTTGTCCAAATTTCCAAGTGAGTGCTTATGTTAGTAGTAGTATTACTGTGCCAACTGTTCTGCTCAAAACTATCAGTCAAGTTCAGTGGCTGCTATAACCTTCTCAGAGTGGGAGTCAGGGTGGAAGCTGCAAACGTTTTGAAGAGGTAGTTTATTGCTACTAAATGTTCAGCACTTAGGACAGTTCAGCCTTATCTACCAGTTTTGAATCAGTACCTTGGAGAGAGGAGAGGACACATTCTTTCATAGCAGATTATCAAGATAGGCCCAAATGGCCAGTGGCGCAAGCCTCTGCAGAGATTTCTGAGATTTGGGAAGTCGCTGGGCTATCATAACCTGAGAAGGAAGTATAAAGTCACCTCCATTTTGAAGCAGACTTTGCCTCACCATCAAATTCCCTCATTCAAGTTTTGGCAAAGCCAGTTGGAGCCAAACTGTCAGATTTTCTCTGACCTAATGCAGCTTACCACATGAAGCTTCTGTGAACTTTCTTAGTCTGAATTGCCTTCGTCTGTCTCCTCATGTGTTACTCTCAATATCTGCCTTGAATGTCATATTCCTTGCTTATAATCCGTCTTTACAGTCCAGCAATCCTCTTGACTTAGAATAAAGGCAAACTGAGCTCACTACTATAAGACTTGGATAAAAGATGGTATGGGTTAAAAAAAACCAGCATACATTGTTCATTCAGTCATTTAATAAACAATATTTATTTATAGCCTACCACAAGCTATGCATGGTTCTGCGTGCTAGAGATAAAGGCTGAGTAAGGCAAAATTTTGCTTTCATGGGCAACTTGTGGGAGGAAGCAACCAATACATAGCCAGCTAGATAGATAGAGATATAATATCAAACAATGGTAATTACTATAAAATACAGAAGCAAGTAAAGAGATTAGTCCAGATTATATACTGTGCTGTTTGCCAATTATTTATAGTTCTTCCTTAGTACAGGCACAAGGTTAGACTGTAGTTATGATGGGTTAGGGTCATGTGATTAGCTCTAGTTATGAGATCTGAGTGGCACTGGTGTGACTCAAAGCTGAACATTTAATTACCAGTGTGAGAACCACCAGGGCTCTCTTTCCCTCTGATACAGCAACTGCAATGTTCAAGATGGTAGGAGCTCCACAGTCTGGGTCCTTGAATCGCCCCTGTTAGTGGATATACAATGGCATTGCAAAATAAAGCTTTGTTGCTTTATGCCATGAATACTTGTCTTTCCCTCTACAATATAATCTATCTTATGCTGACTGATAAAGATATTCTGGGAAGGCATGACACTAAGGAGCTGAAAGTTCATCAGAGACATGAATGATGATAATAACTGAGGAATATTAAGTTCTGGAATAAAAATATTTCAGACAGAGGAAATAGCCAGTGTAAAAAACTTTGAGATGGGCATAAGGTAGCATCCAAGAAAGTGCTGCCCAACTCCGAACCAAACTTGGACATGGGTCATTATTCTGGACAATGCCAGTTTTTTTCCTGACTAATAATTTTTATTTTGTCATGTGCTAATATTTTTTTGAAAAACATGGTAGATGTTTGAACCAGTATCTTTAATTCTTAGAAATCTAACCCAGAACTATAGCTAGGGACCTAATTTATATTTCTTACCTATACAAGTGTTCTACTTAGGTGCAGTCACTTTTTTGCCACTATCTTTACACCCTAGCCCAAGTTCTCATAATTTTCTTTGTAACCTTGGTGCAATCTTTAGGGGCCCATGTAGCCTCTGAGTCATGCAATATCATCATTTTTATCCATTCATTTATTAAATAAATATTTATTAAACAACTACAAATACGCCAGATTCTGGGGAAACCATTTGGGATAAAATGGTGAACAAAGATAGAGCTTGCAGTGTAGTGAAGGAGACAAATATTAAGCACATAATTATAAAAGTTCAGTGGAAAATGACAACTATGATAAATGTAATGCAATAAAGGTCATGTTGCTCTGAGAGTACATAATAGATGGATTTGAATCTGTCAGGGAGGTCAGAGAAGGCGTGCCTGAGAAACTGAAGCTTGAGTTTACATCTCATAGATGAAGAGGAATTAATCAGGTGAAGAATGGATGAAAATATTTGCTAAGAAAAGGAAACTTCAACTCAAATATTCTGTGGTGGGAGAGACCATGGAGGGTAGAAAAACTAAAAAACATCCAGTATGGATAAAAAAGGAGACTTATGGGATGTCTTTTATGAGAGAGGATGGGCGGGGCAGGTGTGGAGGAGGGAAACCATGCATGGCAGTGTTTAGGAACACCGTCTTTACGATGAAAGTATTGAGAAACTATTGGAAGATTTAAGTGGGTAAGAGGAAAAAAATGACTAATCAAATGTGTTTTAAAAAAAAATGTTCAGGTCACAGTGAGGAAAATGGATTGGAGGAAGGCAAGAGCAAATGTGGATAGGTCGATGCGGCTATGGTCTAAGACCAATTAACAGATGATGATAACTTTGATTGAAGGCACTGTGATGGGAATAGAGAAAAGTGATGAATTCCAAAGCGTTCTGATGAGGTGAACTTTATATTTGGTGAAGAGTGAACATGATGGAGGAAGAAGGAGTTTTGAGGATGACACTTTATACTCTGAATGGTGATGCCATTGACTAAAACTGGAAACACTGGAAGAGAACAAAGCTCCCAGAGGAGGTTTCATGTTGACTGAATCTGAAGGACCTTTCAGACAAACAAGAGGAGATAACAAATAGACAGTTGAAAATACAGATCTGGAACTCAAATAAAGGTCTAAGCTAGATATGTAACTTTGTGAGTCATTTGCTCCCAGGTGGTAATTGAAGCCAAGGCCAAGTCTGAGACTGCCTAGGGAGAGATCTTAGAAAGAGGAGGAGGAAGGGTGGGAAGCCAAGGGCACTAATGGAAGATTAATAGAGCAAGCACAGAAGGAGCAGAAGGGGCAGGACTGGAACTAGAGCTGGATCAGGACAAATGTTAGGGAATCTGGATTCTGTCCTCCATGGTCCAGAGACAAGGTTTTAAAGAGTTTGTGCCCCAGAACACAAGTTCTCCATAAGAGAATTTACTTTATTACTTCATTACAAACTAATGATTGAGATTATCTGAATTTGAGAATGAAGGGCAGTTCTCTTCTCTGAAATTAGCTACTCCCCTCCCCCAAGTTGTTCTGAAGTTGAATGTTTATAAATAGAGACACATTCTAAGAACATGACCACTATGGTACAGAGCACTCAGGAACATGTAGGTGATTCATATACCTATAGAAACAAAAGTCCTTATGTTTTAGGACTAAAATAAAGCAATAACTTACATAGTCAGAAGACAGACTTCCACCAAATGCAGTATTTGGAACATAGCTATATGTTTCAAGCAAACAAGCAAACAGATACTCATTTGCTTTAAAAATAGATGTTTAAAAAGACCGTATTATGTGTTTTGTGAGGGAATTTCTCAGACACTTACACAGATCCAATTTTTTTCTTCATTTGTATAGAATTTTTACAGAATCTTGTTATCTGATTTCCCAACCAGTAGATGATTAACTGCATCCAATTATAAAAATTAAAGAATAGGCATACAGACACTAAGGAGAATGGATGAATAGAAACCTGGTAAGAGTTGGGGGAAAAAAAAGGAAACAAGAAAAGACCGCCCTGAGATCTCAAGAAACAGCTCTCTGCGGCTATTGCAAGAACACAGAACCTTTTTCACCTCAATTGTCTGTGAAGCCTTTGCTGTATTACAAGTTGGCTAAATACTTACGAGTCATCCTGATGATCCTGAGGTTAAATTATGTTAACTCTACTCTTTAAAAGGTCAGAAAAGCTTACACACACTGTAGATTAATTTCTGTAAATAATTTGAGCTCGAAGGAGTAAAGCTTAGTCATCTTGAAAATAAATCTTTTCCAAACCTCTCATTTCCATGTGAGCCTGATAAATATATAAGCATGTCATAATCATTGCATTAGCTCAGAGTATTTCCTGCCTTCAGACATTAGCTTGGAGTATATTTAAGCTTAGTTAGTTTCTCAGGACCACCATAACAAAGTACCACAAACTGGGTGGCTTAAACAACAGAGTAATATTGTTTCACGGTTCTGGAATCAAAGTGTTGGCAGAGTTAGTTTCTTCTGAGGGCTACAAGAGAAGGACCTGTGCCAGGCTTCTCTCCTTGGCTTCGTGTTCATGTGGCTTCTCCAAATTCGTCAAGTCTTTCCAAATTTACCCTTCTCATAAGGACATCCCTCATATTGGATTAGGGCTCATCCTAATGATTTCATTTTAACTTGTAAACACCCTATCTCCAAAAAAGATCACATTCTGAGATACTGGGGTGAGGATTTCAACATATGAATTTAGTGGGGGACACAATATAATCCATTGCATTTGATAACTATGCAAAATGAATGAGTAAATTAATACATGTTAAATGTCTACCAGCTATTAAAGTTGGTCAAAGGCATGTTCTTCAACATTTATTTTAGTATTGCTAATGGGTTGCTTTAAATTCACTTGCCTTATCTGTTTCATTATCAAAAACAGTGTTTAATAATTAATGATTAGCCACTGGGCTTCCATAATACTTATCACAGTCAGCCTGGTGCTCTATTCTTCCACAAATATCTCCTCTAATTCTCTTGTAATCTTCTTGGGGACATGGGCCATATATTGATCATCCACGTGTAACGTGTTACATCTAGCATTGTGCTTTGTACATGAAAAGTCATTAATAAGCATTGTTTGAGGTGAACTGACCTGAAATGTTGGTTGATATAATAAATTTTCTACATTACTATGGAACTGTTTGAAGTTAACTGACTCACATAGAAGACTGTCTTAGTCTCAGTCACCAAGGTCTAATTAAATAAGGTAAAAAAAATTGACAAATGGTGGTTCTTTTAGGCCAATCCTATCTATTTTGTTTCCTGGACATTCATTCCAGGAGTGATTTCAATGAGTTGGGGTGATCAGGCCTCTCATCTTATGCCTAAAACAACAAACCCAAGGATTTGGGGGTTCAGCTATCTTCAAGAGTTAGTCCAGTAACATCTTGTACCTGGCTGGTGAGGCTGGCACAATTAAAGTTAATCACACCCAACAGAATTTTCTCAAAGGCTACATGCATGCTATTAACTGAGATGAGAGGGAAAAGTGTGAATACATATGAGCTGTATATAGTTTCTACATTATTCATTAATTTACACGTCAGTTCTGAAATCATCTTTAGGTCATACAAGTCTCAGTTCTAATATCACCTTTTCAAAGATACCTTCCTGATCATACAATTTAAAGATACATCTCTACTTTAATCATCAGCTATCACTTTATCATTTAGAAATTTTCTTTTTAGTGCTGACCACTATTGAATACAATCTTTTATATTTTTGTTTACTGTCTACTGCTCCATGCTCCCAATCCTCCACTTAAATATGAACTCCGTAACAGCTGGTGCCTAGTCATTCTTACTTATTGTTATCTTGCTCATCAAGTCTGGCTATAGTAAAAACTCAGCATTTGGTGAGTGTGACTCTACATGATTCCCCTGTCCCCATACCAGCTCTCTGACCTCATCTCTGACACATCTCCCCACTATTCACGTCACTTAAGCTTTAATAGTTTCCTTTCTGTTCTTCAAACATATCAACTGCCAAGTCCTGCTTCAGAGTGTTTGCAGGTACATTTCCATCTACTTGGAAAGTTCTGACCACAGAAATCTGCATGCTTCATGTGTTCACCTCTCTCGGGTCTTTTCTCAAAATAACCTATTGCCTTTTCTGTGTAAAAGCTCCCTCTGTTCTGGAGATTTTAATACCTTATCTGTCTCATTTTTCTCCATAGCACAAGTTATCACCTGACATAGCATATGTTTATTTGTTGTACTGAATGCTGTGATGCACTACTCAGCTGTCCCTTCAGGAACTAGGACACTCATTCTCCAAGCTATAGAGATTGCGTCTTTCACAGGTCACAGATTATAAATCTGCTCCACTTGATACTGCCCTTGGTTAAAGGAAGCTGTCTCACTCAAAGTTTTGTCCCTTCCTAAGGGTAACCCACATCAAGTGCATGGTCAGTGCAAAGGCCATCCCAGCTCCAGAGATGCCTCTGGGTTTTTCTGAGGCCCTCGTTGCAACTAAGCCTCAGTTGAGTCTTGCCCTCCACCCAAATTTGCTTCACTTACTCTGATATGTGTTGATCCCTAATAAATCTCCTGTCCACAGCTTCCATTTCAGAGTCTGTGCTCCTGGGACTTACATAGAGTGTAAGCTCCATGAGAACTGGGACATTGTCTATCTGATTCATTCTTATTTCTGTTGCATCTCTCAGTGTCTAGAACAGTGCCTGAAAGGTGCTAGTTTAACATTTACTGAACAAATAAATGAATGAGAAGACAGCCATATCTCCTCCCAGAGGAGAATTTATGGACATGGATGAATTCTATGTTTTCACTGGAAGACAATACAGAACAACTTTCAGGAAGGTTATTCAACTCCTTTGATCAAAGAATGCTACTACACTATGAACAACTTCTATGGATAATTTATCACAATTCCAGTTTTTAGTATTTCCACAGAAATACTCCAGTGAACTGGAGTCACTCCAGTGTGACCTCATAGCTCATTTGACCTTCCTAGAAACCACGTGAAGAAGGCATATGAATGATTATCTCTATTTTCTAAACTATGACACTGATTAGAAGGGTTAAATTGATTCATCTAAGGCCACTTATTAGCACACAGCCAAACATCCAAACGCAGGCCTTCTGAACTTTTGCGCCATGTTCTTTTTAATTTTTTTGCTAAGAATAAATCTAGCTATTAATAATTATTAATGTTAATCTCATGTAAATATAAATATTTACAAATACACACTCATATCTGACTTGCCCAACTTTTCTTAAAACTTAATGTCCTTGTTTAATGATCAGGCATCCATATTTGATTAAGACTCACAAATTCCTCTATAGAGCTGAAACAAGTAAAAAAATTAAATAAAAATAGTCTACTGTTTAAGGTTCACTTGTGAAATTCTTAACACACACTGCAAGAAGCAGCAATCATTATGCTATTGATTTTCAGAAGTCTTTTCTCTGAGAGCCACCAATTAGTGCTGTTACTATAGAGATGCCAATATAACTTTTTTTCATAAGTCTAAATTTGAGTACAATATATGCAAAAATATTTAATATACTATGGATATATTTTATGTTAATGTAGAGAGCTGTCTTTATGCATCCATGTGTAAGTACACAAAACAAAAAATAAATTTAACCAAGACATGTATAATAATTCTAGCTACGCAGTTGTAAAAAAGCACATTACTTTCAGTAGTTTTGACTTCATAATGGGTCACTTGAATCTCACAGCAAATGAGGCTGAGGACATCTAATGATATTAAAACACCACAGCTGTTTTAGAGAAATATTTTTCAGAGGAATGAGTAATATGAACGTGTAGCAGCCAGGAAAATGCATGGCTTAGACTTCCTGCTGTGGTGAGCACAGCGGACTGGTGACCTTAGCTGCTATTTTGGATCCACAGAGGGGAGACAATGCTTCCCACAGACTGCTCCGGTGAATGACTGAACCTGGTGGAGGTGCCAAGGCAAGCCGAGCTGGTGAGATAGGGGACTACTCAAACTAATGGCTTCAACTCACAGACTCCACACTGACCTGGCTGAACCTTTCCTGAAACTGTGCAACAGTCCAAGATTCTTTTTAGTCAATCCTCCTTCCTTGCCTCTCACCTTCCAAAAATGTTAGATCTGTATTGCTGTCTAAAGGATCTTCCTGCCTTGTCTGCTTCTTCCCCTGGTAAATAAATCTGTTTGATGCAATCTAAACCCATATAGGCATCTGCTCCTCAGCAGATCCACATTAACACGAATGACACATATTTGTGTATCAGCAGAGCATTCTTCTTCCATCTCACCACTTCCTGTATTCAAACACAAGATTCAACATAACTTTCAAAATGACCAGCCTTTTGATTATTCCTCATTGTGTTTAAGAAACAGCCAGAAATCACCCCAGTGTTCTCTCATCCATCACACAGACTACATCCATCCTCAAGATGTGCAAATAGGATACTTTCCCGAATGTGGTATTTCTTTGTTGTTAATTTTTGTCATGGCTACAGGAGGAAAAATGACTGTGGTTGAGGCTTCTAGAAATTGTTGCATGATACAGATCCAACTGGAGAAAAGTATGTAATTTTTCTTAGCTTGACAGGAAAAAAATGATATTCAACTCTAGATAAAGGAAAGAAGATTTGGGAAAATAGTGAGGCCATGTCCACCACATAGCCTACAAGATGTCATGACCACCAGGCAGCTGTCCCTGCTGGGCATGCTGGAGAGAGAATGTATCTTCTGAGTGACAAGCTTCATCTTCAGTGATGGACACATGCAGCAGCTTTATTCCCTGATACATGACTAGTACCATTATTAACCTTATAATGTAATTATAAACAAAATAATTTTTTTCCTGAAAACCACTTTCATTTATTCTGATGTTCTTTGTAAGGATGTATGAGAGACTACTCTTTAGTAATAATTGCATCTTGGGACATATTGTTATCAAAGTACACCAAAAGAGATTTGGGAATTTACTCTGGCTCCATCACTAATCAGCCACTGGCCTTTGGGTGAATTATCATAGGCTCTTTGAGTTAAAGTTCCCTCATGCAGAACAATGTTGTGATACTCAGTCTCCTTCCCTCAAAGGGCTGTGCGTAGTCAGTGTAGTTAAAGTGTTTACAAGAGTTATGTAAATTAGGAAGGGCGAACAAAAATAAAAAATATTTTTCTTTTTACAAAAGAAATCTATGTCATAAATTTGACAAACTTTAACCCTTCCAATATTTCACTTGCCAGCATAAAAATTGCACAATTTAAATATGGGGTAGGGGGAAGCTCCTTGTAACTTTTCCTGTGTGCTGCACATGCTTTGTGGTTTTCAATTCTTAATGCAAAGTGTTTGTGTTGGCTAATGTTGGGTAGATCATTCCATTCCAGGAAAGAATACAGATTTTTAGATGTATCCCCTATAGTCTATAAATAAGTGGCAAGGCTCTAACAAATCTCACCCAGAGCTTAAATATGAATGCCTCCCCCTTTTTCCCACAATAAGATCCTATGGTTACATTCACATTTCTGCTTAATATACTTTATTCCACAAACTGAAATATCGGCAATGAAATTACATCTTCCAGCCCCCAGGACTCCATTACCTAACTCACATTTGTTCGATGGCAGGACCTCCAAATAACCTTCCCCCCTATTTCTAGCCCCTTATTCCTTCCTATCACTGCCAAAGTATAGTTCCTAAAGCATTAGTTTGGCAAGGTAAATCTCCTACTCTGAAATTATTAGAGATTTCCCATTAGATGAAGCTCATCCTCTTTAGCCTGACATTCAAAGCTATCTACAGTCTGAGTCACACTTGCCTTCTTAGCAGTATTTGCCATTATCCTTCTCTATCAACTTGTGTGTGCGTGTGTGGAGGGGGAGTGGTTTACTCACTAGTTTCAGAAAGAAGGTTGTATCATGCCACCTTCTTATTCCTCCTCTCCCAGAAATGTTCATTCCTCCTCAAGTATCACTTAATTATTGAACAGAAAGGGTCTGGAGAGATATTTGTCTAAAGTCCTTTATTTTAAACTGAGATACAGAAAGATTAGGCAGACCCAATTCCTTCTGTAAGTGAAAGCCCCATATTCCAGACTCACGGCACAGAAATTTGATGTCCTTGCTATTTCCCTGTGCCCGGCAACTTGCAGTGAGTTGACAACTAAAATGAGGTTAATACCCAGATTCTAATGCAGAATTCTTTGAGACCTAACTTAAATGTGACCTCTGTCATCAATCCTTCATGATTAAGCCAGCTGGGAATTTGCTCTATCTTTTCTAAATCCCTGTATCACTTTTATTGGCTCTTTAATTCACCTGAATAATAACCACGTAGTGCTTTGTGATATCTCCTAATTTTTTCTATCGATTTTTAAATTAAAAAAGTACTACCTACTTGCTATAATAAATTGAAATTCCATGGAAATGTTAAAGGAAAAATGGAAAGAATTCTAACTTCTCTACAAGTTCCCCACCCAAGTTACAACTGCTAGATTTGTTATTGTTGAGACTTACTTTTTTCTATGCATCTATCAATGTATGTAGTTAGTGTACCTACAAAAAGAACCAGCCTATGCTTCACAGAGCTCATATTCAATCCTTCTCTTGCATTCTCTGTCTTTTGTTGTCGTCCCTGAGTGTACATATGCACGTGTGCCCTCCTTGGCATACACACACAGGTGCACACACACACACACATTTTAATGTGATCATAATCTATATAATCTTTTGGATTGTTTCTAATGTTTTGTTACAACAACAATGTGAAGATAAATATTTCTGCTCTTATATAGAATACTCATATAACATTTATAGGAGAGATTTATCAGAAAGCAACTATGTCAAATGTACACACACTTAAAACAAGTTTCCCTCCAAAACTTACCAACAATACTATGAGGCTTTATTTGTCCTCATAATCAACTGGATGGTTCCAGTTTTTACCAATCTGATTGATTAAAACTGCTAACATATTATTATAACATGTGTTGTATACACACATTGCATTAATTAATTAATTAGGTAACTAATGAATCTTTTGGCCATTTTAAAGCTGTGTCTTTTTCTGTACATTTTCCTTTTTCCCATTTTCAACATTTATTCTATTCTTTTGCTGAGCTTTCTTTTACATATTTTCCTATGAATTAGCTTTGCTAAATGATTTTTTCCCCTTATTTAAAGCTGGAATGAGAACTTAAGGCAGAGATTTTCTTTTTACCTTTGTTTTTCAGGAACCTTTAACACAGAATTTGCACAGAGAAGGTGTTCAGTAAGTACTTATAGCTTGGCTTTTTATAACAGATTGTCTAGCTATTAATTTGGGGAGCTAAATTAAAGATATACAAGGCATAGTTGAGGACAGACATATTTGATTTATAGGGCTGAGAGGATTGGCTGTGTCTGCGACAAAGTCTTTGTTTAACTTAGCATGGTGTCTGTAGAGCCAGGAGTGCAGAGCCTACTGACTGGATACGAAGTTTATACACACAATGGGCTACAGAAGAAAGTCAGCTTTTAAAAGCTCATGGAGTGAAGGATATTCATTTCTTTGACTGACCTGTGAGACACTGCTGCTTAGAAAACAATAATCTTCTTCATTATTTATTCCACTGTCTATATCCCTCTTTGTTACACAATCATGCACATTTTAAGGCTCCTTCCGATTTTGTGTCCTCATGTTTTAAATTAATGTCATGTTTTTGGTAGAAAACATGAACTACATTTAACAAAAATTGGTAAGAGCTAAAGACGTGCCCAATCCATTTCCTTTCTCTTGATCAGGTAAGAATATGCCTCACTCTTCACATCGAGATGAATGAAAAAATAATAATAAAGTAAATATGCATAATGGATGGAAAGAGGGGGAAAATCATAATCTGTACCTTTTTCCTGTGAAGCTTGCCTCTGTCTCAAGAAGGGAATTAGTCTCATGGTGCCAGCTGCCTCTGCAGCTCAGGGCAAACCTACGTCTTTATATAGCTTAAGGAAGCAGCTACTCACCAGCTACCCAAGGGAAAAAAAAATCCATGAAATCTAACTGAAGTGTCTGTCAAGTTGAATATTCTTTCTGTTCTGTCACTGAATTATATACTTTTCAATGAAAAGTATAGGAAGAACTTGGAGAAATTTCTGTCATATCTTAACTGTTCGACATCCAGAGCTTGTTTCAACACTGTCAAGAGTCCCTGAGTAGGCTGCTGCTCCTCAGTGTTCCCGGGGAGTACAGACACACATCACTGCTCCTCTGCCCCATCATTTCCTCTGCATCCCCACTCCCACATGGCTAATTTCTTCCATTCCATAACATGGACCACTACCCAATTATTCCGCCCCACTCATTACCATGCCTCACTGTCCCTTTACTTTCATAGAACACCAACAACCCAAGATAGAAATTGCTAGTTGTGTATGTGATTCTACATGCTTTTATTTGTTTTTCAGGAATATTGAAGGAACAGTTAATAGCCTTTCAGATCACCAGAAGAATGAATAGTTTTACTCCTGTAGCTTGAACTTGCTTCTTCTTTTGTATTATAATCTCTTTCACTCTTGTCTCATGTAACATCTTTACCACCCCCTTGAAACAAAAGCACCTCATTCTAACCCTACGCTACTATACAAATCCTGTTGTGTTTTTCTCCAGCTCATCCTTTTGTCCAGTTATATGAATATTTCCTTCTGATGTGTTTCTCTTTTTTTCCTTTTCTCACTTATACTTCAGTGCTTTGGATGTTTTTGTTTTTTAAGAATTATACATTCTTACCTCTCTTTGCAAAAGCTCTTTAGGCAGCAGCCCTTGATATTTCTTATGCTGGTTTGTTACATAAAGGTTTCTAAAAGAGTTGTTAGAGAGCCAGTGCACTTTGTGATTTATGACTATTGTTCAAGCAGTGGCATAGCTGCAAGAACTGAACAAAACACAAGAATCTCAAGGGAAACAAAAAGCTAATGTAAAATGCCATAAACCTCTAGCTTCAAAAGGCTCTTTAAAATAATCTAGTCAAGCCTCAGCACTTTATAGAAGAGGATACTGGAGCTCAAAGATGATAAGTAATTTACTTAAGGTTACACAACTAATGGGTAGCAGATTGAGAAAAAGGTAACTACACCCAAGTCTCCTGCTTACCACTTAGGTCCCTTCCTGTATTTCTTCTATTATAATCACATCACCACCTTTTCAAGGTCTAGAATTAAACACAAGCTATGTGAACCCTCTCTCATTAATCTAGGGGTACAAAGATCTCTGGCATACATCAAGGGAGTTACTTTCCATGGAAGGAAAGTCAGTCTGACAACAGCTCAGGAGCTACAATTGCATTGTTTTAAGAGCAAACTGCCTCTCTGTTCTGCCTTCTAAATTATAGGGAAGGAAGAATCCAAGCTCCTAATAGTTCTAAATAGACTGTGTCTAATGGCATGCTAACTTTGAATAACTGCGCCATCCAGGAGAGCCTCACCATCATTCAGGCAGACAGGGGCTTGGGGCCAGAGCCAGAAAGGAGCTGAAGACTCCCAGGGTCCTTGTTCAACTCTAAGCCAAAGAAGAAGGTAGTATTTCCCTCCTTTAATACCATTACCAGTTTTATGCCTGAAAAAAGGAGAAGGCACTCGCGACTCTGAGTAGTTACAGCTCAATGCAGGCAATTTCATTGGATTTGCAAAGCTGCTTTCTCCATATCTGTTTCAAGACTGCAATACAATGGGAAAGGGGAGTGGGATAGAAGTGGGTGAAGAAGGTGCCTCCCCAACTAATAACACCTATTTCAGGAAGGTTGGTCCATACCTATGAGTGCTTACTTCTAGGAGGGTACCCTTCCCTGGACAGAAAGTGGACCCTCCTTATTTTCAGGTACCTTATGCATGCTAAGATTGCTACCTTGTTTTTCGGTTTTTGTTTTCCCTGGATGAATTTGGGGGCTTACTAAGGAGGGTTTCTGGGAGAGGGAAGGAAGCGTTTTTAATTGCAGACTCTAGATGTTCTTTGTATGCAAACAACCCCAATAAGGAACATTTGTGATAACGATGTATGTTTTTGTTCCCTCTAGACACACAGGATTACCTCTCCTTAGGAGGGAATATCTCAAAAAACTATATTGCTTTAGTTTAGATTAGACTTGCTAGAGAAAATATGACACCAAGTCAAATTTGAATTTAAGACGAACAAAATTTTTGTATAAGTTGCCCCCAGAGTTTCATGGGCTCATAAATACATTTTAAAAGTCTTCACTGTTTATCTGAAATTCTAATTTAACTGGGTATTCTTGTATTTTTATTCTAACTCTGGCAACCCTCACTTTATCAATATTGAACGAACTGTGGATTATTCTGCTTCTGGAATTTTACGAAGTCTGATGTTGTAAGAAGCAGGGTGCTCCGGATACAAACCTACTTCACAGGTTCCTTGGGAGGATTAATTGGCATAATGCATGTAAGTTGCTAAGCACAGTGGCAAACAAATGCCCAGCAAGTGGCATTGTTTTCCTCCATCTTCCTCTTTATCCTTCAAAAATATGTACCAGAATATTAATTGCAAGATAAAAATTGTGGAATACTCAACAATGGACTTCGACGCAATCTTACATAAATAAATACATAAATACATAAACTCTAATTCACACAATAGCATCATGAACTCTCCCAAATATAATTTTGAGCAAAAGTAGCCAGATACATGAGAATACATTATATATTAGTGGCATATATGACATTTATGGTGGATCATTTTGGATGTATCTCCACTATATAACAAAAGTATTTTCAGTAATAAACATAAAATTGAATGAAAGATAATAATTGACTGAGAAAAAACAAAAAGTAAAAATAAATGAATTAAAACTATGCTAGTAATAAATAATAATTAAAAATAAATATTACAGTACAAGGGAAAAATCAACAATATATAAATTCGATTTTATTTTTATCAAGTGTTCTAAACATGTTTTTGTAATGGCATGAAAAACCATACCAAAACAGTGCCTGTGAGTACCCTCTTTTGGTGTCATGGTGGGTATTGTCTCTTTCTTTATTATACTTAATTTCAAGAAAGTGTAAGAATTAAAGTAAGTAATTGTTTAGAAAGAAATTTGCTTTAGTTTTGCATTAACTTTTTTCCCAATGAGTATATATTTGTATTTATAATAATGAGAGGTAAAACTGCTTTTCAAAAAGAAAACACTGTCTCTCCTATTCACTTGTCTGAAATCAGAATTCAGGACTAACAGGTAAACTGTGATGCTTTTGTAATGGCCTCATGGTGGTGCCTGTGACCACATTCCTACAGATGACTGACGTGTTTTATTGAGTGAGAGACATAAGTCTGGAGTATAGGGTAAAGGGAGTAATGAGAGGATACAGAGAATCCAGGTGTTGGTGGGGGGGGGGAGAGAGAGACTGAGAGAGAGAATCCCATTTGGTTATGAGTAGCTTATTTATTCAGTCTAAAAATCTTTGCCTTTTGATTGATGAGTTTAGGCCATGTATGTTAATGTATTATTTTCAAGTTTAAATTCTAGCAACTTGATAATTGCTTTCTATTTTTCCATCTATTCCTCATTTCCCCTTTTCTCTTTTTATGCTTTCTATTTACTTGATTATATTTTATGAATTCATTTCAAATTTTATATATATATATGATTTTCTTAGTGGATTCTTTAGGGTTTAAAGTATATTTTTCTAATATTTTTCTACCTCAGGTATACTGCAAGGATTCTACAATAGTATATTCCTATTATCTGTCATTATACAATTGTCATTTTTTTAAATAAAAAGTTTTATTTTGAGATAACTGCAGATTTATAGGCCATTTAAGAAATAATACAGAGAGATTCTGCAAAGCATTCACCCAGTTTCTTCTGATGGTAATATCTTACAAACCTGCAGTACAATATCCCAATTAGGACATTGGCTTTGATACAGTTAAGATATAGAACTTACAGTTAAGATATAGTTATAAGATATAATTATAGTTATATATAAGATATAGGACTTGCAGTTAATATTACATTTGAGATATAGAACTTACAGTTCAGATATAGATCTATAGTTAAGATACATAAGATACAGTGAAGACACAGAAATTCATCAATGCAAGGATTCTTCATGTTGCCACTTATAGCTACACCACTTTCTTCCCAGCTTAAAATATTAGAAAGTCAAATTCAGCAATATATAAAAAGGCCAATATGTCACAAACAAGTGGAGTTCCTCTCAGAAATGCAAGGTTGGCTTAACATTTATTGTGCCAGACAGCAAGGAATTACTCAAAAAACCATGACAGTGTATGTAAAAGTCATAGGAACCAAATTGAAAGAACTTCCAATGGCTAAAAGCTGTTAACAGTGTGAACAACAAAATAATTATAGTATTGGGTTATAATCCCTCCAAACAAAATAAATATCCATGAGTCCATACTGTTGCAAGCAAATGATTGAATAAGTAAATATATAAGTGGAGAAGGGACAAATCTTCCTTACAGAAGAATTCCAAATCTTAAATACAGAAGGAATGAAGGAAATAAAAATTCACTTCAGTAATAATTGGTCCAGGAATGATCCACCAACACACACTGAAGTTCATAGCTGAAACTTCAAGAAGCGAAAGGATATTTGCACAGCTTCAAAGTATGTCCTCCAAATACGTATTCATTGCTATGGTGGTTCTAACAGACATCCACAAATTACTTGATATCCCTGTCTCCAAGAGGCAGAGATTCATACTTCTCCCTCTGGCTGGACTTAGTGACTCACTTTTAGTAAGAGTATGAAAAGGAAAAAAAAAAAAAAAACAAACAGTAAGTTTACAGTGGTGAAACCTCACAGTACTGTGTTAACAAAATGATCGAAATTAGCATCAGTACTAAGTCCTATTGGTATTGTGTACCTCCTGATATGAGGCAATGATAGGACACTTCACTACTATAGTATGTTTTCCCTAAATTCATAACCTCATGCCAATGATGAGAAAACAACAGGCAAAACTAAATAGAAGGAACGCTCTACAAAATAACTATCCAATATTTTTTTGAGTCAAGATCATAGAAGAAAAGGAAAAAATGAAGAAACTGTCACAGATTGGATTATACTAAGAATACACAATGATTAAAAGCAAAATGGCATCCTGATTGGGTCCTGAAATAGACAGAAGGCATTAGTGGAAAAATTGGTAAAATCTGAATAAAGTCGGTAATTTAGTTAATCATATTGTACCAATGATAATTTTTTCGCATTGATACAGGTACCATGGCGATATAAGATGTTAATATAAGGGGAGCCTGAGCAAAGGGAATATAGGAACTCTTGGTATTATCTTTTAAACTCTTCTATAAACCTAAAATTATCTCAGGATAAAAATTACAAAAACAAAATTCCTTATCATTTGTCTACATGGCCAACACAGATCCCACCTACCTCTGTGATTCTCACTCTTCCTACCTCAGCCAGGATGACTCTCTCTTCTAGCCCAAGATACTCCCTCGTAACATGCGGTTTTTGCACAGGGTAGAGAGGTTTTTCCCTTGGCTGTAATTAAAGCTCTTATCTTCCTTTCAAGGGTAGTAATCCTTACTCGCCCTTCAAACCTCAGATGAAACATTTCTGCCTCACTTTGGCAACCCTCACTAGAACAAATCCTCTTACAGGCTCTTATGTATCACGTACCACTCCTTTCTAGCCCTAATCACAGTTGCAGTTGTGTACCTGTTTGTATAATTATTTATCAGTATTTGTCTCTTCCACCGGACATTAAACTCAGTTGTCAGGGACCACAGATTCTTAAATCACATCCAGTGCTTAGCAGAGGCTCTGGCACATGGTAGGCACTCAATAAATACACGTTGAATAAATGGTCTAGTTTTTTTATATACCTGAAACACCAAAAGTAGTTTCACTACTTCCCCCCAAAAGAAGGATGGGGGCACTTTCCTTTCTGTCAAGCATGTTGGCAGGCAAAACAGCTGGTTGTAAATATTGTATAAGAAAATACTTCAAAAGATGGGGAGCTTTTAGGTACACTGAGATCCTTCATTATAAGAAGCAGAAATGTGGCAGCTCTTCTATGTTTCTTTCTGTCCAACTCCCCACCCCCATCCCAGGAAAATTTCAAGCTACTCTACCATCAGTGTCAAGTCTTATGGCTCCTTCAACAGCTTTCACTCAATGGATAACGAATATGGGCATTCAGACAAGCCTACTACACAAAGTGAGCAAGCCGTTGTCTCCCTTTCTTTTCTTCCTTTTTTTTTTTTTTTTGTTGTTGTTGTTGCTGCCATTGTTAATTGAAAGACGTTAAACCCATTTTACAATTTGCTATTTATCAGGCAAAAATTATTCTTTGAGGCAGTTCCCAGTGGGACTCACTCAACATTTACATTTTGGGGACATTCCAGTTCAGTGACAGCAGATGGAACATCATAGTTAAAATTTTCAAAAGAGACAATGAAGTGAGTTCTGGAAAGATAACAAGGTGGCTGTTGCACAGGCAAAAGAAAAAGAAAACAACTAGAAACACTGCTATTTAGAACTAAATCCTGTGCCCAGGGGATTGGGAGATGGCGAATGTGAAGAGAGGGAATGTTAAGTCTTTCTTGGCTTGGATTTTGAAGCACTGCTTGTCCAGGAGCTGAATTACTGACCTCTATGTTGATTTAATTTCTTTCAGTATCTGAAGTTTTTGTTGGTGGGGACTGGGAAAGGAGTAAGAGGAACTCAGCTCCTTCTGGCACCCAGAATAAGCTTTTATACCTCATTGTACATATGGCATTTATTATTTGACTCTGCAGGATTGTTACTGGAATTTAGTCACTCTAAACAGAGAACAAAATAAGTGGTTCTTTTATAACTGATTAAAAATTTATCAGGTATTAATCAGCTGATAGGAAAATTTTCAGATGACATGTTTTCCTGATTTGTAAAGTAAGCTCATTTCTTGTATGACTAATTCTGACTTATTTTATAAGTCCTGTTAAATAGATTATGAAGAGTCCATGATCAGGAATTTCATGGCCTTTTCATAATTTCATGAACATATCTTTCAACAAAAAAGACGTTTCTGCATGCATACACGAAGAAACAAAGTAGAGAGTAAACATCACTCACCTATAATCACAACATTCAGAGATGCCTTTTCCTTCTGCATGTTTTTTAGTTATGATCACAAAAAACAGTTTTCAAGACTGTTTTTATTAATTCACTTACTAAATCCTAAGAATTTTCTCATTTCATGAATGAGTTTTTCTAAATCAAACTGAATTGGGTGTACAATACTATTTCAGCTGAATATACAATAAAAAAAAAAAACCTCAAACCTCTAAGAGGTTTTTAAACACAGTCCAATGCATGTGCTGAGTAGGGACTAAGTAAGGTCACCTAACAAGATTCCAGCTTCTCTCACCTCCCACCTATCACATGCCAAGCTCAAGAGCTGAATATACTGCTACAGACATAGATAAACTGGAGAAGATATTTACTGGCAAAAGTAAGTCTTACCAAAGACCCTAACATTTCAGTTGGGGATTTACCATGGAGTTCCCTTACAGAAAGCTGAAGAGGACTTTTTCCACTTTGGATGTAGTTTTGTGTGCACTGCCAAATAACTGTTCACCTTCAAACTGCTCTAACATTCTCTTATAGTTTTGTTTGAAATTCTCAGTCTTCAGATGGATGTTTTGGATAACACAGTAACTCTTCCAGGAAGTCTTCAGTTAGAAATCTAAGTACCAGAGTGTAAGCTCTTAAAGGAGTGGGGGAATCACAGGAATAAAACACTTTAATGGGGCCTGGAAAGTGGAATAAAGGATGTGGAGGCACAGTTCATATGGAGTTCTGAATCATGGAGCACTAGCCAAAAAGATGGGTGGGGCCAGGAAAGCGGGGATCGTTGGGTAGTCTTTTGAAAACTGAACACATGAGACATGTAGAGACAGAATGAGTAGGTATGTCATGCAGACAGGAAGATGCAAGCAGGAGGACCTGAGCACAGCAGCTGCTTGAAGTTTGCAGGATGTGGAAATCATAGGAGTTATGAAGAAGTCAAATTTAATAAAGTCAAAGTAAGAATATTTGTTTATTAATTCATCTATCTGTTTGTTATCTGCCACTTGCATGTATATCATCACTTTACATATTAAAGAGCTGACACTACCTGGCTCTTTGGTCTCGTTGAGTGTTTGTGCTATTTAAGATAAGTTTATGTTTCTAGTTTATTTGATGGAAGAGGAAATATTGAGTGAGAGAGCAGATAAAAAAATCAGCTATCTCAGGATGCTTCCACCATAACCGTCACTGTGCTTCACTTTCTGTTTGTGACAGTGACATGTTCTTGCAAAGTAATACAATCCTGCATAAAGTATTTCCCCTCAAAATGAGTAAGAACTCTGCAGAGAAAAAGATGCTATTTATTTATAATGCACATGAAAAAAAATTAAATTACATAAACACATCCTCACACCAACAACTGAAGGAATAAACATGACATTTAAAAACAAAAACACTTTTTCCTCATGCATAGGTTGGAGAAACATGCAAGTTGGATACTAATTAGTAAAGCTGAATTGTTGCAAGTGCATCAATTAACTTTAATAATTTGGGAAACATCTACAGTGCATTTCTATCTTTATTATGATAAATATACTTTAGTAGATCTACGTAAGCAAGCACATAGTTTATTAGAATGAAATTTAGTTCATGTTCCTCTCTTCTCCATCCCTACAAAATCTTATTGAGAAGGTAATTTCAATCTAATTTGTTGAGGGAAGAACCTTCCTCCTATCCTTTGCCTTGAACTTCAAATTAAGGACAAAGTTTGAGAAGCACTTTTTCATTACTTAGATCCAGTGCTTTGCTGGTAAAAGTTTGACAAATAATTCTCTGTGGGTAAAGGAGACAACTCTGACTTGAAGCATTTGCTAATTTCTATGGTGTAAATGTTCCCATCCTGGCCAATTTCAAGCTACCAAAGTGACAACAAATTCCTGAAAATTTAACAATTGTCTCTCCTGGGCTTTTATGACCTGGCTCCAGCACACATCTGCTTTTCATTACAGCTCAGATAGAAAAGGCATTCATACCCCATTAGCAAAAACTCAGAAAGATTAATCAAGTTCCTAGCTTCTCTCTCTGTATGGGTCAAAAGCAAGCCTCCAGGTGAAAAGGCAGAAGTACCAGAAGCCAAGTAGCTGGGCTCCTTCCTTCTCTGTCCATTCACACTGATGTATTTTACTGAACCAAGGCCCCACCTGGGTGAAGGAGGTCAAGAGAAAAATGAGAATCACTTAAGAAAGGAAGAGCTGCTAGTTACCTCCCCCTCGCAAAAAAAAAAAAAAAAAAAAAAAAAAAAAATCTATAAGAAAGGAGGAGCTGATCCTTCCTGTAAGCATATAAAAAGATTGAATGAAGATTAGCTCTAAGTGGCATCCCAGCATTGAGAGCTTATAGCAGCAGTTCTCAACCCTAAATGCATATTAAAATCAGCTGGGGAGCTTTTAAAACTACCTAGGATTAGTTCCAATCGCCAGAGATTCTGCTTTAATTGGTCTAGGGTGGGGGCCTGGGTATTGGCATATTTTAAAAAGCTCCTAGGTTTATGAACCCCAGGTTTATAGGTTGCTTATAGTTATATTTCTAGACAGATGGTAATGAGCAGAAGCAAATGCGTGGAGAGACAGGTGGTGATGTGTGAAGAGTTAGAGATGTATATGTACGTTTTAAAAAGATATTCACATTGTTATACTGAAACATCTAATAATAATAAATAGTGTCATTTTGGCAAACTGGTGTAAATGGAACCAGGCTAACATATTTCAGTTTTGTTGAAAGTTGTCTTTGAATTTACTGTTTTCCCTGGCACAGTTTCTAAAAACTCTGAATTGGAATTCATAGGTGCTACATCTTCAAGTCTTCAGTTGTACTTCTAAGTATCAGGAAAAACAGGCTTTTTCTTTCTAGGTTTTACAATGTCCCCAAAGTCAGAAAGAAAACAAAGACAATTAATTACACTACTTCAAGGAGTGTTAGACCACTTATGCAAGGACTTGCAAGAGTGATGTACAAAAATAGTTTCATAACACTCACCTACCTCCAGTCTATAGGAGAGAAGTCAGGATTCTTCTGAGAGAGGGTTTTTTTAGGCATCAGATTTTGAGAGAACTGAGGTATTCTCACTTTTCCTACCCCATACCCCGGGAGAAAGAGGAAAGGGTATTTTATTCTCGAGTCAACTGAGAAGAGTTTTAATACGGTCACTGACAGAGCTTGAGATGCATCCCTTACAAGTGGGAAGAACACAGGGGATAGCTGTTTATCTCACGTTTCAGAACTTTAAAGGCAAAAGTTGTGGCTGAAGCTGAGGGGAGAGGGAAAGAGAAGTCCTCACAGCTTCCACTAGCAGCAAGGCAGAAGGTGTCTTTGCTTTGGATACCTGAGAGCCACGCAGGAGGGAGCAGTCTGCAGGCCATTTTAAAGGGACTTAATCCAAGAGAGGCCACCTCAGCAAAAAGAAGCTGAAGGGGTGCCTTCAGATACAGAGGCAGAGGGGACTGTCTTTAATGGGTACGTCAGTGTCCGGCTGAAGGAGGGGCTGTTGCCCATCTGGAGAGAGATACAACCAGGTATTTCCAATGGAGATTCTCTGAGATATTGTAAAGTACCATGCATGAAAGTCAGCTAAACTCAGAGAACACCAACATCAGACCATAGTTCGACATGCTAAGATCTTTTTTGCTCCCATTTCCATACTGCCCCATGTATTGCTCCAGCCAGGGATCAGTGAGAACACTTGGGGGCAGGAGGGAGCAGGAGGGTCTCATAAGGAGCAAAAGGTGAGGAACTGGAGGAGTTGTGGGGCACATTGTGTTTCTTCCCTGAATGGGGCCTACCTTGAAGCAGCATCACACTCGGGAGGTGTGAATGCTTAACATAACGTGTAGAGTTGTGATTAAACTGATACAGAGCATTTTAATTATGAGAATGGAGACTTTTCTTGTGATTAAAGGGACTAGAGGACTTTTTTAATACCTGAGAAAAAGAGTTATTAGATCTGCCCAAGGGCAGCGAAAACAAAACAAAACAAATATATTGAGATTAGACAGTGGGTTTAAAAGAACAATGACAGGAAAGAATATACTTTGCAGCTCTGTGTGGAAGCCTGGTCTTTCAATGTACGAGCTGTTCTATCCACAAAACTCAGCGATTCTGAGAGCCTGTCTGAAGTCTAAAAACTCATTAGAATATAATCCTTAATACTGTAACTATAATTTTCCCCAAAGTAGTATAAACAAGATGAATGAAAACAGTTGCACTCCAAGCTGTATGTGGCGTGGCACAAAGAGTATTATAGGAAGAAAACCAGAGTTCCCGTCTGCGCTGTGCCACTTTTAAAGTGTGCAACTGGGGAAAGGTGACTTAACTTCTCTTAACCTGCAACGGTTCTGCAAATGAGAAATGATGATATTTGTCCTGCCTGCCTCCCAGAGTTGTGGGGAGAATAATAGAAGGAAATGTCAAGAAAAACATCAAACTTCTATGAATGTATAGTTCTGCAGTGACTATAGCAAGACTCAGAATATAATATGCAGTTCAGAAGCCATGTAGATGTTCTTAAAGCTATTTCCATCCCCTTTTTGTGTGGAAGAATAACATTTTTCCTGCATGCTATTCTCTCTGCTGATTCCAAGAGACATAACACACACAAGCACATTAGTCCTCTGTCTTTTGTTTCCTCTTAGTGCATTTTCCTAATCAGAAACAAATCTTGGAAAAGATATACTTCTTATATTTTAAACTAACATTGATTTCTGGTTTAAAAATGTGATTGTAGGAAAGTTAGAAATATATAAAAGACTATAAAACAAAAAAGTCTCACATAACCCCAACATTTGGAGAACAATCACTGTCAGAGTCCCACCGTAATGCAAGCTCTAGGAAGGCAGGTGTTTGGTTCCCACTGCTGTCTTCCCATGCTTGGGATGGTGTGAGGCACACAGTAAGCACTCAATATGTATTTGAATAAACATGTGTTAAGATTTTAGTATATTTTATTTTAGTTTATCTTCAATGTGTGTGTGGATGTGTGTACATAGATACATAGATTTATCATCCAAAAATAGACTATTACAAAATTAGGGCAGTGCAATACTGCATCAGTTAGACTGTTTGGTTGCAAAGAACAGATTAACTTCAATTCAGGTAATGTGACATATTGCATTGATACTTGGGAGTTTCAGTGTAATTTGTTCTTATGGAGACAGGAATATAGATTGGGGATGAGAAAGTCACCCAGATGCTAAATGAGGTCCACCATTAGGTTTGAGTAGAAAATTTTTTGCTTCATGATCTAGCACTCTGTCACTAGTAGAGTGGATCCAATTGTTCTGAATAGTCTCCATTATCCTTGAGTGACCAAAATGTGTACCCAACTACATCTTAAACCACTGGCTAGTATAGAACTTGGCTAGGTCAAATGGCCACTGTGGCCTTATCTGCTGTATCTAGGTCGTCACGAGGGCTTACGTGGGAAAAAAGAAACCTTTAAATAGGCATGTCGGGTATTTTGAGACCAGACTGGTGCAGAAATTATATTGTGTATTGTTTTGTATCCTGTTTTCTCATTATATATATTCTTATCTCATTTAATTTATAAGGTCACAAAGCTTTTACTTACAATAGCTGAATATTGCACTTCATGGTAGGCATGTATCAGAAAATTTAAAATTATTTTCTTACCACTAAATATTTAGATTGCTTCATATTCTCACTATTATGAATAGTGTTGAGATAAACAATTGTATTTGAAAAAATTTTTTCACATCTTTGATTACTGCTCAGAATTAAACTCTTCTTGGCCATGGCAGTTTCTCAAACATTGCTTATTTTGATGATCCTCATAGTTTTAAGGAGTATTGGTCAGGTTGCAGTCTTAATTTTAGGGCAGAAATGATGTTCCTAGTACGGATTTAGCCAAGTCTAATAACTCTCTTATTACTGGTCACTTGAATAGCTTCCATTTTTCACTATTAAAATGTTAATTCTATTAAAAATTGCTTCATTGTCTTTCTGAGTTTATTACTGCAGAGGATAAAATCTGAAGTCAGTTTTCTTGTTCTTTGTCTCTTCCTTTGAACCTGTTAACATTCCTAATTCATTCATCTTCCTGCCTTGGAGTGTCCAGTTAGATGTATAACCCTCTCTCTCTCACTTCACATGAACTCAGAAATGAATAAAAGTTTGTTATCCAGAATCAAAATTTTCTTTCTTTGTAAGTAAGCTCTTATTTTTATTTATTTTTTATCTTGTTTTTACTTATTTTTTGTGTCTGTGTTTCTGTAATTGTTTACTGGGGCACATTTTAAGAGAAAAATATTACTGTATTTTATTTTCAATGATTTTAATTGGCTCAGGTTTTCTTCAGCGCTGGGTTTTTCTTTTTATTTTGGTTACTGCTTCACTTCCATTTATTATTTTCTGTTCTTTAGGAAGTCAAGCTATCAGTAATTTACATCCAAAATGAAAGAGACTGTCAACTGTTAGTTTTATATTTATTTTTCTTTATATTTTAATATAACAGTTGACATGCAAAAAAAACCTGTAGATAATGTACATGTAAGTTATAAAGCATAATACAAAATGCCAGCAATCCTATCATGCTACTTCACAGCTGAAGCATTACCAGCGCTGCAATCCCAGGCACTGTCACTGAGCCCTCCCCCTTTCTCCATCCTGCATCTCTCTCCAAGGAGGAGCCAGTCACATTTTGTTACCATCCCTCTGCATTTTAAAATAGTTTTAGAATATCATACATACATATATAGACATCCATATTCACGACAGTTCATTGATTAATTCTGCTTAATTTTAAGATTAATAAAAATGGGATCAACCTGCTTATAGATTTCTGGAACCCTTATTTTTTTCCCAACCACCTAATATAATGCATCTAAAATTCTTCACGTTGTATGTAGCTATAGTTCATTTTCATTGCTGTATAATAACCTATTCTGTGATAATACTATTTTTATTTATCCAGAATGCAATAGCTGTTGCACAGGTAATGTAAATATTCATGTTTATGAAGTAATACCGAACTGTTTTCAATCTGTTTACACAGATTTATACTCCCACTCTCAGTTTATAAAAATTCAAGCTGATCCATGCCTATTTTATCATTTTCGGTTGTCATTTTTGTCAACTTTATTGGCTTGAAACTACATCTCATCGTTCTCTTAATGTAAGTATCTCAGATAGCAATTCTGAGTATCTTTTTGCATGTCTGTATATCCCTTGTGTTTCATCTGTAAAAAGTCTATTTATATTTTGGCACATTTTTTCTGTTGGTTTGTTTTCTTATTGATATGTAGAGACTCCTTTATAGAAGTTCCATTACTTTGCAAGCTCTCATTTTTGTTTCATTTAAGATGTCTTTATTTTTCCTTTGTTCTTACAAGGTTAAATGCTAGGTACGCATTTGTACTTGAGAGTCACTTTCTTAAAACATGATGAGTCTGTTAATTCACTGTCATCTGGCTTCCGTTGTTGCTTTTGAGTCTTCTAACTGGCATTCTATTCAAATCTGTCACTTCTCTTTGCATGCTTTTCAGATCTTCTTGTCTTGTTCTTTGTTTTATCATGGTATATAGAAGGGGTTTTTTTTTTTTTTAATCTTTTAGGGGTGTGGGTGTGTGTATCTGATATTCAAACCATCACTTGAGTTTAGGTTTCACAATTATATTTCATTTTGTGAAGCTGCATTAAAAAAAATAGTTGCCTTATTATTCTCTTGTTACTTGTACATTTTTGTTTCTGCTCTTTATTTCTTTAAATGTTTTATACATCACTAGTCTTTAATTTATAACTGACAATTACAGTATCCTCAGTTCTTGGCATCTGTGTCTGCTGTTTGCTGTTTTTGCTGATTCTTACTTATGATGTTGTCTCCTTCAGTGTTTTAGATCTTTGATTGGATACCACTGTTTGATTCTAATCCATGGGATTCCTGTGGGTCTAAATTCAGGATGCTTCTTCTCCAGGGAAAGTTTGCTTCTGCTTCTGCCAGGAGACAGAGTTTAGCACATGAGAAGTCCAGGCTCAGTACAGAACCCTTGGCTCAGACATGTGCCTTTCAGCTGGCTCAAAGCTGGCATCCCAGTGGTAATGCTGCTACAAGCAACTGTCCTCAGTGTAAACCTGGCTCTTGGACTTTCTGTTGTTTACCATTCCCAACACAATCTACCTACTCTTTGAAGGACTGACTAGAATTGTGAACCCAGAAATGTTTTTTAAGTATGTCCTATTCAAAATGTAATTCCATTTTGAGGGGAGCAGAGAGAGGTTCTTAGAGCATCTAGTTGGTCATAATACCAAAACTTCTCAATAATATGTTTTATCTTCTCCATTTCCTTAAGGAGTATCTCAAGTTCATCTTGCTCATCACTCATTTTATTTTCCGTAGTGCCTCTCTGTCCTTATTTGTTCTCATACATATTTTACTTTTGCCCTTTTATTTTTAATTTTATGACAAGCTACTGTAACATTTTCATCAGCTTTTTATTTATATCTGCTTCTCATAACTTTTTCTCATTTCAAACTCTAGTCTTACCAATTCAATGATCATTTTTTACATCTTAGAGGTCATATTTTCTTACATTTTATTAAGAACACAAGAACTGATGCAGTCTAAATTTTGTCTGTATCCTGAAATACTTCCTCAGAAGTATGTTAACCCTGCATACTATTTTCCTGATATGCTGCAGATGTTATCCACTCTATTATTAATCCTTGAAAAAAGAGCTACCTTCTAGCAAAGTGTAATATTTATTGAGAGATAAAGATGAAGATTAAGATAAAGCTTTTTCTTCTTAATTGTTATCACTGTAACTTAATTGGCAGATATTAAACTAGAGAACTAGTAGATAAATACACTGCCTAGTCAAATTTTACTGCAGTGAGAACTATTCTGAAACAGAGAACGCTGGACCTGGTGTCTATCAGTCAGTATTCTCCAGAGGAACAGAACCAATAGGATATGTACAGAGGTGTCTAAAAGGATAAAAATGATGGGAAGTGGCTCACATAGTTATGGAGACTGTCAAGTTCCACTATCTGCTGATACACCATCTGCGAGCTGGAGAAACAGGAAAGCTTGTGGCATGTTTCAGTATGAGCTTAAAGACCTGAGAACGAGGTGAGCCCATGGTGTAACTCCCAAGTCCAAGGTCCAAGGCCTGAGAATGGGGAGAGGGATAATCAGTGTCTGGAGTCCAAAGGCCTGGGAACCCGGAGTTCCAATATCCAAGAGCAGTAGAAGATGGATGTCCCAGCTCAAGAAGAGACAAGAAGAAAGAAATAATTCATCCTTCCCTCTCTATTTTGTTCTATTCTGTCCCTCAATGAATTAGATGATGCCTGCTCGCTCAGACTACTGTTTCACATGCCAGTCTCTTTTGGGAACGCCTTCATAGACACATCCAGAAATAAAGCTTTACCAACTCTCTGGGCATCCCTTAGCCCAGTCAAGTTGACACATAAAATTGACCATCACATAGTGCATGTTTTGTTTTTTTTACCGTGAAGAAAATTTTCTTGTGAATGATCCAAACTTGTGAGTTTTCTTTCTAGAATCTGTTGTTTTGTCACAACCTCCAAAGAGGCAATGCTTATTCAGTTTCTCCAGTCCTAATCCTTTTCTACCCTTTCTTCTGCTAATTCAATGCCCTAATGCTGTGCAACACTTGCCCACTTCACCACTCCTCTGTGTTCTGATACTGAAAATTGTCATATTGGAATGGATGTGGGAAGAGAGAATGATGGCAGGATACAAGGTGAGGGATAAAATTACCTCAGGAAGCAAATAGAGCAGCAGAGGGACCACTGCTTGGATTTCTGGCAAGCATAGCTTTTGGGACTTCTTATACAGACAAAAGACTACACAGTGGTGGGAAGTCATCCCCAAGCAGTCCTCCATGCCAGTCAAAAGTTTTTTCTCTTGAGCAGTATTGCTGTCAATATAAACTATGGATTAATACTTTCCTATTGCAGTTTATAGGTCTCAAAACAATGTTCATTCTTCTCAGATTCAAGGTATTTTCTAATTTCCCATGTAATTTCTTCCTTGGTTTATTGATTAAGAGCATTTTGTTGAATTTCTATAGATAGTGACAGAGGCTAAGGTCACTTTAAGCATTTATTCCCTCTTATATTTTGTAGTTAAGCTGGGGAAATGCAAAAGCTAGAATAGCAGTTGAGAATCTCCATCTCTTTGTAATCTCTCCAAATGGTCTCTCCAGCATGGCAGCTTCAGGAAAGCCAGACTTCTGTAAAGCCTTGGGAATCCAAAGGTGTATGTAATGAGAGAGAGCAAGGAGGAAACTATAGCCTTTTGATGTCCTAGATTCAGAAGTCATACAGCATAACTTCTTCCCTCTATGTGTCAGAGTAGTCACAGGCTCTGGCCAAATTCAAAAGGAAGGAACATAGTCTTCCTGTTACCACTGCCCCACTTAAGAAGAGCTAGTAATATGTGAAATATTTTTGTGGTCATTTTTTTTTCCAGTTAAATACAATACGAGACAGTGCGTATAACAGTAACTGAACTCCAAATTTAAAAAATAAAAGTTTATGTAATAAAAGAATTTTTTGATACATAAAATAATAGACTTGTGTTGGTAGAACAATACAATCAATCATTTCAATTATTTATCTTTTTTGGTGCCTATCTCAAATCATGTATTTGAATAAGTCGTACGTCTTTGCTACATTCAATTGTATCACAAAACAGCATTAGTGTTATCACTTGTAAATATAAACAAAGTGACTACTTTTATAGTCCTCATCCACCCTGTTACTCTCTTCAAGCAGGTTTCCTGGGCACAATGTAGCTATACAGGGATAAACAGAATTGAGAATGGAGACACAGAAACTCAAATGTATTCACTAGTGTATGAATTTGTATTTTAACTTACTCTACAGAATTGATTCAGCCTTCCTTTCTTCACACAAGGTTTATTGGGTATAGGTATAAATACCAAAGAATAAACAGACGAAAGAAGAAACATGGAAACACAAAAATGTCAAATAAAATGTAGAATCATATTAATTTATATATGGATGTACACTTTGCTTCATTCCTAAATAGGACTTGAATTATCAAAAAGATATGTGAAAGAAAAGGCATTAATGTTGAACACCCACAGCCTCATCTCTTCCCTTTGGAAAAAGAAAAACAAAGCAAAAAGTGCTTTTATCATTATGCTTTGGTATCTGAACTTGTGCAAACTGGCATATCAGGTAGTACTAGTTGGTCTGATTTACACTGGGAAGGGCGTGGTAACTGCAGAAAAAAGGAACATAAGGCAAGAGAGGAGTGATGAGAAATATAAAAGTCCTTGTATGCTGGATTTTAAAGTGGAGGATGGTTTAAGTGATGGATGAAGCAACCGACAATTGAGCTCTACTGAGTGGAGCTTTGGGGACATAGGTGGGTAAAAGAAGAGTTAAAAAGTATTTCACTGTGAGTGAATGGAACTCTGGAAAGGATTTTCATTTAAACTCCAATTAGAATTCAAATATTTTTTGGATATTAGATTTTCTTTTCTTTAGAATACGACACCATGTTGAAACAGACCAGTAGATTAAAGACACAGTTGCTTTATTGTCTGATCAATTTGAGTATTCGTAAAAGTGAAGCAACAATTCATAGAATATAGTGGAAAGAGCAATTAGTTGGGAATTACGAGATATGAGTTCTACTCTGGGCTCAGGAAGAACTAAATTTCTTTCTGCCTCTCACCTGCTAAGATTCTGTCTTATTTTAATTATAAGACAAAAAGAAAGATATACAAAATATGTTTGACCTTATGTCCTTGCCAGAATCAAACACAAACTGTTCACCAGGAAATGTGCAAGATTAATTATAAATATATTTCTTCAATTGGCAATTATTCATGATATAATTTTCACTTTTCAAAGGAGTTGGGAATATACAGGTATAGATATATGTGTATATATATATTAATATATAATATATATAATAACATATATATAATACATAGAAATATTGGTCTTTGACTGCAGAATGTTTCTGGGAACTCAAACTAGAGCTTGAAAAGACAGTCTTTTTACCACGACCACATCTGTAAGTGAATCCATTTCTCAGGCAGATTATCTGGCTCTCTTCAGCAATTCATCTTCACTCAACGGATCAGGCAAAATGAACCTGTGTAGTCATTGCAGTTATCTGAGGGACCAACTCAATCAGGTTTCAATTCGATGGTTTCAATTCGATGTGTTTTAGCTCAACAGACACAGTTTAAGAGGTCTGGGAGTTGCACAAGGCAATTGTTTCAGGAGTTTGTAAATTACCATGGTCTTCTTTGTTATGGATTATTTCTCATTAAAGGACATCTATTTGGAGATAGTTTTTCAGTGATGGACTCACTGTGCCTGGTAGACTGTTCTAAAGCAATCGCTGGGCCTGTACTTGCCCTTGCTAGCCTCTAGAAGCACCAGGTGGCAGAAGGAGCAGCGACTCAGAAATCAAATGATTGCGTTGCAGTCCTGCCTAATGAATGTACTAGCTTCAAGAAAAGTTTATAATTGTTCAGAATCCAGTTTGATCATCAGTAAAATGAGAGGACTGAACAAGAGGACTGCTGCACTTCTTTTCACCTACAGTATTCTATGACTGTAACTTCTTTTAATACACTTGCTTCAAAAGGTGTAATAAGTTGAGTCTGGAGGTGAAATGGATGCTGAAATTGATGTTACTGTCTGCCTGTTCCATTCTTATATCTTCCCAAACCTGAACCAGGGAAAAGGACCAAAGTTGTCCTATTAGGGCCCAGCCTACAGATCCAGCCCTTTTTCACTGTATGGTATACACAAATAGCTCTTTGGAAATTAAGGAAATATACATAAGTACAAATATTTGTTGCTGACCTTAAAAAAGAGGGTAAAAATCTATATCAAAGTATGGGAAATCGACATAGACAATAAGAGAAAAAAAACATAAAATATAATTTTAAAAATATGTCTATACAAAAGTCTGTTTTAACATTTAAAAGAAAGAAGCATGTGTTCATTCTGACAGCTTTTTTTCTTTTACTTAAACTATAGCTGTATCTTCTCTTTGTAAAGCATAAGCTTACTTTAGCTGTCCCTAGAAACCCATGTATCTAGTAAAAGCAATAAAAATTGAAGTGTGTATACTTAAATGTATTATAAATAAAACACTATTATGACAAAAATCAATGTTATATGTGGCGATGAGCTCATATATTAGACATACACAATTAACATCAGTGTATTCTCAATATAAGTATTCTGTTTGTTGCTGGGAAAAGTAAATGCATGATTTTACAAGTCAATACCAAGATACAGCCCCAAATACATCCCCTTGCTATTCTCTTGTCCCCACATTTTCTTCCCATCCAACCTGACAATCCTATTAGCAGAGAAATTTAATTGAGTTTAGGTAGAGGGATTTTTTCCTCCAAAACTACTATTCAGTAGGCATTTCTCTTGGTCCCTCCTAGCCTTGCTTTTACAAAGTCACAACAGAAAGTTCATCTGAGAAGTTAGCATTTGGCTTTGGCTGACATGATGTTCAAAATTATATTTTAATACCTGATTGATCTGGACTTTCAGTGCTTTTAATTATCTCCTAATATTAAAAAATCTACATCTATGCATATGTTAATAATACTATTAAATAAGCTTTTTCTCCTTATAGGCTATCCCTTAAGGAATATAAAAAGATTATCAATAGAATATTAAATGAACATATTATTTGAAGATTGAAGTGTGATGACTAATCACACTCATTCTCCATGCCACTCCACCGCCAAGATCAGAATCAGTTCAGAGAAACAGAAACAGAGAGGTGATCAAATTACAGAATTTACTACTGGTAAAACTGAGTTGGAAAATATGGCTTGTCCTGTGGGCAGTTACTATTTCCCCTGGAATTAAATATAGCCTCCCAGAACTGCATTTTCCCCCACATCCAGGGTACAGTGCATCTAAAGAAGAGAAATAGAATCTTTGCATCCTAAGGATAGGATAGCCTGAAGGAGAGGGGAAGATGCAGGCTGGGTTCCCTTTGCATAGAGCCCTTTTCTAAGCTCGTTTGTCAAAAAGTTCAATTTGAGGCAAGGCCACAGTCCCAAATCTCCTGACCATGGCAGGAATATGGAGAGAAAGAATTCCTATGTGGGTAATATTTACAAAGTGTTTGCCATGTGCCAACCTCTTCTAAGAACTTTTATATGTATTAAAATATGTAATATTTTCAAAAATTCTACATGGTATTTCCATTTCAATGATGAATAATCGGAGGCATAGAAAGGGTAGGTAATTTGCCTAAGGTCACACCACCAGTAAGTGAGTTGAAATTTAAACCCATGTAGTCTATGTCCAAATTTCTTAATACTTTCTGTAGTCTGCCATTTCTTTTGTCCCCCCATAATTTGAGGGTAGAGCAGTGTCTCTCAAATGAGAAGACCAGCTCCCACTGTCAAATATACAACATTAACGTTTTTATCTATTTTACTGGGACTAGTATGAGAAGGTCATCTTTTACTCCTTCCCCTCCCACACTCAGGACTCTGAAACGGGTCTGGGTCATGCATTAATTAAGTTCACTAAAAGACTACACTATACCCCAAAGTTGTCATCTCATCACTGTTATAACTCCTTCTTCAAATGTTTCTCTACCATAATGTTGAATATAACTCACTAGAGGTTATGAAATGAATACAAATGACTTTATAAAATTACTATTTTTTTCATTAAAAAATCCTAATTTTGCACAAAATGAACTCTTGTCCATTATTAAATGATCAAGGAAGAATTAAAGATCAAAAATTTAATCTTCTTGCTCTAGCAATTCCAAACCCTAAGAAATTAAAGTCCTTAAATCCTCTTCTCTAGTTCTTTATTCTTTCTGGTTAGTCTCAGTCTTAGGGGAGGTTTCTCAGTTCCTGGTGGAGGTGGAGGTTCTGAGCAGCAGCAGCTTGACTTTCTTCCATGTAAAAAGGTGTGGGATGTCACCCAAATGTAAACCAATCAAAGCTATGCTCTTTATGGGTCCAGATTTTTAAGTGTTCTAATGAATTCAGAGATCAAATATGTATGGTTTCTCCTTGCCAAATTCCACTAAAGCACGCTTACAAAATAAATTATCCATATACACACATATATGTATGTAAGTATGGATGTATACACACATATGTATGTATTGATGTATGGATATATACACATAGGGATAGAGAGAATGGGGAAAGGAAGGCTTCAGCAGATGAAAGGCTGTAGTAAATTTCAGGTGGACAGCAATAAGATGGAGTGTAACTGGCTCAACCAAACATGGGTTACCCTGTGAGAAGAGACCTGGTAATCCCCACTCATCTCTGACACGTTTAGGACTTGGGAGACAACAGATACCAAAAAAAGGTACCAGACAACTGAGCTAAAAGCAAGGGGAATTTGGAAAGACTTTTAAAGTAGAAATTTGGTACTCCTGCTCAGGTCTACCCTCTAGCCCCCACACACATGCTTTAGAAAAACAGGTTTAGTCTCTGGAAAAACAAATTCAGAAAGCCAGAGGACCAAGGGACACAATAGATATACAGGAGTGAGAATGTTGGGTCTGAGAAATCATGCCATTTTGAATTCTAAAAGTTCCTATCTATTTATTTAATAATATATAACAAAATTAAGGGTACAAATTCCAAATGGATATCTCTATCGATTTTCATATATGAATATTTACATGTTACACCAGCCAGAACTGATCTTATACAATGTTTCCAACACCCTTCAGAAGGCCCATCGCACCCAGTCAATACCTAACTGCCCGTGTTAACCACTTATCTGACTTCTATCACAGATTAATATTGCTAGTTGTCAACTGAGTCCTGCAAACATCGGTTTATGGCTTCTTTGACCCTTTGATGTATATCTGTGAGAGTCATCAATGTTGACGTATGGAACAGTACTCAGTTCTTTTTATTGCTACATAGTATTCCAATTAAAAATGTAGTTCTCTTTCATTTAAAATTCTTTTGATAGGTATTTACATGAATTGTTTCAAGCTTTTAGCTATTATGAATAAGACTGCCATAAATTTCTTGTACATATCCATTGATGGGCACACACATACATGTCTTCTAAGTGCGTATCTAGAAGAGGAATTGCTAGGTCACAGAGTGGGCATGTGGTGAAAACTTTAGTAATCACCACAAACCATTTTCCTCAATTGTCTTGCCTATTTATACAGCTACCAGATATGAATAAAAGATTTCAGGAAAATTATTTGATTCTTATTTCTTCAGAAAGTGCCTCTCTTCAATTTTCTTTATTAACAATTCTAGAATTCCAATTAGATTTATGTTTGTGGCTTCTTGGACTGTCATCTATATTTTATATCAGTTTTTTTTGTATATTTTCAATACATTTTTCTCTCTGATCAGCATTCTATTCTGTAATAATACTATCCTCTAGTTAGGAATGGAATAGCACCAATTAACACTCCCATCCAAAAATGATAAAATGATCAGAGCAATTCTGGAACCCTGCTGGGAAAACGGTCACTCTCCTGAGAAACAGCTTCTTGGTCAATTGTCCTTCATGACTCCTATCTCGACTGTCCTCTCTGGGGCCAGGGGTCATTTCTTTCCTTCTTTTTCTTTACCCACTTCTGAAGAGGGCCCTGAAGAATATGCCCTTCTAGTAGGCTGAGTTGCTTCCTCACATTTTCTTTCTTCCAAGTTAACCCAGTGATAGTTTTGCCAAATATTTGCTGTTATATAACGTAGGGCATATTTTTACAGTCTTCCGTAGTAGTTCCTTACAGCCTGCCAGATAGTCAGGCTTTCCTAATTACCTTACCTCTAGTGCCAATTTCTGTATCAATCTGCTATTTTGGTGTAACAAACATACACAAAATCTCAGTAGCTTATAACAATAAGCATTTATCTCATGCTCAGGCATCTGCAGATTGATCAAAGTGATTCTGCTTCAGGTTTTAGGTCTGCTAAAGGCTGAGTCATGTCTGATATCAGAAACCTAAGGAAACAATCTCATTTAAAATTATATCAAAATGAACAAATTAACTAGGAATAAATTTAACCAAGAAGGTGAAACATCTGTACACTGAAAACTGTAAAACATTGATGAAAGAAACTAAAGAAGACACAAATAAAAGGAAAGATATTCCATGCTGATTGAGTAAATGTTCACATTACTCAATGCAATCCACAGACTCAATGCAACACCTATCAAAATCCAATGGCATTTTACACAGAAACAGAATAATCAATTCTAAAATGTGTATGAAGCCACAAAAGACCCTGAAAAGCCAAAGCAATCTCAAGAAAGAACAGAGTTGGAGGCATCACACTTCCTGATTTCAACTATATTACAAAGATAGAGTAATCAAAACTGTGTTTCATTGACATCACACAGACACATAGATCAATGGAACAGAATAAAGAGCCCAGAAATAAATCCATGCATATATGGTCAATTAATTTACGACAAAGGAGCCAAGAATATACAATGGGGAAGGAATAGTCTCTTCAAAAAATGATGTTGGGAAAACTAGATTAATAACGAAAGAGTGAAACTGTACCCCTATCTTCATACACAAAATCAATTCAGTGTATGTTAAAGACTTGAAGTGAGACCTAAAACCCTAAAATTCCTGGAAGAAAACATAGTGGATAACCTCCTTAACATTGGTCCTGACAATGATATTTTTGTTTTTAATTTAACACCATAAGCAAAAGCAACAAAAGTAAAAATAAACAAGCAGCACTACATCAAACCTTCTAGACAGCAAAAGAAACCATCAACAAAATGAAAAGGTAATCTACAGAATGGGAAAAAATATTTAAAAACCATGTATCTGCTAAGGGGTTAGTATCCAAAATACATAAAACTCATAAAACTCAGTAGCATGTAAAACAAATAATCTGATTTAAAAAATGTGCAGAGGAACTGAATAGAGATTTTTTCTAAAGAAGACATACAAATGGCCAACAGGTACATGAAAAGGTGCCCAACATCACTAATCATCAGGGAAATGCAAATTAAAATCACAATGAGCTACTACTTCACATCTGTTAGAATGATCATCATCAAAGAGGCAAGAGATAACAAGTGTTGGTGAGGATGTGGAGAAAAGGGAATTTCTGTAAACTGTTGGTGGGACTATAAATTGGTGAAGTCACTGTGGAAAACACCATGGAGGTTCTTCAAACAAATAAAAAATAGAACTATCACATGATGCAGCAATTTCACTTCTGGGTGTATATCCAAAGGAAATAAAACCAGTATTTTGAAGAGATATCTGCACTCCTATGTTTACTGCAGCATTTACAATGGCCAAGACATGGAAGCAACTTAATCAGTGTCTATTGATGGATGAATGGATATAGAAGATGTGCTCTATATACAAAATAGAATATTATTCAGCCATGAAAAATAAGTAAATCCTGCAACAGTAAATTTTGCAACAACATGGATGGACCTTGAAGACATTATGCTAACTGAAATAAGTCAGAGAAACAAATACTATATGATCTCACTTATTTGTGGAATCTAAGAAGTGAACTCGTAGAACCAGAGAACAAACTGGTAGTTGCCAGAGGCAGGGGAAGCAGGGGGATGAATGAAGGTGGTCAAAGGTACAAACTAGTTAAAAGACAAATAAGTTCTGCAGATGTAATGTACAGAATTGTGCCTATATTTAACAATACTGTATTGTACTTGAAAGTTGCTAGGAAAGTAGATTTTAAAGATTTTCTTCACAAAAATAAATTGTAATAATGTTAACTGAACTTATTGTGGTAATTATTTCACAATATATATGTATACTAAATCATTATGTTGTACATCTTAAACCAGTACAATGTGTTATATCAATTACATCTCTATAAAACTGGAAAAAATGTTGATTTACTAATATTTCAACTTTTGTGGGTTGGTAATGAGTTCAGACTCTTTTTCCCCTCTGGTATTGGTTCACATTATATGAGAATGTTCTTAATTCCAGTAGTAGAACTCAAGGCCACCACTGACTATTTTCATTTCCAAATCCAGGAAATAGATTGCTTCAGACTGAGTTTACCTTTTCATGTTTCCATTCTTTTTCTGGATCACGCAGATGCTCATACCTTGAATTTGAGCATATCTGTATCTTTTTTATTAGTTTTTTTTGAACATATCTTTCATTGCAACAGATTATAAATGTAGAGGACAGCAATTTTCTCATTAACTCTTTCTGCCATTTTGAAATACGTCTATCATCATTACTACTACATCATTACATACTACACATTTAAACACACACACACAGACACACACTCTACCTTCAAAGTAATGATCTTTTAAATTCAGTACCTTTGCAATAAGACAGATTTGGGGCTGCTATGTAGGCAGACCCTTACCATTGAGCATTCAAGTGAATATATAGGCAAAGTGCAGTTAGTGGAGTTTTGGTCTTTAAATACCTTGCTGAATTTTAATGCTTAAAATAATTTGTTATTACTACAATATATATTGACCTTCATCATGTTTCACAAAAGCTGTTAGCTAATTGCATCAATAGGATAAATAAGAATATGAGGTATAATCTACTCTAAAAATGTGACAAGGTATTTTCAAGCTCTTTTGGAAACTAATTTTGCAGCAGATGTTTGCATACAATGTGCTAATTTCAAATAGTGCTTATTTAATTCTTGGAGGAAAATATATCAAATTATCCCCCATTTGGAAGAGCTTATACGTTCCCTAGAATTACCCCAAATATCTTAGAGAATTTTTTTCTATGATCTCTTATACTTGAAAAATATTTCGATCATTCTTAACAGACTTAGTAGTTTAAGTTGAAAGGCAGTAGTTTAGTGGAAAGAGAAAAGATTTTAATGTTAGACAAATCTGTGATCTAAAACTCACGTCTATTATTTTCTAATTGTGTGAATTTGGGCAAAATTAATTTTTCCAAGCATTAGTTTTTGTTTCTTTGTTAACTAGAGATGATAATGACCATCATATTTCTAGAACTCTGAGTGGCTTAATTGAGATAATGAATATAAACTTCATAATATGGGACTGGTATAGAGTTGATGGTCAGTAGGTATTAGTTTCAGTATCTCTTTATCCCACATCTGTGAGATTTTATCCTAAAATGCCAATGTGACAATTATGTGCTTCTCTTTCCAGTCATTCTTAACGAGTAAGATTATGCTTACCAGCCCTTGTACCCCTTCATGTCAGAACAACAAAAGCTGAATCAAAAATAGATGCCACTTCCTTATGTATGCATATGTGTTTCCATTTCTTATTGCAGCTTTGAAAAAAAGGGGGGTATTTTTAAGATAAGAGCTTGTGGGAAAGAATGCAATTATTCAGTCATTCTGAAAGATGGCCCAGGAGGTGTTCTGCTTACATAGGATCTACAAATAGATAATGCCATAATGAACTTTTGTTCTAAGGAGATATTTTATACCTCAAACATATTAAATATAACAAATGCCAAATGGAATTAAAAGAGATGGAACAAAACTCAGCACATTTGTTTCCAATCTAAATTCTCCCTTGAGGTACATTAGGACAGAATCAGAGGTATTCTGCCAGAAGAAGGTTTCCTTCTTTAATTCCCACAAACACCATGTTATGCTATACATATAGGTGCTTCTCTATGAGCAGGTCACCATTTATTTTGCAAATACAGATCAGGTAGAGAATGCTTGAGCAGAAAATGCTGAAGGTATTACTCTGATGCCAAATTTTCTGGGTGGGAGTTTGCAAAAAAATGTCTACTAGGAAAACACACACACACACACACACACACACACACACACAAGAAAACCTGGATTCAAACCCTGGCTTTAACTCTTTCTACTCATATAGCCATGAACAAGTTAGTCTTTCCAAAATTCAGTTTCATTACTCCTAAAATACATAATTTTTGACTATCTAACATTATATACCACATAGATTAATACTAGATACTGAAACATATGCTCTTCATTCTTTCTTGTGTAGGTAATTTTACATACTCTAAGAAAAAATCCTTAGGCAGTTTCTGTGACAGATGCAAAAATTCAAGTTTTAAAATACTAGAGGTAGCTTTTGTTCATACCTGTGACTCCTGCTTCTAGAATTTATATTATCCAACAATCAAGTCAATTGAAAACAGTAAATTAAATACAGAATTAAATGATGTCATCAAAGTAATATCATTATTTTACTTGGTTTAACCTTCCTGATTTTAGGAAAACAGAAAATTTAAAGGTAAAGTATACAATTCAATAATTGCTTATTAAGTGTCATTATGTCTTGTGGTATATGAGGTACTGATAATGTAAATATAAACAAAGCACCACTCCAAACTGTAACTCTTACACACTGCTGATGGAAATGTAAAATGATGCAATCACTTTGGAAAATAATCTGGCAGTTCCTCAAGTGGTAGAACAGAGTTACCATATGATCCAGAAGTTTCACTCCTATGTATATACCCAAGAGAAATGAAAATCTATGTCCACACAAAAATTTGCACATGAATATTCACTGAAGTATTATTCACAGCAGCCCCCAAGTAGAAACAATCCAAGTGTCCATCAATTGGTGAATCGATAAACATGTACTCTGTCAGGCACCATGTTGGTGCACACAGTTTTGAGGAAAATGGATATGGTTTCTGTTCTTATGGAGATAGTCATTAATAACACAGTGACTGGTGCTCTATTGATTTTTCTTTGTTTAGAAAAATGAGAGTATGACCCTATTAATTTCTGGGAGTTAATTCCCAGTTCCTGTGTTCTTAATGGAATTACTTTAATTAAGTTTCACATAAGATATAAAGGTTTCTCATAATAGTATTTTTAGAAAGAGGGACAGAGTCAAAAAACCAGAAAGAAATAAGGCACTTCATCTTAGAAAGACCTTGACCCTGGCCTGAAATGTGATCATCTTGGACCAGCTATACAGGTTTTTTTTTTTTTCTGATATTAAACAGTCAGAAATACTAATAATTTGGAGTTCATGAGCAAAAATGTAGAGATATGCATGATCAACTAAATAGCTTATATGCCACAATTTAGGACAACACCAAATCTTTCACCACCTCTGTGCTGTATTACCTTCTTCATTCAGACGAAGTGTTTCAGTGTATATCACAGTACAGAGGACATACTGGCAAGAAATGGTGATTTAGTGGGAAAGCCAAAGTCAGAATCTTGACCTTTCCTTTTCTCTTTGTTGTTTTGTTTATCCCAGTTAGAATTTGTACCCTTTTTCCAATATAGAGAGGTCTGCTCATGTCTTATTTCTCCCATCTACCTCTCCCTTCCATTTTTCCAAATCACTCAGAAATCTGAGCAGAAATCAGAATGAATCTCAGTAGGAAAAGGCATGGGACAGGGATTTATTTTAGCCCAGATTAAAAGGGATTTTATTGATACTACATAAATAGGCTTATGAGGATATACCCTGTGGATATTTGGAGCCAATGTGCATCTAAAGAACCTGATCTAGTTGACAGACTACAATCTCGAAACTCAGACAACTTGGTGTTCTCATTTTTGCTTTGCCACTAACTAGTTGTGTGGTGTTTATCTAATCAGTTCCTCCATACATTAGTTTTTATTCTTTGTTAATTGAAGGAATTGAACCAGAAGACCTTTCAGTTCCTTTTGGATCTATAATTAGTATTTTCTTCATTAAGTTATAGTCAACTTATGAATTCTTCTTAGTTATTTTAAAGCATAACTGAGGGTTAAGAATACAGGATTTGGAATCAAAGCTGGGAGTGAAAGCATATCCTATCATTTATTAGAAAGCTGTTTGTGCCCTGGGAAAATTCTTTATATGCCTCATCTATCTCATTTATAGAAGAATAAAACAGAATGACCTCATAATGTTGCTTTGAAGATTTTAAATGACACCCTATATAAAAACACCTGGACTACTTTATGTGCTCAGTAAATGAAAACTATTATTATAATTGATCTGGGCTAGGTGTATTCACTTTATGTAGTCTGCTTAGCATCTTTGCTAGAATATTTCTCTTCTATGCAGAGCTTCCAACTGATACATTATAGTATTATATTTCCCTAATATGCTATGTGTCTATCTCTAGTATATGATGGCCAGAAATGACTTCCAAGCTATAGGTCAACCTCTGAGCCAATGAATTGCTCCAGATACTTGCCTGCTATCTCCTCTCTGTGACATTCTTGAAGAGATGTCTAAACTGACAGTGTGGAAAGATCATGGGAGAAGTAGGATGTAGGGGGAGAGGAGCTAGTGAGTTATGCAAGTCTAGAGGTTAGGAAAGAAAAAAACGTTGAAGAAAAGAAATAATACAAAAAGGAATACCTTAATTTGAATTATTTATGTTATTGTGATTTCCAAGTCTTTTACAGAGACCAAAAATTATTTTTATAACAGGAAAAATTAATTACTTATATGTAAAAATATATCAATGTATGGAAATAGCACTTGAAAAATTCAAAGTAGCTCTTGAAGACAGAAGCAGAGGCTAAATGGATTTCTTCACACTTGTTTAAGATCAGACCTAAGGTATGCACATATAGATGCTTTATATATACCTCTCCAGCCATGCACATATTTATAGGCATGTTTCCAAAAAGAGGAAGATCTCTACATCTATTTATGGCTGAACGTAAGTTTGTTTTCACTAAACATAAAAAATCATTCAATCAAAAAGATGCATGCACAAACTCTTACTTGAATTCATCCAAATACATAGGCATGCAAATACTGACACCCAACTTTGGAGAAAGTATCTACACAAGCTGAAACTAATTATTCAGTTTTAGTGAAAGGAAGAGGAGTTTTTCTCACAATAATCTTTTAAACCTTTGTAAGAATGGTGTGTGTGTGTTTGTTTTTGCACTTATAACATCAGAATGTAATAAATCCTAACTCACCACTAAAATAGCTTAGGATTTTTAAGTTAAAAATAAACACTGTATAGTGAAATTCGTGTTTGAATCTCCCTCCTAATGTTATATGCAATGACTTCATAGTACTCTAGGACAATGTAAAGAACTTTGGGCCTCATTATAGCTGTTTGTTGGGCTGGCCTCTGGGAAGCAGCAGTCGGAACTGCCTAGTGCCCAAAGATGGTGAGGAGATGATGTTCTCTTTGGAACAAAAACTGTATCTTTGGTCCTGTAGACTTGCTTAAGGTTCAAATGAGCAAATTTCAGGCATGCTGATGAAAGGCCCAAAAATATACCTGATGGGCATAAAAGTGATTTTAACCCAGATGTTCCACATAAAATAGCATTGCTAGCTTGGGAACTATACTCTGTAGCAGTGGTTCTCAAGGTTTAGGTTTTCAAAATCACCTGGAGGGCTTGCTGAAATGCATACTGTCTGTCTTTACCCCCAGAACCCCTGACTTAGTAGATCTGCAGTTGCCTTTCCAGCAAGTACCTAAGTGATGATGATGCTGGTCTGTGGACCACACTTGAGAACTGTGCCTTAGAGAGACAAAGTGATTTAAAAAATCACATTTGAATCTTCCAGGGAGTGGAGTTGGGATCTGAATGGGAATATGTAATTTTGCAAATTCTGCAGGGGATTCAACTTCACTCCTCTCTCACTCCCAACCCTAAACCTCCAATCCTCCCCAAACCAGTCTAACAACTACCAGGCTAGGTAAATTATGTGGTTTCAATCGGAGAAGCAGATAGTATTAGCTTTAAAAGAAAAAAAACACTTCAAAAAATTGGAAGTACATATTGCATATTGTAGATAAAGAGTTATCATAAAGTAGATGCAAAAAAAAAAAAAAAACAACAAAAAACAAAAAACAGACAGAAGACCATAGCAGTTGCCTCATCTTTGCCAAGCACCCATAGAATTTGGAAATAAATACTTATTTCTTTTTTAAACTAATGTCAGCTTAAAGGTATTGATTAAGTGACATGAAAGCCATAAAGCAAAAGCAAGAAACTTAATATTTATGGAAAATTAGTGCCAAAGATTTGCTCTCAGGTAATGTTGATTAGAAGTTTTGTAGTCTTGGCCAACTAAATTAGCTTCCATTGCACAGTGAGTAAAGGATGGTTGTGAGTGTCTGTAAGAGCACACAAGGCAGAGATAATTAATGAAAATCCCAAATGAAAGCAGAATGCCTTCCCTTTAATGCAAGAGAAAGAAATATCCAGAGGACAGACTTAGGCTTCAGCTTCTGAGATCAATGAGAACAGTTTTAGCTCTCAAAGCTGTAGCTATGGATCAGCTAATCCTCAAGGCACTGAGTTAATGATGTAGTTGATTGCTTCTAAGCACAGAGTCATTATGACTGATACTGGGCAAGTTGCTTAACCTCTTTTGGTCCCAGTTTCCTCATCTATAAAATGAGGAAGTTAGAATAGATGATTTCGGAAGTCCCTTCCAGCTCTAACATTTGATGATTTAGTGCCTGACTGGTAATGCATCCTCTTAAGTCCTACTGTGCACAGCCGTGCATGACTTAAATCACTCCTGTGCAGGGTGCCAGCTTGTCTTCACAGTGGAGAGTAAAAAGAGCTAGCTTTAAACAAAACAGTGAAGTAATCCAAGTTTTATTTAACCTTCTTTAAGTTTTGTTTAAACCTGACTCTTATGCCCTTTTCAATTCCCTTTCAGGCAACCTGGGTTTCCTTGCACTCTCTCATTACCCTCTCTTCACGCTTCACTTTCAAGGGCATATTGGGCATTGGTAAGCAAGTAGGCAATATTTATTGGATAACCGATAACCTCTTTAAGGTATGGGTGGCTGTAGGTTGATCTGAAAAATGCTCAAAGGTAGATGATGACACTAAGACTTAGTGCAGACAATAATTACAAAATCCAGGGGAGGAGCCTGGGTAGCAAAACATTGGCAACAAATTTGAGAACTTGCCCAAAAGGGCTGGAGAAAAGGTTGGTAATCCTGAATGAGAACCTTGATCCTCAAACACATTCTCACAGGATCCAGAAGCATATCAAAGCATATTGTCATAAAGGGCTAAAAAAAAAAAAAAAAAAAAATCCAAGCTTAGTTTGTTTGGGGCAAAAAATGCTAAAATAATTGTAACCACCTTGTCAAGGATATGTAGGTTTATAACCAGGGGACATCCTGACAGAATCCTTCCTACTGCTCTTGAACTCTTACCTAATCTTACCTTGAAATCTTCCTTTAAGACTGACTCCTGGGGAAACCCTGATCAGTTGGTCTAGAATCCCTGAAGGCTTAGTGTAGTTTTCTGAACTCCTTTCCAAACTTCCTTCCATTTCCTAAGGAGGAACACTTTGAAGGACCGACCCTGAGCTAGTGGGGAGAGATGGAGAAGCATGTGTCCAGAACTTATTGGCTTTAACCTGAACACCTGAGCTTGGGGTCTTCTTTCCAGAGGGCTGGTTTGCCTCCACCCTACGTCACTTTCCTGTGCCTCCTGCTCTCCGCCTCTACTTTCTAACAACCCAGAGTCAAGCACATGGTCATGTTCTCATGCTTCTGACCTCCCACCCAAAGCCAAGTGACTTAAGAGTTACTGTAGATGGCCACAGTCCTTCTGTCATTCTAGAACATCTAGTATCAGGTCTTCAAGACAGAGAAGAGCTGAAAAAGCTCTCAGATAATTCAAGTAAGAGGCAGAGACATGAAAAATAGGAAAGAGCAGCAAGAGTCCTAGTGCTAGGCCGTAGTGGGTAACATGAGGTGACTCAAAATTCAGAATTAGAACATTGCCTCTGAGTAAGTGTATTAGTGGGATGTAGGTACATATAAATAAAAGTTAGTTGATATAATTTAAAGATAATATAAATAATAATAAAAGCAGCAGATTAATTTTTTAGCAGATTAATTTTTAAACTTGGCTTTACTAAGGAAGAATAATAGTACCTTAAAAATGTACATAAATAAATTTTCCCTGTGCCTAATTATTATATAAAATATTACTATTATGTAGCAATTAACGTATCATATTAATAATGACTGCTATCAATTTGTTCTAAGTTTTATATGATTACAACATTAAATTCTGGTCAAATATGCTATGTCTTTGTAGTTCATCTTTGGAGGGAGTACAGTTATCTGTTCATAACTCAAAAATAAATTAAAGGAGAAAGTGAATGATTAAACTGTTTTGTTTATAGATTCAGTCTTGAAGATAAATGAATATTGGGCTCTTTAAGATCTCCTTTCAGAGGAAAAGATAAAACTACTGCTTTTATCCATTTTAAAAACATTAGAAACAAGCTATTCTTATGTGAACTGGGATGCAGCTCGCAGCTTTAATTGTTCCCTTCATACGGACATGGCTTGGAAGAGAACCAACAACCCAATCCTTCATTTCTATATCCAGTGGCTGGAATAAACCCATGCTGAATATTTTTAAATAATCACAACCAGTTTTGCTTTACTCTTTAATGCTTTTATATTGAATACAGAATTCAAGAGTTCCTTATAAAATTATCAAGGGATCTCTTATAAGAAATTCAGATAATGTCTTTGATTAATTTTAACTCCAATTCACTCTTCATACATTAGCCAAGTGTGGAAACCTAGACTTCCTTTCACCTGTCCTTGGCCCCTCGTAGACTAGCAGCTGGTCAGAGAGAGTGGCAGCATGTCTAGATGTGCTGGGATACAGCTGAAAGGGGGCATGGTGCATCAAACTTAACTAATGCAGGGACCAATTAGAACACAGCACTACTATAAAGCACAGAGGAAGTCACCATTTTCAAAAAATCCCCTGCTTCAGGTAGAAAGAGACCTAGGAACGATCAATGATAGTTTATTGATAGACAATGACAAAAGGATGCTATAAAAGTAAAAATAATACAGAGTAGGTAAGTGTTTTCAAACTTTATAATAATTCATGTTATACCTTCATATTTTGTCACATCCACATACTACCTGTAATATTATTTACTAAATATTTTTACTTACATGTATTTAAATAAACTAATTTAAATAATTTTAAAAATTAGCCTCTTTCTCTGAGTTAATATCCCAAGTCACAATGCTTCTCTTCCCTGTATCCACATCCCTTGCAATCTTCTCATCATCAAGAGGTGACATCTGTTTCTCTATCCTTTGAATCTGGGCAAGACCTGTGACTCACTGTGGCCAATAAAATGAGTAGAAGCAATGTTATGCTATTTCTGACAGATTAGGCCTTAAGAGATTCTATACACTTCTGCTTTCTGCTGCGATCTCTGCCTCCACCATGGTATAGTTTGCTGTAGTAATACCTAATACAACCATCTACACTTTTTGTAGTCCTCCTTCCTCAGTTGAAGATGACCTTGGATTGGGGTAGATGGAATCTGGCAGAAACAGTAGTGAGCATTTATTTTCTTTTCATTGCTGACTCAGTTGTTCCTTTATGGAAAGGTCATATATATGGTAAGTCTTAAGGAGGTTGATTTTGAGATAGGATCTGTTTATAAAGTGCATTTGGCGCTGGAGGAACAGACAGGGGACTAAGCAGCACTATGAAAAAATAAAGGAGAGACTTGCCACCATGGATTGACCTGGGGTTAAGGCCTAAATTAATAGATGACCTTCATCAATGTTCAGCTCAGCTAAAAGAAAATCAGACCTGGATAAAGAACAGAAATACTGTTCAAGATCACAGTATGCATTTAGCTAATGTGTCTTTAGAGCTACATTAAGATGTGTTAATATAGCTAATTTTGTTTGTTTGGAATCTCAGATGAGAATAATACCAGGTGACAGAATACCTATGCTAGGATTTTCCAATGTGATGGACATATCTAGTATGACAAGAACTGCTGTAGCTCCCAAATCTAGAGTACAGATAGTGCTGGGAAACTAATTTAGTGGTAGTATTAGATTTTAAGAGCGTTTTCAGAGTGCTATGAGTTTCCCTTTTCTGCCTACCCACAAAGGAATGGGGGGAGGTATGTCCTCCAAAGAAACCCAGGTAATGTGAGAGATTCAAGACAAAATCTTAGAATATACATAGACTTTTGATAACTGAGCTGAGGATGCCTTTAAGAGACGGATGAGGAAACAGTTACAATGGAAGTGGAAAACCTGTGGAGAAGCCTGACAGTCACTACCTTGGCCAGGTGATCAGGTTAACATCAATGATTACAAATGTAATCTTGATATGATGTGATGAAAATGGCACTTTACTTCTTGGTCTTCCTCCCCCGAAACCCATAACCACAGTCTCATTATGAGAAAAACATCAGACTAATTCCATTTGAAAGGCATCCTACAATATACAAGACCAGCACTCCTCAACACTTTAAAGGTCATCAAAAACAAGGAAAGTCTGAAAAACTATCATAGCCAAGAGGAGCCTAGGAGATACAAGAATTAAATGTAATGTGGTTTCCTGGACAGATCCTAGAACAGAAAAAAAAAAAAAAAAAGGTAAAAGCAAGGAAAATTCAGATCAACTATGGATTTTAATTATAATATATCAATATTGGTTCATTAACTATAGCAAATATACCATGCCAGTGTAAGATATTAATAATATGGGAATTGTGTATAGGGAGAAAGGGGTGATATGGAAACTCTACTACCTGCTCAATTTTTCTGTAAATGTCAACAAATAAAGACTATTAAAAAGTAGCAGTAGATGGATGAGTAAGAAGATCCCACCAAATTGGTGGTCAGTTTACCATGATTTCCCTCCATTATCTCTAAGGCTAAACTCAATTCAGCCCCAAATCTTAAAGTGGACATAGGAGCAGACAAAGAATTCGGTGAGAAACCCTCTAGTTCTGGCTCAAGGATCAAGAAAGTGTCTCTAATATTCAGATACAATGAAGGAATTTCTTGTTCTTCTTTTCTTTTCTTTGTTTTCTTGCATTCCAGCCCTCAAACAACCCTGTAATATAAGAGCAAAAGTCGTGAAAGGAACTCACAGACGCTAAAACTGAAAGAAAGGAAACTTTTTCTCCTTATCAGAGGAGTTATGGTCCCAAGTTATGGTCCCAAGAGTCAGGGGAAAAACCCTTGTTACTTCTCTGTGTCTCTGTCCTTCTGTCCCTTGACCCCAGACACAGGCATAGTCCAAGGAAGGAGACAGAACAACAGGGTATATAAAGCCTGACTTCTTCAGTGGAGTAGCCAAAAAGGAGTACTGAGAAGATTGTAGAGAGGAAGGAACATAGGAATTTGACATCTTAAAGTCCTATATGGACTCCTGGGTAAATCTCTAAGCTGAACATGTGTAAATCTGACCTTAAACAGAGTACATGGACTCTGATAACCAAACTGTGGAATGGACCACCATTCAAGTCCCAGTCTGGCACTGGGTGGTGCACACATGGCATAGATCCTAAAAGTAAGGCTAAGGCTTTGAAAACTGAACTAGTATTGGAATCATAACCCACAGAAGGTAGGTGAGGATTTGCAGCCTGAACCCAATCAGGATGATAGCCTGCTTGAAAAGATCATTAATATTCTCTACATAAATTAAAGCAAACAGAGTTTCATGAAATAAAGTGCAAAATGTCCAGGATACAATCCAAAAGTACTTAGTATATGAAGAAGAAGAAAAATCTCAACTTGCATGAAAAAGAACAACTAGACTTCAACACTGAGATGGCACAGATGTATCATTTTCTGCCTAAAGAAGAGCCAAATGGAAATTTTACAACTGAAAAATATAATACCAAAAATGTTAACAATTCAGTGGATGAGCTCAATAGCACAATGTGGAAGACAGAGGAAAGAGTTAGTGAATTTGAAGATAGATCAATAAAAATTATCGAATATGAACAACAAAGTGTAAATTGATGGAAAAAATTAATAGAGCCTCAGGGACATGTAAGAAAATACCAAAATGATTAACATTCTTGCAATTAGTGCCTGAAAAAAAGAAGAGAAAGAATGCAGAACAAAACTTTTTTTGAAAAAATACAGTGAAAACATTTCAAATTTGGCAAAAAAAAAAAAAAATCTACAGATTCAAAAAGCTCAGCAAATCTCAAAGAAGATAACCATCCCTACCCCAATCCACATCTATACATAACATAATTAAACTGCCTAGAACTAAAGATAAAGGGAAAAAATCTTAACAGCGTCCACGGAAAAAGGATGCATACTTTTACCGGAATGATGATTCAAATGACTGTGGATGTCTCGTCAAAAATCAAGAAGCCAGAGAAATGAGCAATAATATTTCTACAATGTTGGATGAAAATAAGTATAATGCAGAACTCTATATCCAGTCAAAATATCCTTCAGGAATGAAAACGAAATAATATATTCTCAGATTAAGGAAAGCTAAGAGGATTTGTGGGTAGCAGACATGCTGTAATAGAATTGTAAAGAAATTCTTAAGACAGAAGAAAATTGATACCCAAAGGAAATTTGGAACACCAAGAATGAAGGAAGGTCAGTAGAAATGGTAAATATCACAGTGAATATGAGACTGTTCTCCTCCTATTTAGTTGCATAAAATATGGTTTGACAACTGAAAGCAAAAATTGTAACACTGATGAGGTTTTCAGTGTCTGTGGCTGTACTGCATAGATGACTATGACAAAGTAATGGGGAGGGTAAAGGGATCTGTATGATGGCAAGGTTCTCCTTGAAGTGGTAAAAAAATCAGTAAAGCTAAATCTGTGTATTTAAACACCTAGAGAAACCTCTAACATTTTTACAAGGGGAAATGCAAATTAAAACTGCATTGCGACCCATCTGTCTACTTACTAGAATGGCTAAAATAAAATATCCTGACGATACCAAGTGCTTAAGAAGAAGAGGAGCGGCTGGAACATTGCTGGAGGGGATGAAAAACAGACCAGCCCCTCTGGAAAACAGTTCGTCAGTTTCTTATAAAGTTAAACTCCCATTTACCATGTGACCTAACAATCTCTCTTTCAGGTGTTTACACTAGAGAAATGAAAACTTACATTCACACAACTGTACACGAAAGTTTGTAGCAGCCAAAATGGCCTTCAGTGGGTGAATGAATGAACACATTGTAGTATATTTATAGAATGGAATATGATTCAGCAGTGAAAAAGCAAGGAGCTATTGGCATATGCAACATCTTGGAAGAATTTCAATAGCATTTTGCTGACTGAAAGAATCCATTCCCAGAAAGTTACATTCTATTTACATAACATTCATGTAAAGAAAGAACTGCAGTTGCCGGGTTTAGGGGTAGGGAAGAGTGTGACTATAAAAGGATAGCAAAAGGGAGTCTTGTAGGGGGATGGAACTGTTCTGTATCCTGATGATGGTGGCAGCTATGCAAATTTAAATGTGTTCAAAGTCATAGAAATGTACATACACAAGTTGATTCTACTGCATGTTAATATAAAAAGCATATTTTTAAAAGGCAGTCATGCAGATAAAAACGAGGTTAAAATGAGAGGAGCCAAATGAAATCCATACCTCTGTGAGCCATCAAGACAATAATAGAGAATATCCTGTTATGAAAATGTCTCTTGAACTTGTGAGCTCAGAGAGGGTAACCCAATAGTACTAAATTCACAGAATGTTCTTCATCTATTGGATAAATTAAATTTTAAAAAAATCACCAGACCAGATGGCATTCATGCCAAATGTTTTGAAGGAACCTTTTTAATGAGGATGTGATTCCTAGCCTCTTGAATTTTTCCAGTCATAATCTGTTTCACCTCCGAATTTCCAGCTACCAGAGCACCTACATTCCTTTTTATTTTCTGGTAGTTTATTAACAACATAAGCACTTATAAATGTGAAATATAAATTAATGATACTGGAGTCCAAAAAAGGAGGGATAATTTTAGATTTCCCTGATAGTTTTCAGTGAATGCTTGTTCATAAAAGGTATCCTGAAATAATTCTATCTACATCCTGTGGAGGGGAGAGGCAAAGATGAGTTTCATAAGGAGCACTGATGTCTAGAATGCCAATCTCTTAGACTTCATGAAAACTATACATCAGAGGAGGAAAGCACCTGCAATCATGAAGTGAATTTAAGATATAATATAGTGTACACAGGAAATTGCCATAAAAATAATAGGAGGAAAAGAGAAAGGCTTTCTGAGTAACACAGAACTGAGAAATGGATGAAAAAAATTGAAAATCTTCCCTTTTAATTATGCCTTGTATTCATATTTATTCATTCCCTTCAGTGGAGAGAGGAAATGAAATGAATAAATTTAAATTTTGTTTAAAGTAAACACTGTTCTTTTGTACAATTATCTAGCAGGATTATTGAAGTAACCTTCAAAGGAGCAACTCCATCCTCCATTGTTACCAAGGGCTGATGTTTTTATAATCCTCTTTCCTGTTCTTTTTGACACTTCTATCAAAATCCTGACATGATCCATCCTGGAAGAAAATGGATTACTCAGACTCCAATAAAAGTCATTTTCCCAATGTGATTGACCCTTCTCATTTGGTTGAGGGCTAGGGGCTAACAGGTAGCTGTTTCTTTCCCAAATGTAGGAAGATTTTGAGAGAGAAACTAATCAGATTTTATTAGTGCTTTATTTCAGAAAAGAGATACACAGTTGCTAGGTCTGGAAATGAGAAGAAATGGGCATGGGAAGAGAGGAATTCTGATGACTCCAAAGAAAATGGCTTCCCTAAACAAATGGCCATCCATAAAAAGTAGTTCTCTGTTCCAGCTGCAATGATAGAGACTTTACAAATGTAACTTAAATTAATTCTCCCAGCAGTCTTATGAGTTTGGTGCAACAGCCCAAATAGCCACTCCTTGCAACACTTATGTGTCATCTATCCATTAACAAGTAGTGATGGGGCAGGTGAAACTTAACAGTTGTTCTGATGGGTGCTGGACTGAACATGGCAGAGAGAGTCCCTTCCCTTGTGGAGCTTATGGTCTATGGGAAAAACAGATATTAAGGAAGTAATTATGTTCATGTTCTAGGAGTATTCTAATGGGACAAGTAACCAAACATTGGGATGAGAGAAAAGCCTTTTCAAAGAATTTATATTGAGTTTAAAACCTGAAGAATGAGTATCAGTTACCAGAGCTTGAGTGGATGCCTCTTCGATGTGATATTGTGGCCCACCTACCTCATCACTGTGCCTTCTGCTTAATTCCACCATATAATCCATCAAGATATTGCTTCTGTCCTAAATAAGCTCACAATAACATGGTAGAAGAAGTATAAAAGTAGATACTGAGATCTGCGGGCACTGAACAAGACCCTAGATAGATCCTAACATTAACTCCACTTCCTCGTTAATAATTTGGGAGTTTTACAAATAATTATGTTTTCATGAAAAAATTATTAAAATACAAATATTTCTAGATTATAGATAATAATAACTGACATGAAGGTGGCAGATACTACCTGGTGCCAAGTCCTCTACACATATTAATTAAATTCATTATTATAATTATCCTATGAGGTGAACACTTCCCATTATGTAGAGGAGAAAAATAAGGCACAGAGAAGTTAAGGAAATTCTTTGAGAACACACAGCAAATAGTTGGTGAGGTAGGATTAACACCTAATGTTCATTTTCTTTACCTCTTAACCTCTACACTCATTTATCAACCAGTTGAAAATGAGACCCTATAATTACAGAACATAAGACAATTGTCAAGGAGAATTCAGGGGAAAATGGGGAAAAAGAGTGAAAGGAAGCAGAAAGAACCAGTTACTGATATGAGGGAGAAGAAAGGGCAAAGTAAAACTTCACTCTATTTCTTTATAAAACAAAATGCTGCCCCTAAGTAAGTGTTTTCATTTATATTAAGAGATACACTAATTTCAACTAGGTACAGATTGGTGGTCCAATGTGAAACTTCTTGGAGTGAAATAGTTCTGTAAGAAAATTTGAAAGCTATGGCCTTATCTTCTGAAAAATTCAAACATACACATGTTGACATATGCATCATTCTGAGGCTTTGAAATCCTGGAAGTCATCTATGAAGCTGACTATCTCAGGGACCCTCCTTGTTGCTGTTACCTTAAGTGTATGGAAATAATTTTATCAAAATGCAAAAGCCAGGAAGAGATCTGTCAGCAGTATTTAGAGTTTACCACAAGCAAGTTAAAGAGAATGTTCTAAAGATGCTAATGTCAGGGCAGCAATAGAGAAGAAGAAGAATTGTAATGTTATTGTAATGTTAATAAATACCTGTTCTCCCTGTGTGGCCCTCACTCCTGCTACCTATAAGAAGATGGTCTGGCCATTAGATTCTTCATTTTACGTGCTTCATTGAGTAGGAATTAGAATTTACATTTAAAAACATTTCTAGTGGCTTTTGTAAAAGCCTAAAAACTCTGCAACTTTTATGCTATATTTTTGGAAGGGGAAAGAGAAAGATGAATGACTTTGAGGGAAAGAAACAGGGACAAGAAATGAAATTACAGCTTGGGGTGGGCTCCCTTTCATGCCATTTCCCAAGAAAGTGGTCTTAGCGGTGGTGACTTCAGGGAGTGTATGGAAAGACAGGATCCTAAACACTAGCATTCTTAGGCCTGGATGACTTTAATGTCCCAAGTATGTCACCAGAGAGATGCCAGAGAGTAACGACTATGCAACCCTGGAAAATATGTTGCTCAGTGGCAGCCCATATGAACCTAAGTCTCAAAGGACCTCCTGGAATATTTTGTCCAAAATTATGTATTAACACCTTTGTTTGGCAATTGGAGAGGCGATCCCATCAATAACTTATACCAATTTAATTTGATTTAATGAAAAAAGTAATATTTTGGTATTGTACTTTGGCATACTTTGTCACAAAATGAACACTGGTGTTACAGAAGAGGTGGGGAATCTCATATTTGGTGAAGAAAAGTATTTTGATATTGTGTGGGATACTCGAATCAAATTTAGACTCCAATCATGTAAACCAAGTACTACAGTGAGTATAACCATTGTAGAAACCTCTACTCTCGCCTCAAAAATAACCACTAGCCCTCACATAGTCCCCACTAAAAGCAGGAAGGCAGATACAAAGGCAATTTTATTCTAGTAGAAGTTAGACTATGGAAAGGAATATGGGAGATGAACTAATGAGAGTGGGCCTTACTGTTTTCCAGTTTTCAAACTTAATTCTGAGAAACATGTCCTGGAACTTGAACTGAAAATGGAATTGGAGAAACTACCATGCTTTCTGAACACAGTCTGGGCTGCCCCTTTGGCATGATCCACTTTGATTCCCTTCCAGCTCCTCTCTATCTGCTGTTATCTTCCAATGCACCAAATGTGCCTTCCTCAATTAGCATGCCAAGCTTTCTGGCTGACCCAGTGTCCTGGAATGAAATCAATGTTAATGGTTCCTGTGATTCTGGTTGTTTTTGCTTTATTGATGTTTCCTTCTTCCTTCATCCCACCTCCAAACTAATTTTCATTCTATTTGAAAACAACCCACAATGATGAATTATTTTGTGCTTTTCTGCAGTGGTAGGATTTAATTGGGTTTCCCTGGCTCAGTTCAATTCTTGGCACAAATAAGTCAAATCCTTGAACATGAGGGACAGACAGCAGGTAAGATGGTGAATAACGCTCTAGCAAAGTCTGCTGAAAACCATCATGTCACCCACATATCTCCTTTTATCCTTCTTTCTTTTTGTTTTGTTGTTTGTTTTTGTCTGTTTTGGCAAAACATTCCCAGCATTACATGGAGTAACATTTGGATACAGAAATGTTGCAAATAAAATTAATATAAAAAAAACTAATTACTTTAATATTCTGGTTCACAGAAAAATAAAATAGTATAAAGCCTCTTTGCAACTTTATCTATAAAGAGTGTTGATAATACTTGGTTCTTCTTTCTATTGCCTAAAGAAGAGCTAAAAGGGAATGGCAAATGAACCATTTAATCTACTAAAGTGTAACAAGCCATCCATGATTCTGCTGTTAGTGGGAAGATCTACTGCTGGTTTTTCTGGGCTTGTCACATGGCTGCAGTCAGCCAGCCTCTTCCTTGGGGCTGCAGGATCCAAGATAACCTTACTATTATGTCTGGGCTTGTCAACTGGATGTTCTTTCTCTCTTTCTGTCTCTGTCTTTCTCTTTCTTCGAGATCTTTTATCATTCACGGGTTAGGTGAACTTCTTACGATTATGCTGGAAGCATTTCAAGGTTTCAAAGATGGAACCTATCCATCTTCTTGAGGCTGAGGCTGCAGAAACTCACACAATCTCATTTTATTGGTCAAAGGAAGTCATAAGGCCAGCCCAAATTCAAGGAACAGGGAAACACAATTCACCTTTTGACTGGAAGAATTGCAATTAAATGTGTGATCATTATTTTATCTACCACATTGAGCAAATGAAAATTTATATCAAAATTATACATCTAAATACCAACTTAGGCTTCATGAAGAAAGTAAATAGTTCTATTTATTTTCACATTTCAAGCTCAGAGTGCGGCCAAATAGCAGATCCCATTATCTGTGTGTTGAACAAGTATTGGTGCCTGTGGATGGAGAAAATGTAACAGTAGAATAATGATAATTCCTTATGATTGCCTGTGCAACACAGTTTATGGTTGTGTGAGGTCCTTTGTTGTGTGAAGTTAATTTGAGCAGATCTAGAAGAGTTTAATTTCAAGCTCTTTTTTAGGGGTCCAAAGTAAGTTTGAAAAAACGGCTGAAGGTATTTTAGACTGGGAGTGTAACATGTTTAAAAATCAAAAAAAGGTGGGAAGATAACTTATATGCAGAGGGCAGTCAGCATATTGTTGAGGGAATACAGGAACTATCAAAGCTGTTGAGCTGAGAAGCAGAAACTAGTGGTTTTTTTAAAGGCAAGACAGATAATATCAGATCCAATGTGATAGGTGTGAGGAAGATGTAAAAAGAAATTACAGACTTTCAAAAAAAGTGGCTCAACACTTTCCTAGTGTGAAGTCTTTACACTGAAACACCGATTCTTCCACTCAGACAAAAGTCATTACTATGAAGTGCTAAATTTAAAGGGGCTACCTAAAATACCAAGGAAGTTGCAGTAAAGGGAAAAATAATATGGGAGTTTGTATCAGGCTTAAACTCTTTGCCTTTAGGCTCAAACCTAAAGAACCTCTAACCTCCTCTAACGTTGCTCCTCCCACTCTCAACACCCTCTGCCTGTCTGATCATTCTCATGTGTGCCACCTGAGGGTTGATGCTTCTCTGAGATTTTCCTTTTGAATTGACTGCAGTAAATACCATCCTGTACTTTGCAGCCTATGAAGCACTGCTCACTTGTTGGCCATACTCCATACCTCCAACCAGACTAAACATTCCTTAAGGACAGAAAGGTTGTCTTGACTTTCTCCTCTTTTTTGCCCTCAGTAATAGTATTCAGTAAAATTTTTAATTTAAAATAAACAGAAAAATGTTAAAAAATTTTTTCTTGCATAGTAATAATATGCATGCCTTTTATTTTCTTCTTTAAAATGAGTTAATATAAGCAAAGCATTTATACCAGTGCCTGACATACAGGAATTGCTAAATGAGTTTTTACTGTTCTTATTACCATTATCATTATTACTTGCACATAATTTAAAGCTGATCAAATTAAGGCAACATTTTTTCCTTGTAGATCCTCTGTAAACCATGGGCAGACTGGCCACCTGTACTAATGATTTAGGTAACCAATATTCATCATACATTTCACATGTGCTAGGTTTGCATTTTCAGTGGTAAGCAAAGTAGAGATGGTTCTTACCTCCTTGGAGCTTACAGTCTGGGTTGGGGGTTGGAGGAAGCACATGTTAACATAGTGAAGGAGCAAATAACAAATCTCAACAAGTATTATGAATGCACTAGGTACTATGAATAAATACATAGGACAGAGGGCAACATACTAAAACCAGGTGGTCTTTCTGAAGAAGTTATATTTAAGATGAAATTAAAAAATAAAATAATATTGATACATCTCACAGTGGTAGAAGAACAGCATAAACAGAAGGAGCCGCATGGGGTCCAATGCATATGATGAAAAGAATATAACGACCTATAAAATAGAAGAATTTCCAGTTCTTGGTCTCTCAAGCTGACAACCTGGGTTTAAATCTTGGCCCTTCCCTTTGCTAGCTGTGTGATTCTAAGCAGTTTACTCTCTGCGCCTTAGCCTTCTTGTTGATAAAAAGAGATAATAGTAATTACCTCACAGGGTATTACGAGGATTCACATGGAAGTGATTAACCTGTTGGCTTAGCATACTATAAATTCTTTATCAGTATTACTGGAGAAAATTGGGATGGCTGACTCATTCATTCAACAAATATGAGCTGAGAATCTACTATACAAGGCAAATTTGTTGGTGATGCTCCTGACATCATCTGGATCACTGGCCCCTGTACCTCTGGTACTAATCTCTCTCTCTCTCTCTTTTTTTTTTTTTTTCACTTTCACCAATCACTTCGTGTTATCTAGCATTTTCAGTAACAGTTCCTCGACAGAGTTGTTTGGGTTCCTAATGATAAAGGCTTACTTTTTCCATTTATACCATATCCCTCTCTTTCCCAAAGCTTGGGACTCTGTAAATGGCTCTTGGATGCAGGGAGGGGACAGGAGGGGCTGGATCAGTGAGTTCTCATGAGGTCTCTCACTGCTCCCTCCAGAGCCTTGCACTGCATCTGTTGAGGCCCTGCCACCAGCCTGTGACTTCATCTTTACACAAGTTTCTCTCTGGTTTTGCCCTTTGTCTCACCAATCCTCTCCATGCGTCTCAGAAATCTCAGCCGCACCTCAGACACACAAGCCACAAGTCTTTCCTCCTCCAGCCCCAGTATTTTCTTCTGTGCCCTCATCAGGGGCAGTGTGGCATGCAGGAGAGTTAATGCTTCTGGGATAATCTTGGACCAAAGGTTGACAGAGCCAAGAGACAGAGGCTTCTCTTCCCTCCCCCGCCCCTTCTTTTATGTTGACAACTTCTGTAAGTGTTTCATCTGTTTCTCACAGCAGCCCTAGTAGCAACTCCAGGAAACACCCTGATATTGGCTTTTCTGCATTCCCAGACTTGTCATCAAAGTTGCTTCTGGCGATAGCCTCTCAAATTACTACTTACACTCCAGCCCCTCAAATAATGGTCACCTCTGACCTAACGATACTTTATATTTTCCCTTCTTTCTTTTTAAAAATAGAAATATTATGTAATTTTAGAAACTAACTTAAGAGAGTCATTTGGAAAATTCAAGAGAAAAGAAAATACACACACACACACACATTCTTCTAATAGATTTTAATCTCTCTCTCCATATATGTACACACACATCTATATATCTATACATATATATCAACATATGTATTCTTCCTCCACCAGTTCTTGTATTTAAAGGAAAGGAATGAAATTCTTTAGAAATTTGAGAATACTAACAAGTACACATTTTCAAAGTACAAAGCAAGTGACTTACTGATGCCTTCTCTCTGCAGCATTAACTACAGTGGACACACACAAGGAAAAATGAGAAGAGCATTCTAAGAATATATTCAGTGTGAGTGTTCCTGATATACCACCTCAGAATCCAACGTTATGGATTCTGCTTTTTGCTTAGGAAATATTTATGAAAAACATCACAGTCCCCTCTGGACCTAACAGTACTTATTCTCCCTTTATTTTCAAAAGTATAAATATTGTACAGTTCAAGGAGCTATCTTGTAAGAGTCAATTGTAAAACGCAAAACAAAAATTACTTACTCAGAAAATCTCTACAGATCGGCTATATGAGACAACTAATTTTCAACATTTTCTGAAATGCATGTGATTTCAAATAGCCTGTCTTTTTGTTTCCATCAATGCATTTGTAAATGCATGTTTAAAGTTAAATACATATACTTCAAACATGTAAACTATTATTGCTCACTATTTCTCATCTTCATCTGTTCTCTTGCTCCAAGACCTCTTCTCTGATTACAAAGGAGATAATATTTTGATAAAATGAAAAGGTGAAGATAATTGACTAAAAAATCAGGTTATGGAAATAGTGTGATTTTATTTTGTTAAAAAAAGAAAAAGATACATTTATGTATATGTTATTTATCTAAATCTGAGGGAGAAATAAATTATTCACCTAAGACAGAGAGAGAGAGAAGAAGGAGCAGGAGGAGGAGGAGAAGGAGGAGAAGAAGGTGAAGAAGGTGAAGGAGGAGGAAGTGGAATAGGAAGAGGTAGATGATGATGGGGAAGTGGAGGGAAGATCCAGAAGGTATACACTAAGGTGTTAACACTAAGTATGCATTTTTATTATTGTTTATGGCTTTTGTTATATGCACTTCTTAATTTATTATGATACCTGTATATATCTTCTACCAAAAAATACACATAACATATATAGTATATGTTGTTAAATATGTGTTATTAATAAAATATATATTGTTATATATGTTGTTTTATATATTTATATATATATATATATATATATATATATATATATAAAATAACTTGAAGAAAGCACTGATTTAAGTTGTTTTTTTTTTTTTGAGGCAACTGTTTTACTCTTCTGAATAAAAAAAGAAACAAAAGAAATACACAGTCTCTTCCTAAGGATAAATCAACTCAGATGCCAACAAGAGGTTTCAAGTTTGCCTGCAATTTCCAAATTCATGAATGTTGAGTGGTCTCTAAATTTGGAAACCTATTTTTCCCATTGCTAATAATAAATCTTCTGAACTATCCTACACAAAGCATCGGATACCTTAAATAAACACTATAAAAGTAACCTCTTTCATTTATAGTTATGTTGTTTCAGATGCCCACAACCAATTTTCTCCCCTGCTTTGGAGGCCAGAACTCTTCATTTCATTCTTATCACTCCCAATTCTCTGTCAAATTTGGTAAATACTAGAAATAAAATAGGCAATTTATTGAAAGATGGTAAACAAATAATATACATAGTTTATACCTTCAAATCTTCTTCGATGTTTTCTTTGAGTTAGTTTTCCAGTCTGTGAGATGAAGTTTTCCTTCTTCATATTTTATAAAGTATCCTCCCTTTAAAAAAAAAAAAAAAAAAAGAAAGAAAAGAAAAAAAAAAAAGAAGTTAGGAAGCAAGTGAATGTCATTGCTAACGGAACGATGGAGTCCAGATTATGAAACACATTCTCTGGGATTCCCAGAAGCCTTTGTAACATCTCTGGGTCACTTACCTTCAAGACCCCTACCCTCAACCTTACCCTCCTATACTCTATAGAAGGCCCCTTTTTAGGGCACCACTCTTCATTTTCATATAGAGTAAATAGCTTCCATGGTGAGTTTTGGAGGGCAGGCAGACCCAATAGCTTGCTCTGAAAGAGATTCCCAGAAATAAAGAGGTAAAGGATAAAGGGTCTTTCTCTCTCTCTCCCTTTCAATAGTAAGCATAGATTTCTTTCTGCAACTCAGAGAGTCAGGCACAGAGCTGGGTTCCCTGAGAATGATGAGTGTGTGGGCAAAAAATAACTCTATTATTTGTAATGGCTGACAGCCTTGCCAGACTGCTATAATGCATTGATACTTCAGAGAAGCAGAGAAGCAAGGAAACACTGTAAGAGTTCATTTACTTAATAGCTTACAGATTAACTGAGTTCCATACAGCCTTCAATGTTGTACAGTTTTCCTTATAACATATTGTACTATTTTTTTAAACAGTACATATGAGCCTTTCTTGAATAAAGATAGTATTTTTTTTTCTTATTTTGGATTAAGTAGTTCCAACTGACCCGTCACATCAAAATCACATGTAGAAATTTTAGGCTGAAAAAAATGAAATTATATCATTCTTCTAACTTTAACAGAAAGCAAGATTTCACCCTGTTGAATCCTCCAGTAATATAACCCAAACACAGAGGTTAACTTTTAAGAGTGCCTTTCAAATAGGAGAAGCTTGCAAATGTACTTCAATTTTTTAAAGAACTTAGTTATTTTTTTCATTCTTTTCTTTAACTGAGAATGAGGAAAAAAAATATTATTTGACTTTTTTTGGTCCTTAGAGAAGTTTTAGTTTTCTATGAGTTACACATTCAATGAATGCTGGGGTGAACTGAAGTCAAAAAGTTATTGTCAAGAACTTCCTCTTCTATATAACCAAGACCTCTATTGAGTAAAGGCACTTCAAAGAACTGTTAAATAAGAAGTTAAACTGATGTCACACACTTATATCATTCAGAAAACAAAATCAGCGATAGTTATATAAGGGTAGTCAAAATTCAGAGAAGTAAGCAATCCATACAGGCCAGAGTACGGAACCATCACTGAGGAGATAACACGTACTTTGGGCGATGGGTTTAATTTGCTTATGTGGCGGGAAAGAGTGCTTTGTGACCAAAGTGCAGGTAGGGGATTTCAGGGAATGTGGGTGGCAAGGAGGAAACCAGCCTGCCTGAATCAGGCATTTATTGTGAAAGAAAGGTGGGGAAGTTGGGTAAGTTTGGGGTACAGATTGGGGAAGTAGACAGGAAAGGTGTTGAGATTAAAAATAGGGCAAATCCTTAAGTACCCACCTGAGAGGTTCAGATTTGAACATTCAAGTGCTAAGAAGTTGATGTTTTCTGAAAAATAAGGACTGCCCTCTCTCTAAAGGAGGGTGACAACTAAGATATGAAATACAGGAAAAGGAAGGGAGAGACAGCTAGTTTAGATTTTCTCTACTGGTGATGAAGATGAAAGTGACAGACACTGAAATGGAAGCATATGAACCACAGTAGGAGCAACAATAGCGCCATAAGTCACTGGAGAGTAAGAATCAGAATGAGAGATACCTGACTTTGACCATGGTTTTTTTTATAGCACTAAGTGGGCTCTTGGCAGCTGAAACAATGTAGGAGGAAAGAGTTCAGGCAAAAAAGATTATAAAAGAGAGAGATCCTCTAAGCATGGGAAATTCCATTTTTTTTCCTGTTATAAATGGCTGAGAAGATGAGGGAAATTATTGTCTATTTTAAATAAATCTATTTAAATTAATTTAATTAGCTAATTAATTAAATTAATAGTAATCAGTTTACCTTATTTCCTCAGTTCTCTGTAATCAGTCCATTAGTCCTCTTATTGCCAGATTAGACACTTTGCTAGCACCACATGGTCACCTATTAGTGTTTCCTGTCTTGCACTATGGATTTTCCTACCTCCCTCAACTTTTCTAGCACCTGCTGTGCTATTCTCCACATTTAGTGTTCCTCTCTCTCTCGCTGTACCACACTGTACATTATTAATGTTTTACTGTTCTCATAATTCTACTCTTATTTGGCTAAAAAACATTCCTCCAAAAGATAATGTCAGAAATTTTTCATTTCCAACTTTTCCATTTTTCTTCTCTGAGCTCTTATTTAATGACTGAATTGAGAAGATGAAAGGAAAAAAAAAACCTACATGAGCTTTATTATGCAAATGTCTTCACTATAGTTAAATTACTGTCTCTAAAGATATCCTTTCAATTCCCAAAGAATTAATATTTTTCACTTCTCCAGGCTGAATTCCCACCCCTAAATGCTATCACTTCTTGCCTCTTCTGAGGTTTTGTTTCTATCACAGATAGTCCATCTGCTCCTATGTAAATTTTAGCTTACCATTTATCTTTTGAAAAGAAAACACAACACAATTTACTGAGAGAAAACATTTTTCTATTAGTGTGATTTTAAGGGTTTGGTTTCCATTTTCCAATTCCTATCAGGGATTCTTATTCAAGACAGTTGACTAACCATCCATGACTACCTCTCCTCCTTCCTCAAATCTCACTGAAATGTGAGAAAACTCTAAAAACAACTTTGCACCATTAAATCCACTGTACCACTGCAAAACCAAAAATGATATGGTTAAATTACCAGAACACTGAGGAACTTCTTGACAGCATAACTTATGTAATCTAAACAATAGATTGTTTATTAAACCCAACCAAGCTTAGTTACCTGCAATTCATGACAGATTAAAAATAAAAGGATAACCAAATAAGTGAGTTTACTTAGCAGGACTTTCAAAGTTCTCCAATTCCATAAGCAGCTGGAACTGGGAGTAGGACCAGCCCTGTCAGGTGGTTAGCAGCTCGATTAATTCAAGGACTGGGAAAAGTTGGAGCAGTCTCTCAAAAAGGAATTTTCCTAGAAGATAACACTAAGTAAACAGCTCTCCAAATAGAACGGAAGTTCTGCCCTTGGAGACTCTGCATGGACAATGAGTCAAGAAGAAGCTGCTATAGTGGATAAAAACAAAAACGAAAACAGAATACTGTCCCTGTAAATTCCCTTCTCCTTCTAAAGAAAACCCAATCACACACAAACTTCCTCACCTTTTTTATCCTTTCCCCTTCCCTTGCTCTCAGCCAGTGACCTTCATAATCAGGGTCAGAATTCACTGTGGGATAAAAAGCTTACTTTATCTGTGTTTTAAAGACACCTGAATGTAACATGTTGATACAGCTGGGCTGTTACAATTAGGAACAAACTAAGACCTCAAACAACTGAGGGAAAACAAAAGTTTTCAGATGGAATAAATAAAGCCCCAGGGAAAGCTAAAGTAATAAAGGAAACAGAAGGTAACATCCAATACAGGATATTTAATAACCTAAAGATTCTAAAGAATAGCGTATCTGTAAAACAAGAACTGGCTACAGTTAAATAGAAGTCACGAAGTAAACCGAGTTCTTGAGAATTAAAATGAAACAACAAAACCCCTCAACTTCAGGGTTAATAAAGTAGAATAAGGCACAGCCGCAAAGTGATATTTGTCTTAAAGACTATATACAGAGGCATGCCTCAAAATTAAAGAGATGAAAATTATGAATGAGAGGTGAAATTATGAGCACTGCAATTAATAAACATGGAAAATGAATCCACGAAGTCAAATAATCATTCCAGAAAGAAAGGATAGAAAGAATAGAGTGGAAGGAAGGACTAAAAGTACAAAAAAGTTATCATCCAGAAGAAATATGTGGTGTACTGAGCACAACTGTCTAAAAGTCACCCAAGATGTTGCTGTAGGTTCCCTGGACAAATCGGCTTCTTGCACTCCTGTAGGCTGCATTGCACCAAGCTTGGCTTTCCATAATGAGCCCAAGTCCACCAAGTGCTAGGCAGGTGGTTTCCCAGACAACTCTTGTGAACAGCTGGCATCATGACTCCAGACTATCCAAGCTCAAAAAATATTTTCTTTCCCTGAAAACTCTGTCCTTCTACTTGCACCAAAACAAAGCAGATACACAGGGGGAAATGACCTTCAACCGCAACTCAGACTCACACTGTGGGCCAGAAGTACTCAGGTCTCAGAACATTGCTCCGCAGCTGGTGGGAGAAGGGGAACCCTGTGCCTTTGCTTGCTTCTCTTCCTGTTGAGCCTGGTCCTGTGTGTTGAATGAATCCTGTGCCTTAAGCCACACTAAGTGATGCTGTGATGTATCATAGCAGGGACTCACCAAGCACAACAAATTCTCAAGTCTTCAGAGAAAAGGATCCACAAGATGTTTCATAAGATTATTGTTTATTTAAACACATTTTGGAGAAAAGATATGATCTTCAAAGATAAAAAGAAATGCCTATATTTCCATGTTTTTGAATAGATTACATTATAGAACCAGTTAATCTTAAATTTAATAGAATTCCAAACACATTTCATGCAAAAATTTTAAAGGAGCTCAATAGGCCATTTTAAAAATTCACATGGAAGAGAAAATGTAAATAAACAATGAAAGATTTTTGTGCAAAAATATAATGTGCCATATAGTGGACACTGTGCTTTTTTACCCAGATCCCTCCTGTGGACTGAAGGACACATTCCTCCTGCTGCCCCAAGTTCTGCCAGCAGACAGCACCCAGTAGGTGGTCCTCTCCAGGACCGTCTCTCAGCTGAAAAAAGGACTTCACCCAGAGTTTGTGTCCCTTCTAAGAGGCAGCCTGCATTCTGTTACTGGTTGAGCAGGAGTATAACAGCTTAGCCGTAACACTCCAACTTGGATTATCGCTGAGGGGCTATCCTTTCTTCAGAGTTCCCTGTGGGGTTAACTGTGGCTTAAGGTGATATCTCAAATACATTTTCTCCCTCTGCCCATTCCTGTATCAGTCTCCTTTCCACAGATGCTGATCACTGGAGCACTCACTAATAAACTTCCAACATATTAATCTCCATCTCAGAGTCTGTTCCCAGAGAACCAGACCTGCCCTATCACATGTAGATATCCCAACAAGCAAAATACAGCACTTTAAACACACTGATACCAATATGTCAATAGACAACTGAATCAGGAAGAAACAGGAAGCGAAGAAACAGCCATGTACACAAGTATATGTGCTTTGGTATGCCACAAAAGTGTTTTTTTTTTTTTAAATTAAAATTTAGCTAGGAAATTATGGACTTTTAAATAGTTGGAGATAGTGGTTGTCTACATGTCAAAGGAAAACATAATATAGTCAATTCTCAGCGTTGTATAATATATAAAAAAATTGCACATAAATTAAAGATGCAGAAATAAAAATCAAAGTATGAAAACAACTAAAATTAAGCATTAGACTATATTTTATAAGCTTGAATGGGAAGGGGGGTGTTAGCATTAAGTCTTCCCAAACAAAACACAAAATTCAAAGGTCATTTAAAAAAAAATTGTCAGATTAAAAATTTTTAAATTTATTTTATGCTTTTACATTTTGAAATAATTTCAAACATATGCAGTGTTGCAAAAGGAACACAAAGTATTACCATATATTCTTTTCCCATGCTAAAGAAAAAAGTTGTCTAAGAATATTGCACAATTATTTAGCAGATTTGTTTTCACAAAGATATGATTTAGCAATTGTGAAACTAATGTATTTGTATTCTAAGACTGAGTAAATACATTAAATATGTTGTAGATAATGAGAGCCAAGTTTCTCACAGTCAGAGAAAAAGTGTATTCTGGTGGGAACACTAGAATATGCTGCGGTAATGGGTAGTATTAGTAATAACTCATGATTATAGATAGACAACCACTCAGGTCTGGATTTCTCCATGGGGCTCAATTCTTGAAAATTAGATTTCATTCCATTTCTGTTATCTTGAGTCCATGTAGTCCCACCTTTCCCTGATGTCAGTTATTTGCCATAACTAACTTAAGTGTAAGTGTTTGGAAGCTCAAATCTTCCCTTAGAAATTTCTCCTTGTAAACTCAAAGGAATCTCTAACATTTGAAGTCAAGTGCAAAGTAACAAAGTGAAGTAAAATATTTTAGACAGTGTTTATGAGAGACATTAGGAAAAAGTGCCTGCTCTAATCTCACAAAAGTGTTTCATAATAAAAATTACCAGCTTTGTCCTTAAGGATAGATTAACTTTTAAGTTCTCCATCTTGATTAATTTTCCTTTCCTCAAACCCACAGCCTTGACCTCAGCTAAAAATGTTTGTCTGCAACATGTGATTATACCTGTCTAACCTTTTAGAACAGGGATGGATCCAATCAGATTCTCTTTGTGAAAATAAAGACCTAGAAACTACAAATCAGACTGTGGTGAGTAGTAGAGACGGGACTTGGAGATTCGGACTTTGGGGCCATAGTGCGCATTTTGGCCCATGTGTACTGATGAAGCTTACTGTAACACTGTTGGTACTGAGGACAGAAGTGACAGAGACCATGAATTTCCAGAAAGAGTAAGTAGCTAGAAAGTATATTTACTAGTTGGCTTTTCGTGTCTGGTAAGGCCTAACTACATCTATAGCTAAGTTTAACTAGATGTCCATAAATCTTTATAATGCTGTCCTTGCTTAAGCTATCCTAAGTGGGTTTTTGTTTATTAGAACTAAGCAATCATCCGACAAGACAATGTAGCACTGTTAAAATTGAAGTAGGGTAATGAAAGAAGTCACTGCAAAGAGGATCTTTAGTAAATAATGTTCTGTGAAAATCTATCATGTTTTCAGTCTAAAGGGTCATATTTTGATAAGCAATATTAGTTTAAACCATTTATAAATACATTTATAAAATACAAAATATAACAATAAATTATATTGATGGTAAAATAACAAGAATGAATTCTCTGTGCTGATGTTTTCTCTATAGTTCATTGTGGAATTTATTTCTTGATGTATATTCTGGGCTGCTTTTAGACTTTAACTCAGATGTTGTCAATAAAGAAAGAATACAAAGAGAAGTGTTTCAAGAACTTGGAAATCGAAAAGATATATATAAATATGGTCTTCAATGGTCCTACCATACCCGAAAAAATCTGTGTTCAATATAACCAATACAACTCTCTAATGCATGCTGATAACCTGGAATCAAAGAGCTGAGAAATACTAAGCTGAATCTAGTATTAGGAAAAGGACATTGTCAATAATAACTTTACTAAAAGTTACCCTTTCCAGAATTCAGGGGGAAAAATTCTCCCCTTCCCTTAAAAAAAAAATTAGCATGACTTGGAATGTTCTATGTTCTGATCAAAAGCATTTTAAGCAAAACTAGCTAGACCTGAGGAACCAAAATATAAACAATTACCGAATAATTGAGGAAGAAGCTTAGTAGGGTTAGGGAATTAGGGAGTTATATCTCAAGAGACATTTTAGAAGATTTGAAACATGCAGACAGTGACAATCTATTAATTTTCCTTGTAGGCTGCCTTATTTTTTTCTACTTAGTGTTCAGCAAATGCAAAGCCAACTACCAAACACTCAGCTTTGAATATTCACTAATCAATAGACAATTATCTCTGACTGAGGCTAGGATGAAAACAATCCAAGAAATAAACCACTATCTTACCCTTACTCCATTCTTCACTTTACCTGCACTCTCTCCTGGGATGACCCTTCTAAGCACTTAGTGATAATTTTTCAAAAACACACACCCACAATTCCACATAAAACTATCTGCTTAAAATATTTCACAAGGAAAACTCACTTTTCCATTATGGCTAACCTATAAACTCAAAGTCAATACAATAAGGAATTCAGACAAGCAATAACACTAACATACAATATAAATTACATTGATTTTGTGCTGGATGTTTACATTTTTTGTAACAAAATTAACATATGCATTCTTATCCTTATTTTACAGATGAGGAAACTGAAGTTCCAAGACATTAAATTTTACCCAAGGTAACATAGTTAATTAGATACTAAGTGATTGATTCAGGATTTTAAAACAAGTCTTTTAAAACATTAACTATCCACTCTTGCCTCTGTCTAGGAGCTACTGTAGAAGTACATTGCAGTAAGTATTTTGCTAGCCATATTTTTTTAGATGATCTATTAATTAGTATAAAGTAGTAAAGAAGGTAAAAAAAGTTAAATTATATCTATATTCATTTTACAAATCTGAAATGTAAGCTTAACTATCATTTTATAGAAATTCATTCTTTATAATTCTGGTGTTATTAAAAGTTGTCTACTTTTAGAATGACAGTGTTGGTTGTCAATTTGTCGGAAGTTTATCTTCCCTAAAATATGATCATGTAAGTTTCATGCTAATTTTTACATATGTTGAAACTGTGCCCTTTGCTCTTATTTTATGCTGCTGCATATCCGTAACTCACAAAAATGTATTATGTCTCAGAAATACTTGAGAAAAACATAAAATGAGTAACGAAAGGTGTAACATGAATTATACAACTCAGAATCTTAAATTACCTCAAGCATGAATGTCTGGTATGAAAAATAAATTTGTTAATATAGTGATAAATGTACAAATATGAATATTTGCATAAATACATATAACAGAAAATTACAACCAGGATATATGATAGTAAATATCTGAACATTAGATATTATGAGACTGGAGAGGTGGTTGAACAACATTGGCATAGAGACAATGAAGCCTCCATAATTAAAAGTTAGAAAAAAAAGGACAACATAAAGGCTTTTTTCCCTGAATTAGCAGAACAATATAGTTCAGTAAAAAAAATTAATTTTGAATATAAAGACAGAAAAGGAACTAAAACTATAGTTATATCATTCAAAATTGTAGTCCTGAGATTTAAAACAAGTATAAATCACAGTATGACAAGATAACTTGCAAAATCAGATAGAAAATTAAGAATCAATGCTCTGTTCAAAGAGAAAACTGAAAAAGTTATTGTAAAAATTCCCTTGTTAAATGATGCTACTGGTTATCACATACTGGGAACAACATACATTACAGAAGAGCAATTATTATCACAGGATCACTGCGCCAGATAGCTTTGTTTATAGCTGTTCAAAACCCTTAGTATGACTCTGCTCTTAGAAATATGTGGTACCTGTTTCAAGGAGATGCTCCTGGTTAGTATTTGTTTGATCTACTACTAAAATCCCAAACCACTGGGAAAGAGATATTTCATTAATTTACAAGTATTTCATGTGCCATAACTTAGCTGGAGAAAGAGGCATTAATGCCAGTGGTCATGGGGATTTATCAATATGTGAATCAAGAAAGGGGATTTCTGTATGAAGAGAAGATGCTGACTACGAATACCAATCCACACACAGTTTTCTTCACAGACATTGGTTGGGAGTCAAAATTAGGTTTCTGGATCATAATTTGGTGATGAAAGAAACAGTAACCATCTTAAATTTGCTCAAAGCATTTTCTCTGGGTCTGTATTTCTTCAACATGCTGCGTGAAGAAATGGGCAACAAATACAAACCTACTTTCCCCAAGGCTAGTGTACTTCAGAGTTAAGGATGCTCATCCAAGTCCAAAGAATGAAGTATGGGATAAAATATTTCTTAATGAATGATTCTAATATTAAAAGTTGAAGTGGTTTTTGAACTTGTGGCTTGCCCAGGTGGCATGGGTTAGTGATATACTCAGCATGGTGCAGAGTACAAGTCTGTTATTTAAGAATCACAGTATCATTTTTAATATTGGAGATAAAGGAAGAGTATACCTCAAGATAAAAGTCCATCTGAGGGTATATTAGTCAGAGTTCTCCATAGAAACAGAATCAATAGAAGATCTATCTATTGAGAAAGACTGATTTCTTATGAGGAATTAACTCACATAATTATATAGAGGCTGAGAAGTCCCACATTTTGTCCCCTGCAAGTCTGTAAGCTAGGGACCCAGAAAAGTCAGTGGTGTAATTTAGTCTGAATCCAAAAGCCTGAGAATGAAGGGAGCCAAAAGTGTAAATCCCATCTGAGGGCAGGAGAAAACAAAATGAAATGTTCCAGCTCAACAGTGAGGCAGAAGAAAGGGGCAAATTCCTCCTTTCTCCACCTTTTGCTCCATTCAGGCACTCAACAGATTGGAAGATGCCCACTCACACTCTGCCTTACTGAGTCCACCCATTCAAATGCTAAATCATCCAGAACCTCACTGACAAACATACTAAGAAATAACGTTTAACCTGGGCACTCCTTCGTCCAGTCAAGTTGACACGTAAAATTAACCAACATAGAGGATAAGTTAATAGATTGCTGAACATTTTATTTTTACCTAACTCTTACTCACTAAAAAAAAAAATTAAATATAAATTATTAGGAATATTTAAAAATTTATGTACAAATGGTACTATTACATCCTGTTGAGTGCTGAATTCTCCCAAAGAGTAAACTATAAATCTATTTGCCATTATCCTTTGTGCTAACTAGTCAATCTAGAAGATTTTGACTGAAGCAAATCCACCAACTTGGCATCCAGGGAGGAGCAGTGAAAGGAGTTGTTGATTGCACTAGAATCCAACTATCCAGAGCCACCTGACAGAAGCAGCACATTCTGGCTGCCTTTCCCAATGATCTGCAATTACAACTTAAGACTTTTTTACTTAGTAGAAGTGAAGAATAAGAAATGCAAACAAAATCTGATTTTTTGTTCACTCTCCATCACTCTCCTACATGTACAGTATGGAGAGAATCCCTATAGCTGGCCATGTATTCACTCAGTAATTTTTAGATTAACCAATTGAGAAGAGAGCCTGTGGAAGCTTCAGAGTGTTCAGCTATCTTTGAGCAATTCCTTCCCAGAAGGGGCTTCAGAAGAATAAGTTAAAAGTGCAAAAACTAATCCAAGGATCTTATGATAAAGAAATAACATAAATGACAAAACAAGCCAGAATATTTGGGCTGGAAGGGTTGTTGTACATCATCCATTGATTTTTTTTTTTTTTTTTTTTTTTAGAGATCCAGAGGGTTTAGTCTCTTATTCTGGAACACACAACTGGATAAAGGAAAATCAACTCACTGTTTTGGTCTGTCTCAAAGTTCAGTACTCATTCTACCTTACTCTGCCACACTTCTTTGTATTTTGTTTTCATTTAGGTTGCTCTTCAAAGGTACAAGTATTTTCCTGAAGATGCTGTATAAATTCACTTAATGTAATACTAATCACATTGTAAACATATGAGATTAACCTTTACACACACACACACACACACACACACACACACAAAACCCTATCTTGAATGTTTGGTACTATAAAGAAGTCTAAAGTAGTGGAAATAATTATGTAACCTATTTGAATTATGCATTTGATTTGCATGTATTGGTACTGTTGTCTTGACCCTGCTGAGTTTTCTTGCTTTCTTCATGTGTGACAAGAGTCCCCTGCAAAGTATCTTGAGTTCCAAATGACTTTTTCATGGACACACTGTTGATGCTGCTAATGTGTTCTGTTCACTGGATACCATGACTGCCACTCCCATCCATGGCACTGGCCCCACATGTTTTGGACATTAGATTTACCCAGGAGGTTTCACAAATCTTAATGTCCAGTTTGCAACCCCTCATCAATTAAATAAGAATGTCTAAGGGATGAAAATATCAGGCTTGGGTACTTTTTCAAAGACCCTAGATGATCCGAAGCACAGCAAAGTTTGGGAGCCATGGACCCAGTCCCAGGAGCAGTCAGACTACTCAAGCTACACAGTGGCCTATGGGGTAAATGGAGTAGAATTGTTTTCCCCATTTTTTCTATTATAGTCTGTTTGTGGGTGCTTTGGTTAGTTTCTTCTTGGCTCTCAGCCCTGCACATGCCTTTTTATTTTCTTTTCTTTTCTGACAAAGATTGGAAGCCTCCAAATTATTTTCCTGGACTCCTTTGCTAACTGGGTTTTGATTAAATTCTGCCAATGGGAGGCATTGGCAGCTGATTGGAAATGAGGAGGAAGAGAAAAATAATTTTTTTTTTTCTGGTTCTGACTCTGGCAGTTGCTGATCTATCAGCACCAAGTCCAGCAGTGTTGGAGGGACTGCAGTCTCCCGGCTCCTTGCTCTGTGGTTGCAGTAGCTTTAGTGTACCCCTGTGTGTCCTGAGCAATGCCACTTTGCTTTTCACCCTAAGCAGCTGTAGCACCTTCTTGCATTTATTTGCATTCCCTTCTCCTTTTGGATCCTCCTCCATTCCAATAATTTAGAAACATTGAGCTATATCAAATCCTTCTGAAATACCTAAAATGATTTTTTTTTTCCTCCAGCTTTACAGAGGTATAATTGACAAATAGTATTGTAAGGTATTTAAAGTGTGCACCGTGATGATTTTGACATGTTCACTGTGAAAAAATTCCTCCCATCTACTTAAATGACACATGTATCACGTCACATATTTATCTTTTGCGTATGTGAGAGAGAACATTTAAGTTCTACTCTCATGTGATGTCTTTGGGAAAAATGCACTTCCTCTGGGCATATTCATATTAATTCTTTGAAAAAGAATAAAAGTACACTCTCCAGGTGGATATAGCCCATAGGCACATGCTTGGGAAATGAATATTCTCTCTGTGGGAAGAAAGAGGCATCCCTCCTTCCAGTAGACACAGTGCTGCACTGAGGCATATGCTCAGCAGATGGATCCAGATTCTGTCCCCACTCACCCCCTCTGCCAGGCACCCTCATACTTTACCATCCTACCCTGGAGGTATGGAGTGAGGAGTGTGATGTCCTGAATCAGGCTGTGGGAATTTAAAGAAGAGGGATGTACACAGATGACTGAAGCATTTTAAGGGGTAAGAAGAGTAGGTGTATGTACTGAAAAAGATGGAAGGAATAGTGAGTGTGGTAGGAAGAAAAACAATGCTGTGAAATGCCACTGAACCACTGCAGGAGTTCAGGGAGGAGATGCTCACAGTGTTGGTTCTGCAAAGACGATGAAGATACAACTGTTATTAAACTAGTAAATGATTCTCTCAGATGGTTTGGTCATTTCCATTTCTCTCTGGTTCAGGTTATCACACCGATGAAAACCTGACTGTAAAAACCCTGTAGGAGCCTTTTTTAAAAGTAGGCAAACCACCTGACACCTTTCTCTTCTGTTCTGGTTTTGAAAACCCAAAGTTATAAAATGGATTTATTTAGTTTTTTTGTGAATTTAACATGTTAAATGTCTTTGACTTTCTAAAATAAATTTTTCTGACCTTTTTCACAATCTTAAAAAAAAGAGGTATCACTCATCTAGATTCATTCACTTCAGTGCTTTCTATTATAGCCAATCATGTTCATATTTTCCCCTCTTTTGTATGCTCATAAATTTAAATATAACAGTAAATAAGATAAAAAATAAAAACATCTAAAACACCTTCTCTATGTAAAAGCTGTATTTTATGCCATGTCATCCTTCTTTCATTCCTGCTACCTTCGTAACCATTAAAAAAATATTAAGTGCCTAATTGGCTAATATTTATTTTGGGCACTTTACAAAAATAAACAAATAGAAATTGTCTGTATACCCTTAGTAGATAATGACCTTTTATTTCTTAATTCTAAGTTATATTTATTTCCTGATTATAAAAGGAACACATACTCATCATACAAATTCAGATAAAGTAAGAATTTGCTCTATCACAAAGAAACTCGACTAGCACCCAGAAACAAAATAAAAAAAATTCTCCAATGCAAAATAAATTAATTACACATAAATAGCTAGTGAATATTTTACAATAAAAAGAAAAGAAACCATAAGAGCAACAGTGCTATTTTGTTTTTGTTTTTAGAGCATCTAACAGTTTACAAACACTTTTAAATACTTAAACACACAGAGTTCAGTATTATGTGTCCTGTTACTGTATTCTGAGTACCTATTTCTGCTTACTGAATTGTAACTTGATTTTCTGGCTTATGATTCATAGAACATATTTTCAGCTTACAAAGCAAAGTTCATCAATAACTTATGTTTGATTGCAGCTTGTTCAAAGGAAAGTTAGTACAGTCCATGCTCATTATTCTCATTTTTTTGTTGCATTTACCATTTGCATTAGTTTCCTAGGACTGTTCTAACAAATTACTACACACTGGTAGGTGTCTTAAAACAACAGAAATGTATTTTCTCACGTTCTGGAGACTAGAAATCTGAAAATCAAGGTTATCAGCAGGGCCACTCTCCCTCCGAAGGTTGTAAGGTAGAAATCTCTTCCATGCCACTCTCCTAGTTTCCAGTGGTTGCTGACAATCCCTGGCACTCTCCTCTCTGTGTGTGTCTGTATCTCTATATCTGAGCCTTTCCATCTCCTCCTACTTATACAGACCCCAATCTTTGTGTTAGGGCCCACCCTGGTTCAGTATGAGCCACATGAACTTGATTACACCTGCAAAGACCGTATCTCCAAACAATGTCATATTCACAGGTACCATGTCATGGGAGGAAGGGAGGTTAGGACTTAAACATATTTCTTTGGGAGACATAATTCAACCCACACTGTTTTGTGACAATTGCTATTGTGCGTGTCTTCCTTCTAGAATGTATCTTAACTAATACCTTCAAGGAGGCCTTCTCTTGGTCTCTTGGCAAAGAGAAAAGTATTGTATAGAAGTTAAAGCAGTGGTTCTCAACCAGGAGTGATTTTATTCCACAAGATACATTTGCCAATATCTGGAGAAGTTTTTTGGTTGTCACAACTAGGAAGTGGGGGAGTTGCTACTGGCGTCCACTGGGCAAGAATGCTGCTAAACACTCTAAAAGGCACAAGACACACAAGACACCCCGCACACACACACCAGCCCTACAACAAAGAATTATAGTCCCTAATGTTAATAGCTTCAAGATTGAGAAACACTGATCCAGAGGTTTCACAGAGCTGTTAGAAAATACAGTCACTCAGGATGCCCATTTCATGTCTTCATCAGCTTCATCTAGCTGAGTTTAGTGACAAAGAATTTGGAGACACAGACCTGGGACTGGTCATTCAGGACCTCACCTCACAGCCTGGTCTTTCTATACTATTGGTTGTTAAGAACGAATGACAGAACCACCTGGGAAACACTGAAAAATCACAAAAACCCAGGTTCCACTTTGATCTTTTGAATCAAAATCAACCATGGATTGTAGAAATCTATTCTTATGAAGTTTACAGTCTACTAGAGTTAAGTTGGAGAGTAGAAAAACACACAGGCGCAATGTTGCTTTTCTATTATAGGAAATGCAGTAGCCTGGGGGAATACTCCTCCTCATACAAAGAACAATAAAAATACAGTACTTACATGACTAAAAGGTAGAATTACGGAAAACACTTTAGTTTATTGCAGATAAGGTTAGAAGTAAACATCTCTCCGTTTTTCATAGAGAGAATCAGTGACTAGAAGAGATGTGTGAAGAATGGACACAGGGAACCATCACCTTAGCATAATTCTCTTCTGTGCCTCCTGGACAATGGACACCATGTTTACTTGAATACTTCCCGAGCATTCCATGGCCTTGAAATACAGTCCTTGACCTGAAAAGTCTGCTTTGCTTGGTGCTAACCTCTGATAGATTAGTAAAAATAGTACCTGGCAAATATTGGGCACTCAATAAATATGTGTTAAATGAATTAATAAATAAATGCTATAAAGTATAAAGAAAAAAACTTAACTTGATCTTAGCGGTCCTTCAGAACAACCTTACATGTTAACATAGCATGTAACAAAGGATGTTCCATGTTAGCAAAGTGATATGGTTCTCTCAATCCTGCAGGAACACTCTAGAATAAAGAGGAAACTGTAAGGGTTAGATAACATTATAACTGGGGTTTTGAACAAGCATGATGAGTAGAATGCAACAAAATGAAAATGTACTATTGTTTCTCACTATCTTTTAAAAATGAATTAGCTTATTCTGAGTCATAATGCACAGCCTCTATTTGCTAATGAGAAAGCCTGGTTTTCTGTTTTGTCAGAACTTTCAACCTGGCGAATGTTTAAGATGTTGAACCGGTACTGACAACTGGACCCTTCCTTTCCTTGTTCTACCTTCCCTATCTTGCAAATCAGGGCTTTGGTCCACGTTGCATTAAATCGAAGAGGGAGGGTATATGCCTTCCTTGAGGAGGAGAGCAAATGCCTGACTAGTGCTGTGGAGCCTGCCCGATTTTTAATCCTTTCTTTCTTGGTACTTTCCTTGGTCCTTCAGATGCCCTCTCCTTTCCACTGAGCCGGTCCAATTGGGCTGCATGAGCCTTTTTTTATCAGTCAGCTGCTCCCAACTTAGCCTCATGTTTTCTCTTGGATTCTCTCCACACAGAAGTCTCCCTGTTAAAATCCCCACCACTATTTCAGGCATTGTAAAGAGGCAAGGTTGGAAAGGACTCTAAGTCATCTCAGTCTTTTAACTCTGGACCTTAGGAGAATTTATGGGGAAAACTTATACATTCTTTAAGATGCTGACTTCAGTCTTTGGTGAGAGAGCAGTTTGCACTGACTTTCCAAATCTTTCTCTTTCTTTCTCTGTCTCTTCCCCTCCTCTTTCTAAATGCTTCAAGCAAATAGCTGCAGTCTCTCGCCTTAAGATAACCCAGATTTGTGTTAGACACTATCTACTGAGTATCCTAACTGTAGAAAGTGTTTTCTTTGAGGCTGCCTGTCACTCAACTTGAGGACAGAAGGTAGTAGCCCCCTTCTTACTCTTAGTAGGGTGGACCTAAGAGAGTGGGTGGCAATTCTTCCCATATCCACGGTTAAGTGTTTCACTTCTCAACCCATTCCTATCCTCCTTGTCAATTTGAGAGCTCTCTCACTAACTTAAGACGCCTCTTGAGAAATGTCTACTCAGCAGTCTGGCACATTACTTTAAAATTCCACATCTATTGGGTCCAGTTGACTCAACTGAAACTGAGAAACAAAGAGGCCAGTCATATGACCACTGCATCCCGTATTTCGTAATTGTGTTTTCATTTTTTTCAGTAGTACATAGTAATTTAGTAACTGGTGTATGTCCATACTCAGGTTTTCCCCTCATTTTAATGTTTAATTTAGAGTATTCATTAAATGAAAAGGTGTGTTAACTTCCAATCATGGCTATGTCAGTTTTTACACGGCCAAGACACCATGACTTGATGCCAATCCAGATTAATTTATAGTCTCTTAGGTGAAATAGCCACTGGAGAGCTCACCTAGCAAATCTAAATCCATAAAATGGAAGTAAAAAATATTACCAAAAATCTAAAATAAGTTTTAGCTTTGAACTCAGTTAGCTAATCTACTAATTCAAGTAAATTAGTAAAATGAGGAACTGGCAGCATTACATATAGAGTCACAGTAAAGCTAAAATGTAAATCCTATTAGAATCTGCCTTACTTAATCTTCCAATGTCTTCCACCTGTGCCTAAGGTGAAATCCTAGGTCCTTATCACAGTCTGCAAGGCTCTAATGTGACCTGGCCCCTGCCTGCATCCAGACCTTTTGTCCTCCCACTCTCACCTTAAACCACCACCTTCCAGATACCAGGTTTTTATATGCCTCTTTAATTTATTGCCATTTAGAACCTTGGCAACTTATGATGCCTCCATGCCAGTGGTTCTCACCTGGGAGCTTTTTTTCCCTCCACTGGACATTTGGCAACGTCTAGCGACATCTTGGTTGTAACAGCTGGAGTGGGGGAGTGCTATAAGCATCTACTAGGTAGAGGCTAGGGATGCTGCTAAGCATCCTGCAATCCCAGAACAACACTCGTAACAGATTATTATCTGCCCTCAAATGTCAATAGTGCCAAGATGGAAAACGCATTCCTCTTTGTCTGCAGTGATCCACTTGAATATATCCCCATGGTTGCTCCTCCTTTTCATCCCTCAGCTCAAAGCTTCACAGAAACAAGCATTCTTCCTGCCACCCAAGTTAACACAGCCTGGACTCCAACTACTCTGTTCTAGGTAATCACCACATCTTGCTTATTATGATGCTTTATTGTTTTTGTTCATCCAGAGTCTCCGACTCTAGCAGGAGATTCCTGCTCTTTACGTTCACTGCTACACACCCCGCATGTGAGCAGTGCCAGGCACACAAGGGTCTGTGTCAGATATGTGTTGGATTAGTGAGCTAGAGAATGGGGTGCATAAGATTGAGTTAATAAATAGCTAAAACTTTTTTTTTAAGTGTTTTTCCCTGAAACACTTTGCTGAGCCAAAAAAAAAAAAAAAAAAAAAGGGAAAAAAGTTCAGGAATTGATATACAAAAAACAGCAGGGGTTTTTAGATGCAATGGATTAGCAAATTAAGATTTTTCAACAGTATTACTGATGTTTTAATGCTCAGGTAAGGCAGAAGAGAGATGGAGTACAACACACACTAATTTTCATTTACACCATGTTCACATAATGGCAACTCACACTTCGATGGAAGCAACTTAGCATCGCAGTGAACAAATCCTATTGAACGAGTGGCAAAGAGGGAAAGGCTATCAGGTCCCTCATGAGGAAGAAGGGGAACCACTTAGAGAACACTTCAGGAGCTGAAATTATAACTTTCATTTTGGAATTTAGTCAATCCATTTGCTATAAATTAATGTCAGATCAGTGGTTTATAGGTGCCAGATTTCTCAAAGTACATCGGATGAATTCCTCCTTTCTGATTTAGTGCCTAAAAAGTAAAGATGGCATCCATCCTCACTGGTTTGGTGTCTCAGTCTTCAATTTCTGTTGATTGTTCAGCACAGGACAGAAAAGGACATTCCCTTATGCAACTGAAATGCTACTAAAGTTTGATCATTTCTTAATCATTATTCAAGTCTGACTTTTAAGGCAGCAAGATTTTCCAATTTTCAAAACACTAGGTAGGGAAGGGTGTGGGGTGGAGGTAGGAAGAAGACACCAGGAGTGGAGAGATTAAATCTATACCTCAAGAAAGTACACTGATCATCCAGTTTTACCTGTAGTCAAGGGGTAGATGCTTTACAGATCAGCGATGGGAGTCTGTGAGCCTCTCAAATTAAATTTAGAATAATGTTTATGTGCATTTATGTTTTGTTCTGAGAAGATTCTCCACTACTTTACTGGAAGTTCTAACATTTTCTTAATTTAGATATTTTGCACTCTGGGAATATTCCCTATTTGGTGACACAGCAGTCAATTACAAAATTAGTATAAACTGGGGCTTATTTCAATGAACTCGGTAGAATTCTGCAGTACATTATTCACATTTCCTTTTTAGAAAGTACAAAGATTTAGAAATGAAGCCTATGACTTACCAGAAGCCACACGGAATCTTTGGGCTGATGAACTATTCCTGAGCATCCTGTTACATCATCTGAGAAGAGAGGTGAAGTACAGAAAAGGGAAGAGGGCAGGTGTTGTCTCCTTAGGGCAGGAATTCCAGCAAGCAAAATAAAAGAATTTACTTGATAAAGATTAGATATGATATGATTAGAGTTCATGGAAAAGAGTTAGGAGAAATACAGAAAAAGAGGACTGCTTCAGAAGGGAGTGATGAATGAAGCATGGTAAAGTAGGACAAACCTGGGGAATTCTGGAATTTTTTTCACAACTAAGCAGTTAATAGACTGTAGAGTCTGAATTTGGAGAAGTAAAAGACAACCAGTTCGAGACTTTCACCTGCTGCTTTTTTCATCCCATGTTCATCTGTTACACTTAGGCAAGGAGCTCAGGTTTTATATTCCTTAAACTCTGTTTGAAACTTGTGACAGGTGAGGAAGGATGGCATGGATCAGAATATTGCCAAGTAAACGTGTAGCAAGTAGAAAACGCTAACAAAGAAAAACGCTAGAACTTCTGCATCTACCTGGACAAGGGATTTTTATACTAACTTTTCTGTTTGTTTTACTTCACATGGAAATATGTAATACTTGTGCAAAATTATCCTGTACCTGGAATAGGGGTAAAATGGAGATGAAAATACTTTGTACTCAGTAGCAACATTTGGGAGGGTATGACACATTGCCTGGAGGACCAAGAAGGTTTCACCTGGAAAGCAGGGGTGAAGCCAAGTGTGAAAGGCAAATTTTTTTTTTCTGAATTAAGAGTGGATGTGGAAGATGGTGGAGTAGAAGGACGCTCGCAGGTCACCCTCTCCCACAAATACACCAAGACCCACATCTACAGACCCACTCAGCCAGAGCACCTGTGGAACTCCGACAGAACATCGCCCTCTTCAAACGATAAAGACGCCAAAAATCTGGTAGGAGAAAAGGAAAAAAGAAAGAACAAAAGGCAAAGCAGCGCGGGACGGGTCCCGCGGGGAGGGAGCGGCAAAGGAGGACTGGCGCTCGCTCGCTGGGTCTCCCCTCTCCAACTGAGAGGCCAGCGGGACGGAGGGGGAGCCTCCGAGGCTCGGATCTGTACAGAGCAGCCCTTGACTAACAGAACTAAGTTAAACGGGCACAGAGCGTGCCCCCGACACCCAGCCTGAGACGCGGGCCAGCAGCCGCGGGCAGGGCCAGGCTGCATAAGCCGGGCGGAGGACGGAAGTGGCTGCACGGAGGCAGCCCCGGGGGAACGCAAGGGGCTGCGCGCCGTGGCTGTGGGTGCACAGGGCAGAACAACCTGGGCCCTCCATAAAACAGCACGGTTGATGTGCTCTCGGGGGAAGGGTGCACACCCCCATCTCTGAAAACCCGCGGAAAGTTTTCGGGGGAAGAGAGGCGGGGCACAGGCACAGCCGCCGTATCCTCCGCGCTGAGCACTCAGGCGGGGGCGGGGGTGAAACCTGCATCCGCACTGAAGGGCTTAGCAGCCTCAAAGGCCAGACTGAGACTGGCCTGCAGCCCGGGGCAGATAGGATCCTTCCATCCTGGTCCCTCAGAGAACTTGCTCCACAAAGACAAACAAGGAGCTGGGGTTTGGCTCGGAGCAGGGACAGGGCTGTCCCTCGGTCTTCCCCGAGCCCACACGCGGAGCGCCGACCAGGGCGGAGCGCCGACCAGGGGAGCGCGCAGCCGCACAGAGCAGCGGAGCTACCGGCGGCGGCGCAGGTAGAGCGAGAGCGGCCCCCCGCCTTTCGGGCAGGAACACAGCCCCTGACCGAGGTGCTGGGAGGGGGCACGACCCGCCCTCCTACCCGGCCAGTCTGCAACATCGGACTGCGGCATCCGGAGGGGCAGCGACCCGCCTGCCCACAGCAGAGAGCTGCACCTGACCCAGTGTTAGGAGGAGGCGCGATCTGCTTGCTGACAGGTGCTGGGAGCAGCACAGAAGAGGGCGCCAACGGAGGGCCTCTGAAAACAGCAAGCAGAGCTTCCAAAACAGGACGAAGACAGAAAGACTTCACATTAAAAGCACACAGACTCCAGGAGAACACCGACAACCCCCCCCCCCCTTTTTTTAAAAAATGTTTTTACCTGTTCTATTTTCTATTACTCTCTTAATCTTTACTTCTTAATTCATTTCTATTTCTCTTGGGTTTTGATGTCCTGCTATTGATTAGACACAGGTTTCAAATACATCTATTCATCTCCCCCCCCCCCTTTTTTGTAAAGGTTTCAAAAGGACGTCTCAACCCGATTAATACTCTGCTTCAACTCACTCTTCTATTATTCATTATACACTGTTTTCAAACCCTCTTTCTCCCTTCTTTTAAAATTCTTTCTCTCTCTCTATTATTTTTTTCTTTTTTTTCCTAAGTTCTATTCCTAAATAGGCATCAGATAGATAAAATCCTTAAGGACCAAAATAAACAACTGATACTCCATAAACCACAGTGCCAAAGAGGTATGAGCAAGATGAAGAAGCAGAAAAACCTTTCCCAATTAAAAGAACAAGAGAAATCCCCTGAAAGAAAGATCAACGAAATAGACATCGATAGCCTACTAGATCAAGATTTCAAAAAAGGAGTGATCGAATTGCTGAAGGAATTAAAAGAGATAGTGTTTAGAGATATAAAACATGTCAAAAATGAAATTGAAGCTATAAAGAAGAGCCAAGTAGAATGGGTAAACTCATTGACAGAGATGAGGAATGATCTAATAGCTGTGCAAAGCCGACTAGATAATGCAGAGGAACGAATTAGTGATCTAGAAGACAGGGCAATAGAAAGCACCCATTCAGAAGAACTACAAGAGAAGCAAACAAAAAATAATGAAAATAGCATAAGGGACCTATGGGATAATATAAAGCGTCCCAATCTTTGCATAATAGGGGTCCCAGAAGGAGAAGAAAGATCAAAGGGGATTGAAAAGGTTTTTGAAGAAATCATGACTGAAAACTTCCCAAACTTAAAGAAGGAATCAGATATCCAAGTACAGGAAGCTCAGAGGGTCCCAAACAGGAAGAATCCAAATAGACCCACACCAAGACATATCATAATCAAGATGGCCAGAGTCAAGGATAAAGAAATGATCCTAAAGGCAGCAAGAGAAAAGCAAAGAGTAAGTTACAAGGGAACCCCCATAAGGCTCTCAGCTGATTTCTCTACACAAACACTACAGGCCAGAAGGGAGTGGCAAGATATATTCAAAGCCCTGAATGAAAAAAAGATGCAGCCTAGGATCCTTTATCCAGCAAGGCTATCCTTGAGGATAGAAGGAGAAATAAAGAGTTTCACAGACAAAAAAAAGCTGTAGGAGTTTAGCAACACTAAACCCATGCTAAAAGAAATATTGAAAGGGCTATTCTAAATAGAAAAGCAGCAGGATGCTACAGAAATGAGAAACACACAACTGGAAAGGTGATAACTCATGAATTACAAATAAAGTAAACATGAAATTATAAAAGAAGATATACAAATCACTGAGAGTGGGAGAGGGAGGCAGGGAAATATAGAATATTTTTTTATTTCTTTTTTAAATTTTTTTAACAGTAGGATGGCTTTGAGATCATGTTACTATCAGTTTAATAAAAACAGTTATAGTAATGGGTTGATAGATTTACAAAAAAGGGTAACCACAAGCCAAAAATTTACAAAGGAGTCACAAAAATTAAATAAAATCCATGATAATACAAAGGAAAATTACCAAACCACAAAAGGAAGAAGAAAGGAACAAAGAGGATATACCAATTTAACTGCAAAGATAAGTTCAAAATGGCAATAAACACACATCTATCATTAATTACTGTAAATGTTAATGGACTAAATGCTCCAGTCAAAAGACACAGAGTGGCAGACTGGATAATAAAGCAAGAACCTTCAATATGCTGCATACAAGAGACCCACTTTAGGGAGAAGGACACATATAGATTGAGAGTGAAAGGATGGAAAAAGATATTCCATGCAAATGGAAAAGCCAAAAAAGCAGGTGTTGCAGTACTGATTTCAGACAAAATAGACTTTAAAACAAAGGCCATAAGAAAGATAAAGAAGGACATTTTATAATGATTAAAGGAGTGATACAAGATGAGGATATTACACTCGTTAATATATATGCACCCAATATAGGAACACCTAAGTACATACAAGAATTACTAATAGAGATAAAGGGGGATATTGATGGGAATACAATCATAGTTGAAGATTTTAACACTGCATTAACATCACTAGACAGATCTTCCAGACAGAAAATAAACAAGGCAACAGAGAAATTAAATACTACAATAGAAAAACTAGATTTGGTGGATATTTTCAGAGCATTACACCCCCCAAAAATAGGATATACATTCTTTTCAAGTGCACATGGAACATTTTCCAGGATCAATCATGTACTTGGGCACAAAAGAAACCTCAACAATTTTAAGAAGATAGAAATTATCTCAAGCATCTTTTTTGACCACAATGCCATGAAACTGGAAATCAACAACAAAGAAACAAAGGAGAAAAAAAGGAAAGCATGGAGATTAAACAATATGTTATTGAAAAAACAATGGATCAATGAGGAAATCAAAGCTGAAATTAAAAAATACCTTGAGACAAATGATAATGAAAGCACAACCACTCAGAACCTATGGGACACAGCAAAGGCAGTGCTAAGAGGGAAGTTTATAGCGATACAGGCCTTCCTCAAAAAAGAAGAACAATCTCAAATAAACAATTTAACCCACCACCTGAATGAATTAGAAAAAGAAGAACAAAAAGCCCCAAAAAGCAGCAGAAGGAAGGAAATAATAAAGATCAGAGAGGAATTAAATACAATAGAGATTAACAAGACCATAGAAAAAATCAACCAAACCAAAAGCTGGTTTTTTGAAAAAGTAAATAAAATCGACAAACCTCTGGCCAAACTCACAAAGAAGAAAAAAGAGAGAGCACAAATTAGCAAAATAAGAAAGGAAAATGGAGAAATTACAACAAACAAAATAGAAATACAGAATATCATACGAGAATATTATGAAAAACTATATGGAACCAAACTGGATAACCTAGAGGAGATGGACAAGTTTCTGGAAACATACTGTCCACCAAAACTGAATCAAGAAGAATCTGAACACTTGAACAATCCAATCACTAGAAAGGAAATAGAAATAGCAATTAAAAACCTCCCTACAAATAAAAGTCCAGGACCGGACGGCTTCACCGGGGAATTCTACCAAACATACAAAGAAGAACTCATACCAGTCCTTCTCAAACTCTTCCAGACGATTGAAAAGGAGGGAATACTCCCAAACTCATTCTATGAAGCCACCATCACCCTGATACCAAAACCAGGCAAAGACACTACAAAAAAAGAGAATTACAGGCCAGTATTACTGATGAACATAGACGCCAAAATCCTCACCAAAATTTTAGCAAATAGAATCCAACAACACATAAAAAAGATTATACATCATGACCAAGTGGGGTTCATCCCAGGGAAACAAGGCTGGTTCAACATACGCAAATCAATCAGTGTAATACATCACATCAACAAGAGAAAGGACAAAAACCACATGATCATCTCAATCGATGCAGAAAAAGCATTTGATAAAATTCAACACCCATTTATGATAAAAACTCTCGCCAAAGTGGGTATAGAGGGAACATATCTCAACATAATAAAAGCTATATATGACAAATCTACAGCCAGCATAGTACTCAACGGTGAAAACTCAAAAGCTTCCCACTAAAATCTGGGACAAGACAAGGATGCCCACTATCACCACTCCTATTCAACATAGTCCTGGAAGTCCTAGCCACAGTAGTCAGGCAAGAGAAAGAAATAAAAGGGATACAAATTGGAAAAGAAGAGGTAAAAGTGTCATTATATGCTGATGACATGTTACTATATATAGAAAACCCTAAAAGGTCCACACAAAAGCTACTAGAGCTGATTGAAGAATTCAGCAAGGTAGCAGGTTACAAAATTCACGTTCAAAAATCAGTTGCATTTCTTTACACTAACGATAAATCAACAGAAGAAGAAAGTAAAGAAACAATCACCTTTAAAATAGCACCCAAAGTAATAAAATATCTGGGAATAAATCTAACCAAGGAGGTGAAAGAATTATACACAGAAAACTATAAACTATTGAAGGAAATTAAAGAAGACTTTAAAAAATGGAAAGATATTCCATGCTCTTGGATTGGAAGAATCAATATTGTTAAAATGGTCACACTGCCCAAGGCAATCTATAGATTTAATGCAATCCCTATCCAATTACCCAGGACATATTTCACAGAACTAGAAAAAATCATAATAAAATTCATATGGAACCATCAAAGACCTAGAATTGCCAAAGCATTACTGAAGAGAAAGAAAGAGGCTGGAGGAATAACTCTCCCAGACTTCAGACAATACTATAGAGCTACAGTCATCAAGACAGCGTGGTATTGGTACCAAAACAGACATATAGACCAATGGAACAGAATAGAGAGCCCAGAAATGAACCCACAAACTTTTGGCCAACTCATCTTTGACAAAGGAGGCAAGAATATACATTGGAATAAAGACAGTCTCTTCAGCAAATGGTGTTGGGAAAACTGGACAGCAGCATGTAAAACAATGAAGCTAGAACACTCCCTTACACCATATACAAAAATCAACTCAAAATGGATTAAAGACTTAAACATAAGACAAGATACAATAAATCTCCTAGAGGAAAACATAGGCAAAACATTATCTGACATACATTTCAAAAATTTTCTCCTAGAAGAAATAAAAGCAAGAATAAACAAATGGGACCTAATGAAACTTACAAGCTTCTGCACAGCAAAGGAAACCAGAAATAAAACAAGAAAACCTACGGAATGGGAGAAAATTTTTGCAAGTGAAACCGACAAAGGCTTGATCTCCAGAATATATAAGCAGCTCATATGACTCAATAAGAAAAAAATAAACAACCCAATCCAAAAATGGGCAGAAGACCTAAACAAGCAATTCTCCAAGGAAGACATACAAATGATCAAAAAGCACATGAAAAAATGCTCAATATCACTAATTATCAGAGAAATGCAAATCAAAACTACAATGAGGTATCACCTCACACCAGTCAGAATGGCCGTCATTCAAAAATCCACAAATGACAAATGCTGGAGAGGCTGTGGAGAAAGGGGAACCCTCCTACACTGCTGGTGGGAATGCAGTTTGGTGCAGCCACTGTGGAAAACAGTGTGGAGATTCCTCAAAAGACTAGGAATAGACTTACCATATGACCCAGGAATCCCACTCCTGGGCTTGTATCCAGAAGGAAATCTACTTCAGGATGACACCTGCACCCCAATGTTCATAGCAGCACTATTTACAATAGCCAAAACATGGAAACAGCCTAAATGTCCATCAACAGGTGACTGGATAAAGAAGAGGTGGTATATTTATACAATGGAATACTACTCAGCCATAAAAACTGACAACATAATGCCATTTGCAGCAACATGGATGCTCCTGGAGAATGTCATTCTAAGTGAAGTAAGCCAGAAAGAGAAAGAAAAATACCATATGAGATCGCTCATATGTGGAATCTAAAAAACAAAAACAAAAACAAACAAACAAAAACAAAGCGTAAATAAAGGACAGAAATAGACTCACAGACAGAGAATACAGACTTGTGGTTACCAGGGGGGTGGAGGGTGGGAAGGGATAGACTGGGATTTCAAAATTGTAGAATAGACTACACTGTAAAGCACAGGGAAATATACACAAAATGTTATGATAACTCACAGAGAAAAAAATGTGACAATGAGTGTGTATATGTCCATGAATAACTGAAAAATTGTGCTGAACACTGGAATTTGACACAACATTGTAAAATGATTATAAATCAATAAAAAATGTTAAAAAAAAAAAGAGTGGATGTGCTCAGGAACTATATTCAATACCTTGTGATAGCCTATAATGAAAAAGAATATGAAAAGGAATATATGTATATAAGTATATATTAAAAAAAAAATACTTTGTTACTTGGCAATCCTTCCAGGAACCAAGTGGTTTCTTTAAGCACTGGCCTTCCAGCTCTATGACAAAGGTTTTGCAGATGGCCAAATTCCTTTCAGTGATTAATCCTTTACTTTTCACATCAAAAAATAAATAGTCCCTTTCTATACGAAGATGTGTGAATGGATCATACCTCTTCTTTGAGGTTGGACATTTAATACAAAGGTGATAAAAATGCTGATTGCATATATTTACGTTGAAATGGAAAGACAAAACAGGGAAACTGAAAGAAGAAAAATCAATGACTAGTCTAGATTTCTCAAGAAAATTAAAAGATACAAATACGCTTTCTGTCTCTAAGAGCACATGGCAACCACATCCATGTATTAAAAAATAACTGTTGTGTTACAAGAAATATAGCTAGTAAAGAAAAATTCAATAAAAACTCTGGAGTTTGTGAAAATAATAAAAAGTACGATGAATAATTCTTTGCGAAAATTCTATAAACAGGTCTGGGGCATCTGTCAGAGGAAGGACAAATGAGGACATAAAATCAACCCAATGAGCCTGCCTTCTCAGATGGAGAGAAAGTGTCTCCCAAGTTGCATTTATAGTGCTTGAGGGCATGGCAAATAAATGTGTTCTTCTTCTTTGATGTTTGCATCTGTAGCTGTGTTATTCTACTTCAATCTTGGGACAGATGGCCATGAAGCTATCCTAGGTATTAATAGTAAACCCTTTGAGAGCCTGACATAGCTCCCCATACGAAAGCTCTCTGCCTCCATATATGTATGGCCTATATTCCAAAGTTTGGGAGGTATTCAAAATCCTTATCACATTTTCTCCCCTCACCATAGAGCTGGGAAGCTTTAATACCAGTAGTCAATTTCTTCTGTACAGGTTTTCTAAAGGTTTTTAATAGTAATGTTAATTATGCTAGTACAATATTGATCCTAGCACATTATTAGCTGGCTGATAGCAAGGCTTTTTAATTTAATTTTTTTCTTCATTCCCTGTCATATAGCCAAAAAATGATAAGCACAGACAACTTGTGATGCAGAGTTAAGGAAGGGGAAAAAGGAGTAGGAAAAATTCTGTTTATCAGGTTCTGACTGGGATGATAGAAACTCAAAGCATGAAACAGAAATCCTACTTGATTACGAGAGGTCAAAAGAAATTAGGGTGACAATTTAAAGTATTTTTTCCTGGCTGTGTTTTCAGTTGATTTTTAGAGTTCTTTATCTTTTTGAAATGTATTCCACACATTGATTATTATACCAAGTTTAGTCCAATCTGGATTGGTTTTTCCCCAGGCCAACTGCACAGTGGTCAGTGTGGCATCTCTCTTACCATCACCATGAAAAGTTCTCTCTTCTGAGTTACAGCCCCTGTTTCCTAATTACACACACCTCCCTCTTCCATTGTTTCTTCTCATTGCTTTCCGGGAAAAGTACTCAGAAAGTAAATTTTGTGAGACTTTGTAAATTGACTAGTAGCTTGACTGAGGATAGAATTTTAGATAGAATCAATCTGTCCTTCAGAATTGGAAATAATAGTTTATTACAGTCAAACTTCTAGTGCTGTGGAAAAATTTAATTTTATTTTTATTCTTTTTGCTTTTCAGGTAATGATTTTTTGCCTCCTCTCTGGAAACTTTGATAATCTCTTATTGTCCTGTTTTTAAAATTTTAAAATAACGTGTGTTGGTTTGAGTCTGTTCTACAGTCATGAGCTTGGGCACCTGGTAGGTGTTTTTAATCAGCAAAATGTTATTTTCAGTTTTCAGTACTTTTCTTGAACTGTTTATAATTCCTACCCTGTGTTCTTTGTTCTCATCAGTAGAAATTTTCTTTATTTGGATATTTAGACTTTGCAGTTGATTCTCTACTTTTATTATTTTACCTTTCCTATTATCTATCTTTTCATTTTTGCTGTTATTATTCTACTTTTTGATAAATTTCTGAAACTTTATCTTCCAAAATTTCTATTGGCTTTTTCATTTCTGATATTATATTTTTATTTTCTAAGATTTAGAGGAAGAAAAGAGAGTTGTTTTATATTATTTTATGAATACCTTGGTTTGTAATTTCAGTTCTTTTTTAATGAAGGGATTTAATATTAGTGTTATTTATAGAAGTAATTTATCTCTTCTTATCTGTGTTCTATGTTCGTGTGTTTGGGTGTGTATATGAATTTTTTCCTGCTACCTTCAGTTTTTCCTCCTACTTCCTTTTTCCTCCTTTTGTTTTATTTGTTTTCATGTTATGGGCTTGTCTTAAGTATCCAATAATTCTTAACTTCCTGTTCTTATTTGAGAGTAAAATATCAGAAAGCTATTTGGAAGCAGGTTTTTTTCAATGCTTGACTTCACTATAGGATGATCTGGATGGGCTAATTAATTAATTCCCAAATGATAGGTTTATTATTACTGTTTTCTTAACCTGATCAGTTTCTCCATAAAGTAAACACTGAATTTCTTGAGAGGAATCAACTTAGCTACCAGAATTTTCTTGAATCCAAGTAGAAAACAGGGGAATGAGTTATTTGTCTTCTAAGGAGACTTTCATTTCATTTTCTTCTGTTTTCAGTATGTTATTTAGGCCTAACATGTACTTGGTACCCACAGATCCAGTTCTCTCTTATTTAACTTTTATCTCCATTGGTTTGAGAGTGGAGCCATTACTCAGCTGAATTTTTATACAAATATTCAATTCTACTGTCTCAAGCCCCATCCTTCACCCTCATTTTTACACCTATCAAGGTGAATTTCAGAGTTCCTGAGGTTTTCTGAAATTCTATGGTGCAAATCAGAATGATTCTGTGAATTAGCCTCATAAATTCCCCCCCTCCCATCTCTTTTCTTCCCTCCCTTCCTCCAACTATCAATCATGTTCGTATTTTGTTGATCGGTTATTTGGTAAGGGGGCAATAACTTACTTTCCTTTTTCTTACATGAGTACCAAACCACTTCAAAAATAAGACAAAGGAAGGAGGTACATGGAAAACAAAATAAACACTGTGAAATGTTAATGCTGATATTAAATAGTGTTTCTTTTACCTGATAGACTTCCTATACTGGATCCTAGAATGAAAAGACTTCCCCACCAGCAGTGCTAGATAGAAGGGGTAGCAGTGCTACCCCTGAGACAGTTACTCTTACATTTCATACACAAGTGCTTTGTATGCTGCAGCTGGTAATTCTAGTATGTGAAATTCTGTGAATGCTGTTTTGCTCATGTAACTTGTTTCCTTGTGTGTTAACTGATCTTTGATTTTGATTTCATATTTGGTGGTTCTTTATCCACATGGGAGTCCTATGAGGCTCTGACTTTGCTTTTGTGAGGCACTTGGGGAAATGGCTGTTTAATGATATGAGGCCCATTTAGCTCCCCCTCTTCCAAGTCTGTGCTTCATGCAGACAATTAAGTTTAGTAACTGCACATTACAGCTGACCCAACACAGTGTTCTGGGTAACCAGTACCACAAACATGGCATACAATTAGAAAACTATTTGCCACCTCTGCACATTTTTAAGGCATAAAGAAAAATTCCCAATGTCTTGAAAGAGTTATTTCACCTGCCAGAGTTTATGGCTCACTTCCTGTTAGCAGCTTACCACTTTATAGATTCTGTCCAATCATCTTTTACACAGAAGATACCTATTAGAATTAAATACATGACAGAGGAAGAGATTTAAGAGATCACACAATGCATTTACAGAAAAAAAAAAAAAGAAATGACCCAACCCAAGTTCATACATACAGCTGATAGTAGAACATAGACAAAGACCCAAGCTGATATTAGGCAAAATGGTAAAATATGTTGAGTGTTTCAACAGACATGAAGATCCTATGAGCTCATCTCTCAGGATCTGGACATCTGCAGCCAAAGGGATCAATTCTTACTTCATTTTTCTGCTTTCTTCCCTTTTTCACATCCTTCATTTAACCCCAGGCTCCTCATTAATATGGCTCTTTAGGCTCTAATTAGACTTGTCATGCTGTTAAACTAGATAAAGTTGTTGCAAATTTTCTTTGCTGGTTTTCCACTTCAAAGATTATAAATCTAAATTCTGTTACAGTGCAATAACAAAAGTTTATATGTACTTCAATATCCTATTAATCTGGAATACACTAATTTGTAACAGTATTTGGGATGAGTCGAGCTGGGGTACACTTGTGTTCTAATTGTGAAGAATGCATTTCGGAGCAATTGTATGGGATATGAAAACTTCGGGAACCATGGCTACCCATTTTTAGAGAAGAAATTATTTTCAATTAACATAGAGAATCTATTTTTAATAGTTGGCATGCTAATTACGAATCTTATCTTTTCAATAAAGGGAGTAATGGATATTCACTAAGGCAAAAAGCTTTATTAAACTGGTTCAGACTGCATGACAGCTGAATTTTATTTAATAAAAAATGTCAAAAATTAAGACATTACAAATTCAGAACCTACTTCAATATTTCATTTAACTGAAGAGAATTAGGATGTTGGGCTAAGATTTTGAAAAGTTATGCTGTGAATTAGTTCATAGTCTTCCAAATTAGAAAACAAACATAGTAATAGAAATCGTTTGTGAATGTCTTTAAAGAAGCTAATTTGGAAAAAGAACAAATTGAATTAAGTCTAACTCTGTAAATTATGGAAGAATGAGCCTTGAGAATTACCCAATTGTTAACTTCCTTTTCTCTCTCCCTTTTCTATGGAACCAACTACCAGTGTTGTTTCTTTAAAACTCCTTTCATCTGCCAAATCCTCTAGGAAAACTTCTTTGACTCAAGGTCTCAATTAGATACCATTATTCTGTTCTTCCAAAATACTAGCATAACCTCTATCATAGCACTTCTCACATGAGGATTCAATAGTTGGTTCACACTTCCAGACATTACATACCTAATCCTTCCAAATGAAGGTCATTCAACCTTAATTTGCTTGAAGGTAGAAACCATAGCTTTGCTCTCTATATTCTGACCCAAGCACGTATTCTGGCAGAGAGTAGGCATTTTATAAAGGGCATATAAGTAGCCAGAATTTAAAGCTCTGTTCCCTAGACATAAATTGTAATTCTAGAAATACTTTATATATTGAACAAGTTTTATCAGCATAATTTTTATTTTTCATACACTTTATTTTATATAGGCAGTTTTTTTCAGAGGAACAAAAAAGAACTTATTCCCAATAGTTACTTGTTTTAACTTGTAGTCAGTCATTTTGTTTCAATGTATTTGATGCTTTCCATAAACATAACTGAAAATTTTACTAACGTCATACATTTAAGCAAATTCTGGCCCACTGAGCTAAGGAGAGGAGATTATACAGGAATAAGAAGTGAGAGAAGAAAGTCAATTAAAAAGAGAAGAAAAGAAAGCAGAGATATGAAGCATTCTTTAAGAAACTGAGAGTCAATATCAATGCATTTTTATTACGTACCTACTATGACTTATATACTATATTTGATATCCAGTTGAATTTTACATAGATCTTGAATTCCAGGAGGTAAGAGTCCTAATTTGAGAATAAAAGTTGAAAAATAACTAACATGTTACTAAGGCCTGTGAAGGGAAGAGAGCTACAAGAAATGCACTTCCATACACACTGTACTCCTAGCTTCTATAGAAGGGTTACAGCTATTATTCTTGCTCTGCCACTTAATAGGTAGAGAGCATAAGAGAAGTCACTTAACCGTGCTAACTTTCAGAAGTAATACCACCATGCAGAATGGTTATAAAGAGTGAATACTGAGAAGAAAAGTACATTAAAATGCCTGGTACATGATAGGCACTCAATTTAAGTTTTTAGATAGCATAGTGTTATTCTTTCTCTTTTATTTTGGGTAATAATAGACTTCATATTACTAGAAACATTCAAACAATTTAAGAATTAGAGTATTATATTATATTCTCATAGAATTAAAGGTAGTTTTGGGGTGCTTGCTGAGTGTCACCAGCTCCATGAAACAACAGGACTAAGGGTATAGAGCCGCCTTTTGGTTGGAAAAGCTGGAGTGGAACAATGACTTCTCAAAATCCAGCTCACCCCCAGGGGTCTGTGCTACTTTGTTTCATGGTGGAGGAAGTGATGATGTTTCTTTCCTCTCTGTTCTATGTTGTAATACCAGAATTGATACATCTGTGACACAGAATTTCTGCCGTCCTGAAAACAATTATTGAAATCAAAATTCAGATGGCTCTTTGACCCCAAATGTGTGGCTGCTCTTCCCATTGCTTACTTTACTAAGGAGATAGATAAGAGGAAAGAGGAGGGAAGCACCTTGGTCCAAATCCAGGAGAAGTGAACTATGCAAAGAATAAACAATGGAAAAAAGACAGTCTCTTCAATAAGTGGTGCTGGGAAAACTGGACAGTTACATGTAAAAGAATGGAATTAGAACATTCTCTAGCACCATATATAAAAATAAACTCAAAATGAATTAAAGGCCTAACTGTAAGACTGGATACTGGATACTATGAAACTCCTAGAGGAAAACATAGGCAGAACACTCTTTGACATAAATAGGAACAATATTGTTTTGGATCTATCTTCTAGAGTAATAGGAATAAAAACAAAAATAAGCAAATAGGACCTTTTTGAACTTAAAAGGTTTTGCACAGCAAAGGAAACCATTAACAAAATGAAAAGACAACCTATGGAATGGGAGAAAATATTTGCAAACTATGTGACCACCAAGTGATTAACTTCCAAAATATAAAAGCAACTCACACAGCTCAATATCAAAAACACAAACAACCCAATCAAAAAATTGGCAGAAGATCTAAATAGACATTTCTCCAAAGAAGACATACAGTCAACAAGCACATGAGAAGATGCTCAACATGACTAATTATTAGGGAAATGCAAATCAAAACTACAATGAGGTATCACCTCACACCAGTAATGCTATCATCAAAATGTCTACAAATAATAAATTCTAGAGAAGATGTGGAAAAAAAGGAACTCTTCTATATCGTTGGTAGGAATGTAAACTGGTGCAGCCATTATGCAGAACAATATGGAGGTTCCTTAAAACTCTAAAAATAGAGTTACCATATGATCCAGCAATCCCAATCCTGGGCATATATCTGGAGAAAACTCTAATCCAAAAAGACACAAGCACCTCAATGTTCATAGCAGCACTTTTTATAAGAGCCAAGACATGGAAGCAACCTAAACGTCCCCTGGCAGATGAATGGATAAAGATGCAGTGTGTACACACACACACACACACACACACACACACACACACACACACACACACAGTGGAATACTACTCAGCCATAAAAAGTAATGAAATAATGTCTTTTGTAGCAACATGGATGGACCTAGACAGTATCATACAAAGTGAAGGAAGTCAGTCAGAGAAAGACAAACATCATATGGTATCACTTACATGTGGAATCTAAAAACAATGACACAAACAAACTTATTTACAAAACAGAAAGAGATTCAAAAATATAGAAAACAAACTAATGGTTACCAGTGGGGAAAAGGGGAGGGAGGGATAAACTGTGAGTTTGAGATTGGCTGATGCAAACTTCTATGTACAGAATAGATAAACAACAAGGTCTCACTGTAGAGCACAGGGAACTATCTTCAATGGCTTATAATAACCTGTAATAAAAAAAGATTATGAAAAAGAATATGTATATATATGTGTAACGGAATCACTATGCTGTACAATACAACACTGTAAGTCAAAAAACATCAGAAAAATATAAAAAGCACCCAAGGTAAAAAAAACAAAAAACAAAAAAAAAAACAACCTAAACCTTAAGAGGGAGAGGAAATACTCTTCCACCTGATATGGAACAATGCCAGAGACATGTGGTTAAGAGAGAAAAGGATTCGAGAAATAAGGCTGCTATCCATATAGGATATTTCTTAAGTCCACTTATGTATAGATAAATACGTGCACAAGTATATAAACCCACAGAGATACCCTAACAAACACACATGCTAATGAACTTACTAACCCCTACATGCATTCAAAGACATGAACAGAATAGGTCAAGATGTGAGAGAGCAGGAGGCTGCACAGGGAGGCAGGAAGGTGGGTAGGTAACAGAAGGATGGGGATCAAGGAAGATAACAGAGAAAGGAAATGTGTGTGGGCTCCACAGAGATCAAAGGATGCTAGTGTGCAATACGTTTTAACTTAGAATATGAACACAACCAATTGTAAGAGCCAGAGGGATCATACTGCTTTTTGTGAGTGAAAATTCTAGATTTATCTGTGCTATTTGGAGCCATCATATGCAGTCATGTTGGCCTTCCCCAGGTGCCGGCTGTCTGATACCAACCGAAACATTTAATCTGAAAAGACTAAATCTGGTGATTATTTATTTTCCTAAGAAAATGAAGAAATCCTTTTTTTTTTTTTTTTTACATAGGAGAGAATTCTTCTGTGCCTAATGGCAAATGCATCAAGCCTTTAAATGGCAATATCTTGAAAGCAATTATCACATTCATCTTCCAAGTGCTTCCTTTGCCTCTTGTCACCCGTTAGGCTAGAGTACCACTTGACACTCCACTCGACATCTCTGCACATCATGTCGCTGGGATGTAACTGTCCCATTTGAAACAATTCAGGAGTTATCATCAGCCAATTAAAAGTTCACTAGAACTCCATCTATGCTATTCTACTATCTCACCACTGGAAAGAATGCACAGTGAGTATCTGGTAATTTATGGAATTAAATGATTTAACTATGTAGAACAGAACACTGTTCTGATAGCTGATTTGTTGCTGGAACAATGTGGACTCCCTCTAAATCAACAAGCTCCCAGAGATTTTCTTAAGATAAATTCAGTGGTCTAGTAGCCCAGGGAGCTCTGCCAAGTGGTATGGCCTCATGAGAATCGACACTGCCAATGTGGAGAATTTCTCAACCAGCCTGTGCTGTTAAACAGAAGTGGAAGAGCTGACACTACATGATAAATTATCTTCATCTCTGAGGTTGGTCTTATGCATCCCCAAGGTTCTGGTTCTATGAGTTAGCAAAGGGAAGGCCTGGGGAGATTGTATTTTCTAACTGCTTCCTATTATCCTAGAGCCTGAGATGACTGTACCAGTTCTGCCTTCTTTAATACCCTTGATCCTTCCAGACACTGGCATCAATAGAATGCCTGGAATAAATGACATTTAATAAGTGCGAACTATTTGCTAGTTAAGGTGCAAGTCACTTCACATACAGCATATCATCAAACTCTAACGATCATTCTAACAAATGAGCATTCTGTTTTTCGTTTTACATATGAGAAAACTGAGGCTCAGAATGGCTAAATAATAAAGTGCATCTTGATAGTCAGTGCAGGACCAGGATTCAAATCCTTTCAAGGTGAGCATAAAATCATGGGCGTTTATCATGCCAGACTTTGACATATAAGTTCACGTGAAGTGTAATCTGTGTGCAGCCACATGGCAGCAAACTGCAGTACGTTCCAGACTGGGAACCATCTCAAGGGCAAGTCTGGAAGGAGGCAGTTTCAGAGTAAACACAAGGCATCTATTTCCCTGACAGATGGCTGCCTTTGTGAGTCTTCCTTCCAAGGGTGTAACTGTGCTGGGAGGGATGTAGATTTTCACCAGGCAGGAAAAGTCATGGCATAATCTGAGGAGGTGTCTGTTTTCTGGCAAATCTCACTTCTCACCAAGTATAGTTTCAGAGGCTGGAGATGAAAGTGAGAAGAATGTTCTCTAATTTCTTTTCTCAGGAGGATTGAGGGCCAACTTCTTGGCTTGGAGGCAAGGCAGTTTTTCTCTACAACCAACTCCTGCCGCTACAATCCTCAGTGTGTCTGTTTAACACGTGCTTCTTTCTTTAAAGTTGTATAATTTAAGAAGAGAGAAAGTATACAATTTTGGAAGTCAGAGTGGCACTTTCAGAATTAACACTGTTTCAAGGTTCCAATCTTTTTAAAATAAGGTGTCAGAAAGTAACTGAGAAGGGAGGGATTAGCTGCTACTTTTAACCACGTTTTCAGCAGTGGTGATACTGAAAATGCTCTCAGTTCTGTTGGTTTCACCCACTGGCATGTGGAGTGTTTGCTTAATTGACTCCTTGTCTGCAGAATTAGATGAGAAAAAGTCTGGGTTCCCACCTATCCTGATGAACAAGGCCAATGGTCTGCCTCTACAAATAAGATAATATAGGTGACCAGGGACACAAGCTTTTTTTAGGCATGAGGATGGGTGTTAGGCACACCACACATTTCTTTACATGAAACCTCCCTGTGGTCAATAATAACACAGAAGAAAGATAGTTGGGTAGGATTAGGAGGACTGTCAGGGACTATTTCTAGTATGAAATTATCTATCTCTTACAGAACTCTTGACTTCTCTGATAATATAACAAGAAAAACATAGACCAAAAAAACACAAAGAAAGAAAAAAATTCAAAAATGATTAAAAAAATAAAAATGCAAGAAGAGGGAACATTTTTCTCTCTCTACATTTCACCTCTTAGATTGGAGAATTGACTGAAGATGCTAGAAGGTATCTTTGAAATGATGCATTCTAACCATCACAGGAATGGTATGGGACTTCCTTCCTTCCAATTTAATGTAAAAGCTCTGAGGGAAAGGATTGTGTTAGTGTCTCTTCATGTCTTTGGCAGTACCTAGCGTGCTTCTCATACATGATAGGCATTAAAAACACTTATTGAATTTATTGCCTCAAACTGCCTCAAGTCACATAGCTAGAACAAGGCAAGCAGAGTCTGCATGGAGCCTGGATTTTTTGATGACTAGTGTTGTGGTTTTCTCATTACACTACAGTCATAACTAAAAGAAAAAAGATACCTATATATTCAATATGCTATGCAGATTGTAAAATCTCCAGAGATAGTTTTGATGATGGGGATTTCATTTCTGCTTCCTGAACTTCAGCATCCTAAACTGCTCCTTCATATTATAAATCGCCACCCATATTGTACTAACGATCTAATGAGAAGTAGGACTCCTTAAAGCACTATTCCCTTATAGGTATTACCATTACTGTTGAGCTATCTGCTCACTGGGTTTTAGGCATAACCACAGTTAGGTAGGATGAGTCAAAATTCTTTTGATCACTGAGCCTTCCTGTATCATCTCATAGCCAATACTTGAATATTTAGTTTCTAGAATTTTCCCAATATCATAGAAGCTTAAACACCATAGGCAAATCAGAGAGTTATGTGGAGAAACTGAAAATAGAATGTCACAAAGATTTTTTTTAAAACAGGAAACTTTTACAGAGAAAGAAAAGCAATAGCCTTTATTAGTAAGAGAGGTAGGCAGTGGCAACTGAGATGGGGACAGAGAATTGATGAGGACAGCGTCAGGTGACTTGAAGAAGGAGGTTAATTGTGGAAGCTGTGTAGAGGGCTGGGATAATAGAATACATTAGACTTGGCCTTAGGAATAATTCCATTAGATACCTTGGTATTATATCTGAGGACACTGAGAACAGAGACAGAGAGAAAAATCAGAGACAGTTGGTGGCACAATTAAGCCAGGAATTACGTTTGCTTTAGCACAGATTTGCTATGCAGAGGTGGTAACTCAAGGGCCAGGATGTGCAGCAAATAGAGATTTGGGGGCTTAGGAGAGAAAGACAAACAATGGGAGTGGCTGACTCTGGAGTAGGAGAATCCTGTTGGTTCGTGAGAGAGGTCAGCGGGAAGGAATAAATACAACAGAGGTAGCTAAGGACTGCAGAAGATTTTTTTGGTTGTTTTTTAACCAGCCTCCAACTTTTCAGACTTTCCTGAAATGAAAAGCTCTTTTGAGGTGATCACACTGAAGAGTTAGGCGAGTGTGGCACCAGGGCCTGGCTTCAAGGGCAATCATGCCGTTTTCTAGGGGATGAGATGCCAGAACCTAATGCGAAGTACTTTATGTCTGTGAACGAACTGGATTACTGTCTGGCAAATCAGTGACTGAGTCTCATCTTTAAGAAACTCTCAGATTTCTACTGAGAATGGAAGCAACACCGATGCTTGATGCCTCTGGTTTGTAACTGCAGGGTTAGTCAACAGCTGTGTACTTGTGCTCATGATCACGGGGGTCTTTTCACTCTCATGCATGCCCAGGTATTTGAGAGAGTAACAGCTAAATTTTAAACAGTTTTTAACTAGTTATTTAACGTTAGAAATGTGGCCTTAATATAGGGCAGCATAACCGGCATCGGCTTTAGAGCAAATAAGAGCACACAGATAAAACGGGATTTCAATCTACCACTTTATGTTTAAGTCTCCTTATCTATAGGATGGGGATAATAATATTATCTACCTCATAGTGTTATTGGGAAAATTAAACAATATAATATATACAAAGCACAAGCCCAGTATGGGCTCATAATAAACAGTCTTATTATTATTGTTGTTGTTGCTGTTAGTTTTTATTTGAACACATATTTGTGTTTTTTACACAATCTAAGAAAGGAGTAGAGAAAAGAGACATGGATAATCAACACTTATTAAGGACCCACTGAAAGCCATATGACTTATTGTACATGATCCCACTTTAGTCATCTCAACGGTGTATCAGATAGTCACTGTCATTCCTATTTGGATGTGAGGTTCAGAAAGCTATATTTAACTTGCTGTAAAGGCACACAGCTTGTAAGTGGCATATACAGGATTAGAAACCAAATCTGTATCCATTTTAAATAAATCACATGAATTATTCCTCTCATTTGGAAATTAGTTATTTGGAGTGAAAGCAGAAGAAGGTTCGTATGTGTCTATACAGATTTAACAAGTCTTCATTAAACCTTCACTTTAATTGCATTACAAAAAATAATTGCATTACAAAAAAAAAAAATTCCCATAAGCAATTGCTTGATCTCTGGCCTCTACATCTTTAGAGTCTGGTGAATGAGAATCATCCTTGAACAGCCACAGAGAGACCCTCTCCTTCCCAGGGAGGAGGGAGGTACTTACACAAACCCAAGCAAATGAAAACTGTCACCTGCACAGCCAAATGATCCTGTCAGCCAGCCAGAGTCAGATAGATTGCACAGCTGACATCTGTATCTCATATTAATCACAGTGTCCCAACTTGGCCAGGGTCACAAAGACACACGCAAGGAAGCAGCAGATAAACCCATCTCCTCTGTGGTTCTTCCATCTGTCCACCAGAAATGCAGCAGCATGAGTATCACTAAACTGATATATTCAAGGGAATAAAAGGCCATCACAGAAGAGCCAAGGATAATATTGTGATACATGTTAAATGTGCTCAACATTCTGGTTCAAGGCAGTGTTTTTATAATTTCATGTATGTGTGTCCTTAAAAGTCGCATGTGTGCTGTTTGCAAAATACTGCCTCCCATTTCTTCAACCCATATGAGTAATTCCATCATGCTCTCCTGGGGCTCCTCAAGTATATATACTATGTCTTAAAGATGTTAATAACAAAGGATGATCAAGTAGAAAACTGATTTTGCTTTACGCAAAAATAAGCCATCTATTAGAGTTCTCTCCTATTTCTTTTATGACACTCGATTCCTCCTTGAGCACTTCCTTATATTCTACCCTAAAAAGCCCTGAGGAACCCTTTACCTACCTTCCTTAAGTCTAAAGGTTATGTTAAGTTCTAAGCATCCACATCCTTTCCCCTCCTCCCTGGGCTCTATCTTATCTCTCTTCCTTTCAGGTAAGTGTTCTCCAGGCATATGTGATAGGATCTCAAGTGTCACAGATTTTTTTTAATAGAAATAATAATAAACCAATTAAGATATATGTGTTTGTGTATATACAAACATGGATGTCGATGTGTGTGTATGTACAGGGAGGGAGGGAGACCAACAGACAGAAAGAAACACAGACAGAAAGAGAGAGACTGGTCTCATCACTAGAAATGTGGGTCAAATAGTTGCATTGTCACTACTAAAAGTGAAGTATCTTCATGGAAGTTGGGATGCAACAATGAGGAAAGACTGAGAGCAGTATCCTCATTTATTTGCTGGCAGTGGATTGAGACATTTGAAGTTTGTGAATGTCTGATTAGGAGGATTTATGCATCATATGATCTAATGTGCCTTAATTAGCCCTTGTAAAATGCAAAGAGCCCTAAGAAAGTTCCTGTAAGAAAACTGTGATCTGACCATAACACAATACTGTTAGAATTAATAAACAAGAAAAGGGCTGAACTGACAATTCTACTTTAGTGCGTCTATGAACATCTGTATCAGTAAAGTAGAGACAACAATAATTACTGCCAGTGGTTTGCTACCTGGCAGATATTAGAAAATTAAGCATACTATCCACCTCTTTAAAGTAAAGTAGACATTTTAGATACAGTTACCAAAATAACTGATTTTTAAAAGAAACTTGTACTATGCAGAGAACACTTTTAAGTTGGATAGTCCATGTGATTTTGTTATTAAATTTAAGCTAGCTGAATAAAGTTCATTTAGATACTTTAGCAACTTAGAAGCAAAACACAAAACAAACTTAAAACCATGATTTTCTATCTAATGTAAAAGTCTTCTATGCAAGATTGGATTCGTTTGTTAGACATACCAAAGTGCAATTTCTTCCTTTATGTTCACAAAAAATTTCTTGACCTCAGTGACTCTTGCACTCACACAAGAATTACTGTATGGCATATAAATATTTAAACACCATATCTGTGGCAGGAGTGTGTGGGAGTGGAGATATAAAACAAAAATTTAATATTCATAAATTGTCCCTTCAAGAATGAGTCAGGGGACAATAGGGAAGTTATTTCAGAGATCAAAATACTTGGTGACCAGCCTTTAAAACACACGAGCATTCATTAAAATAACCATCAGGGGGCAGCACTGCTGGATTGAAGTTTGCAAGGGGCAGGAATGGTTAGCGCAGAAGCTGGAGAAGTTAAGTCAGGCTAATCAGGATGACTCATTGTTCTATTCTAAAGGGTACAGCCTCTTGGAGTCACAGGAAATTGCCTAGTAAGCAAAGCATCACAGTCAGATTTATGATAAAGAAAGATTACCCAGGCAGGAAAACGGAGTGTTGTATAGGAGGAGTTAGTAGTTTGGAAGCAAAGAGCCTGGTAAGAAGATGCTTAAAACATTCCAAGGTAATATATCTTGAAGTAGGTTCTGAAAATAGCAAGAAACAGTGAGGAAAGAAATGAGAGGAAAAATGTAAAGACCTAAAGAATATAAATAAATAATTTGTGATGGACCTGCACACTTGGCTGAGAAGGGAGAAAGGTCTAGGGCTAATGAAGTTATGCAGAAGAACCAGTGTCACTCAGTTTAGACATTTAGCACTAGAGATTTGGGGGCAGGCATTTGGTTCTTGTTTTATATACACAAAGATGCTCTCAGAGATCATAGGTCATCCAGTGTCTTCTCTCAGAATTATTTTCTCCAATTTCTACATAGGGATATTAACATCTATCCTATTTCTAATTCCTGATAATACGATCATTAATGATATAAAAACAATGGCATCGGGCGATACATAGGACAGCTAAAGCTTGTTTATATTGAAATCTGAACAAAGATGTCCAAACGATAAAATTGTTCTAATTTTCTTTTTAATTATCATGTTCACTTAAAAGCACTCCATGGAAAACACTGAAGGACAATTTACTATAACACTAAGCTCTTGGTGTTGGTGGCATATGCCAGGCTGCAAATGACTGGCTGGTGAAGTTGCAACAATCCAATCTGTGTGACACGGGCAGGGCAAATCATTGTGACTAAGGATGGAAAATTATTCCATCATAGTCTAGACTGTGCTGGGAAAATACTGTAACTTTGATGGAATAAGGATTATTTACCAAAGAGTACGAAATACTCAATATATAGACCTGGTAGACATATTTGAAAATATGTGCAAAATATATGCAAAACAAAAGCAAGCAGAAGACAGTACAAAAGTCTTCAGAGGAGCTGCTGAATTGTTTTTGCCTTCAGGTTTTCCAGTGATGCAAAAATCCACATGCCTACCTTAAGCTCAATATGGGTTTCTGGTAAATTACTTTCTACACTGTTATAACAACACACTTTTTGGCATTTTAAGAAAGTAAGTGCATTGAAAATTCTGATTTTCAGCGTGAGAGTTATTAGGAAAATGTATATGTTATGTTTAAGTCACTATAAATTTAGAGTTTTATGTAATATTTTTGTTTTCATGTAAATTCAGTTGTTTTTATCAATTTGAATTCACAACAATGACAGGCTATGTATTACATTCTTCAACTGCATTCACATGATATGTTCATTGTATATAAGGGCTTTCCACGATATATGCTCTGAAAAACTCATTTATTTTTCATATCTTGTAGGTTCAACTTTTTTTTTTAACCATACTGCTATTTTGAATAAAAGATATCTAAACTCTGGAGAAATCTTTAACATGTCTAGAGAGTTAGGAAAAAATGAACATTAAGATGATGTTGATGGATTGTTTGCTGCAATTTATCACACTTCACCAGAGAGCAGGAGACAATGTGTGAACAAGATCCAGATCTGGCTTCCACAATCTGGTGGAGTAAACTAACAACCAGAATGAATGCAGTGTAGTAGGTGACCCAACACCACGTGCCTTAAGAGTGGGAAGCAAAAAACGGCTAGCTGGGGAAAGGCAGAGTCTGGGCTCTTAGGGGACGTGAAAATTCAGTAAGATCTTGAAAGATAAGAAGTGCGTGTCAGCTGGAAAGATAAGAGGAGAATTGCAGGCAGATAGAACATATCATGCAAAAGCAGAGAGATCATAGATTCTAGCTTGAGTTGGCCACCTTGAAAGCTTTATTTAACTACATAGGGCATGTAGTGAGGCAGCAAAGAAGGGGAGTGTGAGGTTATCACATGAGGACACACAAGACAGAAAAGGGACACCCCAGTTCGATTGGGACAGGTCTTATATGCCAAGCTGAAAAATTTGAGTTTGCTTCTCTTGGCAAAGTGGGATAATTGAATGTTTCAAGCTGAAAAAAGTAACATAATCATAATGATCATTTTGACATCAATAAACAAACAGAGAAGAGATCCTGGTGATATGGAGTCTGATGAGAAGGTCATTAATATAATCAAGGAGAGGTATACTGTTAGGGTACTTTATGACTCTGTATATTGTTGTATTTTCATGCAGGTGAGGTAGGTATCATTTACTATTTTTGCAAATGGAGAAACCAATGATGAGTTGAAGTAAATAGTTTGTGCTCATTAAGAAACTAGAGGCCACTCTAAAATCTGCCCCTAAACCCTGCCATTTCTTTCCAACAACTTTGACCCCCTTTCTCTTCTTAGCAGAAAGCAAAAACATAAGGAATAGATAATACTTATTGGCCAATCCTTCCTCAAAAAAAGCTGGTAATTATTTTGAAATATTTATTATAGTATCTCATGCATTTTATGCTTCTAATAATTAAAAATCAACAGGGATTGACCTTATATAGCAGATTATAAATATGTAATTGTATGTAACTATAAGATTAATTTTAAATCCACTTTCTCAGTTAATTTATAGATAGCATTCCAAACTGAGATGTTCACAGGGCAGGGACTGGAGGAAAACTATTTTCTTTTTATATAGAACTTCTAAGGAAATCATAAAAGTGCCTCTAAAACTCCAAGGAGTCCACGCTCAACACTATGTTGTTGTGGGAGAGGAACCCCGATTGTATAGAAATTACAGAAATACCATGGAAATTCTAGACATAAGGAGTTAATGCTAGGACAACCTGGGTTTTTTGAGGTCCAGGTCTACAGGACCATTAGAATTCTTTTCAAGGTACCTTAATGCTCTGACTCCGGTATCAGGTATAAATAGGTTTGAGTATCAGCTCTGCCCTTACTAATACGATCTGGAAGAGATTAGCCATTCCTTTATGAATCAATGGCAACACTTACTTCATCAAAGGGCTGTTTTGAGAAGTAAATTATTTAATCCATGTAAATGATTTGGACTAGTGTCCAGTCAGAAGTGTGTGTTCAATACATTGTGGCTGCAATTATAATTGCCTACTTAGAAATCTTAGAATCAAAGCTAAAAGGAACTTCAGCAATTACCTAAGCAACCACTTAATTTTGCAATGGAAAAAGCTGAGGTCCAGGCAGAAAGTATTTGCCTAAGGTCACATAGCCAATCCATCACAGAGCCAGGACTGTAACCCAGATCATTTAGATTCTGGTCTGGGAACACCAAGCACTAAAACACACCAACATCAGTGCTGCAAGATAAACTGATACGCTGTGAGTGGTTTTACAGCAGATGAGCGGCGTTTCTGTCTGGCATAAGTGTGTGTAGCTGAAACTCAAGCAATTTGGATGTGCCTGGGGGAATGGGTGGAATAAATAAGAGTGAGCTTCCTATTCTGGTGCAGATTGAAGAATCAAACACAATTATAATGTGTACTGCTCCCTTTCACCTTTGGATTCTTTGGGATTTACAGATCTTTCCACATAGGAAGCTGACTTCTTTGAAAGACAGGTAGTGTAAGACAGATGCCCTGAACTCCAGAGTGAATAGCAGCTGAAGTAGCTGCTCGAGCCCCAGCCCTGTCGCTGAGCATCCCATGCATCTCCAGCCTGACAGATAGCTGCTGGCAGCATCTGATCTGCCAGCATCTTCACTCCTCCAGAATGAGCAAATAGTCTAGGCCCTGATCTAAGAGGAAAAACAACAGCATAATCACTGGAAACTCTGCCACTGATGCACATGCAGTCAACAGCTTATGACAATGAGGAAGAGTCACACAGTTGATAGAGAAGTCCATATTTATATTAAATAGCTGTGTGAACAAGTGCCTGGCTCATCTTCAGGAGAGGAGAGAATCTCCCATCAGGATTTTGCTCTAGTAGTGTCAGTTTCAGCATTAATCATATTCCATAGAGAAAGGCTTTGTTCTCTTTTAACACTGGAAACATGAGTAATAAAAATAAAAATAATAATAATAATACTTTAAATGGAAGAGGTATCACAATTCAACCTATGTTTATTTTCTGCTTAAAAGTCTCCACATGTGACTAAAACAAGTCACCTCTGACTCTGTATTTTATTCTTGTGTGTTAAATTAGACTACCTAATTAGATAATCTCTAAGGTCTCTTTCATTCTGCAAAATATTGTAACACTGAGCTTAACGGTTTAACATTTAATTGGACATATATATCTCACTGTATTTCTCTATGATCATTTACCAGTCCATAATAGGTAGGGTTCCCACTGGCCTAGAAATAGTCTTTCAGAATGTATTTAATGAACTCAGGCAATTTTACAGAACTGTTAAGAACTACTTAGCCTCTTGATACACTAAGAAATTAATAGTTGTATCAAAGGATCAAGAGATGAGAAGAAACAGAGTAAAAATATTTTATACTGAAAACATTGTATAGCTTCCCATATACTTCTGCATACCATATCTTATATAAACTTCACAAAGCCTCAAGAAGTACATATTTTCTCTACTTTTTTCCCCTGAAATTCTGCAATTCAGAGAGTTAATGGAACTTGCCTGAAACACACAGCTTTAGCCACAACCCAAAATAGGCCTTTGGATTTCCTCCATCACTAGTCTATGTCTGCCTCATGAGGAGGGGATGGTATCCCCCAATAAAATGCATATTTTAATGAAATTATAAAAGTTCTCTATTTTCTTGACTTATTTAAAATGTATCAATATAAATACAAACTAAACATAAATTGTTTATCAATACAAACATGCAGCAGAATAATAATAGTTTTGGAATGAAAAAGAGAAAATATGGATGAGATTATGTCTTGGAATGGACAGATGGAAATAGGATAGGGAAGGGAATCACACAGGAGTTAAACTCTTCCTGTATTTTTTTTAAAGAATATATACCAATTATGGAAAAAATACCAAGAACTTGCCAAGCTGGGATGAGGGTACATAAGTGTTCATTATATTATTCCTCTATTTTTTTCTGCATGTTTGATACACTTAACCAAAGTTTTCTTGGGATGATACATAAGTGACTGCATGCCTATTTTTCTACACCTTATCACTCACATCTATGCTCCCAGGATGATATGTGCCAATCTTAACCCTTCCATATCCTAGTACCTGCATATCTTCATGTGGTTTTGTTTGGTTCTATAGTTTGTGAGTTCAGGTGGCTTCATAATGTAATGCTTAAGATCATTTGAAGATTAAAAACACTGAGAGATGATAAACATGAGTGATTAGGCAAATAAAGGATAAAATATAGTTATACAATAATTTGGCAATTTTCTCCCTCTGCAGTGCAAATGAAACAGGATAAAGTTCTCCCTCTAGCAAATAACTATTATTGGGTAATAAATACATTATTATAATATTATTTATAATTTTTTATTTACCTGATTTTAATAAACTGTTATGCCCTTCTCCATGTATAATATAAGGAAATTGCAGGATTTTCCTTTATAACTATGCAAAGTTTTGGTTCGGGGAGCTTATGATTCTTAAAGAAGAAAAAAAAGTTGGAAAAAAATCCCCCCCAATGAGATAATATGTGAACAGAGGAAATATTTATTACCAGCCTAAGGGAAATCTTAAACACTGACAACTACATCTGTGATGACTACAATGTGATGTGATTTCAGTCGTGGAAAGGAGTCTACAACACTGGGATGAAAAGACTGTCAGTTCATGTGGGCTGGCTATCACAATATACCACAGACTAGGTTGCTTATAAGCAAAACCATATTTCTCACAGTTCTGGAGGCTGGAAAATCAAGATCAAAGTGCCAGCATGGAGGAGTTCTGGTGAGAGCCTTCTTCCTGATTCATAGCCAGAGACTTCTTGCTATGTCTTTACATGGTGGGAGGGGTGAGGGATCTCTAGGGTCTCTTTTATAAGGGCACTGATCCCACTCATGAGGGCCCCACCCTCCTGACCTGAGTACCTTCTAAATGTTCCACCTACTAAGACTATTATCTTTGGGAGTTAGGATTTTAATGTATGAATTTTAGGGAGACACAAACATTCAGATCATAGCAAAGACATTAGGTGAATTTTAATATATTTTTTTCTTCCTGCTATTGTTTCATGCGCTCTAGAGTATTGAAAAAGCAGATGTGGTTTGTTGCAGTTTTATAGAATATTTGCATTTCAACTTGTTCAGTCACTCCCTTTACTGCTAAGAACATCTAACTCTAGGTATCTGTTTTGTTTAATTCTCAAATACATGCCTGTAACTCCTGTCTGTAATCAGATTTCAACTGTGGCCTTGTTCTCACTGCACTGCGCAGTGACACTGACAGATTCTGTCACTCTGTCCATTTACACAATCTGTAATTCCTACTGGTCCATAAGCATTCTCCACTTTGAAAATTATTCATGATGTCAGAGACAGATGATATTGCTGAAAACTGAGTCAGTTCTTTCCCCTCCTCCTGGCAGTGGCAGCTTCACATTTAAATTTAACTAATTACCGTCCTTGTCCATTATTGACCCATTTTCATTTCACATTTCTATCAGAATAGCCTTAAACTACTTTTCAAATCTACACTTCTCAGCCAAACAATGGTCAGATGTATCCCATATCTGCCATACCAATAATCCGTCTAGATCTACGTTGACAACACCATTCTGCAATTATTGAGGAGAAGGGAAAACCAGCACTTGATCGTATCCCTGATTACCCATGCTCAGGTGACTTGTATTGTCCTGAAGATGCTGATAAGATGAACTAGGTAGAGTCCTGAAAGAGCTTCCTTTTTGGTATTGGGGGTGGGAAAGACAGCCACTGGGGAAAGGGTTCAGTTACATAATTGGATCCTACTGTCCTGCTTTTCTTATGGAATGAAAGCCTTAATGACCAAGGAAAGGGCAACAAAAACTGTCTCCCACAGGTCACTGGTGAAAATCCACTGTAGCTGAAAGAAACAGATAATAATGCTCTACTCCTAGAAAAGGGAAAGGAATAAATACTGGATCCAGAATGGCAAGTGCAGTGCTGAACTTGTGTATACAATGTGTACTAAGACCGAGGCTTACACAGAACATCAAAGAATGTCTCCACAGCTCCCACCACTAGGATAACAATGATTAAGTAAAAATGAACTTTGAATATTGCTGGAGTAGCTATAAGAAACACACTGCTTTGAAGTACTGTATAAAGAGGGTATCTGAAGTTGAGGTGGGGAGCTGACATTGAGACGAACCCTCTGGCAAATTAGCCCCACCTTGAATACCAACCACCATTAGAAGAATTCAAAGACTGTGGCCATTAGAAGAATTCAAAGACTGTGGTGCACGGAGTGTAACCATAGTTATGACAGACCTTAAGCTCAGAATAACTTCTGGATGTATTACCACACTATAGTCCTTGTAGAACAAAAGCATGCCAATTTCTAAGAATAGAAACTATTTATGTCAGTCTATACAATACAAAAGATCTCTGTTTTTCAAACAAAAAACGATAAGGCACAATAAAAGAAAAGGAAAAAAATAAAACAAAACACTCCCAATAGATGAAGAAATCAATAGAATTAGATGAAAGTTGTTGGAACTCTTTGACAGGGAATTTTAAATAGCCATGATTAATATGTTAAAAGTTCTAATGAAATAGATAGTATGCAAGATCAGATGTAACTTTAGCAAAGAAACTGAAACTGTAAAAAAGAATAAAATGGAAATTATATATTTTTATGTTGCTGTTTTAAACAATAACTTTCTATGGGTGATATGTGATGATAGTTTTCCCACTGCAAGGATTATTTTAAAGTTTCATTTTGAGATAATTTTTAGGGAAAATAATGAACACTTTAAAGGTAACTATGAAGTAACAATGGTCCAGGCGCAGCTTTGTAGTATATATGTCACTTGGAGTTTGTGAGTAAAAAACAAAAAAAGGGAAGAGAACTGGGACAGAAAGGAGACTGATAAACAATATTTTCCATCATATTAAATGAACTTTGTAATAATCAATAATCTTCAGGTTTTGGGAAGAGAAAGTTCTTCAGCTGTATATCATAACTGACAATTAAAATTATATACACGGTTGACCCTCGAACAAAGCAGGGTTTGAGGGTGCTGAGTGCCTCACAGTCAAAAATCTGCATGTAATTTAACAGTCTGCCTTCCATATTTGCAGTTTCACGTCCTCAGATCCAATCAACCACTGATCTGATGGTGTAGTACTATAGCATGTTTTTATTGAGAAAAATTTGCATGTAAGTGGACTCATGCAATTCAAACCTATGTTGTTCGAGGGTCAACTGTATATAAATCATAAGACATAATTTTGAATGGAATTATAATAAGCCAACCCAAAATATGTTACTAGACATCAAGGATTATTTTGAGCTGAAGACAATTGAGGAGAAGCACGTACAATAAAAACTCTGTGCCCTCCCCTTCTCCACCTGAAAATCAGGCATAAAATTTCTTTTGTGTGTCCCCCTCCCCAATACCAGGAAGGGCAGAATGAATCTTATCACCAGAGATAACACCCAGAGGAGTCTGCATAAACAGTACCTTACTAAATACCCTTTTTCTTTCATTAGCTTCCTCTCACAGAGTTACCTTTCCACAATTTATTGCAGCTAAAAGCCTAAACCCCTTTCCCTTTGTCTCCACAACTTTATTACTCTTTGTTAAAATGCTACATAAGCCCCTAGGTCTAACCACTTCTTTGGATCTTCATTGTTTTTCTACGAAGACCTTCGTATGCATACTAATAAACGGTTTCTCTTGTTAATTTGTCTTTTGTCAGTTTAATTTGTAGGTCCCAGACACAGAACCTAGGAGGGTGGAGAAAAACTTTCTTCCCTCCATGAAATCTAACTGCCATTCAATGTTTTGCTCTAAATTTTTTTTTCTATTTCTCTAGAATACAATACATACATACATACATACATACATACATACATACATACATACATACTGTACATCAAAGACAATTCTTTCCTGAATACCGCAGGGACCTCAGAGTTGTTGACTGACCCTTGGAAAAGAAACGCTAAAGCTTCTGTGGTCCAGCAGGCCTGACCAAATACCTTGTGACAAAGGAGGAAGAGAAGAATCTAATGTTCCCAGCTTTAACTCCCTGGCTCTGACTAGGAAAACAGGAACCCGCTTTAATCAGTAAAAGAAAGTAGATTTTACCTTGAAAATACCAGCTTTATAACAATGTGGACCTAAAGGTGGCAGTGTGTTTTGCCTGGTCATTTTCTGAATGTAACAGCACTTGGAGGATGACCATTTAACTCTTTTGTTATTTATTTAAGGAGTAAATTGAGAGGTGAGCACACTGACTTCCTGAAAACTTTAAATTCACCTCCTAGTGGTTCTATAAGCTAAAGAAATAGAATGAACAATGGCCAGAAGACTGAGTCATCCTGCAGAGAAAGCTTTCAAATGCAGTGTGTTCGCCTTATTTTCCACTTTAAGAACTGTGTAGTCTGAAGAAAAAAAAAAAAAAAAGATGAATGTAAGGAAGAAAGCTGTATAAAGCTGCTTTTTATGCTGTTATTTTCACAACTTACTTGAAAGAGAAAGACATTCAAATCATATGTATATGTATATATACACATACATACACACAGATATATAAAATGCCCATACTTGGGTATTAATATCAGCCAATTAATGTATCATGTTTATTTGCATTTCTATTCTCAAATGTAATGGCTGAGCTAAGTGCCTTCTGTTTTGATTCATGTTTTCAGATTATGAAAGTTATTGCTGGGTCTATCTTCTTCCAGCGACATGCAAATTTTATGAAACCCAAACATATCTGAGAAATGTAAATACACTTGTATTGACTAAGGATTATCGCCAAGGATTAAGCTCTGATTTGAAAATTTTTAAGTGCTTTATAGTATCAAAATCTGTTCATCTGCAACATTTCACTTAATCTTCACAAACCTATGAGGTAGCTGTTGCTGTAATTCTTATTTGATAAATGGAGAACCTGCAATACAGAGTAAGTTATTTTGTCACATTTTAACAGAGGGTACAGCTGGTTATAAACCATAGATCCATTCACTCAGAAGGCTATGAGTAGCTGTTTTGTGCTGTATATGATGCTGGGTGGTAGAGGAGAAAGAAAACTAATGCAGAAAGCCAGTATTAAGGAGAAACAAAATAGTGAGGAGACAGAAAACAAACAATTAAAATTCAGTATTGTTGTTTGTAAAAAAAAAAAAAAAAAGTAAATCCAGAATGCTATGCAGAAAGCCAGTATTAAGGAGAAACAAAATAGTGAGGAGACAGAAAACAAACAATTAAAATTCAGTATTGTTGTTTGTAAAAAAAAAAAAAAAAAAGTAAATCCAGAATGCTATGAAAATACATAAAAACAAAACAAACAAGGCAGCTAATCCAGTTTTAGCTCTGTGTGTGTGTGTGTCCATGTGTGTTAGGAAAGACTACCAAAAGGTAGATAATTAAAATTTTAAGGACTGATCATGTTAGTTAGATCAAGGATTTCATGGGGCAATCAAGCAGCAACATCAGTACATAATAAGGAGCAGATTTCTGCATGGCTATGGCACCATGGAATCCACAAGTGGTGTAGGATGGCTGGAGCATATGGTACAGGAGTGGAGTTGCAACTAATGAGACTACAGATGTGAGCAGCCAGATAATGGAAGATTTTTATGCAAAGCTGGGGAGGTTGGAAGGCAGCCTGAAGCAATGGGAAGCCATGAATATATTTTAATAGGTACATAATATTCTTAGATTTGTTTTAAAAAAAAATACACACACTTACACACTGGCAGTAGTTAGGAAAAGACTTTAAGGAGGGGTAAGACTGGAGACAGGTGAATTAGTTAGGAGGCTGAAGCCATCCAAGGTCTCCACTGAGGGCAGTGGAGATGCTGAGAAAAAAAAGGGCACAAAAGATATGAAGGCAAATTCGGACAACACAAATTTTTCAGACTTGAGGCACTAGATGGATACTAAAGATGTAAAATGTTGATAGAGTTCAATTCTGGATATGCTAAATTTGAATGTTCAAAGGGACCTTCAAGTAGAGCTAGATATAGAAATCTAGAGGTCAGAAGATTGGACTAAAATTGTATTTTCATTCCATCAATGTTTACATAAGTGAGGAGAGAGGATTAAATTCATCAGACAGAGTATTAAAAGTTAAAACAGAAAATATCTGAAGATAAATCTCTTGGAAAGAAAAATATGAAAAGAAACTTAGGAGAGAGTTGTTTGTAGAAAAAACTGAAAAAAACAACAAAACGCAGATAGTTTTGAGTAGTTTGGGAAGGTCAAAGGGACCAGGTACTGTGGTGAAGTTGAGTCAACCTTGATACAGGGTACAGTGGTAACTCTAGGGAAAGCATTTTTTAGTAAGATGGCACAAATAGAAGTGTGTATCAAGATTGAGTTGGGCATGAGCCACAGGTGACAAAAATGAAGACCATTAGCATAGATAACTTTCTGGAAACGTGGATGTGAAGTAAAGAAAAAAATTGACCAGTACAAAGCAAAAATATAGGCCTAAGTCATAAGCCCAGTTATTCTAACTCCAAATCTGTGTCCCACTATCTCTTCTTGATTTTTAAAAACATGATTTTATAACCTATTCAGGTTGTTTTCTTCTGAGATTACTTGAGCTGGTGAGAACTTGGTGCTAATGAGGTGAAAGTTCTCCCCTGACCCAGGCTCATACTATTGACCCAAGCTGATGGCCTTGTAAATGTGTACCTTTTGACTAAACAGAGAAAATGGGGAGCAGTGGGAGGCTCAGAAACCCCATTACCATCCCGTGCAAACGATATAGGTCACAGATCAGCAGTATTCACTTTGGATAGGGCTCTTAACGATGGTAGAAATAGTGTGAGTCTTTAGAAGTTCTGTGAAGACAAGAGTTGTACTGTATTCCTAGGTTTCTAACCAGAACTTAAAACAGCAGCAACCTCCTTCCTGCTCCAGTTTTCTAACAGCAGGACTGGTCTAAGGAATAGTGTAAAGTATTCACTGGTACCCTCTTATTAGGTGTTGCCCAATTCCACGTGTTGTTTGATCACACTTATCCTAAAAGTCCCCTTCAGACAATACGTACTTACTAAGCCAGACAGTACGTATTTTATGCCAGATGTAACAGTGTTCTGAGGCCTTAAGGACTGGAACCACTCCTGCTTTCAGGAGCTCACAGCTTAGTAACAGAGAGGAGAGTTGCAGTACCTTTGGATTGACACATTTTCCTCTCTCCTATGTTGGAATTCCTACACATCCTTCCAGTCTGTGTTCAAGCATCACATCTTTCTGGGGCCTTTAATGATAAGGCCAACAGTGAGAGCCACCCCTCTTCTGTGCTCCGACCGCACCCTTGACATATTCCTATTAGAGGCCTTGCTGTGTCCTAGAACAGCAGCTGTTAATTGTCCAGCCACGCTGTTAAAGCATGTCTCCATGGGGACAGGTCTTTTTTTGTTGATGTCTCTTTCCCCAGAGCCTAACCTCATACAATTCAGTTCCTGGTATGATTGGATGTTAAGTAGACTTATTGTGGTGATCATTCCATAATACATACAAATATTGAATCATTATGTTGTATACCTGAAACTAATATAATATTGTATGGCAATTATATCAAAAGAAATTTGCTAAAAATCTGTTGTGAGTATAAATGACTATAATACAGTGAAGAATGCTTCAAAACAGAACTATAAGTAAAGTTTATAAGATGTCAGAGAATGAGGTAACATTTGACCTGGGCATGGAAGAATCAGTAAAATTTGGATGTGCAGAAATGGAGTGAGGGACGTATTCCATATAGAGAAATTAGTGTGAACAAAAGCAAACATTGCACTGCAGTTTTCAGACATAGCAGGTAAATACAACTCAAGGGACAAGGTTGGAAAGAGAGATTAGAATCCATCTCTGGAGAACTTGATATATGAAGTCCAGAATTTTGCTCATTCATAACCACAGATATGTTTGAGTACAAATTCATCCCTATAGCTATGAAAATGGGCAAGCCTTACATTATTGTAACAATTGTAAGTATAAGATAGAAGTAGGACCAGGCTTTGCTCTTAGTAGACAATCATTTTCATGTGGAGCTTTCAAGGAGTTCTTTTAATTTATGGACTTAGGTTCAGAGACAACCCACTGAAGGGTGGGAATTTAACATCAAGAAATCATGAACTTTCCATCAGGGAGACCATATAACTTCAGGATAGTTTGGCAGAGGGTAGGTACTGGTCAGCAGTGGGAGATAATCTTCCAATTCAAAAAAAAGGGCCATTATGTTTTGCTGTCTCACAGGCAGGAGCACCAATCATCTTAAAGACTGTTCACAGATGACAGTTATAATATCACTGACCCTGAAATGGACAGTGGAGGTAAAGGGCAAGGCTGTGTTACTGATACTTGCAAGATTTCTTGCTTCAGGGATCCCATTTGATCTTGGCCACTGGTATGGTGACTCGGCTACAGTAAAACTCCCAAGCATGGGCTATGCTGCCTCTGATCTCCAAGGAGGCCAATAAGGTGTCAAGTCACTTTTATTTTAAGCGTTAGCTGCATGGCCAGTAGTTTGCTCTTAATAAGCTGTGGAATATCATTTTGGGCTGATGCCTATATAGTCTCAAGAGGACCTTGGATTTCTGTCCTTATAAAAGGTCCATCCATTTTTAGTTGACTGTGCTTGAATGTCATGCAAATGCAAGCAGTTTCCTTGGTGGGGCCAATCTAAAAATATTATGAATATTCATCTGAAATTTGCTTAAAATACTGTCAGGGGGAAAAAAAAGCATGGCAGTATAAATGAAACAGGAATGTCAGAGTGTTGGTAAATGTTGATATTAAGAATGTATATGTTGACATTAAATGATGTGCATATGGTGGTTTAGTATACTATCTTTTTCGTGTATATTTTAAAATTTCAAACTAAGAATCAATTTTAAAAAGGCAATGTAATAGAATGCTGGACTTTAACAAGCTATTCACATTATGCTATGCTTTCCTCAACCCACTGATGATGTATCCCTAGCTGTGGAGTTCTGGACAGTCACTGTACACTCAATGTGCCTTGCTAAAAGAAGGCAAACTTAGTCTATGCTTCTTTGTGGAGGAGCACAGAAAAGAGCTAGTCCAAGGATGCACACTAAGTGCTAGTAACGGATGTGATTTGTTAACTCACTGTTAGGATATACGTCACTGTTGGAACAAAAGAGGACACTTCTCAGTATGGGACTGACAAACCAAAATGAAGTACTAAGTACCAGTTGATTTTTTTTTAATTAGTCAGATCAGATTTTGAACTGAGAAACAGTGTTGTATAACACCCCTGCCTGCATTAAGTCTTTTATACGGAGACTGATTCATGTCTCTACTCCTGGAAAGCAATATTGTTTCAATTGCGTGACTATAGCAAGTTTTAGAATTACAGTCATTTCTCAGCAATGCCGCTGGCCAAATGTGATAGAGTCCATCAGCAGGGGTCAAGTGATTTCATCCAACCAACCTGCCTTCTCACTAACACTGGATTGAAGGAACTCAGAAAGTCTAAATCAGTTATACAGTCTAACAAAAGAACAGTAAGGCAGTCCAGATAAAATAACCAGCTACAGCTTTGTCAGCTCCAACATAGAAGGCCTTATGAAAGGCCTCCCCTCAGGGTGGGGAATGGGAAATGAAGCCTGGGGTGAGAACCTGGCCCCAGCTCAACCCTGATTTCTTACTGAGCTTATCCCTGTATTTCTCTTAAGTCTGTTCTGGGTATCTGCAGAGGCCATAATCTCTGTATTCCCACCTGTTTCCCAGACCTACAAGAGTAGCTGCCACAGAGTAAGTTTCTTTTGCCATATATGTTGACCCTACCTGCAAGCTCTCCTGCTGGATCTTCCCAGGTGTTGCTGAAACAGGCCTCTTTTCCCTGTTAGTATTAGTAGCTTTATTCTAGTTGTCGGTTTTTGTTTTTATCCTGAAGTGAATCCAGTCTTCTGGAATATCCAGATGATCCTTTTGCTTCTGGGCTTTAATGGTCTGGGGAATCTACAGACAGTTCGTGAATACCACAACTACCCAGGTAGGAGGCATTTCAGTCTGATCAGTGACCTGGTCACCCTGAGGCTGCTGTAGCTCACAGCCAATATGGTCACCTGGTCATCAGCCATCGAGGTGATCTGTCATTATCAACAGAAGGATGTTCCACCACTAGGATAGCCTATTAAAACTCTTTCATCCATTCCTTATCACCAAGGCTATAAAATGTGTCATGTCCATTGTGGTCAGTGATGGCTCTAATAGGGGTATAGGAACACACGCTGCTAGTACAATTATTAGGGAAGTTTAAAGACAGATGAAGTAACCAGTCATATGTTATCCTCCAAGATTTCACTATGGAGTGGTTGGGCCAGGCACAGGGGACTCACCCAGAGTGTGTTCCAGGAGGAGGTCTCTGTTTTCACCACTCTACATATACATATTTATAAGGCTGATAGGAAGGGGAAGGTGGTCTCTAGTTGACTATGTAACAGTGAGAGCTTCCTGGCTGGGAATAAGACCTTTTCATGCCTGAGTTTAGCTAGATGAGTTTGCATACAAATGATCTTGGTATCACCTAAGGGCCTTGGGTTTCCATAAACTAACTCAGTTCTACTGAAAGAGCTCATTGTTAAGCTTCCAGGAGGGAAAAGGCAGAGAACCACCCCTCAAAAAAACATAGAAGACAAAATATTTGTCTAGCTTCGCTTATTATATGTTTTTGCCATCTATTTATCTACCTGTTGTCTCACTAGATCAAAATTTCTTATAGAATTGTCTTCATATCCTTTGTATAAGCATAACAGGGTGGGGGGCTTGTTGAAAATTCCAATATCTGAGCCCTATCTGAATCCTACTAAATCTAACTATAGAAAGATAGAACCAAAAATCTGCTATTTTAACAGGTTTCTCAAGTGATGCTTAAGGACACTAAAGTTTGAGAACCACTATTCTAGATCACTGTTTCTTGAATCTATCTGACCACTTGGGACTCTTGTTCAAAAGACAGATTCTCATGTATCACTGAAGCCCAACAGAATCAGATCCTCCAAGGGAGTTTCCAATAATCAGGGACTATATATAATTTATCTTCACATTAATTCTAGCCCAGGGCTCATCATACAGTAAGTATTTTTAAAAATTAAACTGAACTGTGGCTACAACATAATTGTGAGGGTATTTTAAGAACTTATTTAAGAGACAGTGAAAAAATTAGAGCTAAAGTGTAAATTTTTTTCCAAGTCATGGAAAATTACTTTCCCAGGAGAAGTAGCCTGCAAGAAAGAAGAATCAAAACAGCACCGACCTTAGGAGTTAGCAAACAGGAAGTTTCCTGGCCACAAGCTAAGGGTGAGGTCAAGTCATTCTTGGCTGAACTATGAGTGAATGCTGAGTGAGTGAGGGAATTGGTGTAACTCATTCTACTGAGGGATGTGGTGACAAAAGGAAGGAGAAAGATAAGACAGTAACTTCAACAGTAACAAACTGAAGAAAGTGATTTATTTACGATGACATGAGTATATTTGCAGATGAAAGGGAAAGTCAGTGGAGAGAGAAAATTTGGAGGCATAAGTTAAATGTAGCTTGGGAGAATGGATTAGATTCAGGAAATTGAATTTTTAAGACTAGAAAAATGTCTGCTGTTTATTATTACAGGATTTTGCCATAATCCCCTACATGAAACCCTGGGCATGGTCCTGTGAACCCCATTAGGCCAAGACCTACATTTATATAACTGAAGTAGACCTTCATAACCTTTATCTCTACAAATCAGTGCTCTCTGGTACCATCCATCATCCTACCACTACATAATATAAAGGGGAGACAAATCCTTAAATTCTATTCCTTGCCTATGTCAACTACCTCTAGGCCTTCACAGGAGAGCAGTCAGGATACAAGAAGTAAAACCTTTCAAGTATGAGACTGCACCAGGATCACTTTTGCCATAATTTCTACATTGAGAAGTTAACCAGAGTTTTCCAGGAGAAAGGACATTTAAATTTGAAAACTGAAGAATTAGTAGACAGTCAATGAAAGGAGGCAGTATTATTCCAGAAAGTGGAATGGTAAATGTAACTGCCCAGAGGGAACACGGTGCTTTTGAATAAGTAGAAGTCTGATGTGGGTGTAATAAATTGTAAGATTAGTGGTACATGATAAGGCAAAGGAGAAGAGAAAGAACCGGACGTGGCAGACTCCTATGGGTCATACTAGGGATTTTTGTACCTTATCCTTAGAGCCATGAGAAAGAATTGGAGGATTTTAAGTGAAGTCTTACAGGTTTTGATTTGTATTTTTAGAAAAAATATCACTTGGGTTGTGATACAAACACTGACTGAAGAGAACTGTACAAGGAGTCAGGAAGCCTGTAAAGTTCTACTGATATAATTCAAATGAGGGAGCATGATGGCCTGAATTCCTTCAGTGGGAGTAAGAGTAGGGAAACATCAATAAGTTAGACAGAGAGACTTGAGGGAGGAGGCGTTATCCTTCTCTTTAAGAATGAATCTTCCTTTCTTATGGAAAGGAAGACACTTTCCCCCCACATTTCCAATGTCTCCTCTCACAGCTTTCTTTTTCCTACAAAAGAAGAGATGGCTAGCATTATCTGTTAAAGTCTAAGATATTAAATGAACCACATTTATTTAGTGTTTAAAGTTATTATGCCTTAAGGAACAAGAGCCATGTTATGTCTTCATCTTTCACTTTCTGTCTTCATGAGGTAAGAGCCTGTTCTCTAGGGGAAAGCCAAAAGATCTCCTCCAGATAATGGAATTTAGGGCCCCTTCTGAGGTCCAGCCATTATTCCATCTCTTCACAGAATGTAAAGCCCCAAAAATGAGATGTGGGAGAAGGTAAAAAGAATCAACTAACAGCAAACACTCCGATGAAATTTTTACAGGGAAGTCCTATTTCACAGTTTGGATGAAGATTACTGGGGACACAGGTGTGGACCTGTCATTCTTTTGCCAGGTGCCTAATGATAACAGTTTCCTCTGCAGTCCAGATAGGTTACACTAAATGGTCAAGAAGTGAGAGACTTCACTTAAACTACTATGCTTCAATCTTCTTTCATCTGAGAAGTTCCCCAAGGAGAATGGCAGGAAGACACATATTAGACGTTTACTCAACTGTCAGTTAAATGACAAATATCAGTCTAGATAGACTGGCTTATACTGTCAAAATAAACAAACTCCAAAGCTGGTAGTGTAACACATCAAAAGTTCATGTCTTGCTCCTGGTCTATGTCCAGTGTGGGCTGACAGGAAGTCTGCTTGTCACAGAGGCTCAGGGAGCTGGGATATTAGAGCTTATGTCCTCCTCTGCATCCCACATCACTGTAGAAGTGAGAAGGGGTGTGGTGAATTCCTCATTGGCTTTTAAAGGATCTGCTGGGATCCTTCTCCTGTCACTTCTTTTCATATTTCACTGTTCAAAGTAAGACAATATTTCAAAACGTAGTGTGGTAGTGCAGTTCAACCTTGAGCCTGGAAAGTGGAAAGCTGTAAATACTTGGTGAACATCAACTAATAACTGCCATGTGATATCGTTTCCCATTTGGCTCTTGCATCTTTTATCTATGTTCATGTGATTGAGAAACTTGGAGAAGTCAAAAAGAGAAGAGTAGGTTTTGTGAACAAAATCCCATCCTCAATCTTTTCAATTCTTGAGAGGTATGATCAAATGTAGTTGATAACTGACTATAAGGTAGAAGGTAAGGAGATGGAGTAATGCAGGAAAATTCTTAGGTTTCTGTCTTGGAGAATCTAGAAGGCAGTGGTGCCAGGTTAAGCATAGAATCAAGGGACATGGTGATCCATGACCCCATGGGACCTCTTCAAATTCTGTGTCTCATGTTATGATACGCTTCCAAATACTGCCACATTAAATCATAAATCCCAATATGGGGGAAATACTTATAGCTTTTAGAATTATGATAGACATAATACTTGATAATACAACAAATTAGCTACAAACATTTTGAAACATTTCATAGCATATTTTCTATAGCTATAAAATTTCTTAGAGTAAGAGACAAGTATCATTTCCTGGAAGGACTGAGTACCATGTAAGATTACATTAACCCCCTATTCCCACCCAGTGCTAACCTGTCTTAGCAATGACCAACCCATTTTCATCACATTATGCCTTTAGGGCCATTCAGAAAGGCAGAAAATAGGAGAGGCAGAGAGGACTTCCAGGAGGAAACAAGTTCAGTTTGGAAAAGTTGAATGCTAGCTGCCAATGAAGCATCTGAGTAGAAATGTCACAGGCAACAAGGCATGTGGATTTGAATCTCAGGGGAGAGATCTGGGTTAGAGACATGTATTTAAGCATCACCAGCAGAGACAGTAATTGAACAGTGGAAGTTAATATTCTTATTTCTTCACCCACAGCCAGACTTTTGAGTGTTACCATATCTCCTGGGGCCTCATAATAGATTCAAAAAAGTTGTCTCTTAAAGGAGCAATCTTAGTTTTATATTCCAAGACATAAAACCTACAGTTCTTTCTGTTTCTTCTGCATAAATTATCAGTTGGAAGCTGAAATGTTATTACATTGGGGTAACAGTGGAGTCTTGGGTGAAATCAGATAACTAGAGAGTGTTATTTAAGTGCCCAATCCAGAAAATTTACAAGGTAAGTTTTTTATTTGTAGAATATTTTAATATGTTTAAGTAATATTGAGGATAAATAAGAGTATAATTATTATAAATTTGGCTTGTTTAATAAAACTGCTATTTAAGAACCAGTAGGATATTGACACTAATAAAGGTATGATTTCCCTCAAATATTTATCTCAGTATATCCTTCTTTGAGGCATTTAACTTTCACCACCTTTGTAAGTTTCTATTCAAATATTTTTACTCTGCTTGGTTTCCCTTGGGAAACATCAGTACTCAAGCGGTGCTGCATGTGTGCATGTGACTGTGTGGCTGTGTGTCATCAGACTTCACATCTTTTATATTTCACCAATAAATATCCTATAAATCAATGAAAGAAGCTTTTGGAGAAAGAGGAGTAAATCAAAGATAAAGATGGAGCAATACTCACGCCCTGAACTTCATCATCTTTGGTAATTATGTCTACTATTTTGAGGGAGGAGAGAAATAATTAATCTCTGTTTGACTATTCTTTATGCATCCTGTCTCCTCTAATAATATTCTCTTCGCCAATTTATATTCCTCCCTCTTAAATATTTAAAAGCCTTCTAATTTTCCATCCAGTGTGTACCTAGGCAGATGCCGCATGTTTAATTAAAGGATTTGCCTTTACCTAGAGTTTATAACAGATTTTTTAAAACCACTTCAGAAAAACCCTGCAAAAACAAGTTGTTATAAAATGCTAAACTGAGTTTCAAATTTAAACTAAGTATCTGGAAGTTATATTTATTACTGCAGTAATGCAGTTCCTAGGATTGTATGTGTCTTACCTCTCCACTTTAGAGTATCTGAAAGACCAGAATAGATTTGCAACCATTTATGGAAATTTAGAAAAAGAGATTACTGAAACTATAAAAACTTATAGAGATCTTCAAGTCCAAAGCCTACACTTTTTTTCCCAAATGAATACATAAAACTATAGGAAAATATAGTGATATAAAGAAAGTCCTAAGTTACTAAAGGACAGAGTTTGTACACTTTAGTCTCTAATCAATGACTTTTCCATAATTTATTCTGCATAAATATTTAAGTAGTCACAAAATATTTTTCTATTATAAAATAATATTTAACATTATAATAGGACTTTTTCTGTTTTCTCTCAATAATTGAAAATTCTTACTTATCAAAAAATCCTGTTTCATTGTTTAAGTTTTTCTTCTGTTATCAACATTTTAGATTATAATCTTTGGTCATCTAAAAAGACATTCAAACGTACTCTCATCACACATAAACTTTTCCATCTTGCGCACAGGTAGTCATGAGAAAATCTGTTAAGGTGAGTTTAAAAATCGAGATAGGCTCTGCTTGTCACACACTTATTCTGCCTCTCAAGTAAACCAACAGGGAAAATAAAGAGGTTAGCTTGCCATGTCTTTGTTCTTTCTGTTTATACTGGCTACTGATGAGGCCACTTTCTCTTCTAAGCGCTACCGGCTATTTGGCTAAAAATCCATTCTAAATTTTTTTTCCAGTGGTGAATATGAAATTTTCATGTCGTTTCTGGGATGCACATTTTCTTTCTTAAAAAAAGACAAAAGCAAAGACAAAACAAGAAAACAACAACAAAAGTACTGAAGTGTTTTCACATCTTTGGACTGATTTATAAGTGGGCCATGATGTCTGCTAGAAATAAACTTTCTCAGGTTTTATGTGTCTGACAAAGTATTTTGTCTTTATTTTGGAAGGATATTTTCTCTTGACATAGTATTTTCAGTTTGCAGAGGGTCTTTTTTTTTTGTCTTTCATCTTTCAGCTTTAACAATGTTGTCTCACTGTCTTGTGGCTTGCATTTCTGATAGAAAGTGTGTAACGATTCTGTTTTCTTTTTTCCTTTGCAGTCTTTGACAGCTTTTCCCTTGTCACTGATTTTCAGAAATTTTACTATGGTTTACCTTGGTGTAATTTTTTATCTATTATTTGAATATTTAGATATTCTACTTGAATATTCTGTCTCTTTGAAGTTCTTGGATTTGTGTGTTTAGAGTTTCCATCAAATCTGGAAACGTTTTACCCATTAATTCTTTAAATATTTTCCATGATCATTCTAATTCCAACTTATCTGTTAGACTGATGGCTATTTTCCCACAGATCACTAAGTCTTTGTTCAGCTCTTTTATTTCACTGCTTCATTTTGGTAGGTCTACTGCTATATCTTTGGGCTTATGATTTTGTTTTCTCCAGTGTCTAATCTGCTATAAAGCTCATCCAGTGATTTTTTTTTTCACTCTAAATATTGTATGTTTGATCACCAGAAGTACTTGCCTCTTTTATATATCTTCTGTTTATCTACTTGTTATACTCATGTTTTCCTTTAATTCTTAATCATATTTGTATAACATTTTAAAAGTTTTTATTTGCTAATTGCTTTATTCCTCTCCTTTCTATTACTGCTGACAGAATTTTCTCTTAACGATGGGTCACATTTTGCTATTTATTTATGTCTGGTGATTTTTTTATTTGATGCCTGACTTGTAGATGTTACGTTGTTGAGTGTCTGGATTTTACTGTTTTCTTGACTGGTGTGTGAAATTTTGTTTTGGCTGGCAATTATGTTACTTGCAAATTAGCTTGATATTTTCAAGGTTTGTTTAGGAAGATCTCTAGGAGCTTTTAATCCAGAGCTATAAGCAATACTTCTAAGGTTTTACCCTTCTGCGATTTCCAGTAAATGCCCTGGTATTCAGTGGGATTTTCTACCCTGAATAAACGTGAAATTGTCCCAGCCCTATGTGAGCTTTGGGAATTGTTAAGCTTTTAGCTTCCCTGACATTCTTTGCCTAGCTTAATGGACTTTCACCCCAAGCATGCTTATTCTTTAGCGACAGACTTGAGGGGTCCCCATGTAGATTTGTGGAACTCTTTTTCTGTGTAGATGTCTGTTTTGCAGTAATCTGCTTTGAAAATCTTCACTGATTTATTTTCTTGAAATCTTATCTTTGTTATCTCAACTCAGTAGGTAGCTTGGAATCTGCTTGGGTTCCCCCTCTCTGCACCCCTGGCACAGAAGTGACTCTAGGCAGAGATCTGGTACAAATATATATATATATACACACACACACATACATATACACACACACACATACATATACATATATATATACATATATGTAAATAACTAACAACTAATTCAAACCTGTCTCTGAAACATTAAAGAAGGTATTGTTTTTTAAACGTAATTCAATATATGTTCTTCCCAGATTTATGCTTGGGCAATTTGGAACTAAATAAAGTCTTGAGCAGTCCATCTTCTAACTTTCAAAGTTTTGAAATTTTTGAAGGAATCTATAAATATATGATTTTCATTTTTTTCTCTCCATAAATTCTACTTCCAGTCCCCAATCTGCAGTAACCATTTTATTTTAAATAACTTATATATTTACAGTGTTATAGAAGCTCTATATGTCTAAATACTAGGAGGTATTGTTTAGGTGATGAATAGACTATGCACTAAAGACAGGAGATAGAAATAGGAGGGCAATGAATAAAGAGAAACAGAAAGAGAGAAAACCAAAGACATTTGTAGGTCAAAACATAAAGCATCTATGGAAACTGGTGTCAGAGAAACTTCAAAAGATGTGAATATGTATTTATGTTTCTTTCAAATATACAGTTTTGCAAAAGTAAACCTGAAAGGCTTAAGATGTAATATTTGATGTTTTCAAAGAAATGTTCACTTCTTGAAATTACTATGGTTTTCTTATGTCCATTAATGTCTACCCAATGTTCCCAGTAATGGCTCCACTGATTTAAACAGCTGGCATTGTAGATTGTAGCTACTGTCTATAGTTGCTTTATACCATTTGTTCAACAATTATCTTTGTTGATGATTAAATTAGTAACATAAAGAATGCAAGCTTTTGATAAAGGAAATATCACCAGATTTTATAGCGTTGTGTGACAAGTGTAAGGAGAAACACTAAGAAATAAAATCTTTGGAAAAACTAAAGGAAAGACAGTGGAGAAGAAAATGAGAAATAAAATTAAGCTTTAAGCCTCTATGAGCGTCTGTTCAGAATAAAGGAAGTCACAATCAAAAAATCTGCCCTTGAAAGCCTTTCAAAAACAATAACAAACATAAATTTAAAAATAAAAATATGCAAAAAATAACCAGAATAAAGCACGCATGTACTCAGTATCTAGCAATATATGTTATTTCTAAGGACTGAACCTCAACCAATGTATATTGTAGGTTTGCTGGCTGTTCTCTGGCACGCACTAGCTGGGCTCCCTTTGCTGGCCAACTTCCAGCTGGAATTGGCTAAAGAGTGGCATTGGAACATGATAATGTGGGAGGGGAGGTCTGTAGGTTTCTTCCTTCCCTGCAGCAGCCAGGCAGTAGCTGTGACCCTTCATGACTCCAGGCCCGGCTGGGGAGTTCCTCTACCACTGTTCAGCACTCACTGGCTCCTGGAGTACTGATTTGTCACAGGGGCCATCAACCTTAGGAGCAATACTAGCTCCCGGTCACTGCTGCTCCCAGAGTTTTATTGCTTACCCACAGCTCTGTAAGTAGTCCCTTCACTAAAGTCTCTTACTTTAAACCATCTGGGGTGAATCTCGTTTCCCACTAGGAATATTACTGCTACAACAGGTTATTTGCTATATATCCATTAGGAAAGGTACCATTTATGTTTTTCCGTGTCAACAATAAATACACAAATATAGTTGTGCATGTGTGTTTATATAGACACAAACACTTCACTGTAGCTAATCTAAGGGAGTACAGACTGATTCAATCAGATATGAAGAAAATCAAGTCGATATGGAACACTGGTATCAAAATGTATACATAATTCAAAGAGGTATTGAGCTGCTGTTTCTGGAATGGATGTCAAGAAGGCCAGCCAGGTACTTGCTCTAGTCCCAATGCTTACTAGCTACAGCGATCTTAGCAGAATCATAAAATCATAGCCACTGGATTTTGGTTACGGGAGTTCATTAAGAATGAATCTTAATATATAAGAATCTCTTATATTCTTGAATTCCTTTTATGTTGTTTTTATTAAGTAGTCATTAAGCCTACATTTGAACCACCAGTGATAATAAACTAGCTCCTAAAGCAGGCCATTACGGTTTTGATCAGTTTTAGCTGTCAAGACACTTTTACCTCCCGTTCACAGAAATATTTCTCCTTATATCTACCCTGCACTGGTCCCAGCTCTGCCCTTCAGTGTCATTCTCAGTATGTCTCATTTCAGAGCCACATGATCATCCTCCAGATACTTGGATGTCATTATTATGATCTTATTGAAGTTCTTCCTTTCAACTTTTTCAACAGCTTGCCAAACTCCTCCCTGGTTTTATGATCAGACAGCACTTAAAATTAATTTATTTCTATTTCCCCAGCTCTCTTCTGTCTCCCTGAGAAATTTCATTAATCATAACCTGCTCATTTGCAACACTTTTGTACAGACTTATCTCTGCAGTTTCCCAAACTGCATCACACCACCATTGTTTCCAATACGCTTTTTAAAAACTTCCTGTGTTTCTGCACAAGCTCCTCATTCACCTCCACCTTAGAGACAACAGTCTGCAGACACACAGATGGCTGGTAATCAAATTTTGCCTAATTTGACATAAATTTATCCATACTTGATTATCATCACACTTTATTCATCCAGACAGAATTATATCCAGGTCTATGTAGAAATGGGGAGAAGTGTTTGGTCTTGTACTTTCTACTCACCTGAGTTTTATAAAAGGGGATACATTTTCCCCAAATAATTGATCCATTAACAATATTGTGCACTCCCAGGTACCAATCAGGATTTGAGAGGTGAAATTTCTCACATCATCAGATATCAGGTTCCAAACCACTTTCCAAATTATTGCTAACCACTCTAATAACATCTGCACTAACTGCTAATATACAAAGTCTGGAACAAAATGTGTCTTGTTATACGAAAAGTTCATTTCAAGGATTCCTTAAAAATATTTACTATTTTTCCTACACACAAGGGCCTCTGTTGGATCTGGGCACACAGAGGGGAATCCTATTCCTTGGTCTAGCTGTTGGACCTTCTTCTTCCCTTAAGTACCTGGGCTTCATCTGTGAGACACTGTCTCCAATAGCCATCTCTGTTCCAGCAGCAGGAGTTTCAGTATTAAGACAAAAATATATTCACAATCCCTATAATGTCTCTATTCTTTTATAAGCAAAGGAAAGAAAAGATGAAGACAAATAGATGTAGGATGACTAAGAATACCAATGCATGAATCATAAGTATTGAGTTATGTTTCAAGCTGTAAATTGTCACTACAATTTTTTGTTTGTTTGTTTGTCTAACATTTTTATAGTCGTAAGCAGCAGTGAGATAGTCTTTCATCTATTCCAGGCCTTACCAAATATTATGTATGAAAGCATCAAAGCTCATAGTGGCTACAACTGAAATGAAATAACGTGGTATCATAGAAAGAGAGCTGGCCTGAAAGCCATGAGTTCTAACCCCAGTTCCACCTCTAATAAGTACATGAACTTGAATGATTCTCAACATGCTCTAGACCTTCAATTTCTCTTCTGTAAGCAAGAGGTTGGAATTTGATCATCTCAAGTCTCCTTATAACTCTAATTTTCTGATTATATTAGTTTGCTTCAAAAAGCTGGAGAAGAAAACAGGAAAAGTCAGCTTGCAAAGGGAGTTGAATGCTGGCACAGGAATTCAGGACTGTATGTGAAAATGTGTGATTATAGTACAATCGTTATGATTCATCAAGAGAATAAATTCCCTTGTTGGTTACACATACACACTCTCCACCCCTTCCCACTCACAACTTTTACTTCCTGGTTTAAGAACAGTCTAAAAGTAGGGAAAGGACGTGGGTGGAGTGGGAAGAAGGGAGGGGAGGGAGGGGGAAGTGTTCTCTACTTGGAAGAGATTTTTGGAAGCTCTTTTTCATGCTTATTTATACCACCTACAGTGCTTTTATTCTTCCTTGCTGAATGTTTGATTATCGTAACCAAACAGAAAGTAATAAGTCAAAATAGTTACTGTCACTCCTTTTCAAGCATAATAAGCTCAGTTAAAACATTTTCATACATACACAAATGATGACTTAATTCATTGAATAAAATTAAAAGGAATTAAAATTAAGAGACTCAATCATGCCAAGAGACAGGGAAAATTCCATAATAAGGGAATTCAATTTCTATGCTTATGGGTAAGAAAGAAATGACCAAAATTGATCTTTGAAACCGATTTTCCACTTTTTGTTCTCTGATGGAGCAAGTCCACTCTTAACAGTAATAAAATAGCTTAAAAGCAGAGCTTGTACACAGGTTTTATAACAAAATATCTGTCTCAGGGACTCTCTAGATGAGAGTAGTTGGTTTTGGCACGATCTGGATCACAGCAGGAAAATTTCTGAACTTGAGGTTCTCAAATATTTGTGCAAAGTTTATGACAATAAGGAGGTGGGTTTAGCTGAACTTTCTGTGGACTTCAAAATTAAATGCGACTTCTGGGAACAAGATACCATAGACTCATTTCTCCTTGCTCCTTTTCACTAAATACAACAAAAACCTGGAGGGATGCCCAAGAGGAACTCACATGAGAACACAATGGAAACATGGAAATTGGAAGGCAAACTAACTGAGGACCCCAGGATTGAAGAACAACATAGTATGAAGAGCTTCTTAGGACCTCCCACCCACCAAAGAAGGAGGCCCAGACCCTCCATCACCAGACCCCCAAGCTGGCAACAGAAGGTGACTGTTATGGATTGAATGTTTGTGTTCTACCAAACAAAATTCATTATTTAAGACACAACACTCAATGTGGTGGTATTTGGAAGGGGGACCTTTGAGAGATAATTAGGTTTAGATCAGGTCAAAAGGGTGGGATGCTCATGATGGGATTAGTGTCCCTACAAGAAGAGGAGGAAAGAGAGATCTGTACGTTTCTGCATATGTATGCATGAAGGAGCGGGCATGAGAGCACATAGAGAGGGCAGCCATCTGCAAGAGGGCTCTCCCCAGACCCCGCCCATGCTAGCTAGCATCTAGATCTCAGACCTTCCAGTCTCCAGAACTGAGAGAAAATAAATGCCCATTGTTTTAGCCATTTCATCTATGATATTCTGCTATAGCAGCTTCAGCTGACTAAGATAGTGGTCTGGGTAGATCATTCTTCCCCTGATGGAACAGGAGATCCATTGACACTAGGAAACATGTGACGCCAGCAAGGAATTGATCAGGAGCTTAACTAACAATAATTGGCCAGTCCTTCCCTGTTGATCCTGAGACTCCCTGCACCAATGAGAGACATCAGTGGCTAAGGGCACCCAAAATCATTCATGTATTCATTCAGCAAATATTTACTTAGCAGCTATTTTATGCCATTCACTGTTCTAGGTGCTGGGATATGTCAGTGGAAAAAATGACCACAAAATATCTGTTGATACTTATACTTGAAGTTATTATTCAATTAAGAATTTTTAAAAGATAGAATAAGAACATTAAGTTTATCAGGGTACGCTTAAACACAAATATTCACACATAGATTAAAGTTCAGGTCCTCATTTTGAATTAAATTTTTTTTAAGAAACTGGCAAAAGCTTTAGACAGGGATTACTAATGTAATTGTCTCTGTTATTGTCTGCTTTGTCACCCAAGCTTTGCCAGATTTTCTTCTTTATGCCCCACAAAGCCATAAACCTGGCAAGTTTGTGATGAGTTAGCATTTCCTTTTATCAGAATTCTTAGTCTCTGTCTCAACAGTTAGTCACAGTTTAGACTTTAAATACAGTTTTCTGCAAGACTGCTAAGAGGATTGTCTCCCCCCACCCCAACATACTCTGTGAAATGCCAGCTGCCTGCTTTAAACTAGAATAGGCATCTGCTGTTGTAATGGGTGGTGTTCCGCTGTATGATCAGCATTCACAGGCCTTTTACTTGTCTGAATATTCTTTGGGATCTGCCCAGCACTGTGGCAATGGGAATGGTTTAATAGCTTCTAACTTGTTGGAAGAAAAAGCACTTCCCTAACTAAATCCAAGCTTAAAAGATATTCCACATGGAGCAAAATCATAGAATCTGTGTTATGCTATTAAATTATCCAAGTGACTGCAGTTTTCTGAGGATTAATTATTTAAATATTTCAGTCTAACCAGCTAACATCTTCACAGGCAAAATGGGACAGCATGCTCTTCCCTCCCCTCCAATGTATCACGTTTGCTTCAGATGTCAATTCAATTTACAATAATGAGATTTTGTTTACCTAAATTTAAAATGATTTTTTTTTCTTAACAAACTTTTTTGGAATAATTTCAGATTTGTAGAATAGCTGCAAACATAATATGGAAAGTTCCTGTGTACTCTTTATCCAATTCCATTGTCAACATTTTAAATTACTTTGTTACATTTGTTAAAACTAAAAAATTGACATTGGTACATTATTACTAAGTAAATCCCAGACTACCTGAATTTCATTGGTTTTTCTATGCATGTCCTCTTTCTGTTTCAGGATTGAACCATATCTCCCCAATCTCTGGTCTGTGACAATTTCTCGGTCTTTGTTTCTTATCATCTTGGCAGTCCTGAGGAGAACTGGCCAGGTACACTATAGAATGTGCCTAATTTGGGTCTATCTAATGTTTTTCTCATGATTAGATTGAGGTTACAGGTTTTGGGAAATACCGTGATACATGTGATCTTATCACATCAAATCAGAAGCATGATATTCACAGGGCGTCACTGATGATGTTAAACTTCATCACTTTGACAAGATGTTGTCTCAGGTTTTTCCACTGCAGAGTTATCATTTTTCCCTTTCTCTACTCTGTTCTTTGGAAGTGAGCTCATTTATGTTTTTATTTTAAAGTAAGTAAGTTACAGAAAACATAACAACACTTGTAGTGCTACCATCCAGATTTCAGTAAGTTTTAAAATTTAGTCATTTTTGCTCCAGGTATTTTTAACAACAAGAAAAATATTAACCTATGGAGTTGATATTCCTTGTATGTTCCTACACAAATTCATTTTCTTTTCTTGCTTTGTAGAGACAAACTGATTAAAAATGAATGTTAAATGAAAAAGAAACCAATTTCATGTTGACAAATGCAGTGTGACTAAATGTATATAAATTTTAAAAAATGGAAAATCATTATATGAATATCTATGCACATAATATCAAAATCAGACTCCAAAATGTTCTGCTTCCTTTTCTTAACTGCTTCTTAAACTCCCTTCTTTAAGTTTAATTCATTTTTAAGTATCTCATTTAGTAATATTCCTTTAGCAATTGTTTTGAGAATACTGAACTCCTAGTCTTTGACTCTCCAAAATTATCTTTATTTTACCTTAATTATTGAATGGTATTTTAGCTGGGTATAGAATTCTAAGATGAAAGCTATTTCTTCTGAGGATTCAAAGATAAGGATCTGATAGCACGCTCTCATCAAAGAGTAATTCCTTTGACGGTTAACTACCTTTTTTCCTTTGTATACATTCCATATTTTATTTCATGTTGTATGATTTTACTAAAATGTGTCTAAAATATGATTTATTTTAGTTATGCTACATGGAAGTCAATGCACTTTTTTTGATTCTCTGAGGATTTATATTTTGTGGGTGCCTCTCTTTCCAACTATGACTATAGTCCATGGAAAACTTTCCCCTAGCTGGTAGACAGAACTTACCCAGTTTCCATTTCTAGGACAAAGCAGCCCTTCATGAATTCTGACTTCATGGTGATTGATCAGGTTCATCTTATGCTTCTGGTTCAATTTTTTTTTTTTTTTTTTTTTTTTTTTTGGTACAAAGTGTTTGAAGCCTGTTCCTAGCCACTAAGGCTTATGTGGTTTTGATGCTTTATTGAGTGTTTGAACCTAAGCTTGCTCATTTCTATGACTTTCTGTTCCTTCTTTATTTCAAGAAACTGATACTTTCTCATTCAAAGTTTTGAGCATGTGTATTCATTTAAAATAACTTTTATCTTATTTTATCCAGGATTTCTAAGTGTTTATAGAAGAGGAAGTAGAGTAGCTCTGTCATGTTATGACAAACTGTCATATTCATTGGAAGTACCTGAAGACCATTTCTGTACAAGGTATTTTTTTCCTATGGAGAAACAAAAAGAATGCTGAGCAAAAATATAATTTCTACTTTGTAGATGCTTGAAATCTAACTTAAGATGTCAGACACACAGTCAAGAAAGTAAAAGGAAAAATGTTGTTAGGCACCTTTGCACAATAATTTAAATAGTGTAGGTTAGTGATTAGAAACCTTAGCTCTTAAGCCAGAATTCCTAGATTTGAATAAAAACTCCAGCATTTGATAATGGTCAATACTGGTTTCAAAATTCACCTATGACAAGGATAATCTGACAGAAAGTGGATTTTATGATAAGGATTTGCTTTGAAAAAAAGCTGTACTATGATTGAAATGCACCCCAAGAGTGAGAGTTGTGTGCCCCAATGTCAGTCAAAAAGATAGTGAGAATCTTGGGGACTAGCTGTGGGAACCAGTGTAGGGGATATTGCTGGAATGGAGCCAATCCACCCTTGTCCAAGAGAACCATTGCGAGGTAACAGGAGACCAACAGAGTATCCCTTTACAGTGGACAGCTGAAAAGCCATGAACTAAGGAGATACCACTGCAAGAGGAATAGAAGACATTATTTCACAGGAGTTGCAACCAGGAGAGTCTAGCAAGGGAATCTGCATGAAAGCAAAACAACCTTAATATATCTGCCAGCCTCAGAGAGCAGGAAAATATTTTACAACAGTATTAGCCCAATACAAACTTTCTGTTTCCACCATTCCCTGACACGTGGGGAAAGAGGTAATTAGAAAAACACATTCTCTTTCAACACTACTGGCTGTCCCTTATAAAATACTGTGTTTGTGAAGTTCTTGTATTACCTGAGAGTGAAGAGTAAAGTGATAGGAATGCCAAGTCTTAATTCAGTGGCAGAGGAAAATTTTCCCTAGCAGAATAAAATTCAAGGAAACAAAAGTAAAGTATTTTTCTAAACACACGTTTCAAATGCACTCTTTTCCTCTGAATCCTCTTTAATCAAAAATGGTCTTCCACTATTAATTTTATAATTTCTTCTCCAATCCAAATTATGATTAAAAATTTTTTTAAATCAAAATTATGTAAATAGGGCAAGTTATTCATTACAAGTATTATGATACTACTGTTGTTTTTCTAAGAACTAAAATTGTCTTCTTTTATTAAAGGTGTTAATTCAACATATTGTCATATTGGTTTCAGAACCAGTGGTTGCCTGGATCCATTATTTTATTACAGTGAAAATGGTAATTTTCTTAACTGCATGATACTCTTTGTTTAACCCTAAAATTCTTCTATAAAAAACATTTCCTTATCAACTACCTAGTTATCTTTAAGTACAATTTGTTTACAAAAGGCAGGTAAATGTTTTTTTTTTTCCCCTTTACTTACCCTTTTGAAAAAAATGAGTTGATACTATAGAAACCTCCAAAGATGAAAAAGTGAGTTTGTGTTTTTGTTTTATTACAGTCATTTTTAATATATTTGAGCTGTTTCAATTAATGCAATCATTATTCTTTGTCATGCTCAAACTGTCTCATCTTTGACCTGTTGGTACTCTCCTCAGATAGACTCTTTTTTCCATTTGAGACAACTATGATAGTTTTTATAATAGCTTTCTTGCTTTCTGATATGACAAAATATTTCAGGTTTATCTTGCATATCTTGCACCCCAAACTGGAATCAGCTTTTATTTCAAAGAGTCCTTTTTCATTTTAGTAAGAAATAATGTTCACAATCTGAGCCCTAGGAAGGCTTATTTCTACTGGACTATTGTTGGTTTTAAGCTTTTTAATGCACAGAGCAAGAATATATATAATTTTAGAAAGAGAAAAAAAGTAAAAACATTATTTCATATCCAAATTTAAGATAACAAGGTTCATATTTAACCCTTTTGATTTTGTATCTCTGTTCTCTTACAAAAAATGGTTTCTCAGACAGTAATTATTTATTTATCTATCTCAAGACAGATAAATAATATAAATAATATTATATAATATATTATATAATAATATATAATAATAAATATTACATAATAATATAAATATTATTATAAAAAAAGGACTGAGATCAGCCAAAAATTTTCTTGTAGTTATACATTTTTCACTAAGATACATATTTTTAGGGATGTATGATTAAAACAGTCATTTTAAAATAATTTGAAATAGTTATCTAGTGTATTTATGCCAACAATTTCTTATACATTTAGGTTTACTTCTTCTATCCCCTTTTTATTGTTAAAATTTATGAAAGGACACTGGTCTTAGAGAGCCGTATTGTACCAAAATTGTGAACTACTGGTAAATTGAAACTCCTAACTACAACTTTGGTTTCCACCAAAGATATATAAAGAGTTGTAGACATAGATATATACGTAGATCTAGATCTGTATCTATGTATCTTATTCACATGAAAACTCCAATATTTATGGAGAAATATTTTCTGAAACCAAAAATTGGGATGAAGGATCTGACCACAGGACCATCTACTTCAAGCTGGCATTGGCCTCTACAAATCAGGAACACATCATCATTGAATCTTAAGCCTCTCCATATTTCTATCAGGTTATTTTTTAGCAGATAACGTTAAAGAGGGGTTTTTTGACTGAAGGACTGAGCGATTTGAGGATCATAATGAACCAAAAGGATTATAAAACTAAGGTAGGATCAGTAGCTTAGTTTTAACGTTTCCAAAGGACTTAAGGGTCTTCACAGATTCATTTCAGCCATGCTATTGTTTCTATGGGCATTTGAATATCAGGAAGATTAGCCTAGGAACCCATACATCATTTTAACATCACCACATACAACGAATTCCAACTAAACTTTCAAAATATGCTTTCTTAAAGGACAACCATATTGTGCTCATTTCCTGCCTTGAATATTACTCCTTTTCACTTCCTCCACATTAAGAAGACACTTCTGACATCCTACAGTTTCACATAAGCCAGGATTCAAAAGCAAGGATTTTCAAACTGTTTTCAGTCAAGCCTTAGAGCCCGCGTGCTGTTTAATGTTCGGTCCCATCATGAGACTCTTGAGTGGGCAGGAACCTGGACCTCAGCCCCATTTTACTCAAAATAGATTCTTTTTGATATGTTTCATATATAATCTGGTTCTCTGGAAGCATTATCTTCTTAAAAAGAAATTCAAACTCAAACTCACCAGCTTATAAATGGATATACTCTCCTCATTCTCTCCCTTACGAACGGTTATGAAGATGTCAAATACAGCCTTAGAGGAGGTAGAATCAGAATTCCACACTTTATTTTAGGGTAGTCACACAACAGCACAAATCAGCTGTATTTCAAGTTCAGAACTCTTCTGCCCACCACAAAGACACATATATATCTTAAATCCAATTCAGCAAACCAAAAGCTGAATCCCGTTTCACTGTTCCTAAAATATAACTTTATTATGATTATTATTATCACAATCATCATCATCACCAGTTTCCTCTCCACTGAGATAAATAAAATATCCAAGGAAGAAGATCTTTCTCTGTCGGCATGAAACACTATGGGAAATTCCCTGAAGTAGTAAGTTGGCTCTTAAAGAAATATTTTTTTAATGAAAAACATTGGCTAATAAATTCTTCACAGGAAAAAACCTACAACTCCAAAATATAGGCTAAATATTTTATTCTCCATCCTCAGACAAGAATCTCTGTCTGTGAATTTACTCCCTAATGATGTTTAGTGTTTGGAATACAAAGCTAACTTGCACTATGTGAGAAACATAAAACAAAGAAAATGTTAAGTAGAAATGCTTTGTAAATTTCAAATGCCTGCCAGAGACCATTTCAAATGGTACATGTTTAACTAAAAATAAGCAAGTTATGTTATCATGGTCTATCTTAAGATAATACTACTTAAAGAGTGCCAGGAAATTGGTATCAAATATAAAAATATATTGTCTTCTAGTATGTATCTTCAAACTTCATGTATGGCTTTATAACTTCTATATAATTCACATCATTTAGGTTTTCCTTCATTTGATTTAATAGCAAAAATCAAATACTCAGAGAGAGAGCACTCACTGTGTTACCCAAACTAAGGAGACTCTTGATTTGGGACCATTCACTATAACTGGAGTCATTATTTTGGTTTATCAAACACAATGCCAGAATTTTCCAAATTTTAATATTCTGTTGCAGGGTTTTCTTAAGTATATCTGAACATGAGGGGCCATGTGTTTTCACTTTGGGGGGTTCAAGAAAAGAGTAAAAATAAACATTGAGTTCTCTAAATAGCTTAAGGCCTAGGATGGGGTCAGTATCAGGGGAGGAGAGAAAGAAGAGACACTCAGATTGGACATGGAGTATGACGACCAACTTCTAGTCACCTTCCGGTCACCTGCTGGTTTATTTTGTTGGGAGCTCTCCCTGGGCACCAATATCAATGTGTCCAGCTGCAGTGGCCCATTGGAAGCATGCTGTATTAAACTAGGCTTCCTTTCTCCCTTCTTGTTTCTGTGTTCTGCTTCATTTTTCCTACTTTTTGGTGGTTGGGCCTCATTATGAATCAGGTGCTCCTTAATGAAGACTCACTGTCTACCGTAACAGCTGCTTCATCTTAATTCCCCTAGTACTGTTCACTGTCCCACTTGTTGGGTGTTTGTACATGGTCTGTATTGCTAATATTTAAAAACATCATTTTAGTTTAGAGTAATTATTAGGAGTCAAGGCTTTGCAAGCAATACATTATTCTTGACTGTAGGTACAATATTGTACAGTAGATCTCTAAAGTTTATTTATCTTGCTTAACTGAAGCTTTATGCCTGTTCATTTTTGACTCCTGTTTCCCCTTCCCTGCAGCCCCTGGCAATTGCTATTCCCTGCTTTGATTCTATGAATTTAACTCTTCTAGATACTTCATGTATGTGGAATCATGTAGTATTTGTCTTTCTGTGACTGGCTTATTTCACTTGGCATAATGTCCTCAAGGTTCATCCATGTTGTTGCATTTTGCAGAATTTCCTTTTCGTATGAGACTGCCAAAATTCATAGTATTAAAAATAGTTTGGGACTAGGTAAAGGTGGTGATTGCACAGCATTGTGAATGCACTAAATGCACTGGCTGTTCACTTTGAAATGGTTAATTTTATGTCATGTGAATTTTACCTCATGGAAAAGAATTAATTTTTTGAAAAAAGAAAAAAAAACTTCATAACATTGCATACCTAGAAGGTGTGGCTTTTACTATATGTAAATTATACCTCAAAAAAAATGACTTGAAAAAAAGAGTAAAGGCTTTGGAATCAGATGACCCTGGGTTCAAAGCCTGGTTCTGCCACACATTAGCATTCTGTGAGCTTAGGCAAATTTAACTCCCTGCTGTTAGGCTCCCTCATGTAAAACTGTAATAGTAATAGTGTTGAAGTTGTGTGAGCTGTGATGCAATTAAAATGACATCATGATATCTGACCAGAACCACAAGCCCAAATCCTTCCTTAATGAAGTCATCTTTGCCCACAAAGTCCTTGAAGCCAGCACAAAGCCAGCTGGGATCCTGAGCCCAGACTCCAGGGCAGAAGCTCATGACTTAGCCTGGAAAATGTCTTTTAACCCCAAATAAAAGCAGGTCAGGTTTGCTCCATTTATATCTACTCAGAAGTCTAAATTTCATTTCAACTCACCATACATACATACGTACATACGTACATACATACATACATACATATATAAGAAAACTATACCTCCTAGTGACAAAGGAAAAGGAATGAGAAAGATAAGACCATGGGTCCCAAAGCTTGGAATGCAGCCAGCTCAGGTCACTGTTCAAGGCCTGGTCACTGAGTGAGAATGGACAAACTGTTACTGTTTGGGTGCTGTGTACAGACTGTCATGCATTAGGACTGACATTCAGCATAAAACTTGAAATTTGGTCCAACTTTGGGCACTTCCTTGTTGTGACAGGGTAACTTGACCTTAACCCCAACTCATTTTTAGGGAATGACTGAAGAGAAGATTGAGAAAGGAGCAGAGTAGCTTTGCGTGCCTTTCCTGAGAAGCGAACACATCTCTTCGTCACTGGTTCATTATAGAGATTCAACGAAATAATGCAGGGAAAGCACAGGTAACAATGCTGAAAACAGACCCGCTACGGTAAGTAAGAGATGGCAGAAATATTTGTTGAATCGACTATAGCATTTTGTCACATTCTCTATCCTGCTTTTATCCCTTTGTATTCACTGCAGGAGACTGAGTTTGGGGCTGTGCCATGACTTTGCAGGAGATGACTGCATTTTAACCTCTTTAGAAGCATTTCCCTTTGAGCCTTGTGCAATCAGGACATAAAGGTAAAATGATCTGTGTCATTGCTTTGAAAAGCTCAGGATCATTCTAATTGCTTAGCAGGAGAGAGGGACTGTGCATGGGGCTGGAGCACTAAGATGAGCTGTTATGAAAAGGGTTACATGTATCTTAGCTCTGTTGGTTCTTTGAAAATCAAAAAGTCTGACAATGCACCCTGGGGAAGTAGCTGTGCCTGTGCTTTTCAGGCAGATGAGCTTAATACTTGCCATAGCAGTGATTTCAGACACATTGCCTTTCTGGAAATGAGACTGTATTTTTAAAAGAACAGACTCTAGTTATCTATCTCTTTTCTTTCAAAGAATAGTGAGAAAAGATGGTCTTTTTGGAAAGAGATTTTGATGTTTACTGTCACTTAACATGTTTGAAAATGTAGGACTAACCCCACAGATACTGATCATTTTCCTCGTAAGCCTGCAGTTCTGGAAGATGTCAACTTAAATCTGAATCTTCCTACAATAGAGATTTTCCTTAGGCATGGACCACTGGGAGCGTGAGTTAACAATAAACAATTCCATTCCTGATGCTCTTTTTCTGTAAAACATAACTTCTTGTTCAGTACATAACATAAACATTTTTTATTAGACATCTGTCATGACCTTTAAGGATGCTTAAAGTAAGAGGTTGTTTAGGGAAAGATTGACAGAAGCATAAAATGTAAGTATAAACTGATACCTTAGGTACTAAATCCTCTTACTGTCAGTCATAAATCATCTCTTTACTGAACTTTGGTTTTCTTTCTCTTTCTAGTGAAACTTCGACTTTCATTACAAGGCTTTGGAAAAATGTATGCCTGACCAATCAGTCACTTGTAGTTTGTGTTTTAAAAGTCCTATCACACTTACTTCAGCTTCTTGCTTAATTGAAAGTCACTAATGTCAGGGCTCCTTACTCGTTCTCATAATCACTTAATTAGCCAGCTCTGTTATGCAAGAGGAATTAATCTCATATTTTCTTTCACTTCTTATGTTTCATATTTCTTGATTTTTCCAAGACAGAAATATATACAACTTTTTCTTTGACCTACATACTCTATTAAGTTCTATGATAATTTCTTGCCAATAAGAAAAAAGGGTAACATCAACCAACTTGGTAATTATTAATTCAATACACTACCTCTACCCTTCCTCATCAATATTCAACTAACATTTCATCACTTCTTGGCCTACAGTTTAACACTCTGCCCAGACTTCTAGGGGAAGCAATTATGTGTCTCTAAATATTTTCAATACCTAATACAATACTCTTTAAACTAGCCCTTGCTTATTGTGACTGTTATAAACACTGGGCATGTTGAATAAAAAGAAAATGGATTTTGGAAATGGTAACCCAGAAAATAGAGATTCAGTGTTCTATGATATCACACCTACAAAATATTTGCTTAGTTGCTTAGTTAAACTGCCCTTTGAATAAAGGCTTTGAATACACCACTAATCAATTTTTTTTCCTTCTGGCTAGCTTCTGAAATTTTTAAAGATCTACTGGGCTCTGAGGAGACATTCTCAGGGACAGCATACTGCTTGAGACTTTCAAAAAAAGGAGAAAACCCATGTAACATCATTGTCTTTATTTGGTATCTTAAAAATAAATAAATCAACCGAAAACTCTCTGGCCAAAATTATATTTGAATTGTTTAAAATGGCTTTGATATATGATATAATTTTCGTATCTTGTTTTTATATCTGTTGTCAGTCTTGTGCAGCTATTACAAAGATGTTTTAGATGAGCATTAAACTAAGCAAATGATTATGACAATCTTAAGGTAAGTAACCTATCATAAGAGCCTGTGTCTTAAAATGTAGCAAAGATATTTTCTTCAGAGTTGGACAGAATCAGATTACTTAAATTGTTGGCACCAAGGAGTCAAATAAGCCTTATATAAGAAAAAAGACTATGCAGTGTTTTTTTTTTTTTGGTGTTGCATAGCCCTTTGTTGAAATGTATTAGAAGAGAGAGAGAGAGAGAGAGAGAGAGAGAGAGAGAGAACATCATTTTTCAGTATCCTCTACGGTGTGTCTCAGTGTGACTGAGAGTATCTATGTTTAGTTTACAATCCTTGAACTAAACAACTCCAGAGAAAACATTGTTTGGTTATCATCAGATCATGTTTTTTCAGGCAACAGAGATGAGCAGTTATCTACCCCGGAGACAGTCTATTTGATCTCTCACAACTAAGTTCCTTCTGTGTAAAATCAGGATCATAATTTCTACTTCATAATCTGTTACAGGATTAAATGAAATGTCGTACCAGAAAAGGCTTAGCATGGATCTCAGCATTGGTAATTATTTTATTTATATATTATAGTTAAGTTACTACTATAAGACAAGCTGTAAGTCTCAATGACTATTCTGGTCCCTGAACAGGCAAGGCAGAACAACCACTAAGTATCAAAGAATACATACACCAGAATAATTTACTGTATGAATATCAACATGGGTACAGAGGTACACACAATGAGGCAAAATGAGAACAGAGAGAGAGGATTTCTGGAATGGCAGTGTGAAGAGTTTCATGAACCCTCTCCACAATGAAACAATGTAACTGGCTAAATTATGTAAAACAAGTTAAAATGGCTTGAAATTATCATAAAAGCATCAGCAAATGAAGAAACAGTTATTCGAAAAAAATCTACTAAATTTTGACAAGAAAAGCAAGAGTCTGTGGCATTTGAGCATGACCCACTCCCGCTTTCCTTCCTCCTAATTCAGCATTATGAAAGTTCCACTCTGGGCCACTGCAACTAAGAACATGGAGCTCTCCCTTCCTCTAAATCTCAGACAAGGGCTACAGTATTTCCTTGAGAGGAGCAAGCCACCAGCATTTCGCACCTTTCTCAGCTCTGTGTTGTAGGAACTCCATTCTAGGAAAGAGTTTCTGAGCATTCTGGAGCTCACTTCTGTAACTCAGCCCTCATCCACAGGATGAAGGCTCTACTTACAATGCAATGGGCAGAGACTACTGGGGCCCTGTTCATCTTTTCCCAAGCTCACTCAGTGAAAAGAGGTTCCATATTGGTAGAGGAAAGCAAGAAGAGAAGAGGCTACTGCCCCAGCCTAGGGCTCTCTTCATGAGGCAAGGGTATTACTCTGAAAGAAGTGGCCACTATCTCTGCCTCTAGCTCTAAAACTCTGATTCGAAGATTTAGCACAGGAGTAGAAGACACTAAAAACAGAAAGCTCTGAAGCTCTTCGCAAGTGAAATGGCTATTTGGAACAGAGTGTAGGGAAGTCTGAGGCTAGGGGAAATTTTGAAAACAACGGAGTAACTAAAAGGACGATGACAGCTCCATGAAAGCAATGAACTAAATAAACTAGCTAAAAGTTTAACAGAGAGAATCAGGGTAAGAGACATCTAAGAAGAGTTCTGTTGGGATCAGAACACATCTCAAAGATAGACATCAAAGATTACCCAGATAAAGTGGCATGAATTTAACTGAATTAGACTGTGGAGCAATTTAAGCTCCAGGGCATTATTACTAACAATAGAGCAATCATCTGGCTATTAATGGAGGCTAACAGCTGGGTGTGATACTAACAGAGGCAAACATCAGTAGGGAGAGAGATAGTAAAAGAGGGCTCAGTTAAAACTACTGTCCCCTTAATGTGACTGTGTGCATACTTAAGATTGTGCCCTCTGAAAACTTGTGAGCTGAAGCCGAAGTAATAGTTGGAGGGAAATTTATAATGGCAAATGCCTACATGTAAAAAAGAAGAAATCTCAAGTCAATAACATAACACTCCACCTTATGAAACTATTAAAAGAAGAGCAAACTAAACTTAGAGCAAGCACAATACAGGAAATAAAAAGATCAGACTGGGACAAAATTAGACAGGGAATAGAAAAACAATAAAGAAATTAATGAAACCAAAAGTTTGTTCTTTGGAAAAAGTCAACAAAATTGACAAACTGAGTAAAGCAAAGAAAAAAACAAGACTAAAGTTACTTAAATTTAGAATTAAAGAGTCATCACTATGGACCTTTCACAAATAAAAAGGATTATAAAGGAATATTATGAACAATGGTATATCAATAAACAAGATATCTTATAAGAAATGAACGGATTTCTCTAAGGACACAAGATAGTGTGGTTTTTGCATATAGATCAGTGAAATAGAGACTCCAAAAATAAACCATTATATTTATGGTCAATTGATTTTTTGAGAAGAGTGCTAAGAAAGATACAGGGAGAAAGAATGGTCTTTTCAGCAAATGTTACTGGTACAACTGCATATCTACATGAAAAAGAATGAAGTTGAACTCTTTTCTTACTCCATCCACAAAACATAAATCAAAATGCATCGTGGAACTAAATATAAATGTTAGAAACATGAAACTCTTAAAAAGGAGTATAGGAATAAATCTTTATGAACATACTTGAGTTAGACAAAGCTTCCTTGGATACAATATTAAAAGTACAAATGACAAAAAATGATAGAGTAAGTGACACCAAAATTTTTAATTGCTACAAAAGACACCATTAAGAAATTGAAAAGATAACACAGATGGGAGAAAATATTTGCAAATCGTTATGTCTGATAAGAGACTTATACCCAAAATACGTAAGAACTCATCACAATAATAAAGAGAGTTAACCAAATTTTTTTAAATGGGCAAAGAATTTGAATAGACATGTTTTTCAAAGAAGAGATTGATATGACCAGTAAGTCCGTGAAAAGATGCTCAACCATCATGAGCCATCAGGGAAATGCAAATTGAAACTACAATGAGATACTACTTCACACCCACTAAGGTAACTTTAACCAAAATGACAGATGATGGCAAGTGTTGACAAGGTTGTGGAGAAATTGGAACCCTCATACATTGGTGGTGGGAATTTGAAATGGTGCAGCCACTTATATTTTGACAATTCTTTAATAAGTTAAAGATAAAGTTACCATGTGATCCACCAATTCCATTGCTAGGTATATACCCATGAGAAATAAAAGTCCCATCCACACCAAAGCTTGCACTAAATGTTTACAACAGCAGTGCACATAATAGCCAAAAAGCAGAAACTTAAGTGACCATTCACTGATAAATGGATAAACAAAATTTGACATATTCATACGATGAAATATTACACAATAACAAAAAAAAATGGAGTACCAGAACATGCAATACCATGGATGAACCTTGAAATCATTATGCTAAATGAAAGAAGCCAGTCACAAAGATCACATATTTTTTCCATTTATAGGAAAATTCCAGAATAGACAAATCTTTAGACATAGAAAGTAGATTTAGTGTTTGCTAAAGGCTGGTGGATGAACAGTGAGGACAGGTGGGATAGGAAATGACTTATTAAGCTTACAGGGGTTTTTTGTACTGATAAAGATGTACCAAAATTAGATTATGGTGATAGTGGCATAACTCTGTAATGATCCTACAAACCACTGAATTGTAGACTAATATTGGTAAACTGTATGGCAGGTGATTTATACCTCATTAAAACCATTTAAAAGAAGTGAGAAAAGAATTGACACAAGTTCTATATCCATTGTTATAGGAAGAAGAGAAGGAGAAAATGGAAGAGAAAAGGAAAAGCAGAAGTGAGCAAGTTAGTATGCAGGAAACTTGATTATTTTTAACAGAGGAGAAATAATCTGTTGTATCAAGTTAAAAGTCTTGAAAAGCTTCTCTGAAAAGACACAACAATTTTCCTAGATGAATACAGAAATTCTGGAGGGCAAAGCACTTCAAAATGGATAGAAAAAACCCAAAACACTAATTTACTGTATTTTGCAATAGATTATTTTAATGATTCTATAATGTCAGTTCTTATACTTTCACAGTATCAATAAATATAGATTTTCTTTCTTTTTTGCCCATGAGATATTTTCTTTGAATTAAATGCTTATTTGTCATGACTTTTTATTCATATTCCTTTTGCCAAATTTGAATATATTTGCTTATTTATATTCACACAAGTAGTAGTAGTAGTAATAATAATAATAATAATAATAATATCCTACAAGCAAAATCCCTTGCTATTAAACCAGCCCCTAATTTCCTTTAGAAGTCTATCTCCCCCCTCTTTCAACAGAGTGATAATGTTCCATTCTAATCTCACACCAAATCTCATATCCAACTGTCACAATTTGAACATTATCTATTCATGGACTTTACTATTATTATGAAGATCTTAAAATCACAGTGCTTGAGAGTCCCTCTAGAAATTATCTTGACTGCTTCCTCATATTTATCTTGGTTTTTACCTCCTATCTCATTTCCACAGATAAAAAATTCTTTGTTATGTCTCTTATTTCCTCTGACATCTCACAATAGTACATGGTACAAATCATTTCATTTTCAAGAGCAATGGAGAATAGCTATTATCTTTTAGTATTTTTTAATATATATGAGTGTTTTTACTGGCACTTTTCAGACCTCTGTTTGCTATAGTATATAACCCTGACTTCACTTTCTTTGTCAGTTAAAAAGACAAAATAGAATAAACAAACAAAAATTGGTAACAACCTGTACTTAGATGTATAGGATTGAATAGATAGCATTTAATGCACTATCATATTTAAAATAATATCTGGCTTTTACTTTTCTAAGCAATTTACGTGTTCTCTATCATTTTATATTCACAGTGATATTTTAAGGACGTTCTATTATTATCTCCATTTTACAACTGAGGAAATTGAGTCACAGAGCTATTATTTGCTCAGTCAGAAGTAAGCACATTTTATATTATTTTAAAGCATTTAAAAGTAGAAAAGGTAGATTAAGAAAGAAAACTGAAAACATTCCAAATAATTGAAAGATAAACCAAATAGCTGACATGATTTCCTGCTGGTTTTTTTAAGTACAGATACATTAAAAAATATACACAAATGTAGCAAGAACAGTCCAATGAACTCCCATATATTCATCATTCATCCTAGACAACCAACTCACCATCTACCTTGCTTCATTTATAACTTTTACTCAGAACCCCTTGAATATTTTGATACAAATTTCAGAACTCATTGATATCCTATAACTTTTGCATATACATTTATTATATATCTCACAAAGATTGAGGTCCTTTTAGTATAATCACAATACTCATACCCAAACAATACTCTAAATACTCTAAAATGTACAATTAGTGTTCTCAGTTCCCTGAGAGTTCATTTGTTGACAGTTTGTTTGAATTAGAACCCAAATATGGTCCATACATTATATAAAATGCAGTGTTTAGCAACTGGTTAATATGTCCCTTAATCTACATATTTCCTATTATTATTATTATTTTGCAATTTATTTGTTCAAGAAACCATTTCCTTTGGACATGAAGCATCTCCTTAAATCTGTATTTTGTAGATTACATCACAGTGGTATATTTCAGGAGACCTCGTTTACTGGTACTTTTTGTACTTTCTGTAGTTAATTCTCGAGCCTTACCACATTGGGGTTTTAAGTGTTAGCAAGAATACTGCATTGATGGTGTGGATTTTTAAATTAGAAAAGCATGTCTTCCTAGAGAATTAAGAATGCAGAGAAAAATCTACTGGCCATATCAATTTGGTTTAGATTAAACATGAGAATGAATAAAAAAGAAAATTTTGCCTGAAATTTAACATTTAAGATGGATTCTAGAATGGGGGAACAGATTTAAAAATAAATTTAAAAATGCATTTCCCCAAAGCTGAGTCAGAGTTTATTGGACCAATCAACACAGATGAAATATTTTCCAAGCCTTAATTTGAAATCTTTCAAACTGACTCACAAGTTACAAATAGGTAGGCTTTGTTCTTTGTTCTCTCATGGTTTGTGTTCTAACATTCACTACTAGAGTTGAGTCCAGGATCATTTGTCACACATTTCTCAGTGACACTCTTTAATTTCTATAAAAGAGAGACTAAAATCAACTTTGAAAAGTAGTGAAGAGTATTGGCAATAAGAGCAATCCCGAGCTTTCCTGAGGGAAGAAGAGACTAGAGAAAGAGAATCTGTTGACAGTATCACAAAATTAGGGTGGTTTTTTATTCTAACTTTTGAAAAACTATAGAACAAGGGACGCTTACTGCCACTTAAAATTTCAATTGTGTAAAATGGATTGCAAGAGAGAAAACCACTAGTCATAAATTTTGTAATTTTCGCATCTTTACACCTAGGAGGTTTGCAGCTCCTATTTTTGGGCAACCTGCATCTTGTTAAGTCTTAAAGTACTGGTTTTGTATGAAATGGCAAGAGATCAGGCAAATGGGATTAAAACAGGATCCTGGGGAAAAACACCCTTGCAGTATGAATTGCTTGTATGCCATGGTTATTTTTCCCCTCTTCTCATCCAAATTTCATATGGAGCTCTAGTCACATCATCTCTTTGGTAAGTGTGTCGGCGAAAAAACAAACCTCTATGCCGGGCTGTATAGAAATCAACTGTTAATTAAACTCTTCCTTCTAATCTTCACCACATTCTTCCATCTGTACTCTTCATATTGGAAGATGACTCTCAATCTTAATTCTGCCTTTTTATTCCATTTAGGGGCTTTTTTTTTTTTTTTAAATGGCATGGAGCTTACTGGTTTGTGAACCTGATTAGCTGTGTAAAAGCAAAGTTCATGTTCAACTCTTTACCCTGCCTACATCAGGGTCTCAGAATAAGACCTGTCTATAATTTTGATGGAATGCGACCATTATAAATAGTACAATATTCTGGGACATGCTATTTTTCATAGAAGAGATATAAGGGCTACTGGATGTGGTAAAATTAGTACAGTCTTTGAGGCCCTAGTGAAAGAGCAGGAAACTAACAGAACGGCTTCCCTGATGCTGATACCGTTTGCTGATTCATTCTGAATTAAAATTCTTGCTACTTATTTTTCTCTTTTCTCTGACAAACCCTCACCTTTACATTACACTCTCCACTCCCTATACATTCTTTACCCAGGATAGCTTATCCTTCAACCCAGATGCTATGCTCCAGGAAGTGGTCACAGACTGATAGCCTCAGAAGAATGAACAGAACAGACCTTGCTGAGTTTCTCTGTGGATTCATCAAGGCTAAGAAGAATACAGCACCCCAGAAAAATGCCCTGACTGTTGTCACCTTTCTGCTCCTCCCAGCTTTTCTATAAAACCTCAGGACACCAATCCCAAGACAGATTCACAGTCTCTAAGGCATTAACCTACCGTGACTCCCCTTTGCCTGGCAAAGCAATAAAGCTGCTCTTTTCTAATACTCCCCAAACTGTCTCCAAGTCTGAACTCATTTCTCGGGGTACAGAGGCTGGTGGTTCAGCAACACTAGAGCCTAGGTTTATATCTCAGCTCCATCACATGACTTTGGCATGTCTTTTACTCTTGAGAGTGCTTCCTCAAAAGTAAAACATGAAAAGAACTTTTTGCTTTTCAGGTAAGTTATTATTAATATTCCTATTCTTGTCAATATCTCTGAGTGTGTGCCTGGAGATATCTATATCTATATATACTATGTCTCTATACATATAGACATAAATGATCGATAGAAAGATAAATAGATACAGATATAGATACATAAAGTGATTTCCATAGGTGATTCTGATGCATATCGAATAATAAATACTTCCATGTGGCACTATTTCATCACTGTTTTAATATGCATGTCTTTGATAACTATACACAACTCTCATAAGCTTTCTGACCATTAATTTTCATCTTTTATGAGTTACCTATTCATGTGCTTTTGCTCATTTTTCTACTCAGCTGCACTATGCATTTTACTGATTTCTTACTATTTATTTTATACTAACAATATTAACCTATAGCATATGATCAGAATAGGATCTGAAAATTTTTTCCCATTTTTGCTTGCCTTCTAATGTATTATGTTGAAGCTTTCTGAAATCATGTTTATAAATATTTGGTAATCAATACTTGCTTTGTTGATTTGTTACTACTTTTGTGAACACAAAACTTCCAAACCATGAAATCAATTACTATGTGTATATAATATACAATATGCAATATATTGTATATAATATAGATAGCCAGTCCTAACTTTCCAACATAGCATAGCACCATAAAAATGACTGTCCAAGATAAGACTGGGAAAATGATACTAATACATGAGGAAAACCACAACTGTTATCTTTTACATTTTTGTCAAGATATTAAAAACTCCCTTATTCTTGGTTATAAATGTACAGGAAAATGAAAAATAGTAAAAATATTTCCTATAATTATACTGTAATTTAAAATATAGAAGAATTAGTATGGAAATGTTGTATTTCATCGTTAAAAACAAACATTATCAAGAGTAGTTTGAATAGTGCTTGTCTTCTTGTATAACGTTTGATTCAGTGAGTATCCTTTCTGCACTTGGGTGAATACTCATTCTCCTTTTTAAGTATGGATTAGCATCTAATATTTTATCCTTTGCACTTTCAGTATCGTGAAGTATCTACGAGAGTACCTATAATGTGCAACATTTGGCAACGTCACTTGCTCTGGGATATCTACATCCTTTTTCGTTACAACCACTTTTTCCCACCATTATCACTTTTCATTTTTATTTCTAGACTACTCTCTCTTCTTGTTGACCAATTTCCTCTTTTGATTATTCATTTTTGTAAAATGTTACATGGCTTTATCGCTGGGAGACAAGAAGGAAATGCAACTAAAAACTTCCCTGTGTGTGAACAGATGTGCAGTGACCAATTACCTATTGACTATGAAAGAAATGACATAATTGGTCACTGATCATTTATGTCATGATTTGTTGATTTGTGGACTGAAAAGCTAGAGGCAAGGTTTGCACTTTACATAATTACTCACAGTTAATATACTGTGGCAACTGAAATTTGAACTGTGTTGTCTGGGGACTAATATATTTTAATTAAACTGTAGTAACAGAAATTCAAGCATGTCAGACCATGCAAAGTGAGGGCTCTCTGTATATAATAAAAAATAGTTTATTCAGTTTCTTTTGAGGTGTTATTTATTATATGTAATCTTATTAACCAGGACTTAAAAATTAATTTGCCTTCCAAGACAGATTGGTACCTTAAGAGTGCCAGTTATATAACAGAAAGATCTTGTGAAATGAAGAATGTAGACTATGTCCTAACTAAAGAAAATTAAATCCCAAAATATTTTTTGCAAGCATCACTGCTGAAAATAAGTTTTCCTATTTATTCTAAATAATTCGTATTTTTATTTGTGAGGATGATGAATATTGATATTTTTACAAGATTGCATATTCAAAAAACCTTAATGAAAATTATAGTTTAATTTTCTTTTAGTCTTATGACCCATTTATCTATAATATGCAGGTGTACCTCAAAGATACTGTAGACTGGGTTTCACACCACCTCAATAAAGTGAAAATATCAATAAAGCAAGTCACACAAATATTTTAGTTTCCCAGCACATAGCAAAGTTATATTTGCACTGTACTGTAGTCTATTAAGTGTGCAATAGCATTATGTCAAAAAATGTACACAACTTAATGAAAAAATTCTTTATGACTGAAAAATGCTAGCCATCATCTGAGCCTTCAGCAAACTGTAATGTTTTCTCTCGTGGAGAGTCTCACCTCAGTGTTGATGGCTGCTGACCAATCAGAGTGCTGGTTGCTGAAGGCTGGGATGGCTGTGGCAATTTCTTAAAATAAGACAACAACGAAGTTTACCACATCAATTGGCTCTTGTTTTCATGAACGGTTTCCCTGAAGCATGCAAACTCTGCCACCACTTTATCAACTAATATTCTAAATCCTTTGTTGCCATTTCAACAATTTTCACAGCATCTTCACCAAGAATAAATTCCATCTCAAGAAATCACTTTCTTTACTCATCCATAAGAAGCAACTCCTCAGTGATTGCCAAGGGGCATGGGTCAAAATGATAATGTAAAGGAATTGACCACAAAGTGACAGGAAGGCATTTATTTTTTTAGTTGACTCTGAAATATTTTATATCATGGTCGTGGTGGTGGCTATATGAATGCATATTTTTCTCAAAACTCATTTAATTGTACATTTAAAACCAATAAATTATGTCTATGTAAACTATCTCAGTAATGCGGATTTTAAAATTTAAGCCTTTATTTTTATTTTAAAAATTTTGATACATAATTGACATGCAGCATTACATTAGTTTCAGATGCACAACATAATGATTCAATATTTATATATATTGCAAAATAAACACTATAATAAGTCTGGTTAACACGTATCACCACAAATTATTTTTTCTTGTGATGAGAACTTTTATCTCATATACAGTCAGTCCTAACTTTGTATGATAGTTCAGGACCATAAAAATGTGCAAACTGAAACTGGGAAAATGATATAAATGGAGAGGATTATAATTGTTATCCTTAAAAATTTTACCCAAATACCCCCTTATTCTTCATTATAAATGTATAGGAGGTGAAAAATAGTAAATTAATATTTGTTTATATTTATGTGTTTCTTGTAGACAGCAATATGGCTGTATCTACCTTTTTATCCAATCTGAGAAATTTCATCTTTTTAACTTATGTTTAGCCTATTCATTTTTAAGGTGATTATTGATTTCATTGGATTGAGATGTACCATCTTCTCAGCTGTTTTCTAATTTTTCCAACTATTCGTTTTTAGCCTCTTTTTCTGCCCTCTATGGGTTTCACTAAGCATTTTAAATTATTCTATTTCATTTACTGAATTGATTCCTTCTTTTTTATTATTTAACAATCTTAGTGATTGTATCAGAATCTAAATATTTAAATAATCTATGAATCTTCAAACAATATTAAAATGCTTCTCACAAAGTATAAGGAGCTCATAACAGTTTCTTACAAACTACTCCCTCCCATCTCCTGTGTTACTGTTGTCATACATCTCATTTTTACATAAACTATACAAACACAATGCATTGTTGCTATTTTAGTTTTAAACATTCAGTTATCTTTTAGAGAAACTGAAAGCAAAACTTTATTTTACCATTACTTTCCTATATTACATCCTCTTCATTTCCTTGTATGGTTGCCAGTTTCTAACTTATATTCCACTTTCTGAAGAACTTTCTTTAATATCTCCTGTGCACTAGTTATGCTATGAATATACTTCCTCAGTTTCTTGTTAGTTTTTAATTTTTATTTTACTTTATTCTCCTTTACTACTGAAGAATAGTGAAGTATTCAATGAGCACAGAACTTTGGTTTGAGAGGTTTTTTTTCTTTTAGCGCTTTAAAGAAATCCCTCATTGTCTTCCTGCATACATGGGTTTAGATGAGCAGTCTGCTGTGTAATTCCTATCCTTGTTCCTCTGTAGGTAATGTGTCTTTTTTTCCCCCTATAGCTACCTTCAAGGTTTTCTCTTTATTCTTAGTTTTCAGCTTTGAATGCAATGTGTTTATCTTGGTTGGTGATCTCTGAGCTTCCTGCATCTGTAGTTTCATGTCTGTCACTAAATTTAGAAAATTCTAAGCCACTATTTCTTCAAATATTTCTTCTTCCTATTATTTCTTGTTTTTCCTTCTGGGATTTCAGTTACTCATATTCCAGCAATCCAGTTACACATCTGAATGCTTGATATTGTTGTAGCTCTTGTATATTCTATCTTCTCTCTCCATCTCTCCTATCTGTCTCTATCTCTCTCTCACTCACACACACTCTTTCACACATACACACACACACACACACACACACACACACATTTCAGTATAGGCAACTCCTATTGACCTATCTTTAAGTTCACTGATCCTTCCTCAGCTTAGTTGGGTCTCTGATGAACCTGTTTCAAGCATTCTTCATCTGTTACTTTTATTTTTGAAATTTAGTATCTTCATTTGGTTCTTTCTTAAAATTTCCATGTGATCTGATTAAATTACCTATTTAGTCCTGCATGTTGTCTGCCTTTTCATTAGAGCCTTTAACATATTAGCAAAATTATTTTAAATTATCTATCTGATACTTTCATTTTCTGTCATGAATCTTGTTCAGATGATTGTTTTGTCTCTTCTGTGTTTTTAATTGCCTTTTTATATGTTGTTTAAATTTTTTTGAAAACCTAATACACTGTATAGAACAGTAGATGCTGAAGTAAATAATTTCTAATCTTGGAGATAAAACATGCCTTTCCATCTGCTAGTATGGAAGCTCTTGTCAATCTAGTCAGAAAGTCACCTTGGATTGAAGATGGCTGTTGCTGTGGTTAGCCTCAGCTCATCACAAGCTTCATGTGTCTTAAGTGATATTTTGTGCCTAGGATGTGGACTCATTATCAAAGAATTTTTTTCCTAATGTCTTGTCCTTGCTTGGCCATGGGCTTCCTCACTTGTGGGTGGAACTTCTCTTTGAACTATTACCCAGAGTATGCATATTCTCGCTCTCCTAGATGTTTACAGGATCATTTTTACTCAATGCTTGTTAGTGTGGTGGTGATGGTGGTTGGATAAGGGGGAGTGAGGAGAAGGTACTGTTTTGTGATATTTTAATTAAGCCTCCGCCTTAGACAGACATTTATTTATTTGGGTCCCAGAAGAGTGACATTCACAAACGTTTCTGCCCTTTCCTGGAGATGTAATCCCCATATATCCCTGAACTTACCCAGATGTGGAACTTAAAAAAATATATATTTTTTCCTTTTCCTCCCCACAAGCTAGAGTTGGTTTTCACCAGCTCTCTTTGGTGACAGTTTTGGTTTTTTTTTTAAATCCTTCCTTCTCTGATTAAGGCTTTTATTCTCTAAGGAAGCTAGAGAAGATGCATCTGGATTGATTTTGGTTGTGTCTGTTGCTCTGCATCTCCAGCCAGCACTATTAACTGGGTAAGTTTTCTCAATATTCTCCCTGATCTTTCCTGTGAGCACTTGCTGTGGTTCCTGGAGGAAAAGTCTGAAAAGGAACGTAAAACCCCCTATGCCTGTGTCTCTCAGTGTCTTCACACTTTCATGCTAAACCTTAGGAATTTGCTAAAAAGTTTCTAGCTGAATCTTTTTTTCCAGACTAAATGACTATCGGCAGCACTTGCCCCAAATAAGCAAATGCTGAGGTTCTGTTTGTGTGTGTAGGCTCCTGTCTCTTTCAAGATTTTATGTTAGGTTTTTGCCCTGTGACTTAAGATCTCTGATGGGTCAAGAATAGTCTGAATTGAAAATCTTCCAGCTTTTTTTCTTGTTGTATGGGTGGAAGCAGACAACCCTTTACCCTTAAAACCTTTAAAGCTTTAGCCTTTAAAGCTCTCTTCTTCCCTGAGTAAAAATAAGAAACCTCTGCAGGACTCCAAGTAGCACTTGATGGAGTGAGCCTCCCATGACAGAGAAATGGGAACTGGGGCACCAAGCACATTATGGGATGTAGAGGCCTGAAGCATTGTTTTTAATTGAGTAATACTGGACAAAATATAAGTATAAATGAACTGTAACACAGCCATGCAAAGCACAGCTACACAGCAATGAACTGAATAAAATGTTTATACATATATAAAATTGATAGATCTCATAAATGCATCTCCAAATTCAAAAAGATTGATATAGAAAGATATCAAAGAAAGCATTTGCAATATGCATTGAAGCAAATGTACATATAAAGCAACATCAGACACCCATTTTTTTTTCTCACGTAGATGGTGAAGTAAAAATAGTGTGGTAGTAAAATCAGTAAGGACTGGAAGGTTATATGCAATATATTCATAAATTTTGTAAAATTATTTTTTACAGAATTTCATGTATCTTTCAAAATTGAACAAATTTCCAAGAAATGTAATACCAAGGAGGAGATGACACTGACTTACACACTCTTGCCACATCCCAAGTGCTTATAGAATCCATATTTTCCTTTTCCATTTTCTTGATTTGGCTTGGAAACCTCCATGTTCTCCCACCATTTTTTATCCACCCTTAACCAAAAGCCAGTAGTTGTTATTTCTTCCTAACATCCTGACAGGATCTTTACAAGTAAGCTGTATTACCCACTGCCTCTCAAACCAATGCATTTGCTCATGCCAGTCCCTCTGCCAGAACACAATCCTTTGTTCAACAACTGACTTCTCCATTTTTCTTGTCACATTTCTTATACTTGATCTTTAAAAAATGCTGGGGTTTTTTTTTTTTTTTTTTTTTGCAGTAAGCATGACGTTTTCCTCTTATAAAAAAATTAGTTATTTGTTTATACCCTATTTTGCTCTCCTTTGTTTGCTAATGCACCTTCTACTTCCTTTCTTTTGTGAACCCTTATATTAAATAACACACTATAGAAAAGCTATCTATCTGGATGGCCCCTCCTTCCTCTGTTTAGTCGCCTTAAACGCTGAAGAACTCTTTGTTCAGTGCTTAATGATCCATTGTCTCTGTCATCCTTTTAGGCCTCTACTATCCGACACTGGCTGTTGAGAAGAAAATCTAAACAAAATGAACTGAACTCTGGACTATGGTTGGTCATGGTGTTACAGTGTACCGAGTGTTAAAATAGTACAAATTTTAATTTTACTGTGGTGGTGGAACAGACTACTCCTACATTTTATGAAAAAAATATTTACTCACAGAAATAATACATGTAATGTTTTACATTTTATAATCAAGATCATGCAGTTCTGTTTCTCACTTTGCTTTGAGAAAATTTCATTTGCTTTAGTCCATTTACACAACATTGTCAGATTAGAATGTTTTAGAAGTAATCTACATGATAAAATATTGGAACCATTTCCCTCTTGGTTTCTGTTTAATATTGAAAATATGAAAAAGGAGGCAGTTTCAACTTCTTTCCCTCACACTCACACATCCCAGACAGTTACTTTAGGCCCTGGTCCAAGCTATGCTGAAAATTCAAGCTGACTTGGGAGCCTTTGGACCACTGCGATGCTTTTTCTACCCAATTTGCAAACATTCATGCCCAAGGCCCTTAGCCCGCAAAAGCTAATTTTGGATTGATGTGACAGGAATTCTAAGCTTTTGCTGGGAATGTAAGAAATAAAACATGCAATGGAAGCAAAGAATTGAAAAGATCAAAACAGTATGTTCTGACTTCCCCTATACTGCCTCCAATATCTAGTTTTCATTTCCCTTATATTTTTCTTTGGATTTAGTTGATCCATCCATAAATTTTGATTTTTATACATACATTTCCTTTAAATGTTTATTTTTTATGGTGACAATCCATAGAAAAAAATATAAATATTGGAGTAGCAATATAACATAGTAATTAGCATTGGCTATTAAATAAGAAACATAAATTCAAGGCAATGGTCTAAGTTTCACTAGCTGTGTGATCTTGGAAAAATTATTTAACAATCCCAGACTCAGGTTTTGCATCTGTAAAATGAGAACTACCAATACCGAAGTTGTAACATTGTTGTATAAGATTATGCTGCGAATTTGCCACCTTACTTGCCCTTCCTTTATTCACAGACCAATGTTTCAATTTTCTCAATCGTGCTCTGTACCCCAGGAGAATTGACACCCAAGGAGTTAATTACATTGGATCACTTTCCCCTCTGTCTTTTAATTAGATTCAGTTAAGGAGAGACACAGCAGGATATTTAAGAATTGAAAGTGATAGAGTGGGTACTTCCACTTCTGCTATAGACTGAAAGTTTGTGTCCCCCCAAATTTTACATGTTGAAATCCTAATCCTCAGTGTGATAGTTTTTAGAGGTGGGGCTTTTGGGAAGTGATTAAGTCATAAGGATGGAGCCCTTATGAACAGGATTAGTGCCCTCATGAAAGACACCTGAGAGAGCTCCTTTACCCCCTTCTACCATGTGAATACACAGCAAGAAGACAGTTATCTATGAATCAAGAAGCAGTTCCTCACCAGACCACAAATCTGCCAGTGCCTTGATCTTGGATCTCCAATTCTCAAGAACTACACTAAAATAAATTTCTGTTATAAATAAGTCACCCACTCTGTAATATTCTCTTATAGCAGCCCAAATTGAATAAAATCCTTGTCCTCTATTTCCGGCAGGGGTTGTGTCCCATGAATTTTCTAGGTCCTGTGGGAAGCCCTCCCCTCAAAAGCTTCAGATCTCTTTGAATTCCAGCAGTATCACTTTCTTTCCTTGTCCCTTTAAGTTTAGGGATAGTAATGGCTTTCCACTATTGATAGACTCTAGACAGTTCAACATCATTCATTTGTTCCCTAACCCTGTTTCCACTTTTGGAAATAATTTTTGCATCCCAAAATGGCACTTGTAAAACCAAGACCCAGTTAATTTTGTTTTGCAGGTTTGATAGATAAATCTTCATAATTTAATGAATAATAAGTATATTCTCTCTCAAGCTTATCTATCTGTCCAACATTTAATTTTCACGCAGGATTTTTCTGTCACTCAGATCATTTATATTCCCTCTTTATGAATATTTTCTATTTTGATATTCTTTTATTGAGAAGCAGTAAATAAAATAGCACATAGACCTTTAGGTATACAAACATCATGGATTTGAAAAAAGAAAAGGTTCAGAATTTTTAAATTATTTTCCACACATTACCTAATTTGATTTAATTATTCTTCTTGAGCCTGGAAAATTCATTGAGAAGTGCTTTTCAGGGGACAGTCTACAACCACACATATGCATCACATGTGTACGATCACACATGCCTTGGGTTACAATTTATAATAGTCTTAATGATTTTACCTGAATGATTTTATGCATTGAAACTCACTCTCACTTTACTATAAGGCCAATTTATCCCATCAATATTTTTCACAGTCTTTTTCACATTCCTGTTATGAGACACAAAGCAGACACCTCTAGTAGCCTCAGGTGCCCTTGGCTCCTATGAAACCATCCAAGGTCTCCTCCAGCAATCTTAGTTCTACAGGCAGAGGCAGAATAAATGATTTCACTAGCACTGTAAGAACTGTGAACTTTGCCCCCTCCTACACTCTCATGACTAAAAAAGAAGGCAGGGAAAAAGAAAAACTGAAAATGTTTGAACCACAGGCTTTCAGAGCAGCATTGTTGTTTTAGCAGATGCTAGTGCCTTTTATTAACTGTGACAGGAGTTTCATGTTCTGAGCCAAAGGAGAAAATAAACGTTTACTATTCAACTGGAAAGCTAAAAACCAAAGGCAGGGGTTGTGGGAGGCAAGTAGACAGAAAACCATGGATGAAGGCAATGCCATGGAGATTAGTTCAGTAAATCTGTGCATATCCACATTCATATAAATCAAAGTAACTTAACTAGGCAGATGTACTGGATTTGTTCCTGTTGGGTATCAGCATCTTATCTGAGGAAGCAGACAAAAACCAGCATAAGCTTTATCAAAGTTACTAACACTCCAACTGTATGCTCTGTTCCCTCAATAATTCCCGGTTTGAAGTTCTTAGTTCCCTCAGAAGAGACCAGAATTACTCTGAAAACAATGCTATGATAAATAAAGGAATTCCTAGACTATGGAACACAGATCAGTCATAGAGGATGCACTTTGAAAAAAATTAGTATGACTCTGCCATGTTTTGGGATCTTGTAGAACAGTCTGAGAGGGGATCACTGTAGTCCTAAATTAACAACTAAGTTGGATCCAGGATGTTCCCAGCATTATTCAGAAAAAGGCACAGTGTTGGAACTGTCCCAGTGAAATCAACAGAATTACTCTAGGGAATATCTAAACCAACCAGGCCTCCATGATTCTTATAGTTTTAGACAGCTCTTGAGAAACTTGAAGCTCCCAGAAAATTTGAGCTAATTTAACTCCTAGGTTGCATGTGCAAGACCTAAGGTTGAACATGTATCCAAATGTTTGTCACACATAGACAGATAGAAACTCCAAAAATAATTTTCCAAAATATACAGAAGCATGAAACACTACAGACCCATTAAGGAAATACGTAAATTAGGTTGACCACACACTTGATATGAAACTATTATCGTTATAAAAGTGAAAATCAGACTTATTAATAATCATGCCAAGAAAACAAATATAAACCATGTCCATTCTGGGTAAATCAGTATGTATGATCATCTAGGCATAACTCAACACAGCTAAACTGTGGAATATGTAGGAGTAAGTCATGGAATTGAGACTAGGGATGCAGGAAGTGGCAAATTATGAAGAGTCTTGAGTACCAAAGATATTTGGACTTTATAGTTATTGAGAAATCATTCTACAGACCTATTAATTTGGCAGATTGCACTCTATATCAATGTGTTCCTTTTTATAAATCTGAAAATCGAAGACAAATACATTCCTTGGTTCTATCAGGTTAAGTCTTCTAAGTTTTTTTATGTTCCAGATATTTATTTACCTACTGAACACAAGTCATGATATTTGAGTAAGAAGAGAAATGTAAATGATCATGACATAGGCCCTGACCTCTGGGGAGAAAATAATGATTTACATAAACTAGCTATGCTTACTACAATGCAGAATAAAATAAGTTTGATAAGAGAGTAGAAGCAGGATCTCTGTTTTCTACATAATATGCAGTGTAAGACTCTCTAAATAGGAGTACAATAAAGTATTTAGTTGGACTAACTATTTTAACTCTAATTATTTTCATAAAGACAGGCATTCCCAATAAGATGAATATTAGAGTAAGATGCCTTCTTTATTTGTAACCCAACTGTTTGCAATCCATGGCACTCAGTAAAAGCCAGCATGCAGACAGTTGACTGAGAAATTGTATTAGTCCAGTAAACTTTGTCAAAATGTATTTTGTGTAGACAGTTGATTGAGAAATTGTATTAGCCCAGCAAACTTTGTCAAAATGTATTTTGTTTTTGGTTTTCATTTTCCCATGAAATCCAGCCTACAGGATCAATTGTTTCCAAGTGCACAGGCATAATCCATTCTCTAACGCATAGCAATGTAATGTGGAGGAATTACTTATGCAAGAAATTTTCTGAGAAATATTATAGGCTACAAAGAAAGCGGAGTTGGCTATTGAGATTGTTGTACCTTCTGGGAACAACAAGATAAACATACGTGTCATCTGAAATTATACCTGTCATAATATAATGAAACAGCACACATGGGTTTTCCTCCAAACTATGATACTTAGCTTTCTTTACTTCTTTATAAATACTGCTCTAATCCTTTGATTTAAAATATGAACTTGCAAATTTCAGAGCTTAGTTATGTTGCTAATTAATGAAAAACAAAATAATGAAAATGGGAGAAAAGTCACCATCACAAGTTAAACAAATATGGTATATCCCAAATACAACAGAGTTATTTACGTAAATGTGAATATATGAAAGCTTGAAGCATTAAGAGAGAGTATAGATACAACCTAGATATATTTCAAGGTAGGTCTCAGTCTTGTCCTTCAAAAATATGGATATGCATTAAGTGTTTTTTGATGCTTATAAAATAATATATTGAATGTGGTATCTTCTTCAATTCAACTGAATGTATCACAGAGAAGTGCTGAATAACTCAGAATTTTAAAGTTTCCAGTTGGAAATTGGGCATCTTTTAAAACCTCATAAATTCATTCATGCCTTATTTCATGCAGTAAGGGACAACATAGTAGCCTAAAAAGGTTAATGCAGCTGTAAAGTTTACATTATGAAAGGATTTTATAGGACCTAAAAGAATTTGATGATTTTAACTTGATATGTGAGACTTGGAAGAGTCATACAAATTCCTCAGATGATTCATATATTTAATATACCATTATTTTATAATATGTAGACTTTCTCCATTACTGCATTTCATAGCCAGTAATATAAACTCATAAACTGAGGTTAACAAGAGATTGACAAGTAAATTCATCAGAGATAAAAATCAAGATTAACCTAGAGGTCTCTTGAATCCTGATGTAGGATTCCTTCAGTTAGGGATGTGTGTGTGTGTGTGTGTGTGTGTGTGTGTGTGTGTGTGTGTGAGAGACAGACAAAGACAGAGAGATAGAAAGATAGGGACTTCATATTCAATATTTAAAATCAATAATGAAAAAGAATATGAAAATTAATATATATATATATACATATATGCATGACTGGGACATTACCCTGTACACCAGAAATTGACACATTGTAACTGACTATACTTCAATAAAAAAAAAATCAAATGTGACCTAAAGTCTCAGGAACATAATAATAAATTTACTACTTGTAGATTATAATTTTATTTCCATTCCTAAAGCTAATGAGCTGTATTTTGGTTGTTTTTTAGCTATCAAGAATGAGTACCTGAAACTATTATAAAAACATAACTCTCATAGCATGACTCCAGTGACCCCAATACGTGATCCAGTAATTGTTTCCATTTTACTTGACACTAGTGGCTATAATCAATACAGTATTTATCATTTAAAATCAATATAGACAACATAAACATATATTAAAATACTATTATTCATTTATTCATCCTTTTTATAAATTAGTATGTACCAAACATAAATATGTACCCTATTCTTCATTCTAACCATAGAAAAAATTGTTCCCAAACAAAATATCTTGGAAAAGTTTAAGTAAATAACCGATGAGGTATTTTTGTTATTTTTAATCACATTGATGGAAATGAGTTCATGGTTTTAGACAGGAAATGCCAAAATTTAATGCAACCTTCCTCACATACTAGCAAGAACAGAGACTCAACAGCAACTGTCTAAATAGGAGATTAATTAGTTAATTAAACAGTAGATTAATTAATGTTCTCATCATACATCCCCAATCCCCCAACTCATAAACCAACGTAGGATTTTCCCAATAGTTAGAATTTTAGTAGATTTCTGCTCCAGCTGAATCTGCCTTGGTGAGCTTGGCCTGAATTCCTTACCTCCTTCAGTGGGGCAGATGCCTACCACAGATGGCTTCCTACCATTCCTGGTGAAGAAAAGGCCAATTCTGCATAAGATTTATAAAACTGGATAAACATAGTTTATTAAGCCCTTTGGGGTGAAAGGTACTATATAAATATAAAATATTAAAATGCTTAATCAAAAGCACCTTTTAAATATCCTCCATCAAGCTGAATAAACAAAAATGCAGAAGAACATAATATATCACTGCTGGAATACCCATTAAAAATAGCCACAACTTTTCCATTTTTGGTTGGGTCTATTGGTCCAGCCTTAAATTCCAGAGATTTCTAAATGTTTGTTGAAAAGTAATGCCACCTCCTCACCTTCCTCCCACCTCTGTTACTGATATAATCACTTTCTAAGTGCTAACATAAACAAAGCTACATGTCCTTGCTTTATAAGGCTGATACACAAACCTTCAGCTGATACCAGAATAATTTTGTATTATAAATACCTTCTTTGGATATCAAATCTGTGAATTTAATAATTGATTTTTTAAGAAAACCTCAGGAAAGTAGAGTGGGATATGTATATATTACTCAAACAGAATTAACTTTCCATTTTTGTCAGGACTAGCTGGAGCATGGTAATGTTTCCCATTTTTTCCTGTAGATTCCATGGTCCAATTTGAACAGCTTTAGATCCAATCTACAGGCATCAGTGTGGGCTCTTGTCCCTTATAGAACAAGTAACTTAAATTTGGTTAGTTCAGAAATATCCTGGCACTCCCCAGGCATAGGATAGGCATATTTTAGTTCAGGGAATATGAGACCTATTCTAATATACTGTTGAGAGGATCAGGAGAGATTTAGCATGGAGGTTATTGGGAATACCTGACTGAGAACAGATAGGTTCATGGCATCGTAGTGGTCATCATTTTCAGCGCCTGTGTTAGTTACTGTGCAAAGCACTTAACATGCATTCCTTAAATATCACAATAACTCTAAAGGGAGGTATTAATATTACAGATCTTATTTCAGAGATTGTGACTTGTTCAAGGTTACACTCCTAAAACACAGATGAATCTAAAGGTTTTCTAAGGCCATGAACTAATCTAGGGTTGATTCCTAGAACAATTTGCTCAGAAGGCCCTATCAGTGTCCAGACTCAAGGCAGAGGTCATAGTGCAAAAGCACGTACAACTTTTTGGCTGAATTTCTGAGACTAATGGTGGGTGTCAGTATTTCTACATAGGGTACTATTGGAGTAAGGAGTCTTAATAGGGAGGAGGGGGCTTCAACTAGAGGGCTTGTCTTTCACTTTGCATAATATATAAGATAGAGAAAATGTCAAATGTCCATATGTAAGAAGTGTGGAGATGGGGTGGAGAAATGTTAATGGATATTATACAACAGGGTCAAAAGTTTCAACAGCCACCCACTGATACCACCAATGTCTGAGGCACTATCACAGCTATATATAAGAAAGGCCTAATCCTTTAACTGTATCTCGGCCTGTGAATGAACCAGGTTGATCTTACGGTAGACTCACATTTCAGGCACCCTAATAAGACACTTCTCCTACTTCTAATATGTGTGTTGTTCTCTGACTTTCTTAGGTCCCTCCTATTATTCCACTCTTTTTCCTTATAGAAGTGGGGACATCAAATCTAAAAACCCTAACTTTCATAGCCAACTAAGCTTCAGATAAGTCCCAGATTGACACCTGACAACTATGTTTAATGTAAGGAGAACTCTGTCACATGGTCTACTAAGACCAGTCCTGGAGGCTGAGCCAGTTTGGGCCTTTTTTCAAGAAGTGGAAGAGTATATGTGGTGTGGAAGAGTATATTTAGTATGGAAGAGCAGAGGGAAATAACTGCAGAGGGCTGTTCCATTCGAAAAGTATTGTATTAGACTCTCAAAATAACCAAATCAAGAATAGTATGCCAACAACTATTATACCATTTAGAATAAGAAAAACTTGCCATAAAAAGGAGAAAAATGTTACATGACTTTCCAAAAGAAAGAATTAATATGGACAATGGAAAAGCCTGCTTGATGGATATACAATAGAGAAGGGCCTTCTAAATCTGGTGCCCCTTTGTTTGAAAGGCAATTATTCGGGGAGGTTTGAAAATCGATTAAACAGAAAAGCTATACAACATTGGGCTGAAATTTAAACATATCTCAGATTCCAGACCTTAGGAATAGCCCCGTTGGAAAATACTGATAATACAAAACTTAACCTCCCAGGCAAATATAGAAGTAGCATAGGGATAGCCCTTGGTCTGCAGCACACAGTCCCCACGTATTTAGCCCCTGCTCTCCCATACCACACAGGACACAGAGTACACAGCTTCCCATACCTTTGACTATAAACCTCCTCCTTGTAGGTCAGGACTCTGTTTTTCTCACTATGCTAAACTTTCTTTCAGGTTTTGGGTATCTTACTTATCTATGTAGTCTGAGTGCAAAAATAGAGTAGGGTACAGAATGAATGAAGAGGTGAAGTATTGTGCACATGAAATGAATGGTGAAAGAGGCTAGAGGGATCAGGAATAACTAGGGACAAAAGTGGAGGAGGGAATTATGGATCTATGTTTACTCCAAGTTTAAGACTTGCTCTTCTCCGGCCCTAGACTTGGTACTGTTGGGACTTCCAGAGTCAGCTTGTCCTCAAGTCAGGGCAAACTGCAGTGTCTCCAGGACTGGGATTGACAAGAAAGCAAAAATTGGACAGGTGGCCTTTGGCTTGATGCATAAATATCACAGTCTCAATATCACGGTATTAACCCTCCAGTGTCTACCCAGAAAAGCCGAGTAGGAAAGCACCAGAGATCGTTTACAGGTGACAGGAGGTTGCTGAAGACTACAACTCAAGCCCAAAAGGCATTGCAAACTTGAAAGAAAAAATAAGTGAAGGGAAAGGGTGTTCACAACAGTATGAGAAAACAGACCTTAATTATTCTGATCTATGGTCTTTATCTTCCTTGTCAGAAGAGTAAATGCCTGTCTCAGAGTGTATACATAGTGAAATACTGAGGTGGAGGACAAGTATTCATTTATGATGTAGCTTTGCACATTATAACAAGACCTTTCTTAGCTTTACAAACATTTTTTAATCAAAGTTTATGGTAGATTTTTTTTTCATCATTTCCAGGTAATAGTGGACAGGGATCACATTAATTCGGATTACTTATGAAAATCTACCCTTAGTCACATCCACTTCTGGACACTTGGTATTTCTGAGGTCCCTGACAAAGCCATTTTTCTCACACGTTTTAAAGTTAGGTTGGATTTAATTTAAGCTCTACTTCTTTGTACTGCAGGCATTTGTTATCTTTTTTGTCATGTAGAATGTCAACTTGGACCTGCTGGGCAAGTAGCTGGGATTTTTTTTCTGTATTCCATTGGTCTATTATTAGAATTATTCATACTTTTTAGAAAAAATATAATAATTATTATTTTTAAAAGACAGAATTGAAGTGTAAATTGAAAAGTAAGACAACAAGTTACATTACTTGGACAAGGTGATTTGCAGGCTTAAAGCAGCAAATATATTTCTAGAACATAGTATATGGTGTGGCTCTTCTGACCAAGCCATCAGCAGGGAAGTCTATTTTAAGTTGATTTTCTATGAAAAAAAAAGTGTAGGTCTGAACCTTTCACCTTTATCCACCCTACTCTTTATATACAATGGCATTATTTGCAAATTGGTAGCCATGGTTAGAAATTAAGGGAATCTGTGTCTATGGAAAAGTTTCTGCAATAAATATACTATTATCTACCATCAATTGACAAGATTTAAATTAACTATTCATCTCTTAAGCTGAGATTGCTTTTACTTTTATTGACTTAACATTGAGTAAATTCTTTCTATATGACAGACACTCCTCATACTGGGTTTCTGCCAAACACACACACACACACACACAAAAGTGGACAAAGGCACAGGGTGGGTGGGAAGAATATCTCTTCCATGGGAAGCCAGGGAAATAATTCCCAGGTTCTGACTACAACAACATACATATTTTTATTAAAATAGCAGCACACATATAAAAACAGAGAGAAGATATTCTTAGAGGCAAAGATTTAAGAAATTAGACATTGAATTCCTATATCTAACTAATATAACTTACCTAGAGTTGCAAATGTTGACCCATTTTCTGAATTGGGAGTCTATGTTCAGCTTTTCTTAGTACTATTGCCTTTCATACCCTTTGTTTAGAAGATTCTACATTGTTTTCTAGGATCATAAACCACAACAATATTTTTTAGGGGGAGTGTCACTAATGACATTCATAATGACAATCCAATGGAATACTTTCACCTCCTCTCCTGAGGGTCTGGAGCATTTGGTGCCATTGACCACTTCCTCTTAAAATTTTCCACTTTCTAAGACACTCCTCTCTCCTGAAACACCTCCCTCTTTCCCCATTCCCCCATTCTATGTTTTATTTATGGGCACCTCTCCTTCTGTTTGCCTCTAAATGTTGGTGCTGCACTTGTCTTTGTTCTCAGCAATACGGTTTTTTTTCTTTGTTTTAGGTGATATTATCCAAACATGTGGTGTTAGCTATCATCTCCTGCCATGCTCTACAACCTAAATCCCCAGTGGGAACTTTCTCCAGTTTAGATACATGTAGTCAACCCTATTAATCATTTCAGCTTAGATGTCCACAATCTCACTTTACTCAAAACTCAACTGATCATCTTTCTCTCCAAGCTTGTCTACATTTTAGTTTCCTCTGTCAAGTGATGACACCCTGAGGAATTCCCCCACCCTCATTTAATACATAATCAGGTTTATAGATCCTACTTTCAATCTCTCATGTGTCCCCTCAGTCACAGCCTTAGTTCAAGTTTTCATTTCATCTTATCTAGACCTTAAAGTGGACCCATAACTATCTCCCTTTAATATATCTTTTCTGACACAGTATTTCAAACCTCATCCTTTTTATTATGTCACACCCCTGCTTAACACCCTCCAGAGGCTATTCCCAACATTCATGATAAAGCTTAAGAGTTTGTACTTAGTATATTAAAGTCCTGCATGACTTCCTGCTGTCTGTCTACTTTGTTCTCCTCTCTTACCAATTCTCCACCTGTATTCCTTGCTCTTTCCTGCCTTTCTACTTGCTTATTTCTCTATAATCTGCATCATTATCTTCCCTTACTTTCTGTAGCTCATAAATACCTAACCATCTTACCAAGTGTTATTCAAATATTATCTCTTCTAGAAAGCCTTCCTTGACACTCTTGTCTATTTAAATATATACCAATTCAAGGCTCCTGATAGACTCTACTTATACCTGTAGTATTATTTGTACTACATTGTAACCACTGGTTTTATTGTTCATTACTCTAAGAAATTTGAGAAACCTTAGTCATCCTTGACTTCTCTCTTTCTCTCATAACCTACAGACAGTCCATCAGGAAATTCTGTTGGTTCTGCCCTCAAAATACATGTGGACTCTGGTCATTTCCACTGCCTATTCTGTACTCTTCTAGTCCAAGCTACCAACACAAACCTGGATTTCTGCAATAACTTTCCAGTGGCCTCCCCATGTCTTTTCTTGATTCCAAGTTGTCCATTCTCAACATAGCAGCCAGAGTAACCCTTTCAAAATGTCAGTCAGCTTAAATTTCTCTGCTCAAAACTCTGTCATGGCTCCCCATCTCACATGGAGAAAAAGACAAACCCTGAAAGGGCCCACATGATCACATTTTCTAAACCCTCTCTGACCTCAACTCCCACTGCTCCCCACCTGCACACTCCACTTCCACCACTTTGGCCCCTTTATGTTACTGGATCATAACATCTCAGGGCTTTTATACTGGCTGTTTCTCTTACTAAAATAGTTGCCCAACGAGCCATATGGGTAACTCCTTCACCTTTTCAGTGTAGTCTACCCATATTACTATTCTTAAAATTGCAGACTGCAACCCTCTCCAGCACTCAGCCTCTTGAGCCTATTTGCACTGATTTACTTGTTTTTTTTTCATAGTACTTTTACATTCTAATATAGTATTTATCGTGTTATTTATTTATTTATTTTCTATCTCCCTCTTCTAGAACATGTGCTTTACAGGGGCAAGGATTTCTTTTTTATTCCCTGATGTATTCTAAATTCTTAAAGCAGTATCTGACAAATAATGAGATTTTGATAAATATTTGTTAAATCAACGAGTAAACAAATGAATAAGAAAATAATAGGGTCCATGAATTATTCTATTTCTAGACATAGCACAGTACCTGACACACACACAGTAGCTATGCAATTATTGTTGGTACGATAAATATATGAATAAATGAACACACTAATGATTAAAAGAATAGTTGGAAGACCTGGTGGGTTACATAATGATAAATAAGATACAGTCTCTGACTTAAAGATGCTTCCCATATCTCTGGAAAAAGATAAGCTGGCCAAAATATGCAGTTGTAAGGATGCACCTAAATATTCAGAAATATTTACCAGTTTGGGCTTTCTTGTTTCATCCTGGAAGTATTTTTATTGCTGACCAGCTGAACTGCCAAACTTCTGATTATCAGCATTCTTCATAATTTCTGTCAGGACCTTAACTGTTTTTATGTCTTAAATTCACTCTTACTCCATAGAATAGCTAATGTTTTCCTCTAATATAAAGCCCTCAATATCGTTACCCATGATTGAATCCAATAGGATGGAAGTTCCCTCTTTTTTATGTTCTGGTCACCAATTTCCAAATTGGGTGAGTGGGTAGGATGGTTTCCATTAGCACCAACATGCATTTCTTGGACATGAGCATGGTGTCTGACAATTCAACTTGATTCTGACACTATATGCCCAGAGACAGCATCAGAACTCCACAGGTTAAAGGTTTAGTCATAAAAGAATGCCCCCCACTTTGGTTGCCAGTGGCAAGTCCAGGTTGCCGCCTATGCTTCTGACCTACTGGTTACAGATCAGAGGTCCCAACAACCCCTCCTTGGAGTCAATTAATTTAATAGAGTGGCTTACAGAACACAGAGAAACATTTTTACTTAATAGATCACCTATCTATTATTAAAGAATATAACTCAGGAACAGCCAAGTGGGAGAGATGAACGGGGTATCAAGGTGTAAGGGGGTGGAGCTTCCACGCTCTCCTCAGGTTTGCCACTCTCCCTAAATCTACACCTGCTCACCATCCGAGAAGCTCTCTGAACCCTGTCTTTTGGGTTTTTTATGGAGGCTTTATTACAAAGTCATGATTGATTAATTCATTGGCCACTGGCTATTGATTCAATCTCCAGCCCCACTCTCCTCCTGAGAGGCTGGGGTGGGGGTTCTAAAAGTTCCAACCCTCTAATCACGTGGTTGGTTCCCTGACAACTAACCCCTTCCTAAGATTACCTAAAAGAGCAGCTTTCCAAAGGTCACCTCGTTAACATAACAAAAGACAATTTTAGTCCCTCTTATCACAACATTTTCTAAGGGTTTTAGGAGCTTTGTGAAACAAATGGTGTCAAAGGCCAAATATATTTCTTATTATAAATCATAATATCACAACCCCCAACAAAGAAGATAGTGCTATAGTCTTAAAGGAGATAGTTATTTCTCCTTCCATTAGAATGTTTTGCTTTTGATCAATGTTTGCTCACAGTTTGTCATGTTTGGATTGATGGAGATGAATTTGTTAGTTTTGGAATACTATTTCTCTCATGTAGATTTTTAAGTTAAGTAGAAAAGATAATTACATTTTTTTATTCTGTAATTTTAAAATTAACTTAATTTATATGAGGTGCTTAAGGGGGAAAAATTCTCATAAATGTGAGCAAGAATATGAAGAGATCAGCAAAGAGAAACCTAGATAAAGGAATTGTACCCAAATAGAATATAGAAAGTTCTGAAATGTGCAAAAGTTGTGAATCATTTCATATTCTAAAAGAAAGTCTTTTTGCATCTTGTTTGAGAAGGTTCTCTGCCACTCTAGCACAATGAGAGAGAAATGATAAAGCCAGTTTCTAAAGCAGATACTCACTCTTCTCCAAGATAGTAGAAGTTTGTTATTCATTAAGCTATGATGAGAAATGCCTTTGTACAGTGTCACTCTATACTATCTACAGTACTGGTCCCTTGGATAATCGAATTCAGACTACCATATTAAATTAGCCCAACCTCAATCACAAGAAAAACTCCAGAGGTAAATTACTGAAGAGAGTATTTAAAAGAAGGAGGAGACTCGAAGATTATAGCAGGCAGAACATATAAATAAAAGCAAGGATAATTATATTTTCTTTTAAACAAAGATTATGGAAATCTCTATTTGCTTGAGTTACGGCAAAAATCAATTAGTCTATAATTGGAATTTTTTTTTGTCAGACTGTACGAAACCTAGGGGAAAACATTACATTTGACATCACTAATAAAACTGTTTTTTTCTGTAAATAATATCATCTCCAGAAAATCATCTATCTATAGAAAGGTCTGCACTTCTCCCATGAATAGATTTCTGTCTGCTGTCACAGAAATATCCAAGTGAAGTAGTTAAGAAAGACAATGGGTGTGTGCATTAGTGGAGAAGCAGTTAATATCACCAGAAAAAGAGTGATTTGTGTGCTACACAGACCAGGTTTGATTTCTTTACTGCTCACTGTGAGACCCAGACAGGCTCCTTAATCTCTGTGGGTCTCAGTTGTCTGAAGTTTAAAACCTGTAAAATGGAATCCATGAATTCTACTTCCCGACACTTCTGTGAGAAGTTAACAATATAAAGTTTATGTAAATTCCAATTATAATACCTGTCAGAGAATAATTACTTGATATATCATAGTTATACACGAGATGACGATGACAATAAACTTTCAAAAAATGTAATTCCATGACAATAATTCTTATTAATTAGATTGTCATTTAATACACACACACACATTAATCTGTGTAAGACCACTCTTACATTTTCCACCACCCATACCTTTCTGCCAGGAGCAAATGCAGCATGCTTCTCGCAAGATGCCAACCCCACTCTCCCAAGCAACCCAGTCGTGATTGCCTTAAGATTAACAAGACCGTTGTGTTCTTTATGACTGTTATTCTCAGTCACAAAGGAAGCTCACAACTCCCAAGTTACCCCTCAACCTCCAACTCTAATTCCCTAGAAACTCATTATACCTCATCTCTCATTTCAGCCTAACTCCTAAAACCCATTCACTCTTTGCTCTCGAAATTCATAGTCAACCATCAGTAAAACTCACCATATTCTCCACCTATTTGCTATATTCCCCCTTTCAACTTCCTCTACTGAAACCTGACTTTCCTGGCAGCCCTAACAATTAATGTCTGTTTTGTCCTTCGCTTCTCAGCTATTACTGGGACTATGCACTCCTTGCCACTTCTAGAACATCCTTCTTTTCTCTCTGAAACAAAAACAAACCAAAAGCAGAACAAACTTTGAACCTCCTGTTGTTAAACTATACTACCACCGTCTCTTCTTGTTATGACCATTTATGGTTGCCAAAGTGTCACTTGTGCTTATTCCTCAAAGATTTTAGCTCCTGGCTGATTGTCACTTTCTGTAAAAACATACCTGGGGCAATTCTTCGTGGTTTAACTTTTCATGTAAATGATTATTCCAAAACCCAGACTTTAAATTTTTAATTCTCTAAAATGAGTTTATTCCCCACCATACCACAGACATAACCTCATGGGTGTATCCAACACTTTGTCATTAAAAGTCACTAAAGCCTCCTCCAATCTAATTTTTAATATCCCACTCTCCATTCACCACTACCTATCCTTTCTAGCTCCTTCCATCCAGTGCCTCAATTTGTATAATTTTTCAACCCCGTCAGTACCTACAATCCATTAATCCTTCCTCCTCTTCACTGTCCTTTATTTTCCTCAGTCTTTTGCTTCCCTCTCTAACCCGATGAAATATCATGGTCCAAATTATAATTACTCCTTGCATTCACCTCAAATCTTTTGTCCCTTTCCTTCCTCAACATACTTGGTTAAATTTAGTGCTTTTGGTATTTTGCAGGTGCACATGGTCAGAGAAAAATACAGACATGCTGACCAGTCTCACAGTCAACTGATGTTCTCTAATCTCATATGGACCCTTCATGGCAACCCTTCAACATGTCCTCACAAACTGCTATTTCATAAGTTATCCTCTCCTCAAACCCCTAGCCCCTCCTCCTCAATATTTATGTTCAGCTGATAGCCTTGCTTCTTCTCTTTCACCAAGAAAACAGAAGGAATGAAGAAGGATTTCCACAATTTCCCACAACACATCTATACATCCACCTGTATCAGTGCCCTGCTTTCTTCCCTGTTATGACAGTTCAAGTGTCTAAAATGCTAGCCAAGCCCCCCCATTCCACATATTCATTAGGTTCCATCCTCTCTCACCTACTCACAGACATCATTTCAGCCATTCTCCTTTCCTCCTGTAGCATTTTCCATTCACCAGAGCAACACTCCAGTAAGCACACAAACCTACTGTAATTTCTGCTATCTTAAAAAATAATTTAAAAAACCTCTTTTTTGACCCCATAATCCCCTTTCATTTATCATCTCATTTTTATGATATTTTTAAAAGAAGAAATTTTTCAAAAGAGTTGTCTCTATTCATGGTCACCAATTCCGTATCGTCTCCCCAAAGCCTGATTAAATCAGGATGTAGCTCCCAAAAAAACCCACTAAAACTTTCAAAGACAGCAGTGACCTCTTCTTGGCAAATTCAATGTTCACTTTTCAGTCCTCCTCTCACCTGACTTATCATCAGGATGCCCCATTTCAATAAACAGTAACTCCTTCTTCTAACTATTCAAAAAAAAGTCATCCAAGTCTTCTCTGTGTCCCTCACACCCTACACCCAATCCATCATTAGATCCTGTCAGCAGTTCTTTCAAAAGAAATCCGGAGTTTAACTCACCACATCCATGGTAGCCTCCCATGTCCATGCCATCATCATCTGGGGCTGGATAACTGGTGTGACCTGCTGACTGTCTCCCTGCTTGTCTTTGTCTTCTACAGTCTATCCTCATGAGTACAGTGAAATTCACTCTTGTAAAACACTGGTTGATTTCCATCCCCTAAAAAGTAAGCTATACCAGCAGTCATCAAACTACTGCCTGCTAGTCAGATCTAGACAGGAGACTGTAGCACACAAGCCAAGAATCATTTTTACAGTTTTAAGGGGAAAGCAGAAGCAGAAGCAAATGTGGAAGAAGAGGAAGAGGTAAAAGAAGAGGAGAAAGAGATGGAGGAAAGGAAGAGATGAAGGAAAGGAAGAGAAGGAGGAGGAACAGAAAGAGGAGAATACACACTAGAGATGTTATGCATCCTGCAAAGCCTATCTGGTTCTTTATCCCCAGACATACATAAGCTGTCTTTCTCTAACTCTCTGGCCTCCTCTACTTTAACCATATCAACATTCTTGCTTTTTTGTCTTCTCAATATTCCAGACATGCTGCTGTCTCAAGGCATTTACACTAGCTATTTTCAAGGCTATGCCTTCCCCAGATATCCACATACGGATGAGCATCTCCTCCTACTTCTGGCCTTGGTTCAAATGCCACCTTCTTCATGAGACCTTTGTTGACACACCATTTTAAAACTGCAACACTTCTCCCTAGCACTTCCTATTTCCCTTCCCTGCTTCAATTTCTTCTAAAGCACTTAACGACTGCTGGTTCAAAAATTGACCCCCATATACAGAGGCCAAGAAGAGACCAAAGAAAGAGGCAGAACATTCCAAACTGGTAGTTGGCAGCTCTAATAAGCAAGGGGACTTATTTATGAGGCTAGTCATGGGCCTCAAAAGACAAATAGAATCCAGATCCACCGCCAGAATCTTAAACATTTATGTAGCGGCTTTCACGGGGTTTAGTCACGTATTCAGTCCAGATAGTCTCAACAACACATCGCTCTCTCAAGACAGTTCTTGAAAATGGCTCTGACTGTGGGAACGTGGACAAAGTGTATATTCCAAGGACAGGAGAAGGGGTCAGGAGCTTCTGAATGCCTAGGTCCAGCTCACGGATAAACCAGTGGTCAAATCCTCTCAATGACTTCCTCCTCCAACAACCATTATTTAGCATACTGTATATTTAACTCATGTTTTATTGACTGTCCACCCCCAACTATAATGTTAGGTCCATGAGAAGAGGGATATATTTTCAATTTATTCACAGCTATATACCCAGCATAATGACAGTACCTCTTGCATAGCAGGGGCTCAAAAGATATTTGCTGAGCCAAAGAAATAATATACTGTAAACTGCTAGGCTTTGGTGATATAAATATGCATATTCTCTGCAGTCTTCTGGCTAAAGTGAAAATACCAAAGTTTTCCCTTGATTTGCAATATATTTTGGTTTTGTTTCTTTTTATCATCACAAGATGCATTCTAGTATCTACCTAAGCTGAACCCAGTATAAGAGGCAGGCATTCTCAGCGGGAATAGACAAGAGTAGAATGTTTATTATGCCTTTGAGTAACTGCTTCTCTTCGTCTAATCTTCTAACAATAAACTGATGCTCTTCTGTTTACATATCTCTCTGCTTCTGTCTCCCCTGTTATTTCCTCTCTCTTCATTTTAAAAATACTTATAAAAGAGCTTTCTAAAGTAGGAAAAAAAGATGACACTTTATATTCTGAGTTAAAGATTCAGACTTATAAACTAGGAAATAAAGAGTAAATTAATGAAAGACCGGGTACAAGAACAGAAAAGTAGGCCAGGAGGCCACTCTCATTTAAAAATGGAATAGCCATCACCAGTCACCCTGAATAAAGGAGCTGGCATGGATGATAATGCCGGAATATGGGGCTTGAAAAGAATGTTAGCAGGGTCATCAAGGAAAGCTCGATTCTCATGTCCACCGAGTAAAACCTGTCATTTTTGTTCGTGATTACTAACTCCATAATTATAGATACAGATAAAAAATAAAGCAAGCTAAATTTTTACTCACTTCTTAACAATCATCAAAGCACATACACTACTCAAGATAAATCTGTCACCAGCAAAGCCCTCTGGGGTTCTCAGGGAAAAAATAAGACGGAATCTAGGTGATAAGGTCTAACCTCTTCTTTTGTGCTTAGTCTAGTTTCACTTGCCGAGAGGGGGGCCTGTGCAGAGCCTCACACCTAACACGTCAGATTAGCTCGCAGCGCAGCACAGAACCGCAGTGCAGGGCTCCTCCATTCAAGATGGTGGCGGCGCGCGCGGCGGGCGGAGACGCTGTGCCCAGTGCTTCAGTCTGAAGAGCCGGGAGCAAAGAGGCTGCAGGAACTCCACCCGCACAACCCCCACCCCCTCCACAGAGGACAGGATGGGTAACAAAGACCAGCAAAGCTTATATGGGAAACTTGCACCGCAAGAGAAAATACCAGGAGTCTGACAGAAACAGGGTCTCCCTGCAGTCGGCCAGTTCTCAGGATGAGCTGACAAAGGGGCAGGTTTCACTTTTTACCTCCTTCTCAGACTTGGGAGTTGTTAAAATTCAAGAACTTGTGGGGAGGAGGGAAGCGTAATTAAGGTCTGGTTAAGACAAAGCAAAGGGTATTAAGTGGGGAAATGGAGAACATTCGGTCAGCAGGGATGAAAAACTTCTCTATTCCAGGAAATGTGGTTCCTCTATTCAGAACTGGACCACAGTGGACAGGCTAGCTACTTGGTAGTTTTGTGGACAAAACCCAATTTTACTAACACCAGCTCCTCCATAAATCCAACCCTTCCCCTGTGGGGAAAGCGCTCCCTTTGGAACTCTGTCACCAGCAAAGCTCCTTAACAACTCCCAGAAAATAAAATAGAAATCTGAGTAATAAAAATGTCTAACCGTTTTTTTCCCTTTGTGCTTCATCCCATTAAACTGGCTCATAGGGTGCTGCGTGCAGAGGCTTCGCACCCTCCGCTTCAGAGCGGAGTTCCTCGAGCGAAACGGCCACACGGACACCACAACTCCGTCGCGCGACACAATTCAAGATGGCGGCGGGCTGTATGCAGAGGGGCTGTGCCCCGCCCTGCAATCTGAAGCCCTGAACTGCGCAGCTGCGCAGCCCAGAGAGAACCCCGCCCCCTTCCCGCTGACGAGAGCCCTGCAAAGCCCGGCCCACAGCCTGACGGGGAGAGCGTGTGCTCTAGCGCGCCAGCCCACACCTCTCCATTCTCTGATCAAAGAATAAAACTGTCTTTTGCTTCTGAACTGAACTCCGTCTCCTTCTATTGGAGCAAGTGACATCGGGCAAGAGGACCCCGGGCCCAACTGTAAAGGATCAGTAGCAAAGTTATAGACATCTTTGAACACAAATTTCAGGACAGTGAATCATCAACCCATCCCAGACTTCTCACTCAAAATCTCATCAATTAATTCCATTACTTTTCCATTTCTGTAAAGCAAAATTTTGGCCTTCTCTGGTTACATTCTCTTTTTCTTCCTCTGGATGATTCTGACTTTTGTCCAGTAATACCAGAAGCTGTCACTGTAAAAAAAAAAAAAATAGCCATCAGGAAACAGATGGCAAACCAAATTTAGGCAATTTGAGGTGAGTTTAATAAAGGCCCATTTTCAAAGATCTGGGCAAGGTTTAGGGGGATAAATTGCAATGATGCAGTACCCTAGGATTATGAGACCAGGCAGTACTCTTAGGTTTGAAAAAGTGAAAGGACAGGAGTAATAACAGAACTTGGAGAGTGCTCCATGGAGAGGGCCACCTAAGAGGAACTGTAGCCTTCAGTAGAGGACAGAGACTACCCACTGGGGACTGGCAGGAACTTCCTCCCAGCCTCCAGACCTCTTGTTGGTTCCTCCCATTGACAAAATTCAAGCAGAAACCATTGGACAAAAAAATACTGCTGACAGGGTCTACATAGGTCATTCTCCCACGACTCTGAATGGGAAAGAGAAGAGTGGAGAATGAATCCAGAGCATTAAATGTCGTCATTGGTTAATTGCAATCTGAGTCAATTAAGTACTGTTCAAAGACAGTTCCCAGATCAAGCAAAATACTCAGGGTCACAGAAAAAAGAATTAGCCTGTTAAAGAAAAGGCATATAGCTTTCAGTTCATACTGCAAAAAGCATTTAATATGTGTGATCAGATTCTCATTCCAGGTAAATCCCTGGGAGGATTTCTATAATTTTTTCAGGTTAAAAGTTAATCATGCCTATGTTCATAAATTTGTCAGACAGCATGACTAACAGGGCATAAGAATCTTTATTAAATAAACCTCATTCTTTGCATCTAAAACACAAACTCAGTGGGTTTCTGAACTGGAATGACAACTCCCTCTCTGTTCCTTTGCTCCTTCCAACCTTGCTCTGTCCCTGCACCCATTCCAGGTCACTGTTTAGCATACTAATGCCAAGCCTGCTTTTACCCAAAGTGCTTGTTTCGTATGCTGTCATATATATACTGCCGGTTGGATCTCAGCCAGTGAAATTAAATGAAATGGTTTTCTGTCAGACTGAATACTAATTATGTCTTCATGCTGAAGCTAGGTCTGCATAATGACATCATTTACAAGTAGGCTAGAGGTTGAAGCTCAGATGGAGTCTGCTCTGATATTTATGGATGTAAGCAAAGTGGTTCTATGCTGTTTAGTCTACCTGTTTTGTGTGGGTTTCTTTGCTTGTCTGATAAATTGGGCTTTGAAAATCCAAGGTCTTCTCTGGGCAACACTGTGTATTAAGTAAATTTTTCATTGCCTAAGTCAGTTGCCAAGGCTTCAAACCCACAACTCAGTTCCCTAGGGAAGCCTCTGGGACACAATTTTTTTGTATGTTGTCAAGAGCCTGAGATCCGCTTTAGGTCACAGCACATACGCCTAGCATGATAAAATATCTGATTTTCTGAGGCAGCCTGGTTTACATCTGTTGTTAATTCTCTAAACGTTCTCATTTTGTACACTGTCTGCACCTTGACCTCAGAAGCCTGTCAGAAAGTAATGTAATTCACCCTTCAAATGATGCTTACGTGTCTTGCAGCATTTACTGTGTTCAATTAGTTAAATTACTCACAAATCCATGTTATGATAAAATGAGCAGAACCCCTTCCGAGGCCCTCATCTTTCTCTCTGTTGGCATTTTAACAGTCTTTTTATAGGAATAACTTTCCTCATGGGAATAAAAAGACAAGGAGCAGACTAATGTTAAGGGAAGCCCATTGGGAACAAAAGTTTATGTCAGATGAAAATGTTTAGTATCTATTCAGTTCAATACATGAATAACAGAGATCTTTCTAGTTAGTTGTAGGCATCATGCTAGGTATATGATGCGTAGGACTAACATATGCGAATCCTATGCTTCAGCATCTCATAATTATATGGAATCATGGAAAGAGAATCAGGCAGGTTGTTAAGAGAAGTCATTTTTAGGTCAATCTGTATTAATAGAGGTGTGTGTTCTTGGCAAACCATTTAACTCTTGCAGCCATTAAACAATGGGATCATAACAGATGATCACAGGTTTACACAGGCTCTAAAATTATCTTCTCTTCTAGGCTATAATATGTTTGTATTGAAATAATTCTTTCAAACACTAAAAAATTTACTGTTATTATACCAACATAATTGCTTCCTTTTGCTGTCAGAGAACAGCCATTATCCCTGAACAATTTTTGTTCATGACACGTTCTACAGATTTTTAGAGTGGCAGTAACAAGTTAGGAACTCAAGACACTGGTGATTTTTAACCTAAATATTTGGCCTACGATTTGAAAATACTTTTTCCCAGTGACTATTCTATACTGCTAAACCAACCCCCAAGTGTCCCTTCTATGGTCTGTATCTATGTTTAACTGAAATGAAGTTTATGTTCCTTTCCACTTTATTATGTAGAATCAAGAAGCACAAACAAGCAAATGTCAACAAGGTTCAAGGCAGTGAAATATAAAGTCTGAGAACTCTGAGGTCAAATCTCCAGACTAGTGTCCAGGGCAACTAAGTGACAGTCTACCACTGACCCTTCTGTCAAAAATTTATTTTTTATATTTGCTTTTACCACCATAGCTACAAGGCATGACTCCAGCTGACCCTCCTGGAGTTGAAAAAGCTCTGGCCTTCTTAAGTTCATGTTCTGACCCACGTGGGGAAAATACCATCTTCACTTGTATAGCTGTGTTAGATAGTAATCCACCATGAGAGGGACCATTAGGAGGTTTTTAATGATACCATGTATACTTGGTTTGGTATAGTAGATTTTTTCTTATACTTTAGATTTCTAAAACCTTTAGGTTTACTAGATTTCCTGAAAGAGGGCCCAAGATGCTGACCAAAGCTAATAAGCTCCCTAAACACTGTGCAAAGATTGTAAGTACAGTTATGTTTTATTCTGGTGTCCATGCCATAAAAGGAATTTTTTTAGAAATGAAAATATTTTCCTAAGAAAGCTGACCAATAAATTAGGAGCCATATCAAATGGGCAATGGCTCATTGTCAAAAGCTATGTGAAAAACATGACTATCACCTCCAAATATTTCAAGATCCAACAAATAGATATAAAAGGGTCAGAGTAAGAAAAATTCTTCTGATACTTTGGGCTGTCTTGTGATGGCATGATAATTGCTCCATAAATAATTTAAGGTGGTATTCAAGGATAAATAGAATATTGGAGAGTTATATGAATTAAGCATAGACAAGAATATATAGGAGACAGTAGGTTCCTAGGGGCTCCATGAGCACATGTCAGAGTGTTGTAGAATGAACCTACATGTAGAAGGTTGAACTTAATAATTCAGAGGAGTCACTGAATCTTAAGAGTTAAAAGCGAGTTAACCTCTGGACCAAAAATCTTACCCAAATGCAGAAAATCTTTTTTTCGTAATTCTGACACAAGATAATTAATATTCGATTTTATCATTTGGTGTTTCCCTTTCTGGTCAGTCTTCCTGGGGCAGTCTGTTCTTCTGAAGGATAACCAATTGTGATAAAGTTCTTTAAATTGAGCTAAAATCTACTTCTGACTTCTTTTCACTACTCTGAGCTTTACAGCCTCAGGAATGGCCCAGGTGAAACCTGTTCCTTTCGAACATCAGCCCTTTCAGTAAATGAAGACAGCTATTATGCTCCTGTGAATCTCTCTCACACAAAGATTAAGAGTGTGGTCTTTGAAAGCAAATAGAGTTGGGTCTGAATCCTGAATTCAAAACACAGTAGCTTTGGCTTTTGGACAGATTATTTAAATGTTGAGTCTGCTTCCTCAGTTTTAAATGGGAAAAATAATATTGACCTAAACAGGTTATTGTGAACATTTTTTAAAAGGATATAAATTAAGAACAGTAAATAAGCCTAATCTTCGTATATAATATATGTTCAATAAAGTTCCTCTCACATCCTCTTCATACCCAGATATCTGACATTTTCCTTCACTGGCCTATATTGTAGATTCCTTATTATCATATCATAAACCATTAGGCTCATTATAATTCTAAATTCTGGAGGATACCAAATCTTTTTATAGGTAAGATGTAGCCATCTATATCAGTGGTTTTTGACCCTGTGTGATTCAACACCTCTTTTATAATAAGTATTTTGTAGTGCTCTCTTTACTATCCTTAAAAAACATTAATAGAAAAATTAATCTACCTACAAAAATCTTTAAAAATTAATATCCTAAGTGTAATATAAATAAGCCATTTTAAAGTGATATATAATAAAACAGTATGTATTTCAATATGCAAATACTTGCACAAGACTATAATGGCAGACATAACAGAAAAGAGATGATTGCATCTATACATACATCTCCATTAATGCCCCAGCCTCAAAGTTCAGCTGATACGGAAGTGAATAGCACAGCTACCTGTGACACCATTTTCTGAAACTGTAAACAGCTTCTGGTAAAGTTTTGAGCAAAAACCAAAGACCAATCTTCCCTTTTACATATTATAGTTATATACCTGGAAAACTAACACTCTGCAAAAACACTTTAAGATTTTGTGCTACATGAAGTAGGTTTTAAGCTTAGGTGATTATAAACAATGTTTATCTGTAATAATATCCTGCAGGACATTTGAAGGTCATAAATGATGTAGGACAATTCTTTGAAGGTTTGACCTTGACTGTGCATTGCAGGATGTCAGGCATCGCTGGCCAGTGATGCTCACCATAGCAAAAGCACCGGGGCAATCAAAAATATATATACCCACAGAGTTCCAAAACACCTCCACTGAGAGTCACTGTTTGAAGGGTTTCAGATTTATCTGTACTCCTACTCTTTAGCTGAGCCATTTTTTCAGGAGCAACTATGTTATCATTTTGGTGGGCTATTTGGCAAGTTGTGGGTTTTGAACCAGTGCCACTTTTTTTCAGAAATGTCCACAATTTTACCCCTTAAAATAAGCCACATCTGTCATACTGAGGTAATTTACACAATACAACTAAATTTTGTATCTTACATTTATTCTTGTTAAATTTTATTTTCCTTGTCTCACTATACATTTTCAGTCTATCAGTCTGAATCACTGTTCCTGACATATCATTTTATCTCTTCTTGGTTTTCATCTCCTGTGAATTAGATAAGCATTTCTCGTCTCTTTATCCAAGTTGCTACTAAAATGAGAAGTCAGACACAATGAAGGACAGCATTTTATGGAACTTGACTAGAAATTTCCCTCTGTGTTTACATAGCTCATTACATGTCAGCCTTTTATTAATAAGTATACAGCTAAAAAGGGTCCATGAGAGATGAGGTCAACAGCCTTGCTAAATGAAACATAACTGTCCACCGTATTTCTCTTCTGTGTGAAATTAGTAATGCTACCATCTACTTCTAATTTTAGGGCAAAATGCTCACTCAGTAAACCTATTTTTGCCTTTTAATGGTAATAATGCACCTTTCTAAGTTATTTCACTTGCCTAAGTTTTATAATAAATAAGAATTCTGACATAAGTATACATAAGTTTTAAAACATCACTGTATTAGTTTAATTGCTTTAACAGCTAGACTCTGAAATCTCAGCTGTCTAATAGAATAGAAGTGCATTTCTTATTCAAAGTTCAGTCTGTGTTAGGGATGGAAGGATTCCACTTCACTAAGTGATTCAGGCAGCCAAACTAACATCGGTCATCTTCAATACATAGGTCCCAAGCTCCCCCTGAATATTGACCTAAATCCAATAAAGCAGAGGAAAAGAGAGCAGAAAGTCATGTAGAAAGTTTTTAATGGGTGAGGTCAGAAGATGGCATATATCACTTCTGTCTACATTTCACTAGCTGGAACTCACATGGTCACAACTAAGTTTAAGGAAGCCTGGAAAATATAATCTTGCTGTCTGCCTAGAAGAAAAGGAAATGGATTTTGGTAAACTAGTAACTATCTCTGCCAATATCATTCTTAGACCTGCACTAGAGGGGTTCCTGCTCTGAGCCCCGATGCTTCAGGTGTCCCCATATTTTGAAATTTCTTCCTGAAAATATTCTAAGTCACTGTCCTGTGTCTGGGACTAGCCAGGGCCAGCAGTGTTCTCTGGGTGGTGCATCTAGAGCCTAGACCTGGTGCCATGTGAGAAGAATCAAACTCAACAATTTCTAAGAAGTCCCATTCCATCACCTGGGACCTGCCAAGGCTAACAGAGCTTTCCAAGTGTGGTGCCCTGCGTGCATACCAGGAGCAACATGAGCCTCAGTTCTTGCTTCTCCATTTCAGAGTATTCTTTGCTCCTCTAACTAGACTGTGGGGTTGACCAGAATGGTGCTGACATATTGGTTTAGGATAACTTTTATCCAAGTCAGAATGCAGGACAAGCCCAGAGCTCTGGGCTACCAATGGTTCACTGTTGGCCCGGAATGGGTCCCATGGGTAAGTCCCTACATGGATTCTCACCCCTCTTTGTTGGACCTCTAGTTTGTATAGCGTCAAGGGCAGCATGAATGGCCGCAGCAGTATTTACTCTTGGAAATCCCACCATCAGTACCCAGGGAGGTCACCCACCCTCTTCACAGTTTTTGCACCATGTTCCAGGCAATCCATCAGGAGTGGATTCCTCTGAAGGTGGAATTCCACCTAATTCCTCTGAAGGTGATGAGACCTTTACTCCACAATGCCATAGGGACCTTCTGTTTAATGTCTTCTGGCCTCCAATCAATGTGGTGAGGTTGTGCTCTTCTGAGTCAGGCTTAAGCCATGCCGGATGAGGGATGAATATTCCCTGCACGAATGGAATCATTCTTCTTGCTTTGAACACTGAGTCCTTGCCTCTCTTCTCCACTGGTGGCAGTGTTTCGAAGGCAGGGGTATGGGCAACACTGAACAAGATCACATTCTAGGAATGTAGCCTCAAGTGTTTAAGACAAGAGGTAGTTAGAGATGTGTTGTTTTATATTTCAAATCATAAATTTAATGTGACCAGAGAATGGATTATTGTTTACATTTTCCTTTAAACTCTGGATAATATTGCCTTTGTGTTTATCATCAATGAGGCATAGTAACAACTTTTGAGTCATTAGGAACCAATATTCATGGGCTGCACAATGGAAGATGCAGTACCATGGGTAATGATGCAAACAGCATTAAATAACTGGTCTTAGGGAACTGCAGAAGCAAGAAGAGCCAAATTGTTTCCACACAAACAGAATTCTAAAAGTCCTGGCATTGTGAATATTGACAGCATTAGTACCTTCTTCTCTCAGCGGGAGATGTGAATTAGTCAGGAATGATGCAGTTGACAATGGATTGCATTGGTCCATAGATCAATTTGAGGAGCATTTTCATCTAAACAGTTTTAATTCTTTAGATCCATGACCAAGGGATTTTTTTCTGTTTATGTAGATCTTCTACAATTTCTTTTCAATGATGTTTTGTAGTTTTCAGTGCATGCTTTGTGTTAAATTCATTCCTTAAGTATTTTGGGTTTTGATGCTCTTAAAATGAAATTATTTTCTAATTTGATTGTTCATTTCTAGTGTTCTGAAATACAATTGATATTTGTGTATTGATTTTGTGTCCTGCACCCTTGCTGGACTTGCTTATTATATGTTTAATATATGATGGTACTTGTTTCCAATGTTCAGCAGGCAGTTTATAACTCTGACTTAGTCTGCCTTACTTCCTACTGTACAGAGCCTCAAGATCAGCCAGACGTCAGAGCTTGGAGTCTTCTCAGGTCTTTCCTGGGCATGTGCAATAGCTTTGTATGCACTCTCAGCTCTGTACATGGATGTGGCCTTCTAGATTTCCAGGAATATATTAGGGCTTCTCAAAGTTCTTAAGGTTATCTTATTTCACAGTTTTTCTCTTTTGTTTTTTGGTAACCAGCTGCAATGTTAAACATTTGTTGATTTTTTTTTTCCTTCCTATAAAATGCCCTGTGGGCAGCTCACATAGAGAGAGCTCCACAGGTCAAATAAAGACATAATCTGAGAATAGTGCTTTTCCAAAAGGGTAAAATAGTGGCAAATTTGGGGGAAAGGGGTTTTTGGGTGCTCCAAATTCATTCTTTCTCCTGTGGGTGCTAGGCTGTTGGTTTTCAAAACTACCATAGTTGGTTTTTAAGGCTACCATGGAGCTGAGGAGAAAGGGATGTGATTAAGGCAAGCTAAAAAGCCACAAGACACCGGGTTCTTACCAAGATTCCACTGCTTATCATAAGTAAAAACATTCCTCAAATTGTTGCAAGTCTTTAACTTCCAGAGTTCTGAAACTATTGATTTTGAGAATTTTTGTCAGTGTTCTTGTTCTTATATGGAGGAGCAGATTTTCAGAAACATATTCTGCCATTCTGGAAGTAAGAGTGCTTAGACAGAACTCAGACATACACAGAAATCCATACTATGTGAAATCATTTATGTAATGTTCAAATTCAGGCATAATTAATTATGGTATTAGAAGTCAGGATAATGATTATTCTTTAGGGGGAACACCAGGAAGACAGCACAAGGAGGGCTTCTCTGCTGCTTCTTATCTTCAGTAATCTGGATGCTGGTGACTCAGTTATGTTCAATCACAATATTCATTATGTGTATAAGTATGATTTGGGCATTTTCTGCGCGTTTGTTACACTTCAGTAAAACCATAAGCATGATCAAGAGGTTGGGGATATGTTTTTTTTTTCCTTTTTTTATTGAGTAATAGCCATTTTACAATGTTGTGTCAAATTCCAGTGTAGAGCACAATTTTTCAGTTATACATGAACATATATATATTCATTGTCACATTTTTTTTCACTATGAGCTACCACAAGATCTTGTATATATTTCCCTGTGCTATACATATAATCTTGTTTATCTATTCTGCATTTTAAAATCCCAGTCTGTCCCCTCCTATGCACCACCCTCTTGGCAACCACAAGTTTGTATTCTATGTCTATGAGTCTGTTTCTGTTTTGTATTTAGGTTTTGGGTTTTTTTTTAGATTCCTCATATAAGCGATCTCATATGGTATTTTTCTTTCTCTTTCTGGCTTACTTCACTTAGAATGACATTCTCCAGGAACATCCATGTTGCTGCAAATGGCGTTATGTTGTCGGTTTTTGTGGCTGAATAGTATTCCATCGTGTAAATATACCACCTCTTCTTTATTCAGTCATCTGTTGATGGACATTTAGGCTGTTTCCATGTCTTGGCTATTGTAAATAGTGTTGCTATGAACATTGGGGTGCAGGTGTCATCATGAAGTATGGTTCTGGGTATACGCCCAGGAGTGGGATTCCTGGGTCATATGGTAAGTCTATTCCTAGTCTTTTGAGGAATCTCCATACTGTTTTCCACAGTGGCTTTCCTTGCTTCCCTCTCCCACTCTTAATGATTTAGATGTCTTCTTTTACAATTTTATGTTTATTCTTTTTGTAATTCATGGCAGTTATCTCCTTTCCTGTTATGAGTTTCTCATTTTTGTAGCATCTTGCTTTTTTTCTATGTAGACTAGACCTGTCAATATTTCTTTTAGCATGGGTTTAGTGTTGCTAAACTCTTTCAATTTTTGCTTGTCTGTGAAGTTCTTTATCTCTCCTTCTGAAGGATAGTCTTGCTGGATAGAGTATCCTAGGCTGCATCTTTTTTTCATTCAGGACTTCGAATATATCTTGCCACTCCCTTCTGGCCTTAGTGTTTGTGTCGAGAAATCAGCTGAGAGCCTTCTGGGGGTTCCCTTATAACTCACTCTTTGTTTTTCTCTTGCTGCCTTTAGGATCATTTCTTTATCCTTGACTCTGGCCATCTTGATTATGATATGTCTTGGTGTAGGTCTATTTGGGTTCTTCCTGTTTGGGACCCTCTGAGCCTCCTGTACTTGAATATCTGATTCCTTTAGGTTTGGGAAATTTTCAGTTATGATTTCTTCAAATACCTTTTCAATCCCCTTTGTTCTTTCTTCCCCTTCTGGAACCCCTATTATGCGTAGATTGGCACACTTTATATTATCCTATAGGTCCCTTATATTGTTTTCATTGTTTTTCATTTGTTCTTCTCTCAGCTGTTCTGATCGGGTGCTTTCTTAAGAGGTGTTAGAAAGCCAGAAAGACAGATGGTAAATAAATAGAGAGCCAGGCAAAGATGTTAAATATGAAGTAGTTTCACGCAGCGACGAGGTGTTAGAAAGCCAGATAAGAGTTGTCCTGTCTTCTAGGTCACTTATTTGTTCCTCTGCATTATCTAGCCTGCTTTGTACAGCCTTTAGGTCAGCTCTCATCTCAGCAAATGAGTTTACTAATTCTAGTTGGTTCTTCTTTATAGCTTCTATTTCATTTTTGACATATTTTATATCTCTAAACACTATTTCTTTTAGTTCCTTCAGTACTTTGATCACTACTTTTTGAAATGTTGATCTAGTAGGCCATCCATGTCTATTTCCTTGATCGTGCTTTCAGGGGATTTCTCTTGATCTTTTAATTGGGAGTGGTTCCTCTGCTTCTTCATATTGCTCATATCTCTCTGGCACTGTGGCTTAAGGAGTATCAGTCATCTAGTTCTACTGGAGACGGTGTGCTCTTAATGATTTTATCAAGAGGTCTTTGTGTCTTTGCCCTGTTTCGTGAACTCAGCTTGCTGTTTCCAGAGGCCCTCTGTTGGCACCCTCATCTGTGCTGCTCCCAGTGGCTGTCAGCTAGCAGATTGCGCCCCCTCCCAACACTGGGTCAGGTGCTGAGCTCTTATGCTGTGCTCAGGCGAGGCAGGTGGGCAGATCGCGCCCCCTCTCAGCACCGTGGTCAGGTGCTGCGTTCCTGCCAGGAAGGCAGGTGACCGCCCACCCTCTCCTGGTGTTGGTTACTCCACTGCTCTGTGCAGCTGCCCACTCCGCCTTGGGTCAGCACTCCAAAGGCAGGCTTGGGAAAGACCGCGGAATAGCCCCGCCCCTGCTCTGTACCAAATCTCAGCTCCTTGTTTGTCTTGGTGGCACAAGTTCTCTGAGGTGCCAGGGCAGAAAGATCCTATCTGCCTCAGGCTGTAAACAAGTCTCAGTCCTGCCTAGGAGGCTGCAGAGACCCTGGGTGTGGATTCAGTTCTTGGCCCCGCCCCTGCCCAGGTGCTGCGCACAGGAGGATATGGTGGCTGTGGCTGAACCCCACCTCTCTTCTCATGAGAAGCACCAGTAATGGCAGTGCAGGTCTGAGGAGACAAAGGCTACGGTGCCCCTCCCCCCAGGGCACAACAGCCGTGTTGCTTTGCCTTCTTTGCAATTTATGGGGGAATATGGAACAACGAGGTTATTCTGCTCTGTATCCCCTCCCAGCCATGGCATGCAACACCCTGCAGTCCCCCAGGGCTGCCTCAGTGCAGCCACCCCAGTCCTCCACCTGGCTCGGGCGGCCTGTCCTGGCCCCAGCTGCCGGCTTGCGTCTCGGGCTGGGTGTCACGGGGACCCTTTGTGTCCATTTAACTCAGTTCTGTTGGTCAAGGGGTGCTCAGGGCTGATCTGAGCCTCGGAGGCTCCCCCTCCATCCGCTGGCCTCTCTGTTGGAGAGGGGAGACCCAGCAAACAAGTGCCAGTCTTCCTTTGCCGCTCCCTCCCCACAGGATCGGTCCCGCACTGTTTTGCTTTTTCTTCTTTCTTTTTTCCTTTTCTCCTACCAGATTTTTGGCGTCTTTGTCTTTCGAAGAGGGCGATGTTCTGTCAGAGTTCGGCAGGTGCTCTGGTTGGCTGAGTAGGTCTGTAGATGTGGGTCTTGGTGTATTTGTGGGAGAGGGTGAGCTACCAGCGTCCTTCTACTCCGCCATCTTGCTTCTCTCTTGGGAATATGTTGTATATTGGTGGGATAGGCAACAGTCCTGTAGATAGTTTCAGGGATATTTGAAAAGTTCTAGTGCTGAAGTTGTTAGGGGGTTCATGTATGTTCTTTTCTTCCATGTGCATCCAATATTACATAATAAAATTTATTTAAATACTGTCAGCATTGTCCAGTATTGTTTAATGGACTTCAAGGTTTAGAGACTGCATAGCTTTCCATCCTTTATTTGGATATTTAGAGTATTTCCAGTATTTTATTTTATGATGGTACAATATGCAGGCATATAAATAAATCTTTGAGTATACATCAAGTGGTTCCCTTAGGACATATTCCAAAAGTAGAATTAAGGGGTCAAATATATAAACATTTCAAATACTCTTAGTACATAAAACCAGATTGCTGGGAACATTTTACAGATTAACTCTTCACTCTCCTCAGAAACACATGAGAGATTTCATTTTTCTGCCTTCTATTAAACACTGGGATGAATATATACACAAAAACATATGAATATGCTTATATACTAATATTTATACATCTATTAAATATAATTTTATTGCAAGTTTGCAGTGTGTTAAAGGAAGTATGTTACTTCATTTTATTGTGTATTTCTATGAGTGGCAGTCGGGTTGAATATTTTTCCCTATGTTTGTTTTATTTTATTGACTTTATTGACTTTTTAAATTTCTGACCCTTATTTATTATTTTTATTTATAAGTGTTTCTATTATTCTTATTGATCTGTAAGACCAATGAACATTTCTAATTCTGTTCTCTAAAGTCTATGGTCCATATTTGATTAAGCCTGGTATATAATTTTATTTGATATTTTAACTTCAAATATTATTTGAGCACATTTGCTAGGGTTTCAGCTACTTCCATTTCACCAAGCATCTTTTCAATGATGCTCAGAATGACATACAGGATAGTTTTTCTCATGACTTTCTTTCCTTTCTTAAAATAAAATTTTCAGCCCCAATATCATCAAAGGTAATGGAGCTCTCACAGAGTTCTATATGTTGTGACCCTTTTTGGGTTCTTAAAACTGCCTTTGAAGAAGATGCCAAGGGATGAAAACAGAACTTTATATGCTCCTGCAGCCCTCTCCACTTCTCCAACAGTTATAGTGTCAACATTCAAATCCACCTCAGAGATCATAAGAAATAATCTGTCTCATCAAGCCCTTTGTCCATATTTATATTGGTCACCATAGAAAATATAGGCTCCCCAGGTTCTCTCTCATCCAATGATTGTCTTGCCTGGATGGTTTATTAAGTCCCTGAATTGACTCAATCCCATATTCCACCCCAAATCCCAAACTGAGCCACTGTGCCCTCAGGACCAACTGAAAAATCTCATGTGTCCTCATCCTCTTCTGTGAATATTCCCAGACATGGCTGCCCCTGGGGATAATTCTCTCCATGCAGTTCATTCAAGGGTTGCATATTGATCATTGTTCTTCATTTCTCCATAAAACCCATTCCTTTTTATGGGTCTCTACAGAAAATAATCACCTCTGTCTTTGAAGATTATAGCACATGGATTACCAAACCTATCCCCACCCCTCCCCCAAAACTCCTCCCTAAAAATGGATACTTTTAATATCCAGAGAGATGATCTTTCCAATACCTCAGCCCCTCAGTTAACTGAGCACCTCTCCTACAATGACCTTTGCCTCCACCTAGCCCTCACCACCTGCTCTCCTGGATGAATTCCTTTGAAAGTTGGCATGACCACTTACAGCATACTCCCTATTATCTAAAGATCAAGCATCACCTTTCCCATCCCCACCTCCCATCATTCCAACTCACTCTCCTTGGCTCTCTCCTTCACCCTGCTGTTATTGGCCTTTCTTTCCCAGGTAAATTTCAGTTCTGTGACCACAGTTACATCCTGCAATCACTTTCAACTCTTATCTTCCTCTCTCTCCCCTGACTGTATCTGGAAAATCCTCAATCTTGGTTATAATCAACTCTTCATCCCCCGCTGCCCCCCCCCCAAGCCTCTGAGTGGCTGAAGTCAGCCAGAAATGACACAATCAGTCTCACTTTAAATTCCTGATCACTAATACCAAGTGGGCTTAAGAAGCCACCCCGCAACTCTGCAATATTTCCCAAGGCCATGCAGTTTTTTACTTCCCTGGGTAACTGTTTTATACTTGTCCTTTTTGTCCTCAAGCCTTTAATTCCTTATAATAAACTCCCTCATAATTAATAAAGTTATTTTTATTTCACAGAGAATATAAAAACAATCAGAAAGTAGTATCTTCAACATCTTCCAACCTCTATCTTTTGCAGAAATTGATAGAATGAGGCTAAAATTCATATAGAAATTCAAGAGACCCAAAACAGTCCAAACAACCCTGAAAAGAAAATAACAATGTTGACAGATTCACATTTCCTAATTCCAAAACTAACTAGAAAGCTGTATTAATCAAGAGAGTGTGGTACTGGCATAAAAATATACATATACCTCGATGAACTTGCATTGAGAATTCAGAAATAAATTACATTTACAGCCAATTGAATTTGACAAGCATGTTAAGAAATCTGTTGAGAAAAGAATTGACTTCAATAAATTGTACTGGGACAACTGTACATCTACATATAAAAGAAGGACTTTGGACCCCTACCTCACACCATACTCAAAAAATAACTAAAAATGGACAATAGACTTAAATGTAAGAATTAAATCTATAAAATTCACAGAAAAAATATAAAATTAAATTTTTGTGTCCTTGAGTTTGACAATTCCACAAAGCTAAAAACAACAACAACAACAACAGGCTCCCTACTGGTCCTTCCCATATTCTCTTCTTCATAAAAAAAAAACATATTATCATCATCATCACCAATTTGTCTCATCTCAACTCAGAATGCATCTTTCCCTAAATCTCCAATGCTGAGAATTATCTCTCTGAGTGACTATGCTCCTACCTCCACAACTCCATATGCTGTTTGAAATTTTCAGTTTAGCCCCATGATGATTCCTAGTTCTTAATGTTTTCTAATGCTTAAAATGTTATGTTTATGTCTATATCAAGACTATGTTTCAGGTTGCTATATCAAATCTTCTTCCTAGAGGTCAAGAAATTCCCTCTTTTTTGGTACCCTATATGTTTAATTTTCAACTATCATTTCAGCCAAAATAAGCATTTCATATTATCCAGCTCTTAATCCAAATCTCCAAAGCAATGAAGAAAATATGTACATAAAGTAACCAATCGGCTGCTTTACAAATTCACGCTATCTTCTGCTTCAGATGTAACTATAAATTTCCCACCTAGTTTTTCTTAGTTGAATCTGTTTTCTTACAGAGTTGGTCCCTTATAAATGAAACATCTGCCTCTTCACATCATTGGTTGATTTCATCTCCTTTGATGAAAGATGAACCCATTCCATGAAAACTCCGTCAGCTTACCCTCCATCAAGTTCAAGGTGTTCCTATATCTTCTCATTATGTGACCATCTTGTCTTATCTCAGAAGATCCAGTTATTCTTGTTAGTTTTCAAATTAAATCCTTCAAACTTTGTAGTTGGCCCTACTCTATGTCATGTTCTACAGGAACTGCCTCATTGGTCTTTACATACCTTCAATTTGTTCTCACCAGTTGTTCTCCCTCATAAATGTTCAAACATTCTCTATAAAAATAAAACTGTCCCTTTAAAAAAATTAAAAATGCTGCTGTCCTCATTCCATCGTCTTGTCTATCAAACTAAAAACAACTAAAATACTGATTACACTCTGCTTCTGATTCTCCTTCTAGTTATTCCTCAATTTATGATAAACTATTTTCTATCAAAGTATTAAAAAAAATTTCCCTTCTAATTGTCACTGACTTCAACCCAGTGACCACTTCATAATAGTTTTCATTTTCTGCAGCAGCACCACCACTGAACAGTTACTGTTTGTGGAAACAGTGATATCACTCCCTTGCTATAAACTCAGTTGATGGACTTCCCACATTTTTGACAATTCCTCACTTTTATTTTCTGTCTCTTTTCCCTCAATTTTTCTATATTTCAGTCCTTAATACAACTTCCTTCTACAGCTTCAATGTTTAATTCCATGGATGACTCCTGGGCCTTTATCTCTACCTTCCTGATCTTGACATCTTTCCAGGTGCATTCGGAAGACCTCCCCAAAATTGTACCCTAACATCAAAATCATCATGTGCATTCTCAGACTTTGTCTTGATCCTTGCTCCCTACATTAACTGATGTAGTCACCACTCTCTTACTCATTCATGTCTTGAAGATTGGAGTTATCATCCATACTTTTGCTCCAGACTCTCTCATATCTAATCAGCGACCAAATGCTACAGACTGTTTCTAATAAGACTTTGACTTTTTTTCTTAAGTATCCAGTTCAGTAATTTTTCAATTCTTTCCTGGGATATTATAATATCTAGCAACCTGCTTCCAATTTTTTCACCCTTGAAAAGTATGATCAACATTGTCATTGGTTATTGTTCTAAAACACAGATTTTTATAAAGCCATTGACATAAAACTGAAATGTGACAATTATGTACTTATATAATTAATATATACCCTATAGTGTACACTCATATATACTCCATTTTGGTACTGGCTAAACATGAAATATCTAAGCTATCCTTGAGTTAATCTTTGAGGGAAATAATATTATCATCTAGAGAGAGAAATTAATGAATTTGCTGCAAATCACAAGGTTAGTGAGTGATAGAGGTGAGAGATACAACTTAAACTCTGGTCTGCATCCAGAGACCAATACAGACAGCCACACACACTAAAAACAAAAAAACAAAAAACTTCAGTGGCTCTCCACTAAAATCTAAACCCCTAAATTGGGCATTCAGTTTCATCCACGAGCTAAATACCACTTATCCTTTTCAAGTTAATGTTTCTCTTTGCAACCTGCATCCTTTCTGCAATAAGAGCTTATATAAATAAAATAGGTTCATAATATTTCTTCAAGCTTCAGTTTTTACAGCAGTAAAGTTACATATAGTAAATAATCTTTATGGGCCCATCCAAATCTAACATTATATGATTCTATACCACCCTTTTTACCATATAAACATCTCAAACTAATGTCTCAAGTTGACTAAAATAGGAAAAAATAAACGGCCTAGACTTTCTTTTCTTTGGCTCACTACCCAGACTTACCCTCTACCCCGAAATTGGAATTCCATGACTCTACTTGTCCAAATCTTTCACAGATCTTTAAAGGCATTTGCTCAAGTGCCACATTCTCCATTACGCTTTGACAGCATAATCGTAATAAACTTATCCCTCTGAGCCTGCTATTGCATTTGTACTTGCGTTGTAGTACAATACACACGAATTACACTCTAATTAGCTCTGTACTTTGCTATCTCACTTGCTGAATGAAACATTCACTTAGTTAAACAATTATATTTTTACCCAGCTTGCTATCCAGTATACTTTGTCATGATGATTATGTTGCAAAAAACGGCCACTTAGTACATTTTTAATAAATGAGCTGATTACCAACTCACTAGCTTAATTCACTTTCACATGTTCTTGACTAAATGGGAAAATAGTTTAGCATAGTGATTAAGAGCTCCTATGGTGTCTATTTCAATCTCTACTCTACTATCAACTTCAACTCTCTGAGTCATATTTTCTTCATCCATAAAATGGTGATAATGACAGCACATATCTTAGGATTTTCATAAGGATTGATTAAATCAACTCATATAAAGAACTGTGATAGCATCTGTCATGTTTCAAGCCCTGAATAAATGTTGGCGATCATTATTGTATATTATAAAACAAAAATAAGAGATTTAAAATAGTTTCTAACGAATGCACCATTTCCTGCTTTGTATGGGACTTCCTGGAAGGTGAAAAATAACAATAAACTTAATTAAGGGGTGACTCTTCTGGTCAGTATAAAGGGCAGAGCAGTTTTAATCCTGGCAAGAAGCTGGGTCTGGAAGCCTTTCACATTCAATCATTTTCTTTAACATGAATAAGTCGAGTGCTCCATTAGTTCTGGAGAGGGGAGTATAATAGAATCAGTTCTATAATAGGGGCATTAAGCCCTCTTACATTATAGGAAATTATTGAAAAAGGCTGCCAGGCTCTGATTTCCTTGCCAAAATATGGCTACAGATATTCAACAGTAACATCAATCCCGGTAAAAAGTTTTATTTTAAATAGCAGAAACTCAAACGGCAGCATAGGATGTGAATGTCAATCTCGAGCAAAAAATAGGAATGAAAAGATATAGACAGAATCCTGTCTTCAAGCAGGTGCTTACTAGAGATGTCACTTTATTTAGATGCTTTAATTAAGATGAAATTGTATTTCCACTGCCTGTTCTTAATTTCCATTGAAACTGCATCTTTGAAATTAAATTAAAGCCAATAGCCATAGTCTTTGTAAAACAGATACTTTTTCTTATCCTTTGAATGTTGACATTAAAGAGGGTCAACTCTATCATAGTAAACTGAGGAAAATTTACCCTCCTCATTTTTTTTTACCACCTTTCTTGAGAATTAGCCATTTCTCTTCAATTACACCATTTATTACCCCTACATTTCTTAAAGGCACTAATTGGTCTATCCATTATACACTGCTTTCCAATTTGAGAGGGGGGAAATTTTGAGTTCATTTAACACAGATTGGGAAAATCCTGATGCTGGCATTTAATAACCTGGACCCAATCTCTTATTATTGAAACTCTGCGTGGGGCCTATACCATAGAAAGAAGAATAAGACAAGTGACTGTCCAGAGGCAGGAAAGCCTGTCTACCATAGTGTCAGCAACTTCCCCAGAAGCACGATGAGGCATGGAGTATGCATTAGGGTGATTTCAAACTTAAGAGAAAATGTTAACTCATTGACAGGGAACACAGACATCACTTTAATAAAATATAAATTCAAGAAGCTGACTCCACAATGACGCTTTCCTTAACAAACCTGTTCTTACTACTTGGTAGTCACCCTTCTCACACACACACACTGTTCACATTCCCATCCACTGAAATGAAATAGACACAGCGGGGTAGCCCCAGACAGAATAATCCCCCAGGAGGAGTTCCCTCTTGCTTCTCAAGTAGAATTCCATGAATGCACATGGATTCATATCATCAATGGTTGCAGATAAGTAACGTCCACTCTCTCTTCAACATCACATATAAGAGTTATTTCCTGTTCCTTTGGCTTCAGTGTACTTTATCAGCCCAAACATCTCATTACTCACAATGACATTTTTAAATATAAAATTCAAAAGTGAAGGTGAAATTATTCAATGCCACTACAAATGCATATTTACAATAGCTAACATCCAACAGATTTCTTATTTAACCTTTCATTTCATTTAACAATCTAATAAACCTTTTGATAACAATGCTCCATGTTCTTTTTTTGTATCTTTTAAGTGAGAACCATCAGTGCCTTTTCAGATTTGTTCTTCACTAAGCATTATTAGATCTTAATCATTCAAAGAGAAAGAACAATTTAAAAAATCTCAAAGAGAGAAGTGCTTAGAAATATGATTAAACTAAGATAAGGATGGAGAAGTTTTATCCCCACATTTCTTTGAGACATGTCTTTCCAGAGCAGTAACTCTTAATAGTATCAATACATGCTAAAAGGATTGATTTCCCTATTTACTGCTTCCCACCACCCACTCGCCTACTCCAAATCCTTGGTTAAAAAAAAAGGAAAAAAAAAAAAGTCTTACTTACTTATAAAAGAAGGAGATCTAGTTCGAGATACCGACTGGGGAAGTTAGAGAAAAGTAAGAAGTAACAATGCAAAGGTTACTTGAGCTCCACTCCCTAAAATCCAGATTACATGTTTTACAACATGCCAAGGACACATTTCTATTAAGTAGTGAAATACACAAAAATGCATTATAGATGGAAAACAGTTTAAATTTACTTTGTGATATTCTTTTCATGCTTATGTATGTTATTATTCTCTTTCAAAAGGAAGAGGAGACTGAGGATGACTCTAGAGAAAAAAAAAGCACAGGAGGGCGCAACAACAAACATCCAAATACTACAGATTTACAGTTATGAGCAAGTGATACCTTATATAAAAGAAAACACTAATTTTTAAAATTAAAAGCCAGATCCACCAAACTTACGAAAAGCAACCTAAAGCAAGAGCATCATACATTCCCTAGGGAATATATTCCCTCTCCTGAATATCTTTTTCTACTACTGCCCTGGGGAGAAGAACCTGGACCACTCTGGTTCAAGCTGTTCCACAAGACCCTCCCCCTAATGGCCTCCAGCTTCACAGACAAAAGGGCTGAAACATGAAAGCAAGTACAGCAAGAAGGAATCTCAGGCCACAAACTTTTTTCTTCCTTCCCTGCTCCAGCCTTCATTTCGTCCTCCCTTTCTCCCTCCCTCCCTCCCTCCCTCCCTCCCTCCCTTCCTTCCTTCCTTCCTTCCTTCCTTCCTTCCTTCCTTCCTTCCTTCCTTCCCTCCCTTTGCTTCTACGTAGGACCTTTATTCATCTAGAGTTATGTCTCTGCTACAGAGAGTCATGTAAATATCAGGTATAAAAGGAGACCTGTGAGTATTTGGGGGTTGGGGAAGCAGAGTCAGATGGTCAGTACAATTTGACCAAACATGAATTCACTAAGGCACTTGTCATCACCCCTGGTCCTCGGAGAGCTGAGCACACAGTCTGCTATAGAGATGACACTTGATTCTGTTCACACAGCACCTTTGGATCTGGCAGCTCCTCTCTGCCATGCCTCTGCCACATAAAGCATAAAGCAACCATTCTATTCTGCTGCTTTGACAACATGCCAGGGCTTAGGAAATTGTGAGATTACCTAAGATTACCTCTACCCAGATGCATTACTTCTCTAGGGTATTGACATCTTTCCAGGGAGTTCTGTGCTCCCAGAAATTGTCCGAAGTCTTGTTCTCAGATCCCACAGAACTAGCTGGGAGTTCTTTCCTTATCCCAAGGTTTATCCAGCAGAATAACCAGTCTGGAGAAATTGATGATTCGGCTCCAATTGCTTCCACTTCATTTTCCCAATTCACTTACCTTTGTTGTGTGTGCTTTTATTTTTCCTCAGGATCTAAGCTTTTAAAACACAACTTAGAAAGAAAATTCTTTTCTTTTTAATTTCGAGTTGTTTTATCTATCCCTAGAGACAAGGAACATAAAACAACTGAGCTACTTTAATGACAGAAGGTCAATGAGTTAATTTTAAAAATCTAGAAGAAAATAGTTTAAAATAAGACTTAAAAAAGTTAAAGAATAACAAAATTAAGATAAGGCATATAAAGTAACTTGAAGTTAAATTATCTTTCCTTCAAGGAATAGTTTACTCTTCAGTTATGTCTCCTGATGGTCAAGTGCATTTTACGGCTTCCTAAACACCTTCTTCAACTCTTGCCACCTAAATGCAACTGCTCTAACCTCTGCATGATCTGAACACTAAATAAAAGAGAACAAGGGATCCAGGGATATAAAGGAGTCTCACATGTCAAGGTCCCTTTCTTGGCCCTGTGACCTATGTAGATTGTGATAAACACTAGGACATAAGTTCCATGAAGGCAGGGACTTTGCCTTTCTTGTTCATTACCTACTGCCTGCCTTGAAAAGAGCCTGCCCCGTAGTAGCTGCTCACCAAGTATTTATTGGACAAACAAATCCTACAAGATATATTTTAGTAACTCCTATTGCTAAACACTATTCATTATTCGGAGGCTCTCTGAGGCACCCAGTGAAAAAATAAACAAACAAACAAACCAAAGACAACAACAGAAAATGGTAGAAAACTGTTTGAGGAATATAAGTTGATAGTTGGAGTAAGAGCAGAGACAAGGTTTCCCCTAGTGGTATGGGGGACTGCTCCCTCCATTATAGCCCAAAGATCTATATATGTCCCCCAAATTCCAGGTGAGCTATGAGGATGTCCTAATCATACGGCAGGAATGTTGGAGGGAAAAGCTCTCTTCAGAGATCTTAACCCATCCAAATAAGCAGTAGCAACTGTAGCTCCTCATCTCCCACCAACAGATTCTAAATCATAAAGGCTAAAAATTGGTTTTCCATGAGGAGGATTGACCCTGTTGACCATTCACAGTTATCTTCCAAACCTGTTCTGTTAATCCCTCTCTACATTATACTGTTGTAATAGACCATAGAAGTAGAGTTTAGGATCCAAGGGCATCCTAGACAAACTCCTGATATGAATCTGAGGCTCATGAGTTTTCTTCTTATTCTGCTGATGTATTAGATCTTCTTTGTGATCCTAACACTACCTGGAAGCTGAATGCTCGTCCCAAACTTGAGTTCCTTTCTCCTCTAACCTTTTCTTCAAAGGTCTAGCTGGCATGACTTAATGAAATATTCCTTTAGTCACCAAGTTAAATTCACTTTAGGGAACTTAAGTTTTTATGCTAGACAAGTGAGTATTTTATTTTTCTACTAGCGACTATAAATGGGATATTTTATTGAAAGTATCTCTTGAGCTATTGCTCCAGTATTATAACTAGAATGCCCTGCCAGTGGCAAACGAAACTTGTATCCATTATTAGTTCCATAGTAATGTTAATAATGTGAGCCAAACTCAATAATCCTAACTAAATATGGGTCTACAGAATAATCTCCCAGATATGGAATAAGTGCTACACACAATGATTCATTTTAACATGCAACAGCGCAGAACAATCTCATGTGATGAGGTAGTTACATTCTTAGAATACTGCAGCTTTCATTAAAATGCTTTGTATAAAACGAACACATGCAAAATATGGAGCTACATCTCTCATGACTGGAGACAACCCAAAGCTTTATGGTGTTAGAAAACAGATAAAAGACTAGAGCCCATTAGAGATTCCTGAATTAATCAGGACACTTTCGAGAAGCTCTGTTACAGAATGCACTTCCTGAAAGCAGCCTGCTCTCTTGTCATCTCAAGACTCTGCCGATTTTGCTCATTTTGCTTGGAACAGCCTTCTGGTCATTCTTCAAGTGGATGGCTCCTCCTCTCTCTCAGAACTCAGCTGATACATCAGCTTTCACAGGAAAATTTATCTAAGCCTCAGTCCTCTGACAGTGCCAGATGCCTCCCCTCTAAGCTCCTAATCATCACTGAGGATACCTCTCTTATGGATTTATCACAGTATTGATATTGTGTATTTATTTATTGTGGTGTCTTGCTATGTCATACACTGATTCAAGACAGTAATCATGTCTTTATCTCTCTGGTTCCTGACCTTGTAAATCGCCTAGTATATATATAGCAGGAGTTCAGTAATTATGTGTTGATGCCTTTTCGGCCAATTCTTTCTTATTGCTGGGTCCTCAATCTAAATATGACTTTCACTAAAAAGTCTTTCTTGACATCTCAGGTTACTTTGATATCATACTAGCTTTCTCACAGTTCTAATTATATAGCTGCTATGGTGATGGTTTGTTTCAAGCTTTCATCCATTAGGCTAAAATCTCTATGAGGACAGGCACTGTGCCTCTCCTATTTGTAGTTATATTCCTCATGTCTTACTTAGCCTGGTACATAACTCATACTCAAAAATAGTCTTGAATCAATGACTAATACTTGCTACAATAGGGATAAATCTTGAAATCATTATATTTTAAATGAAAGAAGCCAGTCACAAAAGACCACATATCATATAATTTCATTTATATCAAAAATCCATCATAGACAAATCTATAGAGACACAAAGATTAGTGGCTGCCTGTGTCTGTAGCAGGGAAGAAAGAAGAAATAGGAGTAAGAAATGGAAATGGCTACTAATGGGTACAGGGTTCCTTTTTGTGATGATGGAAATATTCAAAAATTAGATTGTGGTGATAAAGTCATAACACCAGAACCCACTGACTTGTGCACTTTAAATAGATGAATATCATGGTAGGTGAATTATATTCCAGTAAAGGTATTAAAATAATTGTTGAATGAATAAAATAAATAAATTAAAAGATGAACATGAAGTTTAGGTATTCCCTTATTTAGTAAAGGAAGTATTTCCAAGGTTCTTTGATCATAATCTCTTCAAAGATGCATTTCTGGCACAAAACACAGTCAATCACTTTTCCTTTCTTTACATATCCTCTGAATCTATGGAACAGTGCTTGCTGGAGTTCACTTTCAGCTTCTAGTCATATAATTGATCTCCAGTTCTCTGATATTACAGTGAGTTTTATAAGAATTTTTGCCAAACCCTAATTGCTATCTGTTTCCTCTGCCCATTATTTGAAGTCACCATGGACCACTGAAATTAGCATGTGAGCAACAAATAGGAGTAGCCAAATGATTTCGATGAAATTCTCCCTCTCCCTCCTCCTCCATTGTGTTGCTTGTAATACATAAATAATGGCTGTAGCTCTAGCAGCCACTTTGGATAATGAGAATGAGCTCCATACCTTTGGAATGTCAGGGTTGAGTAGGAAGAAGATTACAAAACTTTCTTCAGCTTAATTACAGCAAAACAAAAATTTCAAAATACTGTATTGTAAAACGTGGGTCCATCTAGTCTAAACTCTGAGGAAATGTTCTGGAGAGAAGATCTTACAGAAATAATAATGGCAGGACTGCCATTGAATATCTTGCAGAAGAAAATATGAGCTGTCAAGTTAGAAAGATGTATTTAATTATTAATTCTATCTTTTATTATGTGTGAGAACTTGGGGGTTAATTCATCAGTGGTCAGATTTTTTTTTCATCTGTAAAATAGTGTTAATGCTACTTACTGGGTTACCAAAGGATAAAAGTTATGCAATACTTTTGATGGTACCCAGGAACATTCTGGGACATTGTATATGCTTTGAACATGCTTGATTCTTTCCAACCTAATTACTTGAATCAAAACTGTAATCCAAAGTTATCTTTTCAAAAAATAATAGTTTAATCAATAAACCAATCAAGAAGTATTACTTGTGTACTTACAATGTGCCCTAAAATGTGCTGGGAATCATGGAAGAAACAGAAGTAAAAGGCATCCTTCTTGTCATCAGAGAGCCTCTATGAAGTTAGAAAATATTGACGAATCCAAGAGAAACCACAGAGAGCACTACATGGTAGTACATATTTAACACGGCATCACATGCTAACAGGAAACTTTACAGGAACACCAAAGTGGGAGAGACCACTGGGAAGAGAGGGTAGTGGGGAAAAAAGTTTCATTAAAGTGGATGTGCTTGATCTAAACTTGGCAAATCTTAATAGAAGATTTTTATACATAATAATTCATTAATCATTTATGTATTGTGTCAAAATACTGATGTAGTTATTTTCTCAATTTCCCCAGCCAGGGTAATTCATACCTGCTCTGGAGAGAGAAAATATACCCAGAGATAACAGTTGAACTATGGCTACTGATGATACACTGTCTGAGCCCTTTTCTTTCAACTCCCATCAAATGGCTGAATGACAAAATCAAGGATACTAAGTACCAGCACATAGTTCTCCTGACCAAGGATTGAGGAAATAATTCAAACATTAACAAAAAGAATGTTAACTTTTTTTGTTAATGTTTCTTAACAAAAGGTCAAGAAATGTACTTTTTACAATTGGGGGGAAAATTGAAGGCTGGGAATGAACTGCATTCATTTATATGGAACAATAAGCAAAACTTACAAAGAATACAATAATGAAAGACACAAGTACAACATGGATGAAAAATTCCTTGGAAAATGCATCCTGAGGAAACAGAAAGAAATATGAAGCAAAAAATTTTTGTAGGCTTAAGGAATTTAGAGATAACATGGAGTCCATGAATGAAGTGATGAAAAATACCAAAAATAACGCAGCATATCAACAAAGATTCAAAAATAGACTACAACAGAAAAGTAGCTGACAAGCCTACCAAAGAAACTGAAGAGGAAATTAAAACCTTTTGAGTATTTAAAATCCCATTAGAAGAAGAAAGGAATTGAATTACAGTGGAGTAAGTCTATTCAGTGATAGGAAAGTAAATCTTGGAGGGAAAAAAAAATCACATAAAATTTAGAGTAAAAAGATAAGGAGATCACAATGACTAGACAGAAAACAACACTAAAAGAAAAGACAATTGCTCCGATTTTTTAGTAATTGCCCTTGGGGAAACAAACTAGAACACACAGAAAAAATATATTTTTTCAAGTATATAAGAAAAATTTTCTGAAATAAAGAAGACCTGAAGAGTCAGAATCAAAGGAAAGATGATTAAAAACAATGTGAACTAAAGTATATCCCAGCAAATTTACAGAAATTCAAAAATAATGAAGAAATTTCCTAATTATCCAGGCAAAGCCTGCATGTCATTCAGAAAGAAAACTAAATGACTTTGACTCCTCTCCTAACATCAGATGCCAGGATATTGATCTACAATGTGTTGGGAACAAAGAGATGTAAGTCAAAAATTCTACACGTGCATCTAAGTTTTTATTGTATTTGGAAGGCATTTTCATAAACTGGAAGCCATTTTCCTAAGCAAACCAAAAAAAAAAAAATTTGGGAAACATAGCAATAATGGTTCCTTCATTTCACACCCACTTGAAGACGGAAAATACTGGGAACTGAAAGCTAAAGTAGAATAAACAAATTCTAATTGGTTAAGTGGTTAATTATGGAAAGAAAAGCTTGGCAGAGAACGTTAAATCTAAATAAATGTTTAAGAAGATCAATAACAATGCACTTACTGAGGACAAATAGGTGGATATTTTTTAAATTCTGAAGGAAATCTACCTGTTTAATGGTAATAATAAATTGTTGATAATGGACTAGGACTAAGATCACAAACATGCCTAGAGGAAGTGGAAAAAGAAGGGGAAAGGAGGTAATATACATGAAGGAACTTTTTAATGTGCTATGAAGGAAGTCAATACCTTCACTTTTATATTTGACATTAGGCATATATACATAAACACACATATGTATATGCACATTTCTATTTGACATATAGCTTTAAACTCATCACTTTCTTAAGTTATATAGGTATTATTAGAATTATATAATTTCCAAATAAAAAACAAAGTTCAAGTAACTAAAGATAGAAAGCTAAAAGAAGCAGCAAAGAAAATAAAAATAACCACTTATTAATTCAAACTGTTGAATTCCTACTATGTACTGTGTAAACATCAGAGTAGTATATAGTAAAGAATAAAAAAGACACATTCCTCATTAACAGTCTCAGAGCTTACACACACTCTCTCACACACACAGACTCCGGATTAAAATCTGCGTTACTTGAAAACTATGCCTTTTTAACCTCCAGTGCATTTTTAGGAAAGTCTGCCTGTCAACACAGAATTTATATGGGGCTCATGGTCATCCCTCCCAGGTGACATGACATGCCATCATCTACTAATCAATCAGATCCTTCATTCACAAATACAAATGTAAGACAAAGTTTCATTGGATATTTAAGAGAAACTACCTACATGAAAAATAAGCAAAAAACTAAGCAAAACTGACCCCAAGTGAAATCAATAATTTAGAGTATAAACAGAAATCCTAAAAAATTCTTTAATTTGGTTTAATTTGTTATCCTCAGATAGATTCAAGTTAATATTGCATCCAGAAACAAACAGGATGCTATGGCATAATTCTTGGCAAATTAATGTATGATACAGAAAGAGAGATATAGAGAAAGAGGAAGGAAGGGAAGTTAGGGGAATGTAGGGGAGGGAAAAGGAGGGGAGGGGAGAGGAGGGGAGGGAAAGGAAGGGAAAGGGAGAGGAGAAGAGGGGAGAGAAAGGGGAAGCAAAGAGAAGGAGAAGGGAAAGAAGAAAATAGAAAAATCACTGAATAAACTAAATAATAAAGTGGATAGTACTAAAGTCCAAGCTGGTAACTTGAAATTTTAAATCTGTAATCTTCCAGATTATAGACCTCAAAGAAATGGAACACATCCTGAAAGAGTAAGAGACAAGGAAAACTCCAGATGGCCAACATCTACTTAATAGAATGACAACTGCCCAATACACTAGGCACAGGTGCTGTTGAATGCTTTGTCTGAATTGAGATATGTCATAAGCATAAAATATATAGATGATTTCAAAGGCATAAAACTACAAAAATTTAAGCAAAATATCTTAACTTTAATATTATTTAAACTTTCTCACCTGTTTCACTTGTTTCATTTTATTATTTTTTTTAATATAGCTACCAGAAAACTTGAAATGATGAACATGGCTTGCACTGTATTTCTATTGAGTATTCTATAAATGAGTTTCAGAAACAGAGAGCAGAGGAGAAAAAAAGGGACCAGAGATTATCAAGAAAATAAGATATTTTCCAGAGCTAATAAAAGGTAATTGGATAAAGATGGTCAAAAGATACAAACATTCAGTTGTAAGATAAATAAGTACTAGGGATGTAATGTACAACAGGGTTAATATAATTAATATAATTAACATCTGTATGTTATGTATGAAAATTGTTAAAAGAATAAATCCTAAGAGCTCTCATCAAAGAATTTTTTTCTTTAAAAATTTTTTAATCTATTTGAGATGATGAATATTCACTAAACTTATTGCAGTAATCATTTCATGGTGTATGTAAGTCAAATCATTATGCTGTATACCTTAAAGTGTTATATGCCAATTATATCTCAATAAATCTGGAAGAAAAAAAGATAGTAGTCATATTGAAAGAGACTACCTAGGGCTAACAAAAATAAAGACCCATACATAGAAAGACACATACCATAGAAACTTCAGAACTCCAAAAAGGAAAACAAACTACTAAACACTTTTCAAAAACACTTTTCAAAAGTAATCTGCATAAATAAAAAAGCAGCCTGACATCAGACTTCTCATCAGCGTTACTACATGTTGAAATATATTTTCTTTGAATGTTTGGCCTTAGAAATCTATACTCAGCTAAGCTGTCAATCAAATAAAGACTAAGACATTTTCAAATAGGCAAGGACTCACAAACTTACAAAAAAATTATGAAAAAAATTTACTTAAAGAAAATTCAGTAGATTTGTAAAGAAATAAGAACTATTTTAAAAGGAGAAAGTATGAGATATGAGAAATAGCAAATAAATCATGATAAATTGATATCAGCTAGGAGATTTAAATCTCCACACCCAAACTACCCATCCTCACCTTGAGGAAAAAAAAAAAAGAAGAGAGAGGAAGAAAAATCAAGATGTCTACAAGTGAGACTTAAGTATCCATATTTTTCAAAGTTCCCAAGGTAACTCCGATTTGCACTAAATTTGAGAGTCACTGTTCATTCTAAATGAATTCAAAAGGAATTTAAAGACAATTCACAGGAGCATGACACTTCAAAATTCACTTTCAAGCAGTAAGTGACAATTTTACAACCACATTACATTGCTCTGCTTTGTATAATATTCTTATAGTCATAAAAATGTAAATGTAGTTTTACTGCAGTTAAATATTCAGACACAACCTTTAGAGAAAGCTCAGTAGACTTCATTATAGTTATATAAAAAATGTCCTTGATAATATAAAGATAATAATCTAATAAAAATGAGGGGTCAGAGAAGGAAAAATGGTGGCAGGGAATGTCATTACTATTACACAAAATTCTTTATCTTTCAAAAGGGGGAATCAAAAGACACCTTATAAATTTGATAAATAAAAAATAAGAATATTTTATTATTTATTTTGTAATAGTTCATATATTTTTAAAGTATGTAACATGAATAAAATAGTACAGAAAAAACTCAAAGGTTATATTCAACATATATAACTGTAATGAAAATATAGATGTTTATGCACTACCCAGCTAAATAGACTATTACCTATTTAATTGAACTTCCCTGTGTGTTCTCCACTAGTTTATCTCCTTCCCATTTTCAAAGATACAGGTTTTCTATTTCCTTTCTTTATAACTTTATGTTTTGAGTTTTATGTTTGACATTTCCTTTCTTTATAATTTTATTACATTTGAATGTTTCCCAAATTCATTGTTTATGTTTACACGTTTTGATCTTTATATAAATAATGAAAAAAATAAGATTATACTTTCTCTAACAATTTTTTTGTTTAAACACTATGAAATGTACTCACATCATGCTAGTTCAACAAGTTTCCTAGCACAATAATATCAAATTGTATTAATGCACCAAATTTTTATTTATTCATTTTCCTATTGATGAGTATTTGGTTTGCTTATCATATTTTGCTGGTACAAACAATTCCACTATATACGTTCTTGTTTACTTGCCTTATGAACATCTGTAAGAGTTTCTGTATCCAGCAGTGTGGTTGCTCAATAAAAGATGTGCCCAAATTTACTAGGCAATGTCAATTTACAAAGTGGTGCCCTAATTTTTCGTATCACTTTTCTACTGTATCTTCTGAGGAACAAAATTCTAAAACTGAATGATAGTAAATGTAACAATAATTCTTTTGTGGTTTGTATGTTGGAAGTCTGATTTAGGACATTCTCAGTCCTGAGGTCAAAAAAAATAAACTCCCATGTTTTCGTTTAGAAAGTTTAATTTTTGTTCTTTCTATTTGGGTATCTCATTAACATGGGTTTTCTTTTGTGTATAGTGTGAGGTAGAAATCATTTTTTTATATTATGTGTATATTTTCCTAGCATCATTATTTTATGTTCATCTTTTCCCCAGTAATCTACAATACCACCTTGGCCAGATATAAATTTTAATCTGAGCTCTCTTTCTTTTCCTTTGATCTATTTCCAGCTCTCCAGTAGTAGGATACTCTTAATTATCAAAGCCTAATAATGAGCCTTGGAACTGGTAAACCAAGTCCTGTCACCTTGTTCTTCCCTAATTGTGTCTTCATCATTTTTAAACCTTTGCTTTTGATTAAAATTATGACTCTGTCTTGATTTTCATTAGAATTACACTAAAATTCATAGATCTATTCAAGGACAATCAATTTCCTTATAATACTGAGTCTTTCAAATAATTTATTTAGTCTTTTCAAGGTCTTTCAATGAACTTTTATAATTTTCTAAACAAAGACAATGCATCTCTTTTGTGAGATTTATTTATAGGTACTTGTATGAGTCTGCTCAGCTGCCATAATAAAACACCACAGACTTGGTGGCTTAAGCAACAAATTTATTTTCTCAGAGTTCTGGAGGATGGGAGGGTGAAGATCAAGGTACCAGCTGATTTGGTTTCATTGCCCACTTCCTCCTTTTCAGATAGCTGCATTCTCACTGGGTCCTTACATGGTGGAGAAAGAGAAAGAGAGAGCTCTCTGGTCTTTCTTCTTATAAGGTCACTAATACTGTTGGATTAGGGCTCCACCCTTATGATATCATTTAATCTTAGTTACCTCCATAAAGGCCTTATCTCCAAAAACACTCACAATGGGGGTTGAGACTTTTACATATGAATTTTGGTAGGAAACAATTCAGCCCATAGCAGTACTGCAATGTTTGTTTCTTTTAGAAATGGGAATTTAAATGGTAGTTCTTAAAAGTCATCTTTCTTAAATCTTTTTTGCTGGTATAAATAAACTCAATGGATCAGCTCTCATTTCCAAGCTTTAGAAGCCTGGGCCCTATAAACATGACTACAAAGTGAGACAACAGACTGAGGCCATTGCACACCCACCATGCCATCCAGCCATTTCACTATCAGGAATCTAATCAAAAGAAATAAAAGCATTATGTCTAGACAAAGACTTGCATACAAATGTTCACAGCAGCTTTATTTTTAATAGCCAAAAACTGGAAACAATCTAAATGTCCATCAGCAAGTGAATGAGTAAACAAATTGTGGTATAACCAAACAATGCAATGTTAGTAATAAAAATGATGGACTTTTTATATGTGCTACATGGATGAATCTCGAAGCAATTACACTGAGTAGAAGAAGCCAGACAAAAGGTTGTATATTACATGATTTCATTTATATAAAATTATAGAAAATGCAACCTAATCTATGTGACAGAAAGCCAAACAGTAGTTGTTGATGGATGCTAGGGAGAGGGCAGGGTGAGAAGAAAGGATTACAAATAGGCATGAGGAAACTTTTTGAGGTGATGGCTATGCTCATTATTTTTATTGTGTTTGTTTCACAAGCATATGCATATGTCAACATTTATCAAAGTATATATTTTAAATATATGCATTTTCTTCTCTGTCAAGTCAATAAAGCATACTTCATGGTATTTTTCCATGTCTATATGAGCATTTACAGAGTTAGGTAAGAAGCAAATGAAGCTTCTTAAAGAGGGCAGACGGATCACATGTCAATTTCTCTCCACCCTAAGAGTAACACCACATTTATTGTAAAAGAACAAAAAATGTATAGCCATACAAGTAATGAATAGAAATGGGTTATCTAAGAGTGAGAGATTTCAACAAACAACAAAAATGGGATGGTGACAGCAATGCAATAAGTGATGCAACAGGGCAGGGCAATTACCAACCCAGATTACATATAGAGGCTGAAAAGAAAGTTGATCCGCTTAGGAAAACCGCAGGGAATACTAGGTAGGATGAACAGATGGTGGGTGAGAATTATAATGCTAATGCCAAGTTGTTGATTCAGATTAAACCCTCTGCATCCAACGTTTAGGAGTCCTAACACATATTATCCCTGTCACCCCAATAATTGTTAATTATTTGAGAAACCTAACACAAGCACTGTGAGACTTCAAACAGCCTTCCATTTCGTCATGCTTAAATATGAACAAGTATCTTTTGAGGAAATCCTGAAAACCGAAAAAGACCAAGATAAACAGGGGAAAAAAAGTCCCAGACAATAATGATGAGTAGGGGTAGAGCGAAGTTATATAAAGTCTCTAACTAAATAGTGTTTTTCAGATGATTTTGAACAGTTAGTTTATCTTTAAAATCAGGAAGCTGTGGGAAAAGATCAGAGAACAAGATAAAAACACTTGAAAATTTAAAACATGACTGGTAAAGAAAAATAAATAGAAATTTTAGGAGATAATGTTGCAAAAATCATCCATAATATAAAAACAAAACCACAAAGAAATGGAAAAGAAAAGATGAAAGATAAATGACAGCATCAATCCAGGAGAACATCTGCCTAACAGAGAAAAGGGAGAATGCCAGGAAAATTATTAAAGGACAAACAACTGACAATTTCTCAGTCTCCAGATTGAAAAGCCCACCCCAAATGAATAAAGGAAGACTTATCTCTAAAAATATTATTGTGATACTTCATAACATCACAGATAATGATCCTAAAATTGTTCACTGGGAGAAAACTGTCATCTAAAAAGAAAACAATAATCAAATTGATACAATACTTTATGACCACACTAAATCTTAGAAAACAATGCAGCAATGCCTTCCGAGTTTTAGGTAAATGATTTTCACCAAGAATTCCATACTCTACCTAATTATTAAGTATCATTGCAAACTAAAAATAGTTTCAGATATGTAAGAACTTAGAAAATGTATCTCTCACACATCTTTCCTTATGAAATTAGCTAAGAAAGTGCTCTACAAAACCAAGGAGTAATCAAAGAATTGAGAAACATGAAATACAGGAAGGAATTGAACTAGGAGAGCAGAGAAGGAATGTCAAGGTGACAGCTCTTTGGAAGCTTTAAAGGACAACAATCTGCATTGAGGGCAGGATTGCTGAGGGCTTTTAGAAGGTCATGAGCAAAGGGGACTCAATAGAAGGTGGGATTTGATGCAGGAAGAGAGGAAAATGAGAATGTCATAAAGGCAAACATAAAAGAAAAATTGAACATGAATGAAAAGCTATTAAAAATTATAAGAGAAACAGTAAATACAAAAATAAATATAAATGTAGCACTAGTTCTATTCCTGGCTATGCAGTGAGCAGTATTTTCAGTCACTATAATATAATTATTGTTCAATGTATTTTTTAGAAATTCTAGAATCAATCCAGAGACAAACCACACATTCAAACAAACAAAAAAACTTCATTGTGGTTATATATATAATGTTCAACCTCAGGAATATTAAAATGAAAGTACAGATGCTCAAAGTTAGTGAAACAGGAGAAGTAAAAGAAAAGGGGGACTAACATCTTCTTCTAAAGTGAAATATCAAAAGACATAAATTATCTCCCAATAAAATTATAAATCTTTCCCAGGTACCTTGAGCAATCTCTTTAGTTTATCCCAAATAAGATGAAAACAGAGGATATCTTGTAACATGGAAAGATGTGTCAAGATAAATAAAAATCATCAGTTAAATGCCATTAATATTTGAAGGAAAATATTAATGTCAGTTGCATGGATTAATCATCTCATGCCTCTCTGCCTAAATTTACCCTCTATAACAATGGTACCCTCAGAAAATACTTGATTGTGTATGTTTAAAAATGTTAATGCCACCAGTTTTTTTATCTATAAGTTTTTCCCATCTTCTAAATTAAGCTCTTCAAATAAGTTCCCACACCGAAGACATTATCCAATTAAAACTAAATTCGTAAAACTCAATTCGAGTCATTATTGTAATCTATGAGAAAAGATGCATTTTCTTAGCTTTATTTATCTATTCCAAAACAGTGTTAGGTCATGTTGATCTGTACCAAACAAACAGATTCCTGATACTGTCTCAAAACATAACTAATAGGCTTTGTATCATATATTTTGGAGGGTAACACAGTGGAAATTATAATTGTTTTATTATAGTTTTATTGACATATACTGACTCTCTTTGTCTCACTTTTTATTTCTATAATGTCTAATTAATAATATTAACTCTTTTTCCTGTTTATATTGTTGACTTTTAAGTTCTTTTTCTATACAGTATTTGTGTTACATATCTTGAAGTTGTCAGACAGTAGTGTTATTTTAATACAATTACAACACTGCCTTTATAATGCAGTAGCTACCATTTAAATATGTTGTCATAGCAGTTACACTTGCTTATATCTTATACTTTAAATTTTTATAGCATCTATCTTGCATTATGCTCTAGTTTTTGTTTACTTTTATTCTTCAGTGATTGGAAATTCTGATATCATTAAAAAATTTTTTTTAATTAAAAAAATTCAGCTACCAACTTAAGGACTTTCAACTGTACATTTGAGCTTCCCATAACTTACTGGGATACATTCTAATTTTTTGTTGTTTGTTTTGTGGAAAAATATTTCAAAGAGGTATGATTTTTTCCCCCAGATAGTGAGATGGAAGTTTCTTATACTAGCTGCAAAAATTCTTACCACAACCTCCACACCATTCATATATCTTTAAATCTCACAGTTATCTAACTATATTAAGAATTTTTTTAAAAGAAATTTAAGAAATTATAGTTCTTCTTGACCATACATAGTATCTCCCTCCAACAAGCCCTTTATTTAGGTCTCTGTCATTCTCTGATAGCTCCTTCATCAACATAAGGTTTCTGTGGAGAGTCTACGTCATTGTGTGTGGTACCCAACCACTCATTCACCTTATCACATGCCTTATTTTCTACAAATAAGCACAAAAATAGAATTTCTAATGAGGTATAAATGGTATATGGATTATAAAGAGAAAACATGACCTAAGCAAGCCCAGAAGATAATGCCTACATTTCTACCAAGAGGATCTTTGGTACTGGAGTTTAGTTTTCAGGTCAGGTGTATACAATATTTTGTTGGCTGTATACAATATTTTGTTGGGTGAAGCTGTTGATTAGATTGACCCAATCAACTAATTGTGATTTTTCTATAAGTTTTCCCACGTAACAGTAGAATTTTTTTCCTAAAGTTGTTTGATTGTTACCCATAGTTTCTGAATTTCATTGAATAGCCTTTTCTTTTACTTGTCATTATTGTTTTAATGAGAAGTTAGAAGAGGATCTAATGGAGACTGTTAATCTCACTTTATCATATCCCAGATGGGCTGAGGCTCTTATTTAAGTAAAGCCTGATTTGCATATGATTTTTAATTACATAGGACGTGGAGTGAGAAACTAGCTCTGTGAAATCCATGGTAGCATATACAGAGACCTGGAGCAAAGGAAAATTCACTCCCCTAACATAAAACTGTAAAGACGACAGCAGAACAGAGACTTCAAAAAACATGTAAATTAATCAGAGAAATGATCAGTTCCTAAAACCTGTTACTGAAAGGTGGAGGCTTACTTCTCTCTCAATATTTCTTGATGGACCATGAGGATTCTCTAGACCTGAAATGCTTCATCATCTGAAATTGTCAGTTGTTGGAAATGTTAAGCGAACGAGATAACACACTGACCTCATTAATCAATTAATGAATCAGCTGCTAGCCAATAAGAAGATACACTTTAAGTTGTGAAGACTTGGAGTTTCTAAAATTATAAGCATTCAAATAAGATAATCTGATATTTAAAAAATTACTAAAGATAGCCATAAAAACAACTTATGGTGATTAGGACAACTTAACAGATTCTAAACTTCACAGTTTATGTATATCTGAAGATGAAAGCTGTATCAAAGGGCTTTGTAGACAGGGACTATTAAGACTTGGTGCTTAAAGGTAGCATGTCAACGTTAGATCTTTTGGTTAAGGTCAATAATCTCATCTATTTAATGGGAAGTTCTTTGATCAGCAATTCCTTTTGAAAAGACTTTTTAAGCATGGTTTTCCATGTCACCTGTTTAAGGAAGAGTAACAGAAAAGTAAGAAGGGCAGCTGATCTTGTCCAACTTAATGATGATAGTTCTTAATGGATATTCCAGCACCTGGCTCATGGTATGGATTTTATAATCATTTCCAGCAACTTTTCAGAAATAAATGATACTCTAATTGTACTAAGGGAGGAAGAGAAGCACAACTCAGTCAGTGGGATTAGCTGCATCAATCCTAGATACCAAGATGATGAAAGATGCTCTTAGATCCCTAAGTCCCGGCATAGAGGATAGCTCCAGCTACTCTACATCATTCTATTTCCTTTCTTGGAAAAAGTGTCTGATGCAGATTATTTAAAAGTATTTTTTTTCCTAGAAAATGTCACTTTCATGGAAATGTATTGGTGAGAACAGTTTAATCATTTTTCTCATGGAATAGTGACAAAATCTCAACATAATTTTACTTTACCACTGAGCCCTGCTTTATGCTCACAGGACTGTGCTAAGCACCTGGGGTAGAAGGACAAGACAGTTCCTGCCTGGCTCCTTCAGGCTGGGTCAGGTGTCCTGCTCCTCCACCCTCATGTTACAGTGCACATATCTCCACCACTGCACTGACTGCATTGTGGTGGGATTATCTTTACACATCTGTCCCCTCCCTCTACTGCCACAGTACTAGACCTCCTTATGAACACAGATGCGTCTTGTTCATCTTCATGTCCTTAACAATCAGTGCACTGTATAGTGCTGTGCCTCACACATAGGCTGCACCCCATTCTATCATTATCTGTTGAACTAGGACATGAAATCACAATTTTGTGGAAAAGACAGATAAATAATGCAAATATAGTAGCCATAATAGAAAATCAAGTGGTGATTAGTGCTACAGTAAAGGTGACGCTAACCAAAAATCACTCTTTAGAGTTTCTTTGAGCCCCAAAGTATAGCTCCCTGCAGATAGCTTTCAGAAAAAATATTCCTTTATTTTCCAGACATGTCACTAAAATAGTTCACTTAGTGAATTTGAAAAAATAGTAAAAAAGAAAAAAATTAAAAATGAGATAAATGAAATATAAAGGGGAAAACATCGAACCCTGAAAAAGCAATAGGTCAATATATTTGGTGAAGTGACCACACTACCATCCATCACAGCACAAAAATCCTTGGTGCGTCCAACTGTGCTCGTAAATATGAATATTATAAAAAAATTATAAAAATAAAAAATATTATACATCTGTCTACTGTGAGGAAAAGTTGCTATTCCTATTTTTTATAACCCTAACTAACTTAATTTAAATTTTACAATCCCAACTAACTTTATGTTTTTTTAAGTACTACAACACCACAGGCTCCCAGAATGAAACTGTCATGAAGCGGGTCTCTGTCTACTATTTCACATATTTCCTCATTTTTAAACCATAGAGAAGCAAAATCCACTGAGATTTCCCCAGAAAGTAACAGTCTACTAGCATAATCCTTTGAGTTTATTCTTTCCCTTAAACATGCCATAAAGATTGCAATCAAATGGAGATAATGTATGTGAAAGTACTGTGTGAAGTTCAAAATGTTATACACATGTGAAATGGTATTTTTATCATAATTTACATGTATACTTGTCCTCTGGTTACATGATTTTGGCACTATTATGGACTTTGAATATAAGGTCAATGAAAACTAAAACAATTGTTGAATCTAAAAGCATTGTTTTCGTTGACGGGGATTCTATGCTATTATTATTTCTTAGTGGTACAACCCATCCTATCATCTAAGAAAAGTCCATCAGGAAAACTCCATGCTTTATCTTTAAATATGCAACCAAGTATTAAACTGTAACTCTTTGTCTTGGCTTTTATTAAACTCTGTTTTAGAGAGCAAAATCTAAAATTCATTTGGCTATAGTGTCTCCTCTCATTCCCTTAGGAAAGATACTCTAAATGTTTGGCCTATTTGATCTATTGGTCCCTATGTTTACAACTTCAACACTCCTGATGTAAAGATAACCCTTAGGATATCAGAAAGCTATGAAGATACCAAAGACTAGTAGAGTCCTCTCAGAAGGAGTGGGAATCCAAACTAAATGGCTACTGGCCAAAGAAGGGATAATTTAAAGCACCAATAAAGATCATAAATGCAGCAGAGTAAATATATTCAATACATTTAAGTCCAGGAGGTCATAATGATACTAAATACAGCATACAAACCACTGGTCACTTTTAAGAAATGCAAGATAATTGGCTCATTATTTTTAAACTGATTAAATATATATATTTTAACTGATATTTATACTTAAACTGATACATAAAAGGGAGTGAATGTTTACCCTGCTTTTCTTACACAATCTGCACATTATGGTAACATAATAGTGAAAAGGGATGTTTCTTTTGATATAAATATTCCAGCTAAAAATAAATGAATTAGGATATGACCATCACATATCATCCAGTAGATGAATAAATCTATGCAATGATTATCAATGGCTCCTACTGTCATAGAAAGAGGCAAACAAACATCACATACCTCCTAATGGAAGAGCACAGTACCACCTATGAAATAGTACTGCAAAAGTAAATGAATAATTAGGAACTTCAATCTGATCAAGTTTAGATCTAATAATACATTTTAAGTAATTCAAAGGACAAAGAAACATACAAAACAAATTATGTAATACTATATGGATGCAGTCAGAAAATCCATAATGTGAGAAGCTCTATGGGACAAAAAATTTTATATATGTGTGTGTGTGCGTGCACATGCATGTGTAGGTATATTCTTCAAAAACAATATAAAAATTCACAAAATTAGAGAGATGAAAAGAGCCTTAAGAGATAAGAGACATGCAAAACAGTTACTATATATACTGATTGAAACAAACAAAATGAAAAAATAAAAAGAAAGAAGGAAGAAAAGGTAAAGTGAAGCAAAGAAATAAATATAAAGTACAATTTTGGAAATGTGAACACTACCTGAATATCTGAAGATTCTAAGGATAATGCTTATATTTATAATGCTTTTTGGTTGAAATAATAATATTGTTGGTTTTTTTGGAACAGAGGCATTATGTTTTATATGTATATATATAAAACATACATATATCTTTTATATATATATATATACATACATATATATAACAAAATATTTGAAGATAAAATATGATTTCTGAGTTTGCCTCAAAAATAATTCGGGCAGAGTGAGTAAGGGTATAGATAAAATAAGACTGGCCAGGCATTGAAAATGGTTGAATTGAAATGAATTGAAAAAGAGAGGCATATTGAATTTATTGTACTGTTCTCTTTGCTTTTGTATACATTTTAAAATGTCCACAATAAAACATGCTTTAAAAAAAATCTCCTGGTACAACTCTACAGTCAAATGTGTGAAAAATAGACTTGAGGATCCTAAGAGCCTCATAGCTCATGGTTCTCAGTTAAATATCTTATTTTTGGCACATTGATTAAAACCAGGAAAAAATCAACATCCTTTCCCCAAATGGCCACAAGAAACCAAACAGTTTAGATGTTTACTGCTGAGTAGCCCCTCCTGTCATCTGGGAACATTCAATGCTCACTTTTTGATCCAAAGATATCTTTAATAATATAGAATAATTGATAAAGTCCATCAAAATGAAAATTAATATAAATCTATGTAAGATAATTTAATTCTGTACAATTATAAGTCAAAGTAATGGATTTTGGAAACAACACATCATATGAAATAGTTTAGTAGACAATAAGCTCAGTGGAAGTCAACCACACAGTGTGGCTTCCAAAAAGAGAGTGAATATCTCAGTGAACTCATAAACCATTTACCAGGACAAGGTAGTGATCTGCTCTCAGTCAGAACACACCCACAACATCATCCCCATTAAAGGTAGCTTACCAGGTTGGAAAGGTTCTAGGATTAATTAGATGGTTAGAAAGCCCAAAGACCTGTCACATCAGGAAAGTCTGAAGTAAAAACATGCTTATCTTAGAGAAGAGAAGACTTAGGGTGGGGTGGAGAGCTTGACAGGTCTACGCAGGGAATGAAAGGGCTGCCATATAAAATAAGTGGCCCCTCCCTACTGGGCCCAATGGGAAAGGATTACAGGCAGCACAGAGCCAACTTTCAACTACAGATTTTCTTGTCAAAAACATCAGAGGTCTTCCTTCCCTGAAGGTGTGCACATACACAATGGATAACTTTCCTGTGTTATGTCATAAAAGGAATGATTTTCAGTTCCTTATAACCCTGAGAGTCTGAAATCAGAACTACACTTTATCATAACCACTATGCTTGTTTGGCTTTTTTCCCTCTTGTTCTAAATGACAGGTACTTTCAGGGGTTATTATCAACCTATTTGTGTCCAAATCACAGCTTCCATTCTTTAAAATTAGCCACCTTTCCCTCCTCCTGCCTGACGTGTTCCCTGTTGTCATGATATGTGGCTTGGAGTACAGCATTTGATCACAGATAGGCGGTTGTTACCCACTTTGAGCTCAGTAAGAAGCAGATGGGTGACAAGAAAGGAAAAAGCTTCTATATATATACACACCTAAGCATAAATGATGGGGAAGGGAAGAATCAAGATAAAGAACATGGCAAGTAAATTGTAGCCATTACTTTTAAAGTTTTTGAGTGGAAATAAAAGGCTTAGATTGCAGTATGTTATAAGTGGAAACTCTGCCCTGTACATTAAGGTTTCCTGTTTACAGAAGAACATCAAGAACTTTGAGCCAGTGGGTATACTTAATCTATATCTGTTCCATTATTCCCTTCTCACTTCTTGGTGTAAAGACAGTGGGACCATTGTCAGCACTCTAATAGAAATACAATGAATAATATTGACTAATATTGACATTATTCTGAGATGATTGATTTTCCTGCCTTAGAGAGTCCTTTGAATTTTGTTTTGAAATATGTAGCATCACAATTGAGTATTATTTTCCTTTTTTCCCTCAATATGCTAATTTGAACAATTTGTTGAAATGATAAATATAGAGAACTTTCTTCCCAAGCAGAATACATTCTGCTTTTATAGTACCCTAGGTATTTGGCCAGATTTTATAAATGCATGACATGACTACATCTAAAAAAGCCTAATAAATCTAATGTAAACTGAAGACAAAATATTAGACTTCTATTTATGTATGCCAGTCTAAGGTTATTTCTTTAATCATGTCATGCCACCACTAAAGCTAAAATAACCAGAAATGAATACCACAATGATTGGGTTTTATAAATGTGTTTCAATTTCAAAGCAACATTTAGTTTTATATACAGACATCAGAATCCCATCTCTGGCTCTATGCTTTATAGGTATGTGATATTTGTAAAGTCTTAGTTTCTCTATTAGTGAAATGAGACTTAGGAATGAGATCATCTTATTGGTTCCTTCCAGTTTCAATAGTCTTTGAATCTGAATTGAGAAATTAGAGCTAAAATATATGTATATCTTATTTTTTAAAAAATTCATAGAAGGAGGAGGATATAGCTTAGTGCTAGAGTGCATGCCTAGCATACACAAGGTCCTGGGTTCGACACTTTATCAGCATTTAAAAGCAAAATTTATCTCAGGCCACTACTTTGTCTAAGGGCATGAGACATCAAAGATTGTCAACACAGAGAGTAAGATTTGCTTCATACATGTTCCTTATTTAAGATAAGGTTCCAAATGGAACACTGCCACAAAGTAGGACCAGTTGAATAGGGTCAACAATATCAGTAGTGCCACTGGAAGAGTTATGCATAAAAGGTAAGAATCAGAACTCCTTGAATGAAGCAGATATATAATTTAGGTATCACAATATTTTGTGCTGTAGTTTAAGCATAAAACACTCAAGTTTTAGTTCAAGACATTTTGCTAGATTAAGAACAATAAACCAACAGGTTTGCCTTGTAACATATTGTCTATATGCCACACACCACTGAAGTTCATCTTGGGGGGTTGGCTAAGCATGGTTTCATTTACTTCAACTACTTATTTGGAATCTGAAGACTTCCTATGCCCATATCTGAGGTCCAGGATCTTGCTCCAAATTTGCAATTAAATAGCACACAATTCACTACAGATGAGTGAAGAGGCTGATCATATGTTACATTTGCATTGCTTTCACAGAAAGGAAAAAAAAAGGTCAATTCTTCTGAAAAGAAGGAAGAGGGTCATAAAGTAGAAATAGAGGATGTGATGCTTACACTGAATTCTGGCAGATGGGTGAGTGGTCCTTCCTAAGTTAGAAACTAGGGAGGAGGAGCAAGGGACAGCTGGAGAGGACATTCCAAACAGAGAAAGATAAAATAATAATAGACTATGAAGAAATTGTGTCCATCACTACAGAGTGTGCATCTCAACATTTAGGCAATGAGCCAGGGAATAACTATTTCAAGGCAGTGACAGATTCAGATTTTACAAAGATTACTGTATCAAGCAATGGAGAAAGAGTATTTGGGGGGTTGGGGAAAGAAATAAGGAAAAAACAAACAAGAAAAAAGTAAAATATTAAAAAATAAACTTGAGGCTCAATTTAATACTCTTCTCATGGTATTTATTTCTAAACTGAAAGGTATTAATTAGAAAATATATAATAAACATTTTCTTGTATTTTGTCCAACTTCTGGGATATATCTGACTGATATCATCATTCTATGCTGGTACTGATTTTCTTTAAGTATGAATTTCCAAAGTGTATTGCAACATTAACAAAACTCATTGAGAAACAATCTCCTATTCTTTTGTTTCTTTAAAACCCAGGAATGACTACAACAAATAGAAAAGTAGAATAAGTCTCTAGCAGTGAAGATGATTTGGAAGTCCAGGCGGACTTTCTCTTTTACTCTGTGTGGTTGAGATAGAATATCCAATGTAGAGAAGTCTTGGAGACAGGGAATGTTCAGGACTATTTGAAGGAATGTAGGTCCTGAAAGGGGTAACTGTGGAATCCAATCAGAAGCAAGATGAAAAAGAGGGGGAAAAACATAAAACTCATGAAACACAAGTGCTTTCAGAGAACACAAATGACGACTAAGAAGAGCAAAGAACAAGACAAAAAAAGAACAATGACAGAGAGAAAGTAAGACTAGAATGCAGCATCGGGAGAGTCTGGTCAGGCTGAAGACCAGCAGCAAAGGGAGGGTCCTAAGGGCTCTGATTTGTAGTGTGATGGAAAATGGGCACCTATGCCTATTTGAATGCACTTAGGACTCCCTGTGGAAAGCACAAGGATTGATATAAACAATCAAGTTTAGGGTCACATCAGGAGAAAAGATCCAGAAAGCTGCAGAAAGAATTGGTAAATACAAACAGGAAAGCCATTAACGAGAGGTAGAATGGTGGGAATGAGTGGTAAGAGAGACAATTATGATCACAATAAAGTGCTGACACATTTGCTCTTGACAGGAAAAAAATAGCACCATATGCTTTGGTTTGGGGATAACTGAGAACTCCCTCCATGAACTTGGACAAATTCTTTTACCTTGTTTGCTTCTGCACAAAAGGATGAGCATAATTATACCTTCTACAGTAGAGCTGTTGTGTTACCTCAGTTAGAACACTGGGAATAGGCATTAAGACCATAGATGAAAAGCTCTATAGCAGCATAACTTATAAAATCAGGAAGAGGATATGCGATCCCCAAGCTGCAACCATTAAACAAACCCTGTTCCCAGCACAGAGCCGAGGTCAGTGGATGAAGCTGGTACACAAAGAAGGACTTTGGCAGCAGCAAGAGCTGCATGAATCAAAGTTGTGAAACAAAACAACCGTCAGCTGCATTCAAGCCCCATTGTGGAAGGGAATCAATATTTGACAAACACTTTGTAAAGGACACAAAAGTAGAAGCCAAAACATTTAAAAATATTTCATAGGAGTCAGAGAAACAACAAGAATATGCAAGGAAATGGTCTTAAGTGTCTCTGAAGGCATTCCTTGGCACAAATGCTGACATACTCATACTCCATAAGTGAGCACCTAAACTTTGCTGTGAAAGTGCCCTAATATTTATGATAGGTTCTGGTCAACTACACCAATAAATACTCAACCTTAATGAGAAGCAAACTATATCCAATAGTCAGACAAGTAAATCCCCATGGTTGCTGATATTTATTCAATTAACAGATTTCAAAAGTAAATCTAATTAGTAAGAAGCAACTGCACATAGGAATTCAATGATTCTGTGATGTACTGATTGTATAGCAGGAAAAAAAAAGACTCTAATTCATTGAAGAACAAAAATAACTTTCATCTTGGTAGGCTATTCAGATGCTTAGTGTATTCTCATATCACAAAGCACATTTTATTCTTATAGCAGGGAGTTAGCAAAGTTTTTTTGTAAAGAGCCAGAGGATAAATATTTTAGGCTTGTGGACCATACAGCCTCTCCAAGTTCTCATCATTTAACTCTGCAGGTGTTGTGTAAAAATAGCCAGAGATAATATATTAAGAGAGAAAACAAAAAACCAGGTGTGACTGTGTCCCAATAAAACTTATACAAACAAATGGCAAGTTCAATGTGGCTCACTGTAGTTTGCTGACCCCAGTCCTATTATGTAAGCCTAACTACCCCCAAGGCCCCCACATATCAAGTGACTATTGACATTTAATAGCAACCCAAGTGCCCATCAACAGATGATTAAATTAAGAAGATGTGTTGTATGTGTGCAATGAAATATTACTCAGCCATTAAAAAGAATAAAATATTGCCATTTGCAGCAACATGGGTGTACTTAGAAAATATACTTAATGAAATAAGTCAGAGAAAGACAAATACTGTATGATATCACTTATATGCAAAATCTAAAAAAATAATATAAATGAATGTATATACAAAACAGAAAACTTTTTTTACAACGATGAAAAACTCAAAAGCTTCCCACTAAAATCTGGGACAAGACAAGGGTGCCCACTATCACCACTCCTATTCAACATAGTCTTGGAAGTCCTAGCCACAGCAATCAGGCAAGAGAGAGAAATAAAAGGGATCCAAATTGGAAAAGAAGAAGTAAAAGTGTCACTATATGCAGATGACATACTATATAGAGAGAACCCTAAAAGGTCCACACAAAAACTACTAGAAATAATCAAAGAATTCAGCAAGGTAGCAGGTTACAAGATTAACGTTCAAAAATCAGTTGCATTTCTTTACACTAATGATGAATCAACAGAAAAAGAAAGTAAAGAAACGATCCCCTTTAAAACAGCACCCAAAGTAATAAAATACCTAGGAGTAAATCTAACCAAGGAGGTGAAAGACTTATACATGGAAAACTATAAAACACTGATTAAGGAAATTAAAGAAGATTTTAAAAAATGGAAAGATATCCCATGCTCCTGGATTGGAAGAATCAATATTGTTAAAATGGTCATAAAGCCCAAGTCAATCTACAGATTTAATGCAATCCCTATCAAATTACCCAGGACATATTTCACAGAACTAGAACAAATCATAATAAAATTTATATGGAACCACAAAAGACCTAGAATTGTGAAAGCATTACTGAAGAAAAAGAAAGAGGCTGGAGGAATAACTCTCCCAGACTTCAGACAATACTACAGAGCTACAGTAATCAAGACAGCATGGTATTGGTATAAAAACAGACATACGGACCAATGGAACAGAACAGAGAGCCCAGAAATGAACCCACAAACTTTTGGTCAACTAATCTTCGACAAAGGAGGCAAGAATATACAATGAAATAAAGACAGTCTCTTCAGCAAACGGTGTTGGGAAAACTGGACAGCAGCATGTAAAACTATGAAGCTAGAACATTCCCTTACACCATACACAAAAATAAACTCAAAATGGATCAAAGACTTAAACATAAGACAAGATACAATAAACCTCCTAGAAAAAAATATAGGCAAAATATTATCTGACATACATCTCAACAATGTTCTCCTAGAACAGTCTACCCAAGCAATAGAAATAAAAGCAAGAATAAACAAATGGGACCTAATGAAAATTACAAGCTTCTGCACAGCAAAGGAAACCATAAGGAAAACAAAACAACAACCTACGGAATGGGAGAAAATTTTTGCAAATGAAACCGACAAAGGCTTGATCTCCAGAATATATAAGCAGCTCAAATGATGTAATAAGAAAAAAACAAACAACCCAATCCAAAAATGGGCAGAAGACTAAACAAGCAGTTCTCCAAGGAAGAAATACAAATGATCAATAGGCACATGAAAAAATGCTCAATATCACTAATTATCAGAGAAATGCAAATCAAAACTACAATGAGGTAACACCTCACACCAGTCAGAATGGCCATCATTCAGAAATCCACAAATGACAAATGCTGGAGAGGCTGTGGAGAAAAGAGGGACCCTCCCACACTGTTGGTGGGAATGCAATTTGGTGCAGCCACTGTGGAAAACAGTGTGGAGATTCCTCAAAAGACTAGGAATAGTCTTACCATGGGACCCAGGAATCCCACTCCTGGGCATATACCCAGAAGGGATCCTACTTCAAAATGACACCTGCACCCCAATGTTCACAGCAGCACTATTTACAATAGCCAAGACATGGAAACAGCCTAAATTTCCATCAACAGATGACTGGATAAAGAAGAGGTGGTATATTTATACAATGGAATACTATACAGCCATAAAAACCGACAACACAATGCCATTTGCAGCAACATGGATGTTCCTGGAGAATGTCATTCTAAGTGAAGTAAGCCAGAAAGTGAAAGAAAAATACCATATGAGATCGCTCATATGCAGAATCTAAAAAACAAAAAACAAAAAAAAATACAAAACAGAAACAAACTCATAGACATAGAATACAAACTTGTGGTTGCCAGGGGGACGGGGAGTGGGAAGGGAGTGGGATTTTAAAATGTAGAACAGATAAACAAGATTGTACTGTGTAGCACAGGGAAATATATACAGGATCTTGTGGTGGCTCACAGTGAAAGAGAATGTGACAATGATTGTATGTATGTTCATGTATAACTGAAAAACTGTGCTCTACACTGGAATTTGACACAACATTGTAAAATGACTATAACTCAATAAAAATAGAAACAGAAACAGACTCACAGATATAGAAAACAAACTTGTGGCTACCAAAGGGGAGAGAGAAAGAGGAAGGGACAAATTAGGGGTATGGGTCAAATAGATACAAACTACTATGTAATAAAATAGATAAGCAATAAAGACACACTGTATAGCACAGGAAATTATACCCATTATCTTATAATAATGAGTAATGGAATATAGTCTACAAAAATACTGAATCACTACGCTGCATGCATGAAACTAACACAATATTGTAAGTCAACTATACTTCAATAAAAAATAAAGCTTTGCCCTCTCTTTGGTAACCTGTCCCATCCCCTCCAGATTAATCATCCAGTCACCTGATAGAACCCGTTTTAATTATGCATAGTTAATGTGGATATGAATTTGTAATTTTCCTATTTGTTTATCATCTTTTCCTCTAGTTCCCCCCCACCCTCTAAGAAAGATGTAGGCTCAAAGAAAGCAAAGACCTTGCCTGGGATCCTCAGTACCTGAAACAGTATCTCGTACTTAGCAGAATAAGTAAATGTTTGTAGAATAAATCTACCCTAGGATGTTGAAGAGAGTGTTCCTGTTATGTCATATTTTCAGCTAAAGCTTTGGACAACAGACAATTGATATGCCCACATTCTACAGAAAAAAATTAGTAGGCTCATCTTTCCAGGATTTATTATAATGCAAGGGTGAGGATTAACCTCATCCCCCTACTACCTTCAGCCTATATAGAAAGACTAAATATTCAATGGAAAGTCATTGTTACTAAAACTTGAAGACAAAGGATATCAGAGACCGATGTCTATTTCTGGTCTGGAGTTATTCTGAGAGGAAGGGGTCTCTGGAGCAGCCTTCTGGCAAGGCAAGAAGAGAGGGCACTTGATGTGTATTTCTGCTACTTGGAACAGTACAATACATGAGGTCAGGCTCAGGCATTTTTAAACTCACCTTGTGGAGATTCCTGTTGGCAGTGACGAGCAATAAAGGGACATAGGCTGGAATTCCCCTTGCTTTTGGTCCAGCTTTGCTTTGCTTGGGCAGGTCTGAGTAGGGTAGACACTACAGTCAATCAGAGAGTGTATTTTCCATGTCATAAAACTGTTGAGAGGCGAGATCTTTGAAAAGAGCTAGCCACAGAGCCTCTCAAAGTGTACTCAGAAGACAGCCACACTTCAAGTGCCTGCTATGCAGAGAACTGTTACGCAAAGCATTAGCTCCTTTGTCTATTATCCATCTGTCCTCCTACCCCAACACTGATCATTTCACACTTGGGGGCCAAGCAATGAGAGGAAGAGTGAAAGATTCAAAAATGTAACAGAACAGATTATACCCCTTTCTCATGCATCGCTGAGAGTCAGAAGTGAGAAGTATATAATATAGTGTGATCTGAGTATGAGATTCCACTTTTCAGTCATATAGGATTGGATTTTTGTACCTAACAGAGTTTTAATGACTAAAATGAGACTGTTCTAATAACTACAATGATTAGGAAACCATAAAAAAAAACAAACCTTGATGACATAATAATATGTCATCAAGGGACATGGAAAAGAGATTCAGAGAATGTTTAAATATAGTGATTGGAAAAAATGAAACCAAAATAAAACCATTTTCTTTTATACTAAAGTTCAACCCATTAAATAAACTCATTAAAAGCACTTGCCTTTTCTTTCCCAGGACTACTAGTCATTCAAAAATAGTAATTTGTTGTGTGCTGGCAACATGGTTGGCCCCGGGGAACATAGAACGAAACTTGCTCTCCATGGATAACCTCTTTCCATGCAGCATCAGCCAGGCATATGATTTGTTCACTTGGGTATTGCTAGGATCTTTTTAATAATGTTCAAAACCAAACTTTTCTCCCTCCCAATCAATCATCTTTTCCAATTCACTTAATAGTCATCTATTGCCCCTAAAGCACAAGATTTAGCAATTTTGTCATTTTTTGATGCCTCTCTCCCTTGCTTCCTACAGTCACTGTCTCAATTAGCACTCTTCCATGTGCTCCCTGCTTTCAACCATCACAGTTGCTGACCTAATCCAACTGGCCTGGACTACCATAACAAACTGCACTGGCTTCCCTCACCAACCAATGTCCGTTTGAAGAAATGATGTAGTGAATACTAAATTCCTGAATAGTACTCAGACCTCTACCAACACTCTACTTCCTGCTGCTAAAACCTCAGCCTTGCCTTGACAGTATCTACAGCCAACACCCTGGTATATTTCCCACCTGATCACCCTGACTTTATGTAAACTGACCTCAGTTACCCATTCACCTTTCCATAAAGGTGCCTTTCCTTCCCACATTCTAACTTTGCCCATTGTACCTCCCTCTGACTCTGAAGGGCCTTCTGAGCAAAAGGAAGTATAAGCACGAAATTGGGGGATAATATTCTAGAGCTGCCCCATCATCATCCACACTGAGAGTCCCATAAAAAGGGGTCACATTAGACAATGCATTCCCTCGGATTCATCTAGACTTTAGAATCGCAGAAAAAGGAAGTTAAATTCTAAAAATTATTCCTCAAGAACAGTAATTCCCAAGCATTCTATATTCTGATTTAGTAGCTCTAGGATGGAACCCATATATCTGTAGTTTAACAAGATGACTAATTGATTCCCCCAACACAGTACCTTCTGCACGTAACTTCTAAATCTAAAAGACCAGTGAGAAGACTCCCAGGCTCCATAGCAAAGGAGAAGGAGAAGGGGATGGAAAGACCTTGTTAGAGCCAACATTTCATCTGTCTGGGGGAATGGTCCTTGGCTAGAGAATGTTCACCCTTCACTCAGTTAAGTGGGCCAAGACACTGAGTCACGGAGTCCTTGGCAGTTTGATAGGATCTGTTAATATCTCCAGAGCTAATAGGTATCTGAGCACTGTAGCTACAGACTGATGATTTGGAACAGAATAACATACCGAGCCTCCCTTTGACCTCTTCATTCCCACCCCCACTTATGTTAGGGAGGACAGAAAGTTAGGAACCAGTTCAAACAAAACCCTCTATACTTTTCTCTCTAGAAAATGCTTTGTATTTCAGCTAAGCTCAATTGTATCAGCACTGTCATAATATTATGGCAATTGCCACAGCACTTGGTGATTAGAAAAAAAAATCAATTAGGCAACTTTGTTGGAGGCTGTGAGCCAGGTGAGACTAATTAGGGCTGAAGGAAGCCAGACTGTTCTCACTGTCCTTTGTGAGTTCAGACCGAGCGTTATGCATCTGCTTCCCTATCAAAGCAGGAGGCCAAGTTTTACTCCTCTGGAGAAGCAGAGGCCACCTTTCAAAACAGACCTAGGAAATAAGTGTCCAGGGCTTTTGCTATTTAACAAAGACCTAATATACTTTCCATCACAATTGATTCAAATTTAGTTATTTTTTTAAAAGGATAACTTCAGTAAAAGGTATTTTCTCAAATAAAAATCCAAAGTTAGGCAATTCCAGAGATGATTGGGTGGCTCAGGAACGTCAGGGCTTTGAGTGAGCATCTGTCACATTGCCTTTCCTTTCCCTCATGGTCAAAGATGGCTGCAGTGATTCCAAGTAATATACCTTCATAGAACTGTATCCAAGAAGAAATAATGGGGATGGAGAGAGAAGAGCTATTTTCCTCCCCTCTTTGGGATGGGAAAATTATCCCTGAAAGACCCAAGATTTCCTTTTGTCCTTAGAGAGAATTAACCACATGCCTTCCCCTAGACAAATTACTCGCCAATAAAAATTTGATTAATGTGATTGGCTTGAATCAATAACATTCTATACCCTGTGGTTTATAATCTTGCTGCTAGAACAAGGACTAATTGGGCAATGGTCCCTCTGTAAGGAAAATGATATCTATACAACAAGCAAGGCAGTGTCCTTCACCTTATAGGGGTTAGAAGGGATAAGGGAGGCTATGTATACCATTTATTTTTCACCAACAGTTGTAAAGTGTTAGTCTCGATTTTATGGTATTTGAAGTAAATAAGGAGTGCATCACTGGGATGTTGAGGTAGGGTTGCCAGGAACAGTTTTTAGGGTCCTGCTATGTTAGGAATGCAAATAGTAGGATGCCAAAGATTGCATTTAGAAGAAGTCACTAACGAAACGATTTCCCATTAAATCACAAGATACACCTTAGAGAATGGAGGGTGTCAGAGTTTCAAAGGGATGAGAAGTTCTTTTATTGACAATATCATCAATAGGCTAAAAGGTAAAAGAAACCAATGGGGGCATCCTGGCTTACTTCAAAAGATAAGGTGCCTAAGTAGTGTTCAAGCCAGAGGCTATCAGGACGGAGAGGGAGGAAGCACCAGGCGCCGGGCTTTTGTATGAAAATAAGAACTGGAGATGGGAAGTTACTTCCATAGACCATTGTCACATCAGTGGCTAAGAAAATATTGAGCTGCAATGAAAGGGAAAGAGTACAGCATCTCATTAAAAGATGAGTAGAAAGGTATGTGATGTTGCAGGAATTCACACAAAGCAATAATAGTGATTAGAATTTTAGCAAATACTTTCTTCATCAAGTGTGACCTATGTGCTTACTAAGTCCAGGGCCTCACAACAGTTGTAGCTCTGCAAACCATGGTCTCCAAGGGTGGTCTCCAGGCCTGCAGCATGATCATCTGGGAATTCCTTAGAAATGCAGATTCTCAGGCCTCACTCCAGACCTCCTAAATCAGAAATTCTGGGGACAGGGCCTAGCAATCTGAGATTGAGCGGCACTCCAAATGATTTTTCTAACGCTTGGTAATATTTTAGAGCCACCCCCAAAGTTTATGGTATGTTCATCTACTATTAATATAGAAGCCAGAACCAGAATGTTGAACTGATTTGTTTGGTCCCAGTTCTTGTTCTTGATTTCTTTTTTTGGTTCTCATTTCCAACCACATAACCCTAACCCTAATGGATATTCCTAAACACCAAGCTGCTTTTGCATGTGATCTACAACTACATTTGTAGGCTGAATGTAGAGACGAACTACAGCCTTGTCTTAAAAAGTAATGCTTGTACATTAAAATAAGCTTATTGTTCTACTCTGAGAAATCACTGTGTCAAACCAAGAAACGGTCAATGCAAATTAGATAACACACAGAGCCCTGTCATCTAAAAGTAGTTTCCTTGTTCAGCAGAAACAAATGAACTTATTTCTTGCATTTTCTTTATAAGACTGTTTAAGAAACTTATGTCCAGGTACCCTGTCCAACAAAGAACTCCTATGGGAGTTCTTGGTCATGCTATAGAAGGGGGGATACTATGCTTATCTCCTTTCCCCAGGAAAGCATAAACCAAGGCCATCATCAGAACCAGATTATCCTATTCTCCAAAGAAGCCATAGTTACGGGAAGCCTATTTTCTTCTCTCCCAATAGTACTGCCTATAGATAAGGACAGTTCGCTAAAGTAAGTACTTACGTATTTCAGGGCTTAATTGTCCCTCCTCAAAACTACAGTTTTGAAAGGCAATGAAAACTTTTCTACAGCTCAAATATAAAACGCACCCCTAAATGTTTGTTTCTCTTTGCCTTTGATCCAATTATTCTATTTAACTGTTTGTTTTGAGAGACAGCTCTGGGTGCCGGTGTGGCAGATAAAAATGGTATTTAGAAAAGCCTTTCAGATGATTCTGAGGTCCTGCCTTCTATTACTTCCTGTTTCTCTATTCCTTCTCCCCCCCCACCCCACCTCCGACTTGTTATCCTATATCTAGGCCACAATCTCTGGGTGAACACACGGTATTCTGGGAGACACAGGACCCAGTACTGTGCTAAAAATCAAAGCAGAGGAGAGATGATGGATACCATCCAAAAATGAAATTCAAGAATTAAAGATCATATTTCTTCCAGCCTAAGGAATTTAAAGACAACATCTTATGCACAAAACTCATCTTTAAGTATACCTACAAAAGTCCATCTCAGCCTTGCATAGTCCTAAACCTCCAGGAGGTAGAAGGTAAAAGCTAAAGGCACTAAGTCTTGGAGGGTGGGAAGAGAGGCGAGGAGAGAACTAAGACCCAAGGGCTTCCACTGAAAACAAGCTGACTGGATGCAAGAACTGACAAGGGAAAGGAATGGAATACCAGATGTCAAGAGTTATTCTAGCTAAAATGTGAGTTGCTGAAATTACCGATGGATTGTCCTATAGTCCAGAACTGCTACAAATTCTCTTACAGTTTTGAAACAGAACTGCCACTGGTTATGTATATTAATTTGGTAGGATAGTGATAAAACCCTCAACTAGATTTCTTCAGTCTTCTGTACAGTAATGCTGTAAAGAAAGCAGCAATAATTGTGATTTTAACTCCAAAAGCCAGTAGCAATACAGTTTCTGGTTCCTTCTTCTCACCTAGGAATCTAGGATTTTTTTAAAACATCAATGCCAGAAGGCTTAGGATCTCTGTCATCTATACTCTATGTTTAATTACACCTTGGGATGAAGTTAATTCCATTTGGTCAGCACTATTGTTGGTGTTATGAGTCACAGTGATGAAGACAGGCCCAGCTGTGTGCTGCCTCCATCCTTGCCTAGAACTTCCTGAATATGGTAATTATACAGGTCAGATCACCTCTTTTAATAAATATCACTCAGGTCATCCTCTGCTTAGAGCTTGAACTCTCAATAATTATAATAAAAAAAAATTCTCAATTTTAGCCCCAGTGGGCCAAAAGCAGTTCTTGGAGCAAAAGTCTTACATATTACAATGGTTATGGCCCTTAAAAGTTCAACCCTACCTGACAATATCTTATTCCTTGGTATTTAATTTTTTTTTAGAATTTAATGTTTATCCCTAGGGAGGTGACTATGAAAAGACAAAAAAAAAGGTTGGAAGACGCTGGCTTTGAGACTCCCATGTCTTTGCTGACTGACTTGTAAGACCCTCCCTACTCCACCTTGACCACTCACCTTTCTCCCAGTGGCTTTGGGCCAGGTTTGGGGAGGGTTATGAGTGTCACAGCAGTTACCTAGGTAATGATTTTTAAACATTTTTCTTCATTCGTTTAATTTAATGAACTGTATTAATATATCTTTCAGTGTCCAACAAATTCTACATTTCTGGGATCATATCTCTTTAATGCATTGCTAGATTAAGCACACTAGTTTTAAAATGTAGGATTACACTAGTTTTCTTTGTGTTTGTGTGTATTTATCTCCACATTAGAAGAACTCTTCTCAGAACTATCTGGCCCAAATGTCTTTTGGGGTATGAGTTGGTATTTGACTGTTTCCTATGTTTTTGTGTTATTTATTCATTCATATTTTCTACTTCTTCTGTCACTTTTGTTAATTTCTAGTTTCTTCATAAATGGTCCATTTCATCTAGTTAGAAAATTTTATTGATATGATTTTGTACTTGGTATTCTCTTATAATATCAAATCTCTTTTCTTATTCCTGATCTATTTTCTTTTGTTTTCTTTTCTTTTTTTCAATTGAGGTTTAGTTGATTTACAATGTTGTTAGTTTCTGGTGCACAGTACAGTGATTCCGTTGTACATATATATGTATTCCTTTTCATATTCTTTTTCATTATATGCTATTACAAAGTATTGAATATAGTTCCCTGTGCTATATAGTAGAACCTTGTTCTTTATCTATTTTATATACAGTAGTTAGCATCTGCAAATCCCGAACTCCCAATTTATCCCTCCTCATCCCCTCTCCCCAGTAACCATAACTTTGTTTTCTATGTCTGTGAGTCTGTCTCTGTTTCGTAAATAGTTTCATTTCTGTCCTTTTTAAGATTCCACATATAAGTGATATCATATGGCATTTTTTTTCTCCTTCTGGCTTACTTCATTTAGTATAATGATTAAATAACTTGTTAATAGTATTAATTTTAGACCAGAGTTTTTCAACCTTAGATGTGATTTGGAATCACCTGGGATGTTTCAGCATTAATATCTGAATTCTACACCCTAAAGTTTGTAATTTAATTGTTCTGGGTTAGTGCCTGGTTATTAGATCAACTGGGAAGCTCTTAAAAATTCTACCACGCAGCCAGGGTTGAGAACTCTCCTAGATTCTTCAATTAGGAAAGAATATGGTTTATGAGATAGACATTGAAAACTTAACCTGCAGATGCCTTAGTCATTATTAATAGCTGTTAACTACCCCACTTAAAAATAAAAAGACATATCTCTCATATTAAAATTATGAAGTACTTAGTTCCTTGACCCAGATGTCAGTTAATTACATGTAGGGTCACAAGTTATAGTTATTCTTTCTCTGCCGAACACCTGGGAAAAATATAAATTGCTCTATGCAGCTTCAAGAGGCTATTGATCTCTTCCTAACAACTCTGTATGTTTACTGAATTTGCCTCTACTTAGTCATAGTGGTTTACACTTAAAATTATCTAGACCCATTGGCATTCAGGTCAAAACCTACAGAAGCTCCAATAGCTATACTCACAATTTGTATGATCTATTAAAAGAGAAAGACTTGTTTGAAGAATCTGGCTTAGTTGATGCTTTGGTAGCCTTTAGATGGCATATAGACTTAGGGAATAATTTCTAGTTGAAACTTAAGTGGACTTGGACTCAAGACATTTAGAATGTTAATGCTAGATCATCATACAGGAGCAAGAAAAGTAACTCACTAGACTAAGAATGTCACCAGAAAATCTAAAAGTGTTAACTCTGAACTGAAGAGCATTTGGTTTGAGTCTCAGTAATATAAAGGTAGGAGCAGCATCTTTGACTGACCTCCTACCAGGCAACTAGATATGTAAAGAGAACTGGTTAGTGAATTACTTTGTAGTTGAGAATTGACAAGGGAGATTCCTATAACTTACCCACTTAAATCAATAAGGACACATTGAGGAAAAGATTCTATGTGCGGGAGTTAGCGTGGCTGTGCAAGAATAATGAAGAGCCCTAGGGTAATGTGACTACCACTGTGGACATCCATTTGAATATGAATAGCATCTCCAAGTTGGAAGCTAGTAGATTTCCTCTCAGAACCCCAAGAATCTGTGTTGAGATATCACTCATATAGCAACTGGAGGTGGAAGGTAGCCTCTAATTTACTCATGCCTCTACCTACCAGTCATCAATCTCATGGTGAATTTCAGTGTCTGCTGAGAGGACAGAGTAGAACTAAATGGAATCTAGGTGGGCTGAATGGCTTTGATGCTCACACTGCTCCTGCTGAATGAAACATTAATAGTAAACCAGCTGAAGGAGGTGAAGGGGAGTCATATTAGGGCAGTGCAGCTATGAGACAGCTCACCTGAGATAAGAACATATTATTGGAATGACAGTTGGATTATTTCTCAGAGTACCAGAACTGTTGGCAGATAATGGATTGTAGTGTAAAATTATGGCATCTATCAATGTGCTAGGAGTCACTTAAATGCAGTAATGTTTGTCACCTTAATAGGATGACTTCTTGGAAAGAGAGCTAACACATCATAGCAATACTTTTGTGGCATTTTGCACCATCTCTCAAACTGAAGAAGCTTTACATATAGCCAACTGGTTTCTATACGTTAATATCATGTGAAACTTATTTTTCAAACTGGTTTCTCCAGAGATTCATGGAAATAACTATAGCATATATCAAAGGTTAAGGATATGAATTAAGAAAAGTCTAAATATAATGCTAACACTGCTAGTTATTAGCTGTATTGCATCAAGTTACTCAAACTCTCTAAGCTTCAGTTTCTTCACCTATAACTTGGTGAAAAATAGGATTTACCTCAAAAGGCAGAGGAAAAGTAATTATTAGCACATTACATCCTTTATTCTATGGGAATTTTATTCTCATAATTAGATTGTTAAACTTATAGAAACTACTTCTCATAGCTTGATCTACCCTAATAAGATAATTGTTTCTCAAAGGTAGAAAACAAAAATGAAGCAACTTGAATATTATTCACAACATTCTCCACCACTTAAAGTTATAGAAGCTGAACATTACTCAAACCACCTAAAATGATGCTGACAGAGGCAAGACAATAATGGCTCAGATCACTCATGCATTTTACATTACCTTTTGCAAAAACATAAAGAAGCTTATTTGAAAGGTAATGAGCTAATGTAGTTAGGTAGTTTGACCAATTCCTCAAAACAAGTCTTAGAAGCAACCAGTAAAAGCTACGTCTTTAAATAGGAGGACTGTATGCTTCCTGCTGTACTGCATTATCTCTATTAGCTTCTTAGTCAGCCTATAGCATCTTGACAAATACTCAGTGAAGAGTCTTATCTGTATTGCACTGCCACATTCACGGAGCCCAACTTCAAAGACTGCACTGTTCACTGAGTCTAAATAGTTGTATCAGCAGCCAGTGGGATCAAGACTCAGATGGGATGGGTTCACCAGCTGCCCTTTCCTGAACAACTCTCTCTGAACAATTACCACCACCTTCTTTTCCTGACACTTCACTTTAACAGGAAACCACGAGGAGAAAGCCCTAGGAAGGGGGGTCTCCAGAGAAGTCCAAGAAAGAGAAGAGACACGAGAAGATTCAGGAGTGGTCTTCCTATCTCTCATCAGGGACTTGGTGGGAACAGGATTCAAGGAAGGAAAACCCCAAAGAACAACAGACCTCGAAGGATTCCGAGCCAACCAGACTAATAGAAGCCTACCAGGTGCCCCCGGCCCATCTCACATGCTTGCTACAACTAGCTTCCCAGCATCCTAGAGGTGGTGGCCTTTATATCCATCATCTAGTCACTCAGCAGCTATTGCAGGCCCTGAAATCAGGCTGGAAATAACGGAAGCAAGAATGATAGTCTACACTTGGAATTCAGCCATCCTCTTCATGATTTAAGAAAGAGCTTCAAGGAGGAAGGAGTCAACTGTTGAAAGATTTTCAGCTCTCCTTAAGAAGGCACATGTTGTATCCCTTTTGAGAAGCTTGATGAGGCCTGAAAGGGGGTTATAGCTTACAAAGATTCAAGGTATACTTTTCCTGTAATCAGCAACTGCCTTAAGTTGGTGAATAATTTGATTAAATGGAGTTTTAAATCAAAGACATAAGAGTTTAATTAGGAACTATTCTTGTCTTACTGAAGTTAACAGGCAGCTGTGCTGATTTTATTCCCTTGCCAGGATTTTTACAAATTTACAGAAAAGAGGGACTTTGAAGCAAGAATTGAATTAAGTGTGTAAAAGGAAACCCAGTTACCAATGAAATAGGCCAGACGTTTTCCACACCAAATACAAAGATTGACTAGGTAGAGGAATTCAGCAGAAGGAAGTATGGGTTCTGGAGAGTGATAAAAATTGCCCAAAACAAGCGAAGCTAGAGGACACCTTTTCCAGAGTTTTGCTTGCTCTATTTTTAACACTCTATTTATTTATCCTTTTTTTCTGCTTCCTAATATTTTAACTTTCTGGTTCCTGAATTCTAGCCTGACAATTTTTAAATATCAATATGCATAAGATACATTTTGCAAAACTGTTTAAAATGAAGATTGCCCCCCAACTTTACTCAATATGTCTGGGTGGGATTCCTTCATCTTTAGTAAGTCCACCGGCTTACATGATGCAGCTGAGACACTTCCTAGTCCCAAAGTTTCTATTTTCTCAATTCTTTACCTTCTACCATCACTACTTCCTATGGCCTATACACCTCAATCCACCTGTTACCTGCTTTTCCAGTCTCTCTGCTTCAAGGACTACCTGATCAATTAGGAATCTTCGATCAAAAAGAACTCTGGAACATGTTAACATACAGGAAGGAAGGCAAAGCCTGTGTAGCTATGGCGTTCCCCAAAGGATGCTAGCATTTTTACCAAGAAGTCAGATGCAAGTCAGTCCAGATCCTGGGGAAGTCACCTAATTCTGTAGACTCTTAGAATTTTCTCTAGAAAGTCTTGATGGGCCTAGGAATTTAAAACAGAGGTGGCGATAACCAGAATAAACCTTTGATCACAAAACTAGAAGGGGCCTTTGAGATCATTTAACCGTATGGGTCAGAAAAGCAAAGCTGAGAAAGATAAAGCAATAGAATTATGGTCAATTTGTTAGTTAGTGGTTAGTGACATTTCTGAGAGTGTAAGCTGGGTGAATGATCTCTTTCCATGAGTGGTGTGTGTGTGTGTGTAATGGGGGAGTAAAAACTCTGAGGAACACTATGACTCTTAAATGAATCTGGCTTTTCTAGGATTGTAGCCAATTTGCCTTGTTGTGCCTGCACCAATCCCAACAACCATATACACCTGCAGAGAACCACACTGGCCAGCAAAGACTGGAAAAAGATGAACAACGGGTTCCGGGCAGCATTATGTCTATAAAATCAATTTGCTATGGTTTTGTCTAAAAACCATATACCCAAAGAATATACCTAGAACAATAATAAGTGTACTCTAATAATGTAACATACGAAAAGCTGAAGTCCAGAAATGGGATGAGAGTATTCAAAATCATCCCACATGTTCAGGATCAGAATTATATATAAGTCCACACCAAATTCAAATGATTTGTTAACAGTGTTGTCACCTCTCCTGTCAAGCATAGTTATGGTCACTCTTGATGAGTCTTCCTGAGAGACATGAGTCTAGTATTTTAGATATTTTCAGAAGACATTTCTCTAATAAAGAAAATATGTAAGAATGAAGAATTTAAATAATAATAATAAAGCAAGTACTACTCAAAGCTATATGCCTTAGCTGTGAAATCACATTTTGACTTCTATGCTCCTGGCTCTTCAAGTAAGTAACACTTTTGAAAGCAGTCCAGCCAGCTTCAACCTCCTCCCGTAAAATGCCAGTTTTCTTGTAAAAAGTATGTACACTGCCATATGCACCATGTCTAATGTAAACAGTAAATTCAGCCTGACTTTGTCTTGTCTATTTGTGGTGCATGTATATTAGTCTGTGTGTATGTGTATGTGTATGCGTATGTGTATGTGACGGAGTCAGATTTAATGAGTGTCTTTTTAAATTGAGACCCTTTAAGAGGGAAAATGTATTACTATTAATAACATTATAATTATCAAAATACATGAAAATAATCACAGTAAAAAGCCAAATCACTGGCAGAACCAAGAATGTCTTGGGTGGAATACTTTCCCCCCATTCATTTCCAGGAGGAGTCATTTTTCCTAGCCCCACTCTTGGCCCCTTTACTCACTCCTGAGGATGATACCTGAGCAAATTGTGCACCCCGCCCTTTTACCACCTGGGCAAGTCTGTCCTGAGAGATTTCACTGCAACTACATGGTGGAAGTCTTCCTGGATAATGGTAGGTGACTTGGTTTAATTCTAGAGTCTAGTATTAGAAAGCCCTTTAGATAACAGAAGATTTACTATTGTTTAACTTGTTTCCTTTTCTGTGTTTCCAGTTATACTGGGCTTTTTTGAGATATATTTCAAATGCAGTACAGAAACCCTCCAAAAAGCCTATGGGAGAGAAGGGAACAGTGACACACAGCTCCCAGGCTCACCCAGGAGGGAAAGAAACCTTGATACTTGCTTTAGTGGTAGCTGCTCCAAGGCCTTTCTCCTAGCTTGTTCCAGGACCACCTGGTTAGTAACTCCTTTTAAATCAAATTCTTGAGCCTCACCTAGGATTTATCGAATCAATATCCAGAGATGCACATATTTAACAAGCTTCTCAGGTTATTCATTTTTATACAAAAGCTTGAGAACTGCTATAACAGAAATACTTTCTTTACTGCACAATAGCGTCCTTGCATGAGAGCACTTGAGATCTCTCTGGGAAGTTTCAAAAGCCCTCCTCAAATATATAGCTCTTCTAGCAAACGTGTCCTGTTTTTATAAATTTCCACTTTCCATCCCAGCAGTGTTTCTTAAATGGAAGTCCATATATAGACTAACAGGGGTCTGTGAGACCTCCAAAATGCGTTAAACTTTGCATGCATGTGAATATGTGCATTTATCTAGAAAGAGGGTTTATAGATTTCAAGATTTCTACAATCCAGAGCATCCTTGCAAAATTAAAAGACAATACCCATCCAGAAAGACCAGTTTGTTCTCAACAGCTCTTTTGGGTGCCTAACCATAACAAAGTATAAGGTTTAGCAGTTAAATTTTTATTAAATGGCCTTATTTGTCTGAATATCAGTTCCTTATAATTAAGCGTACTTTGACTAATTTGAATTAAGTATGCCTGTGTTTTAAACTCCCCATGCTATTTGCCTTATTCAAACAGAGAACAAAAGAACAGGAATGTCTGTGCTCCTTTTTCAGTGTTAGTTACCTCTGAGGAGCATAGGTGTCTTTGCTTTTCTGTGGAATAAATTAACTCTAACATCTTCTCTGATGAGAGTCACAGATTCATCTGATAACAGGTGCAGAAAGAAATCTTTGAAACACTAGACAGATTAAGGATAAAGGAGGACCCTAGGGCACAAAGCAGATGTTGTAAGTAATCATAGAGACAGAAATTTTAATCAGTTCTTCTGTTTTTCAGAGACAATTCTGTTTCTTGGATTAATAGCGAGCTGTTGTGAAGTTGAATTGCCCAGGTGTGGCAAGATACTGTCCTGCTGTCCTAACCTTGGGAAGCTTAGAGATCTATGTTCTTTCTAAAAGTTAAACTTATCTGGAAAAACATTACTAGTTTATTTTTTTTAAATAATAATCCCATTGACAGATAACCTGTTAAGCTTTAGAGTTAAACAAAGGGTTTGGGGGTTCTTTTTTGAGGGGTGGGGGAGATTTGGGGAAGGCTACATTAATTCTTCCATAATCTTCAATATGATAAAAAATATTTAATAAAGTTGATGAGCATTACATGAAATATATGTAAAACAATATCCATTTGGCATTATTTGATGTTACTTTCCTTTCCCTTACCAAGCTGAAATGGAAGACTAAACATTTTGAATGACCTGAATTTCATTCCAATAGCATAGTAAGCAGCTTCTAAGATGACCCCCAAAGATCCCTGTCTCCTCATACCCATGATCTTGTGTAATCCCCACTATTGAGTGTGGACTGCACCTAATGACTTCTTTCTAATGAATAGAATATGGTAAAAGTGATGGAATGTTCCTTCTAAGATTAGGTAACAAAAGACTATGACTTGATCTTTCTCTCTGCTCTTGATCTAGGAGGAGCAAACTGCCATGTTATGAGTAACCCTATGGAGATGCCCATATGTCAAGGAACTGGTATCTCTGGCCAACCATCACTAACGACCTGAGGCTGGCCAACAGCCTTCTTAGGGAACTTGGACAGAGGATCCAACGTAATTGAGTGTGGAAATGACTAGAAGTCCCAGATGACGTTTTTTCATTGCAGCCTCATGAGTGACTCAAAGCCACAGGACTCAGCTAACATGCACCCTGATCCCTGACCAACAGAAATTGTAAGGTTAAAAAAAAATGTGTAACTTTAGGTCACTAAGTTTTGAAGTGTTTTATTATGTAGTAGTAGATAACTAAAATAAACGTAAAGAAAGCGTAGTTTACCCTCATGAGGAAGAAGTTCAATCTCATTCTATAAACCCATGGTTTTTATAATGAAAACTGTTACAGAGGAATTGAAATTGAAAGAATGAGATAGGGCATACAAAATCAACTAGGTAGCTTTTTCAAACATCATTTGCACTACTACTCTAGCTTCTAGAAAGTAAAAAGTTGGTAATTTATTAAACTGCTAATATGTACCTGACTCTATGTAAAGTGCTTTATCTGGATCATTCCACTGAGTCCTCACACTCACCCCAAGTGTCACTATTATGGACGTTTTACAGCTGAGAAAACTGATGTAAAGAGAGTTTGAATATCTTCTCAGTCTATGTAGTTAGAATTTGAACCCAAAGCCCCCTGAAACTAAAACTCATACTTTGAAGCACAGCACTCTGAGGAGACCTAACAGGGACTGGTATTAGTGAGTAGTGAATTTATGGCTTTCTTTGCCAAGTCCATTCAATGATAATAGGGAAAATTATTTTCCAAAGTGCAGAAAATCCTAATGAATTCTATTAAACTATGGTTGTTTCAATGCACTCATAAAAATACACTGAAATATCAAAAAGTAACATATTCTATTCTTGCAAAACATTTTTGTTTCTCTAATGATAGTTACACACAACGAAGAGATGTTAGAAATACATAGATTTATACATACGACATTTATGATGATGACATTTAAATGTTTTCTTTGCGTTTTTCCTTCTCTTGTTTGGAAGAGCAATTTTGACCAGAATCACAGAATTGTATATAGTTGACAAAGAAAGAGGTCTTTTCATCCAGTCCAAGAATTTAATTTTACAAATGAGAAAATGGAGGCCTTTATTTGCTTATAGCCATATAACTACTTAATGATAGCAAAAACAGAACCAGATCTACTGATTCACAGTTCAATTTATAGTCCAATGCTATGCACGATCCAGTAAACTCTATATAGCATTGAAAAAGCATGTTTCTTTTTTTCCAATCAAAAAGTAAAATCAAACTAACCAAAAATGAATTATTAAGCTCTCTTTGGAGGCCAAGATAAGATATAAAATTCACATTGAAAGAGCAACAATAAATCTAACCACTAATTCTTCCAAAGAAATCATAGAATTCAGACTATAATGGAAAGATCTCTCTAAAGTGCTTAAAAAAATATTTCTCAACCTAGAATTCCACATTTAATAAAAATAATACTTAAAAAAAATGAAGGTTAAGATTAAAATATTTTCATCTTAATAATAATGATTCGGACGGTCTAAAATACACTTTAAATAAAAATGCATGACAGCAATAGTACAAAGAGAGGAAAGGATAATAGGAGTTAAAGTGTTCTAAAGCCTTTGCATTTTTCTGGCAGGTGGTAACAGTACATATTTAAGGTGGACCTAATAGGTCAAAAATACATATGTAATCTCTAGGCTAACCACTAAAAGAATGATAAAACAATGTATAACTACACACTAATAGAGAAGGGAAAATTGAAATTTTTCAAATATTTGAAAAATACCAAAGAAATCAAGAAAAAAGAAAGGAACAAAGAACCAGTGAGTTAAAAAAAAACCAACAATAGAAATGTTAATAACATAGACTAAATATTCCACTTACAGGACTACAATATTCGAGCTAAAAATCAAAACTGAACTATGTGCTCCTTATAGGAGACACATCTTAAATATAAGGACATGGAAAGTTTGAAAGTAAATAAGTAGGAAAAATGTACAGACAATGTAAACAGTGTATCAGTAACAAACAGTAGACTTTCAGGGAAGAAAGTATAGTAAAACAGTGACAATTAGAGGGAACAATAGGCCAATTTATAATCATTTTTGGAGATATTAACTTACTCTTTTCAGTAATTAAGAGAAAAAATGATGAACAAATAAGTAAAGATGTAGAATATTTGAATAACCTGACTGATAAATATAACCTATTTAGCTATAATACTACACTAAAAAGCTGCAGAGATAGATTTTTTCCCTCCCAAAAGCACATGGAACATATACGAAAACAGACCATATACTATATGTCATTAAACAAATCTCAACAAATTTTAAAAAACTGAAATCATAAAGAGTACATTCACTGAACATAGTAATCTTAAGTCAAAAACAGTAACAGAAATTTGAATTAAAAAATCCCAAATATTTAGAAATTATGCAATACACGTCTAAATTGCTCTTGAGTCAATGACAATACAATGAAAACTAAAATGTTTGTGAAATAATAATATACTAAAATTTGTAAAATACAGGTAAAGCAGTGCTTAACAGAAGATTTATAACATTATCACATGTATTAGAAAAAAAGAATAATTTGAGCTTCTACCTGAAGAAGCTATGAAAAGAACAGCAAATTGAATCTAACACACAAGAAAGGAAATAAAAGCAAGAACAGAAACCAGTGAAATAGAAGGCAGACATAAAGTTGGGAAAATCAACAAAGACTTTGAAGATTAACTGAAATTTAAACATCTAACAATACTGTGCCAGGGTGGGAAGATAGTGTTGAGAGGGAGGAGAGAACACAAATTATCAAAGATCAGGAATAGAAAAGCCACCATTACTTCAGACTCTACAGATGTCAAAAAGATAAGAGGCTATTGTAAGCAATTTTATACCAATAATTGTAATAATTCGGATGAAATGGACAGATTATTCCAAAAGTTGCATTATAACAGCTGACAAAAGAACAAAAAGAAAATATGAAGAGTTCAATATTTATTAAAAATTAAATTTGTTTTTTAAGACCTTATCATAATTAAATAAGCTTAGATGGCTTCACTGGTGAATTCTTCAAAAAACATTTAAGAAAGTGGTAATGCTAAATTGGTTGGGTTTATTCCAAGAAGGCAAGTTTGGTTTGACATTTAGAATTCAGTGAACATAATTAACCACACTAATAAAAAAATTTTTTAAATTATATGATCATTTTAATAATGTAGAAAAAAGAATTTAATAAAATTCAGTGAGCATTCATGATTCTTTTAGTAAACTAGGAATAGAAAAATATCTTTAAAAATAACTTATAGGACACATAATACTTAGTGCTGAAATTCTGAAAGCTTAATATTTCAGATCCAAGATGAGATAAGTATGTCCCATTATTATGACTTCCATTTAACCTTGTGCTGGATGTACTAGCCAGTGCAATAAGGCAAAACAAACAAACAAACAAAAAAAAAAAAGAGAGAAATATGACTCTTTGCAGGCAATGTAATTTTTATACATAGAAAATACCAAATAACCTACAAATTATTCAAATTAATAAATGAATTTAGCAAAGTTGCTAGATCACACAAATATAAGGCCACTATTAAAAACTATTTTTATAAGCTAGCACTAAACAGATAGAAAATTTTTAAACGTTTAAATCTAAAATAATAAGTAAATCAAATACCTGCAAATAAACTGAATAAACTATGTATCAACACATCTTCAGAGAAAACTACAAATATTATTGAGAAATTAAAGGGCTCATATCTAGACTAAACACGTAATGCATCAATAAGAAACTAACTGGCAAAAGACCCAAGCAAGTACTTCTCAAGAGAAGACATACAGTTGGCCAAGAAGCATGTGAAAGGATATTTAATGGTATTACATACCAGAGAAATGCAAATTCAATCCACATTTTCTAGAATGGCTATAATTAAAAATGATCCTGAGAGTATCAAATACTGGCAAATGTGTGGAGCAATTGAAACTCTTATTCACTCCTAATGTACATTGGTAGAATCACTTTGGAAATAATTTGACATTACCTACAAATCCATAATTTAGCCATGTTATGTTGGTTAAAAGCAAGTTACAAGATATATCTTTATTGTGGGGAGAGGGATAGATTACACAAAGGCAGGGACACCTTGAGGCAGAGATCATTAGGGTAATCTGATAGGTCTATCTATCACAATGTGCCCAAATAATTTGACTATTTGGCTTGTTATAAGATAGCAGCATTATCTGCAAATGTCAAAAACTGGAAATGACTCACACATTCATTGCAGTAGATTGGATAAATAAATTACAGTATATGCTAAAAATAGAAACTACATAACAGTGAAAAAATAAACTGTTGCTTCACTCAAAAATATGGCTAAATCTTAGACAAAATGAAGAACTAAAGACACCAAGCACAAAAGTACCTGTGGCTAATTTCATTTATATACCATTCAAGAAGAGACAAAAGTGGTTATGGAAATAAAGACTGTGGATGCCTTTTGGAGAGAATGACTGGTAAGGGCCATTACAGAGGCTTCTAAAAAGCGAGGAAAATGTTTATAACTGAACATTTTCTATATGTCTGAAGGCTGGTTAAAAATTTGTCAAGATGAACACTTAGAGTTTGCATTTTACTGTGTATATCCTGTGCTTCAAAACAAAAATTATCCAAATCTCTTTGAATTGCTTTAATTTCCTACACAAAAACATCAACTCCTCTTGATTCTTCACCTCTTTGTTAAGAATTTTCCTTCTTTATAGATTTTTTTTTTTTCAGAAAAAACTGTATGAATGGCCAATATGTGCTTTGAGAGGGCAAAAAAAGAAAAAGAAGAGAATGCAACTGTCTACCAGCTTCTCTTCCATGTGGCATTGGTGGCCATATTTGAGGCATCATGTTTTCTCTTGTTTCATAACCATCATTCTCATGTTCTACAGACTGCATGACCCAATGGTTAGGGTCAACAGGAGGTTGTTCAACAAAGTGAAAATTCAACCAACATCCTTCAGCTCTGTAGCTAGGCTTCTAGAAGAACAAGATCATCAAAGAATAACAACAACAAAATCCACTCTTTCTAGGCTCACAGATGAATGGAGAGGAGAACCACTAAGTGTTAAAATGGAAACATGAGTTAAACACTGTAAGTGATCGAGGAAAGAAACATTTTATGTAGAGAATACAGGACTGTCTACTCAAAGTGTTATGCAAACTGGTATTCAAGGATGAGTGGGATGTTGCCTGCAAGAAATAGTCCCACAGCAGCTAATATTTAACTAATACCTACTACTTGTTGGGCATCGTTCCAAATACTTTATATATATTAATTTATTTCATATTTCTATCATCCTAAGAGGTAGGAACCATGTGATCTACTCTTTACAAATGAGGGAAAATACTATTTTACAAATGAGGGAATAAACAGAGAGTTAAAAAAATTACTTGTCCAAGTTGACAAGCTGGAAGTAGAAACATAGAGGTTTGAATAGGAAATCTGGAAATCTGTGCTTCCAACTGCTTTGCAGCAGCAGTAATGAAAATACCACTATCTCAAAGAGTGGTCTCTTCTGAGAAAGGTAAGCATCAGAACATGGCTGAACAATAAGAGACATGACGCTGAGATGGTAGCAGGGACCAGCGTGCCACTCCATACATGATGTTTGGATTTGATTCAGTGGGGAGTCATTGAAATACTTTAAGGTATTGAGTCACCATAAGATTTTTAATTAAAGAGACCACTTTAGCAGCAGTTGGGGTAGAAGGTAGTAACACAAGATGGGAACCTAAAATTATAGTCCAGGAAAGAAATAATTAAGACCTCCTGCACTAAAGTAGTGAGGACAGGGGTGAAGACGGGTGGAGCCTAGAGAAGTGGTTCACAAAGTCCAGGCAGGATAGTGGCATCAGCATCACCTGGAACCTGTAAGAAACACGTATTTTTGAGACCTGCCTAGACATTTGCATCCGAAGTTCTGGGAGTAGGGCCCAGAAATCTGCATTCTACTAAGACCTTCAGATTATTCTGGTTCACACAAAAGTTTAAGGACCACAGGCCTAGCAGACTTGTTTTTAACCCAGGGTACGTGTTATACTTACCTAGAAAGTTTTCGAGATTCATTGCTCATCCCCACCCCCAATTCTAATTTAGTTGGTCTGCTGTGGTACTCTGGCATCTGAATTTTTAAAAAAAATTCCCCAGGGTAATACTGCTACATCCCCTTATTAAGAACAACTGAAGCACAGCTTCTTTATCCAGTCCTCTGTCGATGGACATTAGGGTTGTTTCTATGTCTTGGCTACTGCAAATACTGCTGCTATGAACGTTGGGGGTGCATATGTCTTTTCAAATTAGAATTCCCTCCAGATACATGCCCAGGAGTGGGATTGCTGGATCATATGGTAAGTCTATTTTTAGTTTTTTGAGGAATCTCCAAACTGTTTTCCATATACAATGGACTACTACTCAACCATAAAAAAGAATAGAATAATGCCATTTGCAGCAACATGGATGAATCTGGACATCGTCATTCTAAGTGAAGTAAGCCAGAAAGAGAAAGAAAAATACCATATGATATCACTCATGTGTGGATTCTTAAAAAAAAAAGGAAAAAAGAAGACACTAATGAACTTAACTACAAATCAGAAAAAGACTCACAGACATAGTAAACAAACATATGGTTACCAGGAGGTAAAGGGGTAGGAAGGGATAAATTGGGAGTCCAAGATTTGCAAATATTATCTACTATATATAAAATAGATTAAAAATAAATTTCTTCTATATAACACAGGGAACTGTATTCAATACCTTGTAGTAACCTATAATGAAAAAGAATATGAAAAGGAATATACGTTATGTATGTATGGCTGAAACATTGTGCTGCACACTGGAAATTGACACATTGTAACTGACTATATTTCAATAAAAAAATTAAAAAAACAGAAACACAGGCATAAAAAAAAAAGAACAACTGAAATAGAAGATAAAATCTGATCTAGTTCTTTACTCCTCCATAAGCAGATTCAAGCCCACCTTACGCAGAGGATACTTCCCTGCTTCAGAAAACTCTGAAGAGTAACTTGCTAATGTCTGCCCCAGAGACTATCTCTAAATCTGCACCTGGGAACGTCCTTTCATGTCTGCCTATGTGCACAGGGATAATCCTGCCCTTGAATTTACATGTCATATGACCTTTTGATGTCTGTGCTTCATCCAGCAAATAACAGGAAAAGTGGCACATCTACTAAATGATTATTTCTGAAATATATCAGATAACGGTTTCAGAGTGAATGATTCAGTCCCCAATAATAACACTGTATTAGCTAGTGAATCCAATTTAATCTGAATTCGTAGGAATAGTCAAACAGTTTTATACTTGTCAGTACTGAAATTTAAAAAGCAAACAAATCAGCTACAGAAGAGAGGCAGGCAGCCATACAAAACTCAGCTACACAGTGGCCTCATTTCAGACCTGTCTCCTTCCATCAGCAGAGTCAGCTTTCAGTGCTTCCTTAGACCCTGTGAGTCTCTTTCTTCTAGGCCTCCACCACGGTTTACACTTGAAACAAGCAGATATAACTGCCCGTGCAGACGTTCCCTGTGGTTGATGAAAATTTCACAAGTTGTACTACATCTAGGGCATATTTTTTACCCTCAGCATATCCCCACAAGTTTTGGCATAAAATTCAACCTCCTAAACATAGCTTTGTAACCATGTAATTTAATATCAAATTCAAAGGATATGAGAATGAGAAGGGATGTGAATAGTAACCACAGTGGGATAACAGGGCGAACCAGTCAAACAGGAGTCTCCACTGGCCTCCACATGGGGCAGTTCGTGATCTGGCCTCTAGTTCCAGAAACAGCACTTCATCCATGTCTACCTTGTAGCACATAATCATTTCTAATCAGGACAGAGGTTCTGCAGTGCTTTGCTATTAACGTTATCATACATGTGAGGAATCACAAAGAAATCCAACAGCCTGCGGGACAGTTTACAAACAGGGAAAGGCAGAACCAGAAGTCCTGTCCTGATCTGTTTGGTTTCCATATCCAAACTTTTCCTTAGATGGGTGTTTTCTTTAACAACTAGTAACTGTCTAAAATAGAATAAATGAGGAGCTACTCAAATCCCCACATATACCCAAATCTGGTTTTTAGAAGTGCCTATATAGTTCTCTTCCAGAACACATCATTCATAACAAAACTCAGAAGAAAATTTACATAGAAGTCTATAAAGTGAAAAATATAAGTTCCCCTTTGCCTCTACTCTCAGTTAACCCAGCCCCCTTCCCAGAGGTAAATGCTGTTGGTAAAATCCTGCTTGTATTTACAAAAAATTTTAAGATGAAAATATAAACGTGAGTTTCTTTTTTTTCCCATTTAACTTGGAATATACTCTATGAAGAACTCTCTTAACACTTCATTAAGAAATCTGGTCAAATTTTAAACCAAAGATATAAAGTACTTTCACACATAAATTGGCTGACAAACAGACTAGCCTTCACTGGGCCAAGGGGGATAAGCTGCCTGATTCTTTTTTTTTTTTAATTGAAGTACAGTCAGTTATAATGTGTCAGTTTCTGGTGTACAGCACAATGTCCCAGTCATACATATACATATGTATATTCATTTTCATATTCTTTTTAATTAAAGGTTATTACAAGATATTGAGTATAGTTCCCTGTGCTATACAAAAGAAACTTGTTTTTTTTTAAATCCATTTTTATATATAGTGGCTAACATTCGCAAATCTGAAACTCCCAAATTTATCCCTTCCCACCCTCTTTCCCTGGTAACTGTAAGATTGTTTACTATGTCTGCGAGTCTGTTTCTGTTTTGTATGTGGAATCTAAAAAAAAAATTTTAAAAAGGACAATTAGTTGCCTGATTCTTGAGTTTGGTATTAACAGTTCCATTTGATTCATAGGAAAGCCAAATACTTTATCCTGGTCATTATCTACAATAAAGGTAATATCGTGGACATACTGTACTTTTTGTGATTTTATTAACCAGTACCACCAATTCCCCCTTCTTCCAACACATATAGCATGTCTTTATCCATATGCTCCAAATGAGGAGCAGTTGGTTCTTTGAGGGTGTATGCTCCCTATGAGTATACGCTCATGTGTGTGTGTGTGTGTGTGTGTGTGTGTGTGTGTGTGTGTGTGTGTGTGTGTGTGTCAGAGGGAGAACTGGTGGTAGTGTTGCCAAGGCCAATCTCGTTCTGCTTGCCACACAACAGTCCAATAAATCGGGAGACGAGGTGTTGGGGCAAGGAATAGCGACTTTATTCGGAAAGCCGGCAGCCCGAGATGATGGCAGACTAATGTCTTGGAGAACCATCCTGCTCTACTCAGAATACAGGCTCCTTTTATACAAAAAATAAGGGAGGGGGTTTGGTTCATCGTTGTAATCTTCTTGCTGCAGGCATTCTTTGTTTCTTGCAGCCATCCCCTTCATGGTGTCCCTGTAAACCTCCAACAAAACTACAGTAGTGGTTCACCTGTAGGTTCATCCATCACTATACTTGGCTAGTACTCTGCACACACACCACAGGCACTCATGGGCAGCAATCCAACAGTGCAACACGAGCCTGCCTTTCATGTAACACATCCTCCACAACACATGCTTCTTCAGAAATGAGAGACTCTGTGCCTGACTCACCAATATTCAAGGGTAAGGTCACTGGTAGAGAAACCAAGTAAACAAAGCACACATCCTTCAAAGAAAGGATACAGCCACCAAGAGGAATTCAAAGGGTCAATTATATCAGTAAGGACACATTCAAGCAAAAGTCACAGAAAAACCTTGATTGAAATAGGTTAAGAAATTAGAGAACATTTTTATCTCAAAAAACTGAGATAGCAGGGATGGCTCCAGGACTGATTTGTTCAAATGGTTCATTTACATATCAAGAGCTCAAGATCTTTTTCACTCTAACATCAACAATGTGTCAGTTACTCAAGGTAGCTTCCTTCATGGTCACTAGGGGATTACCACTGCTCTAGGCATCTCATCCGTGGAGACCTGACAAGACTCAGTGGGAAAAGAGGGGCACATCCCTTCTTTGTTTTTTAAGAACAATAAATCCTTCACCCAAAGTCCCCCAGCCAATTCCTTACATTTCAGGAATGAGAACTTGCTCATGTTCCCCTCTCTAAACCTATCAGTGAGAAAAACAAAACCAACAACAACTACCACCATAATGGGATTAGTATGATTCACTTAGGAAAATCAGGTTTTATGCCTGAGTTACAATGGAAAATCAACCAGTAAGGAACAAGGAACACCTATTGGGCTGGTAACCAGCAGTGTCTGTTACACTTACCAGTTGGAACTGATGCATAACGCAAGAATATGCTCTTCTTGGTAGGATGTAGGATCACTATTCATATCCAACTAAAGTCACTCACCCCCGCATTGGTGCTTGGGGACTTCAAGGTAGATAGGAGACAGGGACTAAAACATTTGGGATGTTATCAGCTGCCCCAGCATATTGAGATAGGAAGGCAGTTATCACATTTAATTAAATTATGTAAATCCTTTCCCAAAAGGCTGGTGCCCTTGTTTCCTTTCATAAATGGGTGAAATGAACAAATAAATTATAGGACTACTCAGATTCCGTTTCTTGGGAACTGTCACATGGTCCTTGCCAGTGAACGCAGAGGGGCAGATACAGAGCATCGACCTTAACAGAATTTCAGCAAGACAGTAGCTGGACCAGCCTATTCTTAGGTTTAAATTAGATGTGCTTCTTCCAACACAAGAGAGAATCAGTTTGCTATTCTGACAGCCCCTTTGCTGCAACCATTTATGTAGAATATACACAATTATTCAAGAAATGTTGGCTGTGATGTTATTCATATTAATTAGATAAGAATCATCTGAGAATGCTAAAATATATCCTATTTTCAGCTAACAATTAAGGACTGTTGCATAATAATCAGGCTCTTGAAGCATTTTCTTCAAACATTTTGATTTCCATTGACCGTTTTAATTAAATTTAAGTTATAATAAAAATATAGGCTGTTTCTGCCCTTTTTAAGCTATAATGTTAAAAGCCAACTTGTAGATTGCCTAAACCAATATGAGACTGAGTTTCCAGGTAGTATTCATGGTATAAAGAAGGTAAAGTGATATGGTGTGAAAATGTGAGATTTCATGAGAGAAGACATAAGTTTAAGGTTTATTTCTGCTATTTTGTTTTCTACACTTTCCAATCAATTACTTTCAAACTGTTTGCTCACCTATGAAATGGAGATATAGTATCTATTGTGTAGGTGTGTTGTATAAAACACTCAGAGCAATGCCTGGCACACAGTAGGTACTTGGGGATGATAGATACTACCATTTATAATGAATTTGACATAACTTGCTTATACTTTGTGCCATTAGATTAAGTAATCTAAACCTAGAAACACAGTTAGCATTAACATTATTTTTTATAGCCATGTACATTAATTTTTGAGTATGTGATAATTGAGACCACAAAATCCAAAAGATCAAACTTGGAATCTCCTGAGATGGTTAACTTTATATGTCAAGCTGGCTAGGCTACAGTCCCTACATATGTGGTCAGACATTATCCTGGATGATTCTGTGAAGATGTTTTTGAATGAGATTAACATTTAAATCAGTGGATTTTGAGTAAACCAGATAGTCCTATATAATGTAGGTGGGCCTCATCCAATCAGTTGCTAGTCTGAATAGAACAAAAGATTGAGCTCCCCTGAGCAGAAGGGAATGCTGTCAATAGATGGCCTTCAGACTTGAACTGCAGTATCAGCTCCTCCTTGTTCTCGAAGCTACCAAGCCACCTTGCAGATTTTGGACTTGCCAGCCTCCATGATCACCTAAGCCAATTCCTTAAAATAAATCTCCTTTACATATATGCACATCCTATTGGTTCTGTTTTTCTAGAACCTTGACTAATATGTCTCCTCAGGCAAAAAAGAAAAAAAATATTATGTCATGTGTTAGACCATGATAGCAGCTGGCAGTTATATTAGCATCACGGCCCTTCATACTGGTAGGTTCTGCTCCCAACAGGTATGTCCCCTGCCAGTGGATAAAGGGCAAAGTAAAGTCTGTTTACCTTCCTTGAGAACCAGAGCCATAACTTACTACTCTCTTTATTCCCTTAATTAAAGTAATTTAGTCTGCAATATCAGAGGTTTAAAACCCTATTTACTAATTTCCCCCAAATATATATCTACTTTAATGATATCCACTTATTTTATCTCCATTTCAGAATGTATTTAGGCTTCTTTGTCAAAATGTATTATCCAAACTCTTAGGTTCTCCATTACTTCTTGCCCTCTCTCTCTCTCTCTCTCTCTCCTGGTTTATTAGCAGGTGTTAACTCTCTAGCCTTTTTCCTGAGGAAGAGACCAATTTTTTAGAGAAATGTAAATATAATTTCTAATGGTAAAATTAGGGCCACTTTTTGGCTAATTTATGGGAATATACCTGTCCTTAAAGATAGTAATACTTTATTGGAAGTAGTCTATGGCAGGTCAGATAAAGTTTATGAAGTCAAATTGAATTACTTCATTGAGAAGAAGGACAAGAAAAAATGGGAACATTTTTCTTTATATTCTTGGGAAGAGAGCTAGAGAACTCAATGTTTATCTAGTCCTAGAAGTTTATCTCTTCGAGCCTAGTTTATGTCCACAAAAACCCAAACCCTTGGTAAGACTGCATCCTAGCCAAACCAGTGGTGATGAGCAGTTTAGATTATGACAAATGCATAGGACTGAGACATAATGGTTCAGCTGCACTTTGAACTAGAAATCAGATTGTGGAAATATAAGCCTGTGTAAAAACCAGGTCACTTGCGTATAAACAAGCTCCTATGACCTTGGAATTAATCCCTGAGTCCTCTATAGCTAAACTCACAGTGAAATAGTGTATTATTTGGGAATAGCAATATCTGTGTTCCATTTTCCCTGCAAGGATGAAAACCTCCTTGAAACTTAAAAAATCCATTTTGAAACATCTATAGACAAAACTATTCAAGGTATGGGTTTGGGGGATCTACCTCTCCGAATATTTTAAATCTGTCAAATGTTTAGGCATAGGTTTTGAAGGTTATCAATACTATATTAACCTTTTGAAAAGAGTCTGATTACCTTTATGACCAAGTTTTAAGGAAAAAAATACAGTGGACAGAATTCTAAAGCTGTTCCCCTAAGACTGCATCTCCTGGTATTCAATCAAACACTATCTAGGTAGGGCTGTGAAGGGATTTTAGATGTAATTGAGGATATGGACTTTAAATTAGGGAAAGTACCCTGTATCTTCCAGATGGGCCCATTCTAATTACTTGACTCCTTAAAAGCAGAGACATTTTTCCAACGAGTCAGAGGAGAGATGAGGCAGGACAGGTGAGTCACTGAGTCTCAAAAGGAGTTGCAGTCAGTCTCTAAAAGCTGAGAATGACCCCCAGCTGACAGCCAGCAAGGCAACTGAGACCTCAGTCCTACAATCACATAGAACTAAATTCTGCCAACAACCTGAATGAGTCTGGGAACAGATTTTTTCCCAAAACCTCCTGATAAAAGTCTAGAGTGACCCAAACCTTGATTTCAGCCTTATGGGGTCTGGGGCAGAGCTCCTGGGGTCTCTGGATTCCTGACCTACAAATCAGTGAGAATAAGTCTGTGGGGTTTAAGCTGCTAAATTTGTGGTAATTTATTACGGCAGCAACACGAGACTAATCTAGTACTTAAAAATAAAAAATTCCCTATCTTCTTCTACTTCTTTTATTCTCATCCCCTCTACAGTAGCAAAAGCAGTTTCAAAAACATCTATGGAAGGAAAAATAAAATCTATGCTTTGCAGATGCATCCTACAAATTTAAATCAGCCAAGAACAAATTATTCAAGTATTTTTTTACCTAAAATTAGATTAGTTAAAAAAAAAAAAAAACCAACAAGCATATATTTCCATTGAGAAGAAATGGCTCCAAATTCTCACTCTGTCATTTACTAGTTTATATGACTTGACACATTTTTAATCTCTTATAACGTAAGTATCCACATGGGTAAAATGGAGGAAAGTATACCTACATCACAGTGTCACTGTGAGGATTAAAAACGATTTTTCAAAAAGTGAATCTCTTACTTACAACAGATTTTAAAATAATTTTTAAAGATACAGAAGGATAAGACTCTTATTACCTAAATTCATCATTTTGTTATTGCAGAAGCAATCTACATTTATTATAAAACAAGTATAAGAAAAAACAGATGAGACAAATCTTTAAAAAAAAGAAAAAAGATAAACGCATAATTTGACATTTTAGAATGATTCCTGTTAATATGTTGATGTGAACATCAGATATTCAATTTTTACAGCATATAATGCATATATAATAAACAATGTGCATATATAGTAGTGGCAGGGAAATGTACTGATGATTTTTCTCTTTTTTTTTTTCATCGCTACAACGACATCAGAAAGAATGAGAACAGTTTTTCTTTCACATGGAAACTAGAAATTGAGTTTTACAGACTGAATTTGCCATACTTGCGGATTCTCTTTCCTCAGCCTAAGGAGAGAAATTTCCCTTCACTGGGAAGAGGGGGTTCACTTAGGTCCTTGGGATGGGGACCACCCTGAGTAGCAGGGGATGAGGCAGGGCATCCAAAGGGAATGGCTGTAATGACCTCTCAGAAGGTATAAATCAGGCTCAGCAAAGATCCTATACCAAAACAAACCCCTAAGTGACAAGGTCAGAGTACCTGCCACCTAAATATAAGTTATAGTGAAGATTTAAAATGTGGTGTTTCTTACATCCAAAATGTGGAGGGAAAAAGTCTTACTCATGAAGTTTCACCAAAATTCTAGAACCTGCTTTTTTCACTTCATATCTTAATCTTTTTTCACATCAATAAATGTAGACAAAATCATTTAAATAGCTACATAATATTCTTTTGGATAGATGTCCCATAATTTTTTATTAATAACATATTTTTGGACATCAGTTAAATCCAAATTTTCATTATTGTAAACAATTCTGCTATCAAGCTCCATTATCTTTAACATAATGAAAGACTAAGTCAAGACGATCTGTGCTTTACCAAGACAAAGCCAGGAAGCTGAGAGGTACAAATAATGGAGGTCATAACTAGGATGCTTATTTGCATCCTAATGAAGGATGGAAGGTTTCTAGATAAGGTCTGCCACAGCACATGTTCCCTGTACAGTTTTGTGATAGCTTGCTCTCCATTGCTTATATTTCAGTGCTTTTTACTTAGTTTCGTTTCCTCAAAGACTGGTAGAATCTTGAGAGAAAAGCAACAAATATACTGCTTTTCATAGCCTCAACTTTCTCCAATTAGGCAGAGTAAGAGCATTAAAAAAGAGCATAAAAAATTACATAATGATTACAATTATAATTTTTTTTTTTGGCTAAACACATACTAAGGTAAAATATGGACTAAACTTATCTGTAAAATTATATTATGACCTGGCTTCTATAAAGACCATAAACCCATGATGGTTGAACACTGTCTGTAATGTCTAAAATTTGATTTTATGATATGTGTTTAGCCAATTCCTGTTTATTAAGGCAGCTGGACTCTGAATGCACCTTCTAAAACCAACAAAAACAGATGATTTTGCTAGGAAGGCTGTATGCCCAAGTTTTTACAATTCTTCCCCTTCATAATTCAATAAATACATGTAATATAACTTGATAGGCTCATGTTTTACTATATTTTATTGCTCAAATATTTTATTTATTATCAGTTCCCAGCGGTTGAATTTGCTTAAATATATGTAATTATTTCTCCAAGCAGAAACCTCAAATACATTTAAATAAGTCTAAACTTTGAGCAAAAAATACTTAGAAAAGGTAAAACCCATGTATTGAACCTGGGCAATGGTGTGTCTTGATATAATGCCAGACAAAATCAATGAAATATTTCATCAAATTGTTCCTTGGTCCCATTATCCCCTAGCTGGTGTGCTTTTTAGTCCAAATGGCTTGTTAGCTAGAAAACTTCAGACAGATAGCTGGTATGTCCTATAGCCTGGCTTCTGGCTGCCTTTCCCCTCAACTCCATAGTATTGGAGAGTTGTTATCTCTGAATAGCTGGGAATAAGCTCTTAGTGTATCATCATATAAAAACATAGCCCTTAAATATCCTTAAAATATCTGAAAAGCTCCATATAATCAGGAAAAGGCAGAAGTATCCAGGAGAAAAATCAACAGTCTTAGGAGGCAAGCCTTGCCAACAAAATGCCAGCAAAAGTGTCTATCCAAACTTCACTGATTTTTAAGTCCTTTAACAGGGACTCAAAAGTCCACCTTCACATAATTCTTTAATAGATGAAGAACCCAGGAAAAAAAACCTCAATGTTCTTCTTCCCAACCTCAATATGTTATAGGGCATTTTCTATTTTCAAACTGAGGATAGTTTTAAAAGGGAGAAATGTTACAAAAAGGAAGCAAGTCAAAGAGACGTGTACTGCAGGGGAGAGACATTTGACAATTTTGCTTCAGTTCTTGCTGAGGTAAAGAATAGAGAAATAATCACCCCCCACACACATATACACATGCACACACTTGATTTGTTTTAGTTTTTTAAACTCAAATTTCATGAAAGCCCCAGATGATGAAATTATCTCTTTCTAAGGACACATCCATGAATCACTGTGCAGCTACCAGTAGCTTAGAGCCCTCCTTGCCCCCTAAATGTGATCTTCCTGATTTGTCTGTCTCCCAAAGAGGCAAAATCCAATAAACATTAACATAAAGATCAGCCTTGAGGATGATTATAATTATGTGGAAGACTTAAAAAAAAAAAAAGCAGGCATCATTTTAACTGGCTTATCAGCATTAGTGCAAGGAAAGACAGAAAATGCTGAATATGCACCTGGAATGCCATGTGCAGGTGCTCATTTCTCTCTTGACCTCTTACATTTATCACGTGTGTGTACTTGGATATCACTGAAGCCCCAGTGTGATTTGTTAGGATATTCTCTAGCCAGCTGTAGATTGGGTCCTGTAGCACTGCTAGCAGGTGCACATTGAATGACTGTGAAATGAATGAATAACAAGAAAATACCATTTGAACTACCTGATTCTGCTTTGTCTCGGTGTAGGGAAATAGAGGGAACATGGGGGAAATTACTTGGGTCCACAAGGATCTTAGCCTTCTTAAAGGAGAAAGGGGCAAAATAGTTGGCAGTCAAGATGAATTTCATGTTAGTTACACATACAAAGTGTATGAACTTGAATTACTGTTTCACTTAGAATCGTCCCAGTTTCCATATTAACTCACAGAATGAGATATCTTGCAAGCCTTCAGACAAAAAAACTGATTTATGATTTGCTGGATTCTGTTCCATGAATCCTTCAGCACAATTGTTACTGAGCATGACAAATGGAAAGTTACTGCCATTCTTTGTATTTTCTTCTTTGTAGATGAAACCTTTGATTCAACTGAAAATAAGAGACCTGCCCTTGAGAGTCTGAATAATAGTCTTTGGAGTCAGTAATGTGCATCATATAAAGTATATTTCCAAGCAGGAAAAGTCTTTCTCTGCTGTTTTGATGAAGTAATGTATTCAGAAATGTTCCTTCAGAAGCCAAGGCAGCATTGGGGCCACCAACTCTAGTGTATTAAAAGAGTTAATAACTGAATCATTTTGTTCTGTATTCCTTTAGGGCAAGAAGAAAGCTCTAATTTTAAATAAATAAAACTACACAATGATTTAATTTCTGATACTTTGACCATAACTAAGACCATCCATTCATTCAACCAACAGTACACTCTACCCATGTCCTGAATTAAATCATTTATGGCAAGGATTAAAATACTCAACGCAAATTTCATCAACACTTTTGCAAACCCTCAGTTTCTGTTTCACCCAAAAAGGGTAAATGATCTATTTAAGAAAAGTTAATATGAAGAACAAGTATATTCCATTTCTGCTACTCAATATTTTTGGTCCAAAATGTTAAATATGGCTTCTAAGAGTATTTGTTGTCAGTTGTACAATCCAAGCCCAGCTTTAAATGCAGCACTATTATCTGATTTCCTGGTCCACAGGTTAGGTGTCAGGTTGGTATAAATGAAGGAAAAAATTTTTAGTGATTTTATACCCAAATATGATGATTTATTTATACTACTCCCCAGTTCAGGAAACTTTCATAGGAATTCTCTGAAATAGGTATTACCATCTATGTTTTGTATATGAGGAAACAGATTACTTAAAAAAATTGAATAATCTGTCCAAGTTCAAGTAAGTGATGAACTTTGTAGCCTCATATTTTTTCTGACTTGAAAGCCATCTTATTTTGTTTTCAAAATTTTGCTGTAAAGTGGTGTGATTTTAACTTTTTTCCTGATTTAAGTGATTTTTTGAAAACAAGTAAGTTTTGAAGAGCATGAGTTACAGAAACAACAGTAGAATTAAACCCCAAAACACCAAGTTGACTGTAATTATCAATACAGAATACAATTTTTTAAAAGATTTAATGTGTTTAAAGAAATGAAATAGGCAATCAAAAATATAAGCTGGTAACAGAGAGATGAAACCACAAAAACGTATCAGGTTTTTTTTTTCCTTTGCTGCTTTATAGTGGTTTTATTCCTATCTCTGTTCAAAGCCCAACCTAACCATGGAAAGCCATTTTCTCCTTCTCAGAATCACTTTTTTAAAAAATCAAAATCTTTAAGCATATGTAAAAGGAGAGAGAATAATATAACAAATCTCCGTTTGCCCAATTACAATAGTCAGCAGTGGTCAACTCATGGCCACCCTTGTTTATCTACGGCTCCTCCCCCAACCCTCCACTATCGCTACTGGATTTTGAAGTAAATTCCAGACATAATTTTATTTAATCTGTAAACATTTCTGTATTTATCTCTAAAAGACAGTACTTAAAATATATAACCACAATACCATTATCACCCTTAAAAATGATTCCTATTTTTTCAATTGTCTTATAATGTTATTTTACAATTTGTTTTCATTAGGATTTAAATAAGATCTACACATTGCAATTGTTTTTATGACTGTTAAGTCTATTTTAATCGACAGATTCCTCCTTCATCTTTTTTCCCCCCTCTCCTTGTAATCTATTTATTGAAGCAACTGGGCCATTTATCTTATATAGTTTACTACAAACTAAATTTTATTGATTGCCTCCCTGTGGGGCCACTTAACATATTCCTATCTCCTGTATATGCTATAAATTGGTAGTTAGAGCTAAAGTCTTCATTCAAAAGGGTTTTTTGTTTGTTTGTTTTGGTTTGGTTTTGGTAATGTTTTATGTATGGTATTACACACTTCCATCAAGAGACATGTAATATCTGTTTGTCTCACTTAATGTTAACAATTTATAATTACTGCACAGATCCATTATTTCAGTAGGGGTTGAAAAAATGATAATATTCAATTGTATCATTCTTTCTTCATTTATTTGCTAAAATGTATCTATAAAGAGAACTTTCTCTGATCAACATGTGATTACCTTGAAGCATAATCCATAAAGGAATTATAGGATAAAAGCTTGATTCTATTCCTCTATTCACCAGTTTTCAAAACAATACATTGGATCTCCAAAGGTATCCAGTGATACCATTATTTTGTATATTACTACTATTATTAATTCATGGATTTAAATATATTTGATGTATTTTAATTTACTACATATATTTTCCTTATTATCAAATTGACCTGTGTCCAGTGATGGTTTTTTAAAATTGACTCCTAAGTCCTTTTTGTACTAATAATCTTGTAAACCTTTCTTGCTTTTTAGTAAAAAGAAAATCATCTTTTACTTTTTTAAACTTTTTAAAGTAAAACTTCCTTGCTTTTAGCCATCACAGTTGAGGTTCACACATGTGAGTGACTGCAGCCAAGCTGATAGCTGTCCATTGTCATATGACTCTTCCCAGACAAAAAAAGCAGAAGAAACACCCTATCAGCTCATAGGAATATAAGAAAATAATAAATAATTGTTGGCTTAAGACACTAAATGCTATATTTTTAATGAAGCAACATATAATCTTAAATATATTACATTCACTTAAGTTCATCATTTAAAAATTTTTTTTCACCATTATTTGCATATCACTTCATAGCAATATATAGAGATATTTGACATTCTTTTATAAAGTTTCACAATATTCTATTGTATGAACATACCATCTAGACAACCAGGGGTCTGATGATGGCATTTGATCTGTTCCCATTCTTTTGCCATTACAACAATGTTTCAGTGAAAGCTTCAGTAAAAACCGCATGTGTCTTTTTACATTTTTTCAAAAAAACTGTTTGATAAAGAATAGAAATTATAGATATAAAAATATATAACAATTAAAATTAAAAATCAATTTAAGTTAAAAAACCAGTAACCATTTCTGAAGACAGAACAAGTAAATTAGGGCATAAATCTGTAAAATTTTAGGGAATGCAACAAGAAACCAAATAAACGAAAGAATGGACCAAAAACAGAGAATAGATGGAAAAATTATATATATGATGAGTTATGGAAGAAGACAATTAAGTCTTGGAGAAAAGCAGTACTTGAGTTAATGGCTAAGAATATTCAAAATGGATATAAGATAAGAATTATCAGAGTTGGAACACAAATACCACACAGTTTAATTAAAAGAAGTCCTTGCTAGATACATGATAGTAAAATTGCAGACACCAAAGACAAAGATTTCAAAGGAGACAGAAAGAAAAGACAGAAAAGACTTCCAAAAGAACTACGTTTATGCTGATAGTTGCTTTTTTCAATAGCAACAGTGGAAACAAAAAGCAAAGTAAAATAATATATTTAAAAGGTTCGCAGAAAATAACTGTCAACCTAAAATTGTATACCCAGAAAAAGCTGTCCTTCCAAAATGAAAGCAAAAAAAAAAATATTTTCAGGTTAAAAAAAAAAATGATCCTGAGCAATTTTACCACCAGTATACCCTCATCAAAGGAAAGCCTAAAAGATGCACTTTGTGAAGAAGAAAATTGTCCCAGAACAAAAGTTTACTACAAAAGGTGCAACGACAAGCAAAAAATAATTATAAACATGTGGATAAGTGTGTCAATACAGATATATATAAATAATGTGTAATTTGTAGGATTATCAAAATGAAATCATAGTAAAATACAAGGTAATAACACTGATGTTTTGGAAATGGCTTATTTGGGTTAAAGCCTTCTAACTACTTGTTTTGATAGAAAAAGAGGTAAAGATATTGATTAGTTTTATAATTATGTACATTAAAATTTTTAAAGTAAAAACCTAAAAAAGAGTATCAAACCTCAAAATAAGTAAAAAAGAAAAAGGACAAATATGACTATTAGTTAATCTCAAATTAAACAATAAAGAGAAAAACGAAACAGAAATGTACTGCAAACGGAAAACACAAATATTACAGTGTGGATAAAATAAAATTAAAATTAATAATTCAAATAATTTAAACAAACTAATCTTATTCATTAGAAGAAAAACATTTTCAAAATTAAAAAAAATGTTGACACTATATTGCTTACAAAAGACATACACATATCACAAAAACAGAAAGGATGAGAAATTATGTACCAGGCAAAAACTATCCAAAATGAGGCTATTGATGCTTTCACATGAATAAAACCTACAGCAAAAGGCATTAATAAAGATAAAGAATCCAATTCATCCCCTAAAAAAATATCAATCTGAAATCTGTTGGTACCAAATAATACAGCTGCAAAACCAATAAAGCAAAAATTGAAAGAAGCATAGGAGGAAATTGGTAAATCCATCACCATGGTGGATGGACCTCAGTAATTAGTAGATCAACCAAATAAAGAAGAGAACAGCTAATACAGAGAAAGCTTGAATCACACATTAGCCAGCTTGATCAATGGATTTGTATAGACCCATATACTCAGTGTTGTAGACTATATTTTTCTTTAGCAGTAAGGAGTGTCTATGGAAACTGTCCATATACTAAGTCATGAAACAAGTCACACAAAGACACACACAGCAAAATAATCGAAAAAAATATCGACCATGTTTACTAAGCATAATGCAATTAATTTAAAGTATAAGAGAAAAAACCCAAGATTGCTCAAATTTTTAAAATTTCAAGGAAGAAGTCACAATGGAAACTAGAAAATATGTAATAGGGAATAACGGGGCAGGGGTATAGCTCACTGGTAGAGCATGTGCCTAGCAAGCACAAGGCCCTGGGTTCAATCCTCAGTACCTCCATTAAAAATAAGAAAATAAATAAAAACCTTTTACCTCCCCCACAAAATAAAATAATAAAAAATTGAATAACAATAAAAATAGTGCATAATAAAAACGTGTTAACATAGTAAAATTTGTCCTTAAAGGAAAAATTTAGTCTTTAAACTTATATTTGAAAAAAAAATTTAAACTGAAAAATAGTGAGATATGCACCCAGTTTAAAAAGTTAAGATAACAGAATAAACCCTAAATACAGTGGGAGGAAAGGGATTGCTCTAGTCTGGGCTATGTCCTCCCTTCAACCAGCACCACCAAATTCATATGTTGAAATCCTAAGTCCCAAAGGTGATGGTATTAGCAGGTGGGATCTTTGAGAGGAGATTTGGTCATGAGGATTTCACCCTCACGTATGGGATTAGTGTCTTTGTAAAAGATGCTCCAGGGAGATCACCTGCTCCTTACACAATGTGAGGATACAGCAACAAGGCACCGGCTACAAACCAGGAAGTGGGCCTTCATCAGAAGGCTGCCGTGCTTTATCCTGGACTTCTAGCCTCCAGAACTGTGAGAAATAAATTTCTGTTGTTTATTAGCCACCCAGCCCATGGTATTACAGCAGCCTGAATGAACTAAAAACAGGGTTTTAGAAAAAAAAAAGAGGAAATCAATAAAATAGACACAATTCAAATATACAAACTGCCAAACCAAACTAATAGAAATATTCAGACAGCTTAGCATTGTATGTATGGAACATAACAAATGGTAACTCAAAAGTATAATTTGTTTATACATAAAGTGAGAAACAAAGATAAATTGAGAAAATCTGAGCTTATATATTTTAATAAATTTGAAGTTGAGTGAAAGAGGGGCTGGCATTTGTCTCCTGACTCCTAAATTTGGAAATGTGGTTGTTCAAACCAGAATGATTGGAAGAGCAGCCCTGGATGGGAATTACATTGTTGTGGGATCTGAGATATCTAGGGGGAAATATGGAGACAAAAGATCACAAGAGAGGCAGTAGGGCTCCAGATGTGGGGAGGAAAGCCACTGAAGGGAATATGCTCAATACACACCTTCTACAACCCCTAGAGAATGTGCAATCATCGTACCGTATTATGCGATGGGCACACTCTTATCCTGTGGTCTGACAATCTTATAGATGTGGAATGCAGTGCTATGAATTTGAACTGGTTAACCATTTTCCTCATTATCTAACCTCCCTATCTTTTTTCCTATGCTTTAATATTGCAAATACCAAGAAAAATATTTTTCAATTTGTTCCAAGCAGTTGAAATAGTTGGCAAAACAAACCTCTAAAAAATTGAAACTTCCTAATCTGATCAAAGAAAATATTGAATATGGTGCACTGTCAAGATGAGTTTCAGCTTTTAGGAACTAAAGGAAGAATTCATTAAGGACGCTGAAAATCTTCTATACTGAGCACTGAATTTTATTAACAAGTTCAATGAAATCATCTCAAGAAACCACAGGAGAGATTTTCTTCCTTAATTCAGCTTTACTGACTTCTTCTGATTCAAAGCACCAACAATACTTACGAGGCAGAAATTTTCAACTGCCTCCTAAAAATTGGTTTATTTTGTTTTATATGAGAGATTATGCTATAAAGATAGTTCAGTGAGTAAGCATTTTGTACTCATTTTCATAGAGTGTTTCTTCTCTCACAATAATAAATACATTCACTTGACAGCATCCCTGACTTGGAGTTATCACTGGAGAAACAACTGGGGCTATTGTCATACTCAGTGCAGATGTTTTTGAGCAGGAAGGTGACATTCTAAACAACAACAACAGAAAGATAGGAACTGAAAAAAAGATGGAATAGCAACTTGATGAAAGCAAGAAAAGAGAGAAGGAGAGAGAGAGATTATTGATTGTACCTGGGAAGAGATTTGAACAGATACTTTACAAAAGATGATACACAGATAGAAAAAAAAAAAAACCACATCAAAAGATGCTCACCATCTTTAGTCATCAGGGGAATGCTAATATAGACCAAAATGAGTTACTATTATGCATCCACAGAATGGCTTAAAGGAAAACTAAATGTTGGTGAGGATATGAAACAACTAGATCTCTCATAGGCTGCTGATGGGAATGTGAAAAATACTTTGACAGTTTCATATGAAATCAAAGATATGACTCAGTAATTCCACTCCAAGATATGTACCCAAGGGAAATGAAAACATATCCCCACAGAAAGACTTGTACAGTAATGTTCATAACAGCTGTATTCATAATAGCTTAGAATAGAAACAACTCAAATGGCCATGAAAAGATGAATAAAACAAAATAAACATTAATCAAAAGCAATGAATTAGTATAGACGACATCATGGGTATATCTCAAACAGATTCTGGAAGCCAGATACAGAGAGTATATACTGCATGATTCCATTCAAATGAAACTCTAGAAAATGCAGACTAATCTATAGAGACATGAAGTAGACTGGTGGTTGCCTGGAGTCAGAGGTAAAGAAGTACTGAATGCAAAGGAGCATTAGAAGACTTCTGGAGTGATTAAAAAAAATACTCTGCATAGTGACAGGAGTGATAATCACACAGATGTTTATATTTGTCAAAACTCATCAAAGTTTATACTAAAACAGTGAATTTTATTGAATGTGAATTATACCTCAAAAATGTGTAAAGATTTTAGACACATATATACACACAGAAGGTGCTTGGGAAGAATGCAGAAGATGGTGAGGGAATTAGAATCAGCTTTATTTGCCTTTGAAAAATAGAAGAAGTATTATTTGTCTTTGAAAACATGTCAGAGATAGTTAGATGCAATACTTGCCTTAGCATTTTAAGGAAAGTAGAAAGAAAAGGAGGAAGTCAGCCCTTCAGCTCTGAATCAGGCACATAGAACATCTCCAGTGCATCCTTGGTTGTTCTGATCAACTATTTTATCTGTGAATTTACCTTCCTTTCAGCTCTAGTAGTTTATGATTCTGTGTTCTGCAATGATGTACTAAAATTTATTGATTAAACCTACAGAAACCTTACAGCTAGAAAGGACAGCTAGCTAATACTTTGCATGACAGATTCGGGATTCAAAATCATTTTGACATATGGGAATGCTGAACTGAAACCAGCAAGATGAAATTTAAAGGGGCAAATCTCTTGAAGTCAAGTTTAAAAATTCAATTTTGCAAACTCAGTTTAGGATAATCTGGCTTCCTTTAAAAATATGTATGTATTTTTTTCTCCAAAGAAGAAAAATCCTTTGTAATGGATGATATAGGTGTATATGATTTCATTTATATGAAACTCTAGAAAATACAAACTAATCTATAGTGACATAAAGAAAATCAGTGGTGTCCTAGGGTCAGAGGTAGAGAAGCTATTGACAGAAAAGGAGCACTGGGGAACTTCAGAAGTAAGAAATATATACATATATACAATATATTATAAAGTGATCAAGCCAGATTGTCAAATAGTTACTAAAACTTTCATGCAATATTAGACCACATGAAGAGAAGTAAACATCCAGAACATTGCAAATCATAGCCTCACTGAGTTTTATGCTGGGCAGATAATATCTGAAATATGATATTCAGTTATGAATGGAGATTATAAAGAGGATACCTGTGAAAGACAAACAATTTGATGAGACATTCTCCAAAATATGTCATGGATTAGAAGACTAAAGTGAAGAGAGTCACAGTAGTTTCCAAATATTTGAAGCATTGCAATCTACAAGAGGAAGAGTAACAGAAAGTGTACTGTCTTTAAAAAAATGTAAGATCAATGTAAGTTACAAAGAGGTAGAAATATCTTAAAATAAGACAGAAGTCAAATACAACAGCTAGTTCATGATGGCCTGAACTATTTCTTGATGTACCATGTAACTTGTCATTGGAAGTAATTGTGCAAAGGATGCATGATCAAATTATAGAGATATCACAGTAGGAATCCTACCATTAGGTGAGAAATAAGATGGATGTCCATTAGAAAATGGAGAAGGTAGAATTCAACTGAACTTTGATGATAGAAAATATGTGAAGAGGCAAAGAAAAAGGGCAGAGGGAAGCAGGAGGGAGTAGGGGGAGAAAGACAGCATATGTATTGATGCAATGATGCCAAAATTTAAATTAAAAAAAAAAAAGTCAAATAGTGCAGTATATTACAACACACCAACCTGCCTAAAATGCAGTGCTCTTGTTAAGGAGGAGTACTACAATTAGCCTGGGTAAGTAAGAAAAGCCTTAATATTAGAATAGGTGGTTTAATACTTCACTATTCTCAGCCAAAAGCTAGATGGTGTTGCTTTCAAATACGTTTTAGAGCCGAATGCCTTGCTTCCTTGTTCACATCATTAATAAAGGGAAATAATTTAAGGCCAGACATCCACAGAATTTGCCCATAAGATTAAGAAGGAAAACAGAAGAAGGAAAGAAAGGGAAGCGGGGAGAGCACTGAGAGAAAAAGAAAAGACCAAAAAAATAAAGTGGAGTTATCATCAAATCCAAACTCTTGCTTGAGATTGATGAACTTAGTGTTGAACTCTGATTTGTATGTGCAGGGGAAATTTAAGAGGAGGAGGTGACTGACGGACTAATAAAGAATGTGTGGACAACAGAATAACAACAATCACAGCAACAACTGGAAGAGAAAAAGAAATGATCTTATGAGGAAGGGATGATCTTTTGAGGTGATTCTCTGCATCTAACCAGCCCTTAGGACAAGACACTAGGCACTTGAGAAACTCCGAGCTGATAGGTTTGCTCTGAGAGGGTACACAAGCACGTCTGAGGTCCTTTTATTTGCTCTCTGTGTTTCTCTGTATTTGTTAAGATGGATGGATTCTCTGCTTCACTGAGCACAATAGTTAAAGCAGTGAAAATTAAATGTTGACTCGCTCTGATTAAAATATAAATCTAAATGCAGCATTGAGAGAGAATCAGAAAGTGAGGAATAAGACAGTCATTAAATATTTATATACACAGACATTTGGCTTTTAAGTACCTTTATAATGGGTTAGATGTCATAAAGTCACAGACATGACAGTTTTACTTTAGCCTGCATTTTATATACTATGCATTTAAAATTCCAGAAGCTGGACTTACCTACAAAGGCCAAAGAGTTATTATACTCTCAGAGCCCGAAGCAAGGGGCCAAATAGCCCAAGCTCTTGTTATTTATGTAAAGGAAGCTGTGAAGGTTTTAGTCAAACACCTGTATATTCCAAAGACCAATACATGTATGAAAATATGTAAAACTTCAGATCTAGTCAAATAAGTACAAATTAATGATATTGTCTAATGGATTGGTGAAAATTAAGATGAGTAATATTTATTGATGATGGGGGTGGTAAAATGGAGAATAAAGTTTTCAACGTTCCAAAGTACAATCTAATATAGTGTACATTTTTTTGACCCAGTAACTTTACTTCTAGGAAAATATTCTAAGGAGATTAGGAAAGAGTATAAAGAAGTAAACAAACAAACAAACAAAAGACTGAGGAAGCTTTGATTGTTACTGTAGTTCAGACAACTTAAATGCCTACTGAGAGGGAACTGGAATAAATAAACCACAGTTTATTCATAAAGTGAAATACTAGGTAACTGCTTAAAAGGATGAATGTATCATTATGTATTAATATGCAATTATATATTACTAAGTGAAAACGAGATTGAGATGTATGTACAAAATGCTATGCTATACTATATATTTAATATGTTTCAATTTAGATATATAAATAATCTATGAAACAGTCTAGAAGGATGTGTTTTTAACTGTTAATTACATCTCACTGTAATTATATAGAAATTATTACTTTCTAATCTATAAGGATCAGCTTTCACTTTAGAACTATGAGCTTGTATTACTTTGTAATCTGCAAAATCAACCGTGTGATTCCAAGCTAACATTCCCTAAGTGAAGCTGCAGCCCTACAGGTGAGCGGCTGAAGCAGAATGCAGGTGAAGTTGCTGGAGTTGAGGAGTTTAATCATCTCTGAGTCTGGATGACTGGATGTGTCACCTCATGCATGATGATGGCAAGAGACTGAGTGTAAAGACAGAGAGTGAATCACAGTTTGATTTTAATAAGCAATGCAGAAAATGATGGATAGTAAGAAAGGCTATGGGGCAGCATTGAGGTGGCATGAATCTCAAATGACCAAGGCATGAGGATGGAAAAGGCAACAGTTAGGACAGAGCCACAGGGAGCTGGCAGAATGTCCACACCACTCACTCCAGACCCTGCTGCTCAGCCATCAGTGGCCTCCAGGAACACGGCTTAACTAGGGAGGTCCTGTCCCATGCAGAGACCTAGACAGAAGGGCCACCTGGGGAAGATAATTCAATTCATACAAAGATTTACTGAGCCTCTTCTACATGCCAGTTACTGGACCCGTTCTTGAATAATAATTTAATGCTTACAGAAAGCACAAGGGGAAAGGTCTTGACTGAATGGAAAAATAAAAGGAGAAGGAGCAGATGGTAAAATGGAGATAAAAGTTCATGACAGGATAGCTTGTGTGGGTCTTTTCTTCTGGATAATGAATACAGATAGTGATGATAAGAAGGTTCCTATCATGAGGGCTGCCCTACAGGATGCGGGGACAAGTGCAAAATGAGTGACAGTTTCGAAGATGTCAAAACACTGAATACACAGAGATGGAAATGTCAAGACATGAATCTATCCTAAAAGCTAGAGAGGCCAGCTTAGGTATGTGACTTTATCACCCTCTAGACCTGCTATCAGAGCGTGGTCCACAGACTATCAGCACTGGCACTATCTGGGACCTTGCGTGAAAGGTGAAATCTTAAACTTATTGAATCATAATCTGCATTTTAATAAGATCCCTCGGGTGATTCATTATCATGCTAAACTTTGAGAAATATTGCTCTAGAACATAGATTCCCAACTACTCAACCATAACTGGTGGAACTGGAGGTGGCATTACAACTGGGATGCTACGAATTATGCATAAACCTGTATCTTGTTGTGCCTATGCCACTAGCTATTGGGATACTTACTGGTGGAAGTGTAAGGCTGATCAAACTTCTTTTTATGGGTTTCTTTGGGAAAAAAAAGGAGAGTGGTTGTAAAACAGGACTCTAGAAAAATAGATCTGCAAAGCCACGACCATATGCTCCAAGAGACATTTATTACGAAGAGTGACGAGAGGTTGCTGAGTCAGGATTCATACCCTATTAAGGAGTGAACTCTGTTTAATAGAGAATCAGTGATGGGTACTTAGACTATGTGCAGTGAGTTTAACTGGGCAGGCTGACCTCTGCCACCACCAGAACCCTGAGGGACCAGAGACCTAGAGCCACAGGATAAGAGAATGTGCTGTTCCAGGGAGCAGGACCATCACTCGGAAGGGAAGGGCTGCTGAACTGCCCTGTGGTGACACCATGACTCTAGCAATGAAAGTCTACTTCTATACTCCCCCAGACTCAGGCCAAGATACATTTAATAAGTGTGCTTACTGAGGAAGACATTCCCCTGGGCAATGAGGGTGGCCAGCAGGGGGAGGGCAGAAGCTGGAATTCACCTCAGTTTCCAGGAGGCCCACAAGAGTCTGTCAGAGAGTCAACCTCAGCCCACCGGAAGCCACTCCAACTTCACAGGCAGGCAGGAGGGAACAGAGAAACCCACCCTAGGAGGCGCCAGCATTTGACTAAGTGGCTGATACTCCTGCAGCTGCAAGAGAGAAGTGGGCTCCAATTGCTCAAAAGCAAGCTCCCCGTCTTGCCCCCTCCTACCAGGGCATGCCCTTCCCAGAGAAATGTTTGGGGAAATCTACCTCCCAGGGACAGTGAGCATGCTGAGCTGAGAGGAGGCACATAACCTCTTTACTTCTGAGAAAATGCCCTGGAGTGAGCCGTACGGACAGCCTTTCCATCTTGTACAGAAAATTCTATCAGTGAACTTGCCCACACCTCTTCCTTTACTCCTCTTTCCCATGCCTACTGCTACCCACCATTAGTTTAAAAATAGAATCAGCTTGAGCAGTCCTCTGCTGGACATGGATGTGGAAATTAATTTACAAGAAGTTGGAGCACAGCCTAGAGAGGTGGATTAACCAGGGAACTGGGCAGGAGTCTCAGTTAAAATGGTAGGGGTGTTATTTCTTGCTGTACTATTTACTTTTTCTTGTGCTCCTCTTTCTGGAGAGACACAATGTCTATGTAAGTGTGCTATATTACTTTAAGTTGAATAATTGAAGATACTGCCAGGCACCCTCGTTTGAGATAACTTCATCTTTCTCAAGTAAGTATCTATCTCAGGAGAGCAAAGCTAGAAATTAAAAGAGTAGAAAGGAAAAATATCCTTAAATTATCAGTTTCTCATTACATATTCAAAAGAGGAATGGTAACTTGATTATTCTAGATTAGTTGGTAGTCCTTCCAAAATGATTCCAGAGGGATGACTCTCGCTAGAGAGCTCTGAAATGCCAGAAACCCCGAAATGGAAGCATGAACAAGACAACCTTGCAAAGACTTTTTCACTCTATTGCACTTCCTCTGCATTCACGTGGATGTCATCATTCAAAATGGATGAAATCTTACCATTCTCTAACATTCCCCAAATCCTTGGAGGAGCAAATCATAATCACTACCCTGTGTGTCCAGTATGGGGCCAGGTGGTATCAGCATGATCCGAAGTAACTGAATCTACCTACCTTGGATCATTTTCCAAATCATCTACACTTAATCTTAGTTACATTTGTCTTCTCTTTGATTTCATGACAATCCATGGGGGGACAGCTAAATTATGCTAGAATGACAGGTAAGGAGTGGCAGCCCTGAGTCACAGACAATTCATTTTCTTAACTGAAATAATCACTGATTCTTGCAACAGCATTTGGATTGAAATAAGGAGGATTTGATTTGCTCTTGGCGGTTATGGGGAAAGCTAAACCATGACATACCTAAGAGAGTTATCCCTGTCATTGTAAAAGCAGATTCAGACAAACTGGGCAGTTATCTGCTTCATTATTTGGTCACTGTCTGTCATGATAGGTGGAATAAAAATTAAGGACAGAACAGCTGACTTAGGTATGCTAGCTACAGAAATAAAGCCTGAATGTACCTGCTATGGACATATGTTATTTTTCCAACTTTTATAAATAATGGGTCAATTTGCTGGCAAAAGTCTCCATAGACCAACTGTTTCACCACCTTACAAAACATTCCACCATGGGAGAAAAGGAGGGAAAAAGAGAGAGAGAGAGAGATGTTTTTCTCAAGCAATGTTGACTTGCATATATGTAAACAAACAAACAAACAAATGCTTTCATTCTGCAAGGCCCCAGTGAAAAATATAAAGTATGCATTACTCTTCCATGATAGAAAGTATTGGCAAGCGTTCAACTATTTTAAGTCTTTCCTACTATTTTTCAATGCATTTTACATCTACCTAGCATTCTGTACAGTGCACACAAACTAGAATAACAATACTCAAAATACAATATGATGTCCACCCCCAAAATGAATCAATTGTAACCTGCTTCCTTCCTAAAAAACATGTAGTCGTAGTCACTTACAGGGCACTAACCAATTCTTGGCCCCTAAGAAGGGACAAAATCAGGATGCACCATGTAACGGAAACCTTTATAATAACCTAAAACTCTTACTAAATCTATTCTGTGAATTCTATTATTTTGATTATTTAAATATTAATTCTTCAAATGTCAAACACTTAAATTTCATAGTTTTATTGCAAAAATTATCTGTAGTGATAGGAATATGAGGTGCAAATAGTGAAATAAGGAGAAGTCATTCAGAGGCATTTAAAGATTCAATTAAATGGTCATATTTATATCTTTTTTTCCTTTCTTGCTGGAAAAGTATTAGTAAAACCAATAATGCAATGGTATAAAACTATAGTTTTTAAAGTGCTTTACATACATTAAATGTCAAATATTTTAAATCTGCCTAGAAGCAAATTACTCACACAATGTCATATTTTAAACAAAGGAATAAGAAATCAGATAATTTTTAAAAAGTCATAGATCTAGCCTTAAGCGTCAATGGCCAAGGAATATGGTAAGTAGAAAGGGTAGAAACAACATATAGGAAGATAATGGAAACCTTGCAAGCCAATTCACACACCAAATAACAAAACTGTATGATTTGATAGATGATTGATAGATAGATAGATAGATAGATAGATAGATAGATAGATAGATAGACAGACAGACAGATAGGTAGATAGACAGGTAGGTAGGTAGACAGAGCTGACAAGAATCAACATTAGAAATTTCACAACCCTTGATGAAAAGATCAGTCTGATACTGATATCTGAAAAAGACCTCACTATAAAATTGTCCTCTGATGTGCATTTTGGGGCAGCTCTAAGACAAGGATCCAGCATAGACATTCGGAATCCTTAAGATTCTCAGATTGGACTGGTATAAAATGCAAACGTGCAGATAGGGCCAATGTCTCCGAAAGAGCACAATGCATGCTCTTGGAGGGTCCCCAGATGATTTCAAACAGCATACAGACATTAATTAGCATCAGAGCGCACAGCATAAGTTATTTCCTCTTTGATCAATGTGATTACGTCAAGAACAAGTCTCACTTCAGGGCAGCTGTGGCACCAAAAACGGTCTAGTATGTGGTTAAACTACCTTCAGTAAACAAAAAACAAACAAAATAACGAAAAAGAAACCATAAGCAGACTTCTGTTTAATAGGCAATCAAATACATTTCTACTTCTTGGGTTGCCAGTCACAAACCAAGGTTTAGGTCATGGTATTTCACCAAAGGTTCTCCAAAAGTGTGTGTCTTCCTCTGCTTTGACGTGAAATAACAACCTTCAGGGAGCCTCAACACAGACATGCCTTTAAAACTGACTGATGTAAAAAGAGTTCTACGTTTTCTTGACCTCGCCCTTCTGTGCTCAAGATCCTTATCACATGAGAAACACTTTAGTTTTGATGTCTCATCACAGCTGATGATGAAAGTACATTCATGGGACATTTAAGTTTTGTTGAGCTTTCCTTTCTCTTACATTTTTCTACCTTCAGCCAGTCCGGACATTACATAAGGCAGATATCCAACAGAATATTAAGGTAGATTTTCTGTCAACTGAAAATTTGTCTGGATGTCACACCACAGATATAACAATGATATATTTATTACTTGACCAGACAGAATGATCCCCTGCCACTTTATACGTATTTATAATTAAAACAAAATGACATAATAATAACAATATCTAAATTATAAGAGGCTAATAAATATTTTTCAAAGGGAACGTGACACAGGTTAACAATAAAGTGAATTTTTGTCTACCTGCTTGGTTAGCTTCCTGAAGGGCATCAGTGGTGCCTGGCCAAAAATTCTCTCTTACGAAACCATGGCCCATCAGAACCCTCCTCCTAGGGACTACACACGACTGCAAATGCCAGACTCAAAGAAACGCTATACTTTGAGTTGCCTATGCTGCCCCTCTTCCTGAGTGCCATTGCCCACCTCCTTCACGCCGGGGTCTCTGCCAGTGCTGGGCCCATCTTCTCCAGGAAGACTGCTTCACTTGCTGTCTGAAGTGTTAAGTTTTCTCTCACTCTACTCCCAAAGTACTTAACATGTGCTTCTAAATTATAGCACATAACACACCACAGGCACATTTGTGTACCTGTCAGTTTCCCAGAAAAACACCCTTCCCTCAACGCGAGGTGATGGAGGACAAGAGTGTACTGCTGACCATCTGTGTATCTCCAGCTACAACACCTAGCCAGGTACTGTTCTCTGGGAGCTATGTATAAATCCATGTTGAATGAGTATATTAATGAATAACCCGCCAAAGTTGCTGCAAATTTCTGCACTTTGGGAAAACCAGAAAAACCTCGCCATCTCTTATACATGGTGGGGTCGGGGGAGCAGTTTGGGGTGGGGGAAGTTCTGGTATATGAGTTCAAAAATGTAACTGAATAAATCTCTAAGCTGTATTCATGAGGAATCCAGAATGAGATGAAGTCCCAGTTTCTTATGCTTTAAAAATCCTTATTATTGAATATCTCCTACTTTAAACTTTCAGCTGAGAATGCTCTGCCACTTTCAGGGAACTTGCTTGTGCTAACAGCCTTGCATTTGTCATTTAAATAGGATCCTCTATCATTTTCCCTTAGTTTGTTAGTAGCTGTTACGTATAAATTACCACAAATAAAAGAAGGAGGTGGAATACAAATGTTCAGAGACAACGCAGCATGGTAAGCAGAGGTGAGAAAGGAGGTTGCACAACACTTGCGTGGTTCCCCAGGGGACGAGAAATATAGGGCAAGTCACATCAGGAGCCTAGTGGCTGTTCCCCCAGATACATGTGTATATATGCATGGATATATTTATACTATTTTTTTCTTGGAGGTGTAATCTTTTAGAATCTTTTTGATTCACTATGTTGTGCAGGCCTCTGCTGCTATAACTGAAAATGCTACATCTCTTTTTGCTTCATGAAGCTAAGGCTAAGTTCCTTCCTGAAGAATCTTCCTCAGCTTCCAGTCTCTTTTACCACAAAGAAACTTAATTTTAGCAAGGAAGAGCCAGAAAGGGAGTTTCCCAGGTAGGAAAGCAAATGAGAAGGGGAAAGTTAAAGGACATATTCTGACAGAATCAGTGCACCTAAGGATTCTGTAACCAGTGTCCCCAAAACACTTACGCACAGGCTCACGAACAGGGTGGGACACCCTGCAAACCTAAGACCTGGATTCCAGGTCAGCCTCTGGTTCAGGCTAGCTGAGTAATTAAGAGCATGTCATTTCCCACTCTGAGACTCAGTTTTATTATCTATAAAATGAGGAATTTGCCCTTTCCAGTTTTGATTTTCTGTGCCTCAGGGGATTTCTATAAATTGTTTCATGCTTTAATTTGTATCAACCCTAGCAAATGAGAACCACTGACGCATTCAAGGTATATCAATTTGCCTAGAGTCTGTGAGGTCAACAGAAAGAATGTGGTTAAAAAATAGAACTGGTATTTTCCATCTGCCTGCCAATACAGCAAACATCAGAGACAAGGAAAGGCTTTGCTTAGGAGTGAAACAGCATGTTCTAATTGGTGCCACAATTTACAACATACATCACAGGGAAAGCATTCCCAAGTAGGGAAAAGCAAAACTTTAATTTTTTCCACTTGGATTTAAAGTGTTTTTCATTGCATTTTATGCCCACAGCTTTAGGGTTTCAACCATGTACTATAAAGCTGATGAAAGAGAGCACAAAGCATTCAACATTTTACATTTAATATTTAATCTCCTTCGGCTCTACTGCAGAACGGTGAATTCAGAGTGGTGCCCTCTAGGGGAGAAACACTCTGATTGCAAGTTCCTTTTCCTGGGAAGGAGAATCTGATCTACAACTACTTTGGGAAGTTTGTGTGTGTGACAGGGACACCACTTCAAATGATTCGTGTCTTTCGTGGTCTGATTCTTACCTGTGTTGCAGCATAAAGAGCACACAAGACTTGGAGTTAAAGAGTCTCAAGTCTCAGTCCTAAATTGGCCCTCATGTAACTTTGTAAACTCGGGAGTTAATCTCTGAAAGTCCTAGTGTTTCCATCAATTATGTGAGTGTCAACTTCCATGCCAGCTTGTTGTGTTAATTAAATGACGTAATATATACAAATCCACATGTGTTTTTTAAAATGAAAAGTATCAATTTCATTATAAGTTTAAAAAAAATATTTATTTCCTTGAATGCCTAAACCAATATTAAAGTACATCTCTGAATAATAGGGGACTCAGCATATATTTGAATTTTTTTAAAAAGCTTTTTTCACATTTCTCCTCTTTGTCAGTCGCCTCTCACACTTATCCAGCATCTTCTCTTAACTCACAACTACACTATCAAGTAAAAAATTCTAAATGAAATTTAAATAATTTACTTAAGAATTAAATCAACTGAAGAATTAATAAGAGATCTGCCAAGTTTCTGGACTTGAAAAAAAACAAAAATTAAAATAGTTAACAAAATCAAATAATTTAATTTTTAAAATGCCACCTATAAGAAGCCAACTTTAAAAAAAAATAAAGTAAAAGTAAGTTAAAGATATGACATTTTTAAAAATGGAGGACCTGGGGATTAAACCCAGGACCTTGTGCATGCTAAGCATGAGATCTACCACTGAGCCATACCCATCCCTCCTAAAACATGACATTTTAACATTGGTACAACTGAAGATGAAACTGCTTCCCAAAGAGCTTCTCTATGAGTTACTTCTCTACAGTAAGAACATTTAAAATGTATGAATGACTACTTATGGATGGTGAGATTATCCATCATTATATTTTCTTCTTTTTATTGTTATATGTTAGCACTATATCATCAAAATCATCTTTATTAAGATAAAAGCATTATCTCAAACCACTTCAAAGCAATGGGTAATTCTATGTGAAATGAAAAATGGTGGAAATGTACATAAATGTTTGCTATTTTAACCACCTAGCAAGGTGTACACCTCCCCTCTTCTCTCTCCAATACTCTCTCCAGGAGGCACACATACCTTGCTACACATAGACAGCAGCCAACCATACTTGCAGAGCATTCCTCCTGTTTCCCCAGATGTGCTTATATATCACCCCAGCCTACACTGCACCTACCCTCCCTCCCTCTCTCTATCACATGTTTTTGAGATTAAGAACTTTTGAAGTTAAAAGCATAGTCAGTAATTATGCAATATTTTTCTGTTTGAAACTAATCAATTAACATTCCACAATAACCAAACAAAGTAATTGATCTTTCCAGGTCTGCTTCTATGGTAAATACTATAGAGTCAGAGAGAAAAACTACGTTCAAGATTAGCAAGGAAAACGAATGAGGCGGGAAAGCCAGGAGCAGGGCAGGGACACTGAGGATGGGAAGGTGGAGGTTAATAGAGGCAGACAGGAAGGTCTAAAACAAATGGCTGAAAGTAGGAGAGGGAGGAATTAGTGGTCAGCCCAGCCTCTCCAAGAACCCTGTGTCCTCCCTTACAGGTTTTGATGTAAACTGACACCTCGGGGAACCCCTAGGACCACAAAATGGCTTCACTCTGAGCCGCGAGAAAGTTCTAGCTTCCCAAAAACAGCAGATTGTCTTCCTGAAATTCCTACCTGCCAAATCAAGGCCCCTTCTTCTACTCTCTCACAAAACTCTGAGCTTTCCTTCATAGGACTCATTACAATTTAAGTATGAATTTATCTTATGTGAGGATTGAACCTTGCAACCAAGGGGATTCTGAAAGAAAGGTTAAAATGATCCCAACTTATGTATGATCACAAATCTCAGAAGGACTCTATAGACAGACCCCCCAAAACAGCCTGGTTCGCATCTTCAATTATCTCCATAAAATCAGTCCCAGACCAGAGAAGGATGCATCAAACCTCACAAGTCTGAGTTATAATCATTCAGGTTCAGAATTACTGTAAATTATTTCATCAAACTACTTTTTATAGCAGATTTATAATTAGGGCCCTGAATTTTGTGAACCACAAAAAAACAAAATAGAGCAGAAGAGAAAAAACATTTATATTTCTCTTTATTGGATACCTTTGATTACAGATCTAGAGAAAATCCACAATCAAAAAAATGGAATTACTTGTAAAAGTGGACTTTCACTGCTCAATCCACACTATTCTGTCTGCTCTGCATAATCTGTGGACTTGAAACTAATTACATAACTATAAATGGGTCTATGCTAACCTTTAATCCTCACAGCCCTAACCAACTAATCTACTCAGCACACACACTCTTACTCACCATGAGAGCCATGAAGCAACAAGAGTCCTAAACTGTGTGCTCCTTCTCAGCCTGTTCTCCCTCCCCACACATCTGAACCTCTTTCCTGATGGCCCACCTGAGTTCAACTTCCAGCAATCAAAATATTAGCTGGACAGAACCCTCCCAACCATCTAATTACAAGTTAAAGAAGAAACAGAGAACAGAGAGAGGATTTGTAAAAAATTCAGATAATCTCTTAGGAGCCTAGAAAATATGATTTCTCTGAAGATATCAAAATGAATTTTTGCATTTTGCTAATCCATCCCCAAGAGCAAACTTTGATGGTGCCCCTAGCAGAACTGTGTGCACAAGGCTGCGAGGAATGGCTCCTTTACTTTAGTTTGCCTTCATAGCCCTCTTCTGTTTTCCAAAGACTTTCTTCCTCGTCAAGTGTTTTGGCCTGAGAAACCAACAGAGGTTGCACTCCTTCTCTTAGAAGAACATTTATTTTTTAAAGTCATATGTGCCTTTTAAAAAGAACTGTGTATGAGTGGAAACATACAGTATTTGGAATAAAAAACAAAACAAATGAACAAATCTAACAAAACAGAAACAGATTCACAGATACAGAGAACAAACTGGTGTCTGCTGTGGGGGATGGGGAGGTGGTGGATGAGCCAAGTAGGTGAAGGGAACTAAGTGGTACAAACTACTAGGTATAAAATAAGTAAGTCACAGGGATGTCATGTACAGCACAGGGAATGTAGTCAATAATAACTTTGTATGATATGTAATATATAAAAATAAATCACTATGTTGCACACCTGAAATTATTATATTGTAAGTCAACTGTGCTTTAATAAAAAAGAAATAAAATAAAAAGGATTCTGCATGATATCATAATGGTGGATACACATCCTTGTACATGTGCTCAAACGCACAGAATGTACGACACCAAGAGTGAACCTTAATGTAAACTACAGACCGTGGGTGATTACTGATGTGCAGGGTCAGTTCACTGCTGTAACAGACACACCACGCTGGTGGGGGATGTTGATGACGGGGAAGCTATGCATGTGACGGGGCTGGGAGTACATGCGAAATCTCTGTACCTCCCTTTCAATTTTGCTGTAAACCTACAAGATCTCTTTTAAAAAAAAAAAGTAAATCTTTAAAAAATAATAAAAAGGAATGTTTACCCCAAAGGAATTTCCTTATCCAAAATGCTCATCATGGGGCATTGATGCTTTTCTCCATTGACATCACTGTCAATAGAGATATCTGCAGTGGGGAAGGTGAGCTCTGAGGTCTCCCTGAAGAAGTGAGTGGGCTCTGTATGCAATTCCTTGTTTACTCCAATTCACTTTATAGGGAAGCTTAACCACCTGTCCTTTGAAAGGTTCTCCACAGGCATTTTATTTCCTCTCCCACTGTTCATCCTCATCCCCACTGCTGAGTACTAACGGGATCAATACCATTAAGTAGGGCATGAGGTTGAAACCTTATGATGAAAAGTTTCTTTATGAAGATAATCCCCATTTCACTAAAATCGTTACATCTGCAGGGGGTGGGGGGGTAGAGAACTACACTTGTTTTTAGTGACAAAAACAGAACAAAACAGACTAAAAGTGTTTGTAATATATACATTTTAGGTGTCTGTTCACTCACAACAATTCCTCTTCCTTTGGGACATTTCCCTGAGAGCATCTTTTTGGTTTTTTTTTTTAACAAAACCCTGTGAAGACTCGGCATCTAGTGCTGTGATGTGGCTATAACTGACTGGTCAGCGGTTGGTATCCGAATGAAGCTGGACCAAGTGCTCACCTTTGGAAATCTGGGCTGGGTTTGGAGCGATGTCCAGTCAGTCGCTGGCTTGTGACAGATTATGGTGGGAGTGGAACCACCGTCATATTCACACTCCAGAAGGGAGGTCCCAAACTTCTACTGCAGAAACCCATAGAGTGTCCCCAGTTCCCATCCATCTCAAAGCACAGCTCTTTACCTTCTCCCAGGATCTGTTAGATACCACAAAATTCCTTTCTTCTATAATTTACCTTCATTTCTGTAGTAAGTAATAATGATTTACTTAATGTACCTTTTTCTAAAAGTGTATTAGGGTGGCACACGGTGAAGCAAATTATTTACACTGAGTGTTATTTCTGACACAGGTAACCACCATTGCTGGTGTTGTTGAGGAGGGCAGGAACGTTCAACCCTTCTCACACTTCCCTATAAAGGAACACTTTCTGTCCAGTCTCATCGAGCTTTTCTCTTATATAAGAAGAATTCTTCACCTGATGGGTAGAATCTGAGACCACATTGAATATATATATATACATATATATTCAACCAATGAGCACAGAGCCCAAACAGAAGCAAAGAAGGGCCAAAGAAGCCAAGAGAAAAAAGAAAAAAAAATATGTAGGGCTGGTGGGCAGTAAACACAATGGGTTACAGCAGTAGGAACAAAAGTCTTGTGTCAGATGATTTATTATAGAACGACAGACATCTTTATTTGGAATTGTACTGATTTCACTGGACAAAAGGTAACAGGAAAAAGGTCAAGTTCTGAAGTTAGGTTAAAAAAAAAACAGCCTACATATATGGGACGAGGAAGAGATGACTAAATATGAATAATCACAGTTGAGAAAATTTAGGTGTGTATCAGTTGGCTTGGGCTGCCATACCAAGATACCATAGACTGAGTGGCTTAAACAACAGAAATTTATTTTCTTACAGTTCATGAGACTGGAGGTCTCAGATCAAGATGCCAACATGGTCAGTTTCTGGTGAGAGCTGCCTCCTCTACATGTGCTCACATTGAACTTTTCCTGATGTGTGTGCATGGAGAGAGAGAGAGAAAGCTCTGGTGTCTCTTCTCTTATAAGAGCCACCAGCCCTATCAGATTACGGCCCTACCCTGGTGATCTCATTTAACTTATATCACCTCCTCACAAGCCCTGTCTCCAAATAAAGCCACTTTGGGGGTTAGGACTTCAACATATCAATTTGAGGGAGAAGCAGGAAGGACATAATTCGGTCCACAGCAAGGTGCTTGGGTTGAGTCTAGACAAACTATAAGTCAGCAATGATTGCTAAAATTTGATTGTATCTCATGGTTTATAAAAATAATAGTGATTATTTATTGAAGTTTACCATGTGGCAGCCACTATAATACAATATAACACATTTACAGTATAACACACACGGCTCTTTTTATACTTTATATCATTCAGTGTATGGAGAGAAACAAACAGGGTTATCCAGAGAAGGTCTCCAGGCGCTCATGATAACTGAGAAAGGGGCTTTCCTATCCCCAGGATGAGCTGATTGTGTCCAGATAAACCTAGCACAATACCAGGGTACCATATCCTCCAACAGCCTGGAAGAAACTCCTCAGAAAGTCACCAGGCACTAGAAGCTGGTTCTCAGACAACTCTTGTGGCTGGTGCCCAAACCCCGATCATTTATTCCCTGAGGCAAAACTGTTTCTCATATTTGCTGAGATAAAACTCTATCTCACTTGTAAGCTGGTAGCTGTGGAGGCAGGTCCCTCCCCTGGAACACAAGCCCATCTAATAATCATGCAGCTTCTCCCAGACACCCTCAGGGATCACTGTGATACGGGATAGCAATTTCTTCTTACTGAATTTCAGCTGGTCAGCTTCCCCAAAAAAAGCCTCTTTCCCAAATAAAGCCTGTTTCTTAACCTGGTGCTTCTCAAATCTTTATGAGCATATGAGACACCGGAAGGATTTTTGTTAAAGTGCAGACTCTGAGTCACTTGGTTTTGCAGGGGCACCTGAGTGTCTGCACTTCTAACAAGATCCAGGTGATGCCACTGCTGCTGAAAGAGGGACTGCACTCTAACAAGCGTGTTTTGAGGAACACACTTTGTGATACGGTGGTATACTTGCCATCTGCCATCTTTCACCTCCCCATCAGTCCATCAGCCCTCACGACAATCTCCTGAAGTATTCTTGTTTACACTCATCATTTTGTGGATTAGAAAATTAAGGCTCACAGAGGCTATGGAACCATAGAGAAGAGACAGTTATAGGGGTTTCAGTTAAGTTGCCTTTTTTTTTTTTTGGAAAAGTGACACTGTCCCTTGTCTCTTTCTCTCTCTTTACAAATTCATTGAGTTTATTCTGAAGGATTATAACTCACCATATGATCATAGACACAAACTCTGGGAAAACACGCAGAAGGCTCCTGGATTTTGATGTGAATCCCAACTCACCAGTCAACCCACTGTCTTTCCCAGACCTAAGTTGCTGTAACTTAGTAGACAGCAGCTATGGTTGACTTGAGAAAGAGCTTGGCAGCCACCCACCTGCTACTTTTGTAATTTTTTCTGTTTTTCTTTCTTCTTACTTTTCATAAACCCATTGGCACCTTGTGCATAGAAGAATAGGTACAAAATGAATAAATGTACAGATAAGTAAATGAGATTCCCATGCTAGATACAAGGGTTAAATAATGCTATTCTCCTCAATGAAAAAACCAGCAGAGAGAGGAGACAGAGAGGGAGGGAGACAAACATAAACACAGACATTTATGCATATACATACGCAAATATGTTTTTACTGTTCAGTATCACATATATTTCGATTTAAATTTATATAAAATGTACATAAAAGATGGATGTATATATCATAGGAAATGTGCATAAAGAAGCAAATACTTTTATCCTCATGCATGTCCTTAGAATGGACTAATCAGGAGCACTTCAAAATGACAGCAAAACCACATGATTCAAAAGAGGTAAATTAAACCCATGAGCCGGTCTGTATTCTGCCCATTTAAAATAATTTAGCATGAGTTTCAAAGTGATATTGTAACCAGGTTCACTTCGCTGAACCTATTTGCATATTCATCTGAATGCAAAGCACAAGATTAAAGTGAATTGCTGTTTAGCTTTCTTCTGTGGAGTTCTCCACGGGATCCACCTCTTGCTGACAGGCACACCAAAGCCCCCAGGGAAGCAGTTACAAAATGGGTTTACAAATTTGTTTATGTGTAATACCCTCCTCACCAAAACAACAAAGATAACCATGATCGTGCAACTAAAGCAACTCTTCCCCTTAAATCAGCTTCTACTCATTTTTCACTCTGTTCTTACTTTGTGCAGTTTTAATTTGGGCTTATCATGATTCTAGTTAACATTTTAAAAGTTATTTCACATGTGTAGCAAGATATCAACTACTCATTAGGTACCTCTTACTGGCTTAGCTTTATGTCAGTCGCTGGGTAGACAAAAGGTTTAACGCGTTATTTTCTTATTATTCTAAGAATAAAACATACACATATTAACATTTCAAATAACATGAAAGTGTATTAATTTGACTCAGTTCACCCCACTTTCAGTACCTCACCTGAGTTTCAACCACTTTTAACTAATTCTTCTGCATCCTCCCAGAAAGCATGTGATTGTACCTGCGTAGCTGGGCACGTGTAGTACACCCTGAAGATACATACACGTTTCCCAAGTAAATTTAATCTTCGCCCAAATAAGAAACACAATCTCTAGTTCTTTGATATTATCCTCAAAATGGCACATTACACTAATTTTTGAATATAATGAGCATCTGGCCACGTACCTGCCAACTTCCCGGGCTTTGGTGTTCTTCTCCCATTGACCCAGTCTAGCTTGGGTGTCTAACTCCATGTATGGCTCTTTCTCTCAACTTAGACTACATTAAACGACATTTGGTCAAGTTCCAATTTAAACATATGGAATGAACTTATTTCTGAAACATTAGGCCCCTCTCGAAAAGGACCATTCCATAATTTGTCAATTTTAGAATTCCACTATGCTCTACATTTTTTTTTATGGAAAGGCAATTGATAGAACAGGCTTAACCAATGATTTTAACACTGGATCTGAAATGTTGTGAGTAATATTTTTAAAAACCCATTTATACGTCATGTGTTCCTTGATTGATTTATCTGAAGATAGTTGCAGAATATGCACCATACCCAGAGAACCACAGTAATGGGAGGAGTGCTTGCTTCTGAAAGGTCAGCAGAGGAAGGGAGGGCCTACAGCTTGGAGATGTGTGCTTACAGGACATGGAAAGCTACCGCTTGTGCTCAAAAAACAGATGAGGAGAAAACAATTTGGGAACCAACATCAACCTGGCAGGTCAAATATGTATTCACAGGAAATAGGGAAGCTGCTTAGTAAGATTCAGGTGTTATAAGGAAATGAGGCTGCTGTGGAAGTGAGTTAATCTGCCAGAGAAATTTCAAGGACATCAAAAGTTGCAGTTACTAATGTTAAAATAACTACATATTCACCTACAATAACTACCTATTTATCCTACAATAGATATAAAAAAGTTTTAAAATAATACCTATTGTATTACTAGTAACTAGAAGACTGAATAAACTTTAAAATGTGTTTGTAACTTTGTTCTTAGAATGTATTATACTAAATATATATAGTAAAGACCATTTCTAAGACACTTGAAATAATTCATTCTCTCTGTGGTTAGTATCATCAACTTGATATACAGTTAAGTTCATTCATTTTGCTTTTTAATTTGTAGGTGTTACTATATTGTATCTTTAATTCAATTTAATTTTGAAAATGTAAATCACTTATAAGTTTCAAAAGTCAACATTATTTAACAAGATATTTTCAGAGAAATGTTGCTTTTATATCTATTCCCTTTTTAGAATGTTTATTTACTAAATACATTTGTATAGACATACACAAATGATTACATATCAAATATACTCTTCTAAACCTTTTTTCACTTAATATATCCTGGAGATCACTCCATATCAGCTGATAGACAGCATCTTCATTCTTTTTTTATTACTGCATAGTATTCCATTGTGTGAATGGGCAATTTTATATGCAACCAGAAACCTACTAATTGAAATCTGTAACATTTCTAAGCTAATGGGTTAAAACATCATTTTTAATGGGTAAATTACAAGGATATAACATAACTGACTTAGCTAATACCATATCTCTAAACATTTAAGCTATTTCCAATATTCTGTCATTACAAAAAAAATGCTTTAGCAATAATTCTTTAGCAAAGTCTATATACAAATCCTAAATTACTTTCTAGAATAAGCTTCTAAAAGTAGAATTTCTGGTTTATTTATTTAAATTTTATTTATTTATTTATTATTGTATTATTTAATTATTTTATTTTGTGGGGGTAATTAGGTTTATTTATTTTTAGAGGAGGTACTGGGAATTGAACCCAGGACCTCCCATGCTAAGCATGGGCTCTACCACTTGAGCTATACCCTCCCCGCTAGAATTTCTGGTTTAAAATTTTTGCACTTATTTAATGTTTTACCTCCATTGATTTGAGTCCTACTTGACAGCCTGTGACATTTAGTAATAATCCTGATAATAATTCCCAATTTGACTATTTACTACATCATTTTTTCATCCTGAATATAGAGTTTTTTCAAATCTAAAACTTATAGACATCAAAAAGCTGAATTAAAAATAGAAATAAAAACTATTCTAATGTATAAATATCATCTTCATAATGGAAAAATAGCAGTGGATTCATATACCTATAACATGGAGGTCAGTCTGCTCTGCCAAACTGACTGAATAAGTGAAAGTTTTGGTTGAAGGTGTTATATAAATGAATTTTATCCATACAGATTGCATCAATTTAAGTACTTACTGGAGTGTAATGTGAATATTTTTAGGTTTCAAGGACAAATCTTTTCCTGTTTTATATATGCCCTTTGCACATGGTATAAACATAGAAAACTAGAAACCTGAAGGCTGACTTCACTGAAAAAGAGTAATGTGTTCTATATTGTTCTCATTAAGAAGCCACCAATAGGAATAAAGTTCACTGACTATGAGTCCTGAGTAGAAACTGGGATTGGGATTGTCTTCCTTCCTCAAGACAATCGTAAAGACCTTGAATTATTTCCCCTGAAGAAGTTATCCCCCAGAAAACACATGGCATAGAGGAAATCACTCTGTAGGATTCCACCTGGAGCCATTTGTACAGGAAGCACTGGAGGAAATAGAAATGACTAGTCAATGTTTTGATTCTGACCAGGGAAGCAAATAATGAACCTAGCTTGTACCTAGGGAGCTACATACCCAGTGACAGATTATAAATGTATCAGCCAGTGCCTGTGAGAACAGCTGGTATAGAGATAAAAGAGTTACTAATTACCAAAGACAGATTCAACAGAACACAGCTCCTTGGCCAACAGAAACTACTGATACCCAGGAGCCCAGAAAACTCCCTGGGGAGCCATCGTACAAAATATTAAGATAAGAAAGCAACTGTGCCACAGACCCTATCTGAGCTTCACAATGTGTATAACTAAAGGGATAAGAGGTGTGCGGCAGGGGGGGGAATGAAGACAGGCACTACTAGAAAAATGTCTGTGAGTAGAGCTCCACTGGATAAAGAGTATAATTCTGGTAGGTGGAGATTCTAGGGGTAAAGACTCTGAGTCATAATCAGAGAACTCAAATATCTTGATGAAACAAAATTTCATATTTTAAGGTAAGACAAGAAAAATGTAAACATAAAAATTTTATCTGTCCATTTGGGCCTTCTTCCTCCCCTTCAGTGCGCATTGGGCATCTGTATTATGTGTTAATCAGACCTCCCCAAGGGCAGAAATACCTGCTCAACCACAAAGATCAATTTTCCTCCTTCTGGCACCAGCCATGTAACTCCTTTAACTCTTTTGATAACATTTACTTCTCAGTTGTGTAAGCGGTGATGACCCACCACTCTCACCTTATACATGCAGATATCTATGGTGAACTTTATGAGCAATACTAATGTATCATTTCTCTTGAAGACAGTGATTGATGCAGAGAAGAGTGGGTCAGATGACTTGAGGAAATACTGGGCCGCACATAAGGGAAGTTCTTAGCTTAAATACTTGGGACTTTATTAACGTTACCAGCCATAGTACTTGTATCTTGACTATTTTACGAGATGATTGTTTCTTTCATTACCAAATATGTGACTGAGACTTCAATGAAAATAATAATGACTAGGCAACTTGAAATGATTGATCAAATATGTAGTTATATAAGGTCAATGACTGTTAACAGTATAACTCTAGATAATGGGAGAAGCAACAGCAGGGAACCACTTCCAGGACCATAGCAGACGAGTAAGACAGGCAGCCCAGAGGCCTTCAGCTATTGTTAGTAGGGTCTAGTCCAGTAATAGCCCAATTAGTAGCCTATCAATGAAATCCCACTTGACCTGGAATGAGAATTCCTAGTGCCATGGGGACAAACTGGTCATGAAACGCCTCCCAAACCTTGATCAAAATTAAGACCGAAAGGGAAGGGATTATAAAATAATGCTGCCCGCCATCCAGTTCTACAAGAATCGTTACTGACGTACAGCACACCCTGAAAGGAATTCAGGGTGAGGATCTGGATGAGGCATTCTGTGCTCCAGGGAAACTGGCAGAACTGGGCCTCACTCAGACAGTTAGACAGTCTCAGGAGAAAATTTTATGAACCCAGTTTCTTGCATCTTCCCATACTCAGAAAAGTACTAAAACCATTAACTTAGAAATACCTATTTCTGGCAAATAGCAGTAACCTTCTACCAAGATGTGTGCTTGAAATGCACATACCCCTTGACCAAAAATCACATATAGAATGACCTCTCCCCTTACTTCTTTGGAGCAGTTCTCAGAGCTCTCTGAGAAATTATCTCCAGGGTTACAATCCTCAGGTTGGCTCAAATAAATTTTTCCATTTCTCTCTTAGATTGACTATTGAGTAAATTTTTTTGTTGACAATCTTATAGGACCCAGCACATAATGTCAATGACTGAAGCCAACCAGATGATAGGGAGTGGTGGGAGAGATGAGGTACTAAAGGGTACTCTCCCACCTAAAGACAGAGGGGCTCTGCTGGCTTAGCTAATGGCTGCCACTAAGGACTTTGAGCCCAGTCTTGCCACACTGCCTGATTTTTCAAGAAAAGCTAGAAATTTTTGTGTGAGGAAATCAAACTTTTATGTTACCAACACAATTTTTTTAAAGTTTTTTAAAATTCTATATAGGACAATCAAAACATGTCCACAGGCCCCCAGTTTGCTATCTGTATAACTGTTCTCAGGCTACAGGACCTGAGGAAATTGTTTACTCCTACTGGGCCTTATCATCCCCTTCTTCCAAGAGGAATGAGAGGGGCTCAGGAATAATGAACATCACAAGGAAAAACAATCTGTTTTTTTAAGGGCAGTAAATAGTTATTCGCCTTGAACTGCACAAGCTCTGTGACATCTGAAGTTAATGATGTTAGCTCAAAATACACTTCAAATAAAAAACAGTAAAGCTGAAATAGGGCTTTAACTTGCCAAATTTCAAACTGGCTCATAGTGGTACAGTTCAAGCCTTTTTCATCCTGCTAATGAAAATGGCACTACGACTAGACATTTCATGCATTCAAAGATGCTGATGCAGCCGTCTGGAAAGGAAAAGGAAAGACCCAGCCCTTCCAATGATCAGTTGATTAACCTTCCCACAGAGATGACCAGATATTTTGTGGCTGCACAGAAACAAAACAGCACCTGCAAGGTCAGCCTAGTGAGTTTCTAGAGCACAGATTGGAGTTGATATTTTACAGCTCCCAGCAGAGTATTAAATGCATTTCTATCCCTTTTCAAAGACAATAGCTGTTTTTAACCTGAAAAAAAACTTTTTTTTTTTGTATTAAAAACAAATCGCTCTGCTTCTTACCACCCTATTTCCACAAATACGATTTTTTTAGAATGAAGAAATTTACAGCTGGAAAACACATTGGAGGTCATTCTGGTCAAATCTCTGATTCAATGGGGAATTCATGTTATAGAACCCCCCAAAATGACCAGTTGGTCTCTGCTTAAATAACTGGAAAAATTTAACCAGTCTCTAAGAATTCTGGTTAGTCAGAGAATGGTAAAAATGTGACTTGGAATTCTCTCTCATCCATGCATAATAAAGTGAAGGACCCCTGTATTAACTCCATCATGTTCTGCTCTCTCCTTAGTAATCCTCAGCACCAAAACCCAAGCACCATCCATGACTCACAAGTATCTGATTATTTAAAGCAGTGAAATATCACATTTGGCACCTCTCCTGAGAGGCAGCAGCCGTGTTTAGCTAGTGTGTGAGCAGTTGGTGGGTCCTGCCCACTGGCAGGCCAAGTCAAAAATAGTGCCCACGTCAACAGCCAAAACTACACAGTTTAAATGAAATCCCAGAATTTGTGGGGCTAATGTGGCCAAAACGAGAAGCAGAAACCTGTATGAAAAAAAAAAAAAAAAAGGCAAACAGCCTTTCTAGTTTGCTGGCCTTTCTGTTCTCTTAAAGCAAGAGCAAATCACTGTCTTTATAGAATTGGTGCGAAATGCTTGACTCTGTGATGAAGATACATTAGTATCATAAATCAAATGAATTTAGGTCCATAATAGGACCAATAATTTCAGGATCAAAATTAATTATTTCATTTTTTAATAGGAAAAATATATTTGCTGTAGAAATTGGGCATTTTGAAATACTGATTTAATGTCGTATAAGAGCTCCAACAGTAAGTGTATCTGTGACTTCTAGGGCTCTTAAAATAGTGTTCTGTAAGCTAGCTGTCCTCATTCTCCCTGTTTGCACCTATGACACAGCTATTAATCTATGGACAGTGACATTATTAAAATATCTTTCAATAAAAGTCTTGTCTTTTCACTTTCTTTCCTAGTAAATTTACATGAAAAAGAAGTACTTAATCTGATACAGTTTTATTAATTTTTCTTGCACATTTTGTATCTTATGTGTTGTTTAAGACGTATTTCCCATCAAAAGATTTAAAATAATAGTTGATATTTTCTCCTAAAAGGTTTACAGCTTTGCCTTTCAGAAATAAGCCAGAATTATTTTATGTGTTTAGTATGAGGTAAGAATCGAACTTCATTTTTCCCGACATGGTAACATATCATTAGCACCTATTTTCCCACTGATCAGTAATGCCATCTCGGCTGCATATCAGGATGCCCCAAATGTAGACTGTGCTCCTGGGTTCTTGATCCTTCTTCATGAGTCAGTGTCTCTATGAAGCATAAGTACCACTGCATTAAGTGTTGCAAATGTAGTGTGAAGTCAGTATCTTACTGAGCAGGTTCTTCTTCAGGAAAATTTTGGCCATTTTTCTTACACTGAAATTTTTAGAATCAACTTGTCAAGTTTCTCAAAAATCTCTATTGGTATTTTTATTAAAATTGTGTTGAATCTCTAGTTTAATCTGCAGAGAATATGTCTCTTATGATACTAAATTTTCTTATTCATTAATTAAATATCTTCATTCATTCAATTCTTCCTTAATGTCTTTCAAGAAGTTTTATAATTTTCTTTACACAAGTCTCATGAAGTTTTTGTTAGATTTATTCCTTTATATCCTTATACTTTTCTGAAAATACTCTGGATTTTTTAATTTGGGCAATCATTTTCTACAAATGATAGTAATTTTCTTTCTTCCTTTTTTACATGTTTCATTATTTTTCTTTTGTACTTTCTTGGATGCCTTTAATATACGAAAACATAGAAAATAATGTTGAATAGAGGCAGTTTTGTTGGTTATTCTTGTCTTATTCCTAATTTTACAAAGAATGCTTCTATTTTTCACTAATAATGTTCCTAAAAACATGTTAGTAGATAGTTTTCATTCAGATTAATAGTTTTCTTCTATTCATAGTTTGAAAAATATTTGTAACAAAAGTGTTGAATTTTATCAATTTTTAAAACATTTGAGAAAATTATGTTTATAGTTCTTCTTTGGATCTGCTGATGTAGTGAATTTAATTTATAAACTGCTTAAGAAAATAAAATACTTCTGAATTTTTGTGGAAGAAACACTACTTATTAAGGATATATAATCTTGCCATGCATAGCTAGATTTGGTTTGCCAGGATTTTGTGCAGGATTTGTACACCATGTTACTGAATAAGACAGTCTATTATTTTCTTTTCTCATGATGCTCATGTGATTTTAGAAATAGGATACTATTAGCTTTCTAAAATGTACAGGGAGAATATTCTTTTGTTTTTCTATAATTTGGAAGATGTATAATATTAGAACTGTCCCTTGAAAGTCCCTTGAAAGTTTGACAGAGTTCTTTTGTGACACACTCTTCAACTAGTTTTTTTTATTGTAGGAAGAACTTAGATTACTCAGTGTTTTTTAAAGGTTACAGAAATGATCATGCTTTCTATTTCTTCTGGAGTCAGTTTGGGTAAATTATGTGTTTCCCAGAATTTGCATATTTCATTAAAGCTTTCAAATCTGTTGACACAAACTTGTGGGTAGTATCTTCTTATTACCTTTTTAATCTCTTCCATATCTGTCATGACTCTTTTCTACATTTAATATTGGATATTTTTGTTTCCTTTGCATTTGATGGGCCACATCAGATGTCTGTTTTATTAACCTTATCAAAGATTAATAATTTATGTAACTGTATTTCTTATTTTATTAATTTATGTTCCTAATGTAATTATTGTCTTTCTTCTATATCTCTTGGGTATATTCCACTGTTCTTTTACTCTCTTCTTAAGATGAATAGTTAGCTCATTAATTTTGAGTTCTTTCACAGTAGTAAAAGAAGCCAAACAAGTATTTGTAGATAATGGTAACAGATACTTTTATATTTTTATAGCTGCAGAAATTTCAAAATATCATTTGCATTTATAACTACTTTAAAATTATAGTTTTTAGAGCCACCACTGAATATTATTATTTAATAAATAAATAAGAAGCACATTTATTATTAAATCACACATTTTTAAAAAGACTTTGATAACTATTTTTATGTAATTGGTTTTATTATACTTTTATATATTTTATGTTATGCATTAGGGATCACTATTATGGGAAGAAACCTATAAGCTTCACCAGATTTCTGTAGAGGAAAAAAAATGTATAAAATCCTTTTGGTTAAGCCTTAATACAGGTTTCTCAGGTTTAGCTTTCTCACTTTGCCAAGGGCCAAAATCTCTAGATAACATTGCCTTTATAGGTGCTTTTTCTTCATGTAACCACACTTTACCATTCTTTTTTACAACTTAATTCTCTCTAATGTGTTTCCAGCTCATTGGGTTTAATTTTTGTTAGTTTACTTTTGCCCTTAGATATTTCTCTAACTTTGTAGCAAATCCATTAATACATTAACTACTGTATTTCTGGTAATTTATTAAGTATATCATTATATTTTAGCAAAAGGATTATGTAGCCCATTATCCTGCTAGAAAAAGACACATTGTCCAGAATTTCCCAAATTTTACTTAAAGTGGGTTGGAAGAAAGATCTAACATAGTTTATTAAAAGGTCTGGCCTTTAGATTTATATTCAAGATGGATTCTGTCCCTTGAAGAAAAATTTTTCCCAGTAAGACCTTATACCTCATACACATCTAGCCCTAAAACACTCTTTCCTAATGACAAAATTCAAAATTTTAAATATGGAAAGCTAGTCCTTAGGTTTTAAGCATCTATTGCTGCTTTCTGCTATGATAGGGACATGCACAGCCTTCTCGCTCATGAAACGGTATTCATAGGACTGGCAGGGACAACTAGTGATGCCCTGTGCCTCCATCCTCCATCTGTGCCCCATCTTTGCCACGACTTCTCTGCTCCCTCAGTCCTCATAGCCAAGGCTTCAAAGGTATCAGAATTCTGTGTTTTCTCTTAAATACTAAGTATTCATACTGATGGATCATTTATATTTTTCCGTATCTTTCAAGATTCTAAATCTCAGTGCCATTTTATTTAGATCCCTACCTAAAAGTGTAAAGGCATGCCACTGCTCGAGGGCTAAGTCTTCTTTGTTCCTTGAAACACTGTAGTGTCTCTATCTGTATATATATAAAACATAAATTGTATAAATGATTATATATGTTTAGGTAATACCACCTCTTTCATTGACTTATAGTAAAGCTACACCCTGAATTCTATTCAGGTTAATGAAGATGGCAATATCTGAGCCATAATTATTTTTCTTTGCTTTCAAGTAATTCTGCATCTGGTTGCTCTAATTTGTATTTTCCTTCCTCGTGGCACCTTCATTGGCATTAGTTATTACTGTTCTATTCAGGCTTTTCAAATCTGATAGGCAAAAAAATTTCTTGTTTCAACTTACATTTTTATGCCTAGTGCTGCTGAATATTTTATCTGTGTTCTTGGAAGAGTTGACTAAGTTATTCTAACTCGAAATCATTTTCCTTTCAAAATGTACTTTATTTTTCAAACTTAGGCCCCAAATTATGGTTATTGTAATAATTAACTATCTGCTTTCATATAATCTTTTTGAATGAATTCTAGGAAGTGATTATTTTCAAAGGTGATTAGGTCCAATTCCTATTGCCTTATTGTTCAAATTCTTTTATTGTTTCTAACTAATTTGTTTTAATTACCTAGGTATTTAACTAAATAAACTGAAAGATTTGAAGTACCTGAATAATGACATCATCTCTTGGGGGTATAAGTGCAGCCTAAAGATATTTTTATAAGATATCAAAATGGTCATTTGATTTGGTTGTGTTGAAACATTTATAGGTATAATCGGAGAAGGAAAGTCCTTGGAGTTAGTCAAACCCAGCACTCCTATTTTGTAAATCTGGCAACTAATACTCAGAAAGGAAGACTGATTTACCAGTATTACAGAGAAAGTTATTGGTAAATCTAGACTTAGAATCCAAATATCCTGGCTCTTTTTCTACCGATTTATAACCATTTTGCTACCACAGAAATTTTCCCAATTGGGAAAAGGGATTATGACAAATAATACATTTCTTATATTCAGACAGACATTTGTATGTAGACTTCTGAAAATATTAAATTTTTTCCGACCAAGGATATCAACCCATGGGATGGGAGGTATATGTTTAACCCATATTGGTTTTTGCTTGATAGTTTCAAATTCTTAAAAAACAATTAGGCTATGACCCTTTTAGGAAATGTGTTAGATAGGCAGCAATAGGTTAGGCCTGCTGTAATGATGTTTCTGGCATATTTTTAAAGCAAAGCTATTTCAATGCCTCTATTAAAAAAATGAGCTTGATACAGTGACTTAATGAGTGAATTTTTTCTCCATAGCATCAAACTAAACATGGAACTTAGTCCCTACATCACTTACCCCCAAAACCAACCCACACAAAGAATTTGGGGGGATAGTAGATCTTGCTGAAAATTTGGAGTCTGTTGCAGCTCCAAATTTCTACATAGGAAGAGATTATGAATGGCTAATCAGGCTGTAAGAAGAGGTAGGTAGGGGATATGTTTTGAAGATGTTGTTGAGTACCAGCTCACTATTTTGGGTTAGATTGTGTGGGGTTTTTTGAGGGGGGGATCAGGAAGGCATTTGGATTTAAGAAATTTCTTTACACAAAAGAACTTTCTGATCAGCCTGCCATCAAACATGTCTTCTGGACCTTTCCTGAAGACGTAGCATCCAGAACATGTCATCTTCTGCCTTCCTCCTCTCCCACCTTTCCCCCTTCTCTGCCTTCTCAGTTCTCTTTTCTCTTTGTGAAGAACAAAACTCTTTCCCACTGGCTTATCTGCCCTTTTCTCAGATGCCTTGGCTCCAGCATGCCTTCTGCAAATGCTTAGATAAAATTCCAGCCAAAGACAGCTGGCTGTGTAAGAACAACTCTAATGCCAGCTGTTCTTCACCATATTATACAATCAGCAGAGAATCAGCTATGAGGGTTTAATGTCGACACATGGTTTACCATAGGATTAGCAATCTCTAAACTGTAAACAATCTCTGAAGCATAGCATGTAACTATCTTTAAACTCTGCTTACCTGTCTCTACTTTCCTAAATTTATTCCATTCCTGATCAAGTGTTTCTCTGCCCATGAAAGTAAACATTCTCTTGCTAGTTCTACTGATTTCTCATCTTGTTCTTAGGCTGAGTCTTTCTTAGCCCTCCTCTCTACTGAAGAGGCCCTTTCTCCCACTTTGCTATATGGCCCCAAATGGCTGCCACTTCTTGCCTAGCTCTCCTAAATCAGGAAATAACTCATCTAATAATCCCCAATGTTTACAGAATTTTGAAAACATATTCTTCTTCTTTGTTCATGGTTCTCAATTTTCAACCCAAGAACCCAAATATGTATCTATTGTTCTATTCCAGATCATTGGAGTGGAAATGGAGGTCTCCCATTTACAGACTCCCATTAGCACATACTAGCAGTAATTTTAAATCCTACATTGAAAACGTCCTTAATGAAACTGTTTTCCCACCACAAAAATAGCAAATGGGCAATGAGGATAGAGAATTTTCTTCAAAAATGTCCATGCCTTTGTAATGGTGTTATATATACTATCTCTCCTAAAACCAGGATGACAGATTTTATTATGCTCTCAAATCCTCATTCTTTAAAAAAGAAATATTTAATAGTCATTCTGCCTATAGTATCATATTCTGATCTCATTTCCCTCTGCTTGTCAGTCTCTAATAAAAGTCCCCACTCAATCTGTACATAATACCATCTTGTAATAGGGGAAGCTAATGCCACCTGGGAGAAAGGTTTCTGTTATGCTCAGTTAAATAACATGGTAAGTTAGGCAGCATTTGTAAAGCTTTTACAAGGGTGCCCTGCTTCAGTACTTCCAAACAAATTGCTTCAGGGTCTTCAGATCCATTTCATCCTTTGATTATGGCCCTTAGTTGTGAAAATAGCTTTCATTTACAGATGTCTTAAATCAGGCACTGTTTTCATGAAATATTCTTTCTCTATAGTTCATATTTCTTCTTTCTGCCTTTTAATATAACTATTTGCCAAGGAGGCATTTAATTCAGGGGGAGTGGGGAGGAAGGCAGGCAGGAGAGAATTGACAAAATCTCGGAAGTGCGTGAAATTAACCCTGAAGTGTTGCACAACCTCATGAGCATCAGTACAGGAGGAAGCATTATGCCTGATAAATGGGCTTTTTATAGAAATACCACTTAGGTTTTAAATGTGCTGCAGCTACCAGTCAGTTGAGGCAGGCATAATACTGAGGAACAGTGATTCATAAGGTGAGACTGAGTTTCAAAAGAACCTCATGTATCTACTAGCCCATGGAACTCTCCAGGTCAGTTTTCTATTTTTCTCTAGTTCTCAAATTATTGAAACTAACATCAGCCTTATCCTTCTAAAGAAGATATGTGCTTTTAATTTTTAAAAAATACTGGGAAACACTTTACTGGCCATTTCATATTTTCGTCATGGCTGACCTCAATTCATTCAAAATAACCTGTAACTTCAAACCGCCACACAAACACCTAATACTTAGTCCTTGGAAGCTGGAAAATTTTAGTTCAATATGTGCCTAATATCTGTAAGCTTGCTGCCACGCATAATTTTTTGTTGTTTTTCAATTTTAGGATCACTTAGTAGCCATGGGCTAAGGAGGAAAAAAACATGCACTATCTTGAAAAGACAAGAACATGATTGACAAGCAAGAATGGGCCCCCAAGCTAGTTCCAGTCAGTTTTTTGAACAAAAGATTCTTTCTCAATCTTTCTTCCCACATGAAACAGACCCAACTAAGGGATTCTTATATAATCCAAAGTCTGCAGGACCATCATAAGCCAGAATTGAGATGTTAACTCCATCAGGAAAGTAAGAAATGTAACAGTTCTCCAGTTGGACCATAAAGGAAATTAGGGATTTAAAAGAAAATCCTCAAGGTATGACATCTGATGTTCTATTCTTAGCAAATCAGTATAAGTTTCCACAGTTCTTCAAGTCTTTAGAGTTCTTCACCTTTTTCGCCTTTATTACTAATATTCTTTTCCCACCCTTTAGTACACACACACACACACACACACACACCCCCTACGTGACCCTAACTTAACGTCTTCATGTGTATGACATTTCAACCCTATCAAGTAACTAGAAACAACCAAATATGTTTTCACACACTGAGAAAACATCCTAATCCCCATCCTAATAACCTTTCACACAGAATATTATTTTCTAACTAAATACACTGGTTAGTCTCTTTGAGAGTCTTAAAAACATCTACATACGTTGAAGCTAGTGGAACCCATAATAAGATTCTAACTAATCTCTGACTACTGAATATTAACACAACTTATTCTCCTGAACATGTGGAAACAGGCAGTTGAAAAAGCCTTCTCTCCTGATGATTCCCTCAGTATCCTGCAGGAACAAAAATAGGCTTGTAGCAACCTTTCTATGTGGAATTTCAACCATGTGGAGAAGAAACCATAAACTCCCAGAACTACCACCCTCCATCTCCGTGGAAGCAAGCTCACAAGCCCTTCTTGCTCCCTATTCAGTGAGTTACCAAGGAAACTGCATGTCACATAAACATACTTGGTATTTGAGACATATACTCTGAAAAACTACTCTTCCATTTGGTTTTAATTGGGCCTTTAATGACATATAGCTAATTTTAACATAACAAATTCTAATCAATAGTTCCCTGAATTCATAGACAATCCTTGCAGTTGGGGAATGTACTTGCAGTTGGGGAATGTACTTGCAGTTGGGGAATGCCAACAACATGGGAACATTTTGTGCAAGCCCTCCGAGCAGGTAACCTGGTATTCAGAAGTGCCTGAGATTGTCCAGAGGTCAGACAGTGCTTACATGCTGAATGTCTGAGAAGCCTCATAAGAGATCAATCATCCTGAGGAAGATGGAGCCAGGGAAAGTTATTCTCCAATTACAAAGCTTCAGTGCTCTCTTCGTCCTCATGGGCTTTCATTTCCCTCTACTTCCTCCCATGCCAAAGTCCCAGCTCCTTTGAAGTCCAGGCTGCAGTGTAGGGTATCAGCCATTTATGCCTCCATTTGATATCACACAGCACACAGGGAGGGAGAGTTTTACATTCTAAAGTTAGAGTAAGAAGGGGATGGAAAAAAGCCTCACAGTTGTCTGAACTTCAAACTGGGTATCTGAAAACCAGTAAGGATTTATGTACTGTCAAGGTGAATCTACTACCAACACATCTCCTATTCTTATATTGAAATAGTGTCTGCATCTTTCCAAACTTAGAGCTCACCTAAAAAAACACTTCTAACATAGCCAGTCTGCCGGAAGAGAGTAGAAGTAGAGACAGGAATGAGAAAAACTGTGCCAAAACAAGTTAAAAAGTAAATTACAATATTCATTTATCCACATCTAAAAACATTTTTATTTTTATCATAGACAATTTTGAACATATACAAAAGTTAATAAGATAATATAATAATCTCCACATACCCATCGCCCAGCTTCCACAATTATCAAGCTCAAATTGTTTTGAAACAAATCCCAATTGTATTATTTCATCCATAAATATGTCATTATGTACCTCTAAAAACATCATAACATCATGACTCTGTTTTAAAAACATAACTACAATAACATCATCCAAAAAAATCAGCAAATTTATTAGTACTACCAAATATCCAAATAGTCATCAAATTTCTTCAATTTTCTCATAATTTTTTTACAATACATTTGCTCAAATTAGGATCAAAATATTCTACACTTGGCTGATATATCTCTTAAGGCTTCTTGAACCTGTAAGTTCTCCTCTCCATATTTTTCCTTTATAACTTATTTCTCAAAAGAATGAGAATATTTGTCCTGTATTTGGCCCAGTCTAGATTTTGCTAATTTCATCCTTGTGGCTCATTCAGCATGATTCTCTATCCCATGTATATGAATAAATTCAGGGGTTTTTTTTTTTTGCAAGAATACTTTAGAAGCGGTTTATGTACATTCAATAGAAGGCACCTGATGGCTGAGTGTCTCTACTTTGTGATGTCACAATACATTGTAATAATTACCTAGATTTTTTAACTCACTGGGGGGAACTCTAAAGGATTTAGGCAAGTCATAAAGTGTAAATACTAGAAATAAGGACTGAGGATTCAAAGATAAATAAGACATGGTCTCACTTAGTAAAATCTTATAGCCTAAGGTGTGGGAAGCAAGAAACAGGCACAGAAACCAGCTACCACAATGTGGTAGACTTATCTACCACACAGATAAGTCTAGTGTGAGACTGTCTTGTAGAACAAGGGACACCGGCTAAGCAGCAAAGGAAGGCATCCCAGGTCAAATCAACCCCAAAATAAGTAGTTGTGCAGAAGATCACTGGGAGCAGGTGGGGAAACCCAGCCTCTCTGACCATCAACTCTCTTTTCAGCTACACAATGAAAAAGCTGGTCTAAAAGTTCTTCAAATCCCTTCCACCTCTAAAGTTCTAACAATACATATATTTAAACAATAATACAGCCAAAATACTCACAATATTTCCAGCAAAAGGATCAGCGAATTAAATGATAACAAAATTCAATATGAAGTAGTTTGCTATGACTTCAAATAAGTTTCAGAGGAAGATATGTCAGTGGTTAAGATATTTGAGGCACTTCTGCAAAGAATTTCTGGCTAATTCAGAGGACTTTGGAATATGATCACTCCAGTTTTTCACTGAGTTAAATTTAACATCAAAACAAAATTTTCCAAGCACTCAGTGGATTGTGGGCAGGAGTATAAATTAGAATAAAAACCTTTTGAGGAGGAAATTTGAAATTTCTGGTAATAAGATAAATTTACATATATTTCTGGCAATACGAGTTAAGCAATAAATTCTATACAATTACACAGATATGCAAAGATGGTGACTGTAGCTTTATTTGTAATAGTGGTAAACTGAAAACAATTATATATCATCAATAGGGGATTGAACTTTAAGCTAATGATTTGTTGCCAAAAAGAATGAGCTAGATCCTTAACTACTTGTATGAACATCACTGCATAATTTCAAGTGAAATTAAGGTAGTATACTGAAAGTCCTGTTTAATTCTCATTTTAAAAAGTATCTTTTCACTTATACATCTGTATGTATGAATGTATGTATATTCATGTCTTTAGTAGAAAATGTCTGAAAGTGTAAAATAAAAGCTTACCAGTATTTACTTTTAGAAAGTATAATTATGGGAGACTTTCACATACTATATTATTTCTATATTATTTTAATTCTTTACTTGTACATATTGCTTTTCAAATTAGAAAAAAGGCAATAATTTTTTTAACCAATGCTTTTCTTTTCCCAGATACATTTCCCTTGCTCCCCTTCTGCCTCTCTTCAGCTTTGAGTCCCCCAACACATAAGCATGCTCTGTCTTACCACAAACTCTAAAAAAGTAAGTAATAAAATCCTCACGACTTGCATGCTCCTCTGGTTTCTGCCCTGTCTCCCTCCTTCCCCTCACAAACACGTCCAATTCTGAGGCTATTCACAAGGCTGTGTTCTATATGTACCCTTCATTTTTCAACCCAACATCATTGCGTTTCTGTCCCTGTCACTCCACTGGAATGTCTTTGGTTAAAGTTATCAGTGGCCTTCTGATTGTCAAATTGTGTGAGCTATGCTGAATCTTCATTGTGGACCTCCCAGCTACAGTTAACATTTTTCAGCATTGTATTTCCAAGACTTCCATGAATTTCCTCCCTGGGGTTCTGTGACACCATTCCCTTGACATGATCTCCACACCTGTGGGAGCACATTCAGCTCCTTCCACGAATCCTCTTATTTGGGTAACTCCCTGAATGTCCTTTCCTTTGTCCTCTTTCTTCTTGATTCCATTCTCTCATACCCTCTAATATTTTGATCTACCTTTCATGCTCTCTCTATGTATCTTCCATGTCTCCCTCTTCATCACCTCAAGTCATGTTACTAACATGCTCATGTCACTCCATAAAGTAAACACACACACACTCCTCCTACACCCTCTGTTCTCTACCTCCACACACCGTGATTTTTCCATTTTTCTTCTTTCTTTCAAAGCCAAGGTTCTTGAAGGAGGAACCAGCACTTGCTATTTAATCATCACCCATTCATTCTTCAGCACAAAGGTAGGTTTGTTAAACAGCAAATGAAGCTGTATATCAGGGGCCCTCACTGCATGAACCCCTTCCAAGGCCTTATAAATGATTTTGAATTCATAATTATATGTTCTTTTCCTTAGAAAGAGCCCCCAAATTGTACAGCCTAAGGCCACTGATAATTTGGATTCATACCTGCCTCAGCTCAATAAAAACTGGCTTCTAATCTAACATTCCTCTGAAACTATGGTGACAAACATCACAATTTAATTCCTACTTGATAAATCCATGGGCAATTCTTAATCTGTTTGACCTCTTTGTGATTTTGTTGCAGTCAACCATCCTCTCCTTCTTAAAACTGCCCTTTCACCCTAACATCCATCCTTCCCTGGGTTTTTATACATCATTTGCCTCTTCTCATTCTTCTCTTTGCTTGCCCACCCCTACAATAAATTAACTATCAATCTTATCAAGTATGTCTCTGAAATCTTTCTCCTACATTTGCTGTCACCTTCATTCAGGCCTGCTCTCAGCTTCTACTCTCATAAGATCAGTCCTTATAGTTATGGCATCCCTCTACCTTAACCTGCCCCCACCATGAAAATCCTTAAAGGTGGTCCATAGTTCAGGGATGAAATCCCACACTCTTTATAGTATACAGAGTCTTCCATGGCATGTTCTTTCCTTTTCAAGCCTCATTTCAAAACATGGCTCAATTGCTACTCTAAGTTCTAGCCACACAGATGTATTCCCAGAAGGCAAGTCTGTTGTGCTTTGTACCTACTGCTTCTTCTACCTGAAGAACAATTCCACATTCTCTCCTATTCCCCCACCCATCATCCTACCGAACTCCTTCTCAATATTTAATATTCAGCTTAAGAATCATTCCCTGACTAGTCTCTTTTAAGTTAAGTTGTACTACTTATCTATGCTTCAATATCCCATTTTCTATGTATTTATCATACCACACTGTAATTGTTGATTTAGTTGTTCCCCTACTAGGCAGAGTTCCTTAAGAACAAGGAATATGCTTAATTCATCTTGTACACTTAGCACCAAAAATTATGCTTGGCACGGTAGACTCTCGACAAGTGTTTGTGGAATAAATGAACAAATAAATTAACGAACGTTCAATATGCTTCAATGGAATTGGTTTGGAAGTCTGGAAGTCTTTTTTCCTCTATATTTTTCTGCCTAAAGCTTTTTTAAAAAATTTAATCATAAGTTGAATACCCTCTTCTCTGTCTCAAATGAATCTACTAGTTTGATTCTTTTTGAATATTTTACGTTCATAAAATATTTCTTTTCATCAGTCTAATCAATATGCATTCAATGCCACATGGTACATGTACTAGGGTCTTTGGGTTCTATACAGAGCCACACAATGAAAGAGATTCTCACCAATCAGGTTAATATTTTCTATGATTATCAGCCACACTCTCAAGTTTGAAGAGAATTTTTTTCATATGAAAAGAATCAGAGATAGCACAAGTAAGTGAAATATCCATGGAGCTCTAGCTTCTACAAGTAGCGTTACAAAGACTGACAGTGACAACAAAGTTAGAGAATTGGAGTAAGAGATCTGCAAGCCTGAATTCATGGCCCTTGAACCTCAATTGTTTTTTATCCAGAAATGGAATAGGTAATTCCTTAGCCTGCTGTTGACTTCACACCCTCTCACCTCACTGTGAAGACCTACCTAGGACACCCTGAAAGGTGTCACAACAGGAGATATTACAGGAGAGGAAGAGATAGAGAGATAGACAAAAGAAAAGAGAAGACACATTTGATGATACCAGGATATTAACAAAGTATATACTATAAGCAGGAAGCATAGCTGGGATAAGGTATATTTGAATCATGCTCAAAAATGAAGCAGACAGTTGATGAAGCGTCTCTTCCTTCTCTACCACTATGAAATAAAGTCATCATAAGACTGTGAAGATTCATGGGAGAGGGGGCTTTGAAGTGTTTTGCTCACTAACACTCACTTTTTCTCTTTTTCAGAGGGGGCCTTTGGTTTATGAAGAAACTGGATCTCTACAGAACACAAATTGGTCCAGATTGGAGTCCAGAAAAAAAGAAAAGAAGAAAGTAACAATGTGCTAGGACATACTCTACAATCTTCCAGGTCTCAGGCTCAAAAGAGAAAATTAAGGAAACTTGTAGGTTTTCTTTTAGGTTGAAAGGTTGATCAGGTTAATTAACTTAAATAAGAAAATAGTCAAGATTTCAGAGGTAGTATTTTGATCTAGAATAAATACTATTCATTCAAACAAAATTATACTAGAGAAATATGTCTATACTAGTAGTTACCAGTGGAGGGGGGAGGGGCAATATAGGAGTAGGGAGAAAAAAAGTTATTACAGAATTATATGAAATCATGTGTGTGAAACTTTTGAAAATTGTAAAGTACTTAGAATTTAAAGAATCTTGCATTCAATAAAAAATGTCAAAAAAGAATTATGTCTACATATATTCATTTATGACTTTAACAAACATTTAGCAAATGCCCACTATGAACCAGGCACTATTCTAGGCACTGAGAATACAAAAGGGGCAAAATATACAAAAGCTCTGTCTTCACTGAGCTTACACTGTAGAGCAAGGAGCCTGGCAACAAATTAAATAAGTAAAATTTATAAAATGCCAGATGAGATAAGCTCTATGCAGAAAAATAATGCAGAGGGAGTGGATGGGGAAAAAAGGGCAGAGATGGTCATTTAAATAAAGTTGGCTCGAGAAAGCTTCACCGAAAAGATGACATTTGACTAAGACCTGGAGATGAGAGAATGAATCATGGGAATATCTGGGAAAAGAGGGGATGAGCCCTTAGGGCATCTGGGAGATTAACTTTCCAGGAAAAGAGAATAATCAGTGTCAAGCTCCTGAGAAAGAAGAGTTTTAGAGGAATAAGGATATGACTCAGTTGGCTGGAGTCCAATGAATGAGGGATGAAAGAATAGAAGGCTGGAGAGCTAGGTTAAGGTTAAATCACAGAGTCTTGTAGACCAGAGGCAACTGTCCACTTTCACTCTGGATGAGGTGGGAAACCATTGAAGGATTTCCAGCAGAGGAGTGGCATGATCTGACTTGAGTTTCAAAGAGTATGTGCAGGTGTGGGCACACATGCTACAGAGTACATTTTAAGCAATAAATGTGTTACTCAAAAACTCCTATTGTATTTTTTTAAATCAAATATTGTTTTCATTAATCAGAGGATAACTATTTAAGTTAAATCATTTCACAATTGGGGGTGTCACTGTAAAATTCAGAAAATGGGTCACTCCAAGGACAAGTGTCCAGGTTTCTTTAACAACAAATAAGAAACCTATATATTGACTTTAAAAATGTACGAAACAACTGGGGATATTTGAAACTGACTGGATATTGGTGACATTAAAGAATTACAGTTAGTTTTTAACTTATAATTCTTTAAAAGTCCTTATATTTTAGAGAGAAATACTAAAATGCTTACAGATTAAATGATGGAATATCTGGGATTTGTTTCAAAATAATCCAGACGGTGGGAGAGGGAGACTGGGTCCGGAGATGGATGAAAGGTGCTGGGTCACGTGTTAATTGTAGAAACTGAGTGACACGTATGCTGCAGTTCAGTTTGCTGTCATCTTTGCTCTTATACATGTTTGCAATTTTCCATAGCATAAATTAAAAAAAATAGAGCAAGCGGGATCACTTTATAAAACGAAAAACAACTTAATTCAAAATAAATAAATGTTTGGCACTTTAAATCTGATGTAAAAACAATGACTTTTAAAGAAAAATCTCCATCAATTCACACTGTGATGATCAAGGATTTCTATGACTATGTTTAAGCATGCTAGTCGTGGAAAAGGCACTGGACTGGGAGAGCAAAGGCGGGCATTCCAGGTTTCTCTTTGCCACTAACTGACTTTGTGACTCTGAGCCAGTGAACGTAAGGACCATTGGAGTTCTGTCTCCTTCTCTAAAATAATAATGGAGTCAGATCAGATGATCACAAAGGTTTCTTCCAAATCTAAGACATAATCTTTGTGATGGTTGATTTCCATTAATTTTGATTTTAATGACTGCCTTGAAGCAAACATATGCTACTTAAAGGGGGAAAAAAATGTACCAAGCCAGAATCCTGAGAGATCTAAAAAGCTGCCTGAGAATTAGGTAATTCCATTATTTCAATTCCAGACTCTTCTTACTAAAGCTAAATAATAAAATGTAGAGAATAATCTCTTTAGTCTGAAAACTTTCTCTTTAAAAGGCCAGATAGAAAATATTTTAGATTTTGTTGCCCATAAAATCTTTGCTGCAACTTCTCAACTCTGCTGTTGTGATGCAAAAGTGGCCATATGGAATATGTAAATGAATGGTGGGGTGGAAGAGCCTATGATTCAAAAACTTTACTTACAAACCAGGCGATAGGCAGCATTTGACAGGCTAGAGTTTGCTGATCTGGCTCTTTAGTTAAACAGATATTAAGACAAGGATCTTAATATAATCAGATAATAATACAGAGACAGTAAGTCATATTCATCTGCTTCCCATTTAATGCTCATATTCCTGTAGCCTAACAGTGACTGATAATGAGATCTAACGCTGTCTATTTCTAGATCGAAGTCTAGTCTCTTGTCGTCATTCCACTGATTCTACTCCAGTGCAAGCCCCAGTACCTCTCGCTTGGATTACTGCAGCATGCTTCAGTTTTTACCATGTTGCAGTCTATTCTCTACCCAGCAGCCAGAAAGATTGTCTGAATGAATGAATCAAATCATTTCAATGTCCTGCTTAAAACCCTCCATGGCTTCTAAGATCCCTTACCATGGCCTTTCAGGCCTTCCATGACCTGCCCTTTCTCCAGCTTCATTCCCAGTCATGCTTCCTCTCTCCCTCAATGCTCCAAGCTTTCTTCCCGTGTTTTGAACACACTAAGCTCATTCCTGTCTCAAGGTGTCTGTATTTATCAGAACCTCTGGCTGGAATGCCTCATTTACAGTATCACCACATGGCTGCTTCTTGTTCAACGTTTATGTCTCACTTCAAATATCACCTCCTTGGAGAGGCCTTCTCTAACCACGTTTCCTTCCCTGAATCATTGCACAAGCTATTGCACTTTCATATTTCTTCCTAAACTTATCAGCATTTGGAATGATACCCCTTATGCATCTGTTTGTATGTTTATTGTCTGTGAATTCTCACATACTGTGAATTCTGTAAGAGCAATGATTTTATGTCATTCATCCCTGTATCCCCAGCACCTAGAACAGTGCCTTGGCATTTAATAGGTACTCAGTAGGAACTGAATACATGAATAAACAATCCTTCAATATTTTGTAGTTTTAAGAACCCATTTTTTTTCTTAAAATGGAATTATGCTGTATACTTGTGTTTCCTAGTTGTTGTAACAAATGGCCCCCAAATGGTACAATGGCTCCAATACAGTAAAAGTATATTCTTGCTCATATAGCAATACTGGGCAGATGGACAGGTTTACAGCCCCCTTGATCTAGACATTCAGAAACCCAGGATGGTAGAGCCTCTGCCACCTTAAATAGGTGGCTTTTCAGGTTGTCCTGAGGTATCTCTAGTCTAGCTAGCCTGAAGATAAAGGAGTATTAAAAAAAAAAAGTTCAGTTGGTATTTGGGAGAACAAACTTGGAGGCATGTGTAACCTCTGCTCACATTTTATTGACTTGAATTTAGCCACCTGGCCACACCTAGATGGAAGAAATTCTGAGAATGTAGTTGTTGCCTGGGCAGACCATTCCCAGTGATAACTGCTCTGCTGGAGTTGGGGAACAGATGATTTTTGTTGGATGGGTGACCATGTGTACCAGAGCTCCCACTTAGAAACTACCGCATCTCCACATTCACCTGCCAGCCAGCTTTCATTGTGGTAGAGATGGAGCTAATGCTGTAGAATGAGGATTTGCATACAAGCGATTTTCATAGTCAATGGCAATTTAAACTTTAAAAAAATTGAAAATGTCTAACATAAATCTTTATCTTCACAACTAATTCTCATATTTTTATCTTTTCTATACCTGAACTCAGGTGTTTTCTATCATGTCAATCATGCCTGACCTGACTTTGCCTAAAATCCCTTCAGTGCTGTGTCCCAGACCCCAAAGTTTTCTCCTCTATGTTTCATTTTTCTCTGACCAGCTAAGAAGACATCCATGTGATTCTCCAGGTTCATTCTTTATCCCACCTCCCCAAAGTGGTTTTTGACAACTTCCTCAAGATTTAATCTAGAAAAGTCACAATTTGTACTTAAAATATTCATAAAATAATTACGATATATGTATATAAATGATCAAATGTTTTTTAAATGTCTATCTCTGAGGAAAATCTATTATTTTATATTATTATTTTTATTATATGTATTTTAAAATATTCTACATATATTTTAAAGCAAAAATAACAGTTGACTAATTTACAAGCACCTTTAAGACTCTGGTACTGCCTCTGTCTACTACCCCTTATGTATCTCCCAATGTCTTATCGAGGTTGTCTTGCTTTTGCTGTATTTTTTTAAAGAAATTTCACTTCTTGAAAGAGAGGAAAGTAGCTTCCGAAATTCTTCGTATTGCATCCTTTCCTTTAATCATGTGACATGCTTGCCTGGTAAAGGGCTAATTTAATATAAAGAAAAGATTTTTATAGCTACAAAATCCAACATAGAATGGGACCTTGGACAAGATTTTAGCTTGTCTCATTATATCATTAATAGGATTTTATCTATACATGAACAATTCAGGAACCTCCTCTCTCTAATTTTCTCAGAACTGCTTAAAAGAAGCATGCCTGAAAATATTCAGTTATCTTTTCCATTTCCCTTCACTTAAGGGATCATGGCTATTGCCAAACACGAGGCAACAGAAAGAAAGAAAAAGCCAAAGGATAAATAATCTAACATAAATAATGGACAAATTAGCCTCTGAATGATGGAGAACTTACACTCTGTGGCACTTGCTATCACATGGGTCTTCAAGCTAAAAAACTAATTACTGAACAGCTAGAAACTATTTCTCTCTGTCTTCCCAGACTTACAAACAGTAGGCAAATGAGTCCCCAAATTAAAAAACACCTTTGGTCTTGGTTCATTCTCCAAAAAGAGGCCTCTGTTACCCTTTCTAAATTAAAGACTCCCATTGTGTAAACAAAAGTGAAATGTCATTCTGATGTCTCTACAGGTGACCCATAAAAACTTTTATCCCTTCGAACAGTTCAAACCCATGGAGTATAGGGCCCCTTCTACACTTCAGTACCTTGGAGGCAAATGTACTGATCCTACTGCTTAATGACTTCCCAGGCACAGCTCTCCAAACCAAGTCAACATACCCAGAAATTGTAAATATACACACACACACACACACACACACACACACACACACACATACACGTACACATTCACACACGTGAACACACACACAACTTGCATAGACTTTATCATATAGCATGACACGACTGGAGTTATTTATGGCCACAGAAGACTAGATCTAAGTGCATTGCCAAGAATCCCATTCATCAAAAATAGCAGCATGATGGTGCGAGGTTAAGCCCCTTGCTCATAGTTTAACCTGTTAGAGATCATGGATCCTTTGAGAATCTGATGAAAGCTGTGGATCTTGTCCTCATAAAATATCTGTAGTTATACACACACACATACACAAAATGTCATACACAATTTCAGGGTGTTCACAAACCTCTTTGAAACCCATAAATGCCCAACTTTACAATTTTGAATCCCAAATGTAAGAAGCAATAGCTCTCGCTGTGTGAAGAAATTAGTGTCAGGCCATAATCTGGTCTTTTCCTCTAAGAATCAACTCCATCATTTTTTCTTAAATTTTATTTTAGATGTTAGATGCTTAGAGACTCTCTTTATCTCATTCTTCCCCTTTCCTGTGTCTCTTGATACTCACACCTATTTTTCTCACTGACTCTGTGTCCTTGTCTCTCGCTGTTCTCAACATCTTAATCTCTTTTGCAATGTGTATCTCTCCTCATCCCATCACACACACATACACGAATGTCATTTGCAGCTTCCATCATAAGTCTTACTTAACAATATGATATTTGTTTTAACACCATAGCCTGCATCTCCAGAATTGCTCTACTCTGTACTCATTCAATCAATTCTAATTTTTCCAGATCACTTACATTCTTGCTATTGTCTCACTCTTGCTGAATAACAATCACTCCATCTGGACTGCCACAATTTAGTAAATGTAAATGTTCTTCACTAACAAAAATCACGTATCTTTTCAGTTTTCACATTGTGGCACGGCATGGCATGCTCCAGTGCACTGACCGCTGAGTCTCCAATCATTTTTAAACACATCTACCTAAAAGTGGCATGTACAATAGTATTTTCTAACTGAGTCAGATATCTTACACTGATTTCTTTCTTTCCCCGGCAATGAAACATCACTGTGTGGTTATGCAAGTGGAAATAAACCTTGCACATTTTTATGTAAAATATAAAAAGAACTTGTTCCCATGCACACATGCACAGAAACACACACGCACACAGAGACTTGAAAGGAGATACGTTGTAGCAGGAAGGGAGTAGAGTGAGTTGAATGACTACAGAAAAGAATTACTGATTCTAGTTGATGAAATCAATATAAAGCATGCGAACTCACCTTAGAACTGAGTCAGACGTCATCATTGTAAAGAAAAACGCTGTCCTGCACAGCCCTCACCAACACTCCTATTTGCTTTCTCTCTCTTTCCTCACTACGTACATCTATGTGTGCACAATACCCCTCACCCAGAATCCACATGTCCAATCACCCAGTGAGAATTGTGATTTGACTGTTACTAAGCTAACAGAGATATATCTCATTTCTATGTATTAATTGCAACCACACTATTAGATACTTACTATTTTCCTGTTTTAGTGATGAGGGTAAAGACCGAGGACTGCTGCGTCTTGGCTGTGGCTGTATTCCTCCACCTGCAGCCACATTGCCTATCAAGCAGCCCCTCTCCTTGGCTATACTCTCAACATGTTCTGGGAACCATTTCTTTGTTTCCCCCTCAATCCTGCAGGAACTGAGGGAGCTTCTGACTTTGCTAGTCCTAGATGCCTCCTCATTCCTTGTTGAATTGCCTGTTTCCCTTCATTAAACTCTCCTCATTAACCAAACCAAAGAAGCATAGGTTTATTCAACAGCTCAAAGGTAAACACTAAGAAAGATGAAACAATCAACTAAAAGATGGGGTGAGAAGAGGGAGAGGAAGGAGGGACAATGAGGAGATACCCTAATTTTATCATTGCTTCCAGTAAGGAGTTAATGGAGACCATCTAAAATCAAGCTTTAAAGCTCTTTTATAAAGTACAGTTGCAATGATCATTTCTTGAACAACAAATATATATATATATATACACACACACACACACAAAATGAGGCCAAAAAGGCAATTCAGTGAAGAAGTTTTTAAAACAGAAAGAATAACTTAATAAGACAAAACTAAGACCAAACCTATTTGTCATAGGACAATGTACTAAACTTGACAGCATAAAAAAAGATGTTCATAATGAATCACAAACTCTGCTGTTGTTCTGGGACAATCATGAGGACAGAGCAGATTGAGAGGCAAAGGACTGACTTTACTGACAATTACCGCAGAGTCCCATTGTGGAACTTGTGGCTGGAGCCAGAGGGGAACAGTTAGGACCAGGGCCCATCGATTAGCCACATTACTCATTCACCAAATTGCTTCAGAAAGACAGGAAACAACTTATCTTTACCTCAACAATGTATCATAATTTATTTCACCACACATGCTGTTTTGTTTTCTTTGGGGATTGTTTGGTGGGGTTTTTTGTTTTGTTTTGTTTCTCGTTTGTTTTTGGTAGGTTTGTTTTTCTAATCTTTGTTTACTTTTCTTTTGCACTTTTGTGGTAAGGTATACTTCTAAGAATTTTATCTTTTCACTGATTTCTGACAATTAATTTGTGCCTATCTATACTACTAAATTCTCTTATTTAAGTGATTTTTCAGCATGGATTTTCTAAGCATATGCTCATATCATCAGAGAACAATTTTATATCTCCTTTCCAATTTTTTTACCTCAAGTCCAATATTATATCCTCTAGTCTAGTTGTGTAACTATTATCCCCAGAATATTGTTAAATAATAGTGATATTAGTGAACATATTTGCTTTCTTGCTGTCTTTAATGAAAATGCTTCTAATGTTTCTTAATTTAAAACTTGCTGGCTTTAGGATGAGAAGGATATATTTTATCATCTCAAAAGCTTTAAAAATCTTTCATATCCAGTAATATAGTAGTTCCTTATGTATAGGACTATAATAGGGTTTAGAATGATTCATAGATAGCAACTGTTATCAACAATAATTGGAAAATAATCTGTTTCTTGAAATCAACCCTAAGAAAATAATCTCAACTGTATAATAGAGTTATATACAAAGATTTTTAGAGGTGTGATTCAGTGAACCAGTGCTAATGGTGCCATTAACTAGAGGGAATATGACACAGGCATTAAGACGTTCATTTAAGAAATGTGTGATAACATTATTAAGTAAAAATATAAACTATATTATTAAGCATAAATATACAAAAATACATGTAAAAACCAACATATGAAAAATCATGTAGCTTTAAGTAATAGAACTATAATGTTTCATCTTTTTTCTACTTCTCTGCATTTTAAAACTTTTCTTTAATGAGAATGTATTGCTTTTATACTAGAAAGTAAACAGTAAAATTTACTGAAAGCAGGGAACTCGGTACCAACAAGGAGGAAAAGCATAAACTATTCCAACACTCTGAAGTCACTTTGATTTTAGATGCAAGCAAAACAAGTACAAACAATTGTTGACAAATGATATATTCAATTAACTGTCAGTTAATTAATTGGGTTTATTTTTTTTTCAAAATTAGTTGGCAAGAGGGCAATAGGATCAGTCATACTAACCAGGTATTTTAAACAACCTTATGCTCAGTTGGAGAACAAGGATACAGAGGAGGTGACTGTTTTATACCAGAAACCAGAGCAATAGGTACAGTGAGTGCCTGGTTGTATCTATCTGATCATAGGGGGAAGAGTGACATCAAGTCTTCACGTTTACATTTTCTTCCCCAAATACATAAATATACCTTATTCTACCTCTTCTTCCTCCTCTCCCACACTTACACTTTATAATTATCTAAACGTCATATCTCTGCTCCATCCCATACTTATATGTATGGGAAATGGTGATGCAGGAAAGACTTGCATCTCAAAACTTACCTAAAGAAGGTGGTGGTGATTCACGCCCTGTCTGTGGTTACCGTTGTGAAAGCTTTAGAATTCCAGAGAGAGGCAGTGGCACTTCTCACACTGCTTTTGAGTCCATTCCTTTTTCTTTTGTCCTCTCTGGGTTTTATTCCCTTTTTAACAGGTTGCACCTACACAATGAAAATCATTCCAATTAAAGATGTCTAAAAATAATTATTCAATCAAAATAGGATCTGTCACCCTTCAGCCTTGTGTCTTTGCCATTTATGTCTCTTATACCAAAATCTCCCAAGCTTTCCTCTGATAAAAACTTCTAGGTCTTATGCTCCAATTCTCATTTTCACATTGCTCTTAATAGTGACAGCTTGCCTTTCCATTATCTTTCAACTGAGTACGTTTATAAATTAGTCAGTGCTTTTCATATTAACAACCTGACAGTTCTTTCTGTGTGTAATATCTTGCTGACATAAATACAACTTTGATTTGATGTTGATGGACAAATCTGTACCATTGGTGGATTTTCAAATGTACTTCTTTAAGGGAGCATCACTCAAAGAAAGGCAGCCATGAAGTTACTGGTGCTTGACTTTGTGTCAGTAGAATTCAGCCATAGACCCAGATGAGACTTTAAGATACTTGATAATTATCAGCTATTTAATGAGAGCATATAACATTTACATGACATTACAGCATACTTGCACATTCATTCCTTATTCTATCTTTCAAATGACCTTGAGAGGGAGTTATTATTGTTGCTAATACCATACGAGAGCCAAAGAACCTGACATGGAAAAAGGTCAAGTAGCTGCTTTTCAACTTCAGTCAGTTAACAAGTGGCAGGAAAGATATTGTTCAATCAAAGTCTTATCATCATGGATGAGCAGTAACACCTGCTCCCATAAAGTAAATCTACTAAATTTTAATGGCAACATGATCCTGCTACTGTATTTATGTTGAAGCCAGGTTCCTGACTGGTCTACCATTAATATTTTTTATTCATTCTTCTAATCTATCTTGTATATGTGTTGTCTTTGCATAATTGAAACCAAACTATATGCATAACTCTATTTCTTTTCCATTTAAATTATAACAAACTCTTTGCAAACATTATTTTAAATGTCTCTGTAATCGTTCATCTCAATTCATTTAACCGTCTTCTTACTATTAATCATATAAATGCATGTGTCTGTTTCCAGGATCATTTTTATGCATGAGTTATTTCACCATATTTCCTTAGATAAATTTCTATCAGTGAACGGAAAAGTACTACTACTTTTTAGGTTCTCAATACACTTTGGAAAATTGCTTTCCAAAGGGCTATGTGATTTACATTCCTATAGAAGTTTATGAAAAAAAAATAGTCTTGCAAGTTTTGTTATTCCCATTTTTAAAATTTAGGTAAGTTCATAGTCCGAACATATTATTTTGATGTTTTAATTGACATTTTATTTACTTGTGACAATGTTTTTCCATATGTATACAGCCATTTTGTCATTTGTATTTTCACTATTATAAATTATTTGTTGACTACTTATTTTTTAGAATCTTAGTGTGTCTTAAGTGCACAATTTATACAAGTGTGCTTTGTATAAGTCATGTTTATTAACAAAAACAGTACTTTTTCTGTAATATGTATTGTAAATATTCTCCACATTTGTAGTCTGCTTAATAAACTGGTCTTTTAATTTTAAGCAACAGATTTTTAAAAAACATTTAATTGTAGTGAAATCTGTATCATTGCCAAGATAATTTATTTCGCTGCTTTTCAAAACAGAAGATACCTGTGCAGAGATTTGATAAATATTTATTTGTATTTTTCTGGTCTTTCATGGTTTGGAGTTTTATTAAACCTATTACTTTAAAATTTCCATTGAATATATTCTAGTGCTGTTAAAAAACTTGCATTGGTTGATCATTTAATAATTGATATTGATTAATCAACAGTCAGTATGATTTATTGAATGATCTGCATGTCTCTCATTAATTTGTGATATTTAATCATTATATAATCATCTTTTACATAAAAGAGTCTCTTTCTGGTCCATTTATTTTGTCAGTTTTGTTTAGCATAATGTCATTTTTATAGTTTAAATTATTATAGCATGCAAATAATTTAATATCTAAAGAAACTACTCCCTATTTAATACTTTTATTTCCAAAAATTCTCATCCATTCATAACTTATGGAAATGTTCATTCCACATCTTTTTACATTTTCAAGTTCTAAGAAATCCATAAAAAAAAATCAATTTGTGAATTAAATATTCTCTGATTAGGAATCCTCTCTCATGTTTCTTAGGAAGTTTTACAGGATTCTTCATTAGATATTGCTAACATATGTTATTTTTTTCCTCAAAAATATGGGAAAAAATAGATATACTTGCTCCAGGACTCTTCAGTGTATTTTATTTTTAAGTTTTAATAGTCTTTTACCATGAAAGTAATATATAAATTTATTTGAAAAATGCAAACTACAAAAAGCATTTTTTCTCACTCTCACCTTACAGATGTGACTACTATTAAACATTTTTAAGTATCTTACCACGAATTTTCTACATAATGCATGTTTGTCTCTATATATACATACATGCCCACATGCGAGCACACACAACACGTATATACATATATACAGAGAGACACACACATTTTGGAAATATTGCATACATGGGGTTCTCATTTTGATTTTCTCATGTTGTAATATGCCTTGGAAATTTTTTCATAATTTATTAAACTTAATTCTATCAATTGACATTTGAGTTGTTCCCTTTTTAATTTTGCACACATATGTGAGAAATCCATACATTTTAAATATGGACTAGTTTGGTAGAAGGACAGGTACTTTTTTTATATTTTGAAATAACTTATCAATCTGCCCTTCAAAGAGGCTATGCCAGTTTTGTGTTCCACAAAACAATGTAGGAAAAATACTCTCACCTCATATTCTCCACAATAATATGTATACAAATACTATATCCAATTATTTTAATTTGATTTTTTCAGTTAAGAATGAATTTGAGTCTGTTTTTCAAAGACTTATAAGGAATGTGTATTTCTTTTTCTACGAAACTTCATCATGTGTTTTGCCAGTATTTCTATTGAGTAGTTAGTTTTACTTGTTACAAAATATATTTCGAGTTTGGCTTTTGATTTTTTTCACCTTTTTAGAGTAAATTTTAAATGTTTATTTAAAATTTTGCTATCATTGAATTTTACTTTCTGAGTTTTGTCATTAATTCAAGAATGCTGTACTCATTAAAAGATTATACCTTAACGTATTCTTTTTTTAAGTAGTTTCACTTAATTTTACCTATTTTTATACCCATTTCACAGAAGAGGAAAATAAGGCAGTAACGTGTCTGAGGTCACATAACTATGAGTGAGGAAACCAGACTAAATCCAGTTTTCTTGATCCCAGAGTTAATCAATTCAATATCTATTCATGTACCAAGACCAAATATATCCAATTACTCTTATCTTATTATCAACACATTACCCTTATTCTTTAAATGTTTTAAAATTTTTTCTCAGAATTATTTTTTCAATAAACATGGAAACACACTTTCAAGTTCCTTTCAACACCTAACCACACCACTGCCCCAAATTTTAATATTCAGTATCATCACATTGAATTTATATATAAATGTAGAAGGACTTGAAATTTTTATAATACTCAATTTTCCTATCTGATAAAATGTCTTTACTTTTATTTACGTCTTCTTTTTTGTCCCTGAGTAATATTTTCTTTATATAAGTTCTATACATTTCTTTATAATTTTTAATATGAAACTGACTCTGGTCTCTATAAGCCATTTAATATTTATAATGTTTTTGTGACATCTCAATATTAAAAATTAATAAAAGGTAGTTCTGAACAATTTAACTTTGCACTCACTTTTGTCTTTTATCTTATCACCTCTTCAAAAAATTTTAAATAAAATATTTTTAGAATAAATAATTAACTTCACACATCATGGACAAGAGTTCACAAGTCATCCTGATCTTTTTCCTTTTCAAAAGAAGTGGATGGTAAGAAGCTAGTAGTTATGAATACAAACTCTTTGAAAAAAAAAACATACAAGGTGCCAGCATGGTCAGTTTCTTGTGAGGATTCTCTTCCTGGCTTCTAAACAGACATCTTCTCTGTCCTCACATGGTGAGGACAAAGAGAGAAAAGCAAGTTCTCTAATCCCATCATTAGAGCCTTACTCCATGACCTCATCTAAACCTAATTATCTCCCAAAGGCCCCATCTCTCAAAACCATCTTACAAATTGGGGAAGGCAGGGAGATACAATTCAGTCTATAGCATTCTACCCCAAACCGCCAAAGTGTATGTCCTCACATGTAAAACACATTTATTCCATCCCAACAGCCCAAAGTCTTAATTCCTTCCAACATCAATTCTCAAGTCTAATGTCCAAAATCTTATCTAAATATCATCTAAATCAAATACAGGAAGACTAAAAATACCACTGATCTTGAGGCAAAGTTTATTTCCAGCTGTGAGCTACTAAAACAGACTAGTTACGTACTTCCAAATTACAATGATGAGAGAGGCATAGGATACACAATTCACTCAAAAAAGGAAAAACCAGAAGGAAAAAAATAGGTGATGGGGCCCTAGCAGGGAAAATTCCATTAGCTCTTAAGGTTTGAGAATAATCCTCTTTGGTTCAATGTCTTGCCTTCCAAGCCCACTGGGGTGGCAGCATCACCCCCGTGGATCCCTGTACCAAGAATCTGTATTAGTCAAGATTCCCAGGGAAATAGAACCAACAGAAGATAGACAGATATAGATATATACAGATATACATATATCAGCCAGCTGGAGACTCAGGAAAGCTGATGTTGTAGTTATAGTCTAAGTCCAAAGGCCTGAGAACCAAGAAAGCCAATGGCGTCCAGGCTGAAAGGTGTCCAGGCTGAAAGGTGTCCAGCTCAAGACCTAGGAAGAGCTAGTTTTTTAGTTCAAGTGTGAAAGCAGGAAAAGACCAATGTCCTAGCTCACACTGCCAGGCAGCCTTTTATTCCGGCTTTTTATTCTACTCAAGCATTCAACTGATTAGATGAGGCCCACCGACATTAGGGAGGGAAATCAGCTTTACTCAGTCTACTGATTCAAATGATTATTTCATCCAGAGACACCGTACAAACACAGGCACACTCAGAATAATGTGTTGGCCAAATGTCTGGGCAACCCATGGCTTAGTCAAGTTAATACATAAAATTAATCACCACAACACTCTTCTTGATTTGTGAATATCTTTTGACCACAGAGTGAACGCAGATAAATATTACCCACAGTTTTATGTCTCTTTGATGAAATTCATCTTAGAAATGCCTGGCTCTGGCTCATACCTTCTGTCTTTATGAACAGCACAGTCTGCCTGCCAGGGGTAAGATGCTCAACATATGGATGTTTTAAAATCTCTAGCAAAATGTTTCAATTTTATGTCCTACAGAAAAAACTGTAGTTTGTTCGTTTATAGCAATGTTATGGGAAAATGTTACATAAATTGGTATTTCAGGTAAACATTCCCATCTTTCTATTGACCTCCTAAGGGTAAATTTCTCTTATAGCCTCTCTAGCTCTTTGACTGGGCTAAGGATTAAACTGACATAAGACAGATTAACAAGAGAAAAGCACAGAAGTTTTATTTAGTAATTTTCACATGTCCATGGGAGGCTTCACAAGAAAAATGAAGACCCAAAGAAGCAGTTAGAGCCAACACTTCTAGATAGCGTGAAGAGTGATAAACTGTAAAAAGGTAACAAGACAGAGGAGTTTGGGCTGGGCAGTCAGTTGTAGAAAAGTAACTAGGAAGATAAGGGTTAGTTTAACAAGGTCTGTTTCAGAGAGGTCAGAGGACTGCAGAGTAACCCTGTCATTGCTACAACTGCTTTGCTGTAGACCTTGAACTAGCTCTCAGTGCTACATCTAGAGACAGTCCCTAATCCCCAAATCCACAAGTTTGGAGAAAGTCCTGTGGTTTCTCAGATGTCTCACTTCCTCCTGAATTATGTTTCTTTCCAGTGTCACACTTTTTCTGCTTAAATGTTCAGACCATAAATTAACTCATTTAAAAAAAATCTTTACCAGAATATTGTCTCTCAGTGAATGGTGATGTTTTTCAAAAAGAAAATAAGATTAATTAACTTCTAAAAATGATTGCTTTTCACAAACAACAAAAGCAAAAATCAACAAATGAGACTACATCAAACCCAAAAGCTTTGGCATAGCAAAAGAAACAAAATGAAAAGGTAGCCTGCAAAATGGGAGAAAAGTTTTATAAATCATGAGTCGAATAAGGGCTTAATATAGAAAATACATAAAGACCTAGCACAACTTCTTAACAAAAAAGCAAATTGATTTTAATGTAGGTAGAAGAACTAAATAGACATTTTTTCAAAGAGGATATCAAAATGGCCAACAGATACATGAGAAGATGCCCAACATCATTCACCAACAGGGAAATGCAAATAAAAACCACAGTGAGCTATCACCTCACACTTGTAGAATGGCTATCAGCAAGAAGACAAGTGACAACAGGAGCTGGTGAGGATGTGAGTGAAAATGGAACCCTTATACACTGCTGGTAGGAATGTAAATTGGTCCAACCACTATGAAAAGCGATATGGAGGCTCCTCAAAAAATTAAAAATAGACCATACAGCAATTCCACTTCTGGGAATATATGCAAAGGAAATGAAAACTGGAATTTGACCCATATATGTACACCTATGTTATGGCAGCACTATTCACAATAGCCAAGATATGGAAACAACCCAAATGCCCATCAAAGGATGAACAGATTTAAAAGATGTGGTATATACACACAATGGAATATTATTCAACCGTGAGAAAGGAGGATATCCTGCCATTTGCAACAACATGGATGGACCTTGAGGGCATTATGCTAAGCAAGATAAGCCAGACAGAGAAAGATGAGTACTGTATTATATTACTTATATGTGGAAACTAAAATAGACAAATATGTAAAAAAAAAAAAAAAAGACAAAAATGGTAGTTACCAGGACATAGGGGTTAGGGGGATAAGATTGGTGGTGTTTAAGGGTACAAATTTGTAAAGAATACTAAAATAGCCATAGAGAATTAATGTATAGTTTATTGAACATTAACAATAATACTGCACTCTAAGTATGTAATGTGATAAATATTTTACACTGGCAACCATATTACAATACATAAAAGTAACATGAAGTATCAAAGTAACATGAAGTCTTAGATTTCTGCAATGTGACATGTCAAATTTATCCAATAAAAATAATAAATAAATAAAAATTATCGCTTTTGCAAGAAGAGAACAGCAGAGCAACGTGAGAGGTAGCTACTGAGGGGTCAGCCAGTGCCATCACTAGCTGGGTGACAATCTTGGAGCACGGGAAAGGCAGACTCACACTTCAGCCAAATTATTGGTGTCTTCCTGTTGTGTGCATCTTTAAGAGTGCTGAGCAAGGCCAAAGGTGTACCCTGTTGCCCTTTTACAAGGATGTGACTAAGCTAAGGATGCCTGTAAAACCGAAGTGCTCATGTTCCCTCTATTCTTTCTAGAAACTATCAGAAAATTCTTAAAATACTGAATCTATAAAAATGGTTTTTTGCGCATTACTGCTGTACCTAATTGACCTCAATATTTAATCTAGAAAATATTACTTCAGCAAAATGAAATAAACAGAATTAAGAAAAAGAAAGCAAAGTAAAAAAGAAGAAAGAAAAGACCAAAGTAATACATTAAAAAAGTTCTCAGATCTAAGGCTCAGAGAGTAACACTTACTGGGGGCATAATATTGCTAGTCAGAAAAGACTATTTCAAGTGGACAAATTAATCATCTACCATGTAAATGAAGTCACAAGCCATAATTAATCACTAAATTAAAATTGCACATATCAACTGTGGGCTAATTATGACCACTATAGTCATTCCCATCCAGGTAGACAATCTGTGGTTTTACTTTTAAATTGATGTACAGCATAGCTGGACAGAAAAATCATCAGAAAGAATGACGTGATAATTATACAGTAACACTCTTTCATATGAAATAGGACATTGATCACAGGAATGATGCACATTTGTTACGCACTAATGCATTTCAACATATCAAAGTGGGATGATAGTTCTGGAGTAATTACACCAAAATTGACAGTACATTTATCACTGTTTGTGGTTCTTTCACAGCATTGGCATTTCCATGAATTATGGCATGTCATCTCGTGTGTATACAAATGTTAAATCATTTATGGCAACAATTGACCATTAACTACAGCATATGCTGAAAGGTGGCACCTATAAGACACTCAATTAAAGGAATGAATTTGGTGTTTAAGATATGCAATTAATTTGACAGGCATGCTGCAAGTTTTAAAGGTGACTCATATTTCATTCATTTTGTTGTTTCCATCTATAAAATGTCACTGAAGTAGGATACATAAGCATGCTGAGAGTATGAAGTACTTCTCAATCCAGAAATAGGCTATGTTGCAATGCCTGTGTGGAGGAATACCAACTACTTGATCTCTGAGAGGAATAGATCTTTCACCCCATCTGCCAAGAGATATTTCTATCCAAGTTTCTGAGCAGCTAGTAAAATTGGTCACTAATTACTCTAGGACTAAAATAAAGAAAAATAAAATAATGAAAAAAAAGAGCAACGTATGAAACAGAGATATGTATGTGCAAGGAACAAAGAGAATGAAGAACAGGGGAAAAGAAAAAGAAAATTTAATTTGTAAATAAAAGTTTCACTAAAATTTGATTTAATTCAACAAATATTTAAAGAGCATCTACTAAGGGCAAATCGTCTTGACCTTCTTTGCCAAAATCAAGGTCTTCACTAATAGGTTCTTTGACTCATTTCTTCCTTTTTATTTATCCCACCACTACTCAAGTTCAAGTCCTCAATTTCTTGTCCCAGGATTATTTTAAGAAGCTCATAACCATTTGCTGTCTCTCAAGTCTTGCATTTTCTATGTATCAATGCCAGATTAATCTCTCTAAAACTGTTTTTGAAAACATTATTCATTTCAAAAGTTCTCAGTTGCCTACAGGAAAAATTCAACTCAATTCAACTCTCTGTACTGCTGGGAGTCAGCTGTAAACTGACTTTCAAAAAAAAAAAAAAAAAAGGTCTAATTTCTACATTTGCTGATTTTCATGGTGTAAATGCTTCCACCATAGCTGATTTCAAACTACCATCAGATGTGACTAAACCAGCTGGAATTCTGCGACCAGGTAGGATACAGTGCAAGGCTGCCAGCAGGAATAAATTATTCATTTTATCCTACAAATTGGGTGCCAAATGCTTCCCCTTGCTGTTTCAAAACAATTACACATAGTAAATGCATATCATAAATAAAATGAAAATTATAAATAATAATTAAATAAAATAATACAAAAATTCCTTATTTTGAAAAAAAGAGGGTTTACAACTTTTATTTCCTCCCCACTAAATACTGAACAAATATTTAAGAAACAAAAGTAAAGAAGAACCACCTGGATCCTCGTCTCTGTGGAGTCCTAGGACACACTCATAGGCCAAAATGTATTTTTGCATACTCATCCCCAAGCAGAAACTCCACTCCGCCTCAGATCTCTCCCAGGTGATTCTAGAAATTGTGAACAGTTTCTGGTGCACTCTGTAAAGTGACCCTCTTGCCTGCCATACAGTATAGGCCATTTCATTCCTCACTTGGCCCTGCTCTCTATGGATCAAGTCCCCTGTCTCTGCCAAGACCAAAAGCAGGAAATCTGCTGCTGGCACCCTCCAAAAGCACAACCTCCACACCTGCCCTACCAAGGCACTGCAGAGAGTGCCAGTGCCTGCCAACATCCCCACCAGGCTGCCAGTGCCCCGTGTCAAGGACTGACATTTGAGCAGAGGGCAACTGTGCCTGATGTCATTGTCTTGTTATCTGTGCTGAATTCCTTGTCTCTTGTCCTAACAAAAGCTGCTGGCATTGTCTTTTGTGGCTGTGAAATTTTTAGCCTGAGTGCTGCTGATGCATTCTCTGTGGTCCAACACTGTTAATAGTTTCTTGGTCTTCCATTGCCTCCCTCTCCCACAGGCTTTTGACATAAGCCTGCAAGGATAGTCAGAAGATATATTAAGTGGAGGAAACCATGTTTTCCACAGTCACCCATACAACCAACAAACCTGGCTGTGTCCTTTCATTTGCCTCTAGGTAGAGGTTTGCCCAACCAATGTAAATAAGGGCTCAAGACACTGGTATGGCCTGAGGGTGGGAACTGGCAAGGCTTTTTGAGCTGCTAGAGAGTGGTAAGCAGAGATGTTACTCAGGGCTTCCTGGCCTTGACTCTTTTTCCTCCCCCGTGTTAGGAGGTGGCCATGCAGACACTCAACTAGTTAGTAGCGCCAAATCATGGTGTTCTCCCTTATGATTGTTAGTGCCTTTTTTTTTTTTTTTTTTTTTTGGAATAAAAACATCAGCAGAGTGTAGAAGATTTAGCTTCTTTATGAATCCCGGTGTAGGTTTCCTGTACTAAAATTGTCGTAAGCAACTATGTACCCCAGAGGAGGCTATAGACCAACGAAATACCACACACAAATGTACTGCCTTGACTTCTGCTTCCATCATTATTACAGGTAAAGTAAATCAGGAACCTACAGCATGTCAGTGCGTAGTCTCGTCCCTCCAACGTGACGCATAGTAGCTGTGTCAAGAGAAGGCAGCATCGCCCCAGCAAAGGCAGAATTGGGAACCAAGGTGACACCCCAATGGCATCAGTTCCAACGGAATTTAGGCTAACCCAAGTCCAAAGTAACAGTTTTGTAACCAGCCGGTGGAATAAGCAGCTCAAGGCCCTAAGCAGTTTCTGTGGGCTCCAGGCTCAGCCATGCAGCCTCTATAATGGGGAATTCAAACTGTATGGCTGGGACACATGCTGCTCACTAAACATCTATGCACTTTAGCCCACCCCTCGCGAACGGGGTCATTTAGCCGATTCGAACCAATGCGCAGTGACGGAAAGGACGTGTCCCATCTGAGCCACAGTGAGCTGATGAACAGCCCTCCAGCTTTCTCTGCCTCTGCCAGCCGGCTGCGGAGGACATATACTGAGATGTTCTTGCCTCCTGGTGTCTGAGTAAAAGAGACGATGTAGGGCCCAGCCCTCCACCACTAAGTGGGTAAACAAACCTTTGTCAAGCCATTAAGATTTGAAGATTTTTTTTTAGGCATTATATCCTATCAAACTATCACTGGCAAAGCCGACTCGGGTCCCAGGGGAAAGTCAGACGGAATCTAGGTGATAAGGTGTTTTGTGTTTAGTCTAGGTTCACTTGCCTGCAGAGGGCCGTGTGCTGAGGACTGGAACTTGGCTCTTCAGACCGGAGTTCTCAGTATGAATGGCGGCCGACACCTCAGCCGTGAAGTGAAGCGCTGCACGGTCACCGCAGCCCAAGATGGCAGCGGCGTGCCGCGGACGGAGACGCCACGCCGGGCGCCATGCGCTGGGACGCAGCTGCGCCGCCCAGCGAGACCCCGCCCCCTGCGCTGCCGGACAGCAGCCCCGCCCCCGGCCCGCTGGGGGAGCCTGTGCTTTACAGCACACTCACCTGCACCTCTCCTTTGATCAAAGAATAAACTTTGCTTCGGAGCCGAACTTGGTCTTGTTCTATTACCTTGAATGTCAGCAGACAAAAGGACCCTTGCTGGGGCCTGACTCGAAGGGATCGGTAACAAAACCTACATTTACATCAGAAGACCTTGCCCGTCTCTACCTAATGAACTCATTTCCTTGGCTTATCTATTCTTAGATCCCATCCCTACTTTCCAGTTGCTCCTTTGGATCTTCTCTTGTTTCTTAGTCCATCTGTACTGAGTATGAACTTGACCTCTTTTGATGAAACCAAGGGATTCAGAGGGGTGAAAAAGAGAACCAAAAAAGATTCCCCAAGGCACTGTGTGCAGAGGCAGAGAACATTCTTTAGACAGTGTGGTTCCTCTTTCATACCTAAATATGTACTCTGTATGGTCTCAAACCAGGACCTTCATTATATATTTGAAAAAACAGCACATAGTTTCTGCATAAAAACTGCATTCACAATGACCAACTCTTTGCCAAGCTGCATTTGAACACTTGCCCAGAGATAGGACCTCAGATGGAACACCACACAATTCTTATCTCTGTGTAACCACCACTAGGATCAACACTATAGTATATAAGACCAGTTGACACTGTGAATACCCCAGCATTTAGAAACAGGAAATGGAAATGTTCCCATTTCTGCCTAAATGTCATGTATAAATTATACTGGACTGATACCTGCAATGAGAAGAAAATAATTATGGATGAAAAATGCTCTGAAAAAAAAATGCTTTCACCATTTGAAAGGAATATAAAAAATATTTATGAGATACATTAAAGAGCTTATTTTGCTAGTGTCCAACTCTAAATGACCATTCCCAGTGTTCTCTAGAGTGTATTTTTATAACAGTATCAATTTATTATAAAGGTCAGGTTTTCTTTCTCTTTCAATTCTTTCAAGTGGATTTTTAAAGTCCATTTTCTGAAGTATTTAAAATTCTAATAGACCACTGCAAAATTACCAGGAAAGTCCTATGGGATTTTTTTCTAAAAACATACCATTTGATGCAACATGAACCTGGGTTACAGTAAAACATCATTAAGTAAAGGTCAGCTCTGAAAAACAAAGAGCAAAGGCAAAAAAAAACATCAGGCATCTTGGAAACTCTGGGGTCAACAGAGTTTATTCAATGCAGTCTTTCAAAGTATAAAGCTTGAAGTTCCTAAGTATTGGTTTTCCAAGGAGATGAAAACATCCATTTTGCTCTGAGACCCACCTGGCGTTCTCTCTCTCTCCCATCATTTTGATGAATAGTCACTTATTTGGTTTCTTCCTTGGATACTGTGTCTTTCAAACGTGAAAGGAGATTTTCATTATCAAGACCACTTCTTAGTGATCTTTGCAACCACAAATTCTATTCTGGTATGTGGTGCTCAAATACAGAGATTTGTTGGATGAATAAATGAGTCTCTTCTGGGTCCTAAGACAGGTATAAAAGTGAAAAATCCTGTCAATTAGGTCACTTGTCTGCAAAGCACTGCTAATTGATTTGATGCTTTTTTCCACCGAGTTTTCCAAACAAACCTTCTTTTTTCATTAATGAGCAGGCTTGGGTGGAGTTTTCACCTGACATCCCAACCTCAACCTTCTACCAAGAATGGGTCAGTGTCAAGGGAAAGAACATTCTATTTGTAGGCTGTGCCTGGGTGTAGAGCTCTCTCTGCAATGAACCTGGCTGAGCGTGTCCTTTCTTCTTGGCAAGATTTCTTTGATGTCACACTTGGTAGATGGTTTCTCTTGAGGGCAGCCTGGCCAGAGCAGCAGAACTCTGGATGTTGAGGTCATTGTTTTCTTGTTCTTACTCCTCCCTGGCTTGTTTGCTTTCTCACAGAGGGATGAGATTCCTGCGTGCATGAGGAGGAAAGGGGCAATGCTCACATGTTTTGAGAACACAGATCTATTTCTAGCTTGGATTAAAGCTGCCCTTTCTGCAGTCCAGCCAAGATCACTATTCATATTGCAGTTTGGGCCCAAAGCCCCAGCCAATAACCTAAGATTCCTTGTCCTGGCCTTATTCTCCATGCATATTTTTTTCTCTCAGAAGCCTTACAAAAGTAGTAACTGTTGTATGATAAAGTTTGTATACACCTCTGGGATTCTGTCCCCTCTCTCTTTTTATAGGACACTCCCTTTAACACTCCCCTTAACATACTGATAACTTAGCAGCATTGTTTCAAATCTACACAAACCAACAAAAATCCAGTTATAAAGAAGCACGACAGTTGAAAATCTTACCATTTTGACTCGACTAGCCCCTTTTTAAAAAGAAAAAAAGAGTATCACAAATAAAAATATGATAATGTTTGTATTTGGTCATGGTAAGTTTTAGAATGGATGGTAAGACAATCTGGAACTTTTCATATAATTTAAAAATATGGGAAATGTTTATTGTGTGTGTATATACATATATATGAATGCAGATCAACTTTGTCCATGATGAAAGATCGGCTTGAAGGATCCTGTCACATCTTTCTCAGCAAAGAGACAAGGGGGAATTAACTTTTTTAACCTCTGCTTAGGGTGCCTTCTGAACAGCCATGGTGGAGTTTCAGTACACTGTTTCTGAATGGGCACCCCCTGGGTGGCTACCAATTAGGAGTACATAAAGGGCAATTGCTAAATCCCCACAGCCAGATAAACTCATGCAGAAAGGTCTCTTGGGGTATTTTACACTGCCAAGACCCTCTTAGCCCTGGAAAATAGATTCATGTAGAAAGGCCCCGGAGCCCACTTTTGCCCGGTGTGGGCTCTGTAGGAAACACACCTCAGCAATAAAGAAAAGAGCGGCAGATTCTCCAGGGGAGATAATTGCAGCAAAATGCTGTCTTTTCTCTCCACCTGCAGGAGCCGACAGCAATTGTGCCTTCCATCTGTAGCCTAAAATCCTCTTCCTTGCTGCCACTTTGTAAAGATACTGCAAATGGAACCAATCCCAATCCTTCAAATAGGGAGTTGAGAGAGAGAAATTGGTCTAGCACATGGGAATCAGGCCAGAACATGGATTCCAACCCAGAGACTGCCACTTACCATCTGTGTTACCACAGGCAAACTGCCTAACCCGCTATGCTTCAGTCCTCTCCTATGTAAAATGGGTACACTTTGGACTTCTCAACTAGCTTTCAGAGCTGCTATACAGACTAAAGCTGTGATTCTCCAGCTTTCTCAAGCTTTAGCATGCATCAGAATCACCTGGAGGGCTTCTTAAAACACAGATGGCTGGGCGCCCAGAGTTTCTGATTTAGAAGGTCTGGGTTGGGGTGTGGACAAGAATTTGGATTTCTAACAAGTTTCCAGATGCCGTGGATTCTGCTGGTCCCAGGATCACAGGCTGAGAACCACAAAATTAAAGGAGAAGAGATAGACAAGCCCCAGTATCTGTGCTTCAAGTCCTTCTCATCCTGCCTTCCCAAATTTCTATCATCCTAATCTTTGTCCCCTTCCCTCTTACCCCGTATCTTGATGAATGTGTGAATCACCACCGTTTCCTCAGAGCTAACCCTTAGGCTGACCCAATGTTAGGCATTTGATTTTTTTTTTTAAATCAGTGAAATGAAGTCATATATTTTAAAGTGTTTAGAAATAGTAAATCAGTATATAAACATGAAGACATATGTTAATCGTCTAACAGACTGTTATGTAACAAAGATACCCCAAAGTAGAGTGAGCCATGAGGTCCTTCAGGCCCCCAAGTGTCTTCTAATTTGTTGCTCTACCATCTTTTGGGGAGTGTTGTCTTCATCTACATGGTCAAAAAGAGTTCACCACTATGCCTGTAAAAGCAGTTCACATCCATGACCATATTCCAGGCCCACTGCAAAGGGAAGAGGAAATTCTGGGCAAGGGAGATAACCCACCCCTCAGACATCCATTGGCCTACATTTTGATACATTACCACCTGTAGCTGCAAGGGAGGCTAGGAAATGTAGTTTCCATATCATCAGTCACATGTCCAGCTGAAATTTTAAGGATTCTATTATTAAAAGATAAAAAGGAAAATGTATATTGGGATACAAGTAGAAGTATCTGCCATGGGAGACATTTTTTGGTCACCCAAGCATCTAGATTAATCCATCTCCCCACATATAGAACAATCTCAACACTTCCCAAAATTTATATCACCAAGACCTATCTTGTTTCTGCTTCCAGCTCAAAGGCCAGAATCTCTGACTTGTGCACCAGAAGATGAAAAAGAAATTCCAAGGAGAGCATTTCATGTTTAAGAATGTATCTTGAAGTTGTGCATTTCACTTTTCACATCTCATTGGCCCAAATTTAGTCAAGTTCTCTGCAAAGACAGCAGGAAAATATAGTTTCCAGTTGTGAGGAGTCATATATTCAGCTAATTTCTAGGTTTTTGACTGAATTCTTCTTATAAAGCAATTTGAAGAAGAGTTAATTTCCAAAGGGAAACTGAATTGCAGTTCATTTCTGTACAGATGTGTAACATTCATCTTTTTCTCTCTCCCCTTGCCTTGCTCACTGTGGATATTTAATAACTCTTTGCTGAATTGTTGTTTTCTAAATATAAAAGTTAATAGTAGGAAACTAGGTGTGTAGACCAGAACAGTTTCACCCTTTTAAAATAATCCATCAACTTGTTTAATATGTCCAATATATCATACTATTTCTTAAGCATTACATAGAAAAAACAGCTAGTTAGATAAATTTATGTAACGTTATCAGATTTTTTTGTGAGTACTATTGTGAACAGAGCCTTTTATGATATTTTACAAGGTGAAAAAAGATGTTATAATACCCTTAACTATAAAGCCACCTTTTGTAATTGAATTATGTAATTCAAATTCAAAAACAGGCCAGAATTATTTTTCTTCTGATGATCTGCAACATAAATACACACATCATTTATTAAACATCCATGCTGATTTATGTGTTACTTTCTATGCCTCCCAACAATTCTACAAAGGTGATACCTTTGTCCTTATTCTTAAAATAATAAATTAAAATTCAGAGAGATTAAAAATAATAATGCTAATATTACTAACATAAAATTCTGAGAGGTTAGGCAACTTTTTTTGACACTGAAATCCCACATGTTTCATAATACCAAGAACTGATTTGTTGAATGTTTAATGATTGAGTAGATAGTACATAGGTGCAGCCTCATCTAATCAAACATTTGGGGCAAGAAAGACTCGTATAAAATGAGCCATTTTTCTCTAATTAAGTTGTATGATGCATAGGCCTGACAACTTTGATTATTATTGAGAAAAAGCTTTGTCACAGTATTATGCTTCCCAGATTTAATTCTATTTTTCTTTATAACTGGGGGCATTTACATGAAAACAAGACTTTGTTTCCAAAGAGTTTAGCTATTTATGTATTGCCTGAAGTCACAATTCTCCCTTTGGGTATGACAATTACTTCCATCATAACCAATTGAGAAACGAAATAGAGAAGCAAAATTGTTTCTAAATTAATGGATTTAAAAGTTTCCCAGGGAGCTGTCAGACAACTGTAAACATTTTTATGTTCCATATCACTTTCCCACATGGAACAATGGTAAAACCATACAAAAAGGAAAGTAAAGGGAACCACTGGAAATAAATTAAATTTTGCCATCTAGGCATGAAACAAATGTCTAAATTACAGAAAAGAACTTAAAGTAGGATTTATGCTAATAACCATAGCAGGTATTGTTTTACACAAGCAAGGGTCTGTTCCCAACTTTGAGAGCATCTCCAAGTGAGATGTCCTTTCACCTGAGGTCATTATCAGAAGGGCCACAGGTCCTATGACTAAGCTGATGTGAAATAGAGATTTATATACAGGAATCACAGCTGATCAAAGTATCCTGGCGCAAGCATGCACACACACACACGCACCTTCACGATCAACTTCGCTACCTTGCAACTGTAGAGGATTAAGTGCTCTCTGCCTTTTGTAAAGTACCCAGCGTTCAGAGTGGGTGGCATTTAGTCGTTCTCAACTGACACTATTTGGTGAATGGAAATGCTCTTGAACCATTTACAATCATTATAGCTGAATGCAAATATATGCCTTGTACCCAAGCTCACATTTCAGGGATGACTTTGCCAAGACTGGCCTGACCCCAACATCTAAGCTTGTGTACCCCTTCAAATGTTGTTGTCGTTGTTACTACAAGTAATAATCCTGTGCGTGTTTAATGAATGGGGAATTGTGAATGTTACTACCATAAAGAGCCAGGTTCCAACAAGAAAACAGACCCATCAATTGAGTATTAATAGGATGTGGGTGTTGAGTGAAATAAACTAGAAGTGATCTGGGTTAACCAAGATTTGATGTGTGATCCTGGGATTGCGGTTTATCCATTCTGTCCTAGCCTCACAGATCAGAAGGGTCTAGAGGAACCTCAAAGTGAAGGTTCAGAGCTTAAAGCAGTCAGTATAAAAAGGCGTAATGGTAATTAGTAAATCATTGGAGGTATAGGTGATTTTATATTTTATGCTTAATAATTATACTAGCAATCATAATTTTTATGAATTGGTTGATTGTAACAAGTTAATCATTTATAGTGATAAACAAATTATACAAAAATTGGAACAGAATTCTGAAAGAGTAACTGGCATACTGTAAAAACCAAAAGAAGGAGTAAATTTCGAGCTCTGAGTCTCAGCCATAAACCATTACAGAGGAAGAATTTTGTGTCCTCAGTGCTTGGAAGAGCTTCTGACATATACTAAATATCCAATAATCTTGGTGACATACACATGAGCAGAATGAGTATGTGATCGTTTGCATGACTGATGCAAAATAGTGTCATGTAACAGAGTTGAGAAATCAGACTAAGTTCTCCTTTTCTTGAAGGTGGAACCTGACAGACCAGCAGTGAAAATGGGAAAGTATTGAAAGCAACCCTGGGGTTTTTGAAGCAGTGGGAAGCCTGGTACCAATGTGGAGTGAAATGCCAGGGAGGGAGAATAATCAGGAATCACCTGATATTTAAGCTGGAGGACATGGTGCTGGAGCCACCTGGATTCATGAGAGGCCCTGCAGCGGGAACCGGGAGCAGGGCTGAGCCCATTGGGGTCTCTGGTTTTGCAAGACAGAGATAGTGAAGCCTGCAGCCAGAAGGTCAGGCTGCAGAGGATTTGCCTCAGAACCGGAAGTGGTGGAATTAGCCTTGCCCTCCATGTCAGAGCCTTCACATCATTTAGAGAAAACAATTATATCACAGATAGATAAAGGTTATATTATAAAGCCTGAGAGGAAAAAAGTTAATTAAATGTGGGACGATGTTAACATTTCCCCAAATGTACTAAAATTTTTTTGCACTATTTGGGCAACTTTTCTCAAAATTTGAAACTATTTCAAAAACAAAGTCCTCTGAGACCTCCTCCCATGTGGGGTAGAGCGCCCCTGTGTGGATGGGAGAGGGGGTGTCCTTCCTAACTTTTTAGGCACGGTGGGCACTTCATAAGCATCTCACTCAGTGGGTTGACCAGGTTGACGGTGAGGAGGCTCAGAGGTGGCCCCACCATCAGAGAGAACCTGAGGTCTCTCCCTGTCTGCCTATTTCCTCAGAACCATGCAGGCAATGGGCTCCAGTATCTATCATAACAATGCAAGTTGGGCCCCTTAAATTGAGTGCTGGACACTGCTTTAACTGGAAGACTTAGTCACCCAGATAAAAACAAAACCCTCCAGTGGTCCCCACCAAATAATCCCTTCCCTAATCTCCCAGCAAGAATCTCCCTCAAAATCTTTTTCAAAATTTCCTACTGCGAAATAGCTGTGGGTGCTTGAAAATGCACAGGCACGTAGTCAAATTCCACTCCATGTGACATTACGGTCACTTCTCAAGTAAGAGCCTCTCACTGTCTATGTGTTTCTAAGCAAGCTGGCCTCCTACACTGAGGACCAAATCTGCCTAGTTTTCATATGGCCTGGAAACCCCACGTGTACTGTGACATTCGAGGCAGTTATGGATGCTCTTAGACAACACATTTGTTAATTCTCATCCGATGCGTTTCCAGCCAACTCTAAGTAGAGAGGAGGAAAAAGCTGATTACACATAGCCAGTAGCTAGAATCATTTAAGCTAAATTAATAGGGTCTATAAATAACTTTGTCCTTCCTTTGTTTTAAAAAAAAGAGAGAGAGACTGTGAGGTCAGTGAACAATCAGAGGAATAGCCTATTTCCCTCTTCAGGTTATCAGAACCTAGAGAAATCTCAGATTAGTTTCAGGGAAAACATAACAGCCCAGTGTTGTGTGCAGCATGCAGAGTGGATCTCATAAAGGCCTATCAACTAAAATTCCAGTGCCACCCGTGTACCAATACGCTTGTCTGTTCTTCTTTCTGTAGCCACTAATATTGCATTATCTAGTTTTAATGTGATCTTTTTTTAATCCAGTGGATTAGGCTTTAGGCTTTGTTGAAGTCATTGATTTTCCTACTTTGAATAATTTGTAAACACTAAAATAAAGAGGATTTCAGGCTTTCTCAGGGAATTTTCATAAGACTATATCAGATGTCCTTGAATCTGACACCATAGATTGATTTTAAGAGGACTTATTGTTGTATGTATCAACCAGATAGAAAATCCCTGCCGATTAAAAGATGACACACGTAAAACCACTTTGAATTTTACACATGGAAATTGAGGAGGTTCTTTTAGATGTGTTTCACACAGATTTTTATCATCTATCACTGCAGTACATACATATAAATAAAGCACACACGAAATTGCTTGAGTAGTGTCTACTCCTAAAACTTCTTTATGTTCCAAGTCTGACTCTTCTGCGATGACTTGTGAACTCAGAATTGTTAATGTCCATGTTTTTCTATAGAATGTTGCTGCTGCAGTATTTCTTAAAAGAGTCTACGAAAGAACTAAAATCCTTTAGTGATGAACTATAAGCAATCACTAAGAACTAGAGCGCCCACTTTTCCTGCAACAATTTGGGTCCTAGGGGTTAAAAAAAAATGCACCACTATTTTCTCTGGGATTTTCTTCCAAATAGTTGTTAGTTATTTTGCATCTTTTGATGGTAATGCTTTTGATGTTCCTATAGCTTGGGCAGTAATGAATATATCAGCTGTGACCTGGCCATCAGCAATCGTTCAGTGCTATTGATTATAAAATACAACCCAACACAGAGACGTTAAGGTGTGCACCTTAGAACCAGTCAAATACAGTATGTGGTCACTGAATTAGCTGAGCTGGAAATTCATGTCCTGAATTGAGAAGACTCTCTCTTCTCAGTGTTCACCTCAACTGAGAATTGAAACTAGAGTGTGCTATATTGGCTTCTTGGCAGACACCTGGAATTGTCCCTGGGTTCTTCTCAGGGACCCACCACCCCCAAATTTGTCATCTACAATGTGAAGAAGATAGTCGTTCATTTGGGTAAGTCTTGAGCTACCTGTGGATAATTCATAGCATAGTAGGAAGTAATGTATTAAGATACCTCCCCAGAGTTTGGTAAGGAATAGAAGGGGATACATTTCCACAGTGTGAGTGAATAGCCAATATAAGTTTGGACCGTACCCTCTTGACCCTCCCACCCCCAAGAGATCAGGCACCTGCATGAGATGCTCTGTGGAAGTGCAGCAAACAACCAGAGCAATGGTAGGCAGAGTGGAAGGAGACGTGGAAGAAATGGAATAGTGCACAAAACAAAGTCTACTTCATTTATTCCCTCAGCCATTCACTCAGATAACAGGTATTTATAGAACCTCTAATAAATGTAAAATGCAAGCTTTGGTGTGTCTTCCAATTTTGACCCACATCCGTCCTGCTTCAAAACCACAGATGGTTGCCCCATAATTCCATAATAACTATTCTTTCTTCCAAATCATACTCTTCCATGTTTTAAGGGTAGAAAGGCTAAAAGAACACTTGATCAAATATTTTATTCCACCGCTTACCTACATTAACAAAAACATTTCTCAGGGCAAATCATTATACCAGAACGCACAGTGTACTTGGGTTTATTCGGCAGTAGCTTTAAAATTCTTTAAAATCAGGGTTTTTGAGAATTTAAGTGACATTGCAAGCTTTCCACCAAATTAAATTTGCATCACAATGTGTCTCAGATCCTCCACTATAGACAAATGCAGCTTCTATTAATGGGAACTAAGGTTATTCATCCAAACAACTGAAAATTGCCTGGTTTAACTCTGAGAGACTTTGATGGATATCCCTTATATTTAGTTATTTCTTCTGGAAATGACCCAGCATTGAAAAAATTAGGCACTTTGTTATTTTTCCTTTGCCAGACCAGAAACTAGGTTATTGCTTTCCAAACTCCAAATCAGAGATACCCACTGATTTTTTTCCTAAGAGATGCTTCTTGCCTCCCTTCACTGTACTGTATACATCCCTGGTGCTGTGCTAGATACAGACCACCTCTAGAGCCAGCTGAACAAATGATTAGACACAGCGTAGGGTGTGCTGGGCTTGCTGTGAAGTGAGCCCCCTGCTCACAATGTCAGTTAAGAACCTGGGATACACAGGTTGTTTTCCTGCACTCTGGCCACTTGATATTAACTTGTTAAGGCCTGCGTTCCTGTCATCTTACCATTTTTGGTCCAGACCAGACTCACCTGCTCACAACAGGCTTGGCTCACCTGCAGTTGACAAGCAAGCCCTTCTCAGCCCCTGGTTAATGCTTTGAAGTCATCTCCAGGTAGCTTCTCGCAAAATCTTTTTCCTTGAAATCATTTTTTTCCGATGTTTTGTTCTGTGATGTTGAGGCAGCTCTTGATCTGTTTGTCTTTGAAGCCACCTTGAGAAGCTCTCTCTACACCTTCAATTTGAAATTTTTAAATACTCATGAGTAATCATTGCTTTTTTTTTTAAAATTTAGGTTTCTTACTTGAACTATAGTAGATGCTGAAACTAGAGGATGGAGTCTCTGAACGGCTGAGGAGGCTGAGATGGGGCAGGAATGTGGATGGTACCACTGGGAGACAGTCACTGGATATGCACTAGGTGATTTACATACTCAGAGCATGTGCCAGCTTGGAGGAGCCCTAGGTGCCCTCCTGTATTGACCTTAGAAGGCTAAGGTTGACCCCTCAGCTGAATTGGCAGAATCCCAACAGGTTAATTACTTCAAGTAGTCAATCATTACAAATCATTTTTATGGCCAAAGTATAGGCAGGATATATTTCCCAGGCTGTTTAAAAACTAGCAAATTAACAAACGTGTGCTAACCTTTGACCAATATCCACACATGCAAAGTAGTCTTGAGGCATATTAATTGAGATCCCATCAACCTAGGGAACCTGATAAATAAGATTACGGAGTTCTTGACAAGCATTGTTCCCCAGTAGTTTTTTGCAGCAATCATTCTGTTCATTTGATACCAAACAGATGGCTGGACAAAGGTACTTGAGACCATATCGCAAGGATTATTTGCCAACTGCTGGGTTTTGTATGCAGAGACTTATAGTCAAGAAATTAAATTCCTTTGACAAAAGAGAAGAAATAAAAATCCTCCTAAAGTAAACACATAGAGAACTCATATCTAAATCCTGCAAGGCTGGCTAAGTTCTAATTATATCCTCTTCTACTACACACACTACTCTTTAAAGTGGGGTCAGGGGTATTTATTATTTTAGTTCATGTGCAAACTGTAATTCCAATATGAAATCAACAGAAGCCATTTAAAAATCAAAGTTGAGGTTAACAAGATGATCTATTTCATCCCTCCAAAAGAAGCTAATGAATCATTGTGAATTTATTGTGGTAGAAAGACAGTGGCTGCTGGCAATTATACTGATGAGCAGAAATCCTCACAAGTGGGTACTTTAAAGCAATTATTTTCCATTTGGTTCTAAAAAAGCCTCTGAGTACAACTAAGCTTTGATTACCTGGCATCTGAAAATATACATTCTCAGAGGGGTATTTGCGATGATAATTTTTGTGGAAAGAAAGTAAACAGCTACTGTTTGTGAAAGCTCAGTCGTGAGCCTCTTTAAAGTTGAAAATATGAATCGTGCAAAAGGTGGAGCTCCGACTTGGTAGACTAGCACAATACTATTACGTTATATTCCCAACCAGAAAGAGACAAACTTCTTCAAACTCAAAAGCCAATAGCATTTTTGCTAACAGACTTTCCAGCCTCAAGCCCAAAACTTATTCCTCCATCTTTCCTTCTTGGCCCCAGGTTCATGAAGAATGCTGTATCGGAAAGTAACAGACAGCCACAGAGGTTGCTGGGAACAAACACTGATTCCTCTAAGAGGAGGAATCAGCCGAGGAGGAATCATCCAAGGAGAGAATCAGGTAGAGAGAAACTTTGATTTATTTTTCAAGTATAGAAAAGTTGGGGGTTCTTCTAAAGAGTATTGCACCCCTTTCTGTCCAGTTCAAGTTCATTGATGTGCAGTAGAAGCCAAAAGGAGTGACATTTAGAAAGGAGTGAGGAATGTGCACCAACCCAAGGTTAAAGACCATGAGACACAAGTATTCAAATTTGTAAACTCAGCTCATAACTTCAAGTCTGGAAACAGTAAGCACAAATACAGATGGACAGAATCAACTTTTTCACTTTTCTTGGGCATATTTTTTTTCCAAAAACGGAGGCTATATTAAAGAAAATGCTGATGATGCACTTCAGTAGCTGAGATGAAGACAAGAAGAGGGGAGGTGTGCCAGGTTGTGCGACCAGTAGTTAACAAAACCAGAAGCATCATTTTCACAACCAATTATACTTGCCAGACACATTACAGTTTAATGATGTGCGAACAAAACTGGTTGGACTGTGATGTTGGCTCCACAAAAGGGGTCACTTGCCCAGGTTCCCACAATGAACAAATTGTGGGTCTCGGACAAGCTGCCCAGTGTTTATCTGCCTGAATTTTGTTTTTCACATAAAAATAGTACATATTCGTTTTGGAGAAAGTAGAAAAAAATAATGAAACTATTTAAAAATCATAACCTCAATTCCTAGAAAAATTGTTAAAATGTTATCATAAATTCTCAATTTTTCTGTATACTGTTTTGCCTACTTAATACCACTTTGTGTTTTTCTTTAAAATGTTACAAACATTTTCCATATTCTTAAAAACTGCCCATGAATATCATACGAAATGTCTGCACAGTATTTCAAACTACTATTTCTTCTTTTGCAGTTCCTTATGGCCAAGCATTTATAAAATCTTTACTCTTCACTGTTATAAATTATCTTACAAAAATATCAGCAATTGCATTTCTGGCCTTAAAAGATATGAACATCTTTAAAACTTTTTACTCATATTCCCAAATTACTTTCTTGAAAAGTTAAGACAATTTGCACGCTCAGCAGTGTCTAAACTGCCCACTTCATGATACTTGCCAATATTGGGAATACCCTTTAAGTACATCTTTGTATATTTAATTAATGCAATTTATATCTCATTTTTATTTATAAGCTTTGACTATAAACCCAAATACCATACCAATGCTTACTAATTATTGTACTGTTTCTATGGTGAAATAAGCAATGATCTTTGCCCATTTATTTACTGGAGTCAGGATTTTTTCTCATTGATTTTTAAAACCATGTCCATCATGCTTAGTGCTGGAAATTTAGCACTGAATGGGATGAAATAAAAATTAGTTGAATTCCTTCTTTATAGTCACTATTATTAAGCATTTTCATATTTGTTGTAATGATTTTTCTTTGCCATATTTTAATATAATATGCACAATTTAAACTCCTGAAAGCCGTCAAATTTGTATTTTCTTTTGCAGGTTCTTCCATTTGAGTTAAGTGTAAAAGGTTTTACCCAAAGTAGAGCTCAGATAAACTCTTAGTTTCCTTCTAGGCATTTCATGGATTAATACTTACAAGTTAATAATGATCTGGAATTTATTTAATATGGGATAAGAGTTGAAGACAATATTTTTATTTAAAAATAAATAAAGATAAATTTAAATTTTATTTAAAAGTAAGTGACTGAGGAGGGAGGGTATATCTCAGTGGTAGAATGCATACCTAGCATGCACAAAGTCCTGGGTTCAATCCTCAGTACCTCCATTAAAAACAAACAAATAAAAACCTAATTACTGCCTTTTAAAAAAAAAACCAAACTTTAAAAAATAAATAAATAAATAGAGGTAAGTGATCTAAATCCACTTATTAAATAACCCTCCCTTTCCCAAAGATTTTTTAATGGATCATTTTCATATATTTAATTCATATATGTAAAAAAATATTTTTGATATTGTTCTGTTTCTTTAATTCTTCTGAAGATGCTTATGATTGTATCACATTGAATAATATGTTATAGCTTTACACTGATTTGATCTCTTGCAGCAATAATTACTTCATTAATCATCTTTTTCATATTAAATGATATATACTTATCTATATATTTTGCCACATAATTTTAAAATGTATTTTAATAATAAAAGTTAACATTTTTATTAGAGAAATAAATACACATGTTTTTAAAATACATGGAAACAAGGACTATGCACAATGGTCCTCTAATTCATGCTACCCATCCCTATTCTTTATTCCCGCAAGAAGCTAGGTTTCACTCTTCTAACAGTTTATGTTTTTAATTCATCTGGTAATTACCTGTAAGACTCAGATAATATACTAACATATTTTTAAATTTATCTATTTCAAACATTATCTTCTTTCAACTAAACAAGATAGGATTCAACTACTTAGCGCTGTAAATCCCTCCAATTCCTTTTACTATAGTTAATCCGCTATTACAATGCATCTCTGTTAACTTTGTAATTTTAATATTTATTTCTTGTTCAAACAACTGGAGATTTTCTCTGGACTCCACACAGTTAAGTGTTTAGTGTCCTTATCTATTTCATCACGGATCTTTCCTCCCACTACTTCCCAACTCCTTTCATCTTCACGTTTATTTTAGATTGCCTAGTTTGATAAAATGCATGTTCTTGTTCTGGAACTAGAGTTGCATAGATTTTCACTAATTTATAGAATGATTCCAAAAGACTTACTAACTATGACTGTTCCAACAGTTCTCCTTCCTGAGATTAAAAAGTCAAGAATACTTACCCTAAAGCTTTTACTCACTAAAATGAGGCAGTGAGTCCTTGCTCACTGGGGAAAATAGCCTCAAGACCACTCAGAGAGCTACTGTTTGTGCCCTGTGTTCAGGGAGACCTCATGAGCTGGTGTCCGAATTCTACCTAGAAAATTTTACAGAGGAAGAGTTAGGGTTGCTGGCTGCTTTGGTAGAGAAATGAGACTTGGCTGTGTTGGAATTAGTTAGCCTTCTCAGAGTTTGGTGGGACCTGAGTACATCTTAGGAGAGGAAAGAGAAAAAGTAAGAGACTGGAGAGAAAGAGAAAATGGAGCAGGTACTGTTTGATGCAAAGGGTCTAAGGAAGAATCAAGTAACCAGTAGAAATAGAGATTCATTTACCAATCTCCAGAGAACTTCAACTGAGTGATCCCAGCAGTAGAGAGGGTCTCTGAAGAACCCATTAAAAACACCCCCCGAGAAGAAAAGTAAGCTTCTGCCCCCGGCCAAGTCTAGAGAAAACGGGAGCTAGATCACAGTGATACTGAAAGTTCCCTGCCCCTTTCCTCTTCTCCCTCCTCTTTTCTGATCTTTGAGAGGCAGAAACGAGTCATCAAGAAAAGGGAGAAAAATTATATTACAGGAAGAAAGACAAGAGGACTTAACATTAAAGCCAAACAAAATTTTGAATATTATAGGAGACTGGATTTTTAAATACTGAGATTACATCTTGTAACTTATAGTGACAGAAAACCTTCCCTAAAAGTTAACACAACCCACCAGACTTTCCATCCAGGAAGGGGAAGAACTAACTCTAAAGACCAATTTCAATGAAAAGAGAAAGAAAAAAAAAGTTATTTTACAATCACCTTTTATAAATTCTGCTTTTTTAAATCAATGATTGTTTAAAGGTTAAAACTCAGATGAGAGGTTGGAGTAAATGACTTTTCAAGCCAATTTCAATCCTACAGTTCTGATCCTCATTTTTTAATTTATCCTTTATTGATACCTTTACTCTCTCAAGGGTATAGATAGGACTATATACAAAAAATAAACATAATTTTGAAATGTTGAATGTAAACATATTTTAATTGAATCATAATTACTTCCTTAGTTTCCATTAAAATTACTTTAGCTTCACATCTGAAATTTTTCAGATGACCAAGGATTCCAAGTTTCCACATCCTTGGAAAAAATTTTGAGTCATATAAAAACCAATACTAGGAATTTACTATGGAAGCTAATTTATTTTAATGTTCATGGTGTTTCCATTTTAATACAAATATTTAGCCCACTTATTTCTTTCATAATCTTTTATAACTGAATTCTATATAAAGACTTTTAAATCCACATATAATTGTTCATGCCCATTATTTCTCTCACTCAGTAGAGTCTACAGGAAAGTATACTATATGGTGTGGCCATGACTTGCTAAGTATCACTAGTGAATAAATGACCATTTGTTGGCTGGAGTCAACCTGGCAGTAAAGTGACAATCAAAAATACCATTTTCCTTTTCTGTTTCTATAGTTTACAGACGTTTATAGGATCATTATCCACTGGCTTTCTGAACAGCCTTGTTTTATGCTACCCTTAATAGTTTGCTTAAACTTCATGCTCTTCAAAAGGGATTTAAAGCACCTTAACATAAAATGTATGTATACAACAAAGTTTTGGGTGAAAATAACATATCAAAGATATAAGGAGGAGCAGGAGAAAGTAAAAATGCTAAATGTAGAGTTGGATATAATCATTATGATTGCCTATTCAATTTTGATTTGAGTCTCCAAAGAGGCAAAACACAAAACCCAAATAAATTAAATACTTCTAGTTACTTGCTTGATGAAAGCAAACCAATTTTAAGAGAGAAAAAGAGACTGAGACAGAAAGTCAGAGAGATATAGAGAAAATGGACACATACATTTCTTCCCTGGTTATAAATTCTAAATGGACTTATCAAATGAGATCCTATACAGAAAATAATAGGCAACATGTCTTTGACCAAAATTATCTACCAAATGCAGACAAAACAAAGGATATTACATTTAAATTTAATTTAGTGAAGGTGGTTGTTCAGAGTTGTTCAAGATACAATGAAAGACTTATATAATCTTCTAGTGTTCTGCCCTGATTCAAGGATAGAGCTGTTAATTAGCCAGAGAAGTGAGTGGATACCATATTTCTCAAACGATTTTACTTATAAGGCACTGATCTCTGGAGGGTTTAAGCAGGAATTGGTTGGCAGATGGCTTGAGGTCAAGCACTTCGGCAAGAGTCTATGGGAGGCGTATTACTCGTCACAGGAGAACACACTGGTGGGTGGCAATGAGGATGAAGCTGGTCCAGGGACGATGCCTTGAGAGACACAGCTTGGGCAGCAAGTGTCCACATTTTTCATAAATAGATGTTCTACTATCTCCCATGTATCTCTGAAAATGTATTAATTTCTTTGTAACCTTTAAGTCAACAGAGTTGCATTAGTCTGACAACAATGACATATGTTTCCCACACTATCCTGTGAAAAGGCTTGTAACTTCAGGTCCCTCAGAATGAAAAGCCTTCTTTCCAGAAGCAAGTTTATGCCTATTCAAACTTTAGAAGCATAAGCATAAATTATAAATATTTTTACATATACTGATCTTTCTCTGTGTTTTCGAAAAAAAAAAAGATCCTCAGCTCCTTCGTATTTCAGTATTTCAAAGTTTTTGAAGTCAGCCCCCTAGCATAATCTGCTTTATTTAGGGAGGAAAAAGTCATCTGTTTTAAACTGTTTTGATCATGCTAATATATTTTAAAAGTCAATTAAATGTAATCTAAACATCTCAAGAGAGAGGAATATTTACTCCTTTTTCATCTAAAACTGCAGACTCAAAGTCCTTAGTAAATGCATTTTCATGCTGTGATGGGAATATGTAAGGTCCAGGCTAACTGCGTAAATGTCATCCAGCAAAGTGCAAATCCAGTGTGTAGTTTGGAGGCACAAATGTTTGAAAATCTAATAAACCCAGATTAATGGCAAGTCATAGTTATAAACCATGATGTTCTTATGCTAAAAAGGGATGCTAACCAGACGAACTTGCAGAACAACTTGGAAAACTTGATTGTCTAAGAATGGAATATATAACCTAGTAGGACTCTCTTAAAAATTAATCAAAGTCCAGAAAAGCATTTTATACTAAACTCTGAAGGAGGTCACAGTCATGTTTTGACAGCTGAATAAAAATCAGATAAAACCAAATTGTTTATCAGCTCTAATATGCCCTCAGCTGTCTAAATAGTCCCAACAGAGACAGGAAAGAAAAAAATGCAAGCTCATCAAATAGGGTCATTCTAACAAATGAAGACACTTAGACCAATTAAATCTGGTAAGCATTTTATTCTATGAAAGTCAAAATCTCCCCATAAGCAAAAAATCACCCCCCCAATCAGTCTCTTCTCTGACTATCCTTGCTTCTATAACTTGATAAATATCTGTAGCATCTTTTGCAAATCTATCTTCCAATTAAGGCATGCCCAAGCAGATGCTAGATCCCTAGTCAATGCACGGCAATATATACTAACACAGAATCAAAATTCATTGCAAGACATATTTGTATGTCAAACAGCAACCGAGGTGAATAACTACAAACATCAGGAATGCCACTATATAAAACAAAATGCATAAATATGTGGGTAAAATGAACAGACTGAAATTAAATATACAAAAAATGATCGTTGTTATAATCTAGGATTATAGATTATCTTTACTTTCAAAAAATTCTATAATGAGAATTTATTGATTCTTGTATAAAAGAGAATATCTTAAAGATTGTCTTACAATATAGTTGGGGGAAGAAAAACAAAAACACACAAAATGAATCAAGAAAAGAATTCAAAAGTAGTGTATCAACATGTGGAAAGAATATGCTGTCAAATAAATTTAGAACTGTTAAGAAAGAACCAGAGAGCTTAGGCTGGTTCAGTGTGGCTTCCTGAAGGAAGCGACTTTCTGGGCTCTAGGAAGCAAAGTTGTCCTGCAGCAGAGCATGATAAATTTATGAGGATACCAGAAAAGCTGGAACAGATTTCATACAAGTTTGTAAGAATGCTGAGTCTATAATAAAGAAGACAACCGCCTGCACATTGCAAGGGTATTTAGGAGGGAAAAAAAAACGACATTTTTTTTTCAAAAGCAATTGGGTGGCAGGAAAAGCTTTGTGCTAGGAATTAAATGACCTGGATTTTTGTGCTGGTCTTGCCGCTTTCATGACTTTAGGTAATTCATGTGAATTCTCATTTTAGAGTCTCAATTTTCTGATCTGAAAAATAATGACAATTATACAATCTCCCACCTTCTTTTGTTATAATAAAGATCAAATGATATGACGATTCTGAATATGAAAATGTAAAGTTCTACTTGAATGAAAAGGTTTTTATGAAGGACACGTTAATATGCATTTGTCAAAATTTCCCCATGGCCCAGTCCTCACCTCTAAACTCCTCATACACTTTCCTAAATGAACCTCATTCACATCCATGGCTTCAACCACCATCTATATCCTGATGGCTCTCAAATCAATATTTCTAACTCAGCTCTTGTTAGATATTTCTACATAATGACCCAAGTACACTTAAATCAACGTGTCCAAAATTGAACATACTCTCCTTCCTCTAAAGTCGCTCCATACCTGGTATGATCTATCTGGGCAAAATGCAAGGTCAACATGAGCCCTGTCTTGGGACAGATTCCACAGAAGCAGATTCTGAGAAGAATATTCATGTGCAGGGGCAGAGAGAGGGATGTGCTCCCAGGAGAAAGCTCTAAGGGAGGAATGGAAAGAGGAATGGGAAAAAGTGTGATTTCAAACAGCAGTGTGATTTCAGCAAAAATTCTAGCTTCAGCCTGATCCCGCAGGGGAGCCCTGAAAGAGTATGTTCCATCTCCCAGTTTGTGCCACCTCAAGGCAGGGGAGCTGAGCTCTCATATTCCTGTGCAATCAGTCTCTGGCTAAAGGCCACCTCAGGGTCAGGCTGGATAACATAAATTCCCAGATACTTGCAGCCTCTACACAAATGAGTAAAGGGCTCCAGGAGCCATGGAGTTATCTCCCAAAGAAGCAAAAGAGCACAGAAGCCTGGGGAGGGTGCAGAGATCTGAGAGGGTATGGAGTACAGCCAGTGTCGTTAGCATTCCCTGAGAACCCTGATCTGGAAGCCTAAGGCGCCTCTGAGTCTCACGCGCATTCATTCTGTGCACTGCTTTGGTCACTAAGTCCTAGGGAGATCCAGGAGTCCTCTCAAAGTGATTCTGACCACTCCTTTGCTCTACCTCAAAACATCATCACTTCCAGCTGTAACTACTAGGACAGCCTCCTACCTGATTGCCATGCCTCCTCTCAAAGCCACCACTAAACTAAACCACAAAACCAGCCTCCAAAATACAGGCCAACTGATGAATAATTTGATTTGTCCCTCCCTTATTTAAAGTCTTTAAATATGTCCCTACAATTTTTAAGGTGAAATTAGAATGTATTAGCTTCACAGACCCAGCCATTCATGCTTTGGCCTCTGTCTTGCCAGCTCAGCAGTTGCAACATTTTGGGTCTCAGGATTACTTACACTCTAAAAATTTATGTAAGACTCCAAAAAGCTTTGGATTATGTGGATTATAACTACTAATATTTACTGTATTCAAAAGTAAGACAGAAGAAAATAAAGCATGTGTTTATTTAATTTTGCATTATGTGGTGAACTGGTGGCCTCGGTGCAAAACCCACCAACACCCTGCTCACGAGATGCAGGGAAGGATGCCTCCAGATCCACTCCTACTAGGACTGGGCTCCTCAGTCCCCAACCTTGCATAGGGGTAGGATTATGTGTCCTTCCTCTTTTTGTCTCCCTCTTCCTGGAGAAGAAATGTGTATAAATCCCGGAGCCTAACATGCTTCCAAAAGCACAAATGCTTGTATCAAGGCCTCTCACACCAATCCTAACTCAACAGGCCTCTTCCAATTCATAACCCCGAATCAACACATTACATGCTTTGGTTTAATTATGCCTCTGCTCCTAGTCAGATCACTCCATCAACTCTTCTATATGTCTTCTGTGATGCCCTAGGTATCCAGTCTGACCCTCAGAGATTCTGTTTGCACCCTGTGCATGCTTTTCTCTCGAAGCTCAGGAGACATTTTACTGATCATCATCAATCATCAATTTGCTTGCTAATTCCTACCCCCTCCACTCTTAAGGTCTTTGAGATCAGAAACTGTGCCTTAGTTGAGTTTTTATCCTTCAATGTGCCAATCCATCACTCTCTGGGAAAAGTAGGGGACAGCTGAAAAATATTTGCTGATAAATGCTTGCTAAATGCTTGTTGATAACTGTTACATGGTAGTAGGTCAGACTGGAATCAGCACTGGGTAAAGGGTTAAGTTGTTAAATAAAAAAAAAATTGAGAAGGGAAGTAGGAAGCACTTCAACAAGGAGCGTTAACTTGTCTATTAGGAAAGGGATAAACCAGAAGAAAGGAAACCCATTAAAACCATTAAAAGACTAATGAGATAGTATATGCAAGAAAGATTAGAGGCCTGAAGGAGGTTAGTGAAAAAGGAGAAGAGAAAAAAATAATTGAGAAGGACCTAGGAGGTGGGTTAGATGGGACTTCGTTCTCAGATATGGTGGTGAAAAGAAATAGAAGAATGAAGGCTTACACAGGTTTCCAAGATAATGAAAAGGAGGTATTATTTGACCATGAGCTTTTGGTTATTAGGAATAGCATAAGCATTTGAGAGCTTGATTTAAAATCTGGTTTCCCCATTTAAATTTTCCCCATTTAAAAGCCACATGATATTGCAGAAATTTCTTAAACTAAGTTATAATTTTTTTCATAAAAAAGTATAAAAATTATAACTAAACCTCATAAGTTATTGTGAAACTATATATTATGTAAACAACAGCTATCTTAGTGCCTGACACCTAATAAATTATGCTTATTTGTTCACTCACTATTTGTTGTTTTGCCCTTTTTTTTTTTTTGCAATTTCTTTGATGTCTGCATGCTTTTGAACTGAGGCTAGAGAGTCGGTGGAGAATATCATTAGAAACCTGAGTGCATTTCAGAAATACTTGATGGTGCATTTAGATGCACACAAAATAAAATGAGGGACTTTGCTAAGTCAGGGGTGACCACATGCCTTCAATACTTTAATAAGTAGTCTCACTTCCTCTTCTTCTCCCCCTCATTAAGACCTGCTTACATTTCAAAATGGATCATGAATTATTCATTGAGGTGAAGACCCTAGCTACTTCAAGGAAACGGCAGAGTTGCACTTCCAGACACTAATGAGTTAGAGAGAAATAACATTTACTTTTTTTATTGGTTTGTTGCTTTTCCCCCCTAAGGCTAAGAGTAAGGCTCAAGGTGCTAAAGGGAATATTCCATCCCCTCAACACAATGTCTTTCCATTACCTACAACATAGGCTCTATCTGACTCCTTGTGACTCATTTACAATTGATCGTCCTTCTCACATTCTCAACAGTAGAAAATAACCCACGGAGTTGTATAACCATGTTGTCTGTCCTTTTCCAACTCTCATTTATCTCTCCCTCATTCCATCTTCTTTCACACACTCATTTAGTCTCCCACACCTACCAAAATAGCTACCTCTCTACTCCCGAGTGATTAAATGTCTGGTATGTACAAATGTACACATGTCCTCACGTGCTTCTGCATCTGAGAATGTGGATATGAGTCCTAAAAAAGGATTCAATTTTTAAAATCTTTACATCAGTAATAAACATGGAGATAGATTCCTTCCCTTGATCACATTTTTATCTGCTCTTTTTCTCATCAATTATTTTTTGTTGTTCTGACTTTCTCAAACACTATTTTAATTTCAAGATCTAAAAAGAGAGGTAAGTATGTCATTTTTTTTCCAATGTGGAACACACAGACTCCCTTTCATGTCCACAGAAGGTGTGCCTGGAGAATGACCTTTGCCTGGAATTACTTTTACCAAATATATTTAACGGTGTGAACAATTTAGCTTCTGAAGACAGTCATTCTTCCCAGATGGCTAGATGTTTAGCCAAATGAGTTGTACAACCAATGTTGGTGTGTCCCAGAAAAAGATGTGACTTTGGACATCAGAGCACTATATACGTGCCACAGCTATAAGCAATGACTATCACCAAATTCCAGAAACAATCTTGTTTGTCAAAGTACTGATATGTCTATGAAGGTAAGTAACTCCCCAAATCATATGTTAAAAATATTCATTCTCTGAAATATATCACACTTGAAAGTCTATCATGAAATTCAAGTACTAATATCTGTTATTAACTGAAAGAAATAAGGAAATAACAACTAAGAAGACTTTAGTTTAGTAAATCATTTTAGTTTTCAAGAGAAACTTCTAAGAGAAGTTTGTGATTTTAATAATCTGATCGATATTCATTTTCTACTTATTTATTGTAAGTTAGATTACATATAAGATTCAAGTGTTCTCCATTATTTAAATGATACAAATTTAAAAAAAAGGACAGAAAAAAAACCATTTTGCATTTAGTATACAAAAAATGTAATGGAAGAATCAAGGACATCTTTGAAGAGTATTGTTAAGGTCACAGCTCTTTGAAGTATATAGATCTTTCCTTATGACACTCAACTGGTCTAGGATTTAAGAACAAAAAAATAGGAAGCTTCCTGTATTCCTGTATGTATCCGACTTTTCAAATCAACTGCACCTTCAAATCTCTTCCACAGTGATTATACAAAATCCAGTTTAAGATATTCCTGGGAATAAAGAGTGTTTAGCAAACAACAACAACAAAAGAAAACAAACAAAACCAAAAAACCCTATGGCTAAATTTTAAATGCTCTAAATCTAATCTAATCACTAAGTTGAAAGAGACATTTAGGAAAATTATCTTTCCAAGAAGGAAACTATATATGAGGTTCTGTAGTTTGGGTCCTCCTTATCACTTTCCAAAGAGAATAAATAAACAAAGAATGAAGGAACAGTCATTCCACATTTAAAAATTGGTTAGAGGGTTTTATTGGCATCAGTGTGACAACCCAAAAATCTCCCCTGAGAACTGCATAGCTAAACAAAACAAGACACTATTAGCACAAAAAAAGGAGGGGAATTGGGGGTAGCAAACATTAGTGTCTCTAAATACATAATCACAGTTTCAAATATCTAAAGAACCAACAAGTAGATGAAAAAATTAGAATTGTTTAGGTCATTAGAAAGGGCTAAGCTAAGCCCAATGAAACCTATGAAAAGTTAAGAAAGATTGTCATTTACTATGTAGAAGACAAATCATTTAAACTATATTTCTGTGTTTAAAAAAGAAATACTGGATTAGTTAAAATTTTTTAGAAATCACCCATAATCCCTCTACTCAGAGAGAAACCATTATCAACACCAATTCATCTCCTTTCGGCTTTCCCACTACACATAATGTTTTGGAACCAGAATTCTTACTTAAAATCATAGAGAAAACTTCACTTGTATATAAGTATATTTGTGTATCTCTCACATCTTCCATAATGAGTATTTCTTTGTGTGGAACCACCACTGTTTTCTTATCAATATTTTTGGCCTCTCAGTTTTTTCCAGTTCTGTAGTAAAAACAAGTTTGCAGTTGAAACACATTTGTATATACATTTTTGTGTTTCTAGCTACTTCTATTACTAGGAAGAATTTTTAACAATCCCATTTCTGCTTGATCAGAGATTACGCATGTTACTTAACTTCGTCACATTGCTAAATTGCCAACCAGAAATACTATATCACCTGTATTTTCACCATGAGAGTGCTCATTTTTCTACCTCATTACTAACACTAGGTATTAACATCCTTTATTCTTTGTCAATTTGACAGATAAAAAAATAGTATCTTGTTTTTAGTTGTGGCTCTTTGAGTATCAGTCAACAATATATGTATGTATAATTTCCACCATTTATCTTTTTCCCTTTAATTTTACATGCAATGCTTTTACCAAAAGATTTTGTTTGCTCATTTTTTTTGACTACAAAACTTTCTCTTTCTCCTTCTTCCTTCTTTCCTTTGTTTGTTTCTTTGTTTCTTAATTTATGGATTTTGCATTTGGAGTCACACTTAGAAAGACTAGACTGTATCATTTACAGAAAACCCTGGAGAAATTACCTAACTTTAAAAAATGGTATATCTCTTATCAAGGAGGTTGCTTAAGATTAGGCTGAATGACTTCCAGCTGGTATTTTTGTTGCTGTTGAAGAAACCTGCATTAGACCTCTAAGTTTTAATAATTATGTATATAAAAATAATAAAAGTAAGTTGTAAATGCAAGTAAGAGAAAAAGCAAACAGAAGAATAAAAAACAGAAATGAGACAAGGAGTAATACTATAGAATAGGAGCTAGGTGGAAGACTTTTAGCTTTTATTTAAAAACCTGTATGTGCATCAATTTTTAAAAACATGTTCATGTAATTCCTTAATAAAAAATAATAAATAATTTTAACAAAATTTAATGAAAAGTAAATAAATAAAATAGAGGAGATACACACTGAATAGAGAATACATTATTTGGTGGAGGAGTTCTCAGGGTAAAAGTCTCCTCGGCTGGCTTGGACATCTACCTGGTGATCAAAACAGCTTTACTTCTCCTGACTGCATCGTATGTATAAAATGGCCACGAGCCTTCCCTGCCCACTAACTATAACCACTCCAGCAATTTTTAGGTTCAGTTTGCTGGCTGTATTAAAAATTCATACTCTGAAAAAAAAGAACTCTAGACTAGACTTAAGTAGTGTCTGATTGCCTCTCTTGGCTGAATTCTGTCATCACCAAGCATCCCATTGAAGCCTATTTCTCCTGCTCAAGTATCTTCTAATGTGTTTCATCTCTACCTTGCTTGAGTCAGAGTATTCCTTAGATGACATTTGTTTTTCATTTTACTCATAACTTCCTTTTTCTGGGATGCTATCTTAGTGACCAGGATGCCTGGGGCTACTTGTCACCCACTTCTGAAGTACCACCTGCACTTGAGTGATTATGTGCTAGGCTGCACAAATTCAGAAACCCTGTGTAGAAATTATTCTAACAAGGAGGGAAAGGGAAATAAGTCTGAGACCCTAACCCAGAACTTCTGTAGGTCAGAGAATTGGAATGCTCTGAGTCAGAGGGAGCATCTGAGAACCCATTCGAGAGCAGGTTGAAATACTGAGTCAAGGTATTGGAATAGAGTCCAACCCTTTCACCTCCCTCATTCAGCAGTGGGAGAGCTAGCTTGGATCCAGACCACCTTTTTCAGCTTCAGATTGTAGCTGGGGAGTCTGGAGAAACTGGAGCAGATGGTTGACTTCATGCATCATTGAAAGGCTTGTAGTCTTCTCACCTATTTAGCAAGGCTGTAAAGCAGATAGGACAAACTCTATTTCACCTGCAGTTTCCTTTGCAATATATCGTATCGCTGGGTGGGACACTACATCCCGTATGGACAAAACGCAATGTTGTAGAAACAAGAGGGAACTAGGTCATCAAACAGTCTCTGTAAAGCCAGAGTAAGTAGTTTAGGCTTTTTAGGATGCATATACTTTCCTTTGCATATTTTTCTATGTTTGTTTACAACTCTTTTAAAATGTAAAACTCTTCCTTAGCTAATGGAAAGTGTAAAAAGAGACCACAGGCCATAGTTCACCAACCCCTGGTCTAAGCACATCAGTTAAAAGACAAAGATTATCAGATCGAATGGAAAAAACAAGACCCAATATATCACGTCCACAAGAAATCCACTTCAAATGTAGTAATATAGATAGTTTATATGTAAGATGATTTTAAAAGATATTCCATGTAAATACAAAGCAAAACAAAGCTGGAATGTCTACAGTAATGTTAGAAAAACTAGACTTAAAAATCATGTGAAAATTATGAGGGTTAAAAACGGTTATCACAAAATTATCAAGCAATTCACCAAGAATGCATAACAATTTTAAATGTAAATAAGCCTAACCACAGAATATTCAAATACATGAAGCAAAAACTGATAGAACTGAAAGGAAAAAATGATTAAGCTAAGACTGTAGCTGAAGACTTCAACACTCCCCTCTCAGTAATCAACGGAACAAGTAGAAAATCATCAAGAATGAAGAAAACACAAACAACAGCAAGAACAATTTGACCTGATTAACAGGTATAGAGCATTCTCCCTGCCCCCAGAAAGAGAATACACATTCTTCTCAAGTGCACATAAAATACTCACTAAACAGTCTGTGTCCTGGATCATAAAACAAATTTTAACAATTTCAAAAGAATTGAAATCAAAGTACATTCTCTGATTGCAGGGGAATTAAACTAGAAATTAATCACAAAAAGGTATCAGGAAAGCCTTCAAATACTTGGAAATGAAACACTACACTTTTAAATAATCTATTGGTCAAAGAGGAATTCTCAAGAGAAATGCATTAGTCTACTCAGGCTGCTGGAACAAAATATCTTAGACTGAATAGACAACAGACACTTATTTCTCACGGTTCAGGAGCCTGAGAAGTCCCATATTAACGTGGCAGCAGATTTGGTTCCTGCTGAGGGCCCTCTTCCTGGCCTGCAAGTGGCTGCCTTCTCACTGTGTCCTCACATGGTGGGGGAGAGAGAGAGCCCTGGTCTTTCTTCCTCTCCTTAGGAAGACACTAATTCCATCCTGAGGAGGCCTCATCCTCATGGCATTACTTAACCTAATTACTTCCCGAAGGCCCCACCTCCAGATATCATCACCCTGGGAGGGTTAGGTCAATATATGAATTTGGGGGAGCTACAAACATACAATCCATGAAAGGAAGTTAGAAGATACTTAGAACTGAATGAAATGAAAACATATCAAAATTTGCGAAAGTGACTAAAACAATGTTTGGAAGAGTATTCATAATATCAAGTGTATATATTAGTAAAGAAGAAATTTCTGAAATTGATAAAAGAATCTTCTTCACTAAGCAACTAGAAAAATAACAAAAAACAAAACCAAAGTAACTAGAGGGTAAGAAATTAAAAGATACGAGCAGAAATAAATGAAATCGAGAAGAGAAAAATAATAAACCAATGAAACTAAAAATAGGTTATTTGAACAGATAAATACATCGGATAAATCTCTCATCTGACTAATCAAGCAAATGTAAATCCATCCAATTTTCTGGCTCTGGGAAGGATCATTAGATCTTCAGCCTTTGTGACCTTAGGTCTTTGGACTTTATAACTCTCTACTTCCATCTAATGTCAGAGTATAGACAATGCAGAAACTTCCTTCTAAAAGGGAAATTTCATCCCCAAATGTTCAAATAAACTTTATGACTGCTTACGACACACGAGCAACAGATGTCTTCAGTAACATTTCCTTTTAAGACAAAGAGCTGAATCACAAGTTAATTACATGCACATGAAAGCTAATCTGTTGATAAGCAGGTCTTAATTCTGGCTGGTGTCTACACTGGAGCCTTCTCTATGGCCTCCTTCCAAAATCTATAGCTTTGCTTCCCAAAACATGATCTCAACAACTGTACTGAAATAAGGTCACCTGAAAAACAAAAGTTGTTTGGCCAAGACTCCTTTACTTTAGAAGAAGCTTTTCAATTCCCCTTGATGTGCTTTTAAACGTGTCCTTTTTCACAGCTATTCAAAACCCAGGCATTTCTGTTTGATGAAAATTCTCCAGGCATTCAGCAGCTATGTAGACCTATGCCCTCGAGGAATTTGCAATTAAGTGGGGGGAAATCACAAAATAAATATATATAAAAGTTGGGCAATCTAGGACTGTACGTGATGCTAAGATTCCTGTGGTGCCAGTTGTGACGACAGAATCACAGAGAAAGGGGACATCAGTAGATGAGTGAGATTTGGAATAGCCTTCACGTATCAGGCTATAGCTAGAGAAGATAAAGGATGCTCTGAAAATAGGAACTACGTAGATAAAGGCACAGAAATGAGAATTCTGTGAGCAGGAGCAGGAAAGGACTAGAGTACAGAATGCTTATTTGAGGTGAAATGTGGTTTGAGAGGCTTGAAACCAAGCAGAGGATTTCAGACACAAAGCCACGGAAAACAGGTTCAGTGAGGGCAGTGGTCTTTGGGGACAGGGAATGGGGCAGAAGTGTGCCTGATGTTCGAGGAAGAGGAGAGAGTCTGACACCAGGCAGCCCACCAAGAGTCACACCTGGACGACACTGAAAAGAGAAAGTAAAAGGCAGGCATATAATATTTTCAAAGATGGAACACACCATCTTTAGTGAATGGGGGCAGGAGATTAAGAACCATTGGAGTTTCTGGGCAAATATGAGAGATAAATTAAGAAAGCAGCAAAAAAGAGAGAAGTTGGAGGAACACATTCTGGGAGAGCGGATAATAGCATGAAATTGTTGAAAATATTACGTATGAGGTGATGGCAATGCTCTAGGGTGGGGATGCGTACAGAGATTAGCATGTGGGGCGGGGCTAGAGGCACTCATTTCTGAATTGTCTCAAATAGATGTGACAGTTAGAGTCACACACACACAAAATGGACATCTTAGGGAAAAGTGACAGTGAGAGAGGTAAGCTAAGGATCATGACTGAAGTTTTCCATGTATCCAATCAGGAAGGAAGGGAAAAGACAAGCTTCCTGTCCTCAGGCAGCAGAGGGGCAGTTGGAGAGAACAGAGAGAGTCAAAAACAAAAAACTTTTCAAAGAGCCAAACTTGATCAATGGTGTCCAATGCTACAAAGAGGTAAAGGACTGTAAGAGCAGAATGAAGGCAGCTGAACTTGAGAATTCAAAGTCTGGTCAGTGGTTACCGGGATCTGCAGGTGCAGGGAACGGAAGAGTTATTGTTCAGTGAGTTTGGAGTTTTAGGTTTGCAAGATGGAGAGTTCTGGAGCTGGATGGCAGCAGTGATTGCACAACCATATGAATGGCCTTAATGTCACTGAACCGTACACTTAAAAATGTTTAAGATGGTATTTATGTGTTGTGTATTTTACCACAATAAAAAAAATTGAGAGGAAAAAAGTTACAGCCATTTGGTATACAAAAATCTGTATTTCATTGTGTGTGTTTTAGGGGGCTTCTTTTGTCCTTTAAAAGGCACATTCTTTGTTTCTGCCTACGGATAAGGAAATAATCAGTTTATTATACTGGAATCTCCAGCAGTTCCCAGTGATCAACACTGTGCTCAATAGTTATCCAGATCTATTTTTATCAGAGAAAAACTTCCTTTGGAAACACTTGTTCATGAAGACTTCTACATAGAAGGAAAGAAATGGCACACATTTCTCATAAAATCCAGACAATTACACCTTTTGTCTGCAAACTTCTGGGAACATAGGTCATATTCATCTTCGTCTCTAAATGTTAGAGTTGTAAGGAAACTTACATCTCTATTCTAACTTCCTCACGTTGAAGACGAAGAAACCGAGGCCCAAATAGACTGAATGATGTGCACGGAATTGCCCACAAGCCAGTGGAAGAGCTAGAACAGCAACCAGGTCTTCCCAGGCCCTGCTCAGTCCGTCCTCTACCAGGTAAAACGCATCCAAAGCAGAGCTTTCTTCATGAATAATTTGGTAAATCTGAGTAGGAGTCTCATGTAGGACTTACACTGATAAAAGTCCTTTAGGGAAAAGAATCTTCTTCCAGAAAGAGGACACAGTCTACAACATCTCAAATTAACTATCGTATTAGAGTTTTACTCATTCCAATTAGTCTATCAGTCTGTAAATGACTGTAAGGCACTAGTTATAATGCTGTGCTCAGAAGATACTCATTAATAGAATTAATCAGTTAATTAGATATTTTTAATAGAATTTTTGCACCATGTCTGCTAATATTGTTCCTAAAACTAGAAACCTATTATGACATAGCCCATAAACTGTTTTTGCACAAAAATCATTTGCAAGATTGGAGAGGAAAAAAAAAGTGAACAATAAAGGAAGTGAGTGTCACCCTAACCACTATTCATTTTTTTGTACCTCCTGTTCTCTCACTGACCTACCGTTGGTAATTTTAAAACTACCAATTGATTAAATGTTGTTCAGCATCACAAGAGTGCTGCTTTCCCCTCTGGACCCACAAATTACTATGTCTTTTATAAAGAGAAAGGGTACTTGTGTTTTTCTTCCACACCTTAGGTATAACCAGTAACACATAAATGCTTCAGAAATGCAGAGTGACGGTTCTCTGAGCAGTGTCCACCCAGTGCCTGAATATGGACCAAACACTTTCACCATAACTGGATGCTTTGCATCCAGGTACATAGTACCTACACCTGAGGTTACAGTGGTGAATGAATGGTTTTGGTGTGGGAAGAGGGAACCTTGCATCTACTATGAAACATATGGCCATCTGAGAAGCCAGGCTTAATCTCTCAGCCAAATCATTCCTGGCCACTTTGGTAGCTTGCCTTAAACAAAACAATTGCACTTGGCATTCTAGGGAGGAGGGAGTGGAATTCTTGAGTTACAGGGTAGAAAAATCACCTTAAATCACGAACAAAATGCATATTGAATTAAGAGAGGGTACTGAGAAGGCTCTATTTGCCCTCCAAAATGGATTTTTTTTTATCAAGGAGAAGAAAATTCCCTTTGAGTTATACAAGATAAAAATTGGATTTATGAACCTGTCAAACATGGCAGGAAAGACCCATTACTAGTTTGTGATAAGTAATAGAATTACTTTCAGTGCTGATGGGTTGAGAATGTGTAACTTAGTGTCCTCACTGTTATTGGTTTGATTGCTGCACACGTTTCCTAGATCTCAGTAATCTCCTTGTGAGGTTGTATTATTCTGACACCTGGTAATCCCAGGGCCAGGGGTAGGGAACCGTAGTGAAAGATTTCTTCAGGCCCTATCAGGTAAGACTCAGCATAGGGCACTAACTACCACATAAAATGTGCTTTTTTTTTCCTAAAAAACTTCTGTTGCTAAAATAATAACTTAAGTAATGGCCTATAAATAAAAAGTGATACTATGTTTCAATAGTCAAAGCATCATAAAAAGACTATATTTTTGAAGGCCAAAAAAACCTTTTTTTTAGTCAAAGAAGAAATAAAACTGAAATTTCAGAATATTTTAGAAATTACAGCTGAGGCTACAATATGAAAACATTTTTGTGAAAGAAATCAGAGGCAAATTCATAGCCATAAACACCTTTATTGTTGAAGAAGAAAAGATACAAATTAATGAGATAAGCATTCAACTCAAAAAGCTTGGAGAGCAAAACAAACCCTCAACTATTAAAATATAGCAGTTAAACCTGCAGAACACTCTAAGGCATATCCATGTAATAGAATGTTCTGGAGCATTTTGTTTAAAGAAGTGCTTTGTTCAAAGGTATATTTTCTATATGTATTGATGTGGCACATGTCCAAAAGGATGTTAAATGAAGGTTCTGAATCACAAATGTGGTCTGTAACCATTTATGTTTCTTTTTTCTTTTTCTTTTTCTTTTTCTTTTTCTTTTTCTTTTTCTTTTTCTTTTTCTTTTCTGAGTGAAAATACATGTCTATCCCTAGAGCATCCCTAAATGAAGCAGGAAATGGACAAGGGAAGTGGGAAAATGAAGGCGAGGAATGGGGAATGGACAGTGACTTACTTTTTATGCTTTGTATTTTGTTTTTATGAGAATGTATTATTTATTCAAATAAATAAATTTAAAATAAAAGTGGTCAGGGGACGTAGCTTCACCTAGCAGCTCCTTTTTTATTCTCTTTGATGACAGAAAAGTCTCCTTCTGGTCATCAGCACTCCATTTCGAGCTCCCTTCCCAGCACTCTGCCTCAAAGGTGAGCCTTCTGTCCCTTTACTACTGTCCCCTCAAAGTAGGAAGGTCTCCCAGGCCATAGAGTTGGCCCCAACACCATTTCTTTCACAGTCCCACTTTGCTGTCTGGAAGTAATGCCCTGATTAGGGAAGCTTCTATGTCTGTAATTTCTATTCTCTACTTTTCTTTGATTTCTACCCTACTCTTTCCACTACAAGTCAATGCTGTTTACCTACATGAGAGTGTTCTTCAGTGACATGGGTATGACACAGTTTTCAGAGGTGCTGACTTGTTATCATCAATATTGATGCCTCTCTCTTCTGAAGCTTTCAAATATTTTCTAAATTAAAGTTTTGTATAATGTTGCTTAAATTCATACATTTTCAAGACTCTATGTTAATTATTTAATGCCTATAAAAGTACTGTATTAATAATCTCTGTCTATGTGAATGACTCTGTGGGTATGAATAACCCTTAAGGTTGGCTAAAAATTGAATCTACCCAGGGACAGGAAAAAAAAAAAGTGATATTGCAACTCAGAAAAATCAATGTTTCCTATAGTTTGAGTTTTAAGCCTTTTTGCTTAATTCTTCAATTCACACTCTTTCTTCCCTCTTTTCATTTCACATTCTCTGCACACTTGAGCTTCTGTCAGCTTCAGGAGAGATCATTTCCCCAGCTCTTGGTCCCTCAAAATTCCACCCAGCTTTAATTCCTACTGGAAATGGTTTGACATGTGGACATGTTGACAGAAGTTGACATGTTGAAACCACCCATAGGTTTTAGAGAATAGTCCCCCTAAGAAGTGGGATAGCATAACCATAATGCCTTCTGCTGCTGTGAAAATGTAGAGGCAATCTGCTTTCCTTGCACAAATGTTGAATGAGAGCTGCCTCTATGTGCAAAGCTGAGCTGCGTTCCTGTTTACTGGATAAAGAATCAAACTCTTTATGTTTATAGCTGAAATAATGATAGCTTACCTTTTCCCATAATGTCTTCAAATAAATCTGTTCTAAAGAAACTATTCTCTGCGTGGGACTATCCTTTGCTTTTCCGGATACTATATGAACCAGAACATTGCATGCTGATACACAACATTTTCTAAGGAATCCATAAATCTTGGGATAATAGGGAATGAAAAGCAGAGCTTGCAAAGTTAGCCTCCAAAACAAATTGGACCTACTAAGAAACAGGGAACCAATGGCCTTGGGATAAAATCTACTTCTGTCCGACATCACTATCTGTCTCCTGGAATGGCTGAACAGAATTCATTCCTGGACTCCCCGATTCCACAGCCCTACAGAATAGCCCTGCTACCCCTGGTCATCAGCTGTTATTCCTCCCAGTCAATCACCCTTGATGTGACCTTCCTTTCACAGGCTATCTGACACCCTCTTGCTCTGTTGTAGCTCACACCAGGTGCAAATTTTAAGCAAAACTATTTATCAATTGTTAGGTACCAGAGAGCAAAGAGACAGGAAATCCTAAAGGAACACACAGAAATGTGAGAATTCAAATGGATAAGTAAATAGTAATAATTTAAAGAAATAAGAATCATAAGTTAACATATGCTGTTATATAAGTATATTTCCCCCCCTCCAAAACCTCAGTCCTATCTTCTTAACTGCATTATAATTTATTTTTGTGCAGGAATCACAAAAATGCTAAAATAGTTTTCTTGAACAGAGTCAGAACTTAATGATTTTTGAAGGAATGGATGAAATGCAATTTTCTTTGGCATCATTATTAATCTCTTAGTACAATGCTGGGTAGAAAATAATCTTTTTAAAAAATACTGAATGCATTATACTATATCTAATTTAATTGAATTTTAATTTAAATACATTTACTGTATAAGTTTGCTAAGGCCACCATAACAAATTAACACAGATTGGTTGGCTTGAACAACAGAGATTTATTTTCTTATAGTGCTGAAAGCTGGGAAGTCCAAGATCAAGGAGTCAGCAGGTTTGGTTTCCCGTGAGGCCTCTCTCTTAGGCTTGTAGATGGTAGCTTCACTCCACACCCTCATATGGCCTTTCCTCTGTGCACACACATCTGTGTCCTAATCTCTCTCTTTTTGTAATGACACCAGTCTCATTGGATTAGGGGCCACCCATATGACCTCATTTTACCTTAATTACCTCTTTAAAGGCCCTATCTCCAAATACAGGTACTGGGAATCAGAATTTCAACATGAGTTTTTTTTTTGGTCGGGGGGGGGGACACAATTCAATCCATAAAATTTACTAAAATATATTAGGATCTCACTACAATACTGTCATCTAGGATTATGCCACAGAATAACTAGGTGAAACTTTACAATAAAGTTCTTTTCGCATGTTTATAACTAAACCTCCTTAGATTTTACGTGTACAATTTCACTGAATTCTACACGGAAAGTATAATTATGGCAGTGTCTCAGTTTATGACCTTTTGATACAGTGTTTGCCAAAAAAGGCCTCAGTAATTCCATTGTCTGTCTCCATGATCTTCCATGGTGCCCTGTCAAACTGCTCTTAGTCATATGTTCTACTCTGGCCAATTAGACACGAGTAAATGTGACATAAGCAGATGCCTGAACATCACTTGTGCCCTCGGGCATGTCTTTTGATGTTATTGGAACCCCTTCAACCAGGTGAACAAACCCAGAGGAGCCTGCTTGTTGATGAGATACATAATGGCCCATTTGCCGCCATCACTCCAGCCAATCACAAGCTGAACCCCAGAAGCAGAACTAACTGATGTGACTACACTTACCTGAGTGAGCCCAGCCAAGATCAGCACAAAAAGCTCCCAGCTGACCTCAGCCTAAACTACCAACCCACTGAATCATGAGCTAAATTGACGGTTATTGTTTCAAGCAATTAAGTTTTGCGTGAGTTGTTATAGAACAAAAACTAAGCAAAACGATGAAAACCTCAGAAACTTAGAACTTCCTTATTTTAACACAAATGAACAGAATTAACATGTGCATGTTAAAGCACCAAAAACGGTGTCTTCAGAGACTAAAAAAAGCATTCCCAAAGTTTATTGATACCATAGTAATTAATCAGCTACATGATGGCAAAGATCTATCCATGTACAGCACAGGCAGAGAATGTTATCAAGGTGATGTCAGAATAACTCAGAAAAGAATGTTAAGGCAGATGGAGTCAAGGCACAGCTGCTACAGTGAACCATCACCCCTGCGTTGTAGGATTCCCTTGTGAAACGAGGTACATTAAAACTAATTTGGGCAAAGACTAATATAGTTCAGTGGTAGAACTCTGAATTACAGACTAGGTAGGAGAAAACCATAACACTTTAAGCCATAGCATCAATGGCTAACAAATTGTGGCTATGAAAAGACTTCGCTAAACCAGATACAATCAATAGGTAAAATGGTTTGCTGTTGATTCCTGAAGGGGATTTCAATGAGGCACAAACTGGCTAAAGAAAAAAACAAAATACGGCCAAAAAAAAAAAAAAAAAGGGGGGGGGGAGAATAAAAGAAAAAGAGAAAGAAGGAAATTTCATTTCAGCCTAGACTAGCAGTCCTGTTAACAAACAACAAGCGATTCATTTGGCAGAAGAGGAAGAGGCGGAGAGAGATGAGGAGTTTTCAGATATTGAAGGCTGTAGGTTCTTGGCTGATGACTCAGCTTTCCGAGGCAGGCAATTCCCTGAGCAGAGCCCAGCTCAGCAGCCCTGAGGAGGCGAATTGCTAATTGCTAATTCATTTCACCGAGATAAATTAGCCTGCCTGTCCTGGTATGAGAAGCTAGTGCCTGCAAGCCTACGCTGGAGTTCAATGGCCAGATGTGACAGTTTGTAATAAGGGCTCCCTGGGGATCCACTCGAGTGTAGGGCCACCTGAGACCCCTCACCAGGAGGGATAAAGACTGAGAAACAGAGGTTTGATGACAATGAGCAGGAATGACTGCACACAGGCTTACCAGTAAGGGTGACCATATAGAACCATGCCTTGTCCAAACTGAGACCATTTGAGGAACGAAAGGAATTGCCATTAATAATTATGCTGAGACCACAGGTGTGGCGTGAACTAGACCTGCCCCAGTTGGACTCGAGTCTATAGACCCTTTATCATATATAAGTATGTGTCATAGGCAAAGAAAATCCAAAAGGATTTTAAATTTTAAATCCCCTAAAAAGTATAAGGGGATCAAGAGGAAGTTGGTAGAGGATGGTGACTTAGCAAGCATAGAAAAGACAGACCAGAGTGAGCCTCTTGGATCGGGAAGAAGCAGCCCATACTTTCTATATCCAGGCATAAACTGCCTAGAAAGATTCAGAAACCATTCACCAATCTTCCTGCCCCAGGAAGAAGAGAAGGATTGTGGGGATCGGTGACTCACTGTGAGAGATTTGACTGCTTGTGAAACAAACAAGGCTGATCAGACAGTAAACAATATTCCTGGGGCAGATCCTTAAGAAAAAAGGAAGCTTTTGGAGATATATTATCTGTTCATTTTCAACAAGTGTTTACTGAAAGGCAACTCTTTGCTAAGCATTGCTCTAGGTGATATGGAGGGTACCAGACAGACAAGGTCCCTGCTATCAGGAGCTTCCTTCCAGTGGGACACACAATAAACACACAAACATATGTCCTTATAATCATGATAAGAACTATGAGGAAAATAAGAACAATAGTGCAATAGACAATGTCCATGTGGGGTGAGTGAAGTGATATATAGTTGATAAGGAGAGGCCTGAGAAGATGACTCGGGAGCTGAGGCTCAGAAATGGAACTGGTCATGCAAAGATCTTGAGGGAAAGAACATTTCAGACAGAAGGAAGGGCTGGTACAGTAAGTTCTATAATCAGAAAAAGCCAACGTAGCTGGAACAAGGGAGTGAGGGAGAAAGTGACAGAAGATGAGATCGGAGAGTCTGGCAGGGACCAAATAATGTAAGAACTTTGGATTTTCTTTGAGTGTGCCAAGAAGTCATTAAATGTTCTCTGCAGAAACAGGCACAATCCAATTTATCTTTTAAACATAGCAGTCTGGTTGTTCCCTGGAAAACAGGTTGTAACCAGAAAGGAGAGTTTGAAGGAGTCAGTGGATTGCTATAGTCATCCAGCAGAGAGATGGCTTGGATTAGCAGAGATGGAGAGAAGATGTTTGGTTTGGTCTCTCTTCTGCTTATGGTTCTGAAGTGGAGCTTGTGATAGAGAGAAATAAAGAATGATGTGGGCTCTTACTTGGTCAGCTGAAAGGACAGTGCCATACACTGAGACAGTGAAAGCTGGGAAAAACACAGATTTACGTCTACCTTGTAAATATTAAACAGGAGCTGACTATTAAACACCCAAATATAAACATCAAAAATGTAATTATATATATGACTAAATCTGAAAGGAAATGCCATAGATGGAGTTATTAATTTTGGAATCATTAAATGCAAATATCACTTAGACCAAAAGACTAAATGAAATTAGTCATGGAGAAAGAACAAACAGAGAAGAGCCATGTGCCCAAAACCCAATCTAACATTTAGAGGATGTGCTAATGGTGCCAACACAGTCAACCAGGAAAGAGTAGCCAATGAAGCAGAAGGAAAATGCAGAAAATGCAATGTCATAGAAGCCAAGAGAAGACAGTGCATTAAGAAATACAAAGCAGTCAGCTACATACACACTGCAGAGTGATTGAGTCAGGAGAGGAGAGAGAACGGATCTTTGGATTTCATCACATGGAGGCTAATAATGACCTTGACAAGAACAGTTTCAAAAGCACAGTGTGGACAGATGCTCTATTGGAATTGATTAAGGAGGTAAAGAATTGGAGACTGTGACTTCCGACAGCTCTTTCTGGCAATATGGCGATGAGTCCTATCTACTCCGGTAGATTCATGTGAAACGAATCCTACTGCTCCCAGAGTCTAGTTCTGGACAACCGTTCCAGATCCCTTTCGGTAGCCCGGCTGCCGATTCAGAGAGCTGACTCAGCCTGCTGGAGCGAGGTCAACGGGAGAGCACACTGACGCTTCAGGTGCTGAGTTCCAAAAGTTCTCCCTTTCTATCAAGACCACTTTTAAATAAAAAGTGCTCACTCATACACTGTTGCCTAGAGAAGTGGTTAGCAAACTGGCCCCATGAGTCAAAGCTTCCTTTCCCACTCCCCAAACCTGGAGTTTGGGAAGTATGCAACCCTGTGTATCCATGCAGCTACAGTCCTGGGAAAGCTGACGTGAAGAAAATAGAGAACCACAAGTCCCTGCCAACCCTGGAAACACGTATAGATGAAAGAGATGTCCTGTGTCACCTGGGTCACAGTGCAGCGGCTGTGCCCCCACTGATGGGACTCAAAGTCTTCCAAGGGCTCCCTAGTCTTAGCAGTTGAATTAGTCTCACTCTCCTTGTTAGAGGAAGAAGTTAAATAAAAGAGCAAAAAGTGCTTCTCCAATACAGTTTCTTCCTGAGGAAAGGGACAGAAGCCTCCCCATGCAAATATAAGGATAGGTTTGTAATAGTTTCCCTAGGTCTGGATGAGCTATGGGCATTACTTTTGACCTTTTAGGCTTAGGCTTTAATTAAAATGAAGCTGAATGGCTTTCTCATTGGCTTTCTATATCTTACTGCCTTCATAGCAACAGCATTGAAAATAAAGCTCATTTTCCAAAGTTCCAGAGCCATGCTTATGTAAGCCATCCTTGCCAGGCTTCCTCTTCTATCTTCTACCTGGCTCCTCTAGGTCCACCATGACCAGGGACTCCTCCAAGTAGAAGTCTTCCTCAGCTCATCTTGCAAGGAAGAAAAGAAAAGGAGAAAAAAATTTCCAATGATGTCATCCAGTCCTGAGAAAGATTTCCCTCTACGCATCAAAAGCCACAAATTCTTTGGAGAAGATACGTAGATTATAGATGTAGATACATAGATAGAGATCAGTATACATCTTCTTCCTTAACTTTGGAAACAGGGAGTAGGGCATGTATCCTTGAGTTCCACCTAGAAGTTATAGAATGCCTCTGACAAAAGTTTTATCATGATGACTGGGAAGAAAATAATTTGCTACTCTGATGGAAAGGAAGGCTTTAACTTGAAACTGAAAAGGAAGATGAAAAATTCTCAGTTAAAATGGGAAAAATATTAAGAAGTCAACACCATTTCTGACGCTAAAGATAAAAAAGATTAACAGTGGAGGAGGTGCCAGGTACAAAGGAGAACATTGTTGAGAATACGAGCATCTACATATATTTCAGTAGATATACCAATGCATTCAATATAGGCTAGGGGAAAAAGTCAAGGTGAACTTGAGACTTAGCAAAGAAGATCAACTATACCTCATAAATACTGCTGAGACTTGGTGGTATAGAATTCATTATGAAGACAGTGATCAAAAGGTGTATGTTGTTCAAAAGAAATCAATCAGATAGAGATGGAAGCAAAATGAAGTTGCAACTTAAAGAATTTGTAACTGAATGTAAATCTACAAGTGTGAGGACGTCAGTGCCTAGAAACCATTTGGATGAAGAAAAAGGGAGATTTTCAGACTAGCATAGTGGGAGAATTCTATAAAGAGTGGGGCCACACGAGAATATATTTCATGTATTTCTGAAATGTATAACAAAACTGGAATTGAGTTATGACAGAGATAAAGGGTGTTAGAAAGGACCCTACTCTCCTGCCTTCATGTGTCCATGAAATAACTGTCACTCCAGGAAGGCCAATAAAACCATCTCTTTTCCTCACCCCTCATTTACTCTCCAACATTGGAAGAAGAGGGAATTATCTGTCTGGTTAAATAGAAAGATTCCAACATCAGTTGATTTACTTTTTTGATAGAAGCAAGATAATGACATGAAAGTCAGGTGTCACATGTTGTCTCTATCTCTTTGACCCCCCTCTCAGGGCTTGATACAGATAAGACTCTTCTAGGTGGATACTTGTCTGTCTGGGTAGGAGTTCCACCTTGAAGTTACAGAAGACCTCTGAAAATAAGAATATCATGGTGACTGCCTTAGAGACTCTTCTCCCCATGGGAAGTCCCAAGATCCAATCAGGAAGCACAATGGTGGTTGCAGGTCCAAGCCACCTGCTCCAGTCCAGATCAGGTTTTAATTAGTAATAGAGATAGGTATAGGTATATTGAGCTCATATGTCTGTCCTTTGTGTCTATTTCTCACTTGGACCCCTAAAATTATACTAATGGGTACTTGAGTTATTTCTATTTTAAAAATATGTAGATAATGAAAACAACAGTTCTATTTTAAAATGTTCTTTTCAAAGCTCAAGGCACATGGCTCAGTTTGGTCTTATGTCTCCTTTTATTTGCCTGGAAATCTAAATCCTACATTCCTTCTGATCCAGCTCAGATGTCACTTCTACCCTTGACTACTGTAGCCAAGAAAAGTTGAATTTTCTTTAGGTTGTAAGTTCCTTAGAGCAGAAACCAATAAATCACAAACTTCTTTGTACATCATCCTCCTCACTTTTAAACCTGCTTCTGACCTGTCAATGGAGTTAGGAGCCTCAGTGTCATTTGAGGCTCCTCTCCAATTCACGCCCCCTCATATCTCACATGACAATATGCTCCATTTGTCCTGGATGATTTCAGTTAATGCCTGTTACCTTGGCATAATTATTAAAATGCCAGCTTTCACTCTCCAAACTGCTCTTTATAGATGATAAATTATATGGTCATCCTAAATGCATATCCAATCTTGCTTTCTTCTTCCTTGGTCTCACACTGAGTGGCCCTTCTCCCTAGCCTTAAAACATCAGTCCTAGTTCAGACTCCCATCAAGCCTCATTCCTGTAACAGCCGAATTATTCTTCCAGAGGCAGTACTTCAGTTCTATCTTTCACAGCTGCCAGAGCAGTCTGTCTAAAACTCAAATGTGTTCATCCTACCTCTTTATTTAAGACCATTCTATAGCTCCCAAAAAACAGGCCCCAACTGCAATGTCTGGCTTCTGATTTTATCTAATATCCCACCAATTTCTTTTCTAAATCCTCTTTTTGTCTTTGCCCATGCTGTCTCCTCTACCTGAAAGACCCTTTCCTTCAATGCTCTCTTTCCCCAACTTATCTGGCAAAGTATTATTCATCCTTTAGGTCTCACTACAAGCATCACCTAATACCAGACCCCTTCCCTCACCACCTCTGCCACCCCTGGTTTGGATTATGGGAACTTTCTCCATGTTGCCATAACTTGTATTCTTCTCTATTGAATTTATAGTGCAGTATTTTTATGATTTACATGTTTGTTTCTCTTACTCAACTCGGAGGTCCTTGAGAATAAAGAACTACTTTTTCCTGATTTGGGGGACTATGGTCAGAAATACCAATCCATAGTAGGCAGTCCATAAATACTTATTTTTTTTTTTTACAATATTTATCACAAAAACTCAGAGGAAAATAATACGAGGAATACCAATATAGCTGCCACTTGGATTCTACCATTATCATTTTACAACACTGCTTTATCACATTTCTGTTTATTCTTCTATTCATGCATCAATCCATCCTGTTTTTAATGCATTTCAATGTAAATTGAAGACATTGATACATTTCCCCCCTAAACCTGTCAATATGCAAATCATTAACTAAAGTTCATATTTTTCCCCCTCTTTTAAGATGTACATACAATGAAATGCATAGCTCTTAACTGTACATTTGCTGAGTTTTGACAAACATATATATTGGGTAAACCTATCCTTTCTCCATTGAATTGTGTTTGCATCTTTGTCAAAATTCAGCTGACTGTACTGTGTGGATCTGCTCCTGAGCTCTCCATCATATTACACTGATCTATGTGTCTATTCTCTCAGCATTACTGCACTGTCTTGATTACTATATCTTTATAGTAATTCTCAGAATTGGTCATTTCTATCTGGTATCATTTCCTTTCAGCTTGAACAACTTCTTCCAACACAATTTGATTCTAGTTCAGGTCTGCTGGTGACAAGTTCTCTTAGTTTGACCTAAAAGTGTCTTCATTTTGCATTCATTCTTGAAGTACACTTTTTGTGGACAGAAAATTCTGGGTTAAGAGTTCGCCCTTTCAGCTCTTTAAAGATTTTGTTCTAGTGTACTCTAGTCACCATTTTTCTCTAACAAGAAATCAGTAATGATCTGGTTTTGCATTCCCCTTTATAAAATGTGTTGATTTTCTCTGACTACATTCAAGATTTTCTCCTAATCATTGGTTTTCAGAAGTTTGACTATGTTTTGCCCAGGCATGGTTTTATTTTCAGTTTTTTTTAAGCTTCTCGAATTTGTAATGTATGCCTTTCATAAAAGTGAAAAAAAATGGCCATTATTTCTGCTCCATTCTCTCTCTCTTCTCCTTCTGGGACTTGAGTTACACTTATGGTAAGTGTTTTCATATTTTGCCATGTGGCTCTGAGGTGCTGTTCAGTTTTTAAATACTTTTTTCTCTATTCTTCAGATTCACTCATTTCTATTGCTCTGTCTTCAAGTTCACAGATTCCCCTTTTTTTGGTTAAGTCCATCCAGTGAATTTTTAAATTTTCAAATACTGTATTTTTCAATTCTAGAATTTCCGTTTCATTCTTTATTATTCTTTTTACTTCTCTGGCAAGATGTACTGTTTTAAAATTCAATGTGAACATGTTTTCTTCATGACCTTGAGCGTAATTATAACAGCTGCTTTAAAGTCCTTGCCTGCTAATTCCAACATCTATTTGTCTTAGAGTTGGCCTTCATTTACTCTCTTTCTTCTTGAGGATGAATAAAATCTTCCTGATTCTTTATATATTAAGTAATTTCAGATTGTGGATTGCTAGATTCTGTTTTATTCCTCTAGTTTGTTTATGTTAGCAGGCAAGTAACTTGAAAGGCCTCAAACTTCAAGCTCTTTTTCTTGGATGACAGTTTCAATCTAACCCTTATCTCGGCTGCTAGGAATCTCCCCCAAACATAGATGTTTCAGGGGTCAAACAGTTGGGATGCGTCTATAGCCAAAAGTTTAGGCTCCTTCTCTCTGGTTCCATCACTTTCCAGAAGCTTTGTTGTCCAGAACTTTGCTTTATGATGTTTTAGACCAAAAAGACTTCAGAGTTTCTATCATAGTTTGAGCATCCCACATCTACAGGGCAAACTGAGGCCTTTACTCAGTTTATAAGCCATAGAAATAGGAACTTACTCAGAGCCTCCCCCTTCATCTGCGTGTTGATTCCCCTCCAGAAGCTACCTGCGGTTTGTTGCTCTCCAGCACTTTCTGGCCATTAATTTTGCTTTTTAGTTTTGTTTTGTTTTTGTCTAGACTTTATGGTTGTTTTCTGCAGAAGGGTCAGTCAGATAGGATCTTACCCAGACATTAATAGAAGCAAGCCTCAACAATTCATAAATATTTATTAAATTAAACCTTAGTCTGGCACCTCAAGGACAGAGATCTTTACCTATTTATTTACTGGTATATCACAAATGCCAAGAGTCATGCATAGTGTATATTTTAAGTATGCAATAAACTTTTGTTGAATAAATGACCAGTTGAATCGTTATTATTGCAATGCCTTATACACAATCGACATTTACATTTCCCGTGTACCTTAACTAACTTTCTCAGAAATGGAACACATACTAGAAAAGGAGCATAACCCATGATCTCTTTTTAAAAATAACAACCGTTAACATTTTGTCATATTTATTTTGTGTATCTTTTTAAATGAAAGACTCATAAAACTAGGTATAAAGTAGAGGACCCCTTAATATATTAACCTTTTGCCCTAACTTTGGACTCTAATGTATATGTCTTTAAGTCTCCATTATAGAGAATTCATTAACCTTTCAATTTTCCAAAGAAAGAAAGGAACATAAAACTCAGGTGGTAATAAGTGATTCTTCTAAAAGAGGTCAGTGTGCAAATACGTTAGAAAAATGCTTTATTCAACAAAAAATAAAATTTATGTCACGTCTTCTCAGAACTAATACATGTTGTAAGCCACTGGGGATTGTGAATGGTAAGTAGCACTTCCCAGACATACCTGACCTGGGAACACCACCCTAGAATGCTTCATGGGACTGCTGTTCCCTGAAACTCGTTTTGGAGAAAGCTAATGTGGAATAGTTCCATATTTCTGATGCAAAAACTTGGGCACAAAAAGTCATCCTTTGTCAGAGGGGATCAGCTTCCCATCACTTTTGTTCCCCAAACGGCATATTCTCTCCTTCCTCCAAAGAGCCTGGATTTCATTTCTAGCTTTCCATTACATTTGCCTTAAGTAAAGTCAGTCACCATCCACAGTTATTTACATGTTGATCCAAACATAAAGGAGAATAAAAACAGCCAAGCCAACTGAAGGAGCGATTAAGAACCTGGAGATATAAAAGGCAACTGCTTCCAAGAGGATTCACCCAGCACACAGAGCTTTCTTTCATGATTAAATTCTTTTTGAAATCCTAAATCAAAGGTGCAGCCTATCAGAGAGCTAGGAAATCCATAATAAAAAAAAATGTCATTGATGAGAGACATTTTACTGTTATACTGAGTGCTTTTGACAGCACTCGCTGCCTGAGCACATGCGGGAAACCGCAATACACGCGGAACACTTCCTTCAGATACAAAATTCTACAATGACATGCCCAGTGAGAGAGAAAAAAAGAGATAAAACACAGTTGGCAAAGTCAAAGCATGCAGAATTAATGCCTTCGAAACACGGCCCAGGCATCTCCAGCTCCCCCAGGGGACTGGCTGGCAACTATAGCTTTCACTCAGTCCTTTCAGAACTCTATTAATTTTTTTCTGCTTGGCTGAGTCAGGACGATGTAGGGGACAGGCAAGGGCCAGGACAATTCATTTTTAAAACTCTTCAAACAAGTCTTGAATAGGCATCAGTAATATTCAAGAAGTAACCACCATGAGTAATAAGTTTCCTTGGGGACCCAGAAACATTTTCTAATCAAGGACCAAAGAGTCTCAAACAGGGCATGGCACACATAAGCCAAGTTAATTAGTTATGTAGGTCCCTAAATATGGCTTCTATTTTGTGACATTTTCATTTCTCATTTTCATTTTAGAGTCACTGAATGAAGAAATTAATTTCTTAAAGAATGAAGGAAGGCATCAGCAAGCAGAAAGTTAATTGCTGGAACCGTAAGTGAGGGCACAATGAGAGGAAGTATCCACGGAGCTGAACAAAATAAGGCTAAAACACAGACTCGAGTTACACCGTCAGAGTTGTAGAGCCATTCGCTGTCTACTTGAAGTTGAAAGTGGGTAGCCTTGAAAAGTTTACAGTCCCTTTGGGAATATAAAGCTCATAGTGTTTTTATAAAATGCATATTACAAAGTAAAAGTAAATCAGCAAGTAAAAATCAATAGGATGTCAATATTGAGGAAATAGGACTGGAACCACAAATTGATGAATAGAGAAGGTGGTTTAGAAAAACAGAGAAAGGGTTCTAAAAAGGTGTAAAGTTGTGAATATGTGAACGAGTGTGCTCAGTGTTGGGGAGAACAAGAAAAGAGACTGTTTTCATTCACCCATAAATATTAGTTAAGCATTTTTGGTAGACCAGGTATTAAGCTGGGAACTGGGAATCCAAGCACAGACCCCGCCCTTAAGGACTCTACCAGCCAGCTGGGGAGAAGTGCGTGTAAATTACCATTGTAATATCTTGCAGTGGATGCTATTTGTCGCAGACATGAGGGACCCTCAACCCGAATGAGCATATAAGGGAGGAGGGGGGCATTGCTCAGAAAGGAGGCCTCTGAGCTGAGTTGTGAAGGACATGCCAGATAGGAATTAGCCAGAAAGTATGAAGGAAGAGGAGGAGAGAGCTACTGTGCAAAAGCTCAATGGCAAAGGGAGAGGGAGGTGCTGGTGGAACTGCAGCGGGGGGAGTGCCACTGAGGCGGAGAGCCCACGAGAGACGTGTGATGGAGAGGTGAGCAAGCCCAGGGGCTGGGAGTTGGGGAGGGTCTTGTCTCCTGGATTCCTCTCTACCTCAGAGGCATTGGACTCCACGGAGGGAATTAAGAAGGGCAGTCAGCCTTAATCTTTTATAAACTCATTTCACAACATTTCAGACATACAGAACAGACTAAAAGAGAACAAGAACCCACTTAATAGGACCTGAAGTCTCTGCCAGAATCAAGGGACTAAAGTAAAAAGATAAAAGGAGAAATTCAGTCTTTGGCCCTCAACAGAGTTGCAGCAACAAGTGTCTGGGGGAATGGAGAAGGAGGGGGACAGGGATGGCCGCGCAGGGCCCTGCATTCCCACAGTGGTCCTGGCTGCTGCCTCCAGACAAGCGGATGCACTGTGGATCGAAGTCAGGGATATACAGGGGATTTTGGCTTATTTTCCAGTCATTTCCTTCCCTCTTGTAGCTCCATCTGTTCTCCCATCGCTAGTGATTCATAGGATGCTTGTCTGATCAAAAATGACTTTCATTTAATAAAAACAGAATCTGTTGTGACCAACTACAAAAGCCTTCCTACTTTGTGTCATTTATCATCATTTTTTCCTCCATTGTGACAAATAATTGGGGAAATGAAAACAATTGGCCTCTAGCCTGAGCACACATACTAAAAAAAAGTTTCATTACAGGAGCACTTCTGCATACCAGCATCACCAGGAAAACTTAAACATACTGATGCCTGAGTCTCACCCCCAGAGAGTCTCATTAAATGGGTTTGGGGTGGTGCCGGGAATCAGTGATCATAATGCACCTATTAAAGGTTCTAAGAAATCCAATTATAAAGATCAAGTTTGACAGTGTATCATTTCAAATTTCCTAAATTTACTTCACCATGGGACCAACTATTTTCTGGCAGAACATTTCTTAACATCTAACAAAACACTAATCTTCAGCAAAAAATAATTTGAAAAGTGCCAGTCTTTTTTTATAAAAGAAATAAGTCCCCAGGAATAATCGTGTATATTTATTACTCTTTCATATTTACCATAAATCATATTTGAATAAAACCCTGGAGAGAAGCCTGGACTTTCATTATTCCTCCTCATTTAGGTAGAATTATTTTAAGACAATAATAAGCAAATAAACAAGCATGAAGATGTCCCTCTTCTGTTAGGGACACACTACCCCATGACTGTTTTTTTGGCTCATCCAGTTTGAGCTACAATAAACCCTGCTGCAGGACAGCAAATAATATTTCCTCAAAGCAAATGTCTTAATAATTTACAACTCCCCCTCTTTTTTCTTATGACCTCTGGGCATAGGTTTGTGCTCCACAGAATAACCAGTCCAGGTAAGTAGCTTAATAAATATTAAATAAACCCTTTGGAGGCAGTAGTTGACCATGAAAATAGCACATCATCTTGAAAGAGTCAGACCTGAGTTTAAACCACATCTCCAATACTTAATAGCTTTGTGTCCTATGGCAAACTTACCTCTCTGGTTCCAAGTTTGACTGATAAAGTGAAGATGTCTGAAATATCTAATATTCAGGACTCTTAGGGGAGTAAAATTTATATACGTGAACTTCCTGAGTTAATAGTTTCTAAAATAATTACATAGTTCTTTTATCAAAAAACTGCTTCAAAATTTTTTCAGGGTATAATAGGAGGCAAGGTTTAAAATAAAGATATTTTCCTCTGTTCACAGGTATTTTTGGGAGTGAGCATTCTGCTGGAAACTCAAACATCTACAGCTTTCTGGTCTAGCCGAGGTCACAGCCATACCCATATACCCTCAATTTTCTGTTCCTGCACAGATATTAACAATGAGCTCCTTTATGTTTCTGTCTGCACAAGCATATTAATGCCAAAGGGTGGGTCAATGGGCAGCCAAATTTAGAGTTATTGATGAAAATAAACATATATATATATATATATATATATATATATATATATATATATATATATATACTCTCAGGATATGTTTCTGAGCAGAATATTGAAAGACCAAAGAAATAGGAGGGGAAAAAAACTGCTAATATCTGTTCCAAATCAGAGCTAATACTCAGAACTGTCTAATCCCAGACGTTCCATTTCTTTGAGTGGATGACAAAGCTGTTTTATTCATATTCTTAGAAACCAAATGTAAAGTAATCTGAGGTGTAAATATAATGAGTAAGTTCCTTCATCCCATGAAGTAATTTACATTACTATTTAGTAAAGATTGTTTTCAACTGTGTGTGACCACTCACATCTTTCCAAAAGGATTCCCACTCTAGGCCACTTTATAAAGGAATTGAGGAGAAATGATTGTCCTCTTTTCTTATTCAAACTCCTTGATGCTAAGACTGCTTCAGTTGTTTTCCTTTGGGTTAGAGGTTAAAGTGAACATTCTTTTTTAAAATAATGTTAACAGCTTTATTGAGGAATGATTAATATACAAAAAGCTACAGATATTTAATGTGTACAACTTGTGAGTTTGGAGATAAGTATACACCCATGAAACTCTCATCATTATCAATGCCATCAGCTTAGCCATCACTTCCAAAAGTTTCCACCTGTCCTCTTTGATTTTTGTTTTTTGTTGTCTTTGTGTGTGTGTGTGTGGTAAGAGCAGTTAACATAAGATCTACTCTCTTAGCAAAATTTTAAGTATCAATACAGAATTATTCATCATAAGCCCTATGTTGTACACTAGATCTCCAGAAATTATTCTGCAAAGTGGAAACTTTGTACCTTTTGATCAGTATTTCCTCACTTCCCCCTACCTCTGGCAATCACCATTCTACCCTCTGCTTCTATGTGTTTGATTATTTTAGATTCCACATATAAGTGAAATCATGCAGTATTTATCTTTCTGTGTCTGACCTGTTTCACTTAGCATCATGCCCTCCACATCCATCCTGATTATTGCAAATGGCAGGATTTCCATCTTTTTTAAGGCTAAGTCATATTCCATTGTGTGCATATGCCACATTTTCTTTTTCCATTCATCTGTCAATGGACACTTAGGTTGCTTCCATGTCTTGCCTATTGTCAATAATGCTGCATTGAATATGGGAGTGCAGACATCTCTTTGAGATTCAGATTTCAATTCTTTTGGGTATATGCCCAAACGTGAGATTGCTGAAGACCCTTCACATAACCTAGAGGACCGACTTGCCTATTGTACTGAATTAAACTCTTGCCACTCACCCTCCACTCATTTCTAAGTCTTCATACTCCAGTCCTATCACACTACCCTTCCCTCAGATTCTCCTGCTCACCTTAGGCCCCCCTGTCCTCTGCCAGGAATCTATTCTAACTACCTCTCCCTGACTTAACTAGCACTTTCAGTCCCCCTTAATCTGCCACGTCCAGCTGAGTTTCGTCTCCCTGTTAGTCGTTCCCATGACACCCTTTAGGGCACTCACCATTTCTTACTCCAAATCTACTTTCTTGTATGAACTGTAAGCTCCCTGGGGGCCAGGGCTTTTCCTGTCTCGTTCAATACTACCACTAGCATCAATATAATATATTTATAATAAATAAATAAACATGATGAATGAAGAATAAGCTCAGGAAGAAGTTGAGCTTTTAACCTACTTTCGACTTTTTCTGATCTTGCTATTTAACCTCACAGAAGGGAAAGGAAAAGAAAGGATGTGCTATTTGTAGCACATATTGTTTTATGTGAGCTGTGTCTTAATGTACAAGTAATTTCACAGGCATCAGTCAGACCTTTTTACTCCAAGTGGCTGCCTCAAGAAAGGCTTTAATTTTTAATATTCTACTTCTTCAAATAATGAGAAATGTAATTAGCATCCCATGTTTGTTCAATTAGAAGTATGTAATATGTAATTATTAGCCATGGTACTAGAGACTGAAACTAATTTATTAAGTAAATACAGTTAAGTGACTTACTGTGCCTACTTTTTCACTGAAGAAACTGATTTTATAAATAAGCTGTCAGTTAATGCTTTTGTAAATTTTCTTCTGCAAGTGTGCTTCATCCACTTTCTAAATTTTAAATTAATCAAAAGTATAAAGGAAAACAGACTTTATTACATTTCTGTTCGTCCTTTACTTCTGCTTAATGGGAAAGCCCTGCTGTGTCAGCAGCCACCCTTAGTTATAGCCGTGGAAACCCGCAATTCAAGACAGTCATAAATGAGCAGCCGAGTTTCCTGTGAAAGGAGAGTCAACCATTATTTTAAATTAAGTGCTATATTTTAAATGTAAATTAAGTGCCATTAACCTTAATTTTTATGAGCATCCCTGTTTATGTCTCAGTAGATCTATAAAATGGAAAGTTAGGCACAGCTACTATGAAATCAAAGCTATAAACCTCAAACCTTGGTGGTGCCAACTAATACTTACCTACTTTATACAGGTAGAAAACTATGTGCATCCTGAGACAAATTCTGTCCCCTAAAATGAACTGGAACTGCTTGCTCATAATTGCTTATTATAACCACCTGTAGAACATTTATCCTAGCATTCTTATAAGCCTTCTCACCTCTTGACTCTCCATGTCAATCATGGGATCTACTCGTTTTCTTTTTCTTTCTTTTATTTTTTTAAACTTAACTATCTATGTTTTTTCATGCCTGTTTGTTTCAACAAAAAGAATTTTTATTATGTTAGGGCCCAGGTTGACCATAAAGAGTAGAATGGGGTTTCACAGACTTTGTCATGCAGACATAATTTTATATCTGCTAAAAATATGCAGTATAGTATGGTGGAGAGTACCCAGACTCATGGTCACAGGAAAACTTTTATTTCAGTCTCAGGTTCACTATTAAATGACTCTTCTCTGCCACCTTAAATAATTAATTTCAGCCTGCAGATCTATTTCCTTTTCTCAGTGTTATCGTGAGGATTAAGTAAGGTAATGTATGTAATATAATTATTGTGGTGGTCAGCAAATTCTAAATACTTAAGACATTTTAGTTATACATTATTATCTATAAGGTAATGAAATTATCTTTAGAATATTCAAGACCCCTTGCAGATCTTAACATACTTCATTCTATAAGTCCTATTCACAAATGTATGTCATTAAAGTTAATGACATGCTACTATACATAATTAACATGATAGCCATAGTTTTTAGCAGTGAATGAATGAGTTTTCAATTTTATATTAAAAACTCAATAAATAATGTGTGATTTTTTGGCATCAAACAAATAAAACTAGCTTTTATCATAAATTTGATAATTTAATTATTGATTTTTAATACTTGAATTTAAGGTCCATCATATTGCTATTTTTGATCTAACAATTTGGGTAAATTTATGGAAGAGTATAGTCTTATGGTTCAAGTCCATATTCGTTACTTGGAATTTTTAAAATTCATCCAACAAATAATTAATTGAGTTTCAAGCACTGGGCTAGTTGGAAGTAAACAATGTTAATTATATTTATTATACTTTTGATAATTAGATTCTCAGGAGACCCTACAGAAATCCTACATAGTGGATGTGGAAATTTTCAGTAAAAAATATAAAATGCAACTTTTTAATAATGCTAGTAATTGTGTGTGTCTCAGGAATTACCCAACATGCAAACAAATGAGCTATGAGTGATAATTAAGAGAACAAACAAAATCACAGGGGTACAATCCTGCTGAAGAATCAACAGTAGATGGTTTCATCAGCAAGCTCTCAGCCACATCCACCAAGTAGGCTATTTAATCAGGACAAGGTTGTTGTTCTCTGTCACTGAGGTGAGAGAGAACCTTATACACTTTTTTTCTCCTTCATTTCTGCCCAGACAGAACTTGGGATTGGCTGATTCATTATGTTTTCAGAAAAAGAAACATCCTCAAAATTAAAAAGAAATCTATCTTCCTTAGTCCATCTCTTCTTTGGAAATTTAATCTTAATGGAAAACATTGGTGAATTATCTCTTTTTCCATGGTCAGCCTTTTATGTAAGATTTTTCTCAGAGTTTGCATTTTTTAATTATGGCTTATTTTTAAAGTGAATTTTACATAAATATCAACTGCTCCATGGACTGCAGAAAAATGTCCTACTTATATAAAGTATTATTTACCTTAGGCAATGGCTGTAACACTATAGTTTCAGACAAGTTCTCACTTCAAACCCATTTAAGCCAGCTCAGCTTGTGAGCTGTTCATTACTCCAGTGAAAGAAAGAAAGAAAGAAGAGATGGAAGGGAGGAAGTGGGAGAGAGAGAGAGACAGAGACAGAGAGAGACAGAAGGGAGAGAGAGGAGGGAGGGAGGGAGGGATGAACAGATAAGCTCCACTTCAGGCAATACTGTCAGAAAAAACTTGAGTGTTCCTGTACATCCACAGATCAGACATTTATTCCCAAGACACACCAATCTTTTTCTTTCCTCAGGTTATAGAATAATTATGCTTTAGTCCAAATCCTCAACAAGACCATAGGAAAACTAGAGTAAGTCTGAAGAGACTCTCTGTAGGCTGTGTATTTGGAAGTCAGTAACTTCAGAGAATGTGCCTCTTTCTACATTTGACCAGTCTGATGCTAGAATAAAGGGAATTAACGCTGCTTACACATGGTTAATAAGTTCTATAATCAAGAGTTATTAAGGAAATATAAAGCAAACTACCGAAAGAACAGGGAAGTTCATTCTAACAGAAAACTTGCTACTTGGTGAGCTACAAGATTGAGTCCTTAGGGAAATTTTAGAGAGGAGTCACTTGGTCTAATGCATCCACATTTAAAAGAATAAGTGTAAATAAAGTTTCACATAGCAACTAAATCTCTCTCAAGAAAAAAAAATCATTGAAGTTGGAGCTCTGGGTATATATCTCTCTTACGTGTGCTCATATGTAGAGCAGAGGTTGAGACAGGAAAATCATTACTATTTCAGTCCTGGAGACCACTGAAAACCCACTACAAAGTTGTAGAGTGACATTTGGTGTGGACATGAGTCCCGATTACATCAAAGCCCACTAAACAAGGCTTCTATAAAAACTAGGAAATAATTCCAAACCCTAGAAGGAGATAATGGATTTTATGTCCTTTGATCTAAAGCTTGTATTTATTCATGCACAAGAGAAAGTACACACTTAATGTGGTCTTCTAAACACATGACTCAAAATGTCAGATTACATAGATGATAATGGAAAGCAGATGTAAAAAATAAATAAAGTACTGAGAAAGGCCACCTTATCTCTTTCGTGAATCCTATTGGCATTTAGAACCACCTATAATGACTACTTGTTGGGTTTGCTCAGATTCCCTTCCTCCTCTTTTGCCAAGTGTACCCCACTTTTCCTTATTACACCAACTTTCTTCCATCCCACATGCTCTCTGTGGGACGTCATCAATCTTGGTATCCAGCCCCATTGTCAAAGGAGTGAAGCATCACTTAGGTTCACCAATCAGAGGACATTATTTTCCTAACTAGAGTAATTTGTTTGGGGATGGACATAAGACACCAATGTGGCCAACAAAGTCTATCCTGAGATTGAATGCTGAGAGAGGAGACAGGCTCTCTCTTCTGGTGGAGGGGAGTCACGAGCAAGGAGTGTATATTTGGGGTTCCCATGTTCATCTTCCCTAACGTGTGGCTAGAGCCTGTGCAAAAAAAGAAGCCGCACACAAAAAGAACAGAACCACAAAATGGAGGTTGAAATAGAAATGCAAGGATGTTATTCAAGCCCGTGGATCCCGCTGTGCCCAAAACTATTCAGACTCCCCTGTCAACCAATACATTCCTCTTTTTAAGTTGTTTTTGCTGAGTTTCTGTCACCTGCACCTGAACAAGTCTTGACTAATGTAACACAAACACGTGTCCCTGGTTATGAGCACACACCGCAAAGTGTCAAATCAAAAGACTATAAACTGGAAAGCTAGAAAGACTCAGAGTTGGTGATTTCCCAGTTTCTATAATAAATGCTATAGACAAAAAAGTGGTTGAAAAGTGGACTCAAGCTTTATCCAGTTTGACCTAACTAGCATCATAACATCACATTGCATCTTGAGACTTTCTTTAAGATTTAGTATTATGACAGTAGTAACAAAGGTTAGAGTCCTAACTACCATAATGACATCTGCTAGAGATAGTTTTGCTTTCTCTTAATTACATATGACATCCCTATCCCTCTCTAGTCTTCTCCCAAAAAGAAGCTTAATGTCTTTTGTAACTGGGAGTAAAGAGATAATACTTTCAATAATTTATTGAAAACCAAAGATTTCAAAGTGTGAGCTCTGCTTAGGGTAGGTCAACAGATAAGTCAACGGTGCCACCCTCCTACATGCAGAACACAGCCCACGTAAGAACTGTGTGAGTTATAACGCCTGCTTTCTTTCCATCAGGATCATGGGAAACTAATATCTCTGTCACTTTAGTTATCAGCTTTCTCTGTGCAATGAGAAGAATATGGCAGAAGCCAGACATGACCTAAAGTGTTGTGAAAAAATTCCAAAATGGCACACATCCCAATGAGGCACATGTTTCTGTCCTAAATTCTGCTCCATCTCTCATATACATAGCTTTAACATAGCTGTTGTTTATATAGCCTGGTACTATTTAACTTATCTTGACTCTAAAAAATAAGCATCAAGTATTTTGATCCTCTGAATCAGAGTAATTCCATGGAGTAATTATGCAAATCACTTCATAATCAATCCACCCCTCTTAAACAATGTTTACCTTTTTCTATCCAATTCTGAAGGATTCAAAAGGAACCTTGCTCGACACTCTACCTGATAATTCCTGGACCCCCTTAAGTCAGAGCCCATCAGAGCCTTCTCTCCAGTTGCAGACAGCTGAGAAAGCTAGAAAAGCGGAGGGAATAATTGAATCACAACTTCCAGGTTGTAAGAGAGTGGGGAGCACTTACTAACTAAGCCAGAGCAATCTATTTCATCTGTTGTTCCCTCTATTCTTAAGCCAAGCCTCCAATGACATACACATTCCACAAAATGGAGAAGACAAATATTGTAAAGTGGGCTAAAACAATCCCCTGTCCTACAGAATCATCAAAGAGGAATTGCCACTGTAGTTTTATTGGCACCATTTTTATGGCAATTTATACCAAGGGTTATAAAAATGTATCATTCCCTTAGACCCCAAAAATTCACTCCTGAGAATTTTCCCTAAGGATACAATTCAACAGAAGGAAAAACTAAGTGCACAATAATATTATTTGCAGCTCCATCTAAAATAGTAAAGCATCAGAAGCAATCTAAATGGATAATAATAAGGAATGTTTAAATATATTATTGAGTATAAAGCAATGGAATACTACACAGCCATGAAATGATAAATAAACTGGCTTGATATAAAGCTCAGTGAAAACAGATAAAATGTTACATTCATTATTATAATTACAATTATGAAAACTAAGAGTGTATGTAGATGGAAATTAGGACAGAATGTTAAAAAGTGAAAATAATCATATTAAGACTGTGAAGTCTTTTAGTGATCTTTCTTTGGTCAAAATTAATTTGTATTATTATTACAAATTAACTGCAGCAATGATGGGAACCTGCCTCCTCCTCCAGGAGAGAAAAGTCAACTTTAGTCATCCACTCATTTCCTAGAGAGGCTTATTCTCAGCAGCTCCCATGCACCAGAGTTCATTCAGAATTAGGGATATATTCACCTAGAGTCAAGCATGCTCTGGACAGCATTTCCTCCCCTGTGTTCCATGGACCTAGGAAGTATTACAGGGCCTTGTCACCCTCTATTTCTGTAGCTACCATATTTCATTCAAAACTGTGTACCTATTTCCCCCCATACATTCAACATCTCTGAGATTGAGATGCATTTCCAATTAATGGCATCTTAAGTCACAGTTACCCAGGTGGCAGACCACCTGCCCATGTGCAAACCTGGGGTCATAGATCTTCCTAAGGCTGTCACCTGAGTTATCCATATTGTTGGTGGTACAAATGATGGCTCTCATTGCTGTCTTTCAGAATTTGTACCATTATTTGGCATTAAATGAAAAGTGATTTTACATGTGGAAAGACATGGATGCTGAGCAACAGGGTATACATCTAAAAGCAGCAGAGCAGATATCTTTGTTAGAGGTCATTCCACATCTTCCTACAATAACAACCAATTTATTGTACTTGCATTTTCCTCATTATACATGTACAAAGATGGCAAATGATAAAAAGAAAACCCTAACTCTAAATAAGTCTAGAATAGCTTCTCGATAATGTAAAATAAACATTTTAAGACGTGAGAAACATGGTGTCATGGTTTAGTTGGGAAGCATTGCTTTAGTGTTATATTAAGTGATGATACCACTCAAAAACCAATGGCCAGCACAGATGGAAAAAATACAGTAGTGGGCAGCACTGTCCACTGAGGCTGGCTTCCGTTTGTCTTCAACTATTTTTCCTTCCCCCTAATTGGTATACAGGATTTCCACAATTTTCCGTATTTCTGATCCAAAATCAAGATTCTGGAGAATGTTCCATACCCTAAGACTTCATGGAGGTCAGTGCTGATAATTGTTCAAAGGAAGGCAAGGAGGTTGGCAATAACATTTAGAGGCTCAATGTCCAGGCTGCAGAGCATTGAATCTGTTGGGTTTAGGGGGGTTGTTGGGTTTGGGGTTGGTTTGCTTTACGAGTGCTCCCTGTCAAGAGCGCATCATTCTGCTGGTAACTCTCAGACCTTATTCACATTTATGGCTGTGATATTGAGGGGGAGAAACAAACATGCTCTCCTTCTCAGCTTGTCTTTAAAATTCCCCTTTTCTTGACAGTTAACTCCCACAGTCGGAGGGCAAAGAATGAAGAGGGTGGGAGTCTTTGTCACTTCATTCCAACAAATGCCCTCTATCCACTGGCTCTGCTGTCAGGGATTTTTCCTTGTGATGCTGCTGCCTCCGTGAAAATATACTCTAGAACCTAAGCCCTGTTCTCCTTTCACTTTTCTTTAACTTTCAGAAAGATGATATTTTCGCAGAAAATAAAGCAGTCAAATACCCTCACATTAACTCACACTCACATACATGTCAAAAAACAGGAAGAAGGGAATGGGAAAACACGAAGCATTTCATTTTAGTCTTTTTGTTTAATGCCCTAATACTACATCACCCACCAGCAGAGGGATCGCGTAACCTACTGCAAAGTATCATGAGCCAGAAGCAGAGAAGTGCGCTTGCGTTGCCTTTCCTCCAATATGTCCTTTCTGCTTCCTCGTCTTGTCTTCAAACACTCTTCCAAATCTAACCTATGCTGAAAGGGTTGGGCAGGCTGAAGCTGTACGGGAGTCTCTGGCACAAACAAATCTGGTGCTCGCATCCTTCAGGTCTCTATTTAAATGTCCCCTTCTCAGAAAGAACTTCCCTTAAAAAAAGTGTCCACACACACACACACACACACGCACATGCTGACACACCTGTACCCTCCTGTTCCCTTCTTCCGTACACTGCTTTGTTTTTGATGTGGCACATGTCACCACCTGATACCTTATTTGTTGTCTGCTTCCTTTCCCTAGAATAGAAGCTCTAAAAGGGCATAGATTGTGTCTGTTCTGGTCACTGCTCTGCCCCAGGTGCTACTATACCTGTCAGGTAATAGTCCATTGACCAATAGGAGGCATGCAATAAACATTATTAACAAATGACTGAATGATACAGCTCAGTTTGAGCATCTATGAAATGAAAGAGTTTGAGTAAATGCCCTATGAATTTTCTTCCAAACGTGACATCCTGAAATTTTAATCTGTTGATGGATTATTCAATTGTGATTTAAATGACCTGTGAGGTTGTTTCAAAACAGGATTTAAAGTAGCTGCATATTCTAGATTTTACACTTCTCAAGGGTGTCTTTTGTTTTGAAGTATCTACCCTAGAACCTAATAGGTGCTACCAAAAAATGGTAAAAATTAATCTGTAAATAAGTCAACCAAAGTGGGAAGAAGTAAAGGATTATCTTCATTTATTTCCTAACCTCTAACTTTTCTAATTTCAAACCTAACTTCTATTGATCAGGCAGTCATCAATAACAAAAAATATTAGCTAACATTGATTAAACACTAAGTATATGAAATATTTAATTCTCCTAACCACCCTGTGAAATGCAAACCACTATTAATCCCATTTTATTTTTTTTTATAAATTAACAGAGCCAGAAATTGGCAGAGCAAGGCTTGAATGCATAACTCTGTGACTCTAAAGTTGGTTTCGTAATGTTATTCCTTGGACCTGGGATTCCATTCATTCTTCTCCTTCTCCCTAGAAACTCCCCTGTTAATTTTTTTCACCAGAACATACAGCATAGGTATTTTTTAGTAGCTTTTTTCCTTCTTTCTTCACCAAATCTCTCTTCCCATCCCATTCTACAGCTGTAGGTTTTGATTTTCAGGAAGAAGCTCAGAAGCCTTGTTTCAAGCACTAGCCAGGCCAAATGTGGAGAGATTCTTAATGGAAAGAAATGACATTAGAAAAGGACAGAAAAGATGAGTCAGTGTTGTGATTGATCATAGATAAGTGAATATATACTGCACTTCATACTGTGGCTGTCGGCAATTGATGAGGCTTAGATGAACACAGGGAGGAAATTGGTTCAACTCCTCCACAGCGATTTGCCTTACATCTTGATTTGCTGAGGAATTCAAATGAGAGTCTAGCAGGACCTAGGACTCGGAGACAGATGTGTGCTATGCACTGTGGTGCCAGGGCACTTCTTTCCTCTGCCTTTGCCTGTCACCTGGCCCACACGACCCATCCCGATGAGCAGAGCCTTGGTCAGTTCATCTCCCCTCCATTTTCATCATTCTGGCTTTTCCCCAAAGAGCTTGTGTGGGTGTCTGCAGAATACTTATACTTGCATTTGGGGAGGTATTTCTGGCAGCAGTGAGGAGCGTACACTGAAATAAGGCAGGGGTTCCAGTTAGGAAGATAAGAGGCGGTTTTAACACAAAGCAGGGCTGCACTTGATGGATGGTAGTGACAGCAGAGAGTGAGTTCCATTTTAGGAAGAGATCGTGCAGCAGACTAGACACTGCCTCCAGTGAAGGGCTCTCTGTGAACTGGGCGGCAGCACTGCCGCGTTCAGACCCTGGACGCCGGCCGAAGTGGATGTCACTTCTCCATCATACTTCTATACACCTCCTCCCTCCCATTGTCACACACGTTCCCTGACTCCTACTCTTAACTCAGTTCCCTCGTCCCTTTTAAATCCACCTTTACACCGGCTTCAAGCCCACATCCTGTACACAGCAGGGACCAATGTCTAAGGTTTCTGCAAGGGTTTATAATTCACAATTGAGATGAATTAAAAAGATGATCAGTTTGCGTATTGAGTTGCTTGCATTTATTTAAATCTTGTTCTGAATTATATCTACTTTAAAATCTACGTAAATGTTAGTAATCACAGGCTCATGAATACTGATGGATTTATTGGGAACAGGTTTTTATTGAAAACTATACTGTCGTTGAATAGTACATGCTTATTTTGTGTGCACTCTCAGTTGGTTCAAGCAGGAATACCTCAACACCTCACCTGGGGGGTAGCTAATGGAAATGGAAATACAAGCATTGTATTTCTCCACAAGGTCAGTTCTACAGGAGACCTTGCATATTAAAAAAAAAAAAAAAAAGATCCTTCGTGAAATAAATGTAGGAAATGTTGCATACCCTCATTCTTTCTTGAAGCACTTTTGATGTTCACATTAACATCTCAAAGGGTTTGGGAAGTCCTGCATTAAATAAAACTATTTAATGGAGCATTTCCCAAACATTGCAGCCATTAAAGCACCATATAAACTTGGAAAATCTATTTAGCCTGACTCTGCTTCACTGCTTCTCAATGGTGGTGGAAGTACTGGGCCTTACTTCCTACAGAAAATGCTAGAAAGAACGGATGAGCACAATTAAAGGTCATTTAGCAAATGGAAAGTTGCTGCCCCTTGAAAACATGGTGAGTGTCAAGTTGTGCCGTATATAGAACATTGTTCCATCATTCCATGGCTCTCTTTTCCCAAAACAAACCAGTGTCGTCTCTTACACTGAAAGGAGGAGCTCACACTCTGGCCATTGCAGAGTAAACTTAAGGGGAAGAAGGAAAGAGAGAGAGAGACAGACAGACAGAGACAAACAGGGACAGAGAGACAGAGACAGATCTTCCCCAGAATGAGGTCTCCTGTGGGGCTAACAAGGATTGCACCTTACAGAACCCTGAGAGATCGAGCCACATATCATCACATATTTTTGTAAATTTTGCAAACAAATATTTAAACTGCAATGGTTGGAGAGAAAGAACCATCTCTTTCCACTCTGATTTTCCATCTGTTACGTTTTCCTCTGTGTTAGGTGATGTTGGTGTAATTGTGAATCATTTTGGGTTTTGGCTAAGAAGTTGAGTTAGGGACACACTGAGTTGCCTTCAATAGGACATGGTTATATTGCTTATAGTCATTTCTGTTGTGACCAGCCTTCCCAGTATAGAAATGTCTTCCCAGTATAGAAATACTCCTGCTGTCCACTGTACCACCCTACCCGGCATCATGCCCTAAAATGCATGACGAGCAGTGGTGCTGTAACACTAGCACGTCCTGTGATTGACCCAGCACCAGAACTCTTGGGTTGTGAAAGGGAAACATCGTTTGAAATTTAAGAAGTCAAAAGCTAATTTGTGTGATATTTTACACAAAAGATTCCATTCTTATTAATGCATGATCAAAACTGAAGTCTCCTCCTGTCAAAGATATACTTTGTTATGCAGCATACACAACTATAAATGCACCATGTATTTTTCCCTTTTTCAATGAGAGTCTTTTTTAAATGGAATTTACCAGACTGTCTGTGTTTGTAGGGCACGAACCTACAGCTATTACATGTTTTATGCATCCCAAGATATTAGATTAGATCCTACAATATTTCTTACATATTGCCCAGATAAATTCTAGTGGTTCTAAATGAAATAGTACAAATATTGCCACTAACACGGTGAGATAGAATGAACAAGCAAGTGCAAATATTTACTAATAAGTTATGGTGTGTGATACAAGATTCATTTAATTACAACACTTTTGGCTCAGTTCAATACAGCAGCAATTTAAAATGCATAAAACCACTATTGGTTGTGCTTTAATTTCAGATTTATTTTATATTTTTCAGAATTACAGATAATACCAAAATTCAAATGTGATTTTTAAAAAAGAAGACACCAAATGTAAACTAAAAAAGAATACTGGCCGAAGTTTCACTATCAGCCAAAATTCTTATTACATCATGATGGAAACTGTAACTTATAGATCAGCATCACTAACATGAGAAAAAGAATCACACCAGGATAGTCTCAAACTAGAAATAAAAAAGCAAAAGGCAGATGAATGTTGTAAAACAGAAAAACACAATCTGCATTGCTTAATGAATGTTGTCAGATCAATTAATATTCCAGACTAGAAACCTTCTACCTAAGAACGCTTCAAATGTCTAAAATCATATAGCTTATATACAAAGCAAAGTTTAAAGAGGATTTTCCTAATTTGACAAAAATCCTAAATATTTTCATGACATTACCAATAAAGGATTTAAGCTGAAATGTTTCTAAACTACCAGTAATACAAATCAATTTTGAGTCAGTCATGCCAAGGGAAAAACTATTTTCTTTCTACTCTCTAAGAAAATGATATTTAAAAAATGTATTGTTATTTGAAAATGCAGCCCCAAAATCTATCAATTATAAAAGTGCATCAGGAAGTTAGTTAATAAAAATAATGTTGTCTTTCAGGATTTTGTGATGATTTGGGATTTTGTGATAATTTTGTGATGTATTTTAAAATGCATAACTTGTGATTTCTCATTCTAAATAAATACTTATTTTCATACCTAATTTAAAGTTGCATTTGTAACTTTGTATTCTTTTTCTTGAAGAAAGCTCCCCAAATTATAAAAGCCTCAGACCCCATACAACCTGAATTTGCTTCTGATCCATCCTTTCTTAGACTTTAGTGTATGGATTCATTCAGACAGACTGACCAGTTGGATTATTTGATAACATTTCATATTGACTCAACTACCAGTGACTTTAACCAAAATGTATCCCATAGTTAGATCTCCTAAAATAAGCTTCTCTGAGCCCAAATCATATCTTGATATTGAAACAATTTCCTAATGTGAAAAAAGCTAATAGGAGTAAATACTGCTCTCTGTTTGGAAGTTTTGAGCTCTGTCCATTGGGAATGATTCCACAGCATGATTTAGACATGGGGTTTTTGAAGATTTATTTTAAAAGTTAAGTGCATCTAAATATGATCTATTGGTTATACAATCCAGTTTCGTGAAGGAAGACACAAGCACTTATTCTTGACGACGTTCAAAAGCAAGGTGGTATAAAACTAATGTTTGCCTTGTGTCTTGTTGCTATGATGCCACCAATGGAATAATAGAGGAGGCTGAAGGCATTGCAATCGATCATGGGTCTTCCGCTGCTTAGAGCAAGTCTGCAGACTGAGAGAAATCCCTGGAATATACTATCCTCCCTTGCTGCCACCCACTTCGTAGAGATCAATAACCCGTTTTCTGTGCAACATTAAATAAACTGTGTGGAGTTTTGGAGATACAGAAAATTTTTCCTGGGGACTTTACTAAGTTTTAAACAGTCTTGGCTGTGACTCAGAAAAATTTAATTGCTTGCTTTCTTGGCTATCCCCAATCTCTCCTCCACCATAACAAAAAGACTAAAGAAAATTAAGAAGAAGGGGAACAGACTCACAAACATGGAACACAAACTTGTGGTTGCCAGAGGGCAGAGGGGTGGGAAGGGACAGACTGGGAGTTCAAAATCTGTAGATACTGACAGGTATGTAGAGAAGAGATAAACAAGTTATACCATATAGCACAGGGAAATACATTCAAGATTTTGTAGTAGCTCACAGTGAAAAAGAACATGAAAATGAATATACATATATTCATGTATAACTGAAAAATTGTGCTGTACACCAGAAACTGACACAACATTGTAAACTGACTATAACTCAATTAAAAAAAAAAAAAAAAAGAAGGGGAAAAAAAGAAGCAAACTAAATACCCAGCCGTTCAACAGGGTTAAGAGAGTAGATGGGATAACTGAATGACTATGCTGTACATGAGAAACTAATACAACATTGTAAATCAACTATACTTCAATTAAAAAGAAAAAAAAGAGTAGATGGGGTAAAGTCTACCAAACTAAGATTAAGATTCTTATGTTTTCAACCAGGCATCCTCCTTCATTGCTTAACAGATCATTAAGAATAGGTACACACATCCCATCTACCAGAGTTAGTCTTTATAATTAGCTCGTGGTACACATGCCACACTCACAGAGAATGATTAAAAGAGATGACAATTCAGCAGTGTTGTGGTAACCCTTCTGTTTTTGATTGTTATGCTGATGAGCAATGGAAATGGCTGTAATTAAAATGATGCTGCAATTCTATTTTTAGTGATCTGTTTACTGTCAAAATTAAGTATAATATGGCAAGGAAAAGGAACCTGGCATGGTCAACGGCATAAAAGGAAAACAAACATTGCTCTGATGATGCCATTCTGTAGTCACACAGGAGAAGAATCACTGAAAAATGTATGATATGGTCCATTTTCCAACACAGTGATTTACATTTCCTACTCCATATAGTATAAACTATTTTTGAACTGCTTTGAATTCCTCAGATGACAAGTGTATCATTAGCCCTGCAAGCATTCCCCCTTGACTTGGCTGTAAAATCAGGTTAGGCTCATGCTAGCAGGCTAGAACCTCTATGATGATGTAGGCTATAAACCCTGCGGTTCTGAGGGATTCTGAGGGATGGTGATGGGAAAAGTAGAGACGGGTGACACTTGGAGGGTACTGATGAGGCACTGATCCCCTTTCCCCAGCTAGATGGAAGTGACTGAGCGCCCAGCAGGGCAGTATCAGCTGTCCAAATTATGCAGAAGAAATGACCTGGGCATCACAGAGCTTATGAGCCATTCAGGCAGGGCTCCTGGACCTCGGGCTGTATGGTCATTATCTATCCCAGACTCCCTCCTTCTAGGCAAGTGAATCTCTAAGCCATCCAACACACATGGCTGGCTCCTTCTCATCTCTGTCTCAGGGGAGCCAGGGGACCTCTTGAGACAACAGGAACAAAGTCATAACAATACAACATCAAGAGGAAGGAAAGATTACCCCAGTGGAAGCTAGTGATCCTGTTAAGGAACGACTGACTGTACAACACATCCTGATCATGGCAATGGTCACTATGGTACTGTGCCAACCCATGTCATGAACATATCTATCAATGTCAGCTCAGCCTTTTTATTCAGCTTCCAGTAGAGCAAGAGAAAAATCACAGCTCCGACAGCTGCCTATCATGTCCGTCATTCTCCTGGTTTAACAGGACGGGAGAAAGGATGACCTTGGAGCCTTTGACGAGTATAATCTATCTCCTTTATTCTCTCTCTGAAGAATGGGTGCTCCACATTACTTATCACTTTTTAAACCTACTTTGTCAAGTCCAAAGATCTGCATAAATGTATGACATTATTATAATCATGACCATTAATATTAACTCCCAATCTAAGTCCTTAGGTTTTCTTTAGAGAAAACCTGGTAAAAATTCTTGAGGCATAATAACCTATTTCCACTGACTTAATCTTAGGAAATCCCAGTTTCTCCTCCTTTAATCTATATTCAGTTGGATGAATACACCAGACCATAGCTTGCATAGATTCTGCCTTTAAAGGACTCACAAGCCAGAAAATTATTACAGCACTATGATTGATCTAACCTACAAACACATGCTCAAGAGCCTGAGTCGAGAAAGGGAAGTTCCTGCCTTCCTCAGGGCCTTCACACATATTGTTGCCTTTGTCTAGAGGTCACTGAGCCCACTCTCTCCTGGAAAACTCCCCTGCATCCTTTACATGTTGGCTTAAAGGCCACTTCACTAGAGAAGCTTCTCACTTCCGTCATTTCAGGTATGGTCCACCTGTCAGATATTCCCTTTCATAGTACTTACAATTGTGAAAATAAAAGAATTTGTTTGATGTATATATCCCCGACTAGACTGTGACTGTGTGCCTTGCTGTTTATCTGCTGAGCATGTAAAAAAAGGAGGGTGGGGGGGGAAGCAGCATATTTGGGATGTCTTGAAGGATAAATGGACTTCAGAAAACAGGCATACACATCAAAGAAAGAATGGCATTCCTGAAAAAGGTAAAAGCAAGTGGAATTTCACATCCATGTGGAAAAGCCTGATACATTTGGAAAACTAATTCATTGCTAGTTCCTTATGGCTGGAGATCAAAAGGGGACAGATGACAAAACTGAGAAACCAGGCAGGAACCAAGTCATGAAGTGGTGACAAGCCAAGGAATTTAAACAGTCCTGGATGTTTGGGGCAGCAGCCGCAGGCTTACACATGAAGGTGATGTGATATGTATTTGAGAAATATGATTCTGACAACAGTGAGGGAAGGAAGAGATTTAATGCAAAAAACTCACCAAGAAAATCGTGTGAAATCATGTGTCTGAATTGAGGTAGGATCCAAAACTGTAGAGGAAGAGATGGGTTTGAGGGACTTGAGGGAAGCAGAAGTAACAGTTATTTGCAGTCATTTGGATGTGGTTGGAAAGGGAATGGGCGGGGTTATGGATGAGACCTGCGATCCTGGATTGAGTAACATATAATATGAATACATTAAGATACCGGTAAACAATCCTGCAAATAGGCATAGGTCTGGGTTGAAGATAATAGGGTTAATTTTGTGTTTACTGAGTCTGAGGTGCCTGTGGTCTCCAGGTCAACCATCTGTTCCATACATGGATTACTACTCAGGAGAGAGATGTGAGCTGGAGATTTGGGAGCTATCAGTCAATGAGTGGAGACTGACACCATGAGAGCAGATGAGAGCAACAGGTCTCAGGTGCAGGGTGAGAAGGAAAAGGGCCTTCCAGCACCTAACTTCTCCGACCGCTTCCCTCCAGGGACCTGTTCAGCATCCTCTGCTGGCTCAGCCCTCCTCCCCTGTGACACCCCTCAGCCTGCTCTCCTATCCCATGCCTTCCTCTCGCTACCAACACTGCAGCACTCATACCTTGTATAAATTTCAAATGCTTCTAGAGGAAGGTGGGAAAGAGAGAGGTTGTAACTCTCAAGGCTGTGGCACAATCACAAATAATATGGATGTGCTGATGTTTTGGTCGGCTAGGGTGTTGGTTGGCTAGGGTTGCCACAACAAAGTGCCATGCACTGAGTCACTTAAACTACAGAAATTAATCGTCTCACAGTTCTGGAGACTAGAAGTCCAAGATCAAGGTGTTGGAAGGGTCGGCTCCTTCTGCGGGCTGTAAGAGAGGGCCTGTTCTTCCTAGCGTCCAGTGGTTGGTGGCCATCTTCAGTGTTCCTCGACTTTTAGACACTTTTAGACTTTCTGATGCACATGCCATTCTCCCCGTGTGTGCTTGTGTCCAAACCTCCCCATTTTACAAAGACACCAGTCATACTAAACTAGTCATCCTAATGACCTCATCTTGAGTTAACGAATTACATCGGCAAAAACCTGTATTTCCAAATAAGGTCACATACTGAAGTCCTGGGAGTTAGGACCTCAAAATACGAATTTTAGAAGGATACAATTCAGCCTAAAACAACTGCTGACCACCATTTATTTGTCTTTTGGTTTACAGAGAAGTTGCTTCATAATAGCTTCTAAAATACTTTCATAAATTAGCATATAAGAAAGTAGCTATGAACTGGAAATTTTTAAAGGCACTATAGTTATGACTTTTGATAAAATAGTAATAAATCATATATATACTTTCTCAAAATTATTAAGGGTGAAGCAAAAGGCCCTTAGTAATCCAAGTGCCAGGTGTATGGAGACCATAACATGATATGACCATCATGCCAGATTTATAGTCCTTTCTATACAACAGACTTTGGGTAGATGTTCTCATCACTATTTTAGAATTTATGACTGTCTACATTGTCACCCTTATGGACTCTGTAATGGCTTTGTGTGAAGTGAGCTCATTCATCTCTGATGATCTAAGAATCAACTGTTAGGGTTGCAGCCACTAGTCCCTGAATAGTCAGTGAGGCATCAGACTGGGCCAGCGCCCCCAAGACCATGAAGCCATTGCTTGGCAACCCTCAGCAACTAGGTTTCCACGGTGGTTGTTTCAGAGCTTCTGGCACAGCTGGATGCAGGGCAGCCCAGGGTGCTTGCCCCACCCCACACTCCAGGGCCAGCCAGATGTTTACACCAATGCTCCATGGGCTGGGACACCCGTTTATAATGAAATCCTGCTTTATGCTTTTCATCGGCTTCAAAGCTTTGGTCTGCCATATTAGAACTGAATTTGTAGATACTGACATACCTCTAAATCCCATTCTCCACCTGAGAAAAGGGATCAAAAGCTTAGACTTCTTTCTGATATGGCACCATGCTATCCTCAGAGCCCTCAGGCTGATGGTATTTGGCTCCAGTTCCTTTGAGTGCATTTTCATTCAGAACAGGTGTTGCCAAACAGAGTCACAGCAAACTTTAAGTCTTCCTTTGCCTCTGCACTTCCTCCTGCTCCAAAACCTATACTCACATATCTAATTTCTCCCTCTCAATATAATTATAAATATCTGCATAGTGCTTTATATACTCCTGTGAGGGACTGTAACCTCCTAATCCCATGAGGCGGCTGCATCTCCTGTGAGCCTCCACACAGTGGACTGGAGGCCACAGAGGGCCTTCAATATGCGATGTTTTATTTAGTGCTTATTATACTTGAAGAGCCCAGATCAGTTAGCCTGTTAACTTCAGTGTAACTGAGGTGGGAAACAGAGGTTCTCTTGCTTTAATTTAAAATTCTTAGCTCTCTTCCTCCTCAAGCTAATTCTGAAGTTCATTCAGACTCTCACAGTAGTCTGTATAAAATAGCCCTATATCAGAATTCTCACCTTGCTAGTCACAAAATAGGAACAATAAAGTATTTTGGCATAAAACCCACTCCCCGACTCAGAGCCAATGATGCTATATAAAATTTTAAGTGCAGAATTCTTAAAATTAAGTTGCTGCCAAGCCAGAAAGGACATATATTGTGAATCACTGAAGAGAAAAATTACAGCTTGGGTGATAGCTGTGGGGCAGAGGGAAAAAAAGCATAACAGCAGAGTTATAGAAAATGAAAATCTCTTTTCACAGAAAATTAGTGAGTCAAGACATGGTTAGGGTAGAGGGTAGCAGAAGACCTCACGATGTCCAGGATGACCTAATGGAGTAGGTCAGGTCTCACAGGGGCACAGTCAAAGAGACGAACTAGGTGGTAGATTAAAAAGATGGCTGGGAGCACGATGGCCAATTTGTGAGACCGTCATATTCTCGGACCAAAAGCCAATGGAAATAACTAAGTTCCAAAGGCTGACTGCAGGCAAGAAGGCCAATTCCACAGAGAAAAGGGGGGCCTGTGGAAAGATTTCGCAATGATGGTAGGAAGATGTTGAGAGGGACAGATCAGTGCTTCAAAACCAGACAAGATTTGAAGAAATCTGGGGAGCTCCATCTCTCTCACCAGGAAGGCACCTCACTCACAAGACCTTTTGTGAGTCCTGCTGTCATGGCTGCCCACCCCGCCTCCCACACCCGAGTGACATCCAGCGTCACACATGTGATGGAGCGACTTTCTATCTGGGTATCTAGTGTTTGTACCACCTTATTAGAAAACCAGATTTTTCCATAGATGAGGCCAATGGGTAAATCATAGGCTTTTACTCCTCAAGACTCTTGCAGTAGGCTATTTACCAGTTCCATTTAACTCCTGAAATCTCATCCCTTCACTCTGGCTGGAACCGTTTGAAATCTATTTTCAATCACTGTGGGAGAGAAATCAGTGGCCTTAACAGTCCTCACTTAAACCTTCTCAGAAGATGACTCAAACCAGCAAATGAGGAAGAGCATTTAGTAACGTGAACATCTACCTATTACTCACCTCCACTCTCTGTAGTATAAATCCTCCATCCAACCGTGAGAGTCTATACTGCAGACTCTACAGCAATGCCTGATTTGCATGTGGTTCATTGAAATGTGCTTATCTGTACAGGAAGGGGTCAAGCTGGGGCTGTTCCCCAAAGCAATAAGAATCCAGTGGTAAACATTTTGACACAGCAAGACCCTGTCATAGCAACTCCTTTTACTCTTTTTTTTTTTTTTTTAAATTTATGGGATAATAACAGCAAAGCATCAATCCAAGATGTACTAAAAAATGGGATAAGATGTTGCATTTCATTTGGTCTTGGATAGATTAAATAAAGTTGAAATGAATCAGAAAATAGCAGAGAGTAAAAGCATCCCAACAGAGCTTTCCTTTTCTCTAAATAAAAAAAGTGCAAAAGGGTTGAAAGCTTGAGCTACATGGTGCATTACAGATGCTGTTGACCAATAAATCAAAAAGGTAAAGGACATCTAGAAAACGCAAACATAAGCAATTTGACCTGGTCCAGCTAAAATGCTGCCAAAAGTGCTGCTGGGAACTGCTTGGCTGCCTGCTCAGTCTGCTTGTTCTCCTATTTTCTCTTGTCTGTGGGCTCAGTGTGGCCCACAGGTTGGCCTCATCCCGGTCAAGGGAGAGAGCATGTAATAAAGAGTCTTTGTAAGGCTCACAGGATGTATTAGCAAGGTCACTTTCTTGCTGTGTATTTCCTAATTGAACCTGCGGTCCAGACACTAGATCTGGGCACTGGTATCTTCTATCTGACCCTCCGGGAAAGTTTTCTGGCCTTTGTCACTCAACATGATGATGTGTGTGTTTCCCAAGCGCCAGCATTCTTGCTTCTGCTCCTCCAGACACTGCTGTGACTGGACTCCTTCGGCCTTTATTTTTTCCTTGCTACTCTGCGTCCCTGCTAAGGTCCTACACCTGGTGAGTCGTCCTGGTGCACAGACTTCCTGACTTCTCTAGACATCAGTGCTTTCAGAGCCTCCCTTCTAGATAATTTTCAGGCCCTGCTCTAATGATGCTCCAATCCCTGCCCTAGTTGCATAAAGAAAAAGATTTAGGAGTCATAGGGGGATTATTCATTACTATGGGCTTATGGATATTTGCTAGGAGCTAGAGATAATATAAATACAAATCCATATGGATATGCTGTACCATATTAGGGGGGAATGGTTATCGCTGGGCAAATCTGAATAATAACCAAAGTAAGTGATGAAGTAGGAAATGGGTAGTAAGCAATCTGAGGACAAGGAATTAAGTATTAAGCAGGAACTGTGAACTTTTTTAAAAAAATTTTACTCCAAGCAATGAAATATGCCACAAAATAAAGGCTTCCATAGTGCTATGGGGGAAGAAATTAAATTGAGTAAATATATAAATGGAAGATACATATCTTTGGGGCAGGGACTCTAGAATAAAATTCATTTAAAGGATACACAAAAACTTCCCCCGTGGCAGGATGGCGAGTCACAGCTGGGATCACTGGAAGCTGTGGTTGTTCCTTCTCTAACCAACCACCCAAACGCACTGTCATAAGGCAATAGAGGTTAACAGGTTCGATTCTATTGCACCTCATTGCTGACCTCATCCCCTTTTTCTTCCTATTTTCAGTCTCTGATGGGTCCTCCCAGGAAATCAGGGCTTAGAGGAATGGGCAGCTATCACTTATAAATAAACATGAAGCCAAGAACTTATCAGCTCAAAACTGATGTGCCAGACTGATGGAAATCCTGTTTCTGTCACAGACTGACAAATTAGCATAAGAGAGCGATTATGTAGCTATGCTCAAGAAGCTCTCAGGAGACCTGAAACTTATATCAGAATATGCTACTTGTCATCATAAAACTCTTCCAGGCAGGAAACTCCAAACATTTTCAAAGGTTTTAATGATAACCACAGTCATCTAGAGGTGGGTGTGCATTGAAAGTTGTGTTCTTGAACCTAACTCTGGAAAACTACTTACATTCAAGTGGTTATAAAATATTTTGTAAACTGACTAATGCAACTGACTTTTTAAAAAAGTCTGAGAATGCAGATATAAACATATTTGCCAGCTTGCAAGAGAGAAATACTAAATACAGAAAAATGACACCTGTAATTCAGACCTGAGAAGAGTCTCTGATGTTGAATGCTTATGTGAAAAAAAAAAAGTCACTGATATCTTTGTTAATAGAAAAGTGGAAAATTGATATCCAAGGGTTCAAGACCCCTTTGGGAAGACAACAGACAGAAGGTGACACTGAGAATTGATCACACACCAAACCGACCATTAATGGTAAGGGGAGAAGCATCAGCCTGAGAACCAGCTACAGTAATCAGGCTAATTCGGAGCTCCGCTCACTGTTATCCAGAGAATAGTTTACATAGTGATAGTTTTTTAAGGCTGGGGTCCACTACTAGCTCAACTTTTAAAATTTTAGTTTAAAAAAATCAAATATTTTCAAATCAATGATCCCTTTGAGAATCTGATGAATTCTTAGACTTCTCCCTGGAGGAGAAAAATACAAAGTACAAATTTTACAAACAAATTTTAGGGGATTTGTGAACCAATGTCCAACTCATGAATCCTCAAGTCATATGTTAAAAACACCTGCATTAGACTAATTTTTTAAAAAATGAATATAAAGGAAATAATCTGCTCATGAGTATTTCAAAGGATGTAAATAAGAATAGCAAACAATGTACTGAAAGCCACAGCCCAAATTTGCAAAAGACTAGTAAGCCGGAGTGCAGTCACATGTCAGTTATAATCTTTGAAATGTTCTTAGTGAATTATCCCATTACAGCAAGACCTACTTAGATAATCTCTCCAGGTTACTATGTGCTACTTTGTTTTTTAACATCTCCATCTCTTCTTTATTCTTATGTATTCCTCTCTTCTCTGTTATTTCTCTCCCTTGTCCTCCACTAGCCGATTTCTGTCATCGTTTTTTTTTTTTTCAGCGACTCTACTTCTGCCCTAGGAAGTATAAAGCCAGCAACACATTTTTCTATAGCTGTAGCAACCTAAAATACACCAAACGACCAACAAGTTAAGCTACTTGAAAAGCTTCCGCAATGTCACAGACGATGCTTATTGAACTTTAAATTGCAAGACAGGGTCACCCCCACAAAATATGGGAATGAGACTGAATTACTTGATGCTGAAGCAAGTCATTCATTCAGAGGACAATTGCAGAGCTTTCTGTCACCGTTTCCCTGGATTGGCCACGTATTGAGGATGGATGACTGCTATATGATGATCTGAAAAAAGGCAATCGTTAAGAGAAGTGATCAGAAGGCCAGACAGCGGAGAGGGTAATCAGAGACAAGATGGCTTTCCGGAACAAATACATCATTTGGATTATGTTTAAAACAGCAGAAGACTCTGAAAATAGCAGCAGCAGCAGCCGGGAGCTGAAGGACAGGGCTTTAATATGTACGCAATATGAAACAGACATTTGTCACACATCCGTCTTCCCAGCCATAGCCAACACTACTGGCTGGTGACCATAGTCAGCAGGGTCATCTTCTACTACAAAGGACTAATGCAGATTTTAAAAAGCACCATCATATTTGTCAAGTAGTTTTGAAAGGGCAATGAAAAGTGTTGTCTATTTGATTATGATTATGCATAAAAACAAAAAGAGTGCACCTGAATGGGGTTTTGTCAGGTAGCTGGTGAAGCATGGTAAAGCACAGAAAAGAGGGAAAAATGAAGTAAACAAGCTGGATTCAGTTCATGTCACTTTCCTGAGTGATTCAGGCTTCAAAATAAACAAACAAACAAACAAAAAACATTTTGAGCACTTACTAAATGCAAGGCAGTGTTCCATGCCATAAGCCAGTGATTTTCAAATCTAACTGTCCATAAAACATTATCTGTGTGAGCTTTAAAAAGTTGGATTCTAGGGACTCTCCTTAAAACTTCTAAATCAGAATCTCCAAGCTGGGGCCCTGGACTCTAAAGTTTTTAAAGGGCACCTCAGGTGATTCTGATACAGCTAGTTTTGAAACTGCTGCTACAGGACATACAGAGTTAGTAAGATACAGTCCTTGCCTTCATGTACCTGACATTACAATTTTTGAGAAAATGTATAAGTGTAAATAAAATGAGAAAGTGCCAAGCATTACGTAACAGTACAGCAACACAAGGGATGTCACAATGCAATAGACAATAATGTCCGTTTTTCTCTGCTCTTTGACCAAACCCTGAGAAATAAAGATTATGATACAGGACAAAAAAAAAAAAAAAGCCTCCATTTAACTAAATTATTTTAGGTTTAAATCAAAATTTATGTGGTTGTAAAAGGCAAACACTGTGTGAGGAAAAAAAATTCAAGTAAATAAAAAAATTTATCTGTAGCCAAAATGATTTTTGCCATTGCTATAAACATGTAAATCACTCCCCAAACTAACAATTAGCACAGAGCTAATTATTAAGCAACGTTTATAATAATAATAAAAGTGCATTAGAAGAACATGTTAACATCTTTCAAATTTTAACAGCCCCTAAAAACAATTTTTATTTTAATTTGCCTAATTAAATTGACTGCATTTGCCTGGCACTAATCTAAAAATCTGACAACAAATTATAAACACATCATTGTATGAAAATAAGAGAGAAGAAGAAATAGAAGAGCATAAAATTTGTAACAAATTAGCCAAGTTCTTGATAACTTACATAGTTTCATGTTCAAAACCTTAGTTCTGGTCATCAGTCTTCTGTCTTTGCCTTGAACCTACTCAAGTAGCCTCCATGCAACCCCCAAGTGTGAGACTGGCCAGCAGTTCCCTAAAGTCATCTGCCAACAAGCCTTGCCTTTTGAGTACTGGCTTCCTTAGAACTTTCAGAAGCCCTGTTAGAACACACTGCCTCTTCACCTTGGGCCCCTAAAGGTCACTATTTCTCTAGGCTGTGCTATATTGATTGCTGTACCCTCCTTATAACTCACGGCCCTTGTTATCTTTAGTCAACACGAATTTCACATTGTAGACAATATTTCTAACAAGAACTTCATTTGCACTTGCGATGTGGTACCTAATGGCGTCTTATCACACCAAATCATTTATTTCAATATATTAAGACACTAATCATCAACCATTCTTGTCCCCTTAACATTAGCTCATCATTGAGCTAGTTACCTTCAGAAATATAAAAGAATCCAAAGATATGTGTTCTTTGTAAATTTAAACTATAAGAAAATACCACATTTATGCACAAGAGACCATGAGAAGCAATGTAAAACAATATAGAACAAGGGTAAAAGTTGTATGTGCTCTCCAAATATTGGAGAGTTTTAAAAAAAGAAGGAAGAAGATGAGAAAGAGGAGATGAAGAAAAAGAAGCTGATATAAACTCCCTGTGTATAAACTAATAGAAAGAATACTTACTGTACCTGTAGTTTTTGAGAATTAAGTCCAAGCCCTGACTCTGCTCTCCAACTAAACAGGAGGCCTTACCCAAATTGCTCTGGGTCTCAGAGATCCTGTTTGTTAAAAGAGAGATTGGATTAAAGCAATGTTCTTGACTAGAGGAGGGGGGATCAGAACCGTCATGAAGAAGTACCAAACTTACACCATCCATCTTATTGTCTAGAATCCCAGACATCACCTACCCTTATACCTTCACATGAAAGCAGAGCAGAATATGGGGTAGCTGGGCGAGCGTCATTTGAAAAAACACCATCCATCCTTCTTGCCTTCCGTCGCCACTGAACTGATGGCCTCCAAGGACTTTTCCATTTCTCACGTTCTCTGTTCTCATAAAAATCAGCACCATATTGGAAAATACTGATCTGTACCCTTGATATTTAAGAAGGCATTAAATAGGCAGAGGCAGTATTTCTCAAGTCTGTGCGTGTATAAAAATTCAATTTAGTGAGTATTGAGCACCTACCTTGCACCAAGGCAGTCGTAGGGAATCAGTGGTAAGCAAATAAACAGACACACATGACTCAAGGCCAAAGTTCCTGACCCCACGAAGCTTGCCTTCCCTAGCCCTGTCCCAAGAGATTCCAATCAGTAGAAGTTAGGTGTAGACCAGAAAGCTGCATTTGCAGACATAGCCCAGACAATCCTGATACAGACGATCCGAGGACCACGCTGAGGAACATTAGTCTAAGGAACAGGGTTGTCAGGTCACTGGAACCTGAAGCTTATGTAAATTTGGTGGGCCCTCCTAAGAATATTCCGAGTCCATATGCAATAACTTAACTGTACACGAGAGTGACTGTGGAGCACATGAATACATCCCACTGAACTCATTAAATGTGTCCTCATTTCCCCTTTAATGCACACCCACAATGCCTGCTTCAGCATTGCCCGACACCAAAGGAAGAATGACAGAAGGGAAGTCAGAACGGAGAGACAATCATCCCAGTTAAAATATCTTACTTTTACCAAGTTTGCCAACACATATGGCTGTGAAACACATTGCTAGGGCTCTCCCCAGAGACTTGGAAGGGGCCCCATCAAGTGAGAGGACCCGAAACTTCAGCTCCAAGGGCCGCACTGTAACTCTCTCTCTGGTTGGGGTCTGGAGTGGCAGCCACTCATGTTTGTAAAGATAGAGGCAAACATGAACACGTGTGAAGGGTATCGTGTGGAATCTGTGCTTGAAGCTAGCTCCATCTCAAGAGTTAATTAATATATTTGATGGACTACCTTTAAAACCTGTTTTGATGTTACCCAATGTCATGACTCTTAAGGAAGGAGGAAATAAGGATTGTTTTAAATTGTTCTTTGGAAGTGGGAAGTATATGTAGTAGTTTGAAAACTCATATCCAATATTTCTATTGTTTTTTTATATACAAACAACAGAATCTTCTTGACTTGGAGGGCATATCCACTATAGAGTTAGAAAACATTTTAGCAGCTGTGGATTCCTTTAAGATTCAAGAAGGTGGGAACCACCACAAACATCTGGGTGTCTCTGGACAAGAGACAGGTAGGATGGAGAGAAGTAAGAGCTGATTAGTCTACTTTCCGGTTCCCTGCCTCTGTCTTTCCAGCTCCCTTCAGGCAGATGGGAGACTGGACTCTCACAAGACCCAGACCCTCCTTGGGGGCAGGGAAGATCAAAGTCAGACTCTATAGCACTTTAATACTAGATTTAGTAGAGCCCATACTTAGAGCCCATGGGGGCTGATAGTGATCATCTTGGTGTTTGGCAAGACAGCACTGGTCATGGTGGGGAGGCTGGACTGGCACAGGAAGGTCAAGTTGAGCCTCCGGAACAGCCAGGAGTCTGAGGCACTAGTCCAGGTGAGAGATGCTGAAGCATAACCAAGGGCAGTGACAGTGATGATGAAGCGCACAGGACCCGAATCTGCAAGGAGGGAGGGGCGCGCCAGCACCGCCCCTCTGGCCCCAGCTCTTGCTGCCCAGGAAAGTGCTTATTCTCTAGTCTCCACCACCTTTGTGAGTTTACCACTTCTCACGAGTTCTTGAGGGCCACAGTTCTACTCCAGCTTTATACCCATACCTGCCTAACGACTTTTGTTCAGCTTAGGAAGAAGACTGGGACCCAAGAACACAAGGACTCTACAAGAGGGTAGGGCCAAGCCGAGGGTCTTCCAGCACCCAACTACCTGCTTATCTGCGGCATGAGCAATACCATGCACCAAATGGACTGCATCTTTGGGGACTGAATATTTCCATGTTCTAACAACATGAAATAGTCTGAGCAACTCCAGACTTCAATGCCTGCCTTAGTCCAGCCTGTCTGGATTTCTTCCTCCATCTCAGACTCCCCCCAGGCAATTTCCTATCATGCTAGACGAGCTTCAGAACCCCCCTTAACGCACCTGCCTGTTAGAGAACTGCCTCCTCTGCCTGATTAATTTCCCGAGGAGGCTGAGCTGCTTGTTTCAGAACCATCCTACTCCAGATCAAGAGCAAAAAAGACCCACCAGGTCACAAAGGATCAGGGAGCCAGCTAGAGTATCCTCTGCAGGACACAGTGTAATGTTTTTAAAAATAAAAAGGTTAAACAGATCTGTCTGCACCTGCATCCTGCCTTCCATACAGGTTTTCCACAACTACTAGGAGGATGGGGAAGAAAGATGATATTTTCTGATTTTAAAAAGTTACTTTTTTCTTTAGTATTTTCACAGACGAGCAAAGTGAATCTCTTTACTCATTGTTCTGGGAAAAGAATATATATATATACATACACGCAAACATACACATATATTTATAAAATATCTATATAAAGAATATATATATGTCTCCAATGTATATGATATATTCCTAACAATGCCCTTCAAAAGAATGTGAGATTCTAAAGTCATTTTAAGCCTACATTCTCATTACAACTCATTGCCAAAGGGAAAACTGTGCCACCACCATCTCATGTTTGATCACTTTACAGAAGACATGAAGGTCCAGAGAGGTTGAGTGACTAACTCAAGATCACACAGCAGCTCATCAGGCCTAGAACCCTTATCTCTTGTTCTCAAATCAGTTTTGTTCCAACTACACCAAGTTTCTCCCTCACACAATGGAAAGAGGTAAGAATAGGGAATGGTTGGGAATCAGACAGACTGGACTTATGCTATGCAGGACCCTGGGCAACTTATTTAACCTCTCTGTCTCACGTCCTTATGTAGGTAATAGGAATAATCATAGTTACCTACTTTATAGGACTATTGTGAAAATTAAATAAAATAATATATGTTAAGTATCAGCATATGTAGGCATGCTATAAACATAAATTATACTAAATATAATTATAATAATGGTATTATGTTATTAAAATTTAATTGAAGCAGTCATGCATACATGAACCCTCAATGGCCTATTTTCACTGAATTTCTGGTAAAAAGAAATAAACAATTGAAAAATCCTAAGTGGGTTTTTAGGGTAGTACAACATGCCAACAGTATTTCCATAATTTTAGGGTTGGTGTCTGAATGTATGTACTTTCTCTGCCTTTTCAGAAGAACTTGTCCGGCTTCTCCTCAAGTACTTTTAGATGCAAGCTTCCGCAAGACGTTTCTGAAGCAGGCAGATACAAAACTTATATACTGATCACTATCGTAAAGTTGCTTCAACAAATACTCCATGCCCTGCTCCTCACACTATTTTCCTAGACTTTACTGTGATAGATTCTGTGATGCTCCTGTATTTGCACTGGCCGGATACAGCCACTGATCTCTACTACACACAATATCCTTCTTTCCCTCATCCCACCAGCCCTCCCAGAATATAGTAACAGTCTCCAAACTGTAATACAGCCCTCCTAATTTTTGAATTTCTGAATTCTTATTTTAGGACAGTGGTTTACAAACTTGGATACATATGGGAATCATGAACTTTACAAGGTACCTCTGCCTGGGTCCCATCCCAGAGAGTGTAAGTTACTTGCCCTGGGCTGCAGCCTGAATATTAGGATTTTTTTTTTAAGAGCTTCCCAGGTGAATCTAAAATGCAACCAAGGTTGATCACTCCTGACAGAGGGATTTCACGTGGCTGCCGAGACTTTGAAAGGCTGGGACCCAAGGAACCTCACTCAAGCACCCCCTCCTCTGGGAGGCCTCCCAGAGCTCCCCAAAGTTGTGTTGGCCACATTGCCCTTTGTTTCCTAAAAGCACCTACTTTATAGCAGCTGTCATGCTGATTTGCATTGATTTGCTTCTGTGTTCCTCCTTAATTCTTCACTGTGAACCCCTGAAAGCAAGGATCATTTTTCTCTCATTCCCAACACCTCACAGAAGCTGGTACCTAGCAGGTGCTTGGTGGAAGCTTGTTGCATCAACCAAAAGAATTTATCCCTTCTGATTCCCTGACCAAAGTAACCAGGCTAGAGCAACTCTTTCCAGAAAGCCAGGACTATGATGCTGCACAGAGAGCACTTGAAGGATAACACAAAGGCATCCCCCACTGAACCCGCCCCTCAGGAGTAAGTCAGAGACAGGTGTGCAGCAACTCGCAGCTGACAGTTTATAACTTGCAAAGTGTTCTTTCTGGAGGCCCCTCAAGTGTGAATATAATTAAAGCCTCTGCATATTACCTGTTCCATTGTCCCTTGTGCTGGTCCCTGCTCGTTGTTCAGATAAGACAAGACTGATGAATGTGAATATGTCTGAAGTTCAAGCAGGCAGGAGATAATGAAAAAGGCTGATTGGAAAGTCCTTATCAACTAGAGAGAGTTCTGAGATACATGGAGCATGAGGACTACATGCAGTCCTCAGTCCAAAGTCAAGAAGTGGAACTGCTGTTGCTGCAAACTCTGCAGGCTTCTCTCCACTGACACAAAGCAGCCCCCCAGCTCCAGGGGGAACAGTACTTTATGGGAATGCTGCCCTCTGGAGTTGTGCAACTCAACACCTCCAAAACTGCCTGTAAGGGGAACACTCATGACACCTGTAATACAAGGTTACTTTCACTGTTAATAAGCTTCAAAACAATCAAAATCACTTCTGGTAATGATTACTACTTTCACACCATAGCCCTGGCTCTCACTCTCAGACCCCACCTCTTCATTCAGATGATATGGTCAGTGTTTGAGAACCTTTCTCTCTGAAGCCCTGTTCCAAATTCCTCTCTCCTCTCATCCCCAAGATCTAACCTAGCATCATGGAGATGGTTAAAACCACTGGAAAATCTGGTGGTGTTCTACATTGCAAATACGGATTACTGTCTTCCTTCTTGTATGTCGTTGTCACCTTGCTGTGACAAAGTAAGGGTTGAACCTCAGCTCTCATCCTATTCCTGCAGGACTGAGGATGGCTCTGTCTTTAACGTATCCATCCATTCTTTGAGCAAACTATCACCACTCCCGTTGTCCAAAGCCTCCCCGCAAGGCAATATGGTGTCATGATCAAGGTTCCTGACCTCAGCACTGAATCGCCTGGGCTCAAACCTCAGATTCACTTATAAGCAGTGATACCTTTGGCAAACAGTCACGCCTCAATATTCTCACCTGTAGTATGTAGGTGATAGTCATAGTATTCACTTCATAAGATTGTTATGAGGATTAGCTATTGACCCTGTAGACCTGTGCTTAATGAAGACAATTCAATAATATTCCCAGACCCGAGTTTTGGTGTGAGATTGACTCAGCCAGAACTAGTAGCACAAGTAAGCATCTGAAGCCCTCTTTACTTCCCAAGATGGGGGAGGTCTTTCCTTGTGTCTCTTCTTTTCCATCCTGTAACTTATGACATTCTAGAGAATACCTTTGCTGTTTTCCCCTCTTATTGATTAAATTGACTTAAAGTTGAGATTATTGTATCTTTATTTCTGTTGTAAAAGGTGGTATCCCTCTGTGGATCTAGGACTGTGGGCTCTTTTTCTTCTGTCAGATTTCTAGTTCACCCTCTCAGCTTCCATTATTTTTTAATTGGCGTCTTCCTTTAGTTACAACCTCTCTGCATTTATCCTAGACTTAGGTTCTTGACTCCTACCACAGCCAGGAAATTATTATTTCCCTTTATACTATTTTATTCATGCTTTTGAAATATAGAACTGACTTGTAGAAAAAAGCCCATCCTTATCATACTTCAAAAAATTCTTGAAACTATTATATATGTATATTTTAACAGGGGACTCCAGGTGGTTTCCACACTTAAAATAACTTCTTAGGACGTGAGATATGTTCCCAAACTGGAAATAACAAGACAAAGCTTAGGTGAAATCAAATACTGAAATAAAGAAACTGAACAGGATACTGCAAGATCAGGACAGGAAGGAGGGGATTGTACATCAGATTCCCTCTAAGATAGGGAAACAGAAATGTGGCATGGACTACCGTTAAGTTTAAAATGTCGACGAATGCTACCTCCAAGAGCCACTCTGACTCAGAGTCTGTGTTTCTCCTGCCTACATGTTCCTGGAAGTTATTTCCTGCTTAGTTGTAACTTGAAGTAACTTGCTCCTTTGGGTGGAGAAGATACAATTTTGGGAGAGCACATTATTTCTAAGAGCTTTTCAGAGCAATGAGTGACCCACAAGTGACTCATCAGAAAAGCTTTTAGATCCCAGAATGCCCAGGTTTATGGTCTAAAAATGCCCCCAAAGAACTTTTTTTTCTCCTTCAGCTTCGTGTCATTTGAACTTTTACTCACAGGTCTCCCAGGAATGTTTCCCAGGGTCTCACAAGGAGTCAGCACACATCTCCCAATGAGCGCATCCACACCACCAGAACTTGATGTCCCACAACCTGATGCTGCAGGCACTGGGGAATGACGGAGAACAGCAGTCTGGACACTGTGCACCGAAACGGGTAACTGTGCCCTTTTACTCAGTTTGGAAGTGGGTTTACACTTGACTAGTACTTGCTTCTGCCCACGCTCCCCAACCTCTACCACGATTTTATAAGGAACTTTTCCATTTTGCAGTAGATTAGGAGTAACTGTGGGCCCTGAATTAATCACCCAGCTCTATCAACAAATGTTTCCATTGTACCCCTTTGTATTCCAGCTACTAGAGCCTTTTTAAGAAGAATGAGATTTGAGTGGGTAGTAAAAAAAAAAAAAAAGACTAGTGTTTTTGAGGGAGATCAGCAGGAGCCTAGGTATAGAAAAACTGGAGACTGAGGTCTCAGGTCAAACTTGGAAATAAATATGAAAAGATAAAAATGTGAAATGCTGAATATTGTTTTGTACTGAAATAGCACTTAATAGAAATTAGGCAAAGTTTCCTTAACTAATGAATGAATCTGGAGAGTTGAATGAACAGACTGCGTGCCCTGATGGGACAGTCAAAGCTATGAGATCACAGGCCAAAATGAAGTGTAAAATGAGAGTAAGTGAGGAGAAACTTTAACAGCTGACTTCTTTTCTAGGGCTGCTGTAACAAAATACCACAAAATGGGTTGAGCTAACACAAATAAACAAAAGTTTCCAACACTCTTGGAGGTCAGAAGGCCAAAATGGCTTCACTGGGCTCAAATCAAGGTGTTGGCAGGACTGCATTATATCAGAGGTTCTAGGGAAGAACTCATTTCTTTGCCCTTCCTGGCTTCCAGAGGCCACCAGTAATTCACGACAACCTTCTTAAGGTCAGATCATCAGCAACCTTAATTCCATCTGCTACGATTCGCTTTTCCATGCAAGCTAACATATTCATAAGAATCCAGGAATTAGGATGTGGACATCTTTGGAGGGCTGTTACTCTGTCTACCATGAGAACCCTTTACAAAAGCATTAAGAGAATGGTGATTTGAGATGAGGAAACCTGTATGTGGAAAGTGGGGAAATGGAATCCCATAGGTGTAGCTCGAGGTTTTAGCTTAAATCAGGAATTACAAATTGAAATGAATTTAGAGACTAGCTCTTCAGAAGAACTGTGTCAGACCACACTTTATGTTCTAACTTGGGATCATTTGTAATGTTCCCCATTGAAGGGTAGTGGGGGAATTTTGTTGCCTTTTTGTGTCTCCATATTAATTGGAACAAAATTCTTGAATGGAGATTACTAATCCACCCATCACTCAAGGAAAAATTCAAGTGCTGCCTTTCCGTGGTGCTCTCCCTACCCCACAGGCAGGATTAATTTCTCCTCCTTGGATCGCTGTCCCCTGTGCTTTCCTCTGCAACGGTACTTATCATTCTGTAATGTAATTTCCTGTTTTCGTGCCTGTCTCCCTACTGGATGATGAGGTCCTTTTGAGGACAGGGACCATGACTTAGACATCTTTGTATTCTAAGCACCCGGCAAGGTGGCTCGCATGAGGAGGGTGTTCAACGTTTACTGAATGAAAACCTGTGGGATGAACTGAGAGGATTCTGAACTACCTCCAGTCTTAGTGGAAGGGGAGTGGGTGGTATTTGGGGACGGGAAACTAGATGATAGCTTTAAAAATGAGAATGATGCAGACTAAATCTCTAAGTCCTGAGGATGCATGAGAGAGGGAGACAGGAAACTGACAGGAATTAAGAAATGAAGACATTTTCCTCTGATAGACTGCAGATTGAAAAAGCAAGGTCAAAACTTAGACGAGAAGATTTACCTGCTGTGCCTTTTTACATTCTGGCCTACACTTAGCATACGAATGAATGTTGAAAAAAAAATACTCAAACACCAAAACTACAGTTCCAGGAAGAGGAGAAGGATATCATATAATTTTTAAGCAGTCAGAATTTTTGATCAATTAATGATGTATGTTAGAAAAATGTTCTCCACACACAATGTTTTCCATAGTACTTTTTGAAAAATGTTAACACTAACTACCTAAGAAGAAGAGTACATTTCTGAACTGCTTCCATTCTTTCTGGAAATATAAGGTTGAAAGTTTCATGAATTCTATCTTGAATTCAGGAGAGAAGAGAAACTAAAACTCTGATCCAGCTCCCTGTAAGAAGAAATGGAAGAGAGGGGATAAGTCGTCACTAAACCAGGTTTGTCTTGCCAGATGCCCAGTGAACCAAAATGCTGAAATTCCGAAGTTTGAGGCAAAAAGAGGGTTTATTTGAAAGACAGCCTAGCAAGGAAATGGGAGAACCGAACTCAAACCCACCTCTACAAAGACAAGGAGTCCGGGGTATTTATGGGATGAGGAGTAAATAAGCAGGGGGGTTTGAGGCATGGAGCACTTGGGAAAAGCTGATTGGAAAAATGTGCTGGAATGTCATTCTGCGCAGGCGTCACTAAGCTAGCGGCTTCTTCAGGTTGGAAAGGTCCCGGCGGGCACCTGCACGTGCCCAGCTGGAGGGCTGCTGGTCCTATCCAGCCTTACTGGTTCAGCTGAACTAGATGCAGCTGAGACTCCAAGTTCCCAGAAAACAACTCAGGCCAACATCTTACTGTCCAGGCTCCATGCTGCTTAGAGGACAGGTAAGTGGTAAAATGACTGTGATTACTAAGGGCAGGTGAGATGGATTTGACTAATCATTACACACGGGTTTCAAAGTGAAAAAAGAAGATGGATTATAACAAAATGAATTTATGAAGTGCTTTCCTTCCCATTGTCTTTCACCAAAATCCTTCTTTTCCTTCCATACCGTCAAGCACATGGTTATTTTATTCTATATGTTCTAGTCATTAAAAAGAGAAAAAACAAGTTAGGAAAAAGTTAAATACACCTAAAGCTCAAGCCTGATAAAGACATTTGGCAATACTTTTCTTTCTCAGTAAAGTTTGTTTTAATTTTTATAAAGGTAACTTCTGTTCTGATTTTTAATTATGGACCAAAGAAATTACAGTAGGAAATTAGTAGGTCTCCATTTTTTATCTCATACCTAATGAGCAACAGCCAATTAGAAAGAGCAAGAGAACAGAGGGACCAGGAAAATCAGGTTGGGCTTCCGTGAGCATACAGATGGTGAGAGCACGTGTGGATGAAAATGGTATGTAGAACAGAGAGGAAAAAAACAGATCAATAGTGTCCAAGAAATTCCAGTATTTTCTGGGCAGGCAAAGAAAGAGGAGTCCATTAAAGTACTTGATAAGCATAAACTGAAGAGGTAGGAGAGGAATTACGAGAACAATGTCTGGGAAACCGAAGAGAAGAGTATTTCAAGCAACCAGCCAACAGCACCAGATACTGCAAAATAAAAAACACATGGTAAATAAGGTAAGTGAGACAGGTCTGAATATTTCCATTAGCACAGCAAAAAGAAAGAATTTGCTTCTAGAAATATTAGAATTTCCCCCATAAAGTTTACTTTTTTAGCATAAAATCCTCTCTAGTACCCCATCCTCACCCCAAACACATACATTCAAACAAACACACACAGACACTCACACACATTCCTGTCGATGCCTCACTAAAAATGACAAATGTTTAAATAGGTAAGTGGGAAAAAATAAACACAACTCTCCTCATTGTTGCTGTTTGCATTTTCATAAAGGTCAGTAGACCAATTGGCTCCACTGATTCGGAACGAAAAGCAGCTAAAGCATTCGACCACAGAGCTAAAGGTTAGGGCGCGGTTAACTGGCAGCAGCCCTGCCATTTTCAGAGCTAGACAGGAGGTTTTACCAGCCGATCAAAAGTAAATTGTCTTCATCAGGTAAAGCTCATTAAATCTAAGTTATCTCAGAATATGACTTGCACTAAATTTGAAGAGCTAAGGCTCTGGGTTAGAAGTGTTGTGCCAATGAAAAAAGGAGAATAACAGGTACAAGCAATTAATCATTATTTGTAAAGCATTTTATATTCAACACATCATGAGGTAGGAAAAGTAAGTATTATGAGTCCGGTTTCCACATAAGGAAATAATCTCAGAAGTTGTGCTACTAGAGCCACACGGTGCTGCCTCGTAGGGAGAGGGATCGAGCTGAAGGCAGCAACATAGTGACGACAGCAAGCCGACCGAGAGTCTTAGAGGAAGAGCTCTAAATCACAAGGTTTTCTGCACATATACACAAATCTGAATTGTTGATGAAATTGTACAGATGGGCATGCGTGAAAACAAGCCACTTAGGGAAAAGACTGAGTGTTGCACTAAAGCTGGCTCCCACTGGCCAGCCAGATCCCAGCGTACTTCTTCCCAACTCTGTGTTCAGTGACATCAGGCTGGTATTTTGAAATCATGCCTTTATTAAGCCTGAATAATACTCCATTGTGTGTGTATATATATATATATCTCACATAATATATGTCACATTTCTTTATCCATTCTTCTGTCAAAGGATCCTTAGTCGTTTCCATATCTCAGCTACGGTGAATAATCCTGCAGTGAATATGAGAGTACAGTGATTTTATTGAGATAGTGATTTTACTTCCTTTAGGTGTAGACTCAAAAGTGTGATTGCTAGATCAGATAGTCCTCACATTTTTAATTTTTTGAAGAACCTCCATATTGTTTTCCATAATGGCTGTACCAATTTATGTTCCCACCAACAGTGTACAAGGCTTTCATTCTCCACATCCTCACCAACAGTGGTTATTTTTTTACTTTTGATAAAAGCCATCCTAGCAGGCATATGTAATACTTCACTGTGGCTTTGATTTACATTTCCCTGATGATTAGTGATGTTGAGCATCTTTTCATGTACCGGTTGGTCATTTTCACATCTTTGGGACAAGGTCTATTCAGTTCCTTTGCCCATTTTAAATCAAGACATTTTTATAATAGTCTCTTCCCTTTAGACTCTCCTCACATACTCCTCAAAGTCTTTCCAGCATCTGCCTACCCAGCCCTGATGCCAATCCTACATTTTTAGCTTTTTCTTTTGCCAGCACTCTATTACCAAACACTGTGTTCATTCTCTACCATAAAACATCTCCACCAAAATTCAGTGGCTTAAAACAATAATCACTTCTTATCTTTCACAATTTCTGGGGGCCAGGAATTCAGGATCAGCTCATTTGGGCAGTTTTGTCTTGACACCTGTCACTAAGTGGCAGTCAGATGTCAGCCCAGGCTGTGGCCATCCAAAGGCTTGACCTGCTTCCAGCAGGTTCACTCTCATGACTTGTTGGTGCTGGTCTTTGATGAGGAAGCCTCAGTTTTTCTCCATGTGGGTCCTTCCATGGGGATGCTTGAGTTTTCTTGTAGCATGGCAGCTGGTTTATCCCAGAGAGAGCAATACAAGAACCTCTTTTGGTACTTAGCTTTGGAAGTCACATAGCATCACTTTCCCCACAATCCCTTGTCTTAAGTGCATCCCTAAGTCTGGCCCATACACAAGGAGAGGGAAATAAATTTCAATTTTTGAAGAAAGAAGTACCAAGGAATTTGTGATCCTATTTTAAAATCACAATTCTCAGAATTCTACAATAAACGTATGCTAATAAAATTGTATTTCTTATACTTCTTTATTTGAAGAAAAAGTTTGTTCTTTAAGAACCTAGAAGGCAGAATAAGATTATGGAGACAGAACTACATCTGCACTTGTATCTGCAGAGGGTCTCTGTACCCACATCCTCATGAAGAGGAAAAGAAAATAACCTGCAGAAGAATGAGTGCTGGTATGAGCAGGTCTGTGAGCATGAAGGCCAAACTGTCAGCCTTACTCACACAAAAAACAAACCTGACCCAACACTGAGCTTCGCTAATGACTAGTGAAGAGCACCAAAAAGGAGCTGCCACACAAGCCACATAGATACTTGGGAGCCCTAAGGCCCTGTCTCCACACTGGGATGTGAAGGACTAGCCTGGGGTATTAGTGAACACAGAGAAATCCCTTAGTGTTGAGCTCCCACTAGTCTTTCAACTACCGCCTCCTTTAAGTGTGGCTGCATCCCATTGATCCCCAAAATGCTTTGCTTACAGAAAACAATCCGGACATTCCCCCAAGTAGTCCTTAGTTTAGTAATCAGTACAACATAATAAACTCTTACAAGGCACTCTTTTATCTCCAAGCCCATAAATTCTACCAGTCGGTGCTCACAGACTGCCTTCCATGTCTTGGAGGAAGGAGGCCCATTGTCACCCCTCTCTTTCTCAGCAGGAACCATGGAAATCCCCAGAGGGGTAATTTGTTAGACACCCATCTTCCCATGTTTTCATTCTTCTATTTTTCCATTTAACCATCCTTATCCTACATTCTAAATGAACCCTCATCTAAAAGTCCCTCTGCTTTATTTACCCTCCATTCGAGAATTTTAAACAGGTAAACTTTATCATAATGCTGTGATGGAAATAGATGCCGTAGGACCACTTCTCTGAGGAACTCAGGCTTCTGGGTGCTTAATCACACACACACTATGATTGTCGGAGGTAATTCCCTTGTTCACAAAGCAATCAAGCAGTTTATGTGAAAGGATATATATATATGTGTGTGTGTATATATATATGTATATGTATGTATATGTATGTGTGTTTGTATATATGTGTGTATATGTATGTGTGTGTATATATGTATGTATATGTATGTATATATGTATAAAACCACTGGCACAATCTGTTCACTATACTCACTGGGTTTTTGTTTTGTTTTTTTTTTTTTGCTCCAAAAATTCAGAAGTATCTCAGGAGTATACAGTGCCCAGAATAAATTTTAGCCCTAACATGTAAAATTTGCTTGAATTAGCCCGGATATATTATTTAACATTAATAACTTTTTGCATTCTTTACCTTTATTTGTGCCCAAATTCTTCACTGTTGCTCATTTTCCCCATTCTCTTTTAAATTTTCTTTTCTGTCATACCTCCACTACCCTGCAATTTGCCTTCTCTGCCCCAAACTATTATCCCTGTTTTAAACACTATTAAGATCAGTTTTAAAGTATTAAAATATTCATGGGAATAGAAACATAATCTCTTTAATACCAAGTAAGTCCTCTGACAATGGCCAGGCTTGGGGAAAACATAATTAGGAAGTCAGCTAGAGGAGTTTCTAAGGAAATTAGCTTTAAATAGATGGAAGTAATTAATCAGTAAAAACAAATACCTGATGGAAGGAGAGAGGTTTCCCTGGTGATTGGAAAAGAACAATTAAGGCAGGATGGGGGATAGTGACCAGTGTGCACGCTGTGTGGTAATCGCTCCTTTCTGGCCTTTGAGGAGCTAAATGGAGCATAAAGCAATCTTGCCATGATCCAGATAAATGCAGAGTAAGCATGCTGAACAAAGGACAGCGGGACTGGACAGCCTGTGGAGATGCTCAGTCACAGGAAGACTGCAGGAACTTTAACGTCGAGACGAGGTTGCCAGGGGTCTCTGAGCCGTGAATAAGCCTCAGACAAACAAGGACATACGGATGATTCGTTGTTAAATTCAAACACAGATACAGAGCTAGGGCTGGATTGGGTAAATTTTGGAAACAGTAAAAGGTCAGTAAAATAACTACTAACTTGTGCCAGGTGTATGTATTAATTAAAAAACTGGTTTAAGCTATATCATATTCATGTAAATAAGTATGTTTACATTAAGTGAGATTTTGGGGTACAAATCCAGTTACCCATGCCTCTGAGAAACCTGACTTTTCAATTTTTGTTATTTAAATAATAGAGGTAATCAACCTCCGTTGGGAGCAATTACCTGAACTGTAGCCGTGCTCACTCTTGGTTCTCTTCTTACCCAGCCTACTTTCTAGCACATGATACAACTTATTACATGTCCTTGACTTTGTACCACCTCCCTCCCCAGTGTTAACTTCTTGAGGGTAGAATTTTACCTACTTTGTTCACTGTTATATTTCCAGCACTTGGAATGGGTGCTTGCATGTAAAAGGTATTCAATAACTATCAGTTGAATGAATGAACTGTAGGCATAGTGATAGGATATGAGGGAACATTTTGTGTATCCTATCTGTTGCCATCCTAAACACTTAAAGCAATGGCACCATTCAACCTCAACTTCACAATTCTCCGGTACCACTGTACCTTATCTGGTCTCCATTTCCATCTTGAGTTTACTCATATCCTTCCTCAGACTTACTCCAAATTCAAATAATTTTGTTCTACTACTCATCTCAATCAAAAATCATTTGGATAACCTGGAAAATCATTGGCTAAGGTGTACATAAGCAAAATTTCCCTGTCATCACAATAAGGACCATCTTCCTATTGCCTGTCTTCCATCAATCAACTTAGAAGTTGTGTGAAACATCAACTAAATGTGAGCATTATGTAATGTACTGGGGATACAGGAAGCAATACTTATCTGCATTTATCAAAATAAAAATAATATGGGCAGTGAGGTTTATCCTTTCCTGACAAAGTAAAGTGCTATAAACTTGGGGGGAGGGTACAGCTCAAATGGTAGAGCGCATGCTTAGCATGCTTGAGGTCCTGGGCTCAATCCCCAGTACCTCCATCAAAAAACTAAATAAACAAATAAACCTAATTACCTCCCCCTGCAAAAAAAATTTTTAAAAGTGCTATAAACTCATATTCTAAATGAAAATTATAATTCTAACAGTAATCTTGAATTCTAACCTTGAAATTTTCTTTGTGACTTTGAATTCTTTGCTTTCTTTCACATATGTTTTTCATTGAAGAACTATATTGCATGATGCTAACTTGCCTCTTCATACCATTGTATATGACTACTAACCCCAAACATTTTAATCATGGAAATGGAATAGTAGACTCTGACTTAGTCTCACCAAACTTCCAATTTACATGCTTTTAATGATACAGACTGAATGTTTGTGTCATCACAATGTTCATATGTTGAAACCTATTCCCTCCACATGAAGGTACTAGGAGTCTGGGCCTTTGGGAGGTGATTAGGACATGAAGGTGGAACCCTTATGAGGGGGATGAGTGCCCTTATAAATGCAGCCTCAGGAAGTTCCCTTTCCCCTTCTATACTCAGAGAGCACAGAGACAGCCACCTGTGAGCCAGGAAGCAGGTCCTCACCAGACGCCAGAACTTGTAGGAAACAAATTTCCATCATTTTCAAGGCACTCAGTCTACAGTATTTTTGTTATAGCAGTCTGAACAAGCTAAGATATATAAAGATACAGAAAAAGATAAAATCTGGTATGAATCATACATACAATATCTGAAATAACAGAGTGACATATACTAATTACAATTTTTATAATCAATATGATGCTACTTCTGAGGCTTAGGACTCAAAGATTGCCTTAAAATCACACTAAGCTGTAACTTCTCTGATCTTCTGGGATCTAAGTTCTGAGCCAGAAAGAGCCATATTAACTTTTCTCTCATCAAACTCCTGGACTATGTAAGGCAGAAATAAATGCTGACATAGAAGATGAGTGTTGATACACTGTGGCCCTGGGTCTAATGACACAACAAGATGAGAATAGAAGAAATAAAGAGAAAATGAATAACCCTTTGAGGAGCATTTGGGAGAAGGGGAAGGAGGAAGGCTGATACCGAATGCATGGAGGAAAGTGGCATGCACCACCTGACTGCCACACAGCCGGAGAACCTGAGAGGCACTGCGAAGAGCCCTAGTGAGTTCAGGAGACTTGTACACAATAAGCGCTTGTCAGGCCCCAGAAACTGGGGTACATTTCAAGTCAATATTTGGGAAAGAAAATATTCAAGAACCAACATGGAAAATGAGAGTGGCTAAAATATTCCAGAAACACTATCTATTATCAAGCTTGAGTTTATTTCTTCTCCCTTTAAAATTAATAAAATACTGCACTGTTTTGATTACTGTAGCTTCATAGTATAGTCAGAAGTCAGGAAGTGTGATTCCTCCACCTTTGTTCCTGTTTCTCAAGATTGTTTTGGCTATTTGGGATCTTTTGTGTTTCCATACACATTTTTAAATTATTTGTTCTGTCAAAAATGCCACTGGTATTTTAGTAGGGGTTGCCTTGAATTTATAGATTGCCTTGGGTAGTATGGCCATTTTAACAATATTAATTCTTCCAGTCCAAGAACACGGTATATCTTTCCATCCATTCATGTCAGCCTCAGTTTCTTTCATCAGTGTCTTATAGTTTTCCAAGTACAGGTCTTTTGCCTCCTTAGGTAGGTTTATTCCTAGGTATTTTATTCATTTTGATGCAATGGTAAACAAGACTGTTTCCTTAATTTCTGTTTCTGATAGTTCATTGTCAGTACCAATTCTTGATTTTTAAAAAAAGATAGCAAATACCTGATAAGGAACATCTATTTTAAGGCAACATTCAGCAGTAGTCTTAATAGAGGCACACTATACACATTCCCAAAATCAGAAACAAGAGTGGCCACCCTTCCCTACATTAGCAATCACTTCAGAGCTACTGAAAATGAAGAATTAGAATGAACAACAAAACAAAGCAACGAAAGTGAACCCAATAAAAATGATACAGCTTTCAAAATAATCGGATACAAGATAAAATGTAAAAATCAATTTTAGTATGTTTGTAATACACCAGTTAAAAAAAGAAATGAAAGATAGATTGCACTCATTATTGATAATTGCAGCCCAAAACATAAAACACTGAGGAATGGCCTTAAAAATAAAATGTGGTATCTATATAAAGAAAATTACTAAATATATTGAAAGACATAAAGTTGCCTTTAAAAACTGTAGATGTTCCAAGACCCTAGATAAGAAATAAGTAAATCCTCCACAAGTTAATACTTTTAATTCAGTAACAATCAAAATCCACTTTGGTAAAATAAGAGATTCTAAATTAAAGAAAGTAAGTGGATTATACCACCCAAGAAGAAAGTTCTGAAAATAAAGTGTGATGAAGGATTTTCTATACCACATAGGGAAATTATACACTACAATAATCAATACTGTATAGTATAGAAACTGCACAGATCAGCTGAAAACAAACCCTAGTAGGTATCAGAACTTCACATATAATAAATGTGGCATCAAAATAAATAAGAAGAATAAATGGTACTAAAACATCACATAGCCATTTTTCAATGATTTTATGTTAGATTAAAAATCTCATTATACGGGAAAAGAAATTACAAATGGATTAAAGAGTTAAAGATTTATAAAAATAAGTAAATAATTTTAAAGACTAAAGTATAAAGACCTGTAAGAAAATATAGGCGAAAATCTAACTTCTAAAAGAAGAGAACTAAGTATTAAAACAATGGGAAAATTAACTATGAAATAATTACAGGTTTAAATACATAGTTTTACATTATTCTTCCCTTTATTTTTTAAACTATGAAACTGGCACTTACTCATAATACGTTTTCAAAAGTAGCTGTATAAGGTGGAATGCATCCCTTCCCCGACACCCACCAATCTATCATATCTCCCAGAACTATTATCTATTATTAAATATGTATGCATCTTCCTCTATTTTTTCAAGTTGCACAAATATTTTAATATGAATACACAATGAATTTTCTTTTAAAAATTGTATTCTAAAATAATTATAGATTAACAGGAAACTACAAAGAAATGTAGAAGGAGGTCCCGTGTACCCCTAATACAGTCCTCCTCAAGACAGGTAACATGTTGCATAACTGTAGTACGCTGTCAAAAACAGAAAGTTGACACTGGGACAAAGCGTAGAGCTCATTCAGATTTCACCAGTTACATGTGCATCCGCATGTGTGTGTTTCTATACAATTTTATCACATGTGTAGATTTCTTTAACCACCATCAAAATCTAGAAGCCTAAGTATCCCACAGCCACAGGCTCCCCTATCCTGCCCTTTTATAATCACCTCCACATGCTGCCCTTTTACAATCACCTCCACATCCTCCTCCCCTCATGCCTAACTCCTGGTGACCACAAATCTGTTCTCCAATTTACACTTATGATAACTCATGAAAATTTTATAAATGGAAGCATGCAATATGTATCCTCTTGAGATGGACTTTTCTCCCTCTGGGTAATTTCCTTGCAGTTCATCCAAGTTATTGTACGCATTAGAAATTAATTCCTTATTATTGTGCAGTAGTATTCCATGGTATGGATGGACCAAAGTCTGAACATTCAATCATTAAAAGAAATTTGGGTCTTTTCTAGTTTTTAGATATTAAGAACAAAGCTTCTATGAATATCTGTGCACAAGTTTCTGTGTGAAAATACTTTTTTATTTCTCTGGATAAATTCACAAGAGTGTAATTGTAATTGGTGGGGCATATGGTAGTTGCATTTTTAGTTTTTTAAGAAATTGGTAAGCTTTTTTTCCCGAAAGGCTGCACCATTTTACATTCCCACCAGAAACGTATGAGTGATCCAGTTTCTCTGCATCTTCACCAGCATTTGGTGGAGTGCCTATTTTTTATTTTAATCATTCTCATAGGTGTCTAGTGATTTGTATCTGCACTTTCCTGATGGCCCTTGATGTTAGAAATCTTTTCACATGCTTACTTGCCGTCTGTATCCCTTTAGGTGATCTGTCTGTTCATGTTTCCTGTTCATTTTCTAATTGGATTAGGTTTTTTTTAATGTTGAGTTTTAAAAGTTCTTTATATATTTGTATTATTGATACTAGTCCTTTTTTAGATATGTGGCTTGCAAATGTTTTCACTCACTCTGTAGTTTGCCCTTTCATCCCATTCACATGGTCTTTCACAGAGCAGAAGTGTTTATTTTTGATAAGGTCCAGTTTATCAACTTTTCCTTTTATGGTTTGTGCTTTTGCAGTCAAGTCTAAGAATTCTTTGCCTAGTCCTTGGTCTTGAAAATTTTCTCCTGTATTTTTTAACAGAAGTCTTACAATTTTTTACTCTATATGTAAGTTCCTGATCCATTTTGCATTGCTTTTTGTATAAGATGTGAGATTTTGCTTAGAATTTTTTTTTTTTTTTTTGCCTATGGATATCCAGTTGCTTCAGTACCCTTTGTAGAAAAGGCTTTTCCGCTCCTATTCCTTCTCATTGAATTAATTTTGCTTCTTTGTCCAAAATTAATTGGTCATATTTGTGTGAGTCTGTCTTGGTTTCTCTATATTGTTCCATTGGTCTCTCCTCCACCCTTCCACCCACACCGCACTGTGTTGACAACTGTAGCTGAATAATAGGGCCCTAACAATGGGAAGAGTGATTTTTCCTAGTTTTCCTTCTGTTTTCAAAACTGTTTTGGCTATTTTATGCCTTTTCTTTACACTATAAATTTTAGAATACACTTGTTTATCTCAACAAGAAAACCTACTGAGATTTGGTTAGAAATTATGTTAAACCTATATGTCAATTTAGGGATAATTTGACAACTTTACTATGTTCCATTGGATTACATGCACTTTTAAAGTATTAATTCAAGAATTCATTAATAATACAAAAAAAAGAAAAAAGAATTCATTAATAAAATTCAAAATTACATAATATTACCAACAAAATGACAGATAAAATTAATATTTTGTATATAAAACATTCAAGTAAACCAACACTATTATTCCCAATATAATAAAACAAACAAACAAAATACCTGAATTGGACAATCCACAGAAGAAAATTTAAAAGCCCAACTCCACTAATAATCAAAATTAAGCTAAAATTAAATAATAGTTTAAATTTACCAAATTGACAAATATTTTAAAGAAAAGTACTCAGGGCTGGGTAATGAAAATGAAGTAAGGTGAGCTCTCAATCTCTGCTAGCTAGGAGGAGTCTAGTTGGTATAAGTTTTCTGTGAAGGCAATTGGGAATATCTATCAAGAATCTTAAAAAGGTTTGTCCTTTATCCCAGTACTTTCATTTACAGAAAACTATCTTAATGAAAATAATCAGAAATGTAGCCAACATTTTATATAGAAAAACGTACATCACAATGTTTTAACAGTGAAAAGGAGAGAAAAAACTAAATGTTCCAATAATAGAAAATCTTTAAACAAACAGTGGTATAGGCATATGATACAGTATTATGCAGCTGTTAATAAGTTATGTATTTGAAGACTTTAGTAGCATGATTATTTACCATATAGCACTGAGCAAAAAAAAGCTATATACAAATATGTGGCTGTAATATGATTCCAAAAATATTTTCAAAGTGTATCTTTGTATAGAAAAATAAGCTGTTGGGAAATACACAAAAATAATATTTATCAGTGTCATAAAATTCTAATCATTTTTTTTCCTTTTTATGTTTCTCTCTCTTTTCTGTCTCTACAATAAGCATGTGTTCATTTTATAATCAGAGAAGTACTTTTTGATTAAGTGCCAAACAATTTTAGTCCTAGGCCTAATTTTCCTGACTCAGATCATGAGCTGATGGAGCAGTGGCCTACTTATGAGGTGCTCCTGAGGGTTGGTTGTGTGGGAGTAGGGCAGGCTAATTCCTTCAAAATGTAGAAATATATTTCCTCATGATCAGTTGTAGGAATGAACTGCCTGACTAAAATTGAAAAGAAAGACTAGAATGAATCATAATAGAAATAGCAGTAATATTAAGTTTTCCCAGTAGAGAGTAACCCCCCTTTTTAGGGTAATTGGTGCCTGCATCCTCTGTTCTGTTTCCAGAATGAAGTTCCTGCATGTTCACACTGCTGGAAAGAGCTAGAAATAAAGAAAGGCACAGCCCAAGCCATGAGTGCACTCTCATTGGAAAACTGAGTCATTCAAAGATGGGTGGCCTGTTCCATAAATGTCTTATCTCTGCCGGAGAGGTACCATGGGCTCACAGGTTTTAAAAACCACTTATATGCAAATTATACCAAGAACAAAACTTAAAGCACATTTCAAAGCATTAAAAGTTCAAGCCTCATGAACTGTCACAACTTCACTCAGCAGTTACTTAGCAATTTACAGCAAACTTCAGGCCATATCAAATTGTGGCCTTTGAATGATATGTCTCAGGTTGACCATCAGGACCATCGGGACACTTTTGAGTGTGAAAGGGATGCCATTAATAGTTGCTGGGACAATAAATGTAAACCAGAACTGGCTGGGTAAATTGGGATGTATGATCATCTGCCCTATGGTAAGGCGAAATTTTCATCCAACCATATTTCATGTGTCATTCAACATCATATAGAAGTTGGGTCTGCATTAAATTAATAAATAATTATCTCCTGGTACAATCTATAGAATTGGCAAAAGAATCCTTAATAATAACAGGGAACCCCATGACCATATAAACAGTGATGCTTAAATTTTTGTTGTTGTTCTGGTAAGTATTTTAGGGGATTTTTGAACTGATAGCTTTGGGTGTGGGCACACATGAAGATGATTTAGCATGTCCATGTTAAGCTTAAGGCAATATAAAAAGATATCTATTTAGAAATAGCACCCCCTGCATTTGGATGATTTACCCTTCATGGGCCCTCTCAACTATCACAACCTCCCCATCATTTTCCCTGCAACATTCAGTTCTATAGCCAGACCCCGAAATCCGACTCCAATATATTGCATTTCAATGCCTCCTGACAATAAATATCTATACTCCAGGACTCTTACTCCCTCAAAACCTAATTTTCTGCCTCATCGAAACCTTCACTGCTTTGAGCATGTTCCTTCCTTCAAGTCATTGGCTCTTCTTGATTTCTCATCCAAACCCAGGCCCTATGGTATATACACCAGGTGGGGTAACTAATGCTAGATGTTACATCAGACAGTTCCAAGATCTTAGGAGCTTAATACAAGGAAAGGTTTTTTTCTTGGTTACTCAAAGTCAACTGTAGGATGGGTGGTTCTATTTGGCAGAAACTCTAGGATCCAGAAGACTTCCCTTCTAAATGCATGACCTCTGATATTTCACAGAAGAAAATTGAAAACCAAAGTTTTGCTGGAGATATTTTTAAGGACTAAGTCAAATTGCATCACCATGTTCCATTGGCCAACTAAATTATATGACCCTTCCCTAATTTCAAGTAAGTCTGGAGAAAGTAGGTTTCCTGTGCGTCCAGGAGGAATAGACGCGATGAGCCAGGTCTCTGTGACTGTATAACATTGTACAACTTTCAATTTAGTTAACTCTCTCACCATTTGCCTTTCTCCTACAAATATTCAGAACATATATTTTGAGGGGACATGATTCATCCAACATTGCCAAGAGACCAGGAACTTCGGGTAAGTGTGTGTTGTGGACCCTTCTCACCAACATGTAAACATACTTGCAAAGCTATACACATGACAGTTCAAAAGAGAATTGGGTCAAATGAGCAGATGGAAGTATAAGGCAGCCTCACTAGCATTCAAAGAAATAAATACATTTAAAAAATAAGACAATTTTCATGTATAAAATTAAAAAAAAACTAAAAAAAAAAATACTGAATATAAAAGGAGAGGCAAGGAAATTTGGCCCTGAGGGAGGCAGTGGCAGTGCTGGAGGGAAATGCCCAGCTGTACAAGCTTCCTGAAGGACAATTCAGAAATAAGTATCAAAAATCATCATTCAGATCATCCAAGAAATAGTTATCAAGTATTTACAAAGCACTGGGCACTGTTCTAAATCTTCTCATCCAGTAATTCCAGTTTTGGATATGTTTCCAAAGAAAATTAGTGGAAATGCAGACAAATAGTAATATACAGGGAATCCACTACAGTGTAAAAACAGCCTATCCTACACTGGCTCACAGTGGGGAAGTGATGAAATAATTTCTGCTATCTGTGTTTTAAATGATATGAAATGACAAAAGAAAAATTTGGAGACTAAAGTCTAAAGAAATCCTACTTGCATAACTTATGGGAAAAAAGAATAATAAAAATTTGCATGTATAATACAATCCCAATTTCTGATATATATGTATATTCAGTCCCCATATATTTATTTACTATCAAATACATGCTAGGAGTTATAAAGAGAGAATCTGCAAGATGTCTGGGTGAATAAAACTAAAGGTCAGCTTATTCTTTTTTCCATTATTGTCTCTCCATTTTGCAGAAATTGCTGAAGAACAGGCCAGCATATCGTAGAGTACTTTGTGCTTTAGTTATGAATAAAAATTTGTCCTAAGACATAATGGAAGAACAGAAGTCAGAAAAAAACCCTGTAATTTCAGTTTCAAGTACTTTCTGTTTAACAAGAGGTGGAAATCTGAATTTGAATTCACATTCGAATTCACCTGTGGGGGCAAGGCAGGTCCTTTGGAGAAAAGGAAATGCAATAGCAAGTCTTTTAAATTATGCATGGGTAAAGAGGAGACTCTGCTCAAGGGAAGAAGTCTGGGAGATCTGAGGCTAAAAATCTGAAAAGACTAAATGGAAAAGAGAGGAGAAGGCAGCATTTTTGGAAGAGGAGACTGCTTTTAAGACGTGTCAGGAAGGAATTTTCCTCTACGTTCCAAGTTCTTCTGCCTGGCCTAAGAACTAAATTGATGTGAAACAGATTAACTGGAGAAAATCACACAGAAGTTTAAAGACATGTATACATGAGAGAGACTCAGGCCATTTATTTAAATTCTTTTAGGCAGTTAAGGGGGAGGTAACAAGAAAAACTTCCTGAGTTGTCTGTTTCTTAATAAGAATCAGCCTAAATTAATCCTCATACAACAAAGCACATTTTGGGGTGGCAAGCTTTTCTCCCCTATAGAGGAAAGTGTTGAAACTCAGGGAAAAGGAAAACAATAAAGGGAATATTTATTCGTTCCATGGTTGTGTTGCACCATAAAGGGGATGGTGGGGGGAGAACTGACAGAGGGTGACAGGTGTTCGTTCACTAAGCCGGGAAGTGACTACAGGTCAGGCTGAGCTCCCTGGAGGCTCAGAGTTAGAACAGTGCCTGCCCCTGGACGGAGCCTGGCAATTTCCGGACCCAGCCCTTAGCTCAGACACTAGTGTCCTTATAAGTGCTGGCAGTGAAGGCCTTCCAAGCACCTTGTGGCCAACAGGCATGGATAGTTGGGACCTGAAGCAGGAAAGGTAAAAACAGAGGTGGCAGCGGCTAGTGTCTGCCAGAATAATGGATGTGGGCACTCAGGTGAGCCTGAGACTGATTATCACCCAAGGAGAGGCTTGAGGCTCTGTGGTGAAAACATAACTATGTTATAGTCCAACCTAATAAAGCCAAGGAACATGGGTTTACAGTTCCTTTAGTGACACAGGTTTAGCCCGTTTTCCACCATAAGCAAGTACTGCTTTTAGAATCAGGAAAAGTAATTTAATTAACACTCCCTCTACCTTGTCTTATTTTCCACATTGAGAGGAAAGACTACTTAAAAACTACTTAAAGAACCTCACCCTCACCCTTAACTCAGATGCGCCTCACCACAGGACAGTCTCAGGAAGGAAGGTCACCAATCACTTTCAAACGCTCAAACTCAACGGGAACTTTCTAGCCACTTGTTTTTAATCTTCTTAGTTACACTGGGTGTTGTTGACCACTCCATCTTTGCTGAAACTTCTCCCCTGACGCCCTGACTCTACTCTCTTATGTCTCCTCCTCCCACTCTCTCTCCTCCTTATCTATCTTTTGCGGGAACTTCCTCATCTGAAGTCTGTCTTCAGAGCACTGAGTAGGCTTCACATCTCTTACACATTCTCCCTGGGCCGTTTCAGCCACACCAACCTCTAAGCCCTCCTGGCTTCACTTACTGCTGAGTCCACAGAGCCCAGAATGGTTCCTCAGACCCTGGAGCTATGTAATACTCAGTGGCTCACCTGGCTAATTTGACATTCAGAGCAGCTCATTTTCTAACTCTCCTCTCCACAACAAAACTATTTAACAGCGATTATTACAAAATAATCAATAATAATCATCGTTTTCTTGATTTGCTTTTCATTTTAATACAGTGAACAATAAAGAATAAATTTCAATTTCAAAACATTATTCAAATAGTAAAATGTTTCAAATCTGAGCTAAAATTGACTTAACAATTTCACACTGTTTTAAATTGAAACACAGATTTTAAAACTCCCAGCGTCAAATAAGAGAACTGGCATAACCCAAGTTCTGTCTCTTCACCCTCACCACTCACTGTGCTAGCACTGCTTATAGCTAATCTGCTGCTTAAATGCAAAAATATGTAGCATCACAGAGGAGGGGGACTATCACTGCTGCCCAAGTATAGCACAAGTGACTCTAGACAATTATAAACTTACTCGTGGAACAAAAGCATGTAGCCGAGTTCCCATGTGTCAGGGGATGAATATCTAACAAGGAGATCTCCCAATTAATTCCCTCATGTGGAAGACAATGTTTGTGAAAGGATAAGATTTAAATGCGCTCATCTGAAGCTTGCAGATATATAACTAAAATCAATAGTAACTGCAGCAATTGTTTAGAATTTAGATTGACAAAAGAATTTTTCAGGGAGGAGTATTTTATTGCTGGCATTGTGGTACTTGAAGGTAATAAAAAGGAAGATCAAGTCTTACTTAGTTTTATTCTGTGCAGACAATGCACTGTCTTATTGCCTGCACCCTGGGCTGGCTGCTGTTAGTGGTATTGGCAATAGATATTTGCCGAGTGACTAAATATATTTATCACAAGATTCTAAGACTGCTTCTTCAACTAAGACTTCTCTCCTAAATTCTAGGCCTGTATTTCTGTTACCTGATTTCACCCAACTGTCCCGTATGAACCTCAGGACTATGGTTCAAAAGGGCTCCTTTTCCTGCCCCTCATTGGTGAATGGCACCAGCAGAAACTTGAGATCCTATCTCCTTATTCCTCCAAACCAGATACAAAAGCTGATCATTTTTCCTCCTAAACATTTCTAGAAGCCATTCTCCACCTCCCGATTCTCACTAACGTGGGCTAATTCTGCATTTGATCATTCTGTCCAAGACCATTACAACACAAACTGTTCAGCGTCTCTACTTCAGTCTTTCTTCACACGAATCTCCCTAAACCCCCCATCTTAAAAAGGGGACATTAATCCCCACTGCAGAAGATGACTGTGAGGATTAAATAACACGTATGGAGTGTGGCTCACAGAAGATGTTCAAAAGTAATGTGAATTTTCCTTCCGAAAATATTGCTTGACACTCTACCGCCTCCCATTTCTGAATATCTTCTGAAAGCAGTTGTATTTCGAGACTGAATTGATGAAGCACCATTTCATATGCATAAAAAGTCAAATTATACAGTAATTGCAGTTGGATAAATGCAACCTAATTCAAAGTATTCCCAAACTCACTTATTTATTTTTATCATAGCAACAAAAACACTTACTACTCATTACAAACAGACCAAAAAAGTAAGATCTGCTATTGATGCAGACATGTATAGACAGAAGGAAACATCTATGTTCTCGAGGACTTTGTCACACCATACACACGTATAACTCTTAGTGATGTACTTGTGAGAAGTGCTAAATGAATGCCACAAGCATGCATGAGAGAGGGAGAGGGAGGGACTGAAGACAAGTCACCAGACTGGGACAATCAGAATGCTATCTGAGGAGGAGAAAAACTGAGATGGGACTTAAGGAAAACTATACAGTGGTCCCCCCTTAATCTCAGTTTCTCTTTCCAAGGTTTGAGTTACCTGCTGTCAAACGTGGTCAGAAAATATTAAATGGAAAATTCCAGAAATAAACAATTCATAAGCTTTAAATTGCACGCCCTTCTGAGTAGCATGATGAAATCTCGCGATGTCTGCTCCATCCTGCCGGGCATGAACCATCCAGCGTGTCTCACCTGCTAGTCGGTTAGTAGCCCTCTGGTTACCAGATTGAATGTCACGACTGCTCATGCTCAGCCACCCTTATTTTACTAACTAAGGGCCCCAAAGTGCAAGGGTCGTAATGCTGGCAACTCAGATATGTGCTGTAAAGTGCTTTCTTTAAAGTGAAAATGTGAAAGTTCTCAACTTAATAAGGGGGGAAAACGCTATGCTAAGATCGAACATAAGAATGAATATTTAGCCGTGAAATTGTGAAGCAGGAAAAAGAAATTCATGTTAGTTTTGCTGTCACACGTATTGGGGCTCATGGGTGGGCCGCCCCCAAATACAGCACAATGGCATATTGGTTATTGTGAGTTAAAGTTGCTTGGGAAGCGGTCAATGCAAGAGCGAAACTCTGACTCTCCTTTCTGTCTCCCTGAAAAGCAGAAAATCAATCTTTCATGTGAGAGTTTGCACCCCCTGCCTCTGGAGGTGGAAACACACCCTTAGAGTCAGAGATAGGGAATTTGGAGCCCAGAAGCCTGTATGAATAAATCTTATTAATTTTTTAAATTTACTACCTCAAGCCCAAACTCTGTTTAGATTATTCACTAATTAAGCACCCAAGCCTCAGTTTCTTTGCCCTGTCAATTCCTCATAAATTTATTGTTTCTTTGTCTAAAAAGTATAAAAGCACCTACTTTGGCCATTTCTAAGGGACCTTCATGCACATGAATTAACATGTGTTTCTTTTACTCCTCTTAATCTATCTTATGTCAGTTTTATTCTTAGTCCAGCCACAAGATCTCACTAGCAGTCAAGGGGGACATTTCCCCCTCCCCAACACTCATCAAAGTGCAAAAACTGTGGTCACAGTGTGTGATAAGTGCTTAGTTAAGATGGAAAGGGCATTACATTTGTACAATAAGGTATTTTGAGAGAGAGGGAGAGAAGGACCACATTCACATAACCTTTATTACAGTATATTGTCATAATTGTTCTAACTTATTATTAGTTATCATTACTAATCCCTTACTGTGCCTAATTTATAAATTAAACTTTATTGTGCTCATGTATGAATGTATAGGAAAAAACATAGTGAATATAGGGTTCACTACTAGCTGAGGTTTCAGACATGCACTGGTGGCCTTGGAACAAATCGCCCACAGATAAGGGGAAATTACTGTACAGCTATTCTCAGGTAGGAAAAGGAGAGGTATGTGCAATTCTGGAACAAAAAGAAGTCACAAAGTTGTGAGATCGGAATGCTCATGGGACACATGGCCTATCTTAAAGAGGACACAGAATTTATAACACATAGCAAAAGTGAAACTTGGAAAAAAGACTGAGACCAGTGAGTGAAGGGAAATAAATGCCAACATAAGGGGTTTTCTTTAAAAGTAATGAAGTATAAGTGTAGAAACCGTGAGAGCCTCCTATCTAGTTGCTCTGCCCTGGGTCGTTTCCCTGTATAATCCATCGTCCACTTAGCTGTCGTTGTGACCTTCCCAAACCCACATCTCACTACGTTATGCCATTGTTTCAAATCTCTTTCAGGGTTCTTCAAAGATGATAGACAAATGGCCAGTAAGCACAATGAATAATATTCAACATCACTAATCATTAGGGAAATGCCAATCAAAAACTACAATGAGATACCACCTCATTCCCATTAGGATGGCTATTACCAAAAAAAAAAAAAAAAAAAAAAGAGAGAGAGAGAAAGAACAACAATTGTTCAGTTGTTGGGGAGGATGTGGAGAAACTGGAATATTTGTGCAGTGTTAGTAAATGTAAATGTACTGTTAGGAATGTAAAAGGTACAGTGACTGTGGAAAACAGCATGATGGTTCCTCAAAAAAATAAGAATAGAATTACTACATGATCTATAAATTCCACCGCTGTATACAACCAAAAGAATTGAAAGCAGGGTCTCAAAGAGATGTTCACACACCCGTGCTCAAAGAAGTATTATTCACAAAAGCTAAAAGGTGGAAGCAACCCAAGGTTCATCGACAGATGAGTGGACAAAAGTGATATGTACATACAATGGAGTTATTCAGCTTTAAAAGGGAAGAAAATTCTGACACCTGCCACAATAGGAATCCACTTACATGAAGTGCCTAGAGTAGTCAAATTCATAGAAGTAGAAAATAGAATGGTGGTTGCTAGGCACTAGGGGTAGCAGAAAAATGGGGAGTTGTTGTTTAACGGATGTAGAATTTCAGATTTGCAAAATGAAAAGAGTTCTGGAGACTGGTTGCATAACAAAGTGAAGGTATCTAACTACTAAACTGTAAATTTATAAAATGGCTAAGATCATAAATTTCATGTGTTTTACTACAATTAAACACATTTGTTTTAAATCTCTTTCATGGGCTTCCACAAACAGGATAAATTTGAGAGCCGACAGAGCCATGTACAAATCTCTCCATGGTCTGACCTCTTCCCTCCGTGGAAAAAGAAGTAAATACAACCAGAAGCATTAGATTATACTTGAGTTTCAGGGGGAAAAAAAAATAGGTATCATTTTATTTCAGATGTATCCTGCCATGAAGAAGTAAAGAGTAGAATGACTTATAATAAGAAAATCACAAACTGAGATATTTATAATCTTTGAATACAGTGCTCCTCTAAGAAACACAAAGTAAAATTACTAGTTACATCAACAGATGCAAATTTTGAACGTCACTAATTTTCACAATAACCATTGTTTTATGACTTAAATAATTTATTCAGACAAGGTTTCACAAACATTTGAAACTAGGGAATCTTATAAAGCATCTTAATGTGTGTAACAAGAAACTAAATTAGAAAGTTTATTAGCACCAGGAGGATTCTTATATTCTCTCTGCCTGTCAAAAACTTGACAGAAGTCTTCAATCTAGCTCGTAAGCACTTTCCTGATTAAAAGCTAATTTCCATTTTTAAAGGGTGAAGTCATGTTTCTGATCCTCCATTTCTTTCTGAAAAAGGAGCATGGATACTGCATTAGTCTGCTCGGGCCGCCACAACACAAAACCACAGCCTGGTGGGCTTAAAAAACAAACATTAATTTTCTCCCACTTCTAGAGGCTGAGAAGTCCAAAATCAAGATGCCAGCCAATTCACTTTCTGGTGAGAGCCCTCTCCCTGGCTTGCAGACAGCTGCCTTCTCACCGTGTCTTCACATAGCAGTGAGTGCACAGTCCACTGCTTCCTGTTATAAGGACACTAACGCCAGTAAATAGGGACCCCACCCCTGTGACTTCATTTAACCTCACTTACTTCCCTATTCCAAATACAGTCCTACTTGGGGGGGAGGTCAGATTTCAACATACAAGTTTTGGGGGGTTGTAATTCAGTCCATAAACAAATGCTTTTCCTCCAGTTTCTCTCCAGCATAATCTCTCACCACCAGCAACACAGTCCTATCCCTGGACCTTGTATTCTGGAAGACCAGTGGAGGTACCACTCATTTGTGCTCCCAGAGGGCTCTGTGCACACTTGCAAAATACCTCTGACTGAGTTTTATTTAAATTTTTGCTAGTTTGTGTATCTTCTTCAACAGAATGTAAGCCACTAGAAGACATGAATTATTGCTTTTTGATGTCTGTGTCCCCAGAACTAGCACAGAACTTGCTACTTAGAAGGTGTTCAATAGCATTTCTTAAGCAAAATTGAACTATTAAGCCTAATGATGAAGGGGCTTTAACAAAGCTGTGTTTGATGAACGTTAATCTAGCCAAAATGTGCGGGATGAATCAGAGGTGGTGTATTAGTTTCCGATTGCTGCTGTAACAAACCACCACAAACTGGTGGCTTAAACAACACAGATTTAGCCTCTTATAGTTGTAGAAATCAGAAGTATGAAATCAGATTCACTGGGCTAAAACTAAGGTGCCAGCAAGGTCATACTCCCACCAGAGGCCTTAGAAAACAATTGTTTCCTTCCCCTTTCCAGCTTCTAGAGCTGTGTTCCTAACATTCCTTGGCCCCTTTCTCCATCTTCAAAGCCTGCAGGGTAGCATCTCCAAATGTCTCTCTTTCTCTCTCTGCTGAGATGAGTACATTGCCTTCTCACTTCTGTGTGTGGCAAAACCTCCCTCTGCCTCCCTCTTTTAAGGACCCTTGTGATGACATTGGACCTACCTGGATAATCTAGATCTGATTACAGGTACTAAATCTGCAAGTCCCAGATACTATATAAGGCTGCATTCCCAGGTTCAGGGATTAGGACCTAAATATCGGGGCTGGGGTTGGGGGGAGGCATTAGTCAGCCTACCACACATGGGCACAGTGGCAACAGATTAGTTAAGAAGCTACTAATAACATTTGCCAGATGCTTCCCACTTAGCTGGACTTCTAGTCCGGGGTGTCATAGATAAGTTTGTATGTATCTCATGACTCACATATCCCAGTATAACACCACATGCTCTGTGACAAAATTTGGCCTAACCATCTGTGCTAAATGAACTGAGGCATTGATCAACGACCCAGTGAATTCATTCCACAAAGCTAGTCTGTTTCAATTAGGTCAAACATTATAAAAATTAGACTACTTTTCTCAGAACTTTTTTCAGTTGCATACTTGGGCATTTACTTCAACTCATTATTTGGCTTTATCTCATAGATCATAAGAGTTCATTATTTTAATCCAGATGGGAACCAAGACAATTTCCATTTTGTTCAAGCCTTGCACATAACTGGCACACCATGAACCAGAAGTGATAATACAGGTAAAGCTGGGTATTAAAGCAGGCAGAAAACTAATAACCTAGTGGCTTTAGACATTTATCTAGGTGATGACAAATGGTTCCTGTCCCTCGGATGCCTCCAGGGTAGAAGAGTTTATCTGCAGAGTTGACAAATAAACAGATCTTATAGGACCCATATAAAACCAAGTTTCTTAATTGTAGACTAGTAGAATGTCTCCCAGCACAGTAGGGCCAGTGTAACTGCTCATGGGAAGGTGCCATTTGGAGGACAACAGCCTCAAACAGACCACGACAGAAAAGAGGAGGGACGTCGAGGGGTCTGTCCCAATAAACAGCAAACACTGTCAGCCTTGCAAATCTGCCTGCCAAGAAAGAACAGCTCCCAGTGTGAACTGTGATTGTCCCACACCATGCTGGGATGCACTCTGTCTTTCAAGTTTCCTGCCTTTCAAACAAAAGGCAGAATTAAATCTTTTGAGGTTGCTGTACGTGATCTGTGATTTAGCCTTTCTTGGTGCTGAATAGTCTATCGACAGCTTTTAATCAGCTACACAAATGACAAAAAGATGAACACAAAACACACAGAGACACATGCACAGACACACACTTGCCTCTTATCTGAATGGACAGATGCAGAAACATACAGCCCGGAATAAATTAGAGCAAAATGAGCTCAAGATGTAACAAGCCTGGAGGAAAACACTCCAGACACGCTACAGAATGTGCTGTCATCAAAGACACCAGAACTCTGCCCTGATCCCCTCTGGAGAGAGAGAGATTTACCAGCCCTCTTCAGGCAAGGCCTGGGGCACAGGGTGCATGAAAGTCTCCCCAGGCAAAGGGCAGATGGGGCCCCCTGGAAAAGGCAGGTTTTCTTTGATTCTTGACCTCCAGGAGCCTGCTGAGGCCACAGAGGGAAGGAACAGCCTAAGAAAGCAAAACCTCTGCAGTAAGTTTCATCTCAAAAACACACGAACAAACAAACAAAAATATGGCTTTCATTTTTTTAAAACATTAAAGGCAGTTGATTTTCTTTCATCGTTGTTCTAAAATAATTTTTTATTAGTCTCATTTGTTGAAACGAGATTTCCTATAAACTACCTCTGCCTCTTAACATCCATCAATATCAGGCCAACACAAACAGCCGGGAAAGAGAGATCAAACACAGCAGTGCGGGGCCTCAGGGTCACAGGGCAGGAGGTGCCAAAAAAACGGTCCAGGCTCCCCAGCCAGGGAGGAGGAGAAAGCTTCTTCGGGTGGCACCTATGTGTTCAATCACCCAGGCCACAGAGAACCACTGTGTCTTTGGTCTGGTGTTAATACTTTATCTCAGAAAGGAGGACTAGTTCTCAGACTGAAGTCAGTAATAAGGACTGTGCTTGGTGATGGGGAGTCCTAATTCTAACTCTGCCAGCATACGCCAATGGCCAGAGCTCTGCTTAGCTTCTCCCTGCCATCCCGATGGAAAACAGCATCAAATATACTTTTACGGGACATTTTACTTTCTAATATTAGTTTTATTATGTTCATGAGTAGAGCATTGGTGTTGATAATAACTTTAACTTTTGTTAAAGATATAAACCATGCACTGTGTAGAAGCTGAATGACTAGAGACAAGACATGTTTCTTATTCTCCCTTTTCAAAAATTCTCTGCTTCGTGTCTTCTCACCAAGATGGCAAAGGTCTCTTGAGCACGAGTATTTTTACACTTTTTTTAATATGGCTCACTGAGCCTAACACAAAGCAGATGTTCAATTAAAAAGAAATACTGTTAGTGAACCTAAACAAGAGCTCTCCTGTCTAAGAAATGTAATATCCATGCATCTGAATTACATTGAAATGTGTAACTCTGAGCAAGAAGCAATCCTAGGTGTTGTTTATTTCCAGTATCTCATTTTATAAATAAGAAAACTGAGGCCCAAAGTTCTGAAGTGCAAAATTTTCTAAGGTGGCTCAGTTACCAGTAACAGAATATCTATTCTGAGCTAGTGTTGCTCCTATCAATTCCAGAATAGTGAACCCTATTTTAGATACCACACCAAAAAGAGAAATTGATATTCTAAACTGTGTTGGGAAGGATAAAGGGTCTTGAGACAATCTCTTGCAATAATAGTTCAACGAACTGGACTGTAAAATCGAGGGGAGATGCAATGTCTGTCCTCAAATATTTGAAAGCTCCTCATACCAAAGGGTGATTAAGCCTGTTATCGCTGGGAATGCAAACCAGGACTAATAATTGATCTGTCAGTAAGAACTGAGCTACAGTGTAAAAGCTATTCTCACAAAGCAATGATCTCCATGTTCCTAAATATTTTCAAGTACAAGCTAGATGTCAAATGTCAGAACCAAATGGCTAACCACTGGAGCCGGCACTGTGCTAGGGGCTTTGAACACACCATATCCAGCTCTTAGAACAACCCATAAGGGTATCTTCATGTTACAGTGAGAAACTGAGACTCAAAGGGTAAGTAGCTTAGCCAAGGTCACACAACTCATAAAGCATAAGAAGCATGAGGAAAGTCTGCAAAATTTCAGAGATTATTAAGCAGTTGAGAAGTATGAAGTCACAGCTCCTGGCTCTTCAGAACCAGTCTCACCAGGATTGCATATTTGGAATTAAACCACAGCAGGAGGTAACTTCTATTCAATGCTAAGTATTAACATTGAATCAATAGTAAGTAAACCCATAAAAGAACATTGAAAAAAACAACTGGCAAGCCCAGCATTCAAACCTAAATCTCTGAGACTCCAAAACCCAAGTCTTCCCACTATTTCATGTGGCTGCAAGGACATCTCACCTCTGAGATTCCTGTGGGCTCTAAAATTCTGCAATTTTGAGATTGCACTCCCAAGATAAAACCACAATACTTCTTCAGAAAAGTAGAAAAACATTGTAAAACAAAACAAAACAAAAAAACAAAAACAAACAAAAAACCCACTACACAAAAATCTCTAACTATAATTATAGGGATTACTGACATTCAATGTGTATTTTGAACAGATAACTCTGTTTCCAGTACAAGTTTGATGCAGTAAGAGTTTATTTTATAGTATTCCCATCAGTCCAGCATTCTTACCTATTTACAAGTCTTTCAAATTAAACAGAAAAAATACTTAAGGAAGTACTCTTGGCTGTGTTTACAAACTTAAGCTTAATCCCTCTGTTAATAATGTTATTATTAATCATATTACCAAATTTCCCTTCCCTGAACTGATAGAGGACATAAAATCAACTTAGGTTGTATCAGATCTCAGCCTCTGTTACTGACTCATACGTGGGGTAACTCATGGGACAAAAAGGCTTCAATAGCAATTACTTTTTTCACTGATTCTGCTTTTTCTGGATAAAAGGATTTATTTTAATACTAAAAAGAAGTCATTTACCTATTAACATTTGATTTTATCATAACAAAGTAGGTTACTTAACTTCTCCTAAGGACTTTCCTAATGCATAGGAAATGCCTTGATCTGTTTCTAATTACACTCAAATCTTTCCCTACAGTTTTCAAGTAATCCTTGTGTAGGAAATAGGATGGCATCACTTAGATCTCCTCTTCAAACAACAGACAAACCTGGAAATTAACTTTTTTTGAGCCACAGCCTTCTCTGAAAATGAAAGTTATGGGTCTTGTTCCACAAAAATTCACCTAATACTTACACACAAAATCTTGGAAATAGTTCCTTATAGTGCATCAGAAAATTTTCTTCTCATAAAAAGTGGGAAAAAACCTTGAGCTGAGTTTCTACTTTCTGACAACTAGCATGGGCTGCTGTCTCCACTTTCTCCCCCAAAACTGAATATGAAAAAATTGTAAAAATAGAATAAACATATCCAACATAATCTCAGATGGGCTTGACCACTGTTGGTTCACAACCTGGCCCCTATACACAGAGGGCAAGGAGACATTGAAGAAAGAGGCAGAGCATTCCACATTGGTAGGTGGCAGTTTGACTAAGCAAGGGAACTTACCTGGAAGGCTTGGCTTGAGTGCTGCAAGATGAGTAGGTCTCCGCGCTGCCCACCAGGATCTCCAAAGTTTATAAAGAGGCCTTAATGGGCTTCAGTCACCTATTTCAGTCCAGATGGTCTCAACAGCACCTTACTCTCTCAAGGCTGCATCCTTAAAAACAGCTCCCACTGCAGGAACAGAGGGTAGAACATACATTCCAACGACAGGAAAAGGGGTGAGGAGCCTCTGATTGCCCGGATCCAGCTCCTGGTTCACCCTTTGGTCATGTCCTTTCCATGACCTCTTCTCAACAACCACGCACTACCTGTAGCATCGTTATAAGCAAAGAGTAAACAGCATGAGTTTTCTTCCTGTTGTGAGGATGATCAATTGCATATGTTTAAATTGTTCATTTCGGTAACATACTTTCCCACGAGCTAACTGCATGATCAGTGATAAACAATAGCAAGAGGCTTTTTTCAGTAAATATTTAATCACGCTGCATTTTCACAGACTTCGAATTGTCACAAAAAGAAGATTCTTGGCCTTGTAAGAGCAATTCTTTTAAATAGCAATAATAATTATATTTGCATATAAGTCTTATTGTGACTTCTAAATAGGGCAAAATACCTAGTTGTGGGCTCCTGGGTACCCATCTGAAGCTAGTACCTGTTTCCTTATCTGTGGTTTTCAGGAAGGAATTTATTCAATTTGTTTGTCCCTGTTCTGGTTCAAAATATCATAGGTCCTCGTTTGGTGTCTATTCTGTCAAATCCTCTGATTTTTCTTATGAGATCTATAACAATTTAGTATTTGCCATATCAACTATACCAAAAAAAAAAAAAACCTTTAAAAATCCTGCAGACCAAGGTCCCTAGTTATTGGCCATGTGACAAACCTTTCTGCATCTAGGATGAGATGAGATTGATAAACTGTCAAATACCACCATATTGCACAGTACCACAAGGTCAGGCACTTTCTTGCAAAGATAGTACATGTAAAGTACAGCAGAGAAAGGAAATAAAGAAATGAAAGTCTATAAACCCTTAAATATTGCTCCTGTCCTGATTCACCAATCATTACTTTGTAATGATCTGTTAGAATATAGACTGTGCTTTTCAGGAGAAGGAAAAATTGTAATTAGATATCAGTAGTAGATAATTATCTCTATTTAAAAAAAAAAAAAAAGGCAAAGTGTGACCCCAGCCATAGGCAAGCAGTGGTGAAGATAAAAACAAAGATCTGGACCTCTTTTGACCTTTTTAAACTAAGACAGGAGAATTTAACACTGCTCAAACTTTGAAAGAAAAGATATCTCACCAGCAGAGGGCTGAGGAACCAGTGGAAGTATCTGTTACTTAATGTAATTGTAAGTATAAAATAAAAGGGACTTTCCTGGAGAACACTTTTTCCTGGAACTTCATATCTTATAAGGCCTTTAAAAAAAAAAGGAAGGGGGTAGTAATTAACTGTGTCCTGGTGAAGAGAAGGGAGTCTGCCCAACCTCTCATCTAAATATCTTAAAATTCATAGAATAGTAAAAGGTTAACCATAAGGAAAAAATATTTGATCTTAATGTCAAATGTGTAAACACACCATCAAGGAAAAGGTGAATAGTTTATAATAATAATCCTAATGATTACAATTTAAATATGAATACTTAAAAGTTTTTTTAAAGTATTTAAAGCAAATTTTATTAGGTGAAACTTTTTTCTATAATATACATTAAAGGAAATATCCAACTCATAGATACCTCATTCTAAAGGAACTCAATTTCTGTATTTTTTAAAAGCATTTAATATATTTTGACCATGACTCAATCTAAAAAATTAATACTTACATATATACATTTTCCCACCTCAGGAGCAGTTTGTTTCATAGGCTAAATTTCTAAGAAAAAACAAACAATAAACAGACATTTTAAAATATTTTTAAAGAATCCCTGAATCAATTAACGTGATCTCACTACAGGTACTTGAAAAGTGCTTAACCTGATAAGAAGATAATAAAAATAATTAAGAAGCAAAATAGCAGAAATGAAAAAGCAGAGATGTTTTAAAGAGGAAAATTTAAGTAAATGTTTTTAGAAACACGCTACAGCAGCTTTTATGTTGTGATATTTCCAATAGCATTCTAGATCTGGGTCTAAGGCCATTTCTTAAAAAGTTCGTTATTTGGGAGTTCGGGATTTGCAGATACTAACTACTATATATAAAATAGATAAACAGCAAGGTCCTACTATATAGCACAGGGAACTATATTCAATACCTTGTAATAGCCTATAATGAAAAAGAATATGAAAAGTAATATACATATATGTGTAAATGAATCACTGTGTTGTACTCCAGAAAATAACACATGTTAGACTGACTGTATTGCAATTTTTTTAAAAAAATTTACATTAGGGGAGTTAAGGAAAAACAATAATCAAGGATACTTCCTATAATTTTGGTTTGATTGAGTAAATTGTGGTGACATTTACTGACCAAAAAAAAAATTTCTATTATATTTTCTCAGCAATTATGAACATAACTAGGATAAAATGTTTCCAGGAGGATGGTAGAGTGTGAGAGCCTCATTGCCCAAATTGCTAACCTCCTCCTGACACGTTTCCTGGGTGTTAATCTACCTCTCTACTCATGGTGCTTTCAGAAATATAATTCAACACTATGTTTAAAAATAAGCATGCCATTAATTAACATTTCTATTCATTATCGGAGCAACAACACACAATTAGAGCAACTTTTAAAGAATTTCAAGTAATCTGTTTTCCCAAATTTCTGAGAGATCTGAAGAGTTAAATTTTGTCTCTCCGTAGACAAAAACGAATTAAAATGAAGAATATGTTTTAATAAGTAACTAGATTCATAAACAAAGCCATTTCAAGCTATCATGATCATAATCCCAGATTTCTAAGGAGGTAAGGAACGGACCATCCCAGGTGAGGGAGGTGGAGACACCGAGGGCTAGGGCTCCCTTCCTGCTTCACTCCATCCCATGGTTACTCCATCCCATTCCATTTCATGCACTGGGATCCCTCCTGATATTTCACTTGAAAATGGAGTTCTGCTTTAGAACAAAAGCAGTTTTCAAGGGAGGCATTAGAGTCATAGATGGCCAGGTAACAATTTTCTAGGGTGAAGAGAATTGAATAAAAAGATGGTAAAAGGAAAAGCAAATAGAAAAATGGAAAGATTCAGCATAAATACGTAACCCTGAAAAAGGGACAGAGGGAATCAGGGCAAGTAGGCAATAGCCAGTCACGTTCAGACCTTCAGTAACTCAACTCTTTAAAAAATTTACTAGTTGAATTATGTCATCCCTTGTTTCCATTACGCTCAGTTGGGAAACTCATAAGAGTCATGTGCTAGTGTGTACATGGAGCCACGGGATAAACAAATGTTAATAGTGGTAGTAGTCCCGGAGCACCAACCTCATTTAAAACTAACTAATTATATTAAAACAAATTTTGATATGTTATTGAATGAATCTATAAAGTTCAAGATTTTAAGATAAAATACCAGTCTTCTTGGAAATTTTATGCTTGCAGAGAGCCACCGGGGTCTATACCCCCAGGTCCCCAATGATGTTCATTTGCTCTTCACTGCCATTTGGAATACTTTTCAGTGGAAAGTATTAAATTACAGTAAAACCCTAGTGTAATGTCTTGGCCAAGACAGAAATCTATTTAGATTGTCATGATCTCATCTATAAAATTAAAACACAAATGCTTCCCTCCCTCCTTATGACCATGGCAAACATGAGCCTGGATATAGTCTCAGATCCCTCCTTTCTGTTTTCCAAGAAACCACATTCAATCATTTGGGGACAGATTATAAGATATTTGCAATACCTGGACTAGATGATCTTCAAGCATTCTACAGACTCTAAATTTTATGAGTCATAGATGGAGAGAAGTCACAAACACACAGCCCTTCTAAGAAAAGCCATTCAAACTGTATTTTTTAACTGACTGTATTTGACATATAACATTGTGTAAATTTAAGGTGTAACATGTTAATTTGATTCACTTATACATAGTAATTGATCACTGTTGTAGTGATATTTAGTACCTCTTGTAGTCTTTATATAGACTTTCTTTGGCTCATGTCATGTGCAGGGAGTAATGTCAAACAGTCACCCTGGCCACAACTGATGATCAGGGTAAAGTGCATAAATCAAAAGTAATTAGATACAAGTCGGTCACAAGGAAGACAACCACCTCAGAGACCTCTCTCGGGAACTGGATTTTCTCTCTTGGGAAATATGAGCAAGAGGTGCACACAGTAGAAGATTGTCAACCTAAGACCAGGCTAGATCCCATATGGCATAAAACTAAGCTATCATTCTGCTTCTCCTGTGTCTCCTAGTCAACAGGGGCATTGAGGTCAGAAAGGTTAAGTAACTTTCCCAAATTACACAGCATAGGAATCAAGTTAAGCAATGGCTTCCAGCTGTTGGTCATTTCATGACATGTTCAAAGGGTGCAAAATCTAGATTCAAAGACTGGAGTTTAAAGTTTCCTTCTATAATTAGCTTAAGCAAACCTCTCAGTTCCCATTTCTTCATTTGCCTAAGAATAGATTGAAAATGGCTCCTACAAGTGTTTTTTGTGAGGATTGGAATTTAGCTGTAGTTGTGTAAGGCCGCACCTGGCATAGTACCTGACACTTACCCAGCATTTTAAATACGTAGCGATTTGTAGTGGATCAGTCTGGGTGTGGATGTGGGTGTGTAAGAGAGAAGGAGTGAAGACTGACCTTGAGATTTGTCACATGGAGGACTAAGGGAGTGGGAATGCGCACATCAAGCTAGGAAACATTAATTTCCATTGCACAACAACATATCACAAAAGAAAACAGCATAAAGGAACTATTAGAGAATCGAGATCTTTAAGAGACTTTCGGAAACCATCCGCCTGTGATTCTTCCTTTACGCAGGCAAACCAGTTGAAACAAATAGTCGTCTCTTTTCTTCTTTAAAGTCACTGGTAGCCATCCTGAACCTTCCATTCCAGTATTTGATCCCTTTACAGTCCTGAAGATCTTCATTAGATCCAACTGGGATCTCCCCTGCCTTAGTGTGTAAGCCCTTTTCATCTTACTCTGTTCTTTGCTGAAAAAATTTTTTTTACCTGTAAAACCCTTCCTAGATGGCAGGCACCTTAGCCTTCTCTTCCAAAAGCAAACCGGTCTCCGTTATTTCCATTGTTTCCTATTGTATCACTTTCCAGCTCATTACTCATCATTCTCATTCTTTCCTGGCCTTTTTTCCCTTTTGCTACAGCTATTGTTCTTTTACAAAAGATGGTAATTATGAAAATTGTTTTTTTTTAACCTTGAAAAACTGACTTTCTTATCATTGAACCGGTTGAATTCTTCCTCTACCCTATCCAAACAGAGCAAAACAATTATTTAACCCTGAGGTTTCACTCCCTGGGAAGCTTAAATTTTGAATAATTACCTGTTAAATTACCTCCGTGCAGAAAGATGGAGACTGTTCTGTGATGTCTTTTTAAATTTTTCCCTTAGACTATTCACATGCTAATGATAATAAAACCTTGAGACATTGAAACAATGCTGAAGGCAATACAGGTGCATAAAGATTAAGTGTTAAAATAAAATTCTTGTTTTAAACCTGGGAACTTTGTAATAACCCCACATTTTTACTGTTCCTTAAGAAGTAAACATGGACTTGAATGTAAAACAAAACAATTGAAGCTAAACATTTTAAACTGCTGGTTGGCAGCTACTCCTTTTGGAAATGAGAGACTGGGTGTGGGCAGATGTACTCAGCATTGTCACCTTGACCAGAAGTCGGGAACCTGGGGCAAGGTCGCACAGCCTTTAGTTAAAGAGGAGCTCTGAGTAGATGGATAAAATCTCTTTCAGGTAGAGCAAGACAAGAAAAGGAATATCCAGTGTTCAATAACGGTGCTCCCCAAAGACCCACTAAGAGAAAATGGAATAAAGAACTCAGGTGTTTCTCAGAACAAGCTTAATTAAAGTTTTTCTCAAAGCCTGGTCTGATTTTGTGTGGGGGGCAGGTGGAGGGTGGCAGAGTGAAGGAGAGAAGAGTGGGGTTTTCATAAAATCTGAAATCTGTTTCTCTTCTCAATCTTTCATCTGGGGCTAAAAAAAACAAAGTTGTTTTTTTATATCTTCTCTTTGCTTCTAGCATGCACAGTTCTCATTAAATTCCCCCCCCCCCAAAAGCTCTCCCTTTGACTGATGGTGGTGTTTCATGCTTAATCTGTTTTTTTTTTTCTTATAATTGAATGGCATTGCATCCAATACACCCTGCACTGTTACAGTAAATCACCGTTTCCTTAATGCAGTTAAGGGATGTCAGAATTATCTCAGCAGTGGCAGGTCTCCCTTATCTTTGGATGATAGAAATGTCTCCAGTGAAGAAAACACTTCATATATGACTCAAAGATTCCTCTGCAATATTCAAATCATACTGAATTTAAAAAAGAAAGAAAGAAAGAAAGAAAGAAAGAAAGAAAGAAAGAAAGAAAGAAAGAAAGAAAGAAAGAAAGAAAGAAAGAAAGAAAGAAAGAAAGAAATTAGGCCTTTTTAAGAAAAGGAGACAGGTAGAAATCATTCATAGAGCCAGACTCTAAAACTGCAGAATTTAGTAATAAGGTGGTCCATGGCTGTGTCATGCCAAGAACTCTCACGAAAGTCTGAGCTTCTGAAGGGCAAGACTGTGGAGCCACCTGTGCCCCATCCAAGATGCTCTCCTGATGGGAAGCCAGATTCATTCCAGAGGAAACGGCACTTTGGGTAAAGTTGATTATTTGTTGTTTGTCTTTTCATGAAGAAAGTCAAAAAGCTTGAAGTGGAGGCTTCCTGAGGAGCACCCCTTCCTAAGCTGCACCTCACCACACGTACCGTAACAGAGCTCACTTTCTCACAAGCCTCCACCAGCCTTTAAACAATGAAAAGCACACACAGCTGTCCGCGGGCAAAGAGTGAGGACCACAGGATTCAGGCTTGCGGGTCCTCCCCTTCTCTTCTTCTTAAGCTCCTTGGTGTATCCAATGAATATCCTGCTTATCTTCTCTCCAGTCAAATTCAGAAAGAACCAGACATCAATCATCCTTTACTTTTACTCACTAAACGGATTTTCCCTTAGAGGAAAATTAATACCCTAGGTGACCTCTGCTCGGCTTTTCTATTTTTTTTTTAAGTCTTTGATACATAAATATATGTTGAAAATTTGGGGCTTGAGGGACCCAAGTGCTTTCCCTGAAATCTTATGGTAGTTTCTGATACTGGATTCTGTCCTGGATAAGAAGCCAGAAGGCACCCATCTCCAAATGGTACCCTATTCTCCTGAGACGAAGAAGAGCCCAGCTGGGGCTGACGAGGGCCTCTTTCCCAGCCCAGAGCTTCCTTAATGATCAGGGCAGCATCCAATTACTCATCTTATGTTCCTGGCTCCCGGCTGTAAGAAGTAAGCCCCTGAACTTTATAAAAAGAATTTCCCTTGTAAGATTAATTTTATTGAGAGATGGCAACTATCACTTACCTTAGGCTCACTACTAAGCTGACCTTTCGTGTATTTGTTTAGCTCAGATGTTGCTGTATTCAGAAAGCCCAAGATATATTTGTCTTGTAACTAGAATAAAGATTAGATAAATATAATCACTGAGCATTCCTGAAGCCCCAAGGTACAGCAGAAACTCATCAGACCCACCAGACAGTCTCTCTTCTCTGGGGTAGTAATTATCAACTATCTCCCCACTAAGGCCCTTCTTATCATTTCCTCCCACAGGTCTCATTCTTTGAAAGATTTTGTCTACAAACAGGCACATATTAAGGAACAACTTATTCTCCCTTTTCATTAATCTAGCAAATGCAGCTGCCAATAATCAGACCTCTAGATAGATTGAGATAAATATATTACAACAATGAATTTATATAATCCTAGCCCAAAGCAAAGAAACTGGACATTTTAATCAGCCTGTGCAATATTACTACAAATAAATGTGTAATCTTGTTTAGATTTTTAGAAACATCAAAAACAGCTCCTAGGTCCTCATTAGCATCCCATGGACCACCCAGATGAGAGCAGAGCTCCAAGGCTCTCCTTCTCTCCTTGATTCCCTTTGACTCCAGCATTTCTCCCTCCTCTACTGCCAGATTCTGAAATACCAATGAAATATTCAGGCCCATCAAACTATTAATGGCTTATCTACTTCATTCCCTATTTTACTTCCTGATTCTTGCTTCCCAATAAGTGTTCACTTGGGGTCCTAATGTGCCACACCCCTCACCCCCAGCTTGGCCCTGATGCCCCCACATGTCAGAACTACCCTCACAGACGGTGACGTCTGTGAACTAGCCTTACAGGTGCGTGTTTTGCAAAGAGTGTTCAAGCACTTTCAGTCTCGTTTGATACATTCTTGAATAATAGGTCTTTGTTAATTCAGTGGGGGAAATCTGGTTGCTTCCAAGAATAAAATAGTGAGCTTAAGAATTTTTTCTTCCTTTTATTTAATTAATTTGTTTTGGGGGGAGCAGTGGAGGGGAACATTACATAAGCACAACATCACTTAATTAATTGCACCCTGTACACTTGAAATGATTTGACCCGGGGTTGTGGACTCACAGTCTGACAAAGCCATCAAACTAAGGAGTTAGAAAATACAGTCCCAGTGCCATCCTCCAAATGCTCTACCTAAAAACAAAAACAAAAAAAGGACTTTGGCCTATTCCTAGACAAACATTTATAGTACAGAGTTAGCCAGTATATGATATTTTCTGTAAATTACTGTTGCTTATCATAGAATACAGGGGGGACTGGAATATTAGACTACGTTGGAGTGACACCAACTTATCCCCTGCCTGGCAACCACTCCTAGAATTGCCTCACTCTTTAACCGGGAATGGGCATTTTAGAGAGAATTCAATTTGCTGCTTTAAGTGAAAAGGATTTCAAGTGATATGCACGCAGTGATCTGCATTGTATCCATTAACACTTTCTCTCTGAAATACGTCGGTGGCTTGAGCTGGGCCTTCGTGTCTCCTCTTCCTGGCCTCACTCTCATTTGCCGGGGCTCGGGGCTCGGTGAGAGGAAGAGCTCACTTTCCACTGGTATCTCTGTAACCTCCCTGCTGCTGGAACCATCCTTCACCAACAAGCCAGAGAGGCTGGGGCTGTGCTTGTGTACCACACGTGTCCCTAACCAGGACTAGACATGTCCCGTAGAGGTGGGATGTGAAAGAGAGAACAAATGAAGTATTACCGCTTACGTGATTCAGAGGGAAAGAAAAGCTCCGTTGAGGCTTCAGGGGGAAAACATCCTGTATCAGCACATCCTCACCAAGACAAGGATCTCTTCCAGTGTTCAATATCTGTTACTGCAGTTCTCTAAAGCCTATAAATCCAAGGAAGATGTCATTTGCCGTGAAAGTCTAGCCAATACTTTAAAGTAATTGTATGGAGGTTTGATGACACTGAACCTCCCTTGAAGACTTTTACACAGATTTATGACCGCAGGCCATGACACATAGATTTGTTTCCTCTCCCGACAAAATAATACGGCACCAAGAGGCCATTTTTCTCGAGTGACCGCTGAGCTAAGCAGTTATTGGTGGGATGTCCCACCCTCTGTGTTTCTCAGCAGAAAACAAGACTGGAATCCAGCATCGGCTCCTGCTGCCTGGTCCCCCTTGTTGGTCAAATGTAATCACACCACTATTTTCCTGTGACACTGAACTGTTCATTCCTTAGAATGCAGAAAACTTGAAGCAAGCCAGAGATTCCTGGCTGGTCCAGGACCCTGAGTCCACATCAAAACTTCCTGCCCTTGTCGTGATACGGCATCTCCTGGAGCTGTCTGTCAGTCTCTGTCAGATTTCTGAGCCACTAAGGACCTCCACCCACCTTCCAAGGGACATTTTCTTACCTTGATCCTTGTCTTTTGTGTCATAAGGTCTAATCTGCTCACCCAGGTCCAGCTCCCTGTGACCTCAGGGGCCCTGCAGGGATGGTATCTTGACTTTTTCCAGGGTACCACCCTGCGGGAGCCCAGACCAACACGGAGGACCCCACTCCCCTCCTGGATAGTTAGTGCCACATCTCCTGTGCTCTAGACTTGCCTAAAGTCACATTAGTTCCTCACGTCCATAGTTAACTGAAACGACCGCAATTTTTTTGCCAGGCAGTACAATTATGTATCTGTCTATTCCTCTTCAAATTAGAGTTTCCTTAAGGCAGACACCGTATCTTTTCAGCTGTATTTACCTGGAAGTGCCCTTCTTGTAGTAAGAATTAAAGTAATTAATTACTTTAATTAAGTAATTAAAGAAATGTTGGTTGAATTTAACTGAAACAAACACTCCAGATTTTAAGTCTTAAAAAAAAGGTTTATCCTCGTCCAGTTTGAGCTGCTCCGGTGTGAAGGGAGTTGGGTGATGTAGTGCACGATTCTTGGTGCTTGTAGGCCAGGGTGGGGAAGCGGGAATAGAGCTGTCAGTCTCCTGCAGTCCACTTCCAAGCTCCACAGGCCCCTCACCACATCCCACGGCCACTCCCGTAGCCCCTTGGGGGAAACTCTGCATGAGAGATGTGACTGCAGGTGGCATTCTGCCTGCCCGCATTAAGAACAGAGGAAACAGAAAGGGTTTGGGAATTACCCACTTAGTGATGGATGATCTTAAAGAGCTTGCAGCAACAGCTATGTGCCAAGAGACATGATGTTGAGTGACAATGGAATTTATCACCAGCCCGTGAATGTTGACATGAAATGGAGCAAAATGGGGCAGATGGAGAAGAACTGAGAAGGACAATGGGACCCACCCTGGAAACAGGGAGCCCTGGTGGCCAGGAGTCACAGCAGCCAGCAGCCTGGCTGTAGGCAGAGGTGAACTGGGTGGTGCTTAAGGAATCATAACAAAGCAGGCACATCTCTGCAGGGTGATGCTGGTGTTATCAGCCTTAACTGTACACAAACACAAATGAAATTCTGAGACTCGCTCCCTGAGACAGAGAGAGAAAACCTCAAGGAAGAAAAGGGCCCCATACAACTCTTGGGGGACACGGAAAGACCAGCCCAGTGTAGGTGATCCTGCCTTCCAATGCACATCCCAAGATTTGCAGAATAAACCAGGATTCTCAGCCTCACACTAACTCCCCAAAACACTTAAAACCTCAGTCGACAGGGTTCAGCTCCTCTAGGAGTCTTTCTGACATGTACATAAATATATCAGCACGTGCATAGACGCAAACACACACACACACACACACACACACACACACACACACACACACACAAACACACAGGCTTCTGTGCACATAGTCTGGACCCAATGTTCCCTTCTGTGCTCCCATCACTTCTTGTCAACACCTGTAATTGCCTAGAGGTTACCACATGAGCTGTCAGTGCACACCTAACAGAATAGCCACTAAGAAAAAAGAGTGAGAACACCAAATGGTGATGAGGGTGCAGAGAAACTGGATCACTCATACCTTGCTGGTGGGAATTCAGCCACTTTGGAAGAGAGTTCAGCAATTTCTGAAAAAAACTAAACACACACCCTTCGTAAGACACAACAATTGCACTCCAGGGCGTTTATCCCAGAAAAAATGCAAACACGTATTCACACAAAAGCCTGCACACAAATGTTCATAGCAGCTTCACAGTAGCCCCCACACTAGAACCAACCCAGATGTCCTTCAACAGGTGAATGAATGGTCAAACAAATCATGGAAACATGCCATAGAATACTACTCAGCAGTGACGAGGAGCAAACCAGTGATAAATGCAACAGCTTGGATAAATCTCCAGGGAATTATGCTGAGTGAAAAAAGCAATCTCCGATGACAGCATTCTGTATGACTACATTACATAGCTTTTTTTGCAATGACAAAATTTCAAAAATCATGGACAGATTAGTGGTTGCCAAGGGTTAGTGATGGGGCAGGGGTGAGGAACAGAGGAGAGGCAGGTGTGATTATTACAGAGCCACAAGAGGGATCCTACGGTGTGGAAATGTTCAGGATTTTGACTGTGGTGAATAAATGAATCTATGCAGGTGATTAAAAATATATATATATATATATACAACTTAAAAAACTATCTGCACACACACACATGCTCATGCATACAAGTACGAAACGTGCAAGATCAGTGGATTGCATCAAGGTCAGTATTCTGGTTATGACACTATACTATAGATTTGCAATATGTTACACTTGGGGGAAAACGGGCAAAGTGTGCAAAGGATCTCTATTTTAGACTTTAAAACTGCATGTGAATCTACAACTACATCAATGAGAGAGAGACAGAAAGAGTGGGAGAGAGACTGACTAAGAGATACAACAACAAACTGCAACATGTCGCCTTGTTTGGATATTTTTAGGCTACAAAATAAATTTCAGAAAAATTTGAAAAGTGTGAATATGGACAGGATTTTAGTTGATATTAGGTGATGATCGTTAATTCTTTTAGATGATAATGGTATTGCAGTTCTTAGAAAGTAGATGCTGGGTATTTTGAGATGCAGTGGCATGAGTCTACAGTTTCCTTTCAGATGTGTATATATGCATACACGTGTATACACATACGTGCATATTTATATAGCATTACTCACTTAACATTTTTATATTTTTAATTATTCATTTCTGAAAGTTGGATAAAAGTTGAAAATATCATTGAAATAATTATGGCCAAAGAAATCATTGGGAATGGGGTCCAAGACTGACTCTACGGGGATTTTCTCTGTTCAGCACTATTTATAGTGGCAAAAAGAAAATGGAAACAGCTGGAGTCTCCAGTAACTAGAATGTGACCTCTAAGAAGGCAGGGACTTTGTCTTGGTCACGGAAGTGTCCCCAGCACCCAGAACACTGCCTGGAGCAAAGTAGATACTCAGTAAATATTAACAGAATGAGTAAATGTGCAACATTAAGATAAATCATCTTGTTGTTCTATAATAAAATACTAGGAAAACTCTTTAAGTCTGCTTTTAGACAATACATAATGAAATGGGGAAATGTCTGACTTTGTAACAGTTTATTAAATTCTGTCTAATCCCAAACGCTAAAGGTAAACGAATGGACGTGTAGACAAATGGACAGGTAGTGTAAGAAGTCATTAAGAGAAGCTATTCCTTGGTGTCAGGTTATGAGGAGTTTTGATTTCCTGTAATACTTTGCTGTATCTTCTAAGTTACCTAAAAAAGTTTATTTTTTTCTTTAACCAGAAAAAAATTGAGTAAAAATGTTTTATTTTTAATTTTTATTTATTGGAGGGGTGGTAATTAGGTTTATTTATTTATTTGTTTTACAGGAGATCCTGGGAATTGAACCCAGGACTTTGTGCATGCTAAGAATGCGCTCTGCCACTTGAGCTATATTCTCCCCTCAAAAAATGTTTTTAAAATTTTGAGATCTAGTATGTGGAGCTTGATTCTCCTTTACCATTAGAGTGGGACACTTGCATGCTTGTGTAACCCCAGGTTTGGCACAGAGTTCTTCCCCCCGTACCATGTTGATCTGCATCTAAAAGCTAGGCTTCCACATTAACTCCCTGCCCAACACTCCAGTTCCGACATCGCTGTCTCAGGACCTAAACCACAGGTAACTGAAAGCCCTGGTACCCTGCTTGCTTCCTCTTAGCCATTCTCCCCTTGAAAAAGGATGCTGCTCTCTGAACCTCCCATCCACCACCGCCCCATTTACTCCACAGATGGGAGTAAATGAACGATCCCCTGACATCAATCAGTTTCTGGATCCCCTCATTTCTATGCCCTGACTGACTGGACTAGGCCTCTGACACACAATGTTTGCTTCAGCCAAGACTGGGCTCCTGTATCGTTTTAACCACAGTACTGGACAGACTGGCTTTCCTCTCGGGGCCATCCTTTGTGGCTAGTGCCCTTCCAGCCTAATTTCCTCATTAACTCCCTCTGTTTAGGTTCCCAAATGGTTCCTGCCAATATTAGCTCACCTTTTGACACCAGAGCTATATGGGCAGAGCCATAGCAGCAAGGCCAAAATAGTTCATCTGTCTCTTCATCGTGAGTCCTCTATACAGATTTTTTTCACCTGGCAACAATAAGATTGCTTTGAGAAAAATATAGATCATGATTCTGGTTCATCTCATGCAGGTCAAATAGAGAGGACTTAGGTCTAGTGTCAAGTCATCCGGTCTCTAAGAGCAATGAGGCATTGTCAATTATGTGGAGAATTCAGGTGATCCGTTATTGGGCTCTTTGAGCAACCCAAGCCAAGGAGAAATTTTAGGAGATAATTAACTCATCAGAGCTAAAGGAAGATGGTTTACATGAGAAACTAAAAGACCTACTTAAAAATTACTTTGCATGACAAGAAATCGAGACAGAGTAAGAGTGTTCTAAAATGAATATATGAATAGAGAAATTGTTGGCTCTATGAAGGTAAGGCGATGCTGTTCTTTAAAAGTTTACAGCACTGGGTAAATCTTAGCTTATAATGAGTTTCAGTGATAAAGTGCTGACTGAAGTTATATCTGCTTGTCTTTCGGGCATTATCAGAAAGCCTTTTCCTCAGACTAAGGGAAAATCAAAAGTGACAAGCTATTATCTGTTACATAAAGTTCCAGGGCCATTTTGGAAGACAGAAGGAAGGAGTATTAGAAGGACAGATTAAATATAATTAGTTATCACATTGCCACCAATATATGCAGGATTGTGTGATAAGCAAACCTTAAGTGACAAACGAATGTTATTTTTTCTAGAACATCACTTGATATCAGAGACAGGCAGAAAAAATAAGCTTTTAATTCCTTGCAAGAAAGGATGTCAAGAAAGTTAACTATTCACTCACCTGAGACAGCCCACATTTGAAATAAGGAGCGAGTTCTCAGTTGCTTGCCTGGAATGTAAGGACCTACGAGAGCCATCTGGTCCAAACCCTCCTCAGGGACTCTGGTACTTAGCTCTCCATCCTGTGGCAACCACATCAGATGGAGTCTGAGGACGTAAGTGTCAGGGACACTGCCCTCCAGCTCTTGACCCTAGTCCCAGAGCCACAGTCTGAGGAGGGGTACACTTCACCCACACCCCTGACCTGTACCTCTCTTGACAAAATCATAATGTATATGAACTTGCACAATCCCCTTCTGATCAACATGGGAAGAGTTAATTATATTTAAGAAGCAGTTTGTTTATTTACTCCAGCTGCCAAGATACTGTTTCCAGGCAGATGGATGAGTGGCATTACTATGACTGACAGGGTAAGAAAATGAAGGACTAGTTCTGTGCAGGTGAACAAGTCCACCTCAGCAACCTGTCTTCACTTACAACCACTGCCTCCATGATGCTCTTTCTCAGCAGAAAGACTCCATAAGAGCAGTGGCATAGGATGATTTCTCATTAGGTGAGACCGTAAATTTCAGGACATTTAGCATCTATGGACCCACCAACTAAATGCTAGTATTTTTCTCAGGCATAGTGACAACCCCCAAACCCCTGGACATTTCCAAAGCCCCACTGAGAACCACTGGTGAATAATTGGGCTCATTTAGGATATCAGAGACCTAGAAGTTTGGTCTCCTTGCTTGATTTTTAAAATAAATATAAACTTCTTTATTTCAAAGCACAATTAGAAGCTAGATCAAGTAAAAATGTAATGCAAATTTGAAATATACATGAGTATTTTGTATCATATGAGTTAAAGTTCAACAATCTAAATTTGTTGACTTCTTTCCTTCCTCTAGAAGGAAGCTGCAGTCATTCATCCGAAGATTAATTTTATCATTCAACGGTTTTCTCAGACTTTAAATCTTTTATTTTGGGACGTTAGTAGATAATATCTAAAGCTAGTAAGTCAATAAATGCCAGTACAACCATACAATTTGGTATTATAGAAGTAACCTCAATCCCAAACATAAACGGAGTCTAAAAATGAGTGCTGGAGAGTGCCGAAAAAGACTTTTAACTTTGATTTTTCATCTTCCAGTACTGCTTCAATTTTTCTCATGAACATATATTACTTTTATAATTACATTTCTTAAACCTCAAGGTTCTGTCACTGAATAAAAGCTTTATTGTCTGAAATAATAAAAAAGAAAGATGTAAATCACAAAATTGAAAGAATCTCCAGATGAAAAAAGAATACAAAAATGAAATACATGTACAAGAAATAAAAATAAAATAACTTATTAAAATGTATATTAAATTGCTATATTCAAACTTAGATGAAAATAAAGGTAAACGAAATGATGTCATTGCATAACAATCTTCTTTGAAATAATGGATTTTAAAAATGGTAATAAATGCTCAACACCAGACAGCCAGACAGGACCTTAACTGCATAATTGGTGAAAATGTAAAATAGCACAAGTATTGTGAAGAACAATATCGACATTTATAATAAAAGCGATAAAAACAAACCATTTTCTTCTCATATGTAAATCCTGTGGGAATTATGCTCTAAGAAAGTAAGACAGAATAAGTTTAAAAACTAATATTAAATGTTTAATTTGTTGCAAAATTTTAGTAAAAGCACATATTGTTTAATAAACTTTTCAATAACCATAAAAATATATTGCAGTCAGTGATAATACTTATGAAAAATGTGTTTAGATATGGAATTTTAGATTTTAACATAATGAAAAATAAAAGCTGGAGAAGTATTATGGGAGAAAAATCTAATACCCACTAACAAGAAATAAAAGTAATTTTTCACAACTTCCTAATACAAATAGAATCAGAAAAGCAATATAAATAGCAATAAAATCACCAGAATCATAATAAAACCAATATAGTTAAAATAAATTTCTCAGACTTCTAAAGTTTAACAATACCACTGATTAGAGTTGTTTAAACAATTGAATAGAATATATGCATTCATTTTTCTAAATTTTATAATAAAAACTAATTTACAAAACATTTTTCAAGGCACATTTAAAGTAAATGGCTCTAATACACATATTAGCATTGAAAGTGCCTTGGAAACTCTGATTGACCTAAGATGCTCAAATGCGCTAATTCTAGTTAGCCTAGTTATTCAGTTATTGACCACCTCTTGTGTTCCAGACACTAGCAAGGGGTCCGAGAGAAACCAAAGACAAACAAAGCATCCTGAGATGTTTCTGGTAATTGGATTTTGGTAATTCAAGAGGTGAATTAGTCTGAAAAACTAGTTCTGATGTAATTTTTTTAGATGTAGTTAAAATGACTGCAGTTTTTGAAAATACCTTTATAAAAGGGAAAATTAAGGGAAAAATACAAATATAAGTCTCCAGGTATAAATACAGCTGAGTAAATGAAAATACAAATGAAAAGTCCAGTCACAAAAGAGAAGTGTATGAGGAGGGGAAAGAGAAAGAGATTTCTGTTACCAAGTGGATCTCGATTACTCGTCTGCCATCAGGTTCCCTAGAACAACAGCCCAGCCAAGGTGGCCTGAAAAGGGCTCTTGTTCTGTTTCTGTCCAGAAAGATAAATGTTCTCTCCCTGTTGCTCATAACTGAGCCCTTGTGTTTGAAATAAGTTGAATCTTTGTCTTATTAATGTGTCTTTTTTCCTTAGAGTTCTTTATATTTCCTGTTGTAAAGTGGTCCATGGTTTAAATCCCTCTTCATGATATGGTACCCAAACAAAATTTATTCTTTCATTCACTTGTTTATTCATGTATTCATTCAATTATTCATTTGTTCATTCAATAAATATTCTTGGAGTACCTGGCACCATGTTGGTTTAAGTGTGTACAACGGTGAAAGGGCCCTCTGCTTCCATAGAGATTGCAGACAAGAGTTAACAGCTTGATATAGAAAAGGAAATACAAGACTCCTTCACAATACGTTTCCAGATATCAAATTTTGATGGCATTATCTCAAGTTTATTGACAGAGAGGTGATGGATGTCTAAAGAAAACAGGACCCAAATTATTCATGTGGCTGATTCCAAAGTCAACAACACAAAGCACCTGTCCTCAGTTGCTGAGGATGGGACTAACAGGCATCCTGCTCACATTCTTTAGTCAGACAAAATGCACCCACTTAAGTTTCAGAAGGATAAACACAGGAAGTTTTAAGATAGATACAGACATTTTCTCCAGGCAATAAAGAAAAGTTGCTTGAATAAAATCACTGACATTCGGTCATAGAAATTATCTCGGCTTTACAGATTGATTAAATCTGGAATAGGATGATTTTTTTTTTTCCAAAACAACATAAACATAGCTGAGACATGAATTATAAACTCAAAGAATATCAGAGATAAAGAAACTGATTCAGACCCCAAAGAGCCAAACAGACCCTGAGGATTGTAACTGAAGATAACAGCAGGGTTAGAACTAGAGTCCAAGTCTCCCAACATCCAGCATCCTGTGGTGGTTGTTGTTGTTTCTCCCACTTTAACTCAATTCTGGGAGGAATCAGTCTTATCTAAAGATGAGAGAATCCGTTTATAGGGATTTTTTTCCTTACATTCTTACACCTGTCAAAACAAATTTCTTATACTTAAAAGTCTTCACTTCATTTACTATCATGCATAAAGGGAAAAAAAGACAAAGGGGAGAAAAGATGAGACTCATGCTTTACACAGGGCAATCCAGTAATATATTTCCACAGTTACAATGAATAATTTGGATACTCTTATCCATGATAATCAAGTAGCATGAATATCCTTTAGAAACTGAAGTCGACATTCTGTACTCAATATCCTAAAATTTAACGTCCAGATATCTCAAAAAGGTTGGTTTTTCAAAAAAAATTTTACAGAAAGTCTTACTTGAAGGCTTTCAAGTACATGTTCATATTACTAAATCCACAACAGAATTTCTTTCCTGTAAATGTTCTCAATATGCAGCTTTACCCAAAATGTTTCTTACACTTTGCCCTTCGCATTTGAGTTTGCAGAGTTCCTTTCTTTACTGGAACTGCTCATCGTGAAGGACTATGGTTCCAAGGCCTTCAGGCAAGATAATTTGCTAGAATCAAATCAGAAGGCACAAGAACAAAGAAATCTAAGACTTCATGTAAAACCATGGACGCTATTTACATTTTTATACATGAAATAAGAGGTCTGTATTTTCTGCCTCAACAATCATCTGGGATTTACGGCTATGCAATTTTCAAGAACATGTGTGAAATATGCTCAGAATCCAGAAGAGAAGCAAAGAAGCACTTGGGTAAATTTTAGTGTAGGTGATGACATCAGAACTACCACTATTCATTCATTTATTCAACACATTTATTGAACACATACTCTGTGCCAGACAGAGTTCTAGGAGCTGGGGATAACTCGGTGAACAAAACAAAGATCCTTGCTCTCACGGAATTTTCCTGGGGGTTGAGGGGTGGGGTGGGAGGGAGACATACAATAAACAGTAAGCTTCACAAATGAGTTACGTACATCATATGTGAGAAGATGGTACATGTTCTCACAACAGGAAGAGTCAAATAGGCTAAGTTACATCAGGAGTAGGGGGTGAGAGCAGTTTGTAGTATCGAGGACAGTAGTCAGATGGGCCTTTTGGGAAAGGTAGATATACAGGAAAAGATTTGAAGGAATCGTGCAACTGAACCAAGAGCACGTCTGGGGGAAGAGCAAGCGTTCCAAGAAGAGGCCTTAAGTGAGAGAGAACAGAATACATCTGAGGAACTGTTAGGTGGCAGTGTGTCTCAGGGGAGTGACACAGTAGAAAAGTATGAAGAGAGGAGTCTGGGGGTTGCAGCAGCCGGATTATGTTGGGTCTGGGCTTTTGCTTTGAGTGAGATGGGGTTTGGGGTGGAGGAGCATCATGAACGGATTTGCATTTTAACAGGATTACTCTCAACTCACTGGGTTGAAAATAGTCAGCAGGAGAATAAGAAAAGTGGAGGCGAGATCACCCAGGAGGCTCTTTCTGCAACCCAGGTGAGAGATGATGATAGCTCAGGTAAGGGTAGTTATAGAAGATTGGTAAGAAATGCTTGGAATCTGCAAATAATTTGAAGGTTTTCCAACAGATTGAATGTGGAGTGTGAGAAAAAGAGAAAAGTCCAGGATGACTGCAAGGGTGGCTGGAGGAATCAACTTGTTCTCAATTGAGTTTGGGGAGGCTGCAGGTGGAGCAGGTAGAGGGGTCAGTTGCATAACAATCAAGAGTTTGGTTCCACACAAGCTGAGTTTGAGATACCTATCAGGCCTCCAAGTAGAAATGCCAAGTAGGTGAGTAGGTAGTTGGGCAGATAAGTCTAGCGTTTAGCAAATAATTCTGGGCTAGAGGCATGAATTTAAGAGTCATCAACATACAGATATCATGTAGATCTATATTGATGTTATATGGTTCTAAATAAAATAGGTCTAAATAAAATCACCAAAAGAGTAAGCAAACATAGAGAAAAGAAGAAGACCAAGGTCAAAGCCCCAGGGTTCTCTAACATCAAAGGCTGGGGAGAAGAGGAGAAAGCAGCAAAGGAGACTAAGTAGGAGCAGCCAGTGAGGTAAGAGTCAAATGAAGACTCATCTAGGGAATGACGTGTCAAGGAGGAGGGAGGGGCCAAGTGCTGCCAGTGGGAGGAGGTCCTGGACTGACCAAGAATTGACAAGGTGTAGGTCGCTGGTGACCTTCAATGATGGCAGTTTTGGTGGTATTTGTAAAAATTAAAAAATGAAATAAAAATCGGAGTGGTTTAAGAATGAATGGAAGGAGGGAAATCGGAAGCAATGTGCTTTGTACAAAAACATGAGTGAAGACAGGTAGTAGCCGATGGAGGGAGTGGAGTCAGAGTAGATTTTGTTTTGTTTAAGAGGAAAGAAGTAACAGTATGTTTAAATGCTGATGAGGATAGTCTAGTCATGAAGGGGAAATGAAGCGTAGGGGAAAGAATAAAGGATTTCTAGAGCCAGGTCCTTGAGTAGGCAAAAGGGGATGAGATCTTGTGAACAAGTGGAGCAACCAGCTTTTGATAGAAGCGAAGATGCTTTATACAGGAACAAGCAAGAAAGCAGACTGTACAGGCACAGGTGTTTGTAGGGAGGAAAATGGGATGTGGGCTTTTAGAAATTCTCTTCTGATTGCTTCAATCTCCTGAGTGAAATAAAGGTTTATCCTCAGAAATGAGAACAGAGAAGCAAAGCAGAGAAGTTGGGAAAGAGTCCCTCCAGGCAAGCGGGGGGAGGGGGGAGGGGGGGAGGGGACAAGGGATGGAGAGTTCTATGGCCTAACCAAATCCGGAACCCACTGAGGTTTACAGTCCTGAATTTAAAGTGAGACAAGACAACAATGACTGTGTTTTTTCTCATTCAGTTGCGTGGTTGCCAGCTTGGAAAGGCAGAGAGATTCTATTTATCCAGGGCTGTGGTTTTGCAAGCAAGTAAGAAGCCAGAGGAGATGAGGGAATCTGTGGTGAATGCACAAGAATAATCGTGATGATGGACCATGAAATTGAAGCCTAAGAACTAGGAGCAAGCAAAGCCATGCACTCTGCCTGCCCTTCTGTTATTGTCTTCCCATCGGTTTTGAAAGGCAAGAGCACATTTTCTACATTTTCTATAATTCTTTACAGTACCTAGGCTCATATCCATGAATCCTACTCAGTTAATATGTATTGATTGTCTGGTTGCTTCTGGTTGTGAAAACAAGGCAGCTTCTCCAATCTTCAGTGATCCTTCCAGAGTTGAGCCCCACTAGATTTGACAGATGGTCTATAAGGTTTATATTTGAAGCACCATATGTCATGTACCAAAGCTCTATACATACTTAGCTTCAGATTTTCAGGTTTGGGTGATAATGTAGCTGATTGCACCTGTGCTTCAAAATCTGCCATCCAGACGCTTCTATTTTCTCTTCCCCACACGTTCATCACCTCAACCAGATGCTCTCAGTTTCCTGGTTCCTCGGAGCACGGTCTGGCCATCCTGGGACTGAATCCTGTTTCACCAGGTCTTATATAAGAACCATGGTCCAGGAGCAGAGAGCTGCCATCTGTCTATCCCCTTTCTTCATTTCTTTTAGATCTCTTGATTCATAACTGCTGTTTCAGAAATATTTGAAGGAAGAATTAATTTTTTCCAGCCTCCTAGAATGCGTCATCTCTGCCCCAGAGCTGTCTCTGCCCGTTTCTATTATTGTCACACATAATTCGTGTTATCTATCTATGCACAACTGCTGGAACTGATAACACATCCTCGCATTTGTGTTTAAACCGTAAGTGCAGACACTGCTAATCTTGGTTAAAAGACGTGGAAGATAAGCCCGATGACAGTCTTATACCAGGTCACTCAATACTGAAGTAATTACACAGAAACTAACATTCCTCAGATTCCCATTTCAATTCATTTGAGAAAATGTTTTAAAGTATATATCACTATAGGAAGTGGGTGTTCAAGTTGATAACTTGACAACAAGTGATATTGCCAATAACTCAGATAAGACTGTACCCCATCATAGATGCCCCATCACTTAAATCAATTTCAGTGCACAGCAAGAATGTTTACTTCACTTCCCATTGACGCCCACTTTAAATGCTGAAGTAATTTTTATTATGAATAAAAAGTTGGACCTGGACACAACAAAATCACATCACAAAATGCAGCAAATAATTTCCTTTATAGGCAAGTGCTCTATTTTGTATAGGACTATTCATAATTAATAATACAATTACATTAACAGGTGTGCATAATTTTTTAATGTTATCAGATACCCCATGCTCGACTCTGAGGATACAGAGGCAAAGGAAATAGACATAGTTCTTGCCTTCAAAGATGTACAGGCTAGTGGGAGGAGGCAAACAAACTTGTAATTACAATGGAGTTAACATTAGGAAAGAATTTCTAGGCCAGGACTAGGCAAAGATTCCCTTGGACTTTATTCGACATTACCAACAAAATTTTTTCTAAATCAAAAAAAAAGTGCTACCAAATAGAAGATTGAAAATCATAATTTAGTCCAGAGCCAGGAGTCCTGGTAATGAAGTCACTGGTCCATTGTTCTGCCTGTGAAGATACACATTCCTATAATTAAAATAAGACTTGTCTCAAACATCTCATTTCTTCTAGCTTGCTAGCCAAGGTTACTCCTTTGTAATATTGGCCTAATTTTTACACTTTTAATCACTTCTTTCCAGGGATCTTCACTTGTCAATATTTGTTACTGCATTCTTGGCAAAAATCACATTCATATCTAAATGAAACAACCAGTTTTTACACATACAATTATCAGACATTCAGAATAGTCATTCTTATATAAGAATATCGAAGTCAACTGAGTTTATGCACAGAATTTCAGTAGGGTTTACTTTATGCAGTGAGTGGCTACATACCAGTCACTTTGTAGGTTTCACTGAGGTGCCTCCTTTTCTACCACCAATTTTGAATTTCTTAAATTGAGAAGAAAGCCATTTCATTCCTTGTCAGAGATAAAGCTTTAAATGCAAATACAAGATCTTCCTCACTGAGTCTTGAGTCATAGTTTTGTTTAGAGACTTCCCCAAACAACTGAATCTCATTTTTTCAAACATCTATTGAATGCCTACCATGCACAGAGTTTAACTGTGAGCCACCAAAGAAACCAGTTTGATGCACTGAATGAACATCCAACACCCCGTAATATGTTCATCAGTCCCACAAGAGAACTAAGTTGAGGGCAATGAAAATTGCTTCTCTAATGCCACCTATGATTTCTATAGCAAGAAGAATCTCACTGCTCCAGAACCCAATTCCTGTCTGTCACAGAAATAGAAGGGGAAAGTACCTGAAAACTAGAATTTTCTATCTTTGTGTGATCATGTGTACTTTTTAAGATGAAGGTTTTGTGCTCAAAAAAAAAAAAGATTAAAATTTTCATCTAGATTAAGTCCTTGGGTGGGAAGAAATTCAGATGCCATATGAGTGGGCACAGGAAAAGAGAAACTTGGGAAAACACTCTAAAACATATCAAGTTATAAATATTTGCAACTTGCTAGTCTTCTGGTTTTAAACATGAAGATTCGGGCACTTTGTGGCTAGTAGCCAGACTCCCGGTCTATGGATGATGAAACATCACGGGAAATTTAGAAAATCAAGATCTGTGCAACCGTTTCTCCCACCCAGCACATTCCAGGAGAGGGCACTGAGTCATTGCAGAATGCAACAGGAGAAGAAACGTCTTTACTGCCATTGACAAATGGATCTTCTGAGTTTGCCCTGTCTTCTTTTGAAGCCAGCATCTAGTCATTAACCCTTCCATCTGGCAGTGCCTTTTCCACACTTCTAGTCAAGAGACATTTCACATTCCTAATAGCTGTGACTTCAGCAGTCCTCCCGCTAATGATACTTTTTGTTTCTGCTCCCATTTGCTAAAATGCTCTCCTCTAATTTAGTGACCTGAATGGGGATATTAAGGAAAAGTGGAAAACAATCATTCAGAAACTCATTAAAATATCTCAGCACAAAATGAGAGCGGCATGCGTGAGGGGAATGAAACACTGGAAAGGAATTATAAAGATCTCAGAGTCGTTACTGCTGCCGTCAGTCTGGTTTTAGTCAACCATGGGCTTTATGTAAAGAAAAAAGTCAACATGGAGCTTGTAAACTTATGAGCTGCTAAAACGAAATGGGAAAATAACGTTGTACCATCCTGCCTATATGCTCTGTCTACCAAGAAAGAGTCTTTAAAAAGAAATCCATCCTCACCTTTATAAATTCAGATGTTATTAATATGAAAATTAAAATCGACTTGTGTTTTTTGGCTGAAAAACTTTCTGATGTAGACTTACAACATTCCCGGAAATGTGTTTACCTGGAGCTCACTGTAACCAAGCTATTGACATTTACGGAGGGAGCCTTGTTTTCTCTGGTGAGATTAATGAGACCATGAATCAAGAAAGTGTGATCTCACAACCCATTAACCATTTGCCTGTTGTTTGCTCTTAACTCAGTCAGTTATCCTATGGGTAGTTCAATGTTCCCAACTACAAAGAAGACATCTAACCACTTAGATTGCTGAGAGGATATTTGAAGGCAATAAATTCTCTTTTTTAACCAAGAAAATTAAGAGGTTTTTTTCAACTTTATTGAGGGATAACTGACCAATAAAATTGTAAGATATGTAAAATGTACATTGTGTTGATCTGATATACATGTAATTGTGACAGGATTCCCAACAACTGGTTAATTAACACATCCATCACTTCACATATTTATCTTTTGGAGGGTAGTGAGAGCATTTAAGTCATGCCCTCTTATCAAATGTCAATCATACAGAACAGTGTTATCGACTATAGTCATCATGTTTTACAGTATAGCCTCAGGCCTTACTCATCTTATAGCTGAAAGTTTGTACCATTTTACCAACCTTCCCCCTAGCCCAGCCTCCCACCCCACCCTTGGCAAACACTTTTCTACTCTCTGTTTCTGTGTGTTTTTGTTTTTTTTTTAGGTTCCATATATAAATGAAATCATACAGTATTATTCTTTCTCTGTCTGACTTATCTCGGCATAAGCCCCTTAAAGTCCATCCAAGTTGTCCCAAATGGCAGGATAACCTTCTTTCCCATGGCTGAATAGTATTCATACATGTCACATCTTCTTTATCCACTCATCCATTGATGGGCACTTAGGTTGTTTCCTTTTCTTGGCTATTGTAAATAACGCTGCAGTGACCATGAGAGTACAGATAACTCTTTGATATCCTGTATTATTTCCTTTGAATACATCCCTAGAAGTAGGATTGCTGGATCATATGGTAAATTCTTTAAAATAAAGGCAATTGTGCTTAAGATCTCAGGTCAGTCATCATGTTTTCAAAAATGACTTCTGTTTTTTTTAATCCATGCCTCATCCCACACCAACCCCAACTTTCCCCCACAATACATTCTTAGAATATGTAGTACTTTCCCTATAGCACACAGCACAGTTTGTAGTTAATGCATTAATGCATTGATTGCATCCCTCTAGTCTAAACTCCAGGAGGGCAGACACTATGCACTTTGTTTACTGTTACATCCCACACATCTTTCCATCATAATGCCTGGCAAACAGTGGGTTGTCAATAGTGAATTAAATAAAAGTTTTAAACCTTAGATCTGGAGAGAAGGTTAGAGTCTTGACAAATGTATAATCAAAACCAAATTTGTTCTTTTATTCTTCCTTGGGTTTATACCATGGAGATGGTGGCCAAAATCTACCAAAACCCTGCCCAAAGGCCACAGAACCCCACCCTGGCATGATGGCCTTCCTACCGGTCAGTGTTACGTGGGGCACCTGAGCGGGCACCACCTGACCTATCTTCTGCAGGACTCACTATTTATTACGTTCATTACAAAAGCAAAAGCTCATGAGTTTTAATTCTAACAAGGCCTTCTTTTGCCTGTTTTTAAATTAAAAAAGCAGCTCTAGTTGATCTATACAATGCTGTCTTTGAATTTTTTATACGTACATTATTCTTATCCATCCCAGTCCTTCTCTTTTGTTCCTATAAAAAATAGACACATGAATAATTTTTAAACCATGAGGATTCAGTAGATAACGTGTCTAAAAGAACTGTGTTCTTGTAAAATGAGTAATTGTATTTATTCAGTCATACATATCGAAGCAGACAACTCATTTTCTCAGCCAATTCCAAAACGAGATAAGTTTTAAAAACACTGTTTACTTGGTAAAAAGAAAAATATTCAACTTATCAATTGATTGTTTTTCTAGATAGCATAACCAGTTTGATTTGTTTTCATAATCTCGAAATGGGATAATTATTTTGGCATTATGTGGAAAAAAGATTTTTTTGCCTAAACAACTTGTCTAATGGCACAATTGTCTAAATATCACATTTTTTTCAGTCAGTTACTTTGACTCTGACAAAACGTCTCTTAGTCACTATCTTTAGACAGTGAACCTCATGTTGTGGGTTACTGGTCATTCATTTGTTTAATTATTCATTAAGTTCACCTTTATTGATCATCTGCAATATATAAAGAAAAGTGCTAACATTCTGTGGGTTCAGAGAACCCCTCCGTGAAAGCCAAGAGTTCCCCTTTGACAAGAGCTTCACCACTTTTATTCATTTCGTACAGAATCTGAGTTCTTCCAAATTATCTAGGGTTTTAAATGTGCCCATTCTTAATAACCAAATAAAAGAGGCCAAACTTCCATGTGATAAACAGAAAATCTAGTCGCTTCCTAAATGTTTCTGGGGATTCTCTGGGTGTACTTGCACGGCTTAATTGGTTCTTGCCTCATCAGAATCCAGATGGCTGCCCCTCTTTCCCCCTGGTCCCTCCTGGGGGCATCTCTCTTGCTTTTCCATGAAATGCCCTCTCCACACCCGGTGGAGGGGACGCAGCCATCGGCTGCATTTCCCGAGGCAGCCTGCCCGCGGTATAGACATGAGACTTCTAAACTAATCAGCTTTACTGAAATCTGAGAATATCCTAAGAGAATGATAATGCCGAAAAGGAAAACAAACTCAAAAGCATTATTACTGTTTGTGGAGTCCTGAGGAGGGTGCTGGGGTTCTCAGCCTCACGGCCCTTCCCCAGGCCTCAGCCTGGCCCGCCCCACGTCTGCCACCAGAGGAAGCTGAAAAATCAGCTCATTAACATCTTGGGAACCCCTCATACCAAGGGAAGCAGCCTTTTGCCTCATCTGATTCTCTCTACACTCACTCCTGTTCAGGCCATGCTTAGACCTTGCCTTCACATAACCTATTACTCTTTTTCCCAAAACAAAAGGATATTCCTTCTTCTAAGATGATTTCTGACACAATTCTTAAAATCTAGATACACTGGCAGTTCACATTTTGCTACAATATTGGGGGTTTCTGTGTACTTTCTGCATCTATCATAGTCTACTGAGATTTTTTTTTAAACAAAAGATTCTTCATCCTGAAAAAAAAAGTGAATAATTCAACAGGAGTCATTGAAGGTTTCAGAACAGGAAGTGGCTGGAACTAGGAAGAGTAGCCTGCCAGAGGGGGTCTGGCCCTGAAAAAGAGTTTACTTTGGAGACCACATAACATTTTCATTTCCGGATGCTTCTGAGTTATCTCCTACTAACACTCTTCATTGTTTCTAAGAGACTAGTAAGACCAACTCTTAATAGGCTGATTTGAACGCAGTGTGTCCTTAAGGATTTAGATGCAATGAACACTTAACACTAAGCAAGGAAACTCTATTTTCGTTGAACATCTTTGGCCTAAGTTAAGAACTTATTTCTTCAACAAAATTCTGTGAGAAAGAGGATATTTCCTCCTGACTCCTTTCCAGAGCTCTCCCTCCTGACAGCCCTTTAGCCCTAATTAATAAAGGGGAAAAAAGAAGATGCAGTTGTAGTCATATGCCAGATTATTTCCTTTCAGCTTCTGTCATTATCACTCTGCCTGTACAGTGTCAAAGCACCTGAACAGAAAGCCGAAACTGAAATCACCGGCATCTGAGACACATTAAATGTAAATGTTGGATGACTTAGATTTTTGAGGACTTGAAGATACCAAACCCAACCTGAATTCATTCAATGAGATTAAAACATAGCCCTTTTTATGGGGCCTGCTAAGCTGCTTGGTTTTCTCAGTGTGCCTGACAGCAGACGAAGGAACTACTATGAAACTATTCAGTAATTTGGGATGCGCGTTTTGTGTTACATCTTCATCATTGTCTGTCAGTTCCACCTCTGTCATTTGCCAGCTACCCTTAAGCTGCTATTTATTCTCTTTAAAAAGAAAATTAATATCTTTCTGCTGATTACAAGTATGCACACTATTTGTAAACAGAAGTGAAAATACAACATAAAAAAGTCAGCCATGATCCCACAACCCCAGAGATAATGGGTTATGACTGAGTACATTTCCTTTCTCTCTTTAAGTGTGCATGCTAGATCTAACATTGGTAATCCATTGACACTGTGATTTAAATTTCACTGTCTACGAGTCTTTCATGATATTTTAAAGTCTTGATATTTCCCCAAGTCACAACCTGATGAGCAAGTGCTCTACTGAGTTTCATCACAGTCCTCAGAGCTTAAAAGTCCAGCCTGAGCCTAAGCAGTACCTTCCCCTGGACACATCTGGATGCAGATGGGCAGCCCATCAGAAGTCAGAGAAAACCCCTTCCCAACATGTCAGACAGAGAGACGTGGCCCAGTAGTAGGGCCTCAGGCTTTGGAGGGCAGATGCCAAATTCAGCACGATGTCTATGGCTCAGATTTGCCTTCTAGATCATTTCTTGTTGATTTGTGCTCAGTATCCTGGGAAGCAGGGAGGGCTACAGGTCAAAGCAAGTAAAGGGACTGTTCACTAATATTTCTATAGGACATTGGGTAAAAATTGGCTCTGATTTGGGATGCACATGAAAAACCTAAGAGTAAAGGAGACAAAACCCACTTCTGCACAGAACCCAGCATGGCTTTGGTTCATTGAGGCCCCAGGGAACACTCCTGTACTTTGGCTCATGGCGGCTTCCCACGCGCCCCTAGTGGGGTGACCTCAAATCACTGACAGCTCAGATGGGGGCCCCAAAGGCAGTAGCTGTTAACTTGAGGCAGTTTTAAAGATAGAGAAAATTCTGTCAATAGTTTCTACCCACAGGGCCAGATTGGGAGAGGGAAAAAAATCACAGACAGTGTATGATAGCTTATTATTTGGCTTCTTAATTAGCAAATGTGAGATAAGGCAGGGGATGAGTGTTAGCAGTGGACGCAGTGGGTAGGGAAGACTTTTTAGATGGAAGTCCTCCATTAACAGGTAGAAATAAGAAACATGGCCTGTATCCACAAAAGGGCAAATTCCTTAGCCCAAGAAAGTCCTTTTCTAGAATTTGCCTACTTTATACCAGTGCATAAAATTGTATTCCTGACAAGCCAGCAAACATTATTTTTTGTCATCAGTATATAAATTAAATGATTCTACCACTCTCTACATGTTCACTATGTATATACTTGAAGACTACAAACAGTTTTTAATTCCTAAAATTAATCCAATTATTTTTGCCTTTTCTGAAGCCAAACCCAAAGCCATTTCTTCTGGAATGAATTTCAGCCTCCCCTAGCTCTGGAGTCTGGCCATGGAGAGGCACTTGATGAGGGTCAGAGTGAGGCTTCCTTCTGTCCCACCAACTCAGGAGGGTATTGCTTTACTCTGCAAAGCCAGAAAGAGAGAACAGAGCAGAATGCATCTAAAATAAACCCATTTTTCAATTTATCTTTTTTAGAAGACAACTACTACTTGCTTCAACTCCAAGCAAATAAGGAGACAGAAGGAATAGTGTTCTTTCAGTCATCTGAATCAGCTGCGAATTAAATGGTTGTGAAATAGTAAGTAAGGAGAACGCGTTAAATGACAAGCAGCATGAGCTGAACATTTGTACAGTGACTGTAACCGCAGGCTACTGTTGTCTCGTCACAGACAATTCTGGTTGAACTCCACTGAAAGGTAAATGATGCAAATCCACTCTTTATTACTGAAAAAAAAAAATGATGCTGCGTCAGTCCACCTGCCAGGTTGTAATGATGATGGTGATGAGGAGGAGGATGATAACACACGTATGAGGGTACCCTGTGCCAGGTCCTCTTCTAAATGCTTTATTTGAGGGACTTATTTAATCTTCACAACAACCCTAGTAATTAAGTACTATTATTAACTCCATTTTATAGACATGCAAAATAAGACACGGAGAGGCTGAAAAACTTGTCAGGGTAATGTAGTAAGTGGAGGAGCCAGATGTCAAACCCAGATCCCTGGCATGGTGATTAGCGACATTAGTTGCTTCTCCACGAGTTGTCCTCTAAATCAAACGTAAAGTTTAATCTACCACCTTGATATTGCTGATTTTTCAGAATTTTGAAGCTGCTTCAATTGACAGAATTGTTTCATTTTCATCTAAGCAACTTAATCATAATGAATAAAGTCATTACATAAAAGGCAGAACATAAAAATTAAATAGGCTTTGCAAATTGAATCATTTTTTTCATTTCTTGATGACTGAAGTTCAGTTATGTAACCATACAAGACTATGAGATTCAGCCCTTTGCATTTTGTATAACACAGCTCAATATTTATTGGAATGAAATTCATGTTGTGAATAACCCTATTTTCTAGAACAAGAGAAAAAAAAGATATAGGCTTGAATTAGCCACATGTCAAGTCTTTGGGACAAAATCCATTTTTTATGTCCTTGTTGAGAATTAAAACCAAGTAAGTCATCATTTTTTTTTCTTCCTTCTCGTTCCCCGTTAGCACTTGGGAGTCCTGCAGGGAAGGGTCTGGGTTTTTAAGCAGCCATATGGCTCACTCACACTGCTCCTGATAGAAGCTCATTGACCCTCCTCATTCCATCCTTTCCCACCCTCAGCTCCTTTGAGATTTACTCTTCTTCCGCCAGGTTTCCACAACACATTTGCCTTTTCTATGAGCAAAAAAGTAATTGAAATATATAATTGGTCTATTACTTTTTCTCAATGAATTTTACTAAGTAACAATTATTATCAATGATGTTATTAAACATGGACTCAATTTATCCAAGAAGCTAAAGTATACATGGAAGTCATTCTATTCAGAGGACTTGGCAATTGTAATAGGAAAGACCCCAAAGCACAACCAACTGTGTGCTTTTGGGGGGTAGAGGCCATGTCTTTTTCCTTGCTATTCCCCTCATCTACATATCTTGAGTTCTCAAAAGTATTGATTGGATGTAATTAACTTAAATTGTGAACACCAACGCTAATAAACAGATAAGGTTCTTCATGCTGCTGAACTTGAATCTGGTTATAAGACATGTCCTGTTATGCCTTCTGTTCTGGAGAAGCTTGACACATGTAACTGGAGGAAGAGAGTGAGAGGGAGAGGAATAAGGGTTGGGGGGACGATTATGGAATCCCAGACGGGTGATAAACATGAGAAGAGCTGAAGCAGGCCAGAGAAAAATGAGGCTATGGGGAGATTCGGGGACTCTGGAGGAAGGGCCACCAAGAATAAACTTGTGCCAGGTGTGACTCTTTTCTATTCTGTCTCAGATTGTTTGAACTGCAATAACAAACGTGCCATAGACGAGGTGGGTTAAACAACAAACAGTCATTTCTCACTGTTCTGGGGGCTGGGAAGCCCAAGATCAAAGCACTACAGATGTGGTGTCTGATGCGAGCCCCTTCCTGGTTCATAGATGACTATCTTCTCTCTGTGTCCTCACATGAAGAGGGGTGAAGATGCTCCCGGGGTCTCTTTTATAAAGGCACTAATCCCACTCATGAGGGCTTTACCCTCGTGCATTAAGCACCTCCCAAAGAGCCTGCCTCCTAGTACCACCACTTTGGGGATTAGGATTTCCAGATAAGAATTTGGGAGGAACACAAACATTCAGTCCATCACACATCCTTATTCAGCTTTAAGTCCTGGGCTAAAGCAGAAGATAGTCTTACTGGCTGTCTCCTCTGCACCTCAGCACCCTCCTCTCCTTTCTACTCTGCCTCCAATTTGATACCTCTGTTCGATTATTATCAATTGGACTTTAAAAGCATAGGCTTAAATTTTCCAGTTCAATCCCTTTTCATTAAGGTACACCCATAGAGCAGGTTTCTCAAGAAAGTAGCTATTCATTCCTTATGTGAGCAGAACAATGAGAGCACATCTTAAAAGAGAGTCATAAAGCAGTTCGGAGCAAGGAGCAGTGCATGTCTGTGAATGGAAATTTGACCAAAAAACAGAAAGCCACCATCAGCAAGATGTTACACCCATCTTAGTGCTGGAACCCCCTTACCCTTTGATATACTCCAAATTGCTCCTCACCAGTGTTTGTTGGAAGTCCATTAGCTTCATATACTGCAAAAACTCTCTTTAGATAGACAAAATCTTAGAGCACATTTCAATGGAATGGTTCCCAGAACTTGCAGTTCTTGAAACTCTGTTGCTTCCTATCCTGTTCCTCCCCTACCTAACACTAAGCATAAAAATGTGTAGCTGACCCAAATGAGGATGATTTGAGTTACTGTAAGATACAAATTTTGTTTTCCTTTTCAGCCTTAAGTTGAATATTTCTCCTTCTTTCTCTCTTTTTATTTTGACATTTTTATTGTGGAATATATCATGTATAAAGAAATATATACAATGTTTACACATATACGTACAGTTTAAAGGATAATACAACACATATTCTTCTGATTTAACTCTCTACTTCTCTTAATGTAAACACTTACTGGACTATTTAGGAAATAAGAATGAAAACATTAAGTTCAAAGGAAAAGGTACATGTTTAAAGCCTCCTGAGAAACAAAGTTGAGAAAAATTCTTAAGACTGGGGAAAGTTTCCTATTTAAGCTGTAAAAGAATTAAAACAGACCCAGTTGCCTACTTTGACTTTGTCTCCTCGTTTTTACTTTCTCTCTTCTTTTCCTCTCTCCCTCTTTCTTCTCCCCTACCTGTCTCCCCTTCCCCTGAACCTTCAGTGGCAGGAGACAGTTAACAGACAAGCCACAGGCAGGAGAGATCTCCGAAGAGCTGTTCTGACAGCGGCTAATAAGGGGAGACTTAGGCAAACAATTCCAGCAAAGAGATGCGAGGATATGAAACCCTCTCCCAACGTTCCCGACACGCATTTTATAGCAGCTTCAGTAACAGAAAACTGCTACTTGGGTCAAGATCGGAACCACATACAGGACTCTTTGCCTGGCTCTGTTAAAACCCCAGCCCTGCTTCTGCTAAGGAAGTTCTCTAACTGTGCAGTGCTCCCTGATGTGCATCATCTAGTAGAGACTTTAGGCTCTTTTTGTGAGTTGCCTGAACCATTTTTCCCTTTTAAAATTAAAGTTCAAACATCCACTTTTCACTGCATCATCTTTACTTTGATGTGAAGAGGACGCTCAGCTTTCCTTTCAGGGCGACGTTGCCCCCTCAGACCAGCAGGATACCCGAGGTGGTGATGCTCTCCCCGTCACTGGGCTCTGCCAGTAGAGGGCAGCGGAGTGGCTGGAAGCACCGTCATCCCCAAATCTGCTGCCCATCCTTTCTGGCATCGCTGGCATTTTCCCAAATTCATCTTTGGAAACTTCCCACCCTGAATGCCTCCACTTACTCCTCCATCAGGCTTTTTCTCTCTCATGTTTCCCTGCGCATCTAGAAAGAAAAGTAGCCATCTGACACTGACCCTGTGGAGCTGCGTGGATAATTCGCCTCCCCTCTGGGGAGCCAATCCCGTCCCGTGTGAGTGTTGAGTGACCAATCATGGTGCCTCTCTCCCCCATGAGAAGAGACGAATCAGAGGGAGTGAGTGGCTTCAGGCATTCACAGCGTTGGAGCTAAAGGTGCTCTGGAAGTTAACCAGGTACCTGCCTTCTACCAGTAGGCGTTCTTCCCCCAGACAGCTGAACTGATCTGCCCACGGTCACAGAATGAGTCAGTGTCAAGGCTGAAATTAGACTCTGATATCTGACTCAGACACTTAACACTGAGTGTTGATTAGTAACAATAATAATAATAACAACAGTGTCCACTGAGTACTCACTCTGTGCCCGGCACTATTCTGAAAACTTGACATGCGTTCATACCCTTCATCCTTACCAGAGCTTTTTCACTTGATGTAGTCCCACTTGTTTATTTTTTTATTTTGTTGCTTGTTGTTTTGGGTGTTATATCCATCCCCCAAATTTATGAGACAGAGATCATTATTATATCTATTTTACAGATGAGGAAACGGAAACTCAGAGTAATTAAGGAACAGCTAGTGAGTGGTGGAGTCAGGATTTGATTCTAGGAAGTCTCATTTCAGGCCATATAAAACCACTGACATTTTCGCTGCTCTGCGGTGAAATGAAAGAAACAAGAACAGCGCGGTGCACGTTTCCACAAGCTAGATTGATTCAGTTTAAAATACTATCCTTTATTATATTCTGTACTCCTTATTTTAGAAAATTGCCCTTTCTTTTATGAGAAAAGTAGTGAGAATACATGGTAGTTGTTGGTGTTTTATGAATTTTATTTTTTAATAAAAATATATTTTCGACATTGTTTATGTATATGAAAGTGCAGAGTCTGGAAAGCATTTGCCTGCACTGTCTGCCTCCTGCTCGGAATTCTGGGAGAACTTTGATGCTTTCTCGCTTCCTCTGCAGGGTTCTGGCTCCTGGAATGTGGGGATGGGGAGATGCAGAATGACTAAAATTTATTACATTCCTTGTATCAATCGGGACTCTTTTGATTGCAAGTAAATAACTTAAGTAAAAATTAGTATATATTAGTTAATTTAGCTGAAACATTTGAGGAACAGTGACTCAAATTATGTCTTAAATTATATCTCTTGGCTTTGCTCTCTACCATACATTGGCTTAATTCTGAGGCTCTGTGGGGGCAAAATGGTTGCCAACAGCGTCAGTCTTTCTCTGTGTTCAAGATCAGAGGGGGAAAAGCAACTCTGCCTAGTAGCTCCCACATAGGGCTGTCTTTTGATTGGACTGATTTACATTAATCCCCAAAGGCGTCATACAGCAGGGGGTACATTGACGCTACTTGGCCAGTTTTGAGTTACACATTATACTCCTGAAGCTGGTGTAGAGTCACTTCCACTGGTAGCACTTCCCCCTGACAACAGGAAGGGGATGGTACTCAAAAGGGAAAATTAGATACTGTTGCCCAAAGGACGGATGCTTGGTGATCAAGCCATCAAATGTTCACTATTCACCCAATGTATGTCATTCACTGAGCTGGGGACCACTCACGCATCACTTCGTTTAACTCTCATAGCAATTCTACCACACAAATAACAATTTACCAGTGAAGACACTGAGGCTAATGAAGCCAAGAAACAGACAAAAGATCAAAGACTAGTTGCTGGAAGATCCAGGAATCAGATTCTATTCTGGCCAACTTCAGTGCCCAAGCACTTGAATTTTTCTTTTATCATCTGGATATCCACCCACCCCTTTACCGTAAAAGCAAAGGATAAAATAAGCTACCCTGTGCATTTCAGTTACGGCTTGGTCCAGGGGCTCAATAACCACCCTCGTCAGGCCTGTTCCTGCGGAGGGGGAAGCACTAGAGACCTTTGGTTCCCCCTTTTTCCCATTTCATCAAGAACTAAGAATTCTTTAAATATTTGTCCCTGCTGTCCTCAGCAGAGTTCAAAGGGAAACAATTAGAGACACTGATTTTGTCTCATCTCTTGGTTGAAGAGACAATATAATCTGGAACAATTCTAGAGGGAAGTTAATCAAATAGGAGAACAATGTTTCTTCTAAATTTGACTTAGAATTTTCCAAAATGTTAACCATGTGACATCCACACCTCACAGCATATGTCATTTAGCCTTAAAAAAGAAACTTGTCTAACAAAGGGCCCAAGAAGTGCATTGGAAGAGAAGAATTTCATCACTACTATATTCAAGAACAGTTTCTTCACTTTATAGCAAATATCATAATCCCCCCACATCAGTTCCAGGAAACTATTCTCTGAAACAGTACATCTGTCCTATCAAAATGAAGTGTTCCAAGTTGTAAACAGTATTCAATGCTTCATGCAAAATCTGAAACAAGATCATTATTTGCAGCTCCAGATACCATTAGGCATCCAGACTTGGATCATAAATAAAATTACTTTAATAAAATACAAAGCCATGATGGAATTTAATATGGAAGAGATCTGAGATCATTAATCTCCAAGTTTACTCAGTGTGAAAAACAATTTTCATTATTTGCCAAGGAAAGTGTTCATATTTGGAAAAAATAGTCATAAAATAAAAATAATTAGAGATTTTGATGTGAATGTAAAAGCAAACTGGTCATATTTTTTTAAACATTTTTATTGATTTATAATCATTTTACAATGTTGTGTCAAATTCCAGTGTTCAGTGGTCATATTAATCTTGGCTGTCACCTAGTATCAGGCAGGATGCAAATGGCCTCCCATGGACAAAATTACATCTTGGAGACTTCCTCACAGACGTTTTCTGATGTGCCTTGCTCAGCTGTCCGTCCACACACCATCTTCTTGTGGCTTCAGGAAGCTGACTTGGGTCTATTTCTTCCTCCTTCTCACTCCTTCCCTCCACACTCAGCTCCTCTAAGCATAGATAGTAATCATGCTTACTGGATATTTTAGTTCTAATCACACACATCATGAGGCTCCAGGTAAGTAACTTTCACATCTCCCCAATTTCCATTTCTTCATGACTTGAAGAAGGGCATCTCCATTTATGCCTAAATTATGGTCACTACTGAAGACCAGATATGTATGGGCATGTCTGGTAAACTAATGAGGGACTTGCCAAAAAATAACTGAGTGCTTAGAAATACTAAGCCTTTCTGGGGAGAGAGTACATCCCAAGAGAACCAGAGGCAGCCGGCCACAAGAAACTTTATCCAGTTTTAAGAAGTATTGGTCAAGGGCGCGGGCAGTAGTGGCCACACCTGCTCAGAGACAGCAGACATGATGCAGCTCCTAGCAGGAGGGGCAACGGTGCCTGGTAGAAGAGTGGAGTGTGGTGCTCAGTGGACTTTCAGGGCACCTCAGGTACCTCTAAGTAACGAGGCTGGAGCAGAATACCAGGGGTAGCAAGTACCATATGGCAACTAACCAGGGCCTTGAGCAGACACTGTTTTTCGGTGTACAGGGACTCCCCAAAACACCTGTATAGGGAAGGGAAAGAGTAGGGGGCTGTGATCCTGTATTAGGTACTAGCAAAACAAGGATTATGTATAAAATAAAAACAAAAAAAGAAGGGTATTGGATGTCCCTTCTTAATACTTTCCATCTCTAACTTTGAACAAGCCATAGGTCCTGGGTTCTTGGAGTGAACAATGAACATGCTTTGAGTCTGAAATAACTTCTCTCCTCTCTCTTTCAAGACCTGGCTCCTCTAGCCCCTCACGGGCAGGGAGGAGAAATGAGTGAAGGCGTGATCATGTTCGGGAGGGCAGGTGTCCTGGCCTCCCAGTCTCTGCATAGACACTGCATATGGTTTCCTTGGGGCAATGCTCAGTTTCACCTTACCCCTCCCCAAACCCTGAGAACCTCCTGGAAAAGAGTACACCCTTATTGCTCAATGGTTCCAGTTGCAGCACGAGCCTCCAGCCCTTTCTCTGGACTGTGTGGCCCCTTGTGTGGCCCCTGGGCAGCCCTGCGCTCTTGCCTGTCCCCTCATCTCTGTGTGGTCCCTTCTCCCTCAGGGACTAGAGTGGCTGTAGCCCCATCCTGTCCTCCTTTAGCGCCTTATACCATGGCCGCTCCTTACTCTGCTGGGACGGCTGTCCTAACAAACCTCCTGTTCAGGAATCTCCAGAAGTTAGTGGCCAGGTCCCTATGTCCCCCACACTTATGGAGGCTAAAACTTCCCTGCCCTGCTCTGCACCACTGCAAGGTCAGTACAGAATGAGCCTGCAGCTTCCGGAGCTCAGTACCCACCCATCAAGGAGAAGGTACAGGTCTCTCCTCTCATAGGTGTCCCCAACCCCTATGGAGGATGCCCCTTGAAGGCCTTTCCCTGGCTTCTTGGAGAAAAGAGATGTTCCCATTGGAAGTGGGGGAAGCCTCTTATCTGGGCCATGGTGACACCTTCCATCTCGCACCCTCTTGCAGATAGGGGTGGGACAGGCGATTGTGGTCATGAGGCACGTTAACCACCTCTTAGTAAACAAACCCAAAGGCTCTAAACGTGGTGACTGTTTGCTAACTATCTTCAGGATACATGGTACTTAGCTGTTCCTATACTCAGTTTTTATGCCTTTGCTGTAATTCCAGCACTAAAAGACAAAATCATTCTCAATTTTCTGTTAACAAAGTTCAATGGCTTGGTAAGAGCTAAATTGTATGAAAAACAAAAACAAAAACAACCTCTGGCATGGTGCCAGACCTCTCCACACCATCAAACAGCCACATCCTGACCCACCACTTATAAGAACTTTCCCACTTGGGGGTAAACGTCATCCATGGTCAATTGGCTCAACTACAGTGCGACCTCCAACCACTGAGGGAGGGAGACTTACCACTGTTGGTTTGTAACCTTATATAACAATACTTTTTTATAGAGTAACAACGTCTAGAGGAAAAAAGAACAACATGTACTCAACTAGCAACATGATTTATAACGCCACCCCTTATTCTTATAACTTTATTTCACAGATGGAAAAATTGAGACCCATGAATTCCTAAATTGCATAGAACAGTCAAAATCATCACTTGAGACCGTCAACAACTTGAAACTACTCCACAGCTCAGTGAAGAACAGTACTTTTGTGCTCCCAAATGAATGTTCTAAAGTACCTTCCTGATGACATTTCTTGCTAATTTTAACCTAAAGGTTGTTGGAGGAATTCTGATCTCCCACTCTACCAGCCAGAACGAAACTTCATGTTGATGGTGAGCCTGATACGTTCTGGACATGAGTGTAACTAACTGGCCATCTGTTAAGTTACAGTTCATCACACAGGGGATGGTGTTCTTCCCTGGAAGTTTCTTTCATTTTAAATATATCATCTTAGGGAATTTTATAGTCTGGAATGAATAATGTGACACATAGATAAGTATGGAGTGCCTAAAATATTTCAGGCAGTAAGTCGGTTACAAACAGAAAATAGGCTTCTTGTTTATCTAAAAATAAACATAAAAGATCAGAACCTTTTGTCTGCCAGTAGCAAATAATATTCTTAGCTTTTCTGACACACTTGTAGCTATTCTGTTGAAAATCTGCAATTAGAACATGATTCATTTGCCCGCAACGGTACTGTGAGAGCCCCTGCTTGTGTTTTTCTTAGCGACCTCCTATGGAGATGGAAAAATACAGCCTCCGAATGAGAGGATAAGACCACCCCCTTGACGAGTTCTTTTGGAAGCTTAGATTCTTCTTTCTTCAGCTTGTGTGTTAATGAAGGCAGTTATCAGGAAGTTTCCCTGGCCCACAGCGTAGCAAGGTTAGCCCCAAACCAGGTCAGTCCCTAAACTGCAGCGCTCAGTGGCCAACAAATGCATCGTCCACTTATTTTGCTGCTGTTGTGGTTTGTCCTACGACTCTGGCAAAGCTCGGTGTACAGCAACCTTGCCTGGAAGCCAGGGGTTCTCAATCTAGGTAGCACATGGGAATCACCTGGAAATCCTGACACCCAGACCAGCTAATTCAGAATATTCCAGAGTAGTATCCAAGCGTGAGTATTCTTTAAAGACCCCAGATGATTTCACTGCACACCCTAGCTAGGGGCCCACTGCTGTCGGATAGCTTTGCTGAGTATGTGCAGACAAATGTGAGACAAAAGCAACAAATATTGATGACTAAATGTGAACAGGTTAATGTGGTAATCAAATAAAATCTGCAAGGAAGTCTTTTTTCCACTTCACATGCTCATAAGTAGTAGCACTGAGTTTACTTGAAGGTGAGGTTCAAGAAAGTGAATATCCAGAGGTAAGATTGGAAAGGCAGGTCGGGCCCTAGAATGAAGGCAGGAGGAGGACTCTAGTCACTCGGGACTCACTGAAGGTTTGGGTGCAGTGACATGACATGATTTAGGGAATATTTTAGGAAGACCAGTCTGCCAACAGTAATAGGATGGATCAGAGGGGCAGAAAATAGAGTCAGGGAGACCAATTAAGAGGCGATTAGGGGAGTCAGTCCAGAACTAAGGTGGCCAGAACCTGAGTACCAAGAGAAGCAGCCCTGAGAGTGAAGAAAAAAAAACTGTTACCATTGACACGTTATGATGGTGAAGATGAAGAATGATGGTGAAGGATTGAAAGCTGAGGTTTCCAGGTCAGAGACAAACAGCGAAGCCAGGATGAGAAAGAGTCTGAAAATAAGAGAAAACAATTTTCATGTGTTTCGTTTGCGGTTCCCATGAAACATCTAGAGGAAAGTTTTGCTAAGCAGCCGGAAATAAGGAGCCTGGGACTCAGTAGACAAAGTAAGAAGAATCAAAACCAGATCTTTCCTGGTCTCAAAGTTTGGAGGGGATTTAGAAACAGGTCATTATTCTCCAGACCCAGGTCTTGAAGGCAAGAGTTGTATCTTAATTATCTTTTTTACTGCCAGGATCTGGCAAAGATGTTCAATAAATGTTGTTAAGCTGAACTGAATGATCTCAAGTGATGAAGAGGAAACAGTCAGAGACTCTGAAAATAATTTTTGCCAAATTCATAGTTTGGGCTAACATCTGCCCTAATTGCCCTCAGTGGTGTGAAGACCAATAGAAGCGTATGAACAGACAGAGGTACACCCTGCCTCGGAGACCCAGTGGGAGTCACAGGCCCACGGTGAGAGCTCAAGCCCATGCTAGCAGAGCGGAGGGAGGGCAGCACCCGGTGCCCTGGCATTGCAGCCCAGGGAGGAGGGGGCAGGTGGGACCTGATAACTGACACTTCCCTGGACTTGATCCATGAAGGAGCTGATGGGGGAGTCTCTATGCAGAGAATGAATTAGAATAAACTGAGTAGAAGCAGTATTTTGAATGGAACTCCAAATGTTCCCAACTTGGAAAAAACATTGATATACAGAGAAAAAGCTAAGTATTTGTCATCGCAAGACAAATGGCTCCTAATAACATCATTCACTGTTCAGAAACTGGAACAAATATTACTTTACACCAAGGTGCCGCTATTATTCAAATGTGTAGGAATGCTGCTGTAATTAATAAGGAGTGGAGCTTTATGCTAAGAATCATCCTTATACTGAAATACTTAGAACCTAATAGTTTAAAGCTTTTGACAACATCCAGTCATTATTTTTCCTAAAATTTTTAATTTAATTGTGAGCAATTTCAGAAGGACTATAAAATCCTCTTTTAAAATGCCATCAAGATCAAATATATTTTATTATATTTGAATGTATTAACTTACTAAGTTATATTATTAATGTATTACATTTAAATGCAAATTAAATAATTTAATGTAAGTATTTTGTCTTTGCTTAAAAATCTATTTCTGTCTTCCTCAAAGGGTAAGATTTTTCACCCATTCCTAACTCCCCTCCCCTTCCTGGAGATTGATATGTAATATTTTTATGTTTGGACTTAATATTTTTACATACGTGTGTATTCAAAACCACCATATAGATTTCTGCAGGGTTGCTAATAAATATTATACCATATGGAACCAACTTGCTTTCTGCACACATTTTAATTCATATACTTATCCATTCATTTTAACTGCTATATAGTCTTCCATTGTTTGAATAGCTAGAGTTCATCAGCCCCTTCCTTTATTTAGGGTTAGTTAGATTGTTTTCTTCTTATTTTTCTTTCTATTACAAACAGTGTTGTGTTGATACTGCTTGCACGTGTCATCTTGTGCACATGAGAAAATCTCTCAAGGCTAACTTGCTAATGTAAGGTTATGCACATTTTATAGAATATTAAAATTAGAAGCTTCACCTGTGATCCTAAGATGACAGACACCAGTTGTCAAAGTGAGATGCCAGACCAAAACCAAACATACCGTGGTTTCACTACTCTTACACCATCGATGACAGACACCAGTTGTCAAAGTGAGATGCCAGACCAAAACCAAACGTACCGTGGTTTCACTACTCTTACACCATCCATCCATATGGAATAAAAGGACAGGTTATTGTGGATGGAGAGAGAACTGTTTGAGAACTTCTTGGAGAGAACTGTGTTGTGAGTCCTAGCCTGCCCTGTGAACACCCACCAGGGAGTGAGTGGGGTATGGAACTATCTGCTTCTCACCTCAGTCCAAAGAGTGGAACGTGGAAAGTTTAATCTGTGACTCCTGCAGTATACAGGGCAGGTGGACTGGGGCCAGCTCCTGTCTAAATCATACGAAGTCTAAAAAGAGATTGTTTCTAAGGGGCAAGTGAAGGGACAGGAGGCTGCCTTAGCCTGGCCCTCATCAGCCTGACCTCACCACGGCCCCTGCTGAACACCCTGCTCTCAGCGAGAGAGACTAAAGGGCCCATTGCAAACCATTCTTCCCTGAGGAGGTCAGGCAGCCACCTGGTGGCGGGTCGGTTATACAGCATCTCTTCTGACTTCCAGGGGCAGCAATTTCTTCACTGAAGTTGATGCACACTCTTGGCATGCGTTTGCTCTTCTTGACCACAGTGCCTCTGCCAGCACCATCTTCTTTATCAATAGGGTGTCCCACGGAGCCTCGCCTCAGAATAAGGAACTCATTTCATAGTCATAGTGGTGTGATTGTAGACTTGTGGCCACAGGGTTTTTTGGTCTGACAACTTACGCATCAACCAGAAGCAGTCAATTGGGTGGAAATGGTGGGACAGCCTGCTGAAGGCTGGCTAAGCTGCCAACTGGGGTTCACCCAAGTGAAGTTAGGGAGCAAGAATGTAGCATGTGCACTGACTTAACAAATTATATATTCTAGTTTCCAACGGCTAGAAGTGAACCAACAGCCAATATATTTTAGTCTCTGATCACAAGAAAAATCAGTCCACTCCAGTAACCAAGGAGTGGAATTAAAAGCAGCCCCTCTCAAAATCATACCCAGTGGCCCACTTGTACAATTTTGACCCTAGATTTGGACTCAGAGGTACTGGCTTTCTTAGGAGAGGGGATGGCAGTAAGAGTTGCACTGATCTGAAGCTGCAGGACCAGTTGGCCAGCAGGCAAAGGAGTAATTGTAAGCTGGGTGGCCATTGATACTAATATCCTTGAAGAACTAGGGCTGCCATCCACGTTGGGAGCAGGAAGAAGCAAGTCTGAACACCAAAGACTGGGGTTCACTGGGGTGTCTCATAGTACTACCAAACCTAGTATTAACTGTCCATGAACAATGACAGCAAATGTGTCTCCATGTGAGAAACAAGCCCTGACAAGGATTGGGTGAGAGGAGTTTATTTGGGGGTAAGCCCAGGAAACACCAGTAGAAAAATGAGAGGCAAGACCGGAAGGGGGAAACCGATCTTATCAATCAGTTTACAACCCCAGGCAACCGGTGTGCAATACTGCTGGGCAACTCAGAGTCCGTGCAGAACACACGAGGCCACACGGTGGGGTTGCTATCCATCTCTAGGTCTGTCCGTGGTTGAGGGCTGCTTCCAGAGGATTCTATTTCTAATGCTGCCAATCTTCCCATGGAGCAGGGGCTCCTTCGGTCGTAGAGTTTGCAGGAGTCCCCAGCAAGCAGGTTGCTGTTTGTAGAAGAGCATGCTGAGGGTACACATGCAAGACCCCAAACCATCTGCTAACCATCACAACCCAGTGAGGGCAGCATAGCAAAAAGGTCAGGTGAAGGTCTGGACCCCTGGGCAAGCAACCCAAACCAGCTTAATTACTGACCAAGTGGCAGGGAAATCCAGGACAGGGGTGGTGAAGGGAGACAGACTATAAAGAACAGCATGAAGCGGGGCCATCAGGCATGAAACACTAGCCTTTTGCCTTCTGTGTTCCAGAACATCACAACTGGCTACCACTTTGAAGAAGACTTCTTCCTCCCTCCTCTGAGAAGAAATTGGGATAGCATGGTCTCACAGAAATAAAAATGGAGACTCTGTATTATTGTAACAGAGCCTAAAATAAGGGGGGAGTGCGATTAGATAGATCTGAGTGGCTACTGGGAGGATACTGCATCTGACCCTAACTGTTCACAGGTCTCAGATTCCCTTGCCTGCCTCCTGGACCATGTTGCCACGTGAACTTGCCCTGTGTGTGCCCAGACTGTCACATGGCCCCGACCATCAGCCGCACATGTAGTTTCTGCTTCCCTCACCACTTCCAGACCCAAATGAAACCCCCCCATGTAGCACAGGACCTGGCATCCTGAACAGTGCTGAGGGGACAGGTGGCTCAGTGTGGAAGTGTGCTGGAGTGGCCTTCCCGGAGGTGAACTTTGGTCAATGGGAAGCAGAAGATAGGAAGCTCCAGGTGGGTAAATCTTTATTCCTCCCTCCCTCCCCTCCCCCCTCATTAACTGCATCCAGGCAGCTTCTCTGCCTCTTCCGCCTGCATCACTAAGGACCTCCCGGTACTGCTCCCCATCTCCCCATGCCTCCGTTCCCTCTCCCTTGTTCTAGCTGCCCTGGATTTGCACTTCCCAAATAAAGCCTCAGCACTTTAAACCTCACTCCAGGACCTGTATTTTAGAAAACCCAGCTCATTCCATACCACTTACCCAGGGTTACTTTAAACTCACACACACCTGGGAGTTTTTCTGATCACACAGGTGCCATAAACTCCACCCCCAACCCCGTGGGGTGGGTGTACGCTTACAACAGAATTCTCAGAAGACTGTTGAAATTACCGTCCCACTCTACACTTCTCCAAGACTGATGAGACAGGTAAGTCTCATTCTGCAGGAAACTTTTCTTCCGCTCTTAGCAGGTTCAAGTTGCGCATCAGACCGCTTTCCCTTCTCAGGCACTGAGCTATCTTTGTCTCCTTTCCTGCTTGTGACCAAATAATGCGGAGGCTCCAGGGCACAGAGCGACCTGGGGTCCAGAGCTCGCTCACTCCCAGGAAATCATGCCTACCTGCATTTCTGGCCTCTGAATATTTTTCTTTTTTACTGCATTCTTTTAAGAAGTTGTTTCCTTTTGTTTCAAATTCAACGTTTTAAGCATCTTGTCCCAGAAGAGTTTTCTTGAGACATCTAGTTCACAATGTTGCCAGAAAAAGAATTTTTTTGGAGAACATTTTTTTCTAGAAACTATCTTAAACTTACAGAGCAGTTATTTATAAGTACAGTAAGATTTTTTTCCAGAATCATTTAAGATAATTGGCCAGCGTGATGCCTATCATCCACTCAAATACAAAAGTATGTTTCCTACAAAAAATAACAATAATAATAATAATTCTCCTAAAACTTCATATAACCATCAAAATCAAGAAATTAGCAACAATATCCTAATCCCCAGACCCTGTTCAGATTTGGCCATTTGCCCTAATAATGTCCTTCACAGCAAAAGGATCCAAGTCAGAATCTGCTCTGTTTAGATGCCATGTCTCCGTATTCTCTTTTAATCCTTCCTGCCTCGACTTCCACCACCTTGACAACTTTGGTGATAAAGTCTATTCTGTAAAATGGGCTATTCTGTAAAATTCTCTTCATCTAGGTTTGTGCAACGATTACACATCTTTGACAGGAATATTGTGGGACTGAGGCTGTGTTATTATTATTGCATTTTTTCAGATGTACGTGATTTTGATTTGTCTCAATACTGATTTTGAAATTATGTAAATTTTTCATTGCTCATCAAAATTTCAGTGTACTCATTTGGTAACCTCCATTGGTTTACACACGCTGTGCTATAAACTGTTACCATCATTCTTTAATGTGACAGTGACGTTCAGTGTGATGCTCCAGTGGTCCCCTATCTGGCTACCAGGCCATCTCAGTGGAGTGAGCTGAGAAATATGTCTGCATGTGACACATGAGTATTTCGAAATCTGTGTTTATTCCTATATCTACACTGAGAACCTCAACTCCACACAGATGCCTCCAATGCCAATCCAACCACTGCAGTAGTTCTTTATAGTTTTGTTCCTTTCTACTTAGTAATTCTCTCCCTCTCGGATAGTGGGGTATCTGGCTCCCAATTTTCCTTAATATATTTATTTATTTGAACAATACGCCATACATACTAATCTCCACTCCTAGATGGACACCCTTGTCACCCACTCAACTCCACCACCAGCCAGACTGCCACCCTCCCCCAACACACATGGACTCCCTCCTTCCCTGGCCTGGGCTCTGACACCCCATGCCAGGCAGCCCCTATGCAGAGACCTTTCTCACTCTGCTGCATGGACACTCCCTCACCCTTCTCGAGCTTCCACACGCACATTAGGCTGTTCATGGTGTAGATGTTTGCCTTACTCTGCCTGGGCTTCCGCTACCCCGCTCTGGGCCACTAGCACCTGCCCGCCCCAGGGTGGTTGCCTGTCTTACCCTAATAGCTTTAAAACTGGATTATTCAGGAAGAAAGGGAGAAGAAGGGATACCAGGGATTTTTAACGAGCATACTTAACAAAGTGTTAAGTTAGCCAGTAATCCTATCTTCATCCTAATCAATTCAAGAACCTCAGAAAGTTTAACTTTGGTCATCACTGTATCTCCCCATCCTAACTTCTTACATGTCATTGTAGTCAGGGTTTTTTTCCTCCTTTTTTGTATCTCCAAAATTCATAGCCATTGCAATTATGCTTTTGTTTGGTCGATGCCTATTTATGTTGAGCAATATTTTATCTCACTTATTTGTCTCCCACGGCTTCGTATAGCCCACTCCCTCTATCTGAATTTAGATTTCTTTTTGCTAAACTCTGCCCTTCATTGGTTATCCTTCAATGGTCCTTTCAGACCATTTCAGCAATGGTCGGCAAGGGGTGAACTTTGTCAGGTGTCATCTTCTTCTCTCCAACCCTCTAATGACGGTTTAGTTGTGTAGAGCAGTGTAAGGTGACCAACCATCCTGGCTTGCCTTGGACTGAGGGAGTTTCCCAGGACAGAGAAATTCAGTGCTAAAACCAGAACAGTTCTGGACAAACTCGGGTGGCTGATCCCTCTACTTTTGTATTCTTTTTTCTTCCCTTGGCAGTATTAAAAAATATTATTCTATTGTCTTCTGATCTCTATCAGGACTTCTGAGAAAATTGTGTGATAAATTTTATTTCTTTGAAGGTAACTTGTTTCTCTCTGGCTGCTTTTATAATTTTCTCTTTCCTTTGATAGTCTATGAAAGTATTGCTCTATAACTTTATTTCTTATTCATTCTATTCAGGATTAGAGATGCTTACTGAATATGAAGATTCATATCTTTTATCAATTCCAAGAAACATTCACCCATTATCTCTTCAGATATTTCTATTTCCTCCTCTCTATTTATTCTTTCCTTGGAAATTCCCGTTAGATAGATTCTGTATTTTTTTTTATTATATACATTGTGCTTCTTAACCTTCCTTTTGGATTTTTCCATCTCTGCATTTCTTGGTGCTGCATTCTGGATATTTTCTTCAGCTCTGTTTTCCAGGCAAGCAGTTACCATTTCAGCAGTGTCTAATCTGATGTTCAATCCATTCACTGAGTTCTTAACTTCATTGGCTAAAATTTGATTTCTGGAAATTCTACTTGATTCTTTTTCAAATAATTATATATTTTTTTCAAAGTGTAATGCTACTTATTTAAATAGCTTTTTTTCTTTTATCCCTTTAAATCCCTATAAAAAATTTATTCTGTATTCCCATTCAGATTGTTTCGTCGAGTTTACCTCCCTGTGTATTTTGTCTGCTCACACTCTCCCTCTCTCCTCCTCTCTCTCCCTCACTCAAGACTGATTATTTTCTCACATGACTTAATATTTGGATTGTGAGATAATAATTAGAATGATTTGATTTTTCTATTGAAAACCAGTGGCGCTGATTACAGGAGTATATTTTCAAAGTGGTCGTGCACTTGCTACTGCCAGGTACCCCAGGAATATCAATACATAGTGATTAACTCTAATTCTTTTGCAGTTTAGGGACTTGCAGGACCCCTAGGTAGTTTTCAGGAATCCATACTTGTGAGATACAGGCTTGAGTTATAGGTGTTCTTCTTGGGAGGGTTTGTTTTTAAAATCCAGAACTCAGACCAATAGAGAGAGTTTCCTCCTTATCTACCTACCACTGGTGGACTGTTTTCTAGATACTTCTTGCATTGAGGGCACAGTTTTTGGAGGGTTTTCACTATATGCAAGGGTCTCATTTACAACACATTTTCCACTCAGGCTTAAGGTCACCGAGATAGAAACTCTCACCCCAACCTACACCCATATCAAGAACAGACACATCAATATTCCTAACACTCTGGTTTTGTTTCTTTCTTCATTTCTGACACCTGGTATTTTCTTCCTTGTGATCAGAGCTATGTATTCAAAATTGTTTTCTCTAGGATTTCTATGTGTTTGTAATGGGAGGTTTTGGACATTGCCTTAGTTCACCTCTTGTCAAAATTGCAATTCCCTGCTGTTCTGGGCACCTCATGTACCACCTAACATCATCTCGACTGCACCTGCTTCTCTGGCCTCTGCTGTACGTATAACTCTGCTTGGATTCTGACCAACATCATCCGGTACAACGTGGCAGGTTTTCTAAAATTCCTCCCATTTTCTTGTAAACGAGGAAAAGATACTGGGCAGTTGCTCTTCAATAATGACGATAGCTGTAATAACAATCCCTAGACTTTTTCACTCATTTCCATGTTCTCCCACATGCACACCTGACTCAGTGTTCATAAACACTTGCTCTCGTTACCTGGCTCTTGCTTATGTCCTCCAGCTCAGGTCAGAGCTCTCAACACCAACGTCGATTACATATCCTTGCCACACAGCTTGAACACCACCCCACGTTCCTGTCTGTACACCAGCCTTTCTCACTGTTTCCTGTTTCAGGCTGCACCCCAGGTTCTAACTTGACCTTCTTCTAAGTAGTCATAGCCTATTCATTCATCCTACCTGTGGATCTGGGAAGGAAAGATGTTTCCTGCCTTTGAAGAAAACTTGACAAAAGCCAGGGCCATGTACACTAGTTGCAGAGTCAATGGGAATTTTTAAAACATTTATTCTTGACTAAAATAAATTGAGATCTGTGAACTAGAACACCTGAGCCAACATCAGATAAATTAGGAAAACTTTTACTCCCTCTTACAGTCTGTCCCAATGCCAGCATACAGTAGCTACAATGACCAGAACTCAAGCAGTCAACTATCCCCACCCATACACACACACACACACACACACACACACACACACACACACACACACACACACACACACACACAATGCCCAAGAGCTATTGTCTGCCTAGGCTCCACAAATCCATACTTCCTTCACTTCTAACAGTCTCTTTTCTTTAACTGATGATCTCAGTTCCCAGCACAGGTGGAGGGTCTGGCTGTAGCATATTTTATCCTGGTTATGTAGACATCTTTAGAAATGCTCCATAAATAAAAGCAGAGTTAGAGTTTCTGAGAGCAGGGCATGCAAAGGGCATAATCTCTCAAATATAGTCTTCTTTCCACAGTAGATTGGTTCCAGGACTTGTTGCCAAAATCACTGGATGCTCAAGTCCCTTATATAAAATGGTGTAGTATTTGCATATAACCTAAGCACATCCTCCAGCGTACTTTAAATCATCTCTAGATTACTTACGATACCTAATACAATGTAAATGCTACATAGACTGTTGTAAACACAATGTAAATGCTATGTAAATAGTTGCTAGCAAACAGCAAATTCAAGTTTTACTTTTTGGAACTTTCCTGGAATTTAAAAACATTATTTTCTATCTGTTGTGGGTTGAATTTGCAGCTGCAGAATCCACATATACCAAAGGATGACTATATAAACAATTGCATACAGAACAATTAAATACTGTTTATTATGTTCTACAAAAATTCAAATTTAAATAAAAAAAAAAAAAGAGCTGGAAGGATTCCAGTCAAAAATTAGAATTGGTACTGGGGATTCTGAACATGCAGACCTCTAGGTCTAGATCAGAGAAGAATGGTCATTTTTAGTCAAAAAATCTTGGGGACACTGCATGGACCCTAACTTGTAACAAAACTAAGCCTGGATAAATCCCACCAGTGTTGGAGATAACAGAAAAACAAGCAAATAAACAAAAACATATGATCCAATAAAATATTTTATTGCAAGGAAAAGAAAATGTTACTCTGAAAACACAGAAGGAGAATATACATTAAAATTATTTTCTATAGGAAACAGTATATTTTTATTTGTGATAAAATATACACAACAAAATTTAGCATTTTAATCATTTTCAAGTGTACAGTTCAGTGGCATTAAGTACATTTCACATTGTTATATAGTACAGAACGTATTTTTATGTTCCTTTACAGTATAACCCTCCCACCGCCAAAATACAAAGAGATAGCCTCTGAGTTATAAAAAAAAAAAAAAAAAAGTACAGGAAATCAATAGAAGAGAACAGATTGAAACAAAGACAAATAAAATAAAAAGAGGTGACTAAAAACCAAAAAGTAATACAAGTTTTAACAAAACTGTATTAAAATTTGCGTTGGAGGCAGTGAAAAGCAACATTGATAATGAAGATAATGTGGAGGACAAACTTGAGAAGGTCTCTGAGAACAAAAAAGAAAGAGGTAGGAAATACAAATATTGAGAGAGGTGATAGCAGAGATGAAAGAAAGAAGTTGGCTGGTTTAAGGCAATCAAGGCAGCCCCATCCCACCCCCAGCAAAGTGAATTGGCTCAGAACAGACATGTGATCTAAGATTATCCAATCAGAGTGAAACACAATTTTTATTCAATAAATGTTAGAACAGATGCCATCTCTCCTCTGAGATGTGAACAAGGAAGCCAGTAGCTCTAGACACTGCTGGCAACAGTTAAAAGTGAGAATGTCTGCTGAGAATGAAGCTTGCAAAGGATTAAGGAAGGGCACAGCCAAGGGAACTGACAACCTGAAAACAACATGAATCCAGCGTATGTTTTGCTAGTACAATTTCCTATCTTTGGATTGTTCAGTTTTTGATCTAACAGATACTGTTTATTGTTTTAACAAGTTTGAGATATGAGTTTTCTTTATTTAGAGTCAAAAGTATTTTAATGAATACTAAAAGTAAAATCCCTCAATTAGTAAAATTCCCTCAAACCAGAATGCCCAATCTGAAAACTGAAAAACTAAGAATAGTTCTAAGAAAATTAAGTTTAAAAAGTCCTGCATTCAGGTCTACCTTGATGAAAGTTTTAAATGTCAGTGGAAAAGGAAAACATACTAGAAGTTTTCAGACAGAAAGATACAATTAAATATCAAGCTGATCTTAGACCTCTTGGAAATACTACATACTGCTGTACAGTTAAACAATGATTATAAAATGTTGTGAGAATTCTTGTTTTGACTCAATAATTCAAAAGTAGGAAAAACTTCAGTCAGATGTGTAAACAACAAAAAGACCTCACCAGCCATACAAAGACTGTGGAAGTACACCAGTAGCCTTCTTAAAAACTTGCTCAAAAACACGATATAAGAGTAAACAAGTGATGGGTCAAGATGACAAATGCCAGAAAGGAAAAATTATAATATAAATAGACTGGCAGTGAGCACAAAAATTAATCAGCTATTCTTAAAATGCTTGAAAAATTCAATTCAAAGTCCAAGTTGCCAGTATGTCTCAAAAGATAATTTCCATGGCTAAAACAATAATTGATATTTAATAAAAATAGAGCCTCTTTATAACAATTTAAATTAACAAACCTTGAAAGTGGGGAGACTTAACAGGTAAAGGCATGTGAAATCCCTCATCAGGCATAAGGAGTCAAAGTTATCAGTCTGTTCTTGACTTCCATAAAGAGATAAATTAATTAGATATTTGGTAATATCGAAGTCAATCACTACTACAGGTAAAAGGAAAATGTTTAATTTCAAAAGCACAACAGAAGACAAACTAAACATTTAGTACATGTAGTCAAAGACAAAAAACAATGGAAAGCATGAGGAGACACAAAAATAGAAAAATAAAATAAGTGTCAAGGAAAACCAAACACAGGTACATAAAAAAGCTATAAAGATAATTTTTTCTTTTATTAAAAGAAAAATTTTCTCAAATTAGAATATTTAAAACACAAATATATATTAATAAAAGTTACAGAGAAACAAAAACAATGAAGATTAAAAGCACAAAAAAATAGCAATGATAAAATTTTGATGTTGAATAGGATGTTTCCTGCTGTCTCTGGACTTTGTTTTGAGCCCCAAGGCTGAGAAGCCAAGTATTGCCGAATTCTAGAGAGAGCATTAAGTGGCTCTCATGCACCTCGGGGCGCATAAGGGGCCCTCATCACTATGCCCCAGCCTGCTTACATAAAGGAAAATGAGCAATTCAAAGGAAGCTTGGCTGAACTGGGAGTGACTTTAGAGCAGCCTTCATTAGGAAAGTGTGCTGAGGCTTTTCTCTCCCCTTGTGGAGGAGGGGAGCGAGCACAATCCCCCAGCTCCGTGAAAACAATCTAGAAAGACAGCGGTGCCCTTAGAAGAGGAGACTTGCCTCTCGGTCTCCTGTCTGATACTCAACACGCTAAACTGTGGAACCTTGTAAACCTGTCCTGATGTTGCCATCAGAGCAGAGGAGCAAGGGGTAAGGATGTTCTTTCAAGTCTGGCATGTTTCTCAGGGAATCTGGGGGCTTAATGAACATAGAGACAGGTGTCTGGTGCTCCTCTGAAGAATCCTGAAAGCTGGAGCCTGGCTTGAGGAGAGTGGAAGGAAAAGAAGAGAGGCAACGGTGTGGCGGGACAAGGGCGAGAGCATTTTCTACGGGCCAGGAGGACCCAGGGAAGGCCCAGGCTTGAGCATTCTTGGCGATAGCCTTCCAAATAGAATGGCTTTCTAGGGTGATGAAACCCAGCAGGAAGAAGTATGCTACTGGGGTAAGAGTGGTGGGCAGGGGACATAAGATGTTAGAGTGATTCAGTGGGTCTGTGACAGTTAATCGTAACTTGGATAGGCCACAGTGCCCAGATAGCTGGTCAAACACTATTCTAGGTGTTTCTGCAAAGATATTTTTTAAACAAAATTAACATTTAAATCAGTAAACTTTGAGTAAAGCGGATTAGCCTCCATAATATAGGTGGGAGTCATCTGGTCAGCTGAAGGCCTTAAAAGAAAAAAGACTGACCTCCCCCACGGAAGAAGGAATTCTGCCATCAGAGGCTTTGGGACTCGCACTGCAGCATCAACTCACCCCTGCATCTCTAGACTGCTGGTCTGCCGTGCAGACTTGGACTTGCCATCCTCCACATTATGTGAGCCAATGCTTTAAAATCCATCAATCTCTCATATTCATACATTCTCTCTGTTTCTATCTCTCTGTCTCCTGCACAAACACACACATGCACGCACTCGTGCGCGCGTGCACACACACACACACCCCTTACTGATCTGTTCCTCTGGAGAACCCTTATAATACAGGGTTCAGAGGGTGTTAGCCAAGAGATTACAACAGATCAGTTGTAATTTTTTTAAAGAGTTTTGCATTTTACTCTTATTGCTTCTCCTATATACACACCCCTACCCCAACTGAGAAGAGCTGGAAAAGGAAGGAGAAAGGGGGGGAAAGGCGGGGAAGTAGACCCTGCCTGTCCCATCAGTGTCCTGAACTTAGGAGGGGGTGCTGGAGAAAGCTGCCACTGGTTGAGAAATTGGAGGTCTACATTAGACTGGAGTGAACATTTTGGTCATATCTTCAGAGAGCAGGGAAGAGAAATATGCAGGGCACACTTAAAGGCAGAGACCTGAGGGAAGTAAAGCTGTTCTTAATTGTGTCCCAAACATTTCACAGATTTCAATGGGTCAGCTACTGCTGTATCAGAAAAATACCAAAACGTAGGGGAAGAAAAGAAGAAAACAAGGAAGAAAGGAGATGAGAGAGGGAAGGAAAAAAGAGACAAGGAAGTAGGTGAAGCAATATAGTTACCAAAGTAGAAAGAAGGCAAGGCAGAAAGTCATTAAATTGGACGATGGATCATTTTACAGTAATTAAAGCATCACTCATGATAATATTACAACAGACATGAACCTAATAAATTAAATAGTGGAGCACAGATATGAGGGGAAAGTGGTGATGGGGGAAATCTAATCTTCTAAAACTGATTCTAAAAATATTAGCCTGAAGAGGTCAATAACCACAGAAGAAATTGAACAAGTTATCAAATAATCATTTTCCATAACAAGTCTAAGTTAAAATATTTTATAGCTACATCTCCAAGTACTTGAAGGAAAAGATAATTCCCAGGCTACCTAACTTTTTTCAGGGCATAGAAAAAGATTAAAAGTGACCCAATTCATTTTGTGAATCTAGCATAACCAACTCTGACTCTAAATCCTGACAAAAATGTTTTAAACAAGAAAGCTATCTACTGGTCTCACAGTTTAGCATGCTAATTCTAAATAAAATACTAGAAAATTCGACACAGTTGAACTTTAAATGAATAGCCCTCTATGATCAAATAAAATGTATCACCAAAATGCAAAAATGGCTTAATATTAAGAAATTTAAAATATCAAACCAATAAGCCAGTAAGAGCTAAACTATAAGATCATGGTAATGTATGCAGAATAGGCATTTAATAAAATTCTAAGCTTATCCCTATCTTAAGCCTAGACCTAATACATTAACAATGAAATATTAGAGCTATCTCTATTAAAATAAGAAGCAAAGTATATGATACCCAATATCATCACCATTATTTAATGTTCTGAAGGCTTTAGCCAGTACAAGACACAGAACAGAAATAAGAGTCATAAACCTTGGAAAAAAAGTATCTTTCTTTGCAGATGAGAAATGATAATACACCTAAAATTTCTAAGAGGATCCACTGAAAATTTATTGAAATATAAATACATGAAAATCTATCTCCTTTATGTATGGCAGTAATAACTAGTTAGAAAATATCATTTAAAATTCCCTTCATATGACAGCAAAAAAACCAAAAAATGTAACATCAAGTAATAAACTTTTCAAAAGTAGGACTTCCATGAAAAAGAACTAAACTTTACCAAAAGCCTTTGTTGTATAAAAAGCACATAAAAAATAAGAAAGAAAGAGAAAACACCCCTCAACCAAACACACAATCATTAAAGAGAAAAGGCAAACTCCTGAAAACATATTTTTAAAAGTAAACCTCATTAACAATCAAAGCAATGCAGATTAAAGCGAAAATGACACCATTTTTCACCTAGTAAATTAAACACGGTCTTCTGTTTACTTGGTTAAGTCTGTGTTTTTAATGGTACTACCCAACACTGGCAAGAGTGAGGTAAGACAGATACTTCGATACTTTCACACGCTGCTCGGTGCCATATAATTGCAACAATCTCTCTGAAAAACGATTTGTCCATGTATATCATTAATATTAGTTGTGACATACATTTGCAACCAGTAATTCTCCTTCTAGGAATCCTTAAGGAAATTTTTGGATATATCAACAAAGATTTGTTCCAAGATGTTCATAGCAACTTTATAGCAAATAAAAGGGAAGTGGGTAAGTAAATTCACATTAGAAAAATGCTTAAAGCACATTATATTCTTATACATCATTTGTAATGGTTATATAATATTTCAGTGTATATACTATTTATAAATATGTGTATATATCCACCATTAAAAATGATGTCTACAAAGAGTTTTTCATTTCATTGGGAACTACTTACTATATACTGTTAAGCAAAAATATCAGAATATAAAATTTTATCAATAACACATTTTAAAAAATGAAAATACAAGATAAATATGTCCAAATATTGTGAAAATATGTCTCTTGGTGCTGATGTTAAAGGTTGTTTTTCTGCTTTTTGATATTAAAATTTTAAGTTAATACGTTTAGTATTAACTTAAAAAGAAAAATAAGTTATAAGCAGTTATAGCCTGGGGTTGGTTGGGGATGAGCTTCATGTGTCCAGGACTCCTCCAAGACTGCATATAATTTTTTGTGTTACTGAGTTTGCCTGGAGAGAGAGTGATAGTTTTCAAAGGGTTTCATCATCCCAGAATTGTTAGAAGCCACTGATTTGAAACTTTCAGAAAATGATTTAGAAGAGTTATTATTACATATTGACCATGTTTCAGACTTGACCCACATATTCATATTAAAGGTTTATGATCCTTTAAATATCATTATTTTAAAAACTAAGCCAGAAAAATTTTACTTGTTTTGTATTCAAATGGAATGTATTCATGAATATCTTTGTCATTTAAATTGTAACTGCTACTAATATTGTTATTCCATAAATATTTATTGAGCAGCTAGTAATACGCAAGGTACCGTGAAGCATGAAAAGCTTTTTCAAATAAGAACTGCAGGTTCAAGGTGCAGTGAAATAAAGAAGACGTAGGACACCTTCACATGATGATTTGTTTATTTATGTATTATGTGTGCACTTAAGAATTGGGTATTTATTTTTATTCATGCCTTCTTTTGTTCAAAAAAATATTTAAGGAGGCTTACCAAAATAAATATAACAACATAGAATGAAATTTAAAATAAGTAGATGAGTCAACTGGGACTAGAGGCTAAAATGAAGTAGAAAAGGTAAGATGAAGCCAAGAGCAAGGTCAGTACTCCCAGTTCACGCCAAAGTTTTAAGTTTCCTTGTAGTCTAAACAAAGAGGTGAACATGATCTGTTATATGATTCTTGGTGTCCAGTAGATAAAAAGAAACCAGTTACTTAGGAGAAGCCCAACTATTGCTAATTCTACCTCAAGGGAAAGTTCTCCCATGGGCTTTCAGAAAGAGGACACTTGTAATACAATGAATACGTCTTCGCAGGGTTAAGTGATGAACAGCATCCTGATGTAAAATACTCAGCAAAATATGTGGGTCATACCAGGCAGCACTGAAGAAACCTTCAGTGTCCACCTATTTAAAATCAGACTCCCCATCCCTTTTCTTTGTTTCTTCCCAGAACACCTATCATCAACTCAGATTATCTCTTTTTCAAAATCTGTCTTCCCCCCACCACTAACTTAAATATAACTTCAATGAAGGCAGGCAATGAAGTTCATCTCACTCATCTGCATTCCCAGGGTTCAAAAGAATTTCTGGCTCATAGAAGTTGCTCAATACGTATTTATTGAATGAATGAATTTGTGAAGTATCATCACATAATTAATAGTGAATATTATCATTATTATCAATATATTATTATTATTATTATCAGAATTCCCAGAACTCTTTCATATTATGTTCTTCAAGATAAACATAGGATAAAATTAAAACACAATTTTTTTAAAAGCAATTCTATGAAAGTCAAAACAATAGAGTATAAGAATGCAGCTTTCGGTAGTCAAGATATGAATTTCAAAATATCTAAAGGAATTGATAAGGTACATATTTTGGACAATCTTTCATAAATAAAGATTTGACAGGTATGATGAAGCTACAGGTTGGGGTTATATTTCCTGAAAGCTGTTGGGAAATAGCTCTTCCGCTTTCCTGTGAAGTGCACAGCTATATGGTTTGGTTCAACTAATCTGGGTGAGGAATTAGAACAAGGAGTCTAAAAATGACATATTCCTGAAAATAATTTTTGATACCTGCAAAGACAGCCCAAGAAATGAACCCTGGCCAGAGCCAAGATTTTTCTCAGAAAGAAATTAGGTGCCCAGGTTAACATAAAGACAATTAGATGATAATTACCCCAAATGTTTAGGCTTTGGATTAATAGCCCTAAAGATTTTAGCCTAAGCAGGATACTTGAATGTTCATCTGAGCCATACAACTTCTTAGTAAGACTCCCAGAGAGTCACACAACCTTTTAGTATATTCCAGTCGCAAAACATGCACTTAAGTAAGCAAGTAAGTTAACCTGCTAGATAGGGATGGTTTCCATAAAAAATTTTAAAATGGAGAGACATTTATATATATATGTATGAACATTACTTTGATAACAATTGCTCTGAAACACAAGGTGAACAACAAAGAGAAGTGGGAGGCCATCTGGTGAGAAAGATTCAGGTCAGGTTATGAAGAGTGTATGTGTATACACATACCCCTTATATGTTGTAAGATGGACTAGTTCAGAAAACACCCTTCCAGTCATAATTTAGAAGGAAATATCTGGAGAATCCCCATTGTTTGTTGCTCCCTGGGGAGAGGTTGTGTAAGTGAACGTAGACTGGTGAGGAGGTATTTATCTGCCTCCCATCAGTGCTTCCTGCACCTTGCACCAGAGCCCAGTGAACCCCATTGTCTGTGGCAGCATGAAATTCCTCTGAGGTCTTTACTTCAGATACTGGTACAAATCATGATTTCTAACTCATAATTTATTACATTGCATTTTTTAAATGTTTTCCCCAAAATTATTCCATTGGCTGGCTTCCAGGAAGATGTTCCCCAGTATCCTGTAGCCTCATACACTTCACAGAATCAGCCGCTCCCCTCTAAGGGCATTCACATCCCAGGTTGAGGGGTTCTGCCTTTAAGGGATCTGTTTCTCCCCCTTCCCTCAGGGTTTATTCTAAGAAAAGTCATGTCAGCCTCTCTTGGGTCTGGGATCTCTTTCTCCCTCTAGCTTTCTCCTGGCTAAAAGTTTCTGCTCATGTGAAGAAGAAAACAGGATCATTGCAGGGCATCCTAACTCACCATTGATATTCTGCACCTGTTCCAGATGTGCCTAATGGGCACACGATGCCTGAGGTTAATGTATGCCTTTTGTCTAGGTTGCCCTAGCAACACTTGATAAAGATTCAAAAATTATATTTAAAGATACCAGGTCAGAAGCTGAAACAGCCCATAAAGCATGTAATTGAGTGGTTTTATTACTACATAACTTGGGTCATTTTCCCCTCAAGTTATGATCTGCCATGTGCCCACACAGAAGCTCACCTCCCCGTTTGTGAAGTTTGACATTTCGTTCGGTAGAAGAGAGCACAATGATGAGAAAGTCTGTAGTTTCACTGTACCATCCTAATTCCAAATTATGTATGAAAACCTTCATCTAAGAAGTCCAGTTTCCATTACTACTCCTTCCAAATATTACCACTTCTCCCTCTAAAGAAAAGCCCATTCACCCCTGCCACACATTTTCTCTGGTGAAATCACATCTCTATTGTATCATTTTCCTATTGCCGCTATAACAAATTACCACAAGTTCAGTGACTTTAAAACAACACACATGGATTATCTTACAGCTCTGTAGGTCAGGACTGCCACACTGGTCTCACTGGGCTAGACTCAAGGTGTTAGCAGGACTGTGTCATTCCCTTCCAGAGGCTCTGACAGATAATCCATGTCCTTGCCTCCCCCAGATCTAGAGTCTGCTCTCATCTCTTGGTTTGTGACCCACTTCCTCCATCTTCAAAGCCAGAAACACAGCATCTCTCTGACTCTTCTTCCATCATCACATCCCTTTCTGATCACAGCCCAGGAAGGTTCTTTTAAGGACCTATGTGATTGCCCCCTACCCCGAGATAACCCAGGATAATATCTCCATCTCAAGGTCATTAACTTAATGACATCTGCAAAATTCTGTATGCCAAGTCGGTAACATATTCACAGGCTCTGGGGATTGGGGGCGGGGGTAGGAATGGGGAGAATTATTCTATACACCACATCTGCCCATAACAAAATATATTTCCTCATTCTCATCCTCAACCTACAGTAAGTCATTAAAACAGACTCAGAAATATTTGGAGAGTTTAAAAATAAGTTAAATACAAGTATATCATCAGATAGGAAAAAAAATAAACAAAACTGCAGTGAGCCACACCAAGCTTCCCTTTCTCTATATGATTCCTGGTGAAAAGATGCTGGTTATGTGGCCAGGTTATAATCTCTCCTTGCAAAAACCCATCCCCCAAATTCTGTGTTGGTTGTTGCAGTTTCTAACAATACAACAGCTAATCCCACATCTGAACGGTTCTTCTACGAAGGCTAAGTCTATGTAGAATTAATACATTATATTAATACTTGTAGAATTTTCCTAAAGATGAAAAATGAAAGAGTGTTCATGGACTGTGAAATGAGCCCTGTGTTGATCTGAATAGTAGGTCATTGTCTCATATATAGGCAAATTCTTCAAAATGTTAAGATAATTAGAATTTTGAACTCTGAGCTATGGAAGTGACTTATTTCTGTGTGAAATAAGTTTCTGTCATAATCCTATCAATACAACATTTATATTCCTCAGTAAGTTGAAGTAGCGGAGGTACATCTTTCTTCGGTAGCAGATAGAAATGAAGAATGCTCACCTCTGATTATTTGCAAAATCTTCCACTTGGGATTTCATGAGAGTCCTAGAAAAATAAACAGCATAATATTTAGTTTTATGGGGGAAAATAATCATCTATCTACTTTTCATGATATAAAAGATACTGTTTCCAGCTCTCTTTCAAACTCTTTGCCTTTTTCAAATTTCTTGAGAAATCTGTATGCAAATTCTTATTCAGGAGGCAGCTTTTGAAACAGAATACAACCAAGATTTATTGGTTCTGCTTTCTCTGTGAAAATCCATCTTGCCCATTTGGTATTCCAAAAGACCTAAGAAAACAAACCTTTGTAGGCCTTTTAGACATTTTTCATACAAAGTTATGAGCGATCACTTCCAGTCACTATCAGACACCCTCCTCCCCTGAAACTGTCAGTAGCACCCCCCAACACCACGACTCCTTCAAGAACCACCAGGATGCCAATGCACACAGTGAAAATGAGTCTCAGAGAGGTGCCAACAACAGAGAAGAAAGGAAAGTCACAGGGGAAAGTGAAGAACATGGAAAGGTCCCTCTAAAAACGTCAGTGCCTGGAGCAAGGCCTGGCGTGTGGTCCGCAGGTGTTGAGCGAACGCAGGGGCTCTGGGTGCTCCACCGAACAGCCTTTCACCAGAGCCACGAGCAACCTGCCACACAGAGACGGCGTCCAGGGATGAAAGTGTCCGCAGGAAAGGGGCTGGCAGTGGGGGTGGCTGCAGACCTCTGTTCTGGTCACAGCTCTGACACAGTCAGGTGTCTGATTTAGGGAAAGTCATGTAAACATCTGAATCTTTGATTCCTCAGCTGAAAAATGAGCGGATTAGACTTTGTAAGATTCCTTCAAGCCCAAAATCTATGATTCCTAGGATATAAGAAGGGCTGCAGTTATCATGACATTGTGTCTCGTGCTTGGCCGTCTTCCCGCACTCTCTGTGGCTGTGACCTCTGACCGTACCCGACGCTGGTTCCAGCCCTCCCTTACTTCCCCCAGTCCCAAAGCCGGCCAGTGGTAGGACCACCAGCATCAGTAAGATTGTGACTGCCCTGTACAAGGACCTATGGAAAACCATCCTCCCCTCAACTTATGTTCTCAAAGGCTTTTTGTTATTTATTATGGACCTCTGCTTTTTGGTTCTTTCTTTTGTTTTTATTTTGTTTTATTTTTGGTATGGAAATGACCCTGCCAATAGATACATAAGCAATTTTTTTTTTAATTTTTGTTTTTGTTTTTGTTTTTTGTTTGGTATAGAAATTATCCTACCAATAGATACATAAGCTGGTGTTTTGGCATGTTAATAATAAAGCAGTTAAGAATACCAGGCAGATTTACCTTCTCTCTGTTCCATGAACAGACACCGAACTCTAATCATAGCTCCCTAACTCATTGACTGTGGGCTATTAATCATCAAAAGACCCAGAGAAAGAATTTAGGCAGTAACCTAAAGTCTGTCCTGGAAAAACATTCCCAAGAGCATTCTCCATTGATGATGCTGGGTTCTATCAGCTGTGCACAAAAGGAAACGTGGTACACATTTCTCTCATCTCTTCTCTTTCACTTAACCCTGGCATCGAAGCAGCAGGTTCCTCACAAACAGACAGAAAAAAATATATATATATACCATTTATGGGGCCAAATTCAAGAAAGAAAAACATTTATGTAAGCTCACTTGCTGAATATTCAGCTTTTAATAGCAGCTAGAAAACCTCCTGAATGTTGTACCCCAGGGCCCCCTGAGGATCCTGAAGCACAGATAAACGTAAATAACGTTCAGGAATTCTTACAAAGTTGATTAACCCAGTCCTTCGCTTCTGATTTGTCCCTGAGATATGATCAAGTAAGCTCATTAGTAAAATCCCCTTTTAAATAAAGAATGCTTTGAACACAAACCAGACAAGCAGATGGGCGGCCGCACTCAGACTCACCATCCCACCTCGTTTTTACTGATCAGCCAGTAACCACTGCAAACACTCAATGAATTATATGGTTTCCTTAGCAGGGAAATGCAGGGGCAGAAAACAAGCTCCTGTTCTATCGACATGTCTCTTTTTAAATAAATTCTAGAAGGAGAGAGTTTGGTTCATTAATTTAAAAATCTGCTGAAGAGTTCAATTAGTGGCAAAGCACAACTTCCAAGCCCAATCCATCAACACAGAATCTGAATATGCAAACTTAAGGAGACATAATTCAATAAGGTTGTCTTGCCTGTAAATTAATAACCAGTGAGTTCTTCCAGCACTGAAAGTGACTAAAGTCAAGGTGTTTTCAAGAAAATATGGTGATAGATATCAAATAATAATTATTTGGCCAACCTAAAATCTCTTGGGTTCTCTTCTGCCTGAGCAGAAAACTCATCTCCCTCTTTTCCTTACACGACCTTGCACAGGGTCATGAAGCCAAAGCCTTCCCATAAACGAAGGTACCAAGTCCCACTGACACAGTGACTCTCCAAGAAGACTGAGGTACTTAAATCAGTGGTCCAGATATCCTGGGACTTTGTTTCTTGGAGTAATACAGAAGTAAGATTTTGAAACCAACTAGCTTTGATGTTATAAAATGATCTCTTTCGGATCCTAATTAGAACATTGGGCTGAGAATTTGCAAAGGACATATCTACTCAGAATCTGTTTTGGTGTAAACTGTTGGTAGGCACACCTATTTGCAGTGGTTGGAAAATCTATTTGTTTTCCAGCTGAGAGGGAAAAAAATCTGTATTTGTGCTTGCCATTTCTGGTAGTTTCTGGAAATGGTGGGATTGAGAAAATGAGATCCTTGTTTCTTGTGGATAGTTTTACTAGGTTCAAGGCCTCATCACCTTAGGAAGGTGTAGGTTGACCAAGTGCCAGGGTTGAAAAGGAGCCAGAGGTAGATATTTGAGAGCTGTTTCCGTCACTCCCTGCTACATGGAGGAGAATTTGGGTCAATGGGAAACAAAACCAAGTACAATAACTGTTTAACTTTGAGGGTGGATTTTATTAAATGGGTGGGGTGTTGGGTCTTCTCTTATTCCTCATATGCCCTTTGTGAAACCCTTGTCAAAGAATGGCCTTCGACATTGAACCCCAAACTTTTTCTTCCAAATGCACAGAATCCCATGTAGATTCTCAGCTCAATGCTCTTAATGGCCCGGGACTAGTTTCTGCTCTAAGAATCTACTTGGTCCTGTTGAGTCAGGGTCTGTCCCTGGATTGACCACAGGGTCACAGCTGCCCTCTCGCTTTTCTTACAGAAAAGTGAAGCAAGGGGTAAAACTCATTTGTTTCAATACCAAGTTCCCTACTGTGCACTTACCACACCACACTGTAGTTGTGTAGTTGCATGCTAGTCCATCTCCCCTAAAAGATATGTCACACCCGCCCATCAACAGCGTCCTGGCACATGGAAGTTGTTCAACAAATTTTTGTTGAATGAGTGAATATGATCAAAGCGAAGTCTTGTATATTTGAGGATGCAATCATGCCTAAAACAGGCTCTCAGATCTCTGGAGCTAGTAGATAGACTGTGATAAATATATATAAATAAAATATACATACAAGTATATGCAAATAATCCTCAAAGAAGCCTTGGTCTCTGAGGACTTCATAGGACCACATACCAGGCCTGCACTACTACTTGTTTTGCTTTACAAGAGAAAGAAATAATTTCTATAATGTTCAAGACTTTTTCATATCGGGTTATTATGTGAAGCAAAACCTAATCCAAAGGGCTACATTAGAAAAATATGTAAGCAAAACACACACACACAACCACACAAAACAAAAAATATAGCCCTATCCCCTTTAATTGTTCAGTCAGCTTTTCCAACTCATCACTTTCTTGACTTTCCTAAACCCAGATGACACAGCTCTGCTACATTTAGGTAATGTTTACCGCAAACATTGCCCCTGAGAAATCATCTTCAATGGCATCGTTGAAAGCAATTTTCCAGCATCTGATCTTGGTGTAAATCATTAAGATTTTTGCTTTGGCATGCCGCAATTCCAGTGAGGCAGGGCTGCAGCATGGAATTAATCAAGGCATAGTAACCAGGTCAGCTTCAAAGGACTTATTAGTTCCAGCAGGGGATGGTGGCAAGGGCAGGGGAGGGAGTAACTCTAGAACTTAACTGACACAGCAAAGAGCTGCTTATTATCCCTAAACAGGTATAATAAATTCCAAAATACTGTGAACTCTGGATTAAAAGAGACCACTGTGCAACAAGATGAGATTCTTAAATTTACTGGCAAAGCAAAATCTGGAGTCTTCTGAATAAGTGCGAAAAGAGGGTTCTGTGGTAGGAGGTCCCTGGAGTATTAAAAAGGAACATAGGACACATAGAAGAAGACAGGATGGAGTTTGGGAAAGGATGGTGGGGGTGAAGAGCATGAGCCACGTGATGACCGCAATGAATCGGAAGTGAGACCAGCAGATCTCGTCTGATGAATAGTCCAGCTCCCCGCCTTCCCCGGGGCGCCCAAGTGGCCCTAGAAGTTAAGTCAACATTTGCCAGTGACTAGGAAAGTCGCTTATAAGAAGTGGGGAGGACAGGAGCTCGGGGAAGGCAGTATTGCCTCCTACTGACTATACTTCCAACTAAACACATTGCTGACTGTTAAGGTCCAACCTCATCTTCTCATTGGTTTCTTATGCCCTCCCTCCAACATTAGAAACATTAAGACAAAACCCAGACTTTGATTACACTTTAAAAGCACTTCCACATATCTTTTGATGCTAATAACAATTCCAGCGAGGAACTGAGCCCCACAGAGTTTCATTTCATTCACAACCACTATGGAGTGATGAGTTTTTTGCAAGAGTCTGTTCAAGGTGGTGCTGGAGGCGTTGATGAACAGTGGGAAGGAAGGGAGGAAGAAAGGGAGAGAGGAGCCTTCATGAGCAATAGCAGATGCCAACAAGTATACGGTACACTTGAGAAGAGCTGTTTGCTTTGGATTAGTATTCATTACTGAGAGGAGGAGGAGAAGGTCAGGATGGTAAGGCAGTGGGGTCCCTGTAGTGGATGACTGCCTAGACTGCCAGTCAGAGAAGGTGTGTTTAGATTCCATGGTCAAGGTGAAGTCAGTAAGTACATCTCTGCAAGCTGATCACACACCTTCAGAACTGGCGTTAGGGAAGTTAATCTCATCATGATGTGTAGATTGCACACAAGTGGAAAAACTTGAGACTTGGCAGAAACTTTGGAGAAAAGTTCACAGGGTGACAAATACAATTTTCTCTGTTATGTGCATATATACCCGCCATTTTCCTTTACAACAAAAGCTATTCCTAAACTGAGGTTTCCTTTCCTTCTGGATGGTATCACGCCAGGCTCTGTTCCTGCAAGCAGAGCATGTGCAGAGGCTGACTGTTGAGAAGCCCATGCACAGCATCACTTAAGGGACTCTTCTCCTTCTCCAGCAGCAGCCCGGCATCGCCACAAAACAAATAAGTGTGACTGTTGACAGAAAGCAATAACCCTTCCTACAGCTGTTGAGTAAATTGCCTATTTGCAGTCCCACACCATAATTCATGTCAGATTATGCAGATTCAGCCCTTATAAATGAGTGGGAAAATTTTATCATTAAATGAAGTTCTCTACCAAATCCCTAAGCATTTTCTTGTTATTTCCTAAAGCTGTTCCTCCTTCCAGCTCATCCCTGAACTTTCTGAAAGCTGGCAGAATTAAAGATAAGCAAAAAGTTCATACTCTCTATGTACTGTTCCTCTGGGAAACACCCTCTTGGGTCCTTGGGATTTATATTTTAGAACCACAATTTAAATGCAGATTTTTAACTCTCATGTTGAGCAACCAAGAAGGAGGTTTTTGACTTTATTAAAATACTGATGCATAAATTTCATACTTAACAGTTTTCCTTCTACAGTGGGGTGGTACTGAAGAGATGTTTTTAATGAACTTATGGGTCATACAAGAGGTCTCCAAGAAAGTTTATTTTTATAGATCAGTTTTCTAAGTCTTAAAGAAATGGAGTTCTGCCACTTTTTAAACAGTATTTTTTAACCACATCTCTTACCAATGTAAACCCATAAACTGATGGGACATGTTGCTCCTTGGTCTTGTAGGGGGACAAGGGAAGATAGCTAAGAGACAGAGATGAAATGTGGAATTCGCAGTCAAGCTGACTCGTATTCTGCAATTTGGGGCTGGGAAGATGTCTTAAGCATTTTGAGCCTAATTTCATCATTTATAAAAGTGGGAGTGTTTACCATGATGAAATAATGTAGTGATTGAACAGCACCTGAAACACAGATGTCACGCAATAGTCATTAATGCCTCACTCCTGCACTGAGGGCATCTGGGTTTGCCATTTACTTTATGACCTTGTGTAAATCACTTCATCACTCTGGTCCTCAATTTCCTCTCTTATAAAAATGAGAAAGGTTAGATTAGGTGATCTCTTAGGACACTTCTAATCTTAAAAACAATGACTCTTACTCGACTCTAAACATCACAACCACTAACCAATATAGATACAATATGGATACACTGTAAGTGGTGGGCAAGCAGTGATACGTGGTTCAGTATACATGAAAATACGTAGACAGCAAATAGTACGAGAAGAGTGAGAGAAAGGGGGAAAGCGAGCAAAACAGAGCTATTCCTTCTTTTCTTCTCCTATTTTCACCTAGGCCATCACTTCAAGGAAAAGAAAAAGATCAAGATGGGGGTGGGGGCAGGAGGATGTCATGGGGAGATGGTGACAAATAGAAAGAGTCAAGAAGGAAATTAAAACAGAAGGCATATGACTTAAATACTATATAAGATGTACCATATAAAGCAGAAGATACACAGAATTGTCTATTAGAGGCAGCAGACCCTCTTAGTGGCCACCCTGAAAAGTCAACATCTTTCTTTCTCCTTCACACTTAAATCTCTTATGGTCATGAATGTAACCTCAAGATTTGAGTACAAATAACTCTCAAACAAATGCAGTTCTAACTCTATTTGATCTTGATCACAATGACAAGGCAATCTAGTTGAAAAAGAGAATGAATAACATTTGTGGTCCCCAGCTGCCAGAGGAAGACTGTTAGTGAACATCTTTTTAAATCACAAGAACCATCCATCACCACTCCTTAGGAAGCAGTAGGTCTCCCTTCTCTATGCACACCAGTGTTCTCGGGAAGAGGCCAGCTTCTACAACAGGCAGCCCTCAAGCAAAAGACATGTGGCATTCCTTGAGAAAGTTCACCAAAGACACTCTTGGCATTTTATCACTCTGTTATAGACAGTTTAAAAAGGAACATGTTAGTTATATTGAACTAAAGTGCAACAGCCATACTAATACCAATTAATCAAAGGAAGCAGAAGTTACTCTTACCTTCAACCCCACCAGGGAAAAGCTAAAACCATGTTGATAATGTGCTTTGAGATCTTAAACCAAAAATTTATATAAACGTCATTGCTTAAAACAATCTCTAAAGATTACATTTCTAGCAATACTATTTGCTAGATACTTCATAATTATCTTTCTTTGCCTCCTGCCAATATTTTCATACCTGTCTTTACTCAGTGGATTTGTCAGTAGTGCTTTGTTTTGTTTAGTTTTATGCATGATTCTCTTGCAGCCTACTACTTCTGTTTTATGCCTTTTGCTAGTTTGAACTCTTAGCAGTGAAACTCAAGACTGCAGCCCCGCCTCTGACCTCAGGCTGAGCCTCCTGTGGTCCTCTCCCTGCAGACTCGTTCCTGACCTGGTATAGCTGGAGAGGAGATATTTTCAGGAAACTGTACTTCACCACATGGAGAGGCTTGGCATCAACACACTAGGGCACTGTTTCCTCAGAGCATCTGCAAGGTCAAAACTAGATTCCTAATAATGTTAAAGACTTTTTCACTGTTGACATTTGCAAAAGCAATAGTGGATAAAACTGCTGCTGCCTTCTATTTACAATAGCCAAGACATGGAAACAACCCAAATGTCCATCAACAGATGACTGGATAAAGATGTGGTATGTATATACAATGGAACACCACTCAGCCATAAAAAAAGAATAAAATATTGCCATTTGCAGCAACATGGATGGACCCGAAGATTGTCATTCTAAGTGAAGTGGGCCAGAAAGAGAAAGAAAAATGCCATATGACATCATTTATATGAGGAATCTAACAATTAGTAACAATAATAATAAGGACACAAATGAACTACTTATTACTTATAACTAAGTAAGCACATTTGACTGTCCTTAATGATTGGATCACCGCATTCTATTGATTCTTATTTTGTAGTTGGCTTTATTCCTTTGATAACTGTGCAAGTTAAAAAAGCTAAAGCTCTAATCTCTTCTTAGAAACAATGATCAGTACATATATATAAACTAAAAAATGTGCAGTATACTGTATATATGTATTTACATGCAATATAATGTGTATGTGAAGTCGAACTGTAATAATTCTACCTAATAAAACTGAAAAAGGAAAAAAAAATGCTGCTGCCTTAGTACAAAACAAGGCCATGGCACCAAGTACACATAAAGCCCTTCTGTTACCTACAGGGGTGCCATATTGTCTCAAGGAAAAGCACGTATGTAACTATTTGAGTTTGAGTAGAACTAGCCACTTTTTCCATGGAGAACCATGTTGACTTGGAACAACAACCGAGAGATAAACTATAGTTACTCAGACGTTGCAGACAGTTTCTCAAAAATGAAAATAGAGAGGTTGTCACTTCAAGAAAAGTGATTGACAGTGTTTGTTTCCAATAATAACATTTGAGCTCTCGAGCAAAAATTAGAATTTTGGATAATTTGAATCTACTCTCTGAGCTTGACACTTCTCAATTCTTAAAGATTTTTTAAATAAGATCAGTGGTGACATTGATGTATATGATTTTTTTATATTATATAATTAAATGTGATGATATTTGGAAGATCTATATAACTCAGTGAATCAGTATTTTCCAAATTACCAATGCATGATGTTACAAAATCATACATGTGTAAAAGATTCATTCAAAGAGCAAGACAGACCAATGGATTTTAATGTAATAGAGTAGGAAAGTTCACTAGTGTGGTTTGAGGTTCCATATTGCAAATAACATTTAAGGAAGTACAACTTGTCAAGTTTTGGTATAGTATCAAAACAAAAAATTCCTCAGTCATCTGAAAAAGCTCTGGATGCACTTCTCTCACTTTCAACTACCTATCAGTGTGAGGCTAGATTTTCTTCATATACATTGATCCAAACACAATCTCAGCAGATTGAACAGAGTCCATGCCCTGTCGAGTGCAGCCTCAACAGCTGGCTAGACTCCCTAACTGGTAGGTCTCCCGGTCTCTGCCTTGGGACCCCCTCACTCGTGTTTGCTGTAGAAGCCCTTGGTACCCCTTACTTTCCATTGACCGTTTAATCATCCAGCCACACGTGACATTAAAAATCATCATCATTGCCATTGACTTGACAAAGTGATTCCCATTCAGTGGCTGGTATGTGGCAGCACAGAGGCTCAAACCAGGGTAGGCCAGTTGCAGACTCCAGCCTCCCACTGACTACACTTCACTGCTTCTGTGCCAGAACTCTTCCCAGGTGAGGGATGTGCCGTGTCTTCAGAGCAGAGCTGGTTCTTTAGTTTAGGGTTAAACCATCTTCTTCAAACCAGCTGAAAAGTCCTCTTGCCTCTTTATTAAGTTCTTGAAACTAAGACTTTTCTTCTAATTGTGCCACTAAACTAAAATATGAGCTGCTATAGGCTGAACTGTGTTCCCCACCTACTCAATTCATATTTGTTGAAGCCCTAATCCCTAATGTGATGGTATTTAGAGGCTGGGCCTGTGGGAGGTAATTAAGTTCAGATGAGGTCATGGGGGTGGGGTCCTCAGGATAGGATTAGTGCCTTTATAAGAGACACCAGAGAGCTTGCTTCCCCTCTCCTCCCTCCCTCGCATGCACGGAAGAAAGGCCATCTGCAACCCAAAGGGAGAGCCTACCAGACACCAACCCTGCCAGTACCTTGATCATGGACTTTAAGTCTCCAAAATGGTGAGAAATAATTTCTTGTTGTTTAAGTCACCTAGTCTGTGTTATCTGGTTTGGCAGCCTGAGCAGACTAACACAGAAGCACACAACTTGATTATTTGGGTGGGGGAGGAGAAGAGGGGGATATACTTTATTCAGTCCTGGCAGAAGTCATGCTGTAGGGCCAGTGCCCCAGATCAGAGGGACACCGCCCCTCACCTATTTGACTAGTTCTCCATGACCAAAGACAGTGACGTCTCTTCACTCACATGATATTTTCTGAGATTTTTCATTGTCTTGTTTTTCTTTTAAAAAAGAGAGGGGGAGAGAGAGAGAGAGCTTGCAAAGGCTCAGAGCCAGAGCAGGAAGCTTAAAGGAGGCAGCTAGTGGTTCTGTCAGCAGCGGGAATGCCTCCGGGCAGAGACCTGCAGAGACCCCAGGGAGGGGCCCCAGAGGGCTCTGGGACAGTTTGTTCCTGAGATCTGTGTGTGTGTGAAAGAGAGTGGGTGCACCCTCAGGAGGGTGGACACGCGCCGGTGAGACACAGGTAGTGAAGGCAAAGAGTGCGTGGGGATTGATATTTTATTCATTCTCTCCATCGCTTGACCTGCAATGAAGGTGCCTCATGGTTTGGTTTTTCTCAGTAATACATGACTAACCAGTGCTGTCCTGAAAATAGAGCTGAGACGGGAGTGTGTCATGGGAGAGGGACCATCCTTCCCTGGTAGGTCCCAGGCCCTGGTGGATCCACAGCCCTGTTTCCAATCACAGGAAGCCAGGGAAGATTTGCCCTTGGAGTTCTTACCCACATGTTACATTCCTGCTGCTTTTAATCTTTCTGTTTTTTAACCTCTATATTCTCCTAAACTTCTTGGGAAACATGTAATGATATTTAATTTTAATTCCATGGCTACAATGGATTTTGCCGATTAGAAATGGAGTCTTCTTGATGCAGTTCCTTAATGCTCTTTAAAAACAGTGCCTGGAGCTCTCTGCAGCTGTAAATTATAAAAACAAAAGCAGAATTTTAAAAAAAATTACACATGTGCTGTGAATAATTAAAGTGCAATACATTAGGTTTAAACAGTATGTAATATGAATGTATCCTTGAGATAAATGAGGCATTAGATGTATAAGTTTTGACTATTGGTTGCTCTTCTCTGGTTTTATAATGTTAGTAATAATAAAAATCACTCCGATGGGAAAAATTAACCCACCCCTTTCTCTTTTGGGGCCACGAGATAGAGATAACAGACATGAGGAACGATTCTGCTTCTGTTACAATAGGCAGCATCCTCATTATTCCCACAGTTCCTTTGTCACCTGCTCAGAGAACCTTGTCTTTTCTTTCAGACACATCCAAATGTATAACTGCACGTGTAATTATTTGCTGCTAGACTGTAAGCTCTATGAGGGCAGGTCCTATGTCTATTTTTTTTAAACATTTTTTTATTGAGTTATAGTCATTCTACAATGTTGTGTCAAATTCCAGTGTAGAGCACAATTTTTCAGTTATACATGAACATACATACACTCATTGTCACATTCTCTTTCACTGTGAGCCACCACAAGATCCTGTATATATTTCCCTGTGCTACACAGTACAATGTTGTTTATCTATTCTACGTTTTGAAATCCCAGTTTGCCCCCTATGTCTATTTTTATACTGGTATTTTATACCATCACACTCCTAGCTTAGGGTAATATACGATTCAGGGTTGCTTGGGACTGTCTGTTTCAGCACTAAAAGTCCTGCATCCCAGGAAATTCTGAGTCACAGGCAAACCAGGATAGGTGGTCCCCACATGCTAGCAACAAGTTCAATAAACAGTTCTTGTATGAAGGAACAGACGGGAGTAGTGGCACATGTCATCTGTAAAAGAAATACCATGTATGAAAGACAGAGTGGACAGTTGTTAAGAATATGGCCAGTGGAGTTAGAGAGTCTAGGTTCAATTCCAAGCTTGGCCACTTACCATCTACCTGAACTTGACCTTGGGTTATTTCTCTGTGTGTCAGCCTCCTCATTTGTAAAATGGAAAATGAATAGTACCAACCACAAAAGGTTGTTTGAAAACCAACTTTCTAAATACATGTAAAGAATTTAAAACAGTGCTCATTGCATGTTATTAAAAACCATGAAGGAGAGGGTATAGCTTAGTGGTTAGAGTACACGCTTAGCATGTATGAGGTCCTGGGTTCAATCCCCAGTACTTCCATTAAAATAACTAAATAAACCTAATTACCCCCCCCAAACAAGCAAACAAAAACACACACACACACACAAAAAGATTTTTTTAAATAAATAAATAAATAAATAAATAAAATAAAAATCATGAAAACCTCTAATATAGTATTGGGCTCTGTGGATGTCAGAGCTTATTTAAATTAGTATGGGCAGGGACAACCCTAGGCCAAATTGTGAACTAAGTGAGATTGTTCAATTTCTTTCAGTTGTTTCTAGGGCTTGACAAATACCAGCTCAGGTGCCTCCCTCTGAGCTATTCCGTGTAAGCCCTAGCTAACTCCTCCCCACCGGGGAGCACTCTCCACTTCCTCTCAGCGGTGTACCACGTGCTCTGGACTCATCCCGTCTTTGGTCATCTGCAGGCTCTCCACACCCATCACTGCTTTCGCCCTGGTACAGAACTGAGTTGCTAGTTGTTGATGAATTCACTTGTGCTGAAATGCCTCCTCCCCATCTCACCTCATGTCCCACCCACAGGAGCTTAACTTCCAAAGGGAACTCCCAGAACCCTCATCTTTAATCTAGAGGAACTAATCTCTAATGATTGGGATTGGAGGCTATGTGGGAGGGAAGTGGAGGATTTGGGAACCAGGGCAGGTCAATGGCATCTCACAAGTCACTGTGAGGACTGCAGCCTGCTCCACGGAGAACTGGTTTTGCTGGAGGCTCTCTCCACAAATCCTTGCTCTGAGACACATATTCATCACTAGTTATCTAACATGTCCTGATGCTGATTGTGTTGGAAAGCTGCAAACAGATAAAGACTTCTTACACTTGAACAGAGATACAAGGAAAAGAAGTCCAAAGAAACAATGTGGAGAGAATAAAAGCTATCACTAACCACCCATTTATTAGGGTGAATTTCTGGAGGCACACAAGGCCTTGAAATGATGGGGGTGATGCTCAGGATGAGAGAAAAACTCCACTTTGGGCTTCACCTTTACCTAGGAAAAGGAGTCTTAGAAATGCCCAAACAAAAAACTGTGATGCCAGAGATTGTGTGACCAGAGATTAACTTATAATTTCCCTCAACTGCTAACTCTCCCTCCTTTTATAGCCTGGTCTCTGGCAGGAGAGGTCAGCTAAACCCACCTGATGACCCTGTAAGTCTGTCTTCCTAGATTGTATTCCATACTTCCAACTCCCCTCTTTTATCAGAGCTTACCTGTTCTGTGTCTCATTTCTTCAGAATCTTATTCCAAAGCAAATCTAACAGTGAGTTCTGCTAAGAGCTGATGGGTGTTAGTTACTCTGTGGCCCCTCCCATTCGTATCCCTGTAGCACCTTAACCTGAAGACATATCTCAAGCATAAGAGATTTCAGGTAGAATAACAGGCACATAGAGGAAGTTCTTCATGGAGAGTGTGTGTGCATGTTGTGCCCCAAGAGCGCACCCTGAACTTTCCCATGGATAATTAGATAAAGTAGAATTGAAGGGCAATAGTCTCTTTCTATAGCAAGATTTTCACAAAATCCTGGTTTTATTTTGTATTTGATGACCACTTAAAGATAAGCCATCTTTAGTTGGGGATTTTAATTTTACAAAAAAAAATGTTTAACAGTTTGAGTTGACATTTGGTGACCACCTACTGTCCTTGTAACACTCCTTGTTTAAGAAAATTAATGCAAACAATAACAGCCCTGAGTACTTCAGGGACATGTTTTTCTTTTTCTGGTTGTTGGCTTGTCTTCTGTATTAATGTTGCAAGTTTAGGGGTGGAAAAATAGTTTTCCCCCTACCCTTCTAGGTTCTTGGCTGAGACTCCCCCTACCAATAATAAAAGAATAACAGAAGGAGAAAAAGTTCAATACATATTCCTCCTGTATGCACAGGAGATACCCAGGAAAACTGAGTAACTCCCTGAAATGGCTCAAGCCACCATCTTTAATACCATGTCCAGCTAAAGACAGAGATGTTGAGGGGAGGAGGCAGTTATGGGAGGTCATCAGGAAAAGCTCCAAGTCTCTCCTTGTATCATTTTTGCTGCTGTTCTTTTGGCCAAAGCAAGTCCCATAACTTAGCCAGATGCAAGGAGTAGAAAAAGATTCTACTTCTTGATGGGAGGAGCTACAAAGTGATACTGCAAGCTTGTGGATATAGGCGGTGCAGGAATTTGTGGCCACTTTTGCAATCTACCAGAGCCTCTGCCTTATGTAAGTGAGAGGCTTCCGTAAGATGTCCGGGGACCACCAAAGTCAGTGATGGGATCTCCCTGTGCTGGGTAACTTGCTAGATAATTGAAGGTCAGTCTGGCTCTCACAAGACACAAGACACAAGGTAATCCCTAAGTTTCACTTACTAAGTTTAGGAGGCAAAAAGTATAGCTTTTATCTTTTCTTTTGGGGGAAGATGATAAAGAGAAAAGTTTTATTTTTAATCCAAAAATATATTTGTTCAGATAATTAAATTGTTCAGAAGTGTACCTTTTTTTTTTTTTTTTTACCATTATTGATGTAGTCATATTAATCACTGAAATGGATACTTCTAAATTCAGGTACTCACATAAACAGATTCTTCAAGATTCTGTCTAGAAATGTGACCATAATCAATCCAGGGAGCCATTCTGAGCTAAGCTGTCACTTCCTTCCACCAAAGACCAATTAATTGCCAGCCTGGAAACTATACAAGGAACATAGCAATAATCACAGCTTCCTTGTGAAAGCACACCATTTTTCCAAGTTGATTATAGGTCATAATTACTCATCTTAATTTTGGTAATAATTACCTTTATAAAATTCCTTATAAAATGCCTTTATGAGACTCTGCTTTACAAAACCTTTCCTAATAAAGGAAGACAAATTATAAATAACCTCAAGGTGGGAAACAGCGCCCTGAATTTGGTAAATTACCAAGCAGTATTTCTGGCTGCCGAACAAAATTGAGTCTGCTCAGTAAAACCCAGAGAGGCTTGGGGCACAGCCGTGAGATTGAAATAATTCTTGGGCTCTTATAATTGCATTTATTTCTTATTAAACTGCTACATACTTCTGATATCTTGTTAGACTCTGTGTGTAATTAGGATGAAAGAATTAAGACTTGAGAGTCAGCCTTCCAGGAAGCTACTGAGAGGACCTAGGGTGGAGGTGACAATCTCCATCTCCTTTCCCCTCCCTTAAGAGTAACCACAATTAGCTTGAGCGAGATTCACACACTTCCTCTAAGAAGGCCCTCAGGACTCAGGGCAACAGCTGAGACAAGTGAGTAAGTGTCACTCTCCAGTGTGCATTAAAGAACAAGTCAGGTCCCTGCCCACCACAGTGCAGCTCTCTCTGGGTCCCTCTAGGGGGACACCTCTCCAAGCAGGAATGAAGTCTGAGTCGCCGTCTATAAGTATGGAATCCATGAGGATGTATCTTGCAGGCAGAGCAGAAGGGAAGTTCCGGGAGTAAGAGAATTGTGGGCTCAGCTAACCCATAACCAGAGACAGATTAACCGCACAGTGAGATAGGATGGCACTAACTGGAGGGTGATTGTAGCGTTTATCATCCAAACCTGGATACTTCTAATTATGTCAGGAAACAGGCATAAACCAGAGCTGTCCCTTGGCCAATGTCTACATGGGAGAGTTAGTAATCTATCTGATGACTTAGGAGGATTTTTTTCTGGCTTTGTGAGAGATGCTGATCAGACCAAGCAATGATAGAGCAGGAGTCAGTTCTAACCCATCACAGAGCCTCTGTCAGCACTCAGCAACCCAGCGGGACAGTCACAGCCACACACAGTACAGGCTCCCGGCTTCAAGTAGGTGAGTGAGGCTCCCAGTGCCACACGCCTTCCCTGTGACTTTGAGGAGAGTTAGAAAAATACGTGGAGGTTCTTCATTTCTAGCCATGGTCCTTCTCCTGTACTCACAACATGCGCCACTAGTGGGAGAAAGAGAAGGATTCGTATTTGCATCTAACACAGTGCTCAGCGGGGCCACATTGGTGGGTTTGGCAAAAGTGTCCAAATACTAAAACACTCTCTGGGAATTCTTAAGAACTCTGACGGCCGTCCCCATATACAAACCTGGGGCCTTTCCATTACTTTGTCTTCCTGTTCATACCACAGCTCTTTCCACGCCGCTTTGGAATGATCTGACCACCTCCATCTGTGTCTTCCTGGGGTCAACTCTTGACGTCACAGGCACAGAAGTAGCTCCGTTAATTATTCCTATAGCCTACCCTCAGCCCCTGTGCATTGGCCTCGGGGGTTCAGACAACTGAGAAGGCTGCACTGTGGTTTATACCTCTCTCCCTTTTCAAGGGAAGAGAAGGATTAGAATTTTAGTCTTCCTTTTGATATTATAGAACTCCTTTTCATCTAGGCTACTTCTTGAAAGGAAAAAACACCCTCTCCTGCCCTAAGTGAACACTTACGCCACAGATGACAGTTGGAAGATCTTACAGTGGCTCAAAAAGTATTAAAGTATTAGAGTTTTATCTCATTCGAAAGAGGACTGACTCATGCTGTCTGCATGCCGAGTTTCTTCTTTTTTTTTGCAAAGTTATCAAATATTACTGTATAAAAACAGGTGTGCTGACATGGTGCAAATTGCCATGACATCTTTACAGCTTACACTTACTCCATCACTGCCAACGCCAAGGGTCTGATTCTGCCCCTCACAGTAACACCTGTCATCTGAGACAATGCTTTCTCCAACCCTTTCCTCTCTATCCCCCACATCCAGTCATCTTTCGTTTTTAGGGATCAGCCCTTCCTTTCATTTCCACTTCCCTCACCCCAGCTGTTGGCCTCACTCCAGCCCTAGAGCAATAGCCTTCTAACCAGACTCCCAGTCCTCAGCCTCACCATCTTTACTCAGTCCTGCCCATCAGTCAGATTAATCTTCCCAAAACACTGTTGGAACATGCCACCAACCTCTCTAAAGTCTACAGAGGGTCTTTCTTGCCTTGAAGAGACTGTCCAAATGCTTCAGATCAGCCAAAACCTAATGTCAATCCAATCCCCATTCCACCCCTTACTATTCATTCCCCCAAAAGAGCCCACGGAGATCCCCTCCTGCCCACTATGGGTCTAGACCCCTTCCTCCAGGAGTGCTCCCCAACTTTCCCAATGCCTCTCCCACTGTCCAGGTTAGAGGTCAAAGTGGTGCGGTTGCTGGTTTGGAAGACGAATGGGGCCCCCAGGCCAACTTACATGAATAGCCTCTAGGAGCTGGGAGGGCAAGGAGAAGGAATCTCCCCAGAATCTCCAGAAGGAAGCCTTGCTGAACCCTCGATTGTAGCCCAGTGAAACCCATTTCAGACTCTGGCCTCCAGAACATGAGATAATAATGTGGTGTTTCAAGCCCCCGGTTTGTGGTAACTTGTTATAGCAGCACATCCTAGTCACTTACAACGAGGTGGACACTGCCCTAAAAGCTTAGCCCTCATTACTCCACTCTGCCGCACAGCTCTCAGGGGCAGTTACTACTATCATCCCATTTTATTCATGAGGCAAAATATTTAAACTACGAAAAGTAGATGAATATCTTTTCATGGGCTTATTAATCACTTAACATCACTAGTCATCATAGAAATGCAATTAAAACTGCAATAAATGTCACAATATCTTTAGAATGGCTGACATATAAAATAGTGGCAATACCAAGTCAGCGTGTGGCCCAGTTGGAGTGCCCCTATGTTGCCGATGGGAGTATAAATTGGAAAAAATAGCTTTGGAAAACAATTTCAAAGAGTCTACTGAAAAACTGAAGCTGTGTAAGTCCTACACCCTGCAGGTCCATCCCCAGATACATACTCCACAGAAAGATACAAACGCGGTCACCAAAAGCCAGGAAATGTGTGTTGGTAGCATTATTTGTAACTGGAACCAAATCAAATGCCCATCAATGAAAGAAAGAAATTGTAATGAATTCATACAAAGGAACAAATAATCCACAGTGCCATGCAATATAACACTGAGCAAAAGAAGCCAGACACAAGAATGTATTTTTATGAGGTTCCAAAACAGGCAACATTAGGCAATGGGGTTAGAAGTCAGATGTTGATCACTCCTGCGGGCTAGGGCTGGGGGAACACCAGCTAGTATCATCCCCTTTTATAGGTAAAGAAATTGAGCATTAGGAATGTTACCTAAGGGCACACACACGCAGCTAGTAAGGATCCAGCTCGGGATCCTTATGCCAAGTCCCACGCAATTCATCATTTCAAACCTTTCTCGGATGTGGGTGAAGGCAGGCTCACAAGGTAGTCATGACAGGGAGAGAAAAAGAAATGGCCCCACCACCTCTTGGCTGGCGGACTCATGGGAAAGAAAGGTTGTGCTCTTTTCAGTAGACCTTCTAACAGATAAAAAGAACAGGCTCTTTTGCTGGCAAGAGGCAACTTCTGGGAACTCTCTCACACACAGTTTTCCCCTTTTTTCTTGCACTTTCTTAAAAACAAAACAAAACATTCTTTTGTAGGCCGTGGGAATAAGGGAAGTGGAGTACGGGAGTGAGGTTGCTCCGGGTACAATTTTGACTCTTTTCTTTGCTGAACAGCTTTCCCCAGATAAAGCAGAGTTTCCCAAACTGGAGAAAATGCGATGTTCCCTTCCATGTATAGCTTCAGATTTAGATTTTAGTCCAAACAAGCCTCCTCTGATCTCCTTCCCCCTATGGCACCCATCTTTCAACCCTCTCACAGCACTGAAAGTTCCTCCTTTGCAACATTGTCACTGTTATATTTTCCATTGTATTTATGGGGTTATTTCATTAACATGTCTCCCCAGCCTCCAGGAAGTTAGAGGTCATATCTGTCTTAGGTCACATTCTATCCTCAAGGAGTCATCCTTGAGTTGTGTCTTTCCTAAACACCGCCCCACCAAAGAATCTTATTAGCAAATCCAATCAACTCTACCTCCTAATTTATATCCTGAATCCTCCCACTACACCCATCTTCAATGACGTCATCAATGGCCAACCCTTCATCCGCTTCCATCTGGGTTATTGCCATAGCATCTTGCTCCTACTCCTGCAACCCAAAATACTTCTCTGCACAATGGCCACAGAACACAATTACAGTAAAACCCAGACCCTTTGACCTGATTCCCAAAGTCCTGCAAAACCTGACCTGTGCCTTCCTTTCCAACCTCATGCCATCCATGCCAACCTCATTTTAAGGCCTTCTTTCTGCCTGGGCCCTAGGTCAAGTCCATCCCAGCCTTAGGGACTTTGCCCTCAAGTTCTCTGCCTCAAAGGCACTGCCCCAACCTTCCTTCACATGGCTGGTTCCTTCTCAGCATTCAAATACCAGCAGAGTCGCCGCCTCTGATGTTCTAATCACAGGCAGCCACCTAGTTGCTCCCTGTCATGTTCCCCTTTGTAAATTTTCTGCATAGAACTTACTGCTATATGATATTTACTTGTTTCTTTGTTGATTGCTCCTTTCATTTAAATTAAACTTCATGAGAGCAGTGACATTGTTTTTCTTGTCTCCACTGTATCGCAGTGACAAGAACAAGGTGCTCACTAAATGTTCATTAAATAAACATATGAATGAGTGGCTTCCTGGCACCTTGCCTGGTGCCTCATGTGTCCTTCAGCAAGTATTTGCTGAATGAATGCACAGCAGTTTGGTTTTAAATTATTACAAATTTCTACATTTTCTATTCAGCTTGATGACACAGTTAACTTCAATATTTTAATATTCTGATTTCAAAGCATTAATTTGACATATATAAATGAAAACCTAGCAAAACTTAAGGATATAAATCTGAGGCCCAGGAGTATGCAATGCAACTTCACTTTGAGCAATAAAAGCTTGCTGACTCTTGGTCCCTGCTTTATACACACTCTGAGGTCTACCTGCCAGAGAGAAGCACACATGAGCTTGTAAAATGCCTTCATAATGATCCCTTACATTTGCATAGCTACCTAACCAATATCACTCAAGTTCCCTGGGCCATTCTTGCTGGGATAAAAATAGGATTATAATAAAAGTCATAAAATGGCAAACGTTTGGGGGGCTCTGCTCCCAGTTTCTCTGAGAGGGCTGTCTGACCCAACTCCCTGCCCACCTTCAAATCTGTCACAGAAGTTGTTCTCTGGGGCTGTCTCCCATATGCTGCGTGAACTAAACTCCTTCTCAGGCACATGGAAACGTTCGCCTCCTTTCCCACTTTTATTCACTCTGGTAAAATCCCCAGTAGCTGCTGCTAGCAGGAGCCCACAAAGCCACCGCTGGTGAGGCCCACAGGGTGGCCCCATCTCAGAGCCTACTCTTCTCGGTGATGCAGCTGCCGGAGCTCACGTGCTGAAGGGAGAATTAGAGTGCTCCGAATGACTTCAAAGGCCACTTCCCATCACTGCTGCCACCAACCTGCTGAGAACTTCCTTGCAGTCTCAACATTGCCCAGACATTTGAGAAAAGCTCTGGTTTTCAGTATTGGCTTGCTTATTTACTGAAAACTACCCTCACCCCCTGCCTCTGCAGGACAGACAAGTCCTATTATGCTCTGAATCGGGACACCCTCCCTATGGCCATTACTCTTGAACCAAACTTGTGTACTTTAGCTCTCTCTCTCTCTCTCTTTTTTTTAAATAAGCCATTTCTCAGGGTTCTGGGTGGCTGAGCATATAAATAAATCGTTGGTAGATATGCCTTCCTGGTCCTCAGGTATCTTGAGATGAACACAGCTTCCGCTTGTGTTGACTGCAGATCCACAATTACTTACATACATTTCATTTGCTTCTCATAGCACTCACGTAGTAGAAGCAAGACGGCAGTTTCTACAACTATTTTATATCTAAGGAAATAGAAAAATGAGTAAGTGAATTGCCCGAGATCACACAATCAAGTAACTGCTGGAGCCGGATTTCAATTCAGATCTCTAGACAAGAGCGCTGGAGCTCCTTCTAATATCAAGGTCCCTCCCCCATCCCTGAATCAACTTTCTTCTCCAATTCCTCCACCACCTTAACCACAATTGAAAAACTTTGAATCTCTTGTAGTTCTGCTGATTTCCAAATGAAAGTTTTACTTTTCACTGCATTTTCTTACTTAACCTACTGTGAAGCCACCAATTCTGCCCCTCAAAATATTCACTGACGCCACAAGGCTGAATTCTTACTGCTTCTAAAATGGAATCTACAAGCCCAAATCCCATAATATCCACCAGTGTCATTAGCTATGCTTATTCAGAATAAAGGGACAGATCTGAGCAAGTTGAGCCCCTGTTAAATTGAGTTCCTTTGCCCTTACTTCATAACTAAATAAAATTTCCTAAAAAGGATTTACCTTTCATTTGTGAGCACGTGGATTACTCCTATATTATTGAAAAGGATGATGACGCTTTTTTACTGTAAGCATCAAAAAGATAACCAATAAAATACCAACATGGGGCATAGCTCCAAGTAGATATCAATAAATGTTACTTCCTGACCTGCAGCAAATTTAACAACTAGAAGAAGTTTATATGTGTTCTCTGTTCTCTTCAGGTTTACTTGATACATTGTTAAGAATCTATGTAAAATTCTTCCTAAGTTATTTTTTAATCCTTTGCCTTTTTAGAAGGTTTTGAGTCTTTATATTATATAGGATAAATTGATTTTTGGCTGAAGTCAGAATAATGTGATTCCTAACTAATGATTTAGCTAAACATTGTAACATAACTATAGAGGGACTGGAAGTAGGGAGGGAGAAACGGAAACGGAGGAGGGCATTCATCACCATAGCAGGAAATCGATCACTACTGACTAAAATCAACCAATCAAGAAACAGCAGTAAAGGCCTATTGTTTAGCTACTTGGAAATAAATATGAAAAGAAAGACCTAAAACTGTTGAAAGTGGCTGTCCCTGGGGCACCTAGGACATTGTCCAGCAGATTGTGTATAAATCAGAACTATTTCAGTTGCAAGTGATGGAAACCCAGATTAAACTAGCTTTAATGTAAAGGAGGAGGTATTGGCTTATATAACTTAAAAAAATAAATCCATGGATCAATATAGCTGAAGTCAGGTTTTCAAATAACGTTTGTATAATGTCTGCAGGAAATGGTCTCTGGTTTTCCATCTCTCAGCCCGGCTTTCTTTCCCCTGGGTTGACTTAATTTTCAAGCAAGCTTTCCCCATGTGGGAGTAAAGATGGTCCCTGCAGCTCCAAGCTTATGGGGACTTAGCACTCAGACTCTGAGAATGAGACAATGCCTTGTTCCTTGCAGTTGTAGCAGAAATCCCAGGAAGGGCTCTCATTGACTTGGGTTTGGTTGTATTTCCAACCATGAAGCAATCCCTTTGGCCAAGGTAATTTTGTGCTTTGATTGGCACAATGACAATTTCAGGAATTGTAAGTTACTGGCCTCTGGTCATGCCAACTTGATGTCCAGTCTATACTGAAAATAGCTGATGTGCCAGCACCATGCCAACACTCTCCTAAACAGACTGGATTCTCATAAGACTTCCCTGGAGGCAGCTTACAGTGACTAGTTTGGATTTCAAACAACTCTTGAGTAAAATATGGTTTCTATAAAGTATAAATCAGGAGCAGAGCTTATGAAAAGTAAGTCAGAAAAACTGGCACAACAAACCTGTGTAACTTGAAAGTAATTTCCTATATGAACAAAAATGCAAAGGATTCACCCAAAATTCAATTTCACTGTTTACAAAAAGTCATAGCTATGAAACGATCAAGTTAGATAAATAATATTAAAGCTTAAAAAGTGGGTAAGAAAGATAGAACAGCATAAACGAAGCATGATTAAATAGACAATTTAAAAGAATGGCAAATGGTAAACTGAGAGTTTTAAAACCAATAAAAATGAATAATGTTAGATAAAAGAATATTCTGGAAGAATTAAGTAGCATGAGAGTAGTTTAAAAGTAAATATCAATAAAAAGAATACCAGAAAACAAGAAAATAAAATTACAAACATTTCTAGAAATTCAGAAGTCCTGTGATTAATTCCTTATTGAGAGCAATACCCTTCTGAGAAGTAAACAGAGTCCCTCGAAGCAGGATGACTAATGGTAGTTTTTCCTGACCTGGAGGTCACCGTTGCAGTCTCACGAGGCCTGATATCTCTGGGCAAATATCCCTAAACAGATGGAAGTGGTCCCCAGAGTGTCTCACAGTATGGTCTATAGACCACAGTTCCGACTACTGACCAAACCAAAATATCCCATCATGGACAACACAACCACAGAAGCCAACCAGCTTCCTGGCCGGCTGCCTGGGGAGGAAGCACAAGACTCTCACAGTGAACCCTCTCAAACTCCAGGTTTCTGGAGGGCTGGATCCCTGTCATGAAGCACAGAGGCTGAGCTGAACTGGCCAGAGCTGAACCCTTCTAACCGTACGGGAAGCGCATGCTAACGACCTGATTAGGCCACCCCGTTCATCTCCAAACACTTCACCAACTTGATTCTCCTCAACGTACTTCATGGAAAGCATCTATCTCAAGCCGGAGAAGCCCAGCCCCTTCAGGTTTTCCGCACCTCAGTGAGAGCAGTGAGGACAGAAGTTGGAGGTGGACCGAGGCCACACACTGGAGTGAACATTAGCAGGGCGCAGAGCATCACAGTTGGCGAGTGTTTCTCAGGGAGGCCTGTGGACCTCCTTCCTCAGCATCTCTGGGGGGGGCCAGTTCAAGGTGAGATTCCTGGGGCACAACAGAGACCTAATGCGTCAGAATCTCTAAGGCGCAGCCCGGAGCCTGCATTCTGAACAAGCACCGAGTGACTGGTGTGCTCACCAACACTAGAGACAGACTTCAAGGGAAAGTGGGGTCAGGGAAAACTGGAGTCCATAAGCCAAAATGCCTACGCGGGGCAGGAGCAAGGCTATAAAGCAGAGACTGTGGGCAAATCTAGCAGCAACAGCAGGGACACGAGACAAGTTCACAGAGCCAGAAAGGTGATGTCAGGGTCTCAATACACTTTCTGGACTCCAGTAGCACCTCTTTGGAAAACCGCAGTCTGCTTTCCCCTCCAGGCGTGTCTCGGGAGCTATCAAAGTCATGGTATGCAAACAGATTACAGCTCCTTACTAATTAAATTGTAAATCTGGTTTCACTTTAAAAAACAAACGAAGACACTAAAAGGCAGGCATCTCAAAGCTAGCTAGAGTCCAGTTGTGTCTTAATCTTGAAAGAATACATCACCCCAATAAAATCTACATCAGAGGGAAAGCAAAAAGTCTGTGAGAGCTGGAGAGGGGAGTTAGCTTGATAGACTGCCGTTAAATGTCACCAGAACAAAACTCTTAAACGGACTCTTAAAGTCTCATCAACAATCCGAAAGCCTTCTTTCCAAATTTATAGCTTACTCAAAAGGTCGCCCTGCCACAGATCTGCAATCCTGAGCTCAGTTCTAGATTTCTTCTAAAGACCTGGGTCTCTCACCCATTTTAAACCATAATGCTAGTGTTTCTCAAATCCACTAATTTTAACAGGACACAATACTCTAGAGTCACAGATTTCCTGGGAAGCGAACACATCATCCCTTTCCTTTAAGGAAGAAATAGCTAGAAACATTATTTACAAAAGGCATCTCTGCTTGCCACCCCAGTTCACACCAGGGGTTCAAATGACAGTGGTCACAATATCACCTTCCGCACAGGCTTCTCACCCAAGTGTCCATTTCTGACGGTGAGGAAGAGGGCAGACAGATACTAGATTTGGACTTTGTGTGCCATCTTCTTTGACCTGGCCTCATGTTTCCACAGAACATCATCAAGGTAGCTCATGACCTCTCCTCACACTCATTCACCTTATCCCATGGTGGTGGAGTAATTTCCATGGGTAGTGAGCACTTCGGCCTCATTTCCCCATTCCTCTGCCTGCCTGCGAAGAACTGTGGTCTGTTCTTCCATGTTCTCAGGGTTGCAAAGACGTATATTGTTTATAACTGGTTAGGTGGGCCTCCCTAATTCTGAGATAAGAAACCAACAAGTTCAGTATTACCAGAAGTTTACTAATAAAGGGGATGTTTGGAATTCCCTCCACCTTATTCTTTCTCTCTCTCGCTCTCTCAACTGGTTCATAGAAAGAAAAGTAGAATAGTGTATTAGCTGCCTTCAAATCTCCAACATTTGGCTTCTACTTTCAGTTTAGGAAAGAACATAAACCCCTCTCGTCAGAGAAATCGAGGGCTCCCCTCAGCCCGACACTGCTGGTCCAGGCTGAGGGGGAGAACAGCTCCCCAACATGGCTTCAATACATATATTTCAGAGTGGTTGTTGAGAGGAAGCCAAAAACGAACCAAAAGCATCAATTGCACAGGATGTAACGTAGGTGTATAGGTAAGGAGAACCACTGCATTGTAGGCACCGTTGCTCTGTGATCCACACTCCATTTCTAGTTTCAAGTGGACAAAGCACATGTCCTGTTTGCCACTCCCACAACGTTCGCTGTTTTCTCACCTGCACGCCTTTGCACAGCTACCCCCTCTGGAGTAGCTTCTCTCCAGGCTTGTTTCAAATTTCACTTCCTCCTGACCTTTTCAGACAGAGTAAGATGCTTATTTGTGATACTGTGACATCTCATTTCTGCCTCTGTGGGTTGATATTGTTACTCCTCCCATGCCATCTCCCTCCTCTCAACCCATACCCAATTAGACTGAGAACTCTGGAAAGTAGAAACTGCCTTCTGTATAATCTCTATAATCTCCAACTCCTAACCCAGCGCCTGGCATGTGGTCACACATAACACATATGTGAAGAGAAAGGCAGATGGAGAAAAAGAAGAGACAGAAGACAGACAGATGCAGATAAAAAGAGTCAGAAGAGAGAAGGAGAGAAATAGGAGCAAAGACACAGAAAGAGAAACAAAAAAGGGAGGAGAAGCCATGGTGGGGAAAAAACGAAGAAAGATGATTAACTCATAAACATTACACAGCTCCCTACTCCTACAAAAATATCTGCTAATTCTTGTGGAATTCTGAAGATGCCTATCAATGGGAGAAAACCAGGTAGAGCAACCAGGTACCAGGGCAAATGGAAATGGCTAAGAAGTCATTGCTTTGAAAAACTATCTACTGGCTGAAAGTATTCATGCATCCTCCCACGCATGGAAGTTTTCTGCTTCAACTGTGTTGTGAATAAATGACTTATCTGCTTGCTAATGGCATTTCCCAATCCTTCTTTACTTGTCTCGTTATTTAAATAAAGAAGAAAAGAGTTTAAATTGATTCATTTTTAATTTGGCCTCTAAACCACATGGCCTGGCTGTGGGACTGTTAAGAGATCATTTCAACCTTAATGTTTGCATCATAAGGTATTTTTTCAGTAGGCACGCCATAAATCTGCAAGATGAACTGTGATTCACTCCTGTAGGTGTTAGTATGTGATTATGTAAGCATTGCCAATAATGAAAAAAAATTACTAGAAATTATGACAAAAGACAAATAAAAGCAACAAGATCTATCAAACTGTTATATCCCCATATTATAATACAGGATGGTCTGTGGATAAAGTAATTTATGACAGCCAGGAAACAAATCAATATTTTTTAGATGATGATCACACAAATCATCATGTACCAAAGAGAAAAAAGCACTGAACAAAACACAGCCATATAAATAGAAGTAACCAATTAGAGGTCCTCCTTTTACACTGCTTCCTCCAATGAGTTGGATTATTTCTTCACAAAGCAAGGAGGCCCGTGATATATACACAGTATTTCCTGTGTCTACCGTAGTCTGTCTATACTAGACTGTCAAGTCCTAGTGGTCAGGGACCAAAGTGATTCTTTGGTTAGCATTTAGGACAAGAGCACTTGTCAATAGGCTTTTATGTATCATTTTTGGTGGGACTGGTGGTTTTGTTTTAAGGGTACTGTTTTTCTGTTTTGTTTCCAACTCCACGCAACCAACATTTACCCAACACCTTCTCTTTGGCAAGTACTGTGCTAAGACCTGAAAAAATGTTTTAAAAATAATAACAAGGCTCAGGCCCTATATTCAAGAACTCAGCGTCAGGAGATTGATACAGATAGTGTCTTCTACTAGCGTGTTCCCCATGGTTTCCCCAGGAAATTTAACAGAGAGCAAGCACAGAGATGCAGTCTGCCATCCTCCACCTCTCACTTTCCCATCCAGCGTGTCTCCTTCGATTTATTCCACTCCTCCAACACCTATTTTATTTGCCTCTGTGTCAATACCATATGTCTACTTACAATATTCTCTAAGCAGATCATAGGTGTTCTGAGTACAAAAATAGGTCTTACTTGTTTTGAAGTCATCCAGAGCGAGGAGCCCAGTGCCTAGAACTAATAAGCTGTTTTGTCTTATCTCCCTAATGGCACCAAGTTCTTTGAAGACATGAACTATATCTGATATTTTTGATGATAACAAAATACTCCAGCATAGTACAAATTCCATTGTACACTCTTAGGAGATACTTGTTGAATGAACAAATAGGAACATGACCTACTCAGAGCAGAAGTGCTTCCCTCTGCTAGCCTAATCTTGTTCTCTTTGGCTTTGGAATTTAGTTCTGTTATTTTATTCATTCCTATAAGAATGGTTTTATCTATCTCAATGTATATTATAAAAACGAAATACTTTGAAATGCCCTGCACAGTTCTTGGCACTTAGACAGTGTTCCAGCAATGGTAGATGTTATGTAATGTAACTCTCAAGACTAGAAGATTAACCTCAGGATGAAGGAAGACCCCCTAACTCTTTGAGGGTTGAAAGAAATCGAACCCTCATGCTCTGGCCTTAAAGATGTCTTCGCCATCAAGAACACTTGATTTGTCTGATTTATAGATGGAAACTAAAGGAATTTCCCAGGGTCTGTGAGAGACCATGGCAAACAGTGGTTTTTAGTTTAAGGGGCATGAATGGATGTCAGCCAGTCCATAAACTCATAAATGAACATCCAAAATGTGTGTACAGGCAGGTGGATGCACTTTTCTACCGAATGATCACATAGCTCAGGTTAGATGTTCAAAGGAATCAGTAGCTCATAGTAGAATTAAGAACTCCTGTTATTGAATAACCTTAGGGTAAAGTCTGCTTTTCTTTAAAAATCACTGAAGAGAAATTTCTTCATCAATTGACATATCCAGGAAGATCTTTGCACCTATGGTGAATATCTTTATAAAATATATAAAATATATAAAAAATACTTTATAAAATCAAAAAATTAATGATTTAGATCAACAAAGAACTGAGAAAGAAGAGGAATATCTGATATCCAGAGGCACAAAATAGCAATATGCCCTGTGAAAAAACAAGGACCAACGACTAAAACCTGACACAGGCTCACTTCAACACCTGGGCTTGAAATATATTAGAAAGAAACATCATAGCATTTAACAAGTTTCTACCTCCTCTCCATCTTCATTGGGAGAAAAATAAACGGAAGTTTGGCAATTACAAAAATCGGCAGAGTTTTGTTAGTTCTACAAGAAATTCCAAGAAAAACGTATTTCTTTTTAAATAAAATATACCACCAGCCGCCAAAAGGTGATACAAGGGACATTTTGCGGCAATATCAGAATATTGTTTCATGGGGCCAGCTCCCCAAGACTGATTTCAACCATCTCGAGTTTCAGAGGCTCCTAAAACACCACAGTTACACGTATTCTTCTATTAGCTTTACTATTTATAAACTACCCAACTATTTCCGTAACTAAAATTTTACCACTGCTTTTAATGCCATTCAAATGATCAGAAAATGCCTCCCCTACAGAAAGGGAAGGATTGCTGAGCTTCTGCCTTTATATAAACTAATTTCTCCAAATGTCTTGTCTATTCATAAAGCAAATTGAGTCAGGCACTGTCATAGAAATAGGAAAGCAAATGAGATGACATTGACCCTGACATCAGGGAGGAAAAGATAAGGGGGAAAAAGTCAAATAAATAAAATAGTTTAATGATATGGTTCAAGCCATTATGGAAAAAATGTAAACCTGTTTACATTTAGAATCACAAAGGGAACCTTCTATTAGATAGTCAAGGAAGACCTTTCTAAAGAAATGTCACTTAAACTGAGACTAAAAGAGGAAAAAGAAAAAGAGAATCTAAGTTTGAGAAAATAGCACATGCAGAGACTAAGAAGCAGGGAAGACCATGGCATTTTTGAGCAAGGGAAAAGTATGGTGAATTCCATTCACCAAAGAGGGGAAAGGCAAGATATTTGGTTGGAAAAGAAGAGATGGGACCATGCAAGTCCTGGAGGCTGTGGTTAGGAGTTTAGACTTTGTTCCAGCTGTAACTGCAAGTCACTGAAGGTCTTTAAGTGAGGATTGGCTTCGTCTATGAGTAGACAAACCAATCGGTTAGGGCCCTTTTGGTTAAAGATCGTAGAAAACAACCTGAACAAACTTGAGCAAAAATGTGGAGAATTTAACAACACAGAGGTGACTGAAGGGACGTGGGACTGGAATCAGCCAGGCCTGAGAATGGCTGGAGCTGAGAAGTAGGAAGTCACGAGCAACAGGGGTTCCTCTCTCTGCATCTCTCCTTGCTGCTTCTCTTGGCAGCCTGCTTTGCTATTTTCCTTGCCGCAGCAGCCCCTCTGATGCTCTGTGTGTATGGCATGTTGCCAACCCTCCCAAGTTCAGAGACTCCTTCTCTGTGCCTCAATTCCACATTCCTGGGGAAGGGACGCTGGCTCAATCTGAACCAGGGATGCATGCCTCGTCTGATCAACTGAGGCCAGGGAAGCGGTGTTCTCTTGTATAAAATGGCTGCCAGGAAGGTGCTCTTAGCTGGGCACACACTCCAAAAAGATGCTGCCATATCCAACATGAAGCTTTTCATCACCTTGATTATAATATTCCCTGGATTCTAAGACATCATCCATTGTAAAAAGCATCAATTACTGACAACTATTCCAGAAAAAGGAAACACCATGTTAAATATATATATATATTTTTGAGTCTACAAAAATTTGTATTTGTTCATATAATCACATACCATTCTCTTCTCCAGAATCAGTATGACCGTCAAAATTTGACACTAAGCTTCATTTACAAAGTACAAAAATAACTCTGAGTCACTCTTGGATCATAATGATATTCTAATTTTTATTACCTAAGTCCATTGCCTTGACAGATGTAGCAATTTTGGGATTGGTTATATAATTTAAAACTATATCAAAGAATCTGGAATTTTGTCTAAATTTCTGTTTTGATTATATTTATAGGATTTTTTTAATTGACTTACATATCACTGGAATTTAAAGTGCTTTTCTTGAAAGTCAGCTAAAAGCTTTTCTCTAATGTTCTGAGCGTGAGTGATAGACCTTCATAATATTGGTTATAGGGCACGTTTCTCCTAGCTTTGAAAATTCTCAGATGTATTATGAAAAACTTGACCTTCTCTGATGTCTTTAATTGCATTGCCTGATGTGTAAAAGGCAGTCTTCTACTGAAACAATAATTTTATGTTTCTAAGCTGCACTATGGTACAAGCTTGTTTAAAAATATTTTTGTTGATTCTTACAATTACACTTCCAAATTTAATTTAAATATTATAGCACCTGTACTTCTACCGATGGTACTAACTCAACTGAGGTAAATATCTACCTTTAATACCGGGTGAAGTTGGCACATGAACATGGCCAAGCGATGGTAACTTGTCAGGCTCTCTGGCTAGCACCTGGAGTCTCTTTAGAAAGGTTTTAAGACACACTCTAATTTCAGAAATGCCAAAATGTGGGAAATGTACCTCTTGCTATCAAGCAAGTATATAGTATTCTTTCACTGAGATTTAATATGTGGTAGACCTTTTAAACTAAGTTCCTCACGTGCTTTAATTTGCATAACAATCTAGGAAGCTACAGCTCTTATGCCCATTTTACAAAGGTTGTAAGGTTGAAGTTGTAAGGTTATTTCCTGAAAATGACAGAGCTAGAAAATAAGCCAGGATTGGAGGCCAGCCTATCTAATTCCAAATCCCATGTGTTTCATCAGTGTCTCAAAATGCTTCCTAATTAATAGTGCAGTAGCCAGCAAAAGTCATTAAGATTAATTAATAAGAATCAATTCATCTCAATATCATTTTATTAACTGTTTTTCCAAGAAATGTGGACAGACCACTGAGTAGCTATTGCATACATCAATATTATTTCTGGTACCAAGTTGGATAAATCACAGCTCACACGTTCTCGGTTCTCCCATATTTAAATTCATGGAACCGTTTCAAATGATAAGAATGAATGGCAAACAACTTGCAGTTAAGCTTTTGTGAGGCACTGAGCTCTTTCCCTCAGCTTCCCTAGTGCAAGTGGAAGACACAGGGAACACCCGAGCAGATGCCTGAGCTGGTCCAGGACAGCGCCATCCTCACTCACCATCAGTTTCACAGGAAGGAGACAGAGCAGATGAGCATCAGAAGGCTCCTGCCCCTTTCATGTCAAGATTCTGCCTCTGGGAATGGTACCAAGGGATGGAGTGTAGGACAGCAAGATATCAGTCACCCCGAAGTGTCAGAGGACAAGCCAGGCACAGCAGCTCTTCTTAGGAACGTTAATATCATCTAGCAGCCTATTTCCTATATCAGGAAACTGTGATGCTCCCTCATCCTGACCTGCCAGGATTGGGGGGGAAGGGCCTCATTCTAGTCACAGCCAATAGCAAACGACTTGCCTAATGAGTAAAAGTGAATGAATAAAGCTTACAATTAATATTATAATTACAGCACAAGGAACATTTGCAATCCACATGTGGTAACTTATTCAGGGCACCAGAAGGCTCATAAGATTCCTTCCCTGATGCTAGGAAACCCACCCTAGAAAGCCTCATTGACTTTCTAAAGGCTGTGGGTTTTTTTTTTTAATAGATTACTTAATGAACTGAAGAAATACATTATTATTGTTTAGAGGACTAAATAGAAGACACGAGAACCTTTACGTGTGGGCTTTAAATGCGTTTGCCTGGTTTCTCGTTTCCTTCTATGACTTGCAGGCTCAGGGATTGCTCTAATTCCCCATTTTTACAGTTTCCTCCCCTTTGACATTTCCATTTCCCTGCAGCTAGTCATGCTCATCCATGTGGCTTTTAGGTTAAAATTGCCACTCTCTGGTTGATTTATTGTTTTCTTTCTTTCATTAATTTTTTTTCACTCATTTGTGCTACAAACATGTGTTGAGTCTCTACCATGTCTTAAGAATGTTTATCCATGTTACTGATTCACTGGGAACATTGAAATCAGTTCAAACAAACACAAGCTTTATTTAATAACAGATAGAATATTCAGTTCTCTTCCCCAGAATCACAATTGGCTTCTGAGTTGCCTTGGGGCCCCTTTAGAATAGAATCTAGATCTGCCCCTCCTTGTGGCATCATCCAGGCTATTCCAGGGTTGGGGGGACCTTGGTAGGTAGAGGAAGATCGTGGATTTTGGCATTGGTCAAATCTGTTCCAAATTCTATATCACTTACCAGGTGTGAAACCAGAAATAAGTTTGATGAGTTATCCAAGTCTCCGTTTCCTTGTTTACTAAACTGTTCAGTCACATTTATCTCTAGGGTAGTTTGAAGGAGCAAACAGGGTACTGTGAGTAAAGTAATGCAAATGAGGAGTCAGTAAATGTTGCATCTCCGATGCCATACCCCTTTCTTATTTACATATTCCTTTTACTTACTTTGTGTTATGAATTCATTCTTTGTGAGTCTCTGCTCTCTGCCAGGCACTGGGCCAGGCTCTGAGGACACAGTGGGAAGCAAAACTGACAATACGAACATCCCATGGTGCTTATTGTCTGGTGAAAAGGATAAACTCTAAATAAATTAAGAAAAAAAATTTTTTTTCTTCTAAAACAGTGCAGAAAAGAATGACAGCTGCAGGAGTTCTAAGTAGGAAGGTCTTACAGGCAAGCTGGATGGAACAGAGACCTGCCTTAAGGCTTTGTTCGCAGGGCCAGCTAGCTTTTTACTAAGATCTCTGTACTGGAGTTGGGAGTGGGCATGCTGGTGGAAGGAAAGCCCCCTGCCCACTGCACCCATCAGCCCACCCCACAGAGAAAGTCTCCTTCCGCTTAGGCCTCAGTGCTCTCAGCTGCTGCAGGCCACCCCATGCACAGCCGGCTTCAGGCAGCCCTCACTTGGGAACCAGGTGAAAAGAAGGCTCCACTGCTTCCCACATCCTTGTCCAGAGCCCCCAGCTCTCCTTCCAAACTGGCTTCCAGGGAGGCAGCTAACTGCTCTGCTGGAAGAGCTTTCCTGCCCTGGCTCTGGATGTTGAGACCTCTTAAGCCGGCTTCCTTCAACAAGCTTAGTCGCTGGATTCTTTTTCTTCCACTCACATGCGCATGGCTTACAAGCCACCCATTCTTCATTCAATATTGGTAACAGACCTACTTTTTATTTCCTCTGTGTTGAATTTTCCAATTTGGAAGTGAACTAATTTGGGGGATATATAATATCTGTTTAGTGGTTTTTTTAGACCACATTTCACATATATGATCTCATTTGACTCTTAGGACAGCCCTCAGTGTAGGCGTTATTACTCCTATTACAAAGGTTAAAAAAGCCAAATCTTAGATTAGTATGTAGGAGTCTTCAGTGCCAAAGGCTCTTCCCATTACCCCAGTATTGAAGAATGACTACAAATATTCTGCAAACAAATTCTTAAATATAATAGGATACAAAGACAGTGTGTGCAATGGCCAACTGATGCCTTTATTTTTCATTTGTTAGATATTTGGTTCTAAGCACTCAGGCATCATCTATTCTATGGCGAGGACTTGAGTCTAAATTTTGAAAAGCAGTATCTCAACTAATTCATCCCTTTCAAGGGGCTATTTACAAGTATATTTTCTTAAGCATCAGGAGGCCAGGGGACTTTATAAAAGTAACAGAGGACCAAGTTTACTATATACATCAATTCCTTGCGTCTGTATAGTATTTATTTACCGACAAAGCCATTTGCCCCCAATGTCAGCACTGTATCTTCAGTATAGCTTTTGAAGCGAATTGTAGTCTCCTCTGACTCATACGTCACCAACAAAATTACTCGCAAAGATCCAATTCTCAATTACAAGCACAAAATAGTCCTACTTTTTAACATATACCAAGCCCATCTAATTCAACACCTGTTCTCTGACATTGATGTATTTCAGCAGGATGGGACCAGTCATTAGAAGACCTTGCCAGGTCCCCTAATACAATATTATTAGGATGTATTTTTCTTTTAGATCTTCAACTTTTGCCTTCACATCATAATATCAATAGTGACCAGTTTTAAAGCAGATTTTTTTTAAGCAGGTATGTGTAACTTTGAAACTGACACCTCACCATCAAGATGGGAAAACTTTAGTAAACTGGCCAAGAAAATTCCCCTAATTGTATCAGTCAGATTTCTTGCGGCAGCCAGCCTACTGCTTTATTCTCATCCACCCTAGTAAATACCCAATGATATAGCATATCCTAAATGTCACAGTCTGCTCAGGATGCTTTTACAATGCTATAGACTGGGTAGCTGAAAGAACAGACATTGGGAAGTCCAAGATCAGGAGCTGGCATGGTCAGGTTCCGGTGAGAGCTGTCTTCCTGGCTTACAGATGGCTACCTTCTTGCTGTGTCCTTCCATGGCAGAAAGAAAGAACATGCAGCCTCCTTGGTCTCTTACTGGGCATTAATTCCATCATGAAGACTTGACCCTCATGACCTCATCTAAACCTAATCACTTCCCAAAAGTGACCTCATCTAAACCTGATCACTTCCCTACCTCCAGATGCCATCACATAGGGGTTTAGGGCTTCAACATATGAATTTAAGGATGACATAAGTATTCAGTTCATAACAATGCCTGGTCATCTATGATGTAATCTGCCTAAAAGGCTTTAAATCACCAGTCATATCACTGGCTTGTGAACAGAACTAACCATATGTAAATACCATTTTGCTAATCATAATAGCAACAAAAAGCCAGTGTATGACTAGGGAGGGAGAGCAGAAGAAGGGAAAAATTAGGAAAATAAAAAGACGAGAAAATTAAGAGTTCAGGGCTGGATTTTGCATAAGCTCTGCCACTAATTCTGTCATCTTAAATTGCATATTTCCTTGGGCTGCATCTTGTTTACCAGAAAGATGAGTAAGGCAGGATGATCTTTAAAGTATTTCCAGCTCTAATAAATAAGTAAAGATTCTATGATTGTATAAATAATGTATATCCTGATATCATTGAGAAAATACACCATAAACATTGCTGAGAAAAGCTTGACAAAGAAAGAATGTGAACAAAGCAGATTACTGAAATAGTCCTCTGGCTAGCTTATCTCTTTATTTCTAAGGGGAATGAACTTAAGTGAGATCAATGGAACTTTCCTATTTAGGACAGATTAACTCTTTACATTATAAAATATGAATTTATAATCTATGACACAAGTAACACTTGCCATTTGTTGGAATGATACTCTGTGGCTACACCCAAACAACAGATTTTCAATGTAGATGAAACAGACTTCTATTAGAAGAAGATGTCATTTAGGACTTTCATAGCTAGAGAGGAGAAGTTAAGGCCTGGCTTCAAAGCTTCAAAGGACAAGCTGCTCTCTTGTTAGGGACTAATGCAGCTGGTGACTTGAATTTGAAGCCAATGCTCATTTACTGCCCCCCAAATCCTTGATCTTTTAAGAATTATGCTAAATCTACTCTACCTGTGATATGGAACAGCAAAGCTTGGATGACAGCACATCTGTTTAGAACATGTTTTACTGAATATTTTAAGCCCACTGTTGAGAACTACTGCTCAGGATAAAAGGTTCCTTTTAAAACATGACTGCTCACTGACAATGCTCCTGGTCACCCAAGAGCTCTGATGGACATATACAACCAGATTAATATTGTTTTCATGCCTGCTCACCCAACATCCATTCTGCAGCTCATGGGTCCACTTTCAAGTCTTATTATTTCAGAAATGTATTTCATAAGACTATAGCTGCCATAGATTGTGATTCCTCTGATGGATCTGAGCAAAGTCAATTGAAAGCTTTCTGGAAAGGATTTACCCTTCTGGATGTCATTAAGAATATTCATGACTGATGGGAAACCGTCAAGAGGTATTGACCTTAACAGGAGTTTGTAAGAAGTTGATTCCAACCCACATGAATGACTTCAAGGTGTTCAGGACTTCAGTGGAGGAAGTTACTGTAGATGTGGTGGAACTAGCAAGAGAACTAGAATAGAAATGGATCCTGGAGATGTGACTGAATGGCTGCAATCTCATGATAAAACTTTAACAGATAAGGACTTACTTCTTATGGATGATCAAAGGAAGTGGTTCCTTGAGAAGAAATCTATTCCTGGAAAAGATGCTGCAAAAATTGTTAAAATGACAATGAAGGATTTAAAATAGTACCTAATCTTAGATGATAAAGCAGCAGCAGGGGTTGAAAGGATTGACTCTAATTTTGAAAGAAACTCTACTGTGGGTAAAATGCTATCAAAAAGAGTTTTATGCCACAAAGGAAGCATTTGTGAAAGGAAGAGCCAATCTATGTGACAAACTTCGTTGTTATCTTATGTTAAGAAATTGCCACAGTCATCCCCACCTTCAAAAACCACCACCCTGATCAGTAGGCAACCATCAACATCAAGGCAAGATCCTCCACCAACAAAAAGATTATGACTCACTGAAGGCTCAGATGGTAGTTAGCACTTTTTAGCAATAGAGTTTTTTAATTAAGGTGTATTATTGGTTTTTTAGACGTAATGCAATTGCACACTTGATAGACTACAGTATAGTATAAACATAACTTTTATATGCACTGGGAATCCCCAAAATTCATATGACTCTCTTTATTGGGATACTCACTTTGTTGCAGTGGTCTGAAACTAAACCTGCAATCTCTCTCTCTCAAGTGTGCCTGTATTTAATTAATATTTTAACAAAATAATTTAAATCACATTTGAGGTTGGAAGACATAGCTATGTTTGTGAGTTCTGGGCTCTGTTCAGGCTCAGGTCAGTAACTCCAAGACATTGATAAGCATATTTTTGTTTTCCCATGGGAAGAACTACCTAAGAGGGTGCATCTTGGTAAAAAATAAGTTTCTGTTGTATTACAGTGGCTGTTACCTAAGTAGTATCCTGAACAGTTGTGTATGAGGAAGCCTGAATGAGGAGGATGTTACTCACCACCCCTCCCCACCCCCTGCCAATATTAGAAAAATGTACTTTGGGCTGACTTGTCCTCTGTAGTCATGGGTTGTACTGAGTCACACAAGCTCACTTGGTTCTCCTAGAGGTTGATGGGAGAATCCCTTGATATAGAATTTTTCTTAGCCTTGAGCTACTTAGGCAAAATCTGACCTTACCAAAATTTAAGATTCACCAGGAGTATGGGAAGGGAACAGTCATTCTACAATACTACATCCTTACTGAAGGACTGGAAATATTCCGTTGAGTTTATTTATGGAATCAAGCAGCCCCAGTCCCACCTCCTGTCACCAACACTGAATTCGCTATGAAATTTAGAACAGTGAGAGTTACCTCAGATACAAGAACCAAACCAAGGTTTACAAAGGTGGAGGATGCAGTCTCTGGACAGTCTTCTCTCCCTCTTTGGAGTTTGTCAAATCTACAATCCCTACTCCCATTTCCACTTTTCCCTCTGCCTTTATTTAGGGAACTCTTGACAAGCATGTGATCACTTGGAAATTAAGCCATAATGACCACATCTCTAGTCAAGTTAAGTTGGGTTCTTCTCTCATTTGTTTTTCTGTAAACCTTTTGAGCTTTTAAGTTTTCCAACAAGTATAATTCATAAATTCATTTGCTATTGAGTTTTTCAATATAATTTTAATTCTGTAGCTTCATGAACTGGCTTATAACAGTATTCTGAAGATATCAAATCTCACTATTGATCTCTATCTTGGCATACTGTGTTCACCTTGCCTCCTACCTATGTGTTTATTCCTTCTGAGAATTAACTTATTAAGTCAAAGTTCCAGAAGAGGACAATATTTAATCCCACTGTTGTCTGTAACTCAAAACAAACGCAGTTATTGATTTTTATACAGAGAAGCAGCCAACTATATTATTAATATGTAACATTATTAAAATGCATAACATGTCAAATGCTACTTAAATATGCTGACCATTGTTTTATCAAATTATCCCAATATTATCAGTTATGTTCACATGTACCTGTATTTTAATTCAAGCATCTGTTTTGCACGTTTTTAGGAAAGGGTTTGTATAATTGATTTCCTGTTTTGTATTGAATAAGACTAAACAGAGCAGTAGAAAGCTCATAAGAACTGTTCAGACACCTGAGGTAAGAGTTTAAAAATAGAACTATACTTTATAGTGTTTATTAAAAACATTCCCTATAAGGCTTTTAAAGGAAATCATTTGAAGAGCTAAAGCAGTTTAGTTGTTCTGGAAACTAGGTTTTATTAAAGAGAGAGGGAAAAACAAGATGTTACCAAAGAAATGGAATTCAAAGGGAGCTTTGAATTAAAATGTAATTTAATGTCTCAGTTCACAGGAGTCTTAAGACTTCTGCTCAGGTTTTAGTCATGACTGGAAATATGAGAGTGGCTTTCTGAGGACTGTTCGCTTCTCCCCTCAGGGACTCATCACCAGCTCCCCCTCTGCTCATACCCTTCACTTGGAGAGGCTCATGAGACAAGACTCTGTCTTCATACCTTCTTTAAGAGGGTGGGCATCTCAAGAGATGCCCAAAATTAAGATGTAACATTTTACAATTAGAGTAGGGAAAAAAGATAAAGACTCTAGTACCAGACAGAGAAAACAAACTCACCCAGAGATAGATCTAAGTATTGTCCAGAGCAGCTGTGTGTGTGTGTAGAGATATATATACACATACATATGTATATATATACCATAATCCATATATCTATATACATGTATATGGATGAATAGACTCTATATCCACGTATACACATGTGGAGAGAGCACATGCTTTCTTCAGGAAGATTCTGCTCTTTTCTACTTTAATCTTTCTGTACATAAACATTTAAATATATATTATACATTTTAAAGATCATCTGTATATCAATATTGATGTAGATATTGATAAATATATGTATAGATATGTTATCAGTAGAAACAGAAAGATTTTTTTTAATACCTAGGAATAAATTTAACTAGAAGTGAGGAGAACATTCCTGAAGAAAATATTATATATCTACTGAGGTCCATAAAAGAAGATTCACATGAATCACATATCCTGTTCTTAGATAAAAAGCTTAAACTTGTAAAGATGTCAATTCCATTTAGATGAATCTATAAATTTAGTAAGATCTAAATAAAAATATGGGAAAGACTTTTAACCTTGTGTAATTGCAAATTTTTTTCCTTTTGTATATTTTTATTGGTTAATTCTTTCAGAAAAAATTAAATAACAAGGGTAGGTTTTCATCACAGTCTTCTTTTTCACTTTTACTTGAAATCCTTCACCATTAGGAGTTATGCCAGCTTTGGCTGACACAACATACACATACAGTAAGTTTTTAGTTATAGGAAATAAACTCAACATTTCTATATTCTCATTTTACTCAACTTCTTAAAAGCAATCAACACAACTTGTCTCTCCACTTTTTTCCTGTGGCTTCTAATGCCACCATACATACACTCCTGCCGCGCCTTCACTGTTGTCCTTTGTTCTCTGTACCTCCTTAATCTGCCATCCAAAGATTGTAGATGCCTCAGAGTTACTCCTTCTATGAACTCTTGTCTATGTAACCTCATCTGGTCTATCTAAAAAGCCCGAAATTAAAAAGAGCCGGACTGGACGTTCCTCCCAAGCTCCTTCCTCATTTCCAGCTACCTTAATGACATCTCCACTTGCATGTCAAATAGGCATCTCAAAGCTGCCATGTCCAAAATAGAACTCTTTATTCTCTCTGCCCCCAAACCTATTGCTCACCTCACACTCCTTGTCTCAGTAAATACCTACCATCAACCACTCAGCTGCTAAAGTCAAAAGCTGAATTATTCTTAATTCTTCCCTTTCCCTCATCTAGTCCTTTTGGTTGTATGCCCAAAATATCTAAATGTTATCCCATATTATTTTCTAGGAGTTTATAGTTTTGCATTATACATTATGGTCTATGATCCATTTAGTTATTTTTGTGAAAAGTATAAGGTCTGCATTTAGGTTTTTTTTTCTTGCTATAATAACGTCCAGTTATTATAGCACCATTTGTTGGGAGGACTGTCTTTTTTTCCACTGCACTGGGTTTGGTGATGACTCCAAAAGCACAGTGTATGAAAGAAATAATTGATAAGCTAGATTTCTTTAAAATTTAAAATCTTTGCTCTGCAAGAGTCACTGTCAAGAGAATGAGAAGATAAGCTACAGACTGGGAGAAAATATTTGCAAGACACATCTGATAAAGGACTATTATCCAAAATATACAGAGAACTCTTAAAACTCACCAACAAAAAAACCAAATAACCCCATTTAAAAATGGGCCAAAGACCTGAACAGACACCTCACTAAAGAAGATAGAGAGATGACAAATAAGCATATGAAAAGATGCCCTGTGTCATGTCATTAGGGGAATACAAATTAAAGCAACAGTGAGATATGACTACACATCTATTAGAACGGCCAAAATCCAGAACACTGACAACACCAAATGCTGGGGAGGCGTGGGGCAACAGGAACTCTTATTCATTGCTACTGGGAATGCAAAATTCTACAGCCACTTTGGAAGAGTTTGGCATTTCCTTATAAAATTAAACATACTCTTACCTTACAATCTAGCCACTGTGCTCCTTGGCATTTAACCAAATGAATTGAAAACTTATGTCCACACAAAGCTCTGCACATAGATGTTTATAGCAGCTTTATTCATAATTGCCAAAACTTGGAGGCAACCAAGATGTCCTTCAGTCGGTGAATGGATAAATAAATTGTAGTATATGCAGACAATGAAATATTATTCACCACCAGAAAGAGATGATTAAGTCATGAAAACACATGAAAGAAACTTAATATATTACTAAATGAAAGAAGCCAATCTGAAAAGGCTACATACTATATGATCTCAATCATGTGACATTTCAGAAAAGGTGAAACTATGGAGAGAATAAAAATTCAGGCATTAGGGGAGAGGGAGGGATGAATAGGCAGAGCACAGAGGAATTTTAGGGCAGTAAAACCACTTGCATTTGTCAAAACACATGGAATGTGCAACACGAAGAGCAAATCCCAATGTAAACTATGGACTTGGGTGACCATGATGTGTCAGTGTTGGTTCAGCAATTGTAACAAACGTACCGCTCTGCTGGGAATGTTGACAGTGAGGGAGGCTATGTGTGGAGTCGGGGAGGGCAGGGGAGTAAATGGAAAATCTGTACCTTCCACTCAGTTTTGCTCTGAACATAAAACTACCGTAAAAAACAAAATCTATTGTTTTAATGAGGGTTTAGTAAAATTACAAAATAAATACAGAAAATAAACATAAGAATCTGTATTTTAAAAACTGACTCTTAAGTAGTAACATATAAAAACAACGTATGTAACATATGTAGAAACACAACGTTAAATATATGAAGAGACATACTTAGATTTTTGGTAGGAAGACATCACTGTAGAAATATAAATTTTTCCCAGTTTGACCTCTAAGTTCTAAGTAATCTCATTCAAAAAGGAATTTGACAAAATTATTTTAAAGCTAATCTGGAAGAATAAACATGTGGAAAAAAATCAGGAAATTTCTTAAAGAGGAATGTAATGAGGAGTGCTCTAATTTACCAGATTATAAGATGTGTCTAAAAAAATTGGAAAAAAAAAACAGGTCAATGGGAGGAAAACAGAGTTCAAAATATACAAAAGGACTTTGTTGTGTGATGAAAAAGCATTTCAAATTCTTCAATAAAAGAAGAACCAGAGTATTGAGTCAATTGACTAGTCATTTAAAAATAAACACACACAAATGTAAGTAAAACTGGGGAAATCTGATTACGATTAAATTGTGTCAGTGTCAATATCCCAGTTATGATATTATACTGCAGATTTTCAAAATGTTACCACTGAGGGAAACTGGGTAAAATGTTCAAGAAATCTCTATTATTTATTACAACTGTATGTGAATCTATAATTATGTCAATAAAAATTTCAATGAGAGGGAGAGAGGGTCCCAAGATGATCTAACTCATTACATCAAAACAGTTTCAGATGGCTATTGTATTTAAGTTTATTAAAAAGAAAGAAAAGAGAGGGGGAGAGAGGGATCTGATTAACTTTTAATTTCCAAATCAATCATTCTGTTGTTAATATACACAATTTTTCCAATGTAAAGAAATGACATTTTAAAGGAGTCTTCTATTTTGCCCAATTTGTTGTCACCTATTGATCTATAGCTTGTATTGTATTTAAACAATTCTTGTCCTTTGCACTAAATCTAAATTCCTTTCCATCACATAGTCAATACTCTCCAATCCCATCAAATGCACACAAAAAAATTTATTGAAATGGTCTTATATTTCGTGAAATAAGCAAACCAAAGAAGAACGAAACGTTGACTAAGAGAGTAATTAAGCTATACAAACCAGCATTCCTGCCAAACTCTATGCCAAACTCTAAAATCTTTTGCACATGTCTTCTGATCATGGGCATCCAACTGAAGACGGTTAGCTGTGAAACAGTGGAGGTTTGTTTGGGGATTCCCTGAAGCCCCCCCCCCCCTTTTCTTATTCCTTTCCTTACTCCCCGCCTTACAGCCCTTCATGTTTGCTCCATCCCACCCCCCGGGGAAATGGGCAGCATGCACTCATACCTGTCTGCTACGCATGAGTGAAAATGAGCCAAGGCTCGTTGCATTTGTCATTTAAACTTTAACAACAACAACAACAAAAAAACAATGAGAAGAGAAGGGCTTGTTTCCTATTAAGAGTTTGGGGCAGCTTAGGGAAAGCCTCCGTAGTCACACTGGGTTATTTCCTTGGGGTAAAACATATGCGTTCTTTAAGGACACACACATATCCAAGCACAGATGGTAAACACCTCACAGTGATCGCTGATGGCGGTGGAAGAAGTAGGTAAAGAAAAATGGGATTGGTTATTGTACTAATTTCCTACTGCTGCTGTCACAAATTACCACAAATTTAGTAGCTTAAAACAACACAAGTTTATTTTCTTCTGGTTCTGGAGGTCAGAAAGCCAAGATGGGTCTCAGTTGGCTGAAATCCAGGTGTCAGCCAGGCGGCATTCTCTCCGGAGGTTCTAGAAAACTCTGTTTCTTGTCTTTTCCTGCTTCTAGAGACTGACAGCATTCCTTGGCTCACGTTTACCTCTCCAAAGCTCATTACTGCTTCTGTCATCACATCTCCTTCTCTGCTTCTCACTCTCTCCCCTCCTCCTTTCATGCATAAAGGCCCTCGAGACTACACTTGGGTCTCCCTAGAAAATCCAGGATAATGTCCTCATCTCAAAGCCCTCAATGTAATCACATCTGCAAAACCCCTTTTGCCATGTCAGGTGGCATATTCTCTGGTCCCAAGGGTTAGGGCATAGACAACTTTTGGAGGGAAGGTGTGATTAATTTGCCTACCACAGTGATAAAAGGGAAAAGAACAAAATAGAGCAAGAGAAAAAGAAGTTAACAACTAGAATTAATAATGTGTCTGTTAGCTCCATGCTTCTGAGGTTAGAAATTTCTTCCTTCACCAGAGTACAAACCAGAGATTCTCGGCCTTACCTACATGTTACAATCATCTAAGAAGCTTTAAAACTTCCCAATATCCCAGCCAACACACCAGACCAATTAAATCGCAACCTCTGAATGTGGGGAACATCAGAACTTTTTCATGTCCCCCAGGTGAATTCTGTATGCAGCCACGTTTGGCAACCCCTGGTGTAGGTACTTAGTGATTAGTGAAGGCCTCTTCCTATGGGTTTGTGAGTAAAGAAGTGTTCCTAATAGGTCAAGGGACCTGGAGCTCTCCCAGCTGGCTGCACCCTACTTCCAGGCACGTTTTCCTCCATTCTCAGGTAAAAAGCACCCCATGTTTACTGTCTCCAAGTTCTTCTGTCTCCTCATTCAGACACCGGGACTGAGAACACCATCTGAGCTCTCCCGTGCTCACGATGGAAGCTGTGCCTAAATCTCTTCCACCCCATCCTAGTCTCCCCACAAAGTGTGGTGACAGTGCTTTTGCGTTCTGGAAAGGTCATTCCCACTTCCTCAGCCCAGACTCTCTTTAAGCCCTCAGGGTCCAGGATACCCAGGGCAAAGCACCACAAGAAACACTCAGATGGGTGGAAGTGAGGACATGGAATGAAACTCAGGTGCATAAAAAGCATAAGAATTGAGAGGTTAGTTCCAGACAGAGTGTGTGTGTGTGTGTTTGTGTTTTAAGCTGCATGTGTAAAAAGTATTAGTGGTTTTCATTTTGAATAACTAATGGAAAGAAAAGCTGTAACATTGTCTTGATTCCATGAAAAGTAATACCAAGTGGCTTTCATCAATTACTTGTTATATGCATAACGATTATGCAGCACGAATATTTCATATATTACATACATCACTTTGTGCTACATAAATATTTATGCATATATCCAATTAATTTATAAATTTTATTTGACAGTGATGTTTACATCCCCTCTATTACTCTTATTACAGGTCCTGTCAGAAATTCTGGTATATGAGGTTCAGTTTTGAAGTCCATTGTTTGATCTACAACATGTCCAGCTAGTACAGTGTACTGTGCTTAACTATAGGTAGTGTATATAAAATCCATTCTTCCAGCAGGAGGCTCTCTCACCATTAGAAGTACAGATGGGAAAAGTTCTTAAAAATGTTCCACTCAGTTGTTCTTTCGTTCACTCATTCACCAAAATATCATTGAGTTCCTACCAACTACCAAATTCTGCTACTTTCCAGGAATCCAGTAGGGAGACCTTTGTTCTCAGGGAACTTAGAATCTGATTTCTAATTTTTAGCTACCTCTACTAGAAATAATCAGTTTCTGAAGTAAAGGCTGTTATTACTAGGACATTCACTTGGGGAGGAGGTGATGCTGGTTGCTGAGAAGGTAAGCACTTTGAAAAGACTTGGAGTCCACATTAAATTTGAGTTTGTTCTTCTCTGTGCTCTAAGAGATGTATTCCCTCTTGCTGCTAGAAGAGAAATTGCTTCTGTTCCTTCGATAGCCTCTCCTGAGATCCAGCCAATGCTGGATTCTGAGAGGAAATGACTAATCAGAGGTAGAAGTTTCCTCTGCCAACAATTTCAAATTTCTTGTCTTAGAATCTATTATTCTAAGAATGATGAGAGAATTGGAAGCAACACCCAAGATGCAGAGACCATGAGCATCACCTAGTACAATGGGAGTCAAACGGTTTCGTACAAGGACCAAGTCAAGAAAAATCAAGATTTTTCAGACTGCATTTTTGTCTTCCTTCCAAATGAAAATGACATCATTGCTTCTAAGAACTTGGATTAACCACTTTAAATGAATTTTTTTAAATGTGAATGAATAGACTGGTACCCTTATGAACCAGTAAAACATTAACGTCAGAACCAGGTGGTAAAACCTGTTTCAAGGGGTAATGGGAATACCTGTTTCGAGAGGTAAAAGGCTGTGGCAGCTTCTAATCTTTCTTCTTAAGATTTCAGTCTGGGTGCAGCTTCAGGGCCACGGCATGTACATGTATCTGGTGTCCAACCATCTCATTTTGCAGATTAGGGACTTGGAGCCCAACAAGGATTCAGGACTTGTCCATGTCATGCAGTGAGGTCTCAGGGCATCTTTTTTCAGGATTCGTACTTAAAGATTGTGAAATCATAGCATCTGCAAGTTAAAATGAATCTTAGGAAGTTCAGCCAATCCAATCTTCTGCCCAAAGTGAAAGCCAGGTCAGTAGCCCCTGTGAAGAGGCGTCATCTAAGCCTTCCCCCCCTCCAAGGGGCCACTCCATCCTGAGAATCCCCACTGTATAAAAGTCACACACTGGGCGCAAAGATAACTTCTCATTACTTCTAGTTTCACTCTCTGCATCTGTTATTTAAGAACAATGATCATAGCTTCAGTTCTCTTTTCCAAGCTAAACATCCTCAATTTTTCAGCCATTTTCCATATGCTGTAGTTTCTCCTGACGTCCTCAAGTCCTACCCAGATCCTAAAATGTGATGCCTAATGTGAAGTTATTTCAGATGAATCTGAGGAGCAGAGAGTGGGATGTAAAGATACAAAATATGACCACTTCCCAGTAAACGTATCTACAGATGAGAGAATAAAGAGTTGTCACTCTGAACAAATAAAAGAAAAACTGCCTTTCATGTCATTTCAATCTATGGAAGGTTTTTTCAGTTTAGCCAGTTCTCCAATCTAAAGAATGAGTTTATTTGGGGGGAAAAAATCAAGACATTTCACCCATATGATAGCAATACAAATCAACCCAGAAATTCTGAACACCACTCCTTCCACCCCAAAAATCCCAGGGCATGGGCTCAGAGTTAACCAGGTCCAAATGGATCGATGAATGCCTTGAGGTTCAGTGCTCTCTTGGGGATATTACGTCATTCCAAAGCACATATTCTCCAGCATCTAGAAGTATAACTATAAGGGGTCTTTGGATTCATATAATAAGCATATTAAAAAAAACACCAAGGAGTGGACAATGCAAATTGCTTCTGTTCATAAATAATATATGGATGTGTTTATGCAAATCAATGAGCAAAAACAATTACATTGCAGTAATTTCTAAATAATGTCCAGTTCCTAAAACTAGTTTTAGCTAATTAACTATGGTAAAAAGTAGTCTTTTGTCCTCAGTCTTGCTGAAACTCTCTATGATACTTTGAGCAAGTTGGCAGTGACTCAAAATAGTCCCAGATTGAGAGCAGAGAGTCAATATTGCTCAAATTTCACACTAGCCCCCAAGAACGTGTATGTTTTGTCCTCTGCATCTAACTTACATGTTTTGTCCTCGGCATGTTTTCAGCCAGATACCAGCCACGTGTTCACTTTATTGTCAGTGTGTCTGGGGAGAGTTTCAGAGTCTTATAGTGACCATATTCACTGGGTCAAAATAAGTTGATTTATGGGAGCAATGGGATAAAATATTTGAATTTGTATCCCCAGAAAATTTAGAGGTTACATTACTAATGCCTGTTCCCATTTGGACTTGAACCATGTCCAATTTGCTGGGATTATGTCTTAATGTATAAGCTACCAAAATATGGTACACACACTCAATCTAGTTTCCTTGGGAGCATTTTAGCCCCCAGACGCGGAACATTAAGATAATAGCTAATAATCTACCTAGTGTGATTTGCTGGGTACCATACATACACTATTTCATTTTGCCTTCATAAAAAAAAAACCTTTTCATATAGGTTCTTATTCATTCACACTCTGTAGGTGAGGAAACTTGAGTTTTAGAAGAGTGAATTCACTTGTCCAGGGTTGATTAGCTAAGAGGTAATAGAACTGAGAACTGGATCCCAGGTCTACCTCCAGAGTGTATGCAGAGTACCCTGCTTCACAGAGGATGCTTCTCATTAAGGGAGAGAGGATGTGGCTCCAGCTCTGTATCTTCCACCTGGAACGAGTAAAATGTACCTGGGCTGGGAAGGACTCCTGTCCACTTTTGACAGTTTTCCTGTACAGCTAACCAAATAGCTATACCCACTTACAAAACACTCATTTTTGAAAATCCTAACATCACCTTAAGCTCAATGTTGAGATCAAATCTATTAGCTTTTCTGCACAGAGTCAGCTTTGTGTAATAAAAATTATACGGAGTTTGAAGTCAGAAAACTGTACTCTAATTCCACCTTCACCATCTACTACTGTAGGTAAGTTATCTCTTGGAATCTCTTCCCTCAACCCTAAAACGAAAATAAAAATGTTATCAACTTCCTAGAGTTGTTACAAGTATTAAATAAGAATAATACATGTGAAAAATATTTCTCAAAATCCTATGCATACCATATGATATCACTCATATGTGGAATCTTAAAAAAAAAAAAAAGGCACAAATGAACTTATTTACAAAACAGAAACAGACTCACAGACGTAGAAAACAAACTTATGGTCACCAGGAGGAAAAGAAAGTGGGAAGGGGTAAATTGGGAGTTCAAGATTTGCAGATACTAACAGTATATATAAAATAGACTTTATACTGTATAGCACAGGGAACTATATTCAATATCTTGTAGTAACCTATAATGAAATAGAACATGAACATAAAAAAATTAGATTTGTTAATGAAGAAAACATATTCAGTTCTTTAACTGCTGTAAATTAAGTGCTGTAAAAATGGCTTTAAAAACTTTTTAATCATTTCACCACATATATGTACACCTTTAAAAAAAATCCTATGCAAATCTTATAATTATTACTATCCTTTGTGTTTATATGAGAGCCTACTTTATTCATAAGATATAACCACCTGGAATATTTTCATATTTCTACCTTTATTATAGTTAAACAATAACAAAATGTCAACACAATGAAGTAATTTCCAAATGTTAATTTTCAGAGTTTGCCAAACGTACAGTAAAAATACTCAAACTTTAATGTTCCTACCATTTTATTTTACTTATTCTAACAAGTACAGAGGACAATGAATTTAGCTAAGAATGATTTCAGAGTAACTTCTCTAACAGAAAGCATTCAACTTTTGTAACATATGAGGGCAAATAATAAGCACAGAAATATGTAATTGCTTTTTAAGAAATATCTGTTTTCAGTTGTGGTTTTAGAGTAATGTGGAAGACTAAATTATATTATTTTAAAAGGCTGTTAGGTAAAACTCTTAGTATCAGTAATAGATTAGGAAATGGAAGTGTCATCATAGAAAAAGGAAAATAAAATTTTAAAAGCATTGGACCTTAAACTCTACGATTATTCCACAATCCATGAGAAGACCACAACAGTCTATTATTGAAGTAAGACATCAGTCTCATTTTATAATATTTCCTCTGACTTTACACTATTCCTGAACTATGTTCTCAGAATTTCCTTACCCAAGGTCCTCTTTTGTTTGTGGCGGGCCCTCCTGCCAGTCTCTGCCCCATTCTAGCTGCATTAGCTATTTGCTTCGTGCACTTAGTTACCTGCAGGCCAAATGTTCCCTTCGTGGAAATGATGAAAGGACAGGTAGACAGGATATCAGCAATCTTCATCCTCAAAAGAAAAATCTGGCTTTGAAAATAACCTTAGAATGCTCTCACTCCAAAAGCAGAGCTGCCAGGTGGTGCTCAGAACAATCATTTGTGTGAGAGTTCATGCATTTAGAGATGATGTAATGAAGAAACAAAAGCACCATCTCTAGAACAACTTCCATTCCCAGCTCTTCCACTTATTAGCTGTGTCGACTAGAAAAAAATGCACAACCTCAAAGTTGAGAATGATGTTTTATTCGGCAGAAAAAACTAAGGAATTAAGCCCAGAAGACAGTCTCTCAGATAGCTCTGAGGGACTGCCAGGATACATAAGAGTTTTGCAACAAAAAATCAGGTACCTGGAACATCAAAAGATTAATGTTAAAGAAAACCAGACATCTCAAGGTAATGAATTTAGCATGCTTTTGCATGTATGGGAAGATACAAGAGTCTGGGCTAGTTAAAATCATTCCTTTGATATGCTTAGCTATCTAGGGCCAGGGTCCTGTTTTTCTCCATCCTGAATCCCCTTAGGGTGCATAGTTGTCAGTGGCTGCTGGCTTGATGGCCACAACACTCTTTGTTTACTGATATGACAGGCAACATTTTTTGATCTACAGCATGACCTTGGGCAACCTAACCTCTCTGTGCCTCAGTTTCCTCGCCTATAAAATGTGGGAACTAACTGCACCTATCTCATAGAGTTGTTGCAAGGAGTAATTGAGTTAATATGTGTGAAATACTGGAACAGTGCCTGGTGCATGGTCTCTGTTCCATGTGTTCCTGTTAGTATTACTCTCATTTTTTGTTATTATTCATTCATGAAATATTTACTAGTCTCTGCTCTTACTCTAGTCATCATAATACGACACTGAGCAAAGCAAACAACAAACAGTCCTCATGGAACCTACACAGAGACAAACACAAATCAAATAATCTCACAAATATACAATAGTAAACATGATATAAATGCTTGAGGGATGCCTGTCCCCTTTAAAATCATGAGCCTATCTACCAGATTTCTTAATACTGCAGTTCCTCTGTTTTTTCCAGGTGGCAGGAAGGAGTCTGCTTGGCTACTGACTGGTGAACTAGTAATGACTTGCTTATCTGATCCCTTTGTGCCCTATTTCTAAGGAAAGGCCTGGTTCCCACTGGTTTCCATTCTTCCCCATCTAGTTTCGGAACAGCTCTATTAAACAGTGCAACCCATACCTCATGCTTCCTGCATCACGGAGCTGCCCCTTTGAATGTCAGCCTAGGTCCTGATTCTACTCAAATCAGCAGTCTTCCTGGGCTCTGCCACTCGGGTGGCGGTGGCGCCTCATTGTCTGTCATATTGCTCCGGGTTGCCCATATTCCCATACCTTCTACAGCGCACACTTTGGGATACCTGGATCTGGCTTCACATGCTGCCTCTACCATTTGTTACTGTATGAGTTTTACCAAGCTTCTCAACCTTTCTCATTCAATCTTTGTAGTTGCATCTGTGAAATGAGAATAAAAAATATCTACATTATAGACAAAAGCACCTTAAATAAGATAAAACCACATGAAACAGCTTTTAGTGTCTAACATTCAGTAAATAAATTCATTCACACAATAAGTATTTATCCCCAGGTACTAAGGCTATTTAACCAACAAGTACTTATCGTCAAGCTCTGAAGTTACAAGGGTAAAAAAAAGATGTAAATTGGTTTCTTTGTTTGGGAAGATTATATTCTATTGGGAGAGGCAACTAAAAAGTTAAATAATGTAAATTATAATACATACAATATAGGAAACAAAAAAAATTGTTGCGATAGAAAAACAAAGGCAACTTACTATAGGTAGAGCAGTCAAGAAGGGTGGTGGGGAGAGGCAGCCAGAGGAATGAGCATGTGCAAACATCCTGAGGTGGGAAAGATTAGCATGTTTGAGGGTCTGAAAGATCACAGTGGCTAGAGCCTGGTGAGCCAGGAGTGGAGTGGCACAAGATGAGATTGAAGAGGTGGACTTTCTAGGCCTCCACAATAAATGGTTTGGATCTTTCTTATAATTTAATTTCTGTCCCTCCTAGGACCACTGCTAGCCCCCTGTTTTATTTTTTAAATAACAGATAGATATTGCCACACAGAAGTCTAGTTGCTCGATCTCCATTTTAGGAATTGGTCTTGTTACTTTTAATCCAGCTCTTTAGGGAATGAAGAGGGGAAGGGGAGAGACAGTATGATATACATAATATTCTTCCATTTTCTTCCTTCTCTTCAAATGTTGGCATGCCCTAGGGGCTCAGTCCTGCATCCATGCTTTCCATCATAATCTCCTTCAGCCCCAAGGCTTTATGTAGCATTTTGGGCCAGTGACCCCAGTTTACATCTCCAGACTTGAGAGCGCTCCAGATGGACATCTAACAGATGGCCTCTTCACGTCACTACCTGGGTGTTCAATAGGCATCTCAAATTTAATGTGACCAGAAGAGAGCCATTCATTTTTGCCCTAAAATCTGCTCTTCCTCCATTTTCCCTATCTTTACCACCATCCAACATTTTATTCAAATCAAAATTGCAGATAAAATCCTGACTCCTCCCTTCCTCATGCCATCCCCCATCCAATCCATCCATAGTACATCTAAAATAGATCTTTTATCTATTTCTCTATCTCACAGCCATCCCTCTCCCTGAGTCAATCCATCATCATTTGAACTACCTGGGCTACTGCAGTCCTCTGTCTCCTAAATGATCTACCTATTTCCACCATTAATCAATTGTTCGTAGATTGTTATCCCCAACAATCAATTCTCCACACACCAGCCAAAGTGAGCTGTTGAGAACACGAACATAAATCACATCATGTTACTTTCCTACTTAAAACCTCCAGTGCTTCCCACTGCACTTAGAATACAATCCAAACCCCTGACCCTGGACTATGAGATCTTATACGACCTGGCCCCTTAGCTCCCCTCTCCTACCTTACCTCTTAGTCCTACATCTCCTCTCCTCCTGTGTCATGAAGTTCCCGCAATACTATCTTCAAACACACCACAATGGCTTCCACCTGAAGGGCTGCACACGTCTTGTTCCCTCTACCTCGGGCCCTGCTCCTGATCTTTGCAGGTCTGGCATTCTCTTGTCCTTCAGGCCATGCCTAAATTCTTCTCTCCCAGAGAAGCCTTCTCCAGCCTCTCATTTTGCAGAAGTCCCTCATTCCCACGCCACTCAGCAGGACTTCCTATGATGGAAATGTTGCAAATGTTCTATAATCAGTGCTGATCAATACAGTAGACACAAGGTAAGCAGATCTCTACTTGATCATCGTTGATAATACCATGGGCCCAGACTGCTCAGATTCAAAGTCCAACTCTGCATTTCTGTCTGTTAACCCCTCTGTGCCTCAGTTTGCTCATAGGATGTTTATCAGGATTTAATGAGTTAATAAATGTGGTGAATTTAGAACAGTACCTGGCAGAGAATAAGCGCTCAAGAAGCGTTAGCTCTTATTGTTATTATTACTGCTACTACTACTGAATTTTGTGCTGAAGACAGATTTTCTGCTTTTATTTGCTGTTAATTAGGTTCTCATAAGTTATAATCACGTCACTCAAGGTTCTTAGTTGCAGGCAACAAAAACCAACTCCAGCTGACTTAAGCAGGAAATGGGATTTATTTAAGACATGGGGAGTGACTCCCAGAATCACTGGAAGAACTAAAGAACTGACATGGGGCTGTGCTGTTGATAACAACAGCTAAATCACAAGGGAGACCCGCCCGGTGAGACCTCCTCTTCCCTCTTTCCCCGCTACTACCACTGTCACCTCTGAAGCTCAGGTGTTCGGACTTGCACCACTGACACCCCAAGTCCTAGATGCTGCGTACAGCCAACTGCCCTGAGGAACTCAGTTTTCCTTCAGCTGTCACCACCACGGAATTCAAGCCTCCCAGCCCCCACCTCACTGGCTCTGGGTTCTCAGCTGGCATCGTCTGACTGATGGAGGCGTGATCTCAGAGAGATGCCAGAATAGCAAGGATTTGGCATTTTCTTCTTCTATGGTTGTGGATAAGCCTGCTTCCTTCCAAGATTCATTAGTTGGGGAATTTCTAAAACATAGCATGAGCATTCCAATGCTGGACTGCCAAAACAATTTTTAAAGGCAAGCGTCTGCTAAAGTGGTCATTAATAATTTCTCCATGATGAGCGTAGTTTTTTAATTCATGTATTAAAAATTCAGGAAGTTCTCCCAAGGATTTACACCCTCATTATATCCCTTTCAAGGTCATAATGGTAGTCTTGGAACTAAAATAAAAGATTGGTCAAAATACTAATTGCTTGACTGATTTATTTGCGTTATTATTTTTTCACTGATGGATTATCCTTCGTGAGAAACTCATTAGTTGCTTATTATAATTCCCCATCGATCCTTGTGCTCTTTCTACACTCAGAAGCTGTGATATTACAAGCCTCTTACCCCTTAAAAATTAAGTGGTTTCTATTTATGACCTCCTTGGAAGAAGTTCAAAATCTTATTGCTTGTGGTATTTTAATTTTATTTTTCTAGGAGACAGTCATGAGAGTTTCTCTCATTAGAAACTTCAGAATAGGTGGCTCTGGGCCCATGTGATTCGGCGCCAGAGAACTTGAAATGAAGTAGATGCTCCCCTGCACATTAAAGAAGGAGCCCCTGACACCAAGGTCAAGGCCATTTTATATGCCTACCAACAGCTTACATGGATCTAAAAGGAGGAGACGGGATATTTCTGCTCCAGGTAATATTCTACTGCCATTATCTCAAGAATCTAGAATTTTTCTCTGGTCTTTTACCTTGAGATCTTTTATTTCCTCTTTTATTTTCCCCTTTTATTTTTCCCTGATGCTATCCATCTGTAGAGGGTTGTCCAAAAAACACACATTAGGCAAGTTGGTTGGATTGCTTTAAAAAGTACTTTACAAGAGTGTAAGAAAAAAAATGGTGAGATACAACTCACATGTAGGTGGGTCAACTTGGAGTTAAAGTCTTGGTTACTTAATTCAGCTTGACTCATCTTAAATAATGGTTCAACCACAGAGACTTTGCCTCTTGGGGGACATTTGATAACATCTGGAAATTTTTTTTTGTGTCACAGCTGGGGATGGGGCAGGGCAACGCTATTGACAGCTAGCAGGTAGAGGTCAGGGGTGTTGCCAAACACCCTGCAATGCACAGGACTGCTCCCTCAGATAAAAAAAATCCTCCCACCCAAGATGTTAATAATGCCTAGGCTGAGAAATCCTATGTGAACAGAGGGACTTTCACAGACAATTCCGCTTTTCCTTCCTCACTCCATAGCCCTTTTCCTTCCTGGTCTAGAGACTCTTTCTGGCTCTCAGGTCTTTAAAGAAGTGAGATTCTTTCAAAGTGGTCACCCCAGAGCTCAGCCTTAAGCTTGAACTTGGAAGATAAATTCACACCCTGATCTTCCATTCTGAAAATTCTTTGAACAAATTGACCTTGGTAAATCCTCCTTGGTTTGAAGCCTTTTCTGAAACACTCAGTTCTGTGTATTTGAACCTGAGATTTAAAAGACTCAACTCCTGTTCTCCCCACAAGGCGCACATCTGACCCCAATTTCTCTGAACGGTGTAGCCCTAAAGTTCCGATGGCATCCTACCTACAGCCGCGTGGCCTTGGAAAGTCACAAGAGCTCTCCCCACAGCATTTCCACATCAGTAAAATAAAATAATACAACTAATATTATAAGGTAGTTCGACGATCAGATGAAATAGTATAGAAGCATTTAATAATCTATAAACAGTAGAATGTTTATTTTTGCCATTGTTATTATTTTTCTCCCCAACTCTTTTCCATACCCTGCTCCCCTGTGGTTAATATGTGTAGGCCTCCCTGATAAGGATGTCATGCAGTTTTTTGTTGTTGTTGTCGCCTTTAGCAACAAAATCAGCATATCTATAACACACATTTTTGTTACTCTTGCTCCTACCCTTGTAGGCAGTGAATCTATGTAGTCACATGCTTTGAAGAGTTGAGAAGGGAAGACGTGGCAAGGGGACCCTCCACAAATCTAGCAGAAAAAAAATTATAGATGGTTCAGGATTTTTACTATATGATACCTGGAGATAGGAAATAAAATGAATTATCATAAAATACTATATTTTCTCTTAGGAACAATCTTAAGATTTGTGGTTGAAAAAAAATGGCATCAAATAAATCTAAGAAAGAACAAAGACTAAACAAAAATCTATAATCTTTGAAACAGAAATTTACTTCAAGCCATAGAAAATAAACATAAAGAAGTCATACAGATTGACACATAACATTTATGTTAGTCTTAATATTTATAAAACTTTTTTATTGATGGACTTGGATAGTTTATGTTATGAAAACACAGCTCATGGAAGTCTGAATTACTATCTTCTTTTTCCTTTAGTAAGTTTCTCTAAACCTAGCCGAAACAATCCATCTACCTTGGAGGGCCTTGCAATGTTGAGACCGTTATTCATAGTCAAGGCAGTATCTAAGCATTTGAAGCTTTCCCAAAGAACCTGAGTTCCCCATTGCCTTTCTCCTCCAGCGTTGGATGGGAAAACAAACCACGTAAGGAAAGCTATAAAGAAATGAATGGCATAAAGGACGATCACAGTCCTTTGACTGTGATCATTGGAAGGTAGTAACGAGTTGACTGTTGATGAAGTACAAAGTCTTTTGAGGAACAGGTCATGGAGATGCATTTCTCCCCTCATCATATTGCTCTCCTGAGTTACTGCCGAAAGACAGCAGCATCAAACGCTACTTCAGAGACTGTAGAGTGAGTGAGTCTATTCACAAGCTGAATTATGGGTCCAAACCCACCCATATCCACTTACACACATTAGTATCCATTTGTCTCTATTGCCTAGTAAACCACCTTTCAATTTTATAAATATGATTCCTTCATCCCATATGTATTCTTTAGTAAGTATAGACGAAGAAAACATTTCAGGATTATTTAACCAGCAATGTTATAAATGCAGACATTTTGAAGTGTGCATCTTGAATGGAAAATCCATTTCCCTCCAGATACAAGCATTTATTTGGAAATTATTCTTGATGCATAGGATCAGACTTTATACTGTGTTTCCATATTGTTACTGTAATTAACACTGGCAATTTACTGTTGCTTGTTCTTGAAGGCAGACTGCTGTTTAATAGTCCACTGAGATTTCAGCTCTTCCTTTAAGAGGTCGTTAGCTGTGTCATGAACTCAACTCAGTGTGGCAGATTTTGCAAGCTAAATCCCTGTTTCTTAATCCATTCTGTCTGGCCTAGTTCCCTCCGGGTCCATTACAGCAATTGCTGTCACTTGTGATAGTGTGACATTTGCCTTTTCTATCTTAGGTTCAGGATTGCAAAGTTAACACCTCAGAGACTATTCATCTGAACCCAGAGATGTGTCTGAAAATTCAGGTACTCCCAAATGTGAGCAGTGGTGCCTGGCACTGACATCCACGTAGGGATGGAAAAGGAAAAACTGCATACTTTCCAGTTGATTTTATTTTGTTTATTACAATTTATTTACTTCTATAAAATAAGGCAGTAATGACAAATCACCCTCTAATAATTAACTATAAAAACTGAAACATAATTCAGAACAAAGAAGAAATTCAAACATCTCGGTAAATTCTCACAAGTAAACATATGCAATAAGTCAGGATCTCCCCTTACCTCCAAACTAAACATCTCTGTTTGGTCAGGTTAACTCACCATCTTCCCAAAATGGTTGAGGCTGCTTAAGCTCTGACTACTGGCATTCTAAAAATGAACCTAGATCCTTTGAAGTAGGGGTACCTCGGCAGCTCTAGTGCCACACGTGGTAACGCTAGTTGTGTGCTCAGTCCAAACACTGGGGCCTCCCAGATTCACGGCCATCCCCATTTTCCCATACACACCCACACACAGCATGGTCTGTATGCTGCCCTGCTGACCCAACTTTGGTCTTGGACCAAAGTTTGGTTCCTGTGCCTGGAACTCAGTGCTGATACCGTGCATTAATCTTAGGGCACTTAATCAGGGCATGAGGAAGAGCAGGTTTCCTTGAAACCTCATCTAGAAATTGTTTAGCTATAAGGGTCTTAACTCTCCATAACATGGAATCTACCTGAGGCATAAAATCTAAATGAGAACTTGAGAGAAGCAAGAGAAATGGGAAACTGAACTTTATACTCATTAGACTTTCTGTGTAATATTAGTGCCATTTTAGCACTGCACTGTTCTTACCATGTTGGAAAAGTTTGTCAGTAATATTCTACAGGTCATACTTTCTTCTCCCACTAGAAAAATCCCTACAACACATTCAGCAAGTCCACATTATTGTCAAGACTTGCTCTGACTGTTCACTCACACATTCTTACTAGCTGAGGCCACCCAGTCCCTGATTCTGCCAAGCCTGCACCTGTCTTGGCATTTGCAATTGCTGTTTCTTCTGCGTAGAACGCTCTCCCTGCAGAAGCTTGAGTAGCTACTCCTTCTCATCCAAGTCTCAGCTCAAATATTCTGCTCTCAGAGAGGCTGCCTTTCACTGCCCTACTAGCTAAAGTTGCCCCTCTCCAACAACATTCACTGTTATAACACCCATCTTTAGTTTCTTCATACCACTAAATACTACCTACATTATCTTAGTCATTTACTTGTTTATTATCTATCTCCCCCACCAGACTGTTTATTAATATACCTAATAGATAAGGGCAGAGTAGGAACAGGATAACCGCCATAAACATTCCCATTTGAAATGGAGAAGAGTGGGATAGAGATAGCAATCACTATTCTGTGGTAATTGTGGAATCCTGCCAGGCAGACATCACAAGGGTCCTCCACCCTAAGGTGGGAAATGTTCCTTGATTAGGTTTCAGTTCTGATCCATGGTAGATCCTCCTCCCCCACTGCATTGTTTTCCTGTGGTCCTTAGCTCCATTTTCCATCATTTAAGGGAGTTCTTTCCATTGTCCCTCATGTCCTTCTATTAAATGAGCATGAAGAATGTGTCCTTGGATTTTGCGGGGGGCAGGTAATTAGGTTTATTTATTTATTTTTTAATGGAGGTACTGGGGATCAAACCCAGGACCTTGCGCATGCTAAGCATGCACTCTACCACTGAGCTATACACTCCCCCTGTCCTCCTTAGATTTTGAGCAGCTTTCTCAGACTACTTCCTGCCCACAGAAAGTTGAGCCCCAAGGGTCATTTTAAGTCTCACTCACAGCTTCCCTTTGCACTCACTGGTAGATATTTTGGCACCACCCTAAAAAATTTAGTCATCTTCTCTATTTGATTCAAGTTGGCTCCATGTGCTATTGTCACAGCCACTGCACTTTCTGAGACAAAAATTTTTCTTTAATTTCTCTCTTGTGGGCAAATTGAGCCCATCAGCCTTTGTCACTGGGGAGACCTGTACCATTTTATCCAACTGAAGGGACATACTGGGCACCACTTTAATCCACTTGGAGATTTCAGTCATGAATGTGACAGTCATATCCTTGATTTGATCCTTGACACAAGGCTGAGGTCTAGTCAGCCTTTGTTGCTCAACTCAGTTAAAGATGAGAATCATTTGCATCTTATAAACAGTATACGTTTCTGAATCTATGGACTCCACAATCTCTTCCATTTCTAATTGCAAGCTTGACAATTATTTTCTGATTCATCTTTTCCTATAACATCTTATGTAATCAATAGTTACTAACATCCAAATGTATCTAGCAAACATATACATCCAACAGCAGCAAAATACAATTCTTTTCAAGTGCAATATTTTCTAGATATGTTAGGCAACAAAACAAGTCTCAACAAATTCAAGATATAAATTATATCAAGTATCTTTCCCAACCACAGTGGTATGAAACAAGTAATAGAAGGAAAGCTGGAAACTCACAAATATGTGGAAAATAAACAAGACAATCCTGAACAACCAATGGATCAAAGAAGAAATCAGAAGGGAACTTCAAAAATATCTTGAGACAAATTAAAATGGAAACACAACATACCAAAATGTACGGGATATAGCAAAAGCAGTTCTAACAGGAGTGTTTATAGCTATAAACACATACATCAAGAAAAAAGAAAGAGGAGTTGGCTTCAAGATGGAGGAATAGAAGGACACAGAGCTTACCTTCTCCCACAAATACATCAAAAATATATCCACGTGTGAAACAATTCTCATGGAATACCTACTGAACTCTGGCAGAAGATCTTGTAGAAGTGAAACTACAAGGAAAATCATCACAAAACTGGCATGCCAAACACCCATAAAGATTACTAAACTCTTGAATGCTTAAAAATAAGCCCATGAAGAGAATAAACACTGCAGATCACCTTCTAGCATTTCCAGCATATCTTTTCCATTTTCTTCATGGTTTCATGTAGAAGTTATCCACACTGATTAACTTAAAAAAAAAAAAAAAACAGAGAAAGAGAAAATAAAACTGGCATAAAGTTGAGCCAGATGCGTACAGTGTCTGTCTCTTGGAAAATGTGTGCAAGCTTCAAGACTTCACATTGAAAGGCATCAGGAGGAATAGGCTAGATGGACTGAGCCTTTAGCTGCAGCAAGAAGGTCAAGTGAAGGGTAAAATAGCTGTGATGACCTGTGTCTTACCTAAAAATCCAACCATAGCTTGCAGACCTTCTTGGGGATAAGGGGTTGGGAGAGGCATGGAGTGGCCTCAAGGGGTCCTTTAATCCACCTACCATGAAATGGCACCTGAAGACAACTTCAGTATACTACTTTTCTTCAAGTGCCTACAGATGCCATAGTCATTAATAAAATTCACATTCACTAAAGAAAGAAAAAAGAAAGATCTCAAACAACCTAACACTATATCTCAAGGAACAGGAAGGAACAAAATAAGCCCAAATTTAGCAGAAGGAAAGAAATAATAAAGATCAGAGCAAAACTACATTTAGAGAATAGGAAAACAACAGAAAAGATCAACAAAAAAAAAGGTGGGTCTTTGAAAACATAAACAATATTGACAAACCTTAGCTAGATTCACCAAGAGAAAAAGAGAGAGGACTCAAATAAAATAGAAATGAAAGAGGAGACTTTATAATAGATGTTATGGAAATACAAAGGATCAGAAGTGACTAGTATGAGCAATTATACATCTAAGTTGTCCTAGACAACCTGAAGAAATGGATATGTTCCTAGAAACATACAGCCTACCAAGACTAGATCATGAAGAAATAGAAAATCTAAACAGACCAATAATGAGTAAGGAAGTAAGATTGAATCAGTAATCAAACAGCTCCCAACAAATAAAAGTCCAGAACCAGATGGTTTTGATGGTAACTTCCATGAAACACTTAAAGAAGAATTAATATCAATCCTTCCAAACTCTTAGAAAAATTGAAGAAGAGGAAACACTCCCAAAGTCTTTTACAAGGCCAGCATTACCCAGATACCAAAGTCAGATAAGGACACTACAAGAAAAGAAAACTACAAGCCAATATCCCTGATGAATATGGATGCAAAAATTCTCAATAAAATATTAGCAAACAGATTCAACAACATATTAAAAGGATCATACACTATGATCAGGTGATATTTATCCCTGAGAATAAAAATGGTTCAACATATACAAATCAATAAATGTAAAAAATTACATTAATAAAATAAAAGATAAAAATCTTTTTATCACACAGATGAAGCATTCAACAAAATTTGATATCCTTTCATGATAAAAATTCTCAACAATTGGGTATGAAAGAAACATACCTCAACAAAATAAAGGCTATATATAACAAACTATGGCTAACATCATAGTCAAGGATAAAAGATTGAAAGCTTTTCCTTTAATATCAGGAACTAGACCACTCTCGCCATTCCTCCTTCAACATAGTAATGGAACTCCTAGCGAGAATAATCAAACAAGAAAAAGAGATAAAAGACATCCAAATCCAAAAGGAAGAAGTAAAGCTGTCTTCATCTGCAAATGACATGATCTTACATATAGGAAACCCTAAAGTTGCCACCAAAAAACTGTTAAAACTAACCAGTGTATTCAGTAAAGTTTCAGGATACAAAATTGACATACAAAAATCAGTTGCACTTCCATACACGACAATGAACTATCTGAAAAAGAAATAAATTAATCCCATCACAATAGCATCAAAAACAAGTATTTAGGAATAAATTTAACCAAAGAGGTGAAAAAACTGTACACTGAAAATTGGAGAAGGCATTGAAGAGACCAATGGAATGATATCCCATATTCATTTATTGGAAGAATTAAGATTGTTAAAATGTCCATCTACCCAGAGTAATCTATAGATTTAATGAAATCCCTATCAAAATTTCAATATCTTTTTTATAGAAATGAAAAAAAAATCTAAAAATAGTATAAAACCACAAAGGCCTCAAAAAGCCAAGGCAATCCTGATAAAGAAGAACAAAGCTGGAAGCATCTAACTTCATGATTTCAAACTATATTACACAGCTATACTAATCAAAATGTATGGTATAAAAACAGACTGTACATCTCTGGAAAAAAGTAGAGAGCCCAGAAATAAACTTATGCATATATAGTCAACTAATATTTGAGAAGGGAGCCAAGAAAACTCAATGGGGAAAAGATAGTCTGTTCAAAACTGGTGTTGGGAAAACTGGAAAGCCACATGCAAATGAGTGAAACCAGACCACTATCCTAAACCACTTTCAAAAATTAATTTGAAATTGATTAAAGACTGAAATTTATGACTTGAAATCATAAAACTTCTAGAAGAAAACATAGGAAAAATAATTCTTGACATTCATTTTGGCAATGATTTCTTGGCTAGGACAACAAAAGCAAAAATAAACAGGTGAGACTCCAAACTAGTAAGCTTCTGCACAGCAAAAGAAACAACAAAACAAAAAGGCAACCAATGGATTAGGAGAAAATATATGTAAATCATACATCTGATAAAAGGTTAATATCCAAAATATACATAAATGCATACAACTCAATAGCAAAAAAATAAATAATCCAATATAAAAATGGGCAAAGGACCTGAATAGACATTTTTCCACAGAAGACATACAAATGACCAACGAGTACATGAAAAGGTGCTCACTGTCACTAATCATCAGGGAATTGTAAATCAAAACCACAATGAGATATAACCTTACACTAGTAGTGAGGTGGGAAGCCCCATGAAAAAGACCAGCAGGACTCCCAGGCAGGGCCACTACTCTCCTGCCAGCACCATACAGTTCCCTGGCCCAGTGGCATTATCTCGCTTTTTAAACTCTGAAATGGCTTACCTCTAGGAAAGCGGAACTTACCCCTAAGATTCTATTGGTTCCCTGAGCTAACTCCTGATTGGTCCATTTGTAGTGCTTCATTTTCATGGAGCTCACTCCTGATTGGTGATCTATTTCTGGTTGATCCATTTCTACAAAGCTTGTTCCTAATTAGTGACATTTGTTATACCTTATTTGCACATGATGTTACAAAATGTTGCAAAGTCTAGACTGGTAGCCTGTAAAAGCCTGTTTAAACCTACAGACTGGGTCCAGAGCTTGGAGTGTTAACTCCTCTGGGCCTGCTGGTGTAATAAACCCGAGTTCTCCAAACCTCCGAGTGCTGCTTGGTCTCTCGCCTGGATCCAGGTTGCTGTCACAACTGAGCTGTAACACTTTGCTGCAACAGTAGGAATGGCTATTATGAATAAGACAAGAGATAAGTGATGGAAAGGCTGTGGAGAGAAGAGAACACTTATGAACTATTGGTGGGAATGTAAATTACTATAGGCACTATGAAAAATAGTAAGGAGGTTCCTCAAAAGATTAAAAATAGAACTATTGATGTAAAAATAGGTTAAAATACAAATTTCTCTATGTAAAAATAGGTTAAAAAGCAAATTTCTTCTGTACAGTACAGGGAACTATATTCAATACCTTATTATCAAAACTTTGATGAAAAAGAATATGAAAATAAATATATGTATATATATGCATAACTAGGACATTATGCTGTACAACAGAAATTGACACATTGTAATTGACTATATTTCAATAAAAGGAAAAACAGAACTACTATATGATCCAGCAATTCTACTTCTGGGAATAACCAAAGGAGTTTCAAACAGCACATTGAAGAGATGTCTGCACTCCCATGTTCACTGCAGCATTATTTACAATAGCCAAGACATAGAAACAACCTAAGTGTCCACTGACAGATGACTAGATAAAGAAGATATGGTATGTGTATACAATGGGCCATAAAAAAGAAGGAAATCCTGTCATTTGTGATAAATGGATGAACCTTGAGGGTATTATGCTGAGTGAAATAAGTCACACAGAGAAAGATAAACACTATGTGATCTCACTTATATGTGGAATCTAAAAAAATGAACCCCACGGAAACAGAGAGTAGACTGGTAGTTACCAGGGGCTATGAGGTGGGGGAAACGGGTGAAGGTGGTAAAGGGTATAAACTTCAGCGTACAAGATGAATAAGTTCTGGAGAATGTAACGTACTACATGGTGGCTGTATTTAACAATACTGGATTGTATACTTGAAAGGTACTAAAAGAGTAAATCTTAAAAATTCTCACCCCCACCTCCTCAAAGAAAAGGTAACTATAAGGTAATGGATATGTTAACTATCCTTGTTGAGGTAATAATTTCACAATACATACATATATCAAATCATCATTTTGTACACCTTACACTTATACAATGTTATACGCTAATTCTATCACATTAAACCTGGAAAAAAAGTAAATAAAAACATGCCTTTCCCTGAAACACACCAAAAATAGTTACCAACACATGCCAACAGCTTTCCATTTTCCAGCCTCTTCCACTAGAGCTACAAGTTTACAGGGTCCATTATCGGCCTTCCATGCATCACCTTGTTGTCACAGGAGATTGTTTTGCCAAATGTTTCACCCCTGTGAACATGAATCACCATGCATAAGGCTTCTAAAATCACTTCCTTTGTTGCATACTACCCAGCCCCTGAGCCAATGCCGTCTACTTAAGGTTTTTGTTCTAGTCACAGCTCACCTCTGACAAGAATTTCTGCGTCAGTCAGTGTTGCTGCAGTAATAAACACCACTATCTGAGTGGCTTGAAACAACGAAAGTTTCATGATGATTTTACTATATATCACTATGGGACGGCAGGGGTGTTCTGCTCATTGTTGTCACTCAGGAACCCAGGCTGACAACGGCCACCGTTTTGAGTGCTGCTAGTTGTTGCAAGAGAGGGAAAAAAGAGCTCTGAAGGGTCTGGCATTGGCAAGGCTGGAAGTGACTCATATTACTTTTGCTCATAACTAATAGGCCAAAATTAGTTACATGACATTACCCAACCACAAGGAAGCCAGGAAGAGCAATTCTCTCTTGAGCTTAGGATGGCAGACAAAAGGAAATATTTGTGGACTACCTACCAAAATAGGTAAACAAAAAAAAAATAAGGAAAAAATTTATGATGAGTGAACTGAAAGAGGTTTTGAAAAACTGGGCTATATGGTAGACATGACTGAGGAACCTATTAAAAGTTGGATGGTCTGGAAAGCCTTGTTAAAGAGGTAACATTGGCACTGAGACCTCAGGAGTAAGCAAGACTTAAAAGAACATTCTAGACAGGAAGTAACAAGCATAACATCCCTACGGTGGAATTAGCTTGGTTTTCCTGAAACTGACAGAAGATGAGGTCTATGGGAAACTGAGAAGCCATGGGATGGGAGGGAAGGGTCATGAGATGAGAGAGACCATCAGGGTCAGACCACAGAGGGTCCTGAAGGCCATGGCAAATAAATAGGATTTTATCCTAAATGCAATAGGAAACCATTGAAAGGTTTTAAGATAAGAAATGCATGTTTAATTTATGTTTTATAAAGGTAACTCTGGCTGTATAGGGAATTAATTGGAAAATGGGAAGACCAGCAGGGAGGCTACTGCAGCAGGGCAGAACTGATAGGGATGGGAAGGGTCGGGTTGGGGGTAGTCAGCAGGGAAGATGGCTAGAACAAACAATTTAAGATATATTTTGAAGGACTTACTGATGGATCGAATAAGAGAGAAAGGTTGGGAGCAGTAGGACTTATTTATGACTCCCATTGTCAAAGATGAGCAAAGCAGGACACTGGTTAAAATGGTAAGGACAGATTTTTTGTCAGCAGTATATATTGCTATAGGGAAAAAGAGTCCAACGTGAACTGAACAAAACTTCAATTTCTACAGCAATGAATAGGTATTTTAAAGGGAGAATACGGGCAGAGTATGGGTATAGAGTAGGGCTCAGTAGAGTCAGGGAAGGAAAAAATTACAAACTATTACCATAAATGCAGTTAGGCCAGCTGTGTCTGCTAGTGGCAATCACTGAAGTTAGGATTCTACCCTCCTACAGAGACTGGGAGAGAGAGGTCCTATCCTCAGGGGTTGACTGCGAAAAAGAGGAAAGAATTTTTTGGCAACCTTAGATTTTCTCATGCAGGTACTTTAAGGGAGACTGAGGTCATTTTAGGATGTGGCCTTGAGCTGTTAGGAAACTATGTTAATGTTTGGTCAAGTCTTTATAGACAAAGGTTGAAACCTAGTCAAAAAGAAGGCTCACAGGAGTCTGGCTAGAGTCTGGTCAAGGAGAGAATCTTTTGTCATCATGTTTCTGATTTTAGTGACAGTGTGGTTGGTGATGTCATTCACAGAGAAGGGATGGTCTAGGGGCAACTAGGTTTAGAATCTAGAGGAGATCAAATCCTATTGTGGACAAGTTAAGTTTGAGACATTCAATTGGGTGAAGAAGTTAAATATAAGAATGGATCACATAGGATAAGTCTGGACTAGAGATATAAACCAAGCGCTGTTAGCAGGATATAACTCAGAGATCACACAGGTGGGAGTTAGAAAAGAGATAGGAACTCCAGGATTTACCTAACAAATTCCTCCTCCAGATCTGTTTCCAGAAATGTATCATCGTTAGGCATGTGGAGTTATATTTCTTATTGTCAGAAAGTAAAGTGAACAGAATAACAACTGTTAAATATTTGGAAACTCTTCTTTTGCCCTGAATCCTACCCCTGTTTGCTATTTCTAAATCATAGCCATATACATATATGCATTTATTGAATACTATAGTCATACCCATTTAACATACATGGAAAACTGAACCGAGAAGGATTAAGTGACTTGCCTGAGGTGATACAAAATTAGTAAGGGTTGGGTCCTTTATTCAAAACTAAGCATTCTGGTTCCAGTCTGTGTTCTGAACCTCTATACTACATGGCAAGCCTAGTATATTACCTTGGTTTATCTATTTAGTGGGTCATAAACAATAAACTATATATATATATAATAGTTACAATAAGAGTTTTTATTGGCTTTCTCTATGTTCATGTGTGCATGTCTGGATCATTAGGGTTGAAGCACAATTTACCTGGTGGACGTGCCGCAGGCTATTAGAGTGAAACTCTAGAAAGAATGGAACCGGTTTCACTAGAACGGTCCTGAAGCTTCAAACCATTAAAAACAAACGAATACAAAATTTTAAAAACACCAATTGTACTGGTCAGTTAAGTTTTCTCTGCCCTGGGGCAACAAGCTGAATTCCTAGTCCCTGGACATCATTAGCTGGTCAGGGAGACAGTAAAGTTTTTCCCTTCACAGAACATTATACGTAGTATTGATACACTGAATTCGCATTGTTGTCGTAAGTGTTAGAGAGCTTCTTGAGGGCAGGAATTGTTTTATGCCTTTTTTTTTTTTAATATATCCTCCGTGCCTAGCGAAGTCTGACATGCAGTAGGAGCACGAGGAATGCTAGATAGCGGAGGAAGGGAGGGAGGGAAAGGACGGAAGGAGAAAAGGAGGGAAAGAGGGGGAAAGGCATTAAAATCAAACATGCCTACTGAATACTTTTTGAAGATGAGTAAAACGGCCTTCCAAGGTTGTAGTTTTTTTTTTTTTTTTTTAAGTTTTTCCCGTTTATGGTGCCCAGAAACGTCCTGAACCCAGGTAAAATACCTAACTCTCCCTCCACCTGCCCTCCGCGCTTCCTGACCTCCAGCCCCCTCCCCAGGCCTCCCAGTCCCGCCCACTCCGCCAGCGTTCGCCAGCCGCTCCAGCCACGGCGCCTGCGCACTCGGCGCTCTCGATCCGGGCCGTCGGGGCGGGGTCCCGAGCGGGACGTTCCGCCCAAGGGAAGAGGAAGAGGAAGTTGGGGGAGGGTCCTAGCTGGGAGTGAACCGGAAGTGCAAACGCTCCTGCTTCTCCTCGGCCAGGCGGAACCTGCTCTGCTGGGCCCGGTGGCTGCGAAAAAACTTTCTTTCTCCCGCCCCAACGGTCGCCGCGGCCAACTGCCTCGCCCGCCTGGCAACCTATCCCGCCTTCTCTTCTCTCCGGCTCCGCGCGGCCCTGTCTCCCTCTCGCCCGGCGGTATCCGCTTGCTGCTGCCACCGCCTCCTCGTCTTCTGCCCGGCCAGCCGGCCCTCCCCGCTGCAGTGATGTGCGACAAGGAGTTCATGTGGGCACTGAAAAACGGAGACCTGGACGAAGTGAAAGACTATGTGGCCAAGGTAAGCGGGGATGCCTGGAGTCGGCGAGAGCCCGGAGGTGGAATGAAGAGTAGGCTGAGGAAGCAGCTGGGAGCTGGGCTGGCGTGGGCGGGGGTGGGGGAGACCTCTTGGACGGAGGTGGCAGCGACAGAGTGGGGAGTCAGAGCGTCTACACTGAAAGAAGGGTCCAGATAACGCGGTCGTGCTCTGTGTCAGGTAGCTGCCGTGGTGATACAGCCAGGCGCTGGCCTTCCTGACCCCTTGGGGGAGGGGAGGAGTGGTGACCCGCTCTTTTAGAGTCACTTATGAGCACTGATGATTTCCGTTCGGCCCTCTTTTACGCCAGAGTTACTTAAATCTTTCTTTGGATGAGGTAATTCTCCATCTTGGATCTGCCCATTACTGAATGAAGTAAGTTAAGTGATTAGGATCAGAGGAACGTTTTCTTTACCTTTGGGCCTGTTACGAATCTAAAGTAGTCATTGACCGTGAAAAAAGAGTACCGAAAATAGCAATAGTTAAAATTCTGAAACTTCACTGTAAAGTCCTAACTTTGGGTGTGGCCTTTTCCTCCACCACCCCCGCCCCCGGCCCCCCAACAAATACTTGTTTGCTTCAAGTGGTAGGGTGGTTAGTTAGCATCTGGGAATGTTTAAGATTATCTGAGTAGTTTTCAAACAAGAATGTTAACTTTTATTACTCTTTCTTTCTCTTTGATTCCATCTGAAATGCTTACATGTGTAGTAAATAGTAATGCGGTTTAGTCACAGTAATCTGGGGGTAAAATCATGATGAGGAGAGCTAATCTCAAACCTGAACCCAAATGTGAATCCACATTGCGAAGAAGTGGTAAACTTTAAATTCCAAGTCGGCCTGCCTTTGGACCCTGAAACTGTGCTTTTTGTAATTGTGAGAGAACTTACATGTGATTTCAATATGACGATGATTTAAAAAAGAAGTTTTCCAAAAGTATGGCTTTATGACATAACTATGGAGCACATTTTGCCTCTAAAATTTTAACTTTATGATGAGATCATGGAGGGCATCTTGGTCACCTTCTAAAAGTGTGGGAACCCAATCTAGACTTTAGTTCTTCAAGGGGTATGACCACTGATAGGCTGCTGTGTTTTCACTTCAGAGATCTGTGTTAGGAAGCAAGTAAGCAGAAGAGAGTTTCTTAAAACTCACAGGATTGTGCAAGGCAAGCTACTGATAGACTTTCTACATAGAGATTATCTGCTCAGTTGTTATTTGTAGTGGATTTTTAGAACATTATTCACTGCCTTCTCAGCTAGTGGCAGTCTGAAACCCAACTTGTTGGATGTTTCAATGTAAGATTAAGGGAAGAAATTACTTGGAATACTTTAATCAACATGGTTCACTCCCAGTGGTGGGACTCTGCAGTACTCTAGAAGTGAATGGGCTTCCTGTTAATAATGGAACCTAAGTTATTTGATATTCTTGAAATAAGAAAAGTTGTTGCAGCTTGCAGCTACAAAAATAACACAATTTATGTAGTATATTTCTGTTGTGTTATTTTATATCATTCTTGTGAGTCTTGTGGAATAAGTCCTTTTATTAGCCCCATTTTACGGATAAGATTACTGAGATGCACGGTACTTAAGGAAAAAATCCAAAGTTGCAGAGATAACCAATGATGAAGTCAGAACTAACCTGCTGACTCCAAAACTTAGACTCTAACTGCTCCATGCAGTATCTCACAATCTAAACTGTAACTGTGAGAGCTTATGATATCAAGATTTCTAGTAGGACATTCTTGAGGTCCATATCTAAGCACATAAATTATACAGTTTTCAATCACACAAAAACATTTTTGTAAAATTGTGTGCTAATAATGATTATTTCTTTTCGGTTAGTTTTTTAATTAGGTTATTCAGTTTGATTTTGATTTTTCCCTATTGCTACCATACTTCCTACTTTCATTAACAAAAAAGATGTGCATGAGAGGGAAGGACAGTTAAAGAAAAGTAAAAAGAAGTATTAAGAACTGGTTTATCCAAAAAGATTTGACCGTAAAGTAATCCTATGAACAGACCATTGAGCTTTTGACCTATGTAGTTTTTATTGAATAAACTGAGTCTCTTAAAATAGCGTTTGCTTCATTAGTGAAAAATAACAAAACACAGAACAACCAAAAACTCACTCTAGTTTTTACTGCCTGAGCACCTGAGCTCCCTTATTGTGCCTTTTCACCTCAAGTCCTCATAACATGATTTGTCCTGTTCAGCTGCCATCTTCCCTGCTTATTCATTGATTCACTTTTTTTATCCACCAATTTGTGAACACTCATTATTATTTTCTGAGTTTATGTAATGTACATTTATCTGAGTGTGTACAAAGAAGGTACATTAAGAAAGATTTAGACTTGTCTAGTTTTCCTTTTAAGAGGTGAGAGTCTTTAAAATACTCTCCTCAGTATTCCAGTGACGATCCCTCCCATTGTTAACATAAGAATGGACCTATAGGTGAAGTGGTTTAGTATTTTCCCTTTTTTAAATTAATATTTTCAAAAATCAATAATTGTACTTTTCTACCTGCTTCTGACTTCTATGCAAAAATCTGAAGTATGGATAGGCATTAATTGTTGGTTTGGGGTGAATTCTTGAACCCCGGAAAGTAAGTTCAGAGTTCCCATACCATTGAAAATTATTTTTCTAAATGGGAAAAGCGGCATATAAAGAAGAATTTAGAGTACTCCATGTTAAACGCTTATGTAAACATTAAAACACTATCTGAAACAGTTTGGTTTCTTGAGTGACCTAAAGACCACATTTAGTTAATTCATCCATTTTTATTGGGCACCTTTCAGGCCACCAGCACTTTGCTAGGCCTGGCACAATAATGAAGAAGTTGGACACAATGCTTAGAAAACTTAAACGTCTATATTCAGTAGATCTATATGGAAAAGCTGTTGTACTTTTAAAGTAGTATGCAAATTATAAGTAACATCTCACTTACATAAGCAGTTTGTCCAGTTTGAAAATAAGTAAAAGCCACAAAGTGTGATATTCATGGGCAGTGTTAGTAGCTATTCATAGTCCCATTTTCAGTCTGTATGATTCCTCTGGGTGCCTTGTTTTGCCTTTGTCTTCCATTTCTGCCTGTATGTTAATTTCTTCCGTTGGAGTTAATTCAGCCCTCACATGAGCTCCACACTGCCTAATGGGTAGCTCCATTCAGGTAAGTTCCAAATTGAGCTCACATTTTCTTCTCAGAAACTGTTTCAATTTTTGTTGTCTCCATTTTGACTAATGACATCATGACCCAACCATTTGCCCAAACCAGAATTTGGAGGATTTTCTCCAGTTTCTGAGTGTTATCAAGACTACCCTTCTTACTCTCTCTTTCATTCTTTACTCTCCATTCTTATCATCACTACTTTAGGTTAGTTACTGCTTCTTAACCACCTGGACTGTATTTTCCTTGACTGTAGGTTTCCCCTCCTTCCTGGTCAACTTACACATCGCAGCTGGAGGAATCGCTCTCTGATATGAGTCTGAGCATCTTATCTTTTTCAGCTAACCTCTTTCACTGCCCTTCTTATACATTTGTGATTCCCCATTATTTACTCTTGAAAAGACCAACTCATCCTTGGTTTGGCATACTAGATGGTCAAGATCTGGCCCATGCTTGCCTTTTTAAACTTGCTACTCCACAAGCACTCTGCTCCAGACCCTGCCATGCTGTTTCTTACTTGTATCTTCACATGTGCTCTTTCATCATCCTTGACCAAGTCTGCTCTCCTCAGTCCCTAACTCCCAACCTGGTGAGCTGTTTATCCTCAGCTTAAATATCACGTCTTCCAGAAGAGCATTTTGACTTGAAATGAAGTGCTGCTGCTTTGACTGTTTCGCTTATCACATAGCGGTGATTTTGTTTATATGTCTGCCTTTAATTAGGCTCTGAGCCTCTGAAGGATAGATATATATCCTTTTTCATCTTTGTATCTCCAGTATAGTGCCAAGGAATTTCACACATTAAAAGCATTTGTTCCAAGTAAATTATTTTTATTCTCAACTTTGCTATACTTTCAACATCCTGTGTAGGTTATATAATAATAATTACCTTTGACAGGATGACTTATATTGCCAGGTACTAGAATGCACTCTGCAAGATTTTTACTTAAATTTTCATTTGTTTTTTACCAAAATGTTTCAGGATAGGTACTAGTATTCCATTTTAAAGATGAGTAAATTGAAGCTTAGAGAAGTTAAGAAATTTAACAAGATCGCAAAATAAGTAGCACAACTGGGATTTAAACCCAGAGCTTACCGAATCTACAGCCCACATTTTTTTCCCTTATCAGTCTGGCTTGAAATGGTTATCTGGCTTCTTAACTCACAGTAGCTTAGCAGCAGCACATTAAGAACATGAGAAAGGGGTTTGCAGGAGGCAAGCACGAATTATCTCTGACTATGAATGAGGACATAGTAAATTGGCTACAGTTTTTAAAATATTAAATGATAACAATTTGGAAGTAGCATGGAGATACCATCTCTATAAACTTTTAAGTCTTGTCAGGGGCTATTTTTGATTTTTGCTCAAGGTGTGTCTCTGAAGAAACTGATGGCTTGTGGAAACTTTTTTGTATGTATAGTCACACATAAATAATCTTGTAATTTATATTCATAGTTATGATCCTATACAGTACAGAAAAAGTTAAATTGTGTCTGCCTTAAGAAGAAACAAAAGTTAACTGAAGTATTAAGATTTCTTTTCAGATGGTTTAAATTAAACAAATGGCACTTTTTTCAAAAGTATGTTCTTAAAACTTTTATATATTTGAGTATTGTGATGTCAAGTACAGGTATAATATCATTTACTTACACATCTACCTTTGAGCATAGTTAATATTATTAAACTGATTTTAGAGATTTTAGAGATGAAGAAACAGAGGCGAAGATTAAATAACTTGCCTAAGGTCATAAAGCTCTTGAGTAATGAAAATGAGATTTGAACTCAATCTCTCTGACTTCAAAGCTCTTTGCTATTTACGTCAGCATACTGTTGACTTTCGTTTCTCAGTAAGGCTGGATAACTCAGGGGTACTATATTATTGAGTACTTAAGTATTAAAAATAATCACAGCAGAATGGTAATTATCCATTGAGACTATGTAGAGGGGAGCTTTGTGTTTAGTTTAGAGAAACCAACTCTCTTAGTGGTGAATGCTTGTGAGTTGTATTGGTATGTAGTATCGTAGACTCTCCAGCAGGTCTGATGTATGTACTCGCTTGTTTACATGTGCTTCTGTTTCACTTGCAGTGAAATACTATACATTAGGTCTCTAACTTCCCTTTCTTTGTGGTTTCCTTTCTTTTCCCTCTCCAGCCCACATTCTAATTATACCTGCCTTTGACACTCTAATAGGGTTGAAAAGCAACAATTGTTCACCTTGTGAGAGAAAAAGATCTCTTGAACTCGAGAAAAAGTATTATCTAATCTTTAGAAGTTGCGTGACTTATTGGGATCACTTTTCACTTTCCTAATAAAATAGGCAATTGAAAAGAGGTCCTGATTCAAACTGTCTTGCATTTATTAGTTTTATGCAGTTTCCTTTTTTCCCCCTTGTTTTTGTTTTTTGGGTTTTTTTGTTTTGTTTTGTTTTTAATTTATCACTGTGTTATGCCCTTTCTATAGCAGGGCTTGTGACCCAGTCAGACAGCCAATATGTCAGCTTGTATATGATACAGGTGCCCTTTGTAGATACAGAGAATTTAGTGTAGATACTTTATATTAGTCTTTTAGTCTTTTACTTTGAATTTAAAATAAAGCAAGATCTTTTTTACCCTGGAAGATAAGTGTTCACTCAGATGTCCAATGGCTATGTGTAGTGTTTTGCTTTGAGATTTTAAACATTATCAAACTAATGCAGATAATTAAAAGTGTAATTAATTAAAGCTGATTTAAATTTTAAAGTAATGTTTATTATTTAAGAGATAAAGCTGTGTTGAGTAGAATGAAACAAAGTGCCTCATTGCCCATTATCCCTTCCCAGGTGGTTTCTTAATGTAAAATATAGATTTTATTAGATATTTTTAAAACAGAAAAGTATTAAAAAAAAGACAATAATTGGCCCATAATTCTACTATCTGGATAATTCCTGTTAACTTTAAAAAGTGAAATTAATTAAAGTACAGATTAGAAAATGTAACACATGGGTCTCTATCTCAGTTCCTGTGAACAGAGGTAGCCATTCTTAACAGGTTAACATAATTAATTCCAGAAAAACATTGGGAAACTCACTTACTCATCCATTTCCCCACTTTAAAATAATTCTATACACACTTCTGCACTAGGCTTTTTTTTTTTAATTCCTTAAAGATTTATCTTAGGTTCCATATTGAAATTTATTCATTCTTTCCTTTTTAAATGATGAGTAGTATTCCATTTTATGGATATACGATTATTTATTTAACTGTTGCTTTTTGACAAACATCTCTTTCTAGCTTATTTTTGTAATTAAAGTGTTATCGTGATTACCTTTGTATATATGCCTTGAGACCTTCTGAGGCTATATATGTATTTACCCTCCTGATGAATTTTATCAACTTAGACACACGTCAGTAGCACGTGAATCAAATCATTCATTCCTTCACGACGCTGCATTTTTGCTATTTGAATAGGTGAAAAATATGTTGCTTTGATTTGCATTTCTTTAATGAGGCAAACAAACATCAGAACTTTATTAGCTTTTGTATTCATTTCCTCAGACTTCTTGTTTATGTCTTTTGCTCACTTTTCTGTTAGGTAATTGGTCTGTTTTTTACTGATTTGTATGAGCCCTTTATAAATTAAGGAAGTTAGTTTTTTATCATTTGTTTTGCAAATATTTTTTCCAGTTTGTGTCTTGGCTTCATCTTTCTTGTTGTTCTATAGCGGTCTTTACTTTTTACCTTTTATGTGGTTAAATATATCACTTTTTCGACCTTTTATGACTTGGATTTTCTGTCCTGTTTAAAGAGACGTGTTTTTTCTCCTCTGTCAGATCATGAATAAATTTTGTCTTCCTTCTAGAACTTCTGTGGGTTTTTTTTTTTTTCATTTTTTGCATTTTAGGCATTTGATCTTTTTGTTATTTATTTTGAAGTAAGGCATGAGATAGGAATATAGCTTATGTATTTTTAAACAGTTTTCACATCATTTATTGTAATTCCCCTTTACCTACTAATCTGAACTATTGTCTTTATCATAAAGAAAATTCCAACATGTGTTTGGATTTCTTACTCTTTTTCTACCCATACTAAACTGTTTTAATGGTAGCTTCATCATATGTTTTAGTGTGGGATTGAGCCACTCTCTCATTATGTTCTCTCTAGAATTTTGGCCAGAGGGTTCTTTTAAGATTTTTTCCTTTTTCCTATCATTTCAGGGAAAACATGAGCATTTTTGGAATCTACGTCACATTTAACCCATGTATCTTCATAAGTGTTAACCTTTTTTTTGGTCTGGAATACTAGCATCATGTGATCTGGAGACATGATGCTTTAGCTTCATTCTTTATGAAGTATCTTAGGAGAATATGGTACAGTATCACAGTGTTGTGTGTCAAAGTTTTTGAAACAGTGAATTTGTGTTTAGGTAACCAAATCACAGCTGAATTGTTAATTAAAAATTTCTTGGTGGGACTGCATCAAAGACCACCTTGTAATGAGAAATATGACTAAAAGTAGTTTTTTTTGCAACTTGGCTTATTTTTTTAGTTCACAGACTATTACAAGGGTGTAGAGTACCTGTGATTAGTGAAAGCAATGAGAGAAGAAACAAAAACATAAGAAACTGACCCAAGAAGGTTAAGTGACAAAGAGTCACATTACCTTAAAAGTTCCACAGACCTGTATAATAAGTAATATGTGTAAGTGTAACCTTGAGCTTCAAGAAAAGTTAAAATTTGGTCTACTTTCTCTTATTTAAAAAGTCAGAGACATGCATAATATATTTTGGAAAGATTTCTATTTGACAATATGAAGTAATATATTTATAATATTTATATACTTGGGCCTAAATTCTTGGGCATCTGAAAAATTTAGATATCAAAAAAAAAAAAAGGTTGTAGATAATAAACACTTTACCCATAGCATAATAGAAGGCATAATGGCAAATTCCCTGTTGGCTTTGGAATTAAACTCTCCCACTCTGGCTTTCTTACTAACTGGATCACTTTGAACAAGTTAGTTAACTGCTCAGAACTTGTTTCCTCAACTGGGGCAAATGGGGATAATGGTATCTACTTAATATATATTAACTGTGTTTCCCTGGCATATGGTGAGTGCCAATAAATGTTAACCATTGTTATCAATAATACTAACCATAAATTTATTTAGAAGCAAAACTACTTAAAGATCATCTAATCTACCTCCCTTATTTTATAGATGAGGCAAAATTAGATGTCAAAGGGCTGGACCCAGATCATGCTGCTAATTAGGGTTAGGACTTTAATTCAGTTTTCCTGACCTGAACAGGTGTGTTTTTCACTACAATACAGTGTTTTTGAATGAAGTAGTTTATACTAGCTATTACCACTATTGGAGTATTCTTTTTTGCCTCACCCCATTTGCTTGGTAAATTTCTGCTAATTTTTAAAGTTTTTTTTTCTTCATAGCATTCCCTGACTGTGCAGTTAATCCCTCGTTTATGCCAACATGGTACCTAATATAGAGCTTTCTTACTGTATTTATGTTCTAGTGTAGAGTTTCTTAAACTTGAGAGTTACAGGCTCCTGACTTGGCTGACAAACCCCCAGACTTGAATTTGAAAAACAGTGAATGGCTTAAGAAACTCAAATCTTGCTATGTGGAATATGTCTTTAAGTTTTGAATGTTCAGTGTTTTGTGTTAATGACTGTTTGAAAAAACAGATGCAGGTATAAGCGTGTGTCACTTGTTACTATTTAGATATTTGAATAGTGCCTGTCAAATTGAGAACTGAGAGACTGTCCCCTCAAAATGTCTCTGCAGATCTTGATGTAAGATGCATTGTTTGTAGAGGGGCGTTTGTCTTCTTGGGGGTGGGGCTTCACAGCCTATGAAACCCCTTCCTGTGTTTGAGGAGTTCCCTGGTATGTAGTATGAATCTTACTGAAAAGCAAAACTGGCTCCCAACTACTCAAAAGCCAACAAGAACAAATAAATTGTTTTCTCCTGCCCACACTTAGGAAATGGGCCCAGAACCCAAACATGGCTAATTGGATGTTTTTACCTGAAACTGATACTCGGGCACAGTAAAGGATGTAGTGGCAGCCATAAAGCATCCAGTTTCCAAAAAGAGAGGTAGTGGTGTGCCCGTTTTGGCATCGCTTCTGTGCTCAGGTGGTTCATATCTCAGATTTTGATTTTATTCTTGCCTGTAAGCCTCCTTGGTTCCTGCTCATTTACTGAGTGTGGTTCTTCAAACTTCCCCACAATTCTAAGAGCTACTTTTAATATCTGTTTAATGCATTACATTCTGTTGATCAATATGAGTTGGTTTTTGTTGCTTGCAATTAAGAACTCCGTATTAATTTTTACCTGCCTGTCTTTCCTGTTTGACTATGAATTTTTTGAAGATAGAAATTATCTTTGTAGTCCAAATAATTATCACATTGTCTGTTACCTGCCTATGGTTTAGTTAAATTTGGGTTGAATTGGTATCTCCAGGAACTAACACTTCCTTTGTTGTTTTCAAAGTTGTTTTACCATATATGTCTTTGAGACAGATGTTCTTAGTATAAATGGTATTCCTTCATTTCATTAGTTAAAAATAGCTCCGTTTTCAAACTCTTTGTTTTAAACTCAGTGAACTTTGTCCACCTTTTTCACACTACTACAATAGTTGTGAAATACAGTAATAGTGACAAAAGTTGTATCCATTGTATAAATATAATGCCAACTCCACTTGTAACCTCTCATGGCTGTCATTTTATAATTTCAGTGAGGAGTTGTTAAATTCTTAATTTCATTGCAGCATTATTTACAATAGCCAGGATATGGAAGCAGCCTAAGTGTCCATCAGTAGATGAAGGGATAAAGAAGATGTGGTATATACATACAATGGAATATTATTCAGCTAAAAAGAGAATGAAATCTTGCCATTTGCAAGATGGATGGACTTGGAGGGTATTGTATTAAGTGCAGTGAGTCAGAGGAAGACAAATACTGTATGATTTCACTTATATATGGAATCTAAAAAACAAAATAAGTAAACAGACATAACAAAACAGAAACAGATACATAGATACAGAGAACAAACAGGTGGTTGCCAGAAGGGAGGAGGACTGGAGGGATGAGTGAAATAGGAGATTAAGAGGTATAAACTTCCGGTTACAAAATTAATGAGTCACAGGAATGAAATGTACAGCGTGTGGAATATAGTCAATAATATTGTAATAATTCTTATAGTGACGGATGGTAACTAGACTTGATCATTTTGAAATCTATAGAAATATCAAATCACTCTGTTGAGCACCTGGAACTAACACAGTGTTGTAGATCATTTATACTTCAATTAAAAAAAAATAAGATTACATATATAAAAAACGCTTTGAATAAAAGCATGTGAAATATTATTATTCACTGTGGAAAATATTAAAATCCGTAAATAAGTCTTAAATGTTTAAGTATTTCCATTTTCTTTATATTTAAATGTATATTTAAATGTTTATTAATAATTGCCTTAAATTGTCATTTAATTCTAATATGACTTAAATTTTTTAAACCATGCAGTCTCAGTAAAAGTAAAGATAGTTTTTTTGCTCATTTCCTTGTGAAAAATAAAAATCATCACTGTTCTTTTATTGGTGTTAGTGGACAAATGTTAAAACCTGTGCGTAACGTGACATTACTTATGACAATGTAAAAGCATGTTGACCATTAAACCAATAAAATTGAAAGCTTTCTAGCCGCAAACTAAGTCCTTAGAAAACACCTTCATTGTTATTTTAAAGGCCTCTGAAGAAGAGTAATTATGCTTTTTCTTTGATTTTCAGTAGACCTGAGTTTGACTCCCTGCTCTACCACGTATTAACTTTGACCAAGCTATTTAATTTCAAACCTCAGCTTTCTCATCTGAAAATAGGGATTGTAATAGTAACCAATTCATGTTTTATCCATAAGTTTTATCCAAAAAATTTACCCAATTTTTAAAAGAGATAGTTAATGTAAAATTTAACAAAGCAGTGCCTAACGTATTGTAACCGTATAGTAAATGTTTGCTGTTTGTGGTGTTTTTAAATAAATCCTTTCCTAAGAAGGGGCTCTTTTACCTCTTAGGCTTTGTAAGCCATAGAATCTCTGTCACAACTATTCATCTCTGCTGTTGTTCAACCAGCCATAGATGATATGTAAACAAATGAGCATGTGTGTGTTCCAGTAAAACTTTATTTACAGAAATAAGCAGCAGATTGGATTCGGCGCGTGGGTCATCGTTTGCTCACTCCTGCATAACACTAAAGTCACAAAAACTAGATTGTCAAATAAACTAAATTTCATTTCTTTCCCCTTGAGTTTTTGAGATCGAAAGTAATTAAAATGTATGATCAAATATAAAACTTATTTTGGGGATCAGCATTTTCAAAAATATGATCTTTATGGTTTAAAGATACTGAAGTATAAAGAAAAGCAAGGCATAGAAAGTCACATGTAGCTGGGGGAAGAGAATGAGAAGCTGAATAAAATTCTCTGCAAGAAGTATAGAGTCTCTGCAGTAAATCTGAACCTTAGACAAAAGGCCTAGAACTATTCTGAAAAATAGGAGTTGTTACTTACAAACATACCAACAGGAACTAATTTAAGTCCTTAAACTGAAAGGAAATTCTAAATCTTTTTGGCTGTTAAAGGTCATTTATCACCAAAAGTGTGCCAGAATTCTTCTCTTTCCAGCCCAAGTGCCAGTCACATGACCTGGCTTGATTTCTAACTCTAAAAGTAAAAGAGAAGGTAGTTAGCACAGTTTTCACTGGTTCATTCACAGTTCATCCAGCAAATATCATTTGAGACTTATAGTACCGGCCAGTGTATTTAGTAACTCTTCTGAGGATGAGTTTCCTTTGGTAGATTCAGATAAAAGGATGTACAGGACAAACAACAAATAAGATAGTTGTATGAGTTCTGAATAAATTATTTCCTTATTTAATATATGGCATATGAATAAAACTTAGAAAGCAACTTCACAAATGTGTTAAGAAAACTTACAACTATATAAACAGAATAGACTGCTGTAAGAGCAAAGAAGTCATATTTGGATGCAATACAGTGGAGAATAAACGCTATAGAATATCAAATTCAAAATAGAAGATAATGAGAACAGAATGCCTTCTCTTATTCTTACCTGGTATGGTCCACATAATAAATTAATACACATAAGCTGGACATGAAATTTAATCCTCACATCTACCCAGGTAGGCCTTATCTCCATTTTATAGGTAGGGAGATGGAAATGCCTGTGATCCTACAACTAATGAATGAGTGGAAGGATTGGATTTGATCCGATTCATTCGAGTAGAGTATTCTTTACCCATCATTTGTATTGAAATGTTTCAGAACTACATATGAAATACATAGATGGAATAAATTGAAGATTAAGTATTATAGTAGATAAGCCATTGGAATTGAACCAGCTAGATAGGGAAAAACATACAAGTTTGAAGTGGTAAATAGAAATACAAGTTTTCAGGACTGAAAAGAAGACCCCAGATTGGAAATAGAGGGTCCCTACTTCTATTCAAAATTAATAAACCCAAATGAAGAGCAAGATACATCCTAGCTAAAGTGATTAACTATAAAATTTTTTTTTTTTAGTCTGTAACCTCCTGGGCAAAATAATAACATTAATTTCCAAGGGGCAAAAAACATCATCTTACCTTTAGATTATTTTCTATGATGGTACTGGAAAACAATGAAATCAGCAATTCTGTCAGGAATATAATATATGAAAAAAATGTTTAAATTGTCATTCATAAAAAAAAGTCATTCATGTATGATGGCTACAGAAAAATAATCTGAGAAAATGTATATCCCACTTCACTCAACAGATTTCTACAGAGATCATGCTTGAAATTTTAGGGATTGAATTTTTATTTCCCTTTTCTTTCTCCTCTCTTGCCTCCAACTTTCCTTCCTTTCTCCCTTCCTATCATGGAATTATTTATAGACATAGCCTTTAAGAATGTAAACCATTGGATAACGACACAAGATATTTCCCAGGCTGCATGAGAGTTTTAGGAATTTATTCCAACTACGGAGCCATGAATTAGTTTCTTGAAAATGAAGCTACTTTTTGATCATATTAATCTTTTTTCCAAATTGAGATACTGCTGTAATGTTTTGAATGGGTTTTCTTAATTTGGGTAGTCTTTCTCCATATAGAAATATGCATTTTGTTAAGTTAAAATTTTAATTTTATGCCGCCAGTAAAAATTTTAATACTTTGCTATTTTCAGTTAGAAAATGTCTAACTGACTAGTTGCTTTTCTAAATTTTTCTTAAATGAGTTGCACTTTTAATTAATTTATTTATTTATTTTAGAGGGCAGAGGTAATTAGATTTACTTGTTATTTTTAGAGGAGGTAGTGGGGATTGAACCCAGGACCTCCCTTATGCTAAGCATGCCTTCTACCACTTGAGCTATGCCCTTTCCCCTTGAGTAATCTTTTAAACTTCCAAAGAAGAAAAATAACCAGTGTACCTTAAAAAGAGAAGTGTGCTTTTAATAAGTAAATCAGCTGTATAAAACTAATTTAAATGTCTGAAGTAGTCATTTTGAAAGAGGAAAACCTTAAAGTTCTATATAGACGTATACATGGTTATGTATGGAAATAGACCATAAGATTTGTGGCCTTAATTATTGCAGGATTAAAAACTTTTTTTTTTTGTAGTAAGAAAGACAGATGCTTAGCACATACATTGATTAAACATGCTAATAAAGACTACATTTGCACTGAACATTTTTTTCTGGCTCACATTTTGTTTCTTTGACTTCTATTAATTCCATGTGATGCTGCTGAGTAAATTAATGAAAACGAACCTGTAATTTGAATATATACTTCCAGAACCTTGAATAGTCCTAGGTTAAGAATCCCAGAGACAGGGATACATAGTTATTTGTAAAACTGTTAAAAACACAGGATTTTGTTTTATTTTGTAGTTCTCATCCTTAGATAATATATATGTGTTTTGTTTGTGAACAGTTTTTTTTTTCCTTTTTGGCCAGAGTCTCAGCCATCACTACCATTGAAGTGTGTCAGAATTACTACCACTTGCAGTAATTTAGTAAATGAAAATAACCCTCAATTGGGAACATGTCTGAAGTGACTAATCTATTGGATTTTACAAGGTGATGACCTTGGTCAGAATCAGCCTAACACAGGGCTAACATAGATTCTAACTAGTAATAAGAAACTATTGTTCAAAACACATTTAAAGTGTTTCATAAAGATGCATTTTCATGTATTGTTATTAAACAGGTGCTCATTAAACAAGTGATTATTTGTTATGGGTATTATTGTTCATTACTTTGAAATGAGTTTGTATTTATAATATTGAGAGTTGGAGGCATTTGGTGTGACAGAACTTTCCTGTTAACTTTGTAGAAAATATATAGATTAAGAGCAAGTTGTATACTTCTCAGACTTTCTACCTTTCTGTTGTGCCGTCTATCTGTTTTTTTCTGTGTCATAAAGTTCCAGATAAAATACAAAAGTGTTATTCATTTGAACCCTTTGCTGTGTTGTAATTTATAGCTCTGGTACTGTTACTCGCTAACGTCACCAATGCAGTAATGTATGATTCTTCTTGGCAAAGTGATATCCTGCGGTAAGAACTCAACCTTGAGTGGCAGGGGAGAGAGGAGAAGAGAGGGAGGATCATAGGAAAGGAGGAGGCATAGCATTCATCCAGTTGTCAAAGGGATCTGTCCTTATAAAAATACTAAACACCGTAGTCTTACAGACTTCTGAATTCTAAATAGGGAAAGGTAATAGTTAACTGTAACTGAATTATTGGGGACATTGACTCAACTATATAGAATTTGTTCAATTTGATAGTTTTGCTGAATTCTACAATCAGGTGTCCAGTGTTAATTTACATGCTGTGCTACAAAATGGTCACTCATATGCTAATTTAATCTTCTGTTTGTTAAGTAGCTTTTGAGGACACTGGTTTCTTGTGACAGTACGGTATGTACTTAGGCCTTAGAGCTCAGTTGCAGTGACGTGTACATATCTTAGAGATCAAAGGAAGAGAATTGTTTCTTTTCACCTGGAAAAAGGCCTAAAAAGGAAGTTCTTTGCCAGTGTCAGATGACCATTTCATTTAGAAATATTATAAAGAACACTATCCCATTCAAATGTTTGTTATTCAAATGAACCTAATGCTGCGTAGTAGATAGAGGCTTGCAAGAAGTACTGGATCTAAGTGAGTATCTCCACTTTTGAGATGCATGTAAAAGATTTTTGCCATTAAGGATAGGAAATCTGAAACTATTGAAAATGTTATTCCGTATTAAAGCCATTAAGGAGAGTGAGGAAGGCAAAGACTGAGGAAAACAAGGGGAAATCTAGTAAAGGGAAGAGTAAGACATCTTTAAAAAAAATAGAAATACTAAGTAAACTAGACTCATCTTGACTTATTCTGTATTTGGATTGGTGGGTGTTAGAGATAGAACACTTCTTATCACAAATGAATTTTTTTTTCTTTACCAGTATACCTAACCTGTTGCCCTTAACTTCTAGTAGCTGTATTTGCAATGAAGCAGTAACAGCAGCCCACCGGCAGAAAATTTACTCTCCAGGCCGTATAAGTGATTAGGATAATAATATCCCTGGAACACAGATAAAGCAGTCAGAGACCTATTTTTTTGCCCTGTGCTGTCATCACAACAATGATCACAATATTCGAATGGCCATTGTTTAATGTGAGGTTATTTACTGAGTGCTTGGTCTACATTTTCTCATTTAATTGTCAGAAAAAATTTGATTTAAAAAAAGACCAAATAAGATTGTTTTGCAGATGAGGTAAATGAAACTTGAAGAAATTTAGGTACCTTGTTCAGGGTAACTAAGCTAGTAAATGGCAGAGCCAAGATTTGTCTCTGGATCTGTTAGACTCCAGAAGCCACTCTTGTTCCATAACAGGAACATGAGGTGTTTTTTTTGTTTGGGTTTTTTTTTTTTTTTTTTTAAGTTTTGTTTTAAGATTGAGGAGGGAGAGGGGAATGGAGTTTGAATTTTTTTTTTTTTTGTATGACTTAGCACAAACCTGTTGTCAAAGGGAAACTTCTAGAACCACAGTGACCATAGTCCAGCTCATGCTGTGCAAATTACAGCTATTACTTGACTTGAACTTTGTATTTTTTGTTCACTTCTGTATTTCTACCACTTAGAATAATGTCTAGCTCACAGGGGGAGCTCATAAATATTTGTTGAATGAATGACTGATCAAATAAATCGCTAGTGAATGAACACTCTTTAAAGCTTCTGGGTCTTGTGGAAGATCTAGAGCCGTGTTTACCGGGGTTAAGAGGAGTCCGTGTAGAAAGAGCTTGCAGCTCTTCTCTATCCAGAAGGCAAAATCGAAATCAGATTAAGGAGTATCAAGTCGAGGTGGCAAAATTTGGGGTCTAAATGACAGGAAAAGAAGAGTATCCAATGTCTGACTACGAAAAAGGACATTAGCACAGAGTCCAGGTAAACCAGTTCACCTCCTTCTTGGCGTTCACACACTGGCAAACGGGGTCTGAAGGAGGGGGAGTAACATCGTTATAGAATTAACTCATCACCCAGTGCATTAGGGGTGTTCTGTGTTCTTAGATGCTCTTAACTACTTCTAAGGTGTAAGTAAGACAAAGAACAGGAGATGAAATAAAAAGGATGCCAGCCACTTTGAGTTAATCATGTAAAAAAGTGGTTCAGCATTTCAGGCTTCATAGCTAAGTGATAATTTAACTTAAGTCATTGTAAGACTTCTTTACCTTTGGCACAGAATGTTGCCAGTTGGATTCAGTTATATATATGACATATATATATCATATATAATGATTCAGTTATATATTACATTCCTTTTCATACTCTTTTCCATTTTATTACAGGATATTGAATATAGTTCCCTGTGCACAGTAGGTCCTTGTTTATCTATTTTATATATATAGTAGTTTGTATCTGCTGATCCCAAACTCCTAATTTATCCCTCCCTGCCTTCCCCCTTTTGTAATCATAAATTTGTTTTCTGTGTAAGACTTATTTTTTAAAATAAGCTTGGAGATTTTCTGCAGTTAGTGCTGAAATTGCTTTATTTTGTTCTTAATTATTTTCTTGTTTCTGTTCTCAATACTCATTTTTATAAGGATACATTTTGAACAGTGTCAGGTTTGGGAATAATTATTCTAAAAGAAATATTGATGTATGTATATATAATATGTGTATATATATGTAATATATATATATAGAAATATTGGGTTTTTTTCTCAAGTATAAAGAACTCTGTTTAATGAACTCTTATTAATACTGATATTACAAAACTAGAAGATAGGGTGTTCCTGAGGTTAATTTTCTTTGGAAACAAGATGGATTGGATTATGTTTCTATACACAGTGTTTTATGGATTTTTAAATTTGTAAAAATTGTCATTACCTTTCAGCTAATGTGAACAGTTACCACAATTAGTATATTTAAAATTTTTGTTTTTGTTGTTTCAAGACCTAACCAAAATAATGTTTTCAAAATCTAATGTGAGTAAACAAACTGTGGCAGACTTTAAAAAGCCATACTTTCATATTAACTTAATTAACTGTCTCACAAAAGCTCACTTGATTTTGCACAGTCAGTTTTGGTTCTGTCTGTAAGTAATATTTTTACCTTTAATATAATTAATATTTTTAGCCTTATTTTCAAAATAGTCTGTAATTCTAGTATGGAGTTCCTCTTTACTCCATCAGTAATCTAGGACATTTACTACTGGTTTGGCTGTGTGTTCTGTGTGTTATTTTTGTTTGTGCCTTTGATTTTTTGTTCTGTTTTGTGTTTGTGCTAAAGCTTTTGGTATTAATTTTTAGTTCTATTGCATTGAGATTAGAGAGTGGGTTCTATAAGCTTTGGAGTGTATTGAGGTTTTCTTTGGTCTTTTATGATTGAGTTTTGTTAATATTCAATAAAAATAGAAGGTATAGTTTCCATAGAGTCCAGAGTTTGATATATATTCATTCAGTCTCACTAATTATTAATCATGCCCTGCTAAAGACTGAAATTATTATTCTTCATTTTGTTTATTCTTTTTCTTTCCTCAACCATGGTTGTAGGAGATTGATAGAATTTTTTTAAGTATAGTTGCTGTACAATGTTATGTTACAGGTATACAATATAGTGAGTCACAGTTTTTAAAGGTTATACTCCATTTACAGTTATTATAAAACATTAATTATATTCTACATTTTGTACAATGTATTCTTATAGCTTATTTTATACCCAATAGTTTGTTCTTCTTACGCCCCTATCCTATATTGCCCCTTCTGCCTTCCCTCTCCCCATTGGTAAACATTAGTTTGTTTTCTGTATCTGTTAGCCTGCTTTCTTATTATACTCACTGGTTTGTTGTATTTTTTAGATTCCACATGTAAGTGATTTCACACTGTATTTGGCTTTATCTATCTGACTTACTTCACTTAGCATAATGCCCTCCAAGTCCATCCATTTTGCTGCACATGGCAAAATTTAGTTCTTTTTTAAGACTGAGTAGTATTCCTGTGTGTGGTGTGTGTGTGTATGTGTGTGTGCACACACCATATCTTCTTTAGCCATTTGTTGATGGACACTTAGATTGCTTCCGTATCTTGGCAATTGTAAATAATGCTACTGTGTATCTGTCTTTAATTGATTATAAAAGTAGTGCATGCTCGTTTTTTAAAAATATAATCACAGGAGTGGAATTACTGTATCATATGGTAGTTGTTTTTAGTTTTCTTGAGAACCCTTCATACCGTTTTTCCACAGTAGCTGCACAAATTTACACGTTTGAGAGTTCCCTTTTCTCCACATCCTCATCAACATTTGTTATTTGTGTTCTTTTTGGTGATAGCCATTCTGACAGGTGCGAGGTGATAATCTCATTGTGATTTTGATTTGCATTTCCTTGATGATTAGCAGTGTTGAGTATCTTTTCATGTGCCTGTTGGCTATTTGCATTTCCTCTTTGAAAAAATATCTATTCAGTTCTTCTGCCCATTTTTTAAACAGGTTTTTTTTGTTATTGGAGTTGTATAGAATGCTATTTTTGTCTGTCATTTTCTTGATACTCTTCATGAAAAGTCTACTCTTCTAAAAAATCATGACTAACTTCTGTGTTTTTTAAATGTAGAATGAACATCTTTTTCCCATTTACTCTGCCTTTAATTCTATTTTGTCATATATTAATATTACTCTTCTTAGTTTTTTAGATATTTGTGCATGATATACTTTTGCCCATTCTTTTATATTTTCCCATTTTCTCATATTACTTTGTTTTTAGGTATGTCTCTTAACAGCTTCTAGTTGGATTTTTGTTTACTTTTCTTTTTGTTGTCATTTAACAAAATTCAGGATTCATTCTTTATGTCTAAATTTGATAGTTAAATCTGTTCACATTTATTGATATAACTTGATCAATTTAAATTTTCTGTTTTTTAATTTTGAATTCACTTTGTTTAAACTTGCTTTCATTTGGCCTTTTTTTAGCTGTAGGAATTTATTTTCTTGGCTTCTATTTCTTCCATGATTTGAAAGGCATTCATATTTTTTAAGTCTGCTAGAACTTAAATTTCATCAGAAAAGATGTTTGGGTCTAGATTTTACTAACCAGTAGCCTTTGGTTTTAGTTTTTCAAAACAAATACCTGTCTTTAATTGATTATAAGAGTAATGCATGCTCATTTTTTTAAAAAAAATTACCTGAAATTCAGCAGTATCTTCATAATTCTTCTCTCTAAAGATGACTACTAATAAATTTGTTGCATGTATTCTCTGAAATTTTATGATTGTATATAAGCATATTCTTCTAAGTTTTGAAATAAATGGGATCATACCTGCTTTATTCACTCAATAGCATGATCATCTCGCACATCAGCAGTACAAGACTTAGGTGAGTTACCTTCTCTGTGCCTCAGATTCCTTGTACAAGAATAGTAGTAGTACTAGTTTCCTAAAGCTTTTGTCATAACTAAATGAATTAATACCTGGGAAATACTTGTAACAATGCCTGGCACATGGTAAGCATTCGAGGATTATAAGCTATTTTCATTTCATTTTGAATGATTCCGCATAATATGGTATCAGATATGCCATCATTTATTTAAAAGCCTCCCATGTACAGCGTTTAGTTGTGAATGTGTCGCTTAATAAGATCTTGTGTCTGACAGAATCTAGTAGGTTTTTTATTTCCTCACCTACTTTCTGTTCTATATAAATGTGTGATTATATATATTTGTTAAATTATATATCTTCTCTCTCAAGACTTGTTTTTTTAACTATATTTCTTAAGTTAAAAGTCTCACTTAGCTTTACTTTTCATTATTAATTTATGCCAAAACTCCCCATTCTTGCATTCTAATTTTGAATTCATCTCTTTGGTTTCACTAGAGCAGCAGTTCTCAAAGTACTGTAGGTCTCTAGAGGCCCCACAGACCTTTTCAAGAGTTCCATGAATTCAAAACTCTTTTCATAACAGTATTAAGACTTTATTTTCTCTTTTGATTGTGATGATACTTTTACTGATGATGTAAAAGCAAAGTGAGTAAAACTTTTTTTAATTGTTCAACTATGTATCTGTGGGAGGCCAATTTTTTTTCATATATTTCAGCCAAAGCAATATGTCAAAACAAATTAAATGTGGAAGCAGATATGATAATTCAGCTGCCTTCTACTGAAACAAACATTTAAAAAATTTGCAAAAAATGTGATACAGTGCCATCCTTCTCCATTTGGGGGAGGGTAGAATACATTTTTGTTTTGTTTTTTTTTTAAAGATCTCATTTATGTTAACATGTAATGTCTTTTGGTTATTTCTAAATGAATTAATAAACATTTAACAGGTCTTCTACTTTAATTTCTAATTTGATAAATATCTATAGCTATAACCCATATTAAGGAAAAAAAATTCTTTGGAATCCTGAGACTGAAATGTTGGAGAATTACTGCCCTAGAATTCCTAAAGTGCACCTCACCTTTCCCTCCCACTCAAGGGAGCCTGGGTGATACATTTTCTGATTTGCTGATACCCAAGACTGCCTTTACACATGAATGTTGATTTGCTTGCAGTGAATACATGAGTCATAATTTACTCTTTCCAAACTGCAGGTCAGAGATTCTCAATCTTCTGCCTACCTTCAACAGCTCACACGTCTCCCATTATTAGTATTAGTGTCAGTAACTCTCCTCGATTCTACCTGGTCCCCAGGCCTTCTCCAAATATCATTACTGTAGTTAGTTTCTCCCTCTTCTCTAGAATTCGGTGTGACAGAGAGGTAAAAAATAAGACATCAGACATATTTGATTTTCTTTAGTGTTATTGTGTTTTTTTACTTATAAAACAAATTGCAAAGCTGTATTAATGAGAGAGTCTGTTGAATTTTTACTATAATATGGTGAGCTTTTATGATCTGCAGGTTCAGGCCTTTCTTGAGCTCAAAAAAATTTATTTTTGTAACTATCTCACTTCCCTTTTTTCTGGCTATGTATTATTTATAGGTTTGAACTTTAGTTACAGCAGTAATCTTTTTTTAAATTTTTATTTCCTTGTTTATCACCTCTGTATTCTGGCAGAATTTCTTAAACTTGTTCTCAAATCTTTAATTAAATTTTCTTAATTTGAGTAGTGCTGCCCATCTCTGACTTCGGTGCAATTTTGTGTATGTGTGTATGTGTTTATTTATTTATTTTTTAAAATTTCGTCTTTTATTGAAGTCTAGTTGGTTTACAATATTAGTTTCTGGTGGACAACAAAGCAGTTTGGTTATACATACATTTTTTTTTTCAGATTCTTTCCCATTATATGTTATTACAAGAAATTGAATATAGTTCCCTGTGCTATACAATAGGTCCTTGTTGTTTATCTAGTTTATATATAGTAATGTGTATCTGTTAATCCCAAACTCCTAATTTATCTCTCCACTGCCCTTTCGCCTTTGGTAACCATAGTTTGTTTTCTATGTCCATGAGTTTGTTTTAGGTTTGTAAATAAGATTTGTATTTTTTTTTTTAGATTTCACATATAAGTGATACCTTGTGCTATTTGTCTTTGTCTGACTTACTTCACTTAATATGGTAATCTCTAGGTCTATCCACGTTGCTGCAAATGACATTATTTCTTTTTTATGGCTGAGTAATATTCCCCTGTATATATACACTCCACATCATCTTTATCCAGTCACCTGTTGATGGACATTTAGGCTGTTTCCATGTCTTAGCTATTGTAAATAGTGCTGCTATGAACATTGGGGTGCAGGTGTCATCCTGAAGTAGGGTTCCTTCTGGATACAAGCCCAGGAGTGGGATTCCTGGGTCATATGGTAAGTCTTTTGAGGAATCTCCACACTGTTTTCCATAGTGGCTGCACCAAACTGCATTCCCACCAGCAGTGTAGGAGGGTTCCCCTTTCTCCACAGCCTCTCCAGCATTTGTCATTTGTGGATTTTTGAATGACGGCCATTCTGACTGGTGTGAGGTGATACCTCATTGTAGTTTTGATTTGCATTTCTCTGATAATTAGTGATACTGAGCATTTTTTCATGTGCCTTTTGATCATTTGTATGTCTTCCTTAGAGAATTGCTTGTTTAGGTCTTCTGCCCATTTTTGGATTGGATTGTTTATTTTTTTCTTACTGAGTCGTATGAGCTGCTTATATATTCTGGAGATCAAGCCTTTGTCGGCTTCACTTGCAAAAATTTTCTCCCATTCCGTAGGTTGTCTTCTTCTTTTACTTCTGGTTTCCTTTGCTGTGCAGAATACCTTTTTCATAGAAACTACGTCTTTTGGGTTCCATTTTGGTCACACTGTAAATGCTTTCTAAAATTAAGTTCTTGAGTTTTCAGTATGATACTTTTTTTTTTTTTTTTTTTGCTATATGATTAGTTTTCATACCTCCCCATATTTTTCTCGTTACTGACCCTTTAAAGAAGGAAAGCTATCCAGATTCAGGGTGTGTGAACAGACAGTATGTAAGGATTTCTTCTGACCACACTTATCACCTGCTTATGTGCTAGAAGAATTTTACTTTTGGGTGGCTTTGTTGCCTGATGGGAGATCTTTTATACTCTCTATTGTCTAGTTCTAATACACTACGTAAAACATTGTCTTCAGGCAAGAATGTGCCTTAGGTCTCTGTGGCTCTGTCTCTGTATAAGATAATCCTTTGTGGGTAGAAAAATAGTGGATCACTTTTATTTTCATCTGATGGGAGCAAACTCTTTGGTTAAGAATGAATATGCAAGGAGTTGGCCAATGTGTTTGTTTTTCTGAGCTTTTTTGAGTTGTCTGTTTCTGTTTGTTTCACAGAAGTTAGGGCAGGCTTTTCAGGGAATGTTTCCCTGAGAGTATATTACTTACTATTGGGGTTCAGTTTGCATTCCTTTTAAGTTTGTGGACATAATTCAGATAATATCAGAACTTACAGACATTTAGTATTAGCATTAGGGTTTAATGTGTTCCTGTTGGTTTTAACTTATTTAGTATCTTTATTAAAATCACATAAAATTACATTTAAAGTATGAAATATTCTATTTAATGTTTAATTTTTGAACTAAAATTAATCGATAGTGCGCACACCCACTTCTCATGAGAATAATATCAGCAGGTCTTACTCTCAGTGAATTTCACCATTTTGTGTTCTCCAGATTCAACATCATTTTATTTGTACTTCACATTCTGGCATCTTGACCCAGCCATATGTTAATTTCTGTATCAAAGCCAGGCATAGGCAACGACTGTTAGTGTTTTTACAGAGCACATAATCAACCCATAAGTACCCATTCCCACTCACCAAGGCAGAGTAGTAACAGTGAGATTGTATGGCTTTCAGGCACTCTAATAATGTTTTTTAAATACCTCTTTATATTTGTTTTGTATGTGTATATGATTTAGTAAGCAGCAGGTTACATAGTGTGACAAAGATGGTATAAATGTATACCAGTTCTTTAAATTAGACTGTTATGCACAAGTCACTCATAGACATTGTAGGCAGTACTTATAAATAAGTAAGGCATTGTCTTTTCTTTAATGGAGTTATCATTGAAATTCATAAATAACAAATACCTAATTGAATAATGGTAAATAAATATGAGACATATAAACAAGAACTGAGGATTAAAAGGAGGGAATTACATATCAAGAGTATTGGGGGGAAAACAGTATCATGTAAAAGTTTTATAGAGAAAATAGATCTTGAAAGGATAGTGGAATTTCAGTGGAATTATTCAGATTAATACAAAAGTGGAAGTGGGGTAACCATACCAAAGAAAGGTGACAACATGAGGTTTCCCAGATGTGGGACAGCACTGGTGTGTTGGGAATGGTGTGTGTTTGAGAGTAAAAAGGCCAGAATGGTAGTTAGTGTTGAAGATGACTTGGGTACCGTGATGAGGATTTTCTGTTAAACAAAAGGGAGCAGTATATGTCAATAAATTTTTAAAAGGGGGTAGCAGTTGAAATTTTTTGAGTGAGGAAGAAGCATGATCAGTGTTACTCTTTAGGAACATTGATTTACATTTGTTGAATTGTTGCAGGTGGGAAAATTGAGTGGAAAGCTGTTCAAATGAGAACTATTGAGGCCTCTAATATTATCAGTTGACATTTATTGAGCGCTAACTTATTCTAGCCACATCACATTATTTCAGTGAAGGCTCACAACAACACTGTAGTAGGTACTTTCCAAATTAGCACCTCCTGGATTTCCAGTTGGCTTATGAGAATTCGATACACCATAATATAGTCATTTCTCCAGGCATATTCTCTTACATACATGTGTGCATACAGCCACACTCTCCAAATCAGTGGACACCTTATTGATACTGTTATTTCTTAATTTAGCATTTTATAATATGCTGTTATATAATCAGCAATCAAAACAAATTTTTATTGAGATTTAAAAGTACCATATTTGAAATTGTGGTAGAAATAAGAGAAGTATAAGATGTAGTCTCTAACCTCTAAAGACCCTTAAGATCTAACAACACAAGACGTAAATACATGAAATAGAAATGATAATAAAAGATGAATTTACAACAAGCTAAGTTACTGAGCATTCTGTTCATTTAGACTCCTCTGCATTTGTGGTACTCAGCTAAATGGCATTCACTTATTTGCATCTAGCTTCCCAGCAAAGGAGCAGATTCTTTCCGTCAGAGTCAGGCCTTCCTATTTTATCCCAAGCAAGTAGCACAGTGACTAACTATGATAGGCTCAGTAAATGTTTTTTGAATTGAATTAATTATAAGTGTATCTTTTTCAAATACTGTGTTTCTTCACCTTTTTAAATCCATGCCTACTTTGTTAGTAAACAACTCAAAGTAATAATAGATTTGAAAGAAAAAAATTTTTGACTTTGAAATGTATGTATATATATATATTTTACATTGTTCATGTTGTATTAAATCTTCTCGCTTGATCCAGCTTGTATGGAAAGTTAAGTGTACCTACCGTAGCAGCTATTTTCAGCATCCAGACTCTTGAACTACTTTGTTTTCATGGCCGAAAGTACAGAAAAACCTATTTCTTCGGTCTAGAATATAAGAGAGAGCGGGGGGAACAATTGTAGATTGACAGGACCACCAGATGCCTTTAACCCATAGAAGTAAAGAGCACAAAAACTAACCATAAAAAGACTTTAGAGGTCATCTTTTCTAGCCACAGATACTTCAGTGAGGAAATTAAGATCTCCCAGGCTTTTTACTTCCCCATCGTGGGCAGTGGCAGAAGTAACTAGAGCTGAGGGCTTGGCCGGTGTTTTTCCACTATTTAATACGTCTCTTTATAAAGTAGAACTTAAGTAGGCAGTGAAAGTTCGAGAGAGGGGTTCTTAACCTCTCAGGGGTCATGGCCCCTTTTGAGAATAATCTGATGAGAAGTTGACCCAGACTCTACCTAGAGAATTCTATACACACACAAAAGAATATATAAACTTTTTGAAAGTCTATTCACAGGTTGCCTAGTGGTCTGTAGATCTCAAGAGGAAAGGTATGCCACCAATATGAGCATACTGTATCCATGGCATCAGAAATAGACAAGACTGAATTAGATTGTCATCAGCTTACAGTCTTTCAAGGAGTTAATCTAAGCATATAAACATGGCCCAAATTGCTGAAGCATCCTTGGGTAAGAGGAGTGGGGAACAATACTTTCATATTTGGGGGTGTGGCTTATATATTAAAACAAATAAAAATATGCATATATACGTGTGTGTGGTGTGTATATATATATATATATATATACACACTCACATTCATGATACATGCATATTTGTACAGATATATTTGAATGAATTTTTAGTTTGGCTCTTTAGGATTCTGCTTTCAGACTCAGGGAAGCATGTATTTTCTATCCTTTGCTATTTGGAGTACTTCAGTGAAAAAGTTTGAGAAATACTGGGTAGAGAGTTAGTGGAGCAGGCAGCTTTATATCTTTGTGAGTGATGAGATGAGATAGGTAGGTAGACAGTTGATAGTTAGCATTTCATACATATTTTGTCAAATTAGTCAATCATTGAAGAGTAAAATTCTTGTGGGTACAGACCCACAATTCTACTTTCTTGTACCCTTAGCATGCCTAGGAACCTGATTTCGCAGTAAATGCTAGTTGATTTATGGATATCCATTGTACCAATAGTCAGATAAGAGAATTTATCAGTATAACTGAGGCTCTTGGCTATATAGAACAGTGGTGCTCAAGAAATAAAATATGACCAGCTTTCTCAAATGCCAGCAATGTCACTATTGAAGAACAGCAGGAATCAACACATCCTAAAGCATTTCATGGTCACTGTGGTAGGGCTGAATAGAATGTATTAATTTAAACAATGCACCAGAAAATATCATGAAATAGTATTTTATATCTGCAGTATTACATATATGTTATGTATAACATATCTGGAATATATTATATTTAGAAAAAATAAAAATAGATTCTAAACAACTTTCTTGGTACAAGAAAAATATGGTTAAAAAATACAATTTTAATGTAATAAAAATCTGTCATATATTTAACGGCCAACAGGCTTCATGTTGTAATGACAGGAAGGAGAGTAAAATGAAACTGGAAAAACTATTCTTACTAAAAAGGGAGAGGTGAAGCTAGACAAGGCTGGATGTGATGACAAGTTAGGTTTGTCAGCCTGCTTTACCTCATCTGTAAAGTAGGAGTATATGCTGTGTGCAGAGTTTTTTTGTCACCTGCCTGGTTATTTACACACATATCTTGGTGAGAATGTTACTGTTGCCTGACTCTGTGACATATGATATTCCTGTGTGATGATTTCTTTAAAAACACAAACTTTATCACTAAGAAAGTCATCCCCCCAAATTCTATAATCAAGGTATTCCTGTGAGGATACTATTATAAGACTATAAGGCTAACCAAATTTATCAGCTGTTTGAATTATATATGATGATAATCTGAATTCATAACCAAGATCTCAAATATTTGTTTTAAACATCTGGTAGAAGCGAACAAGTCAAAAGAGGGAAACGATGAACCAGTAGTCAGAGAGCAGGAGGAAAACTGCAATAATGTGGCACGCCTGAAGCCAAGGAAAGAGAATGTTTAGAAAAGGAAGGAGTGATCTTCTTTGTCACTGTTGGGAGGTCAGTCAAGGTGAGGACTGAGATATTACCTTTGCATTTTGTAATGTGGAGGTCTTTGACCTCAGCAAAAATGGTTATGATATAGTGTCAAGGGTGGAAGTCATATTCGAATGGGAAGTGAGAAACTGGATACTGCAAATATAAACACTGCTTTTGGAAGGTTTAGCCATGAAAAGGAAAAGAGAGAATAGTAACTAAAAGGTGGATGTCAGGTAAAGGATAGGTTTTTCTGTTGCTATTTGCTTTTTTAGTGGAAGAGTTGTAAATGGCATAATCTGATGAGAAGGAGCCAGTAGAGCAGGGGAGGTTGAAAACACAGGTAAGAAAATAGATAAACAAAGGAATACCTTTTTTTAAGAAAACAAGAAAGGATGATTTAGGTGAGGGATTGGCTTTATATAGGAAAGGATTTGTCAGTTGCAGGAAGGTGTGCTGGAGAGAAGTTCAAGAGGAAGTTCATGTCTGAAGGCAGTTTTCTGTTTAAGGAAGGACATGAGGTTATCTGCTGAGAATAAAAAGGAAGGAGGAGATAGAGAAGTTCAAGGTTTATAAAAAGTGGAAGAGATTTAAAATAGTCTGTTTGGAAGACGGAAGAGCAAGAAAAGAAAGAAAACATGGTAAGATTGCCGTGTAATGCTAAGGGACTTGTTGAGATTATGCATCTCTCTCCTCTGTCCCCAGAATCTGGGAGGCAAAATTAGTGTTAGATTTTTCTCTTTAGCTGGTAATGTTTCATGACGTTAGAATAAAGATCTAACATCCTCTCTGCTGATGTCACTAGTGCCAAGGGTAGGTAGAAAGGAAATAAAGAGAGCACTATCTTCCTTCCCTGATTCACCATCACTACTGAAGTTACTACCTACCCAGACTGCTGGAAAGCTGGTGAAATTGTCATTCAAACCTCCTCTAACCATAAACATACCACTGATCTCAAATTACTAATGCATTATCAGTGTTTGCTTGAAAAGGAAGGTATTGTGTACGACTTACTTCCAAGTCTGTTGATTGAACAACTTCACCATTTGTTCAGTGTAAAAGCTTCTATTATGTAAATGTTTATGTGTTAGAAACCATAATAGGTGTTAGAGATGCAAAAGTAGGTAATAGTGACATGATACCTGACTTATTCATAGAGGATACAGATAGAGTAGAACTGAGTAGGATACAGATTAAGTAGAAAGTGACACAGGAAAATACAGCATGCTTTGGGCACCCCTATGAAGGTATTACTCAAAGTTATGGTAGGTCAAGATGACTTTCCAGAGGAAGTTTAATTAAAGTTTGATTCTAAAGGATTAGTAGGAGTTAACCGAGCAAAGGACGTAGGAAGGAATGCTGGGAGAATTGAAGCTGGAAAGGTAGTCACTGGGTGGATCACTCCACATCTTGTAAACCATGTCAGGTTGTTTAGACTTCTTCTCTAGGAGCAATGGATGGTCATTGGAGTACTTTTAGAATGGGAATAATGTGATGACATTTCATGTTCAGCAAGATCCCTGTAGCTGCAGAGTAAAGAATGAGGCAGGCAAAATGGGGCTGGAAGTTGAGGAACCAATTAAGAGGTTTTATCAGCAATTCAAACAATTGTTTTGATCTCTAAAGCCCATCCAGCTAGTAGGGGTCATATAGATCTGCTCTTATCCCACTTTAAAATTTCTTATTCTATGTAGTTTGTTGAGTTACAGGATATAGAAGTCAAGAGCTTTTTATTCAGCACTAACAGGGAAGGAACTTGACATCAAATAGATTTTGCCCTTTAAGTCTCCCATGAAGGTCATTCCTGTCCGCATTCTACCTCAAATTTTGATTAGTTAGTATCTCATTTTATAAGAATAGAACCACAGAGACTTGATTTTGAAAAACCTATATTACTGAGGTAAAATTGAAATGCAACAAACTACAGATATTTAAAGTGTGCAATTTGGTAAGTTTTGACACGTATATAATTGAGAAACCATCACTACAACCAAGATGATAAACATCCATTACCCTCAAGTGCCGCTTGATAGTCCTTCCCTCCCGTCCAAAAGCAGCCACTGATCTGCTTTCTATCACTATAAATTAAGTTACATATTTTATAGTTTATGCCAATACCATGCTTTGGTGATTACTGCAGTTTTAATAGTTCTTGAAATCAGGTAGTGTTAACCCACCAACGTATTCTTTCTTTTCAAAGTTGTTTTGGCTGTTCTAGATAGTTTGTGTTTCCATATGAAGTTTAGGATTAGTTTGTCAATTTCTTTTTTGAAAGCCTGCTGGTGTTTTGACTGGTATTGCAATGAATCTGTGCATCAATTTGTGAAGAACTGAGATCTTTACATTATTGAGTCTTACAACCCATGAATGTGCTGTCTCCATTTATTTATGTAGGTCCTCTCTAATTTAGACAGTATTTAGTAGTTTTCAATACATAAGTATTTCACATTTTTGTGAGATTTATCACTAAGTATTTCACATTTTTGTATGCCATTGTAAATAATACTGATTTTGGCTTTGATTTGCAGTTATTCATTACTAGTGCTATATAAAAATGCAGTTGATTTTGTATGTTGATCTTTTGTCCTGCAGCATTGCTAAAATTACTTATTAGTTTTAGTAGTTTTTTGGTAGATTCTATTGGATTTTCTACATACAGTCATGTCATCTGCAAATAAAGACAGTTACAGTTCTTCCTTTTCAAAATGGATAGATTTTGTTTATTAGTTTTCACTAATTCCACTGATTGGAACCATCCTAGTACAGTACATTCTTAGAAATAATAAGAAAAGACATCTTGTCTTCCTGATTTTTAGAGGAAAAACATTCAATCTGTCACCAATTAAATATGATGTTAATTGTAGTTTTTTTTGTAGAAGCCCCTTATAATGGCCTTCTTTACCTAGTTTGCTGAGTTTTTAATCAATAAAGGATATTGGATTTTGCCAAGTGCTTTTTGAGATAATTATATGGTTTTTCTTTTTTTAGATTGTTAAGATGGTGAATTATGTTGACTGACTTTTCAAATATTCAACCAACCCTTGTATTCCTGGAATAAATCCAGTTAGTTGTGGTATATTATCCTTTTTATATGTTGTTGGATTCATTTTGCTAAAATTTTGTTTAGAATTTGTCTTTATAAGAAATATTAGCCTGTGGTATCCTTTTCTTATAGCATCTTTGTCTCATTTTAGAATCAGAGTAATGCTGACCTCATAGAATGAGTTCGAGTGCTTCCTATTTTCTGGAAGAGTGTGTAGAATTGGTATTATTTTTTTCTTAAATGTTTGGTAAAATTTACCAGTGTAGGCATCTGGGGCCTGGGAGTTCTTTGTGAGAAGATAAACTGTAAAGTCTGATATTATTAGCAGTTTGTGTCTTTACTCTTTTTTTCTGTGATCACTCTAGCTAGAGATTTAGCAATTGTATTGATCTTGAAGAATCAGCTTTTGATTTCTATTATTTTTCAGTTTTCCATTTTATTGATTCCTGCTTACTTTCAGTTTATTTGTTTTTTTAATAGACCTTTTTTAGAGCATTTTTATGTTCACAGCAAAATTGAACAGAAGGTATAGAGAGTTCCATATGCCTTTTTCCCCCTTAGTTTCTTAAGGTAGAAGTACAAACGTGGTTAGAGATTTTTCTGCTTTTCCAATACAGGCATTTAGTACTATGAATTTCTCCATAAGTACTGCTTTTGTTAAGGCCTGCAGAAGAAGAGCCTTTCTTTCCTGTCAGTCACACAGAGCCTTTCCAGTACTGTCATTTTTGTCTGCTAAAATAAGAATTGTAAACAGCAGTGTCTGCAGGGATAAAAGAGAAAGTTTAAACTCACAACAGTTCCTTTTTAATATGCATTTTGCATACTTGTACTAAGTAGGAAAGGAAAATACCACATACTTTGACTCAGGAAAATATATTTTTGGCAAAGCTATCTTACTGAGTGCTTACTGCAGTTATTTCTTCACTTTGTTTCACTGGGAAGACCTGACCAGTTAATCCTTTCCAGTTATTAATAATGGGAAGGAAGTAATAATGCAAGGAAAACTGGTTTTATCTGAATTATTTTAAGCAATATCTCTTTACCTCATAGTCTCACATTTCTACAGTTGTGAATAAAGACTAAGGCGGTATACCAAGTTGCCCTTATTATTTAAAACTGTTTCTGAATATAAAGTATATTAAATTGTATCTTTATATTTAACCATTATACAGAACCCTTCATTAACCCAATCATGGATAACCTTTTAGAACCAACATTAGGAGCCCACAGCAATAATAGTTAACTTTATTAAACATATTAGCCTGTGTCAGGTACTGTGTTAGATACTTTGCATGGATTATCTCATTTTATGATACACTAAAACCCTGTGAGGTGTATTTTCATTCCCATTTTACAGATAAGAAAACGAACGTTTAGAAAGTAACTAGCCTAAGGTCCTACATCTAAGTGGTGGAATTGGAGCCCTAGCACAGTCTCCAGTGATCTTAAGCCTATTATACTCCTCCTTCTATATCCATATACTTTATAGGAGCCCCTGTTTTACTGCAGGTATCATATTGACTTGAATAAATAACCTATTAGCAATTATGGCTTTGAGTCACTCAAGTACTTAGGGAAAGGTTGTTTTATCATCTAGTAATTTAAAGGAGGAAAATGATTATTGATGAAATTTTTGATCTTCAACAGAGACAGTGTATTTGAAATATACATCTGAGCTGGAACTTGGGAACACTGTTGTGACAGACAAGTGCTATCACCTCTTGGAACGCTTTTTTTTTTTTTTTTTAAAGTACCAGCCCTTGAATAATAAGTAAGATGACAGAGTTGACTCTGATACTTACCAGAGGATGTACAGCCCTGGAGTTAAACTTTATCCTTAGGGGAAAAAAATACCTCTGTATACTTAGTAATTTCAAATTATTATGACTTCATTGTTTGAAAAATTGATCCATTATCTAATAGTGACCCTTAACATTAAAATGAAAAGACTAACTGGATTTGATTCAGTACTTGAGTATATGTCTTATGTACATAGATAACTTATAATAGTAGTTAATCATGTTTCTATTAATACTAGCTATAATATCTAAAGTGCTTTATGTTGATCACCTAGTTTAATTCTCAAAACAGCTCCATGAGATGTAGTTATTGTTATTTCCATTATGTTTAGTCATTAGTGTATTCGTGTGATTATTTGATTAATATATGCCTCCCACACTAGGTAGTAAGCTCTGTGCAATCACAAGCCATGTCTGGTTTTGCTCATCGCTGTCACCTCTCTTCACAGAGCTGGCCATACACAATAGGGCTTTAGTAAATGTTGAGTGAGTGAATGAAATTAATTCTTTTTTGTTTGGGGGGTAATTACGTTTTGTTTTGTTTAATTTAACTGACATGCTGGAGAGCGAACCCATGACCTCATGCGTGCTAGGCATGGGCTCTACCATTGAGCTCCCCGCTGAAATGAATTCTTAATAGTTAATACTGATTACCTTGTGATGATGATGTCTGCCTCCATCAAAGTAGTGATGCTTTCTTTGAAGTATTATAATACATGTCATATGATCTGTGTAAAATCCAAGTATGTGAGTTCATCAGTCTTCCATGGCCACATCCTGACATCATGCTGATTAAACTCCTTAGAAATAGAACACTGTAATATATTTCATTACATTTAGCATTATTTTGTACTGTTTTCAGCTTGACTAAGCATGATTTGAATGATTATTATACTGTGTGCTAACTATCGTGCAGAATTTAATTTCAAGTTCTTGGTTACTTACTGCACTTCGCAAGAAATGTAATTCTTTCATGAAACTCTTAACAGCTTTAAGAATATAAAACATCAGGTGCTTCGTTTCCCTTCTTCAGTCTACCATCCTTATGAATATTGTTTTCATTTGGCTTCTTTTATAAGGGAGAAGACGTCAACCGGACACTAGAAGGTGGAAGGAAGCCTCTTCATTATGCAGCAGATTGTGGGCAGCTTGAAATCCTGGAATTTCTGCTGCTGAAAGGAGCAGATATTAATGTATGTAAAGAACATTGTCATTTTAGAAAAAAAATTCCGTTGTATGCTTTAGGTAATTATTTTCTGTAGATTTGTAAGTTAACTTGCAGAAGCTTCATTTGAAGTAAGAATATAGTCTGAAGTTATACCAAATTCCTCTAACTTAAAAATATATAGTTGGGACTCTTTCTTAAATAAGCAGAACAAATTGATTTTTTTTTTTTTAACTGATAAAACTGGGGATTAGGGTGTGTCCCTTTCAGGTTCCAAAACACTTGAGAGTTAGCACTGTCTATAGGTGGCAAATGGCTGTCACCCAGAGGAGCATAGGACTGTGCAGTCATGTAAGAACTGGACTTGTGGACAAAGGTCAGACAGGAGCAATCGTCTCTGGACTCTTGCCTTTTGTAGCTTCTGCATTTCAGAGTCTTTGAAAAATGTTTAAGTAACCATGACATCAAGTGAGATGAACTTTTCACGTTTCAAGGAACACCATGTCACACGGTCCAATTGTGGCTGTCTTTTACCTCTTCATTGGCTATGTTCCTCCCCTTTTCCCGGACCTCATTTGCATTTCTGCAGTATTGAGGAGTTGAGGCTCAGAGAGGTTAAACAGCTGGCTGCACAGTAAGTGGCAGAGCCCAGATATCAGCTGGGGTCAAAGCCCTGCTCCCTCTATTTCACTCTTAATTCCCAAGGAGAAGCTGCTGTGGGTTGGGCCTCTGGCAGCTCTCTAAGAGGCTAAAAACATGTAGCTGTGAAACAGTTTTGTATTGAAAGGCAAATGGGTAAAGGTGGATTTTTGAAATAGTTACAAACGTTTCCTAATTAGATCTAGAAGGAAGAAATGAAAATGGATAAGATGATTTACATCTCTGTTATTTCGTAGGCTCCAGATAAACATCATATTACCCCTCTTCTGTCTGCCGTCTATGAAGGTCATGTTTCCTGTGTGAAATTGCTTCTGTCAAAGGTGAGGTCAATTGCTGGATTTTATTGCTTTTTCCATTACTGTGTAACCGTTTAAGCTAAGTATTTGGTTGGTAATTTACTTAAATTTTGTGTGGCATCAGGGACAGAAAATTAGAGGTAATGTCCAGAATTGAAATCTAGAGCAGTGTTGCTCAGAATAGCTGGCCCACAAGCTGCTTGTTACCAGTTCATGGTAGGTAAGGAGCTTGGGCTACAATGTAAGTTAACACAGTCTCCTTCACCAAGAGTATCTTGCTATTTAAAAAAAAAAATGTTAGCTGAACTAAGCACTGTACTTAGTAATATAGAAAATGTTGCCCTGGGCTAGTACCAGGTTCACATAACGCTCTTTGAATAACCCTGGTTTGAAATTTGTAGATTTCATTTTCAGTAGTATGCACTGAGCAAGATTATTAGAGGCAGATTGCTTGCTACAAGTAAGGGCTCTCGAAGTCATCTGGTTTCTTGATTGAGATTATGATAAATTTGGAGTTTCCTCATGTTTTGTCTTTGCTATTACAAGCTTTTAGATGAAGTTCAAAATCCAGCCTCACGAATTAACCAATCAGTTGTGATCATTCTAGCTGCATTGGATGGGACCTGCAAATGGTGGAAGACAAGAAATTTTCATAAGATAAGCTTGGGATTGATATTGGTGCCTTAAGATTTCATGGCCGTACTCTGGAAAAGTGCTATTCATAACATTTCATTTGGAATTTTAAAAATAAGCCTTGCTAAAAGAGGCAGGAAAAAAATAGAAATTAAATGAGTGAATGTATATAAAGCATTTTTCTACAGTACCTGACACATAATAAGTGCTTATTTAAAATAGTAGCTTTAAGACTATGACTAAGAGGATTTCATGCTTCATTAAGATTTGAAGAACATTGGGAAAGAAAGTGACACATTTGTCCCAACTCTTTATTGACAACTCTTTAAAGTTGTCTTTTTCTGAAAATGGTTAATTCAGGTTTTCTAACATTTTTTTAAAGATATTATTCTGAAAGCAATTAATTTAGGTCCTCAAAAAGTAGGGTTTTATACCCATACCTTCATGGTAAACAAAACACAAATACTGAATGATTCCTTCCTTCGCCTTCTTTCTCCCTCTCTGCCTGACCTTTTCTACCCAGCCAAGGATTTTGTTCTCTGAAAATAAAAACCCCCGTGGGATCCTTTATAGCTTAGGGCGCTAGTCATTTACTAAATGAGATGCCCCTAAGCCAACTCTTTCCTCCTAGTCAGATCTCAAACTATAGATCAGAATGGTATTTCTTTCTCATAGGCCTATCTTTCCTCCTAGGACAAATAAAACAAGATGTAATTATTATTATAGAAGAATGGTTTGGACTCTCTCTAGCATATTTCTTATTCTCCAAACATGATGCTCCAAGTCATTGAGACCTTCTGGTTGTAAGATTCCATTGTTAAAGAATCTTCCACATTAAAATAGTTCCTGAAAAGCTGGCTTGACTTGAATGTACATTAAGCCTTAATATAGTGTCCCAGAAGAGTCTTTATAAATATGTACTATGTTGCTAAACTGTTGGTTGTGAGTTATCTGATTTATAACTAGTTTATTTTTTATTTTACTTGTGCCCTTAATATTGTTTTTTCATTTGTGTCTGAGCCTTAATTTTTGTAGCTAAATAAGTAATACTCAGAGATGGCTATTTTGATGGCAGATCAGTTGTAACCACATAGAGCTGTTGTTTTAGGTGAAAGATTTTTTTACCGTTTTGAAAGCAACATAATAAAAGTTAGTTTTGCTTTCTCAAAATTAATTACTTTTATTTTATTTTTGCATAAGTTTCTTTAATGGATACCCTGTAGTTGTGTTAGCCAAATTTTGGGGGCAGGGAGGGAGGGAATTGTGCTCTTTCAAAAATCTTTAATTGCTAAAATTAAGGCTATTCTAGTGCATTTTTTTTTTAAAGTTGTAATCAGTGCTTATATTATGAAATCTGGTTTGTTCTGCCTTTTATCAAAAGTAGAATCCTTTTGGATTATTATGAATTCATTTTAAAAGTACATAGTTTAGAAGTTTTTCAGATTCACTGATATTGCTCACATACAGTTGACCCTTGAACAACAAAGGTTTGTACTAAACCAGTTCACTTACATGCAGATTTTTTTCAATAGTAAATGCTGCAGTTGGTTGAACCACACAATTCACAGTTGGTTGAATCCAGATGTGGAGGAACTGCAGATGTGAAAGGCCAACTATAAGTTATAGATGGATTTTCAACTGCACTGAGGGTCAGCCCCCTTAGCCCCTGCCTGGTTCAAGGGCAAACTGTATTATTCCACTGATGTATCATTAGCATAGGAAAAAAGCCAAAATAATAAATTTTAAAACTCAATATGATCACAACCAATAGCGAAAAACAAATTATAAAAACAAAAGAATTGCTAGAATGTATAAAATCAAACTCTATGTGCTACGCAATATCACTTACTGGACAAGTATTTTTACTTTAATGCAATGGAAAATGAAGTTTATGACACAAGTAGAAATTCAAAACATTTAATTCTATTGTTCATATAGCAAAAGAGGAAGCTAACATATATGGAAAATCTAAATGTGCTGAATAGTTTTTATATAATCTCCAAATACATAAGTATAATCATCTCCATTTTATGGATGAAGTAACCATCTGTCTCAGGGAGGTTAAATAACTACCTGAAGTCAAACAGAATATAATAAAATCAAAATTTGCTCCAAGATACATGACTCAAATGCCCATGTTCTTTCTACTCCTCGAGAGTGCCTTTCAGACTTACTGTCAGGGACAGTTATGAGAAATGATTATGTATGTTCTTGCAGGTAAAAGCTATTTGGCCTGATTTTTAATTAATGCACTCAAATGACAGGAAAGATGTTTTTAAAATGAATGAATCGGGGGAGGGTATAGCTCAGTGGTATTGCTCATGCTTAGCATGCACAGGGTCCTGGGTTCAATCCTTACAAGTTTCCTTCATTAAATAAATAAATGTAACTACCCCCCCAAAAAAATGAAATAAAAATAAAATTATGCTCTTAAAAAAATATACCTTTAAAAAATAAATGAAATGAGTGAATCGATATCTGCTTTAGACCATAAGAAGGGGTTCATTAGACAAGACATCATGATGAATCCTTGAGAGACAGAAAGCAGGTGGGGTCATGTTGAAAAAGAAAACATTTGCAAGCGTTAGCAAGAGAGTACTGTTGAAAAAGGTAGGAGCTGATCCAAGGCGGCTTGAAGCCCAGAAGTGGTCAGTACCCTTGAGCAACAAACAAGTGAGTTGGAAGTGCTTTCAGGAAGAAACAAATTAAACCCAAAGGGAAAAACTGAGATGCAAGGAGTGTAAGCAAGAAATTAGTAGGTGAATAAATCTAAACAAATATTGAAATATCAAAACGAACATTTAAAAAAAAAGCTAGAGTTATAGAACTGTTAAATAATAACTTGTAAGATGCAAGGGGAATGAACAAAAGCTCCTGGTACTTTCACCAAATCCAGAGTACATGAGAAGCATTAGTAAAGCTGATGAAAGGAGACAGGGGAAGCAGGTAAAAATGCAGGCTCAGGAAGCTCCGTGGGCTAGTAGCAGTCCTGAGGAGTCAGAAGCCCAAGTGAGAGTATGAAACAGGAGGAGTGGTAGCCGCACAGCAGTCAGTAAAAAAGCCCAGCCTTACAGACTGCTGTCTGATTTTATGAAAGCAGAAACAGACCAGGTAAGCACCTGTCATTTTGAATTGTAATTATCCTCCAGCTGGATAAGGTTCCCTTTTATTGCCCTAAAAATTAAAAATACTGCTGAACTGATCTTCCTGGTTAAAATCTCAAATGCCTGAATAATAGCAGTGTTGTGAGAACACATTATTTAGGAGAGAGTGATCTATCGTGAAGTGGTACTCTTGAACTATAATATTACTAGCTGATGGATGTTCATAAGTCCAAAATTCATTTATTTTTCACAGTTACATATAATTTGACATCTTCATCTAGTTTCTGTGTGGTTAAGGAAACAATTATCTATGAGAAATAATAGTTTGCCTGTGGCATTAATACACTATCATGCTAGACATTTCCTATAATATTAACATTATATATTATTTAATATGTATCAAATTTTCTATAATACTTATTAAAATTCCTTATAATTTATGTAATGCCTTTGATAATAAAGGATTTTAAGAAGTAATGTATCCTTGTTCTCTAATCCTAAGGAAAACCATTTCTAAATAATCCACTAAAAAGTATTATGGGGAAAGAGGGAATACTTGTAATATTTGTATTAACTTTTAAAGATGTTAAGTTTGCTCTCATTTAGAATTTAGACATAAAGTTTCAGTCATTTACTCTAGTGTGTGTTGGTACTCTGTCCTTTATATATTATATACTTCTATTAAAAAATGACCAACCTCCTGTTAGGACAAGAATTCTATTTAACTACTAAATAGAAAAAAGTACCCCAACATGAGAGAATCACAAATCTCTTGAAATGAAAATCTAATGAAAGTTTTAAAAGCTTTATACTTACTGTTTTATTCTTAGATTACAGAAACCAACTGACAACATACTCGTTAGTTTAACCTCATTTGTTATTAGTGATATTTAGTGTGCTAAGCTATATCTGAGAGAGGAAAGTCCAGAAGAAACTTTGCTTTCTTGTTTTTCATTCTGTTTCCCTCTGTGTCAGATTTACCTCCTTAGGACGTCTGCTGTAACCTTACAACAGAAAATGTGTAATCGCTGATAATTGTGCAGCTCTGATGATAGTGACGCACAGCTGTTTCAGACTACTCTGAGTTCATTGTATAGGATAAATGAGTGAGAAACAGAACAAAGGTTTACTCAGCACTCTTCCTTTCATAAAAAGGAAGTCAAAATGACTAATGTCTTATGTACAGTTGCTATAGAGAGTAAAAAGTACTAAAAGTCAATTTGCTAAGAAAATACAGAAAACCATCTTATTGATAACATTGATGGTTTTGCTCAGTGTATTTTCTGTGCTATATTTTTAAAAATCAAGCAGCCAGTTAATGATAAAATTTGAATACCTCCCTTACTGTCAAATTCTCAAGAAGTGTCTACAGTATAGATTTTGCTACTTGAATTGAGAACCAAGTATGTAAAATATAAGGGCTGAGAAGTTAGCCCTTTTCAGCCTAAACAAGTAGGTGTGTTTGCAGACAAAAACCACTGTTTTTTACTTGAATTACTCACTATCCCACTCCCAATGAAATCTAAACAGTTTCACACATTCTCAGGCACATATTTCATGATGATTTGGAACCCCCAAAATTCTATTCCACATAACATTAAGCAAGTTTGGTTTCAAAAAAATACTAGGACAGGTAACCTGCAAACAACTTAGTGATGCCTTTCTATATTGCCTTATATTAAGAAGAAACTATACAACATGAATGGACCTACAGATTATCATACTAAGTGAGGTAAGTCAGAAAGATAAAGACAAATACCATATATCACTTATATGTGGAATCTGACATATGACACAAATGAACTTATTTACAAAACAGAAACAGACAGACATAGAAAACAAATTTATGGTTACCAAAGGGGATAAGGGATGGGGGAGGGATAAATTAAGAATTTGGGATTAGCAGATACTAACTACTATATATAAAATAAATAAACAACAAGTGAGGGAACTACACTCAATGTCCTGTAAGAAACCATAATGGAAAAGAATATGAAAAAGAATGTGTATATGTGTAGCTGAAATCAATATGCTGTACACCAGAAACTAACACAATATTTTGTAAACCAACTATACTTCGATTAAAAAAAATTAAGAAGAAACTGCCTTATATAAGGCCTACCAGAGTTGGTATAGCTAGAAATTTTACTCCCTCCCCTAAATAACTGAAGAAACCTGTTGCTGTACTGTTTTGCTGTATCTCACAAATCTCATCCAAAAGTTTGCCCATTGTAAGCTCATTGTTTTTTTACCTATTTAGCTCTTTTAGATTGGAGTGCATCTTTATGTTAAATAGTTTCTGTTAGTGACATATACTGTGTGCTGTGACATCACACACCCCTAGGTTTGAGTCTCAGTTCTGCTTAATAATTCTGTGGCTTTTAGCAAGTTCTTTTACCGTCTCAGCCTAAGATTTCTCTTCTGCAACATGGGACCAGTACTTATCACACAGAGTTGATGAGAAGACAAATTAGTTCAGTTGAAATAGTTCTTATATGTAGGAAGTGTCATTTAAGTGCTTTACATATATTAACTCATTTAATCGTCACAGTAATCTCATGAAGTAGGTATGATTTTTATCCCCCATTTCACCATTGGGGAAACGGAGGCACAGAGCATTAAGAAGGGTCACACAGCTGACTGGGAGGGGAGTTCGGATTCAAACCCCATCACTTTGGCTCCAGAGCTTGTGTCTGTAACCACTACATTGCGCTGCTTCTCAGCGTAGCCAGTAGTTAAATGGAATAATGTGTACAGGTCATTGTTGGCAATACTGAGCTCATGGTAAATTCTCAGACCAGTTACAGTTGATGCACATATGTTTGATGTATTTCTCAGAAAAGGAAAAACTTGCTGTAAGAATGAGGGTTCCCAGAAAAACAAGTTGTATGAAAATTAACTGTTTCAAGTATAAACCAACTTTTTCATCCAAAACTTTAGATGTACCACCTCACAAGTAATATAAATGGTTCACTATCTGAATGTCTTTAAGAGAAGTAATCTGAAGGCTCATTTATCCTTTACCCCATCCCTGTATTTCCATGATGTATTTTTCTCTGAAACCTTGAAATGATCTCTCTATTCTTGCTAGATATGACTACAGTAGAGATGTTAAAAAATTGTATTTTCACAAGAGATAACATAAGAACAAATCCAAGACCACTATATATGCAACTGCAAATGAACTGTAGTCACTGTCTCCAAATGAGAAATAAAATGAAATATAGAATGCGCCTCATTGTAGAGGGGGGCTTCATTTGTTAGTTTTTGTTATGTAAATAAGTTGGGGTGGCTACCTGCCTCTCCCACCTGAGGTTACGAATCAATTTTCTTCACAGTAAAAGATTAAAACAGCAGCAGCAACACTTGGCCAACCACAAAAGTTAAAGTCCTCAGCAAGTGCTGACATTCCCCATTGTATGGTTAGCACAGTGTTTAGAGAGGTGGGCTGGGGTTGGGGGGGTGCACATAAGGAGCATGGCACTGAAATTAGAAAAGCGAGATTTAACCCCTGGTCCTATGACTTAATAGCCAATAAAGCACAACTGACAGATAATTAAGGACTGTAGAAGTACTACAAGAGAAATAGAGTTCAACTGTAGCAAAAACTCCTGCTGTGGAGATTTAAAAAAGAAAGTGGCTCTTTTTCATGCCTGAGTAATATTTCATTGTAGAATTATAATTAGTTCTGGTGTTTAACAGAGATTAGCAGAATTTTCGATCTAGGAGATTCTGCAGAAATCATATAGTTTACCATTTTGTTTACAGATGTAGGAAGTATCACAGAGAGGTTAAGAAACTTGCCTAAAGTTACCCAGCTAATTTGTGGTAAAATTGGGCTTCACAGCTAGGCTTAGTATGTCCTTGAACCATACTACCTGCTTAATTTTCTTATTGAAGTGTAGTTGATATACAATATTATATGTCACAGGTGTACAATATAGTGATTCACAATTTTTATAGGTTATACTCTGTTCATAGTTATAAAATATTGGCTGTATTCCCTGTGTTGTACAGTATATCCTTGCCATTTGTGACAACATGGATGGACCTTAAAGGCATTATGCTAAATGAGATAAAAGTCAAACAGAGAAAGATAAATACTGTATAATCTCACTTATATATAGAATCAAAATAATTATAAGCTCATAGATACAGAGAACAGATTGGTAGTTGCTGGAGGTGGACGGGGTCAAAAGTTATGAACTTAAGAGTTATCCAATAATTAAGTCCTGGGGAGGTAATGTACAGCACGATGACTATGGTTAACAATATTGTATTGTATATCTGGAAGATATATGCTAAGAGACTAGATCTTAAAAGTTCTCATCACAAGAAAAAAACTTTGCCACTCTGTGTGGAGATGGATGTTAACTAATCTTATTGTGGTAGTCATTTTGCAGTATATACATATATCAAGTCGTTATGTCACACACCTAAAACTAATACAGTGTTCTATGTCAGTTATATCTCAACTCAAAAAAAAAAAAAAAAAATGGCTCTTACTAAGATGCCTGAAGGTATGCAGTCCAAGGCTGAGCAACTGGCTCCACTGTGTCTTCGGTACTCCACATTCTGTTCTCTCCTGTCTTCCTCAGTCTTTAAGGTCACAAGATGACTACTGAACCTCCACGCATTGTGTCTGTGATTTGGGCAGGAAGAAGTGGGAAAAGCTACTCTCTCCTCCCTGGGGCTTTATTGGAAAAGGAAAGCTGACCACAGGAGGAGCCAAATTTGTGCCAGATGGCCACCTGTAGCTTTAAGGGACTCTGGGGATTCAGTTTCTTTTCGGCCTCTGTAGGAGAGGAAAGCATAGAAAAAAGGGGATTGTGCTAGACATTGGATGAGCCAAGCTATATGGTATCTACCTTGAAGTATGATCAGCAACATGCCAGGAGCACACAGGAGGAGAGAGAGCCAACTGTCTGGGAAATTCCAGAAGGGCTTCACAGAGAATGTAACAATTGAATGAGAGTTGATAGAGTGGTTAAAGAGAGAGGATAAAGAATTCCTTTGTTCCTTTAGATTTTAAGAGTCCTTATGGGACATTTAATCAGATAAAAGGAAATACACTGTATTCATTCAGACATTCATTTTGTATTTGATTCCTGCCTGCTTTCTTGCTAAAAGTGAATTGAATATGCAAAACCATGGTTGCGGATTTCTTAGATAGTGATTATATTCTAAGATTGTAAAACAGTGTCTAGCAACATACACAGAAGTGTCCACCAAGATATTAAATGTGTAGTATGTGTGTGCATGTATATAAATGTGTGTATGTATATGTGTGTGTATGTATATATATCTCCAAATGATTTCTTTAATTGAGCTGATAAATTTCACACCGAAACAGCTGCTTGGTATACTAACAATTGATCAGTATTAATTGTAATCATCATCTTCACCACAAAGGCCTTTGTCAAGGTAATGTCACATAACCTCAGTACAAGTTAAACAGTTTCATTCTTAAAATGTTACTAAACCAGTTTTCTTGGCCTGTTTGCACAGATCAAGAACTGGTGGTATAAAGCAGAATTGGGCTATCTGAAATAAGGGGCAGATAAAGATACACTCTTGCTGTTTCATGCCAGTGTATCCTATCTTCCTTAGCTACGTTGTAAACTGTTCTATTCGGGGGCACAGACAGCATGACTTGAGTTGTTTAAACATTCCCCATATTCTACAACTTACTATCAAATAATACCTGATTATCTAAAACTGTAACTTTTGAAAATCAAGAAATTACTTATAAGGCCCTAAAGCTTTTTACTCCCTAGAATGACAGATTGCCTGTCTTGTCTACTTGGGCCACTTAACTTGGCAATAGGATTCTTTTCTTCCTTCAGAAAGCTTTATCACAACCTAAATTATGCTCTAAATATAAGCATATGAGCCTCGTCCTGATTCTAATCAAAACTGAAGGGTCTTCAATGTTGAAATTACTTGAAAATAATTAAATAATTTATACAGTGTGCTAAGGAGCAGCCTGTTCATAGTGGCAGTGTTTTGTTGATCTACTCACAGTAATTTGCCTTCAATGAATAATTATTTTACTTAGTCATTTATTATGTGTGCATAGTCCTTACCTATATCAATTAATTTAATATTTAATTTTTATAATTTAATTTGATTGCCTGTTATTGAAACTCTGTAGGGCCTTGTGAATTCAGAGACTGATAAGTTGGTTACTACTGTCAATATATTTAGTCTAGTAAAATGTAAAACAAGTGCATTGAAGTGTTGTGATTTGCTGTGACAAAGCTTATAGGTAACACAGCAGGGGTCTGAAGGAGGAAGAGGTCAAGTGTGGTCCTGGGAGTCAAGGGGATAGTGTGTTATAAACAAGGATGTCATTACAACTTCAGGTACCATGAATGTAACTTCAAAAAGCAGCTGACACTTGAGTTCAGTCTTAGAAGCTTAGTCTCCAAGAATCTAATAGAGAATTGGAGTACCATTCCAGGCAGAAGCAGCAATGTGAGAAAGGTCACAGGGACAAGAGAGACTGCAACACATTAGGGTGAGGTAAGTTGTTCAGCACGGCTGCAACATAGACTAAAAGAGATTTAGCAAAAATATGACTAGAGACTTCGGTAGTGAGCAGATTACACCTTACGTGTTGTGTTACTTATCTCATTCTCTTCTGTGAGGATGCCAGTAAAGGTTTTTATGTAGGTGAGTAGTATGGTCAGACTTGCATTTTACAAAGATCACCCAAACAGATGTATGGAGTTTGAACTGGAGTATTGTGAGAAGTGAAAGAAGAAACTATTGCATTAGAATTTTCATAAGAAAATCTTGAACTAAGAAAGTAATGGTAGCAAGGATAGGTGGAAAATGTAAAGAACATTATGGCCTCAAGACTTGGTGACTGCATGTGAAGTAAACAAGAAAAACTGCATAGCGTCTCCACAGTTCCTGGATGGTGGTTCTTCATCATGATAGAGAATACTACTGAAAAAGAAACAAGTTTGTGGGAAGATTGTGGATTCACCTTAGGAAAGGTTGAGTTTGAGGTATCTGTGGGACTTAAAGTAGATAAATCTTAGTGGCATGTATGCATTTATGTATGGGCTTAAAGATCGGGGTAGATGTTCAAAATGATGATAAAAGTTGGAAGTTAAGTCATAAAATGGTTGAGATGGTCAGGCAAAAGCATATTAAGCAAGTGCTGAAGCGTGCCGAAGACCAGAGCCATGGAGAATCCCCGCATATAAACAAAGCCAGAAGGAAAGTAAGGGGGAGGGGTGGAGTGGAACAGGAAGGTGCAGGAGGAAGGAGAGGCAGGCTGGACAGACAGAACTTGGAGATGTTGTTATCAGAAGCAGGGCTATAAGTAGTTAGGAATAAGATTGTCATTGCTGTTCAGACACCATAAATCTTGATTGAACTTGTCATTTGGAGGACATTAGTGGCATATTCTGAAGTATTTTCAGGACAGTATAAGTTAAGCTGCACATTGCCTTCCATATCCATTTTTTTTACTCTTCCTTTTATAAAGAAAACCCCAAGTTTTAGCTGGGCCCATGGCAGCCTAGCTAGCCCTTGTATCTCAGTTGGCCTTGTAGTGTATATGGCTTTGTGTAAGTTTGGGCTAATGGGATGCGCACAGATGATGTGGGCCACTTCCAGATCATCACCTAAAAGATGAAGCCGCTTGCTGTGGGCTTTCCCCCTCACATCCAGCAGGCTGGAAGTAGATGTGGAAGTGAGCAAACTTAGATTAGACTGTTTTATGAGAGAGAAATAAATTAACTTAGTTTAAGCCATTGTGTTTTAGCCTCTCTTTGTTACAGCTAACAGTTTAGCCAAACCATAACAAATAGGGTCAAAAGCTGTTACTTGTAAATGAATGAGCAGGACTGGGGAAAACTCAGTGTGGATCTCCTGATTCTGTCATTTGGGAGGGTTGCACAGGGTTGTGATACTGGAACAATAGATGTAAAGCTAATCATAGTCCCCCAGGTCCCACAGTGAACAGTGTTTACCTAGCAGTAATTTAAGCATCATTTATGTATTTTAACTGTAAGAATCTTATCAGTATGCAGGACCAGATGGCTTTACTGATGAGTTCTATCAAACATTTAAAAGAAAAATTAAACTCTTCCCCAAAACAGTACAGATGGGACCACTTCCAAATTCATTTTACAATGCCAGCTTTACCTCTATACCAAAGCCAGACAAGGATGCCACAAAAGAAAATTGCAGGGCTAGATCCCTGATGAACATAAATGAAAAAATCCTCAACAAAATATTAGCAAACCAAATTCAACAATATGTTAAATAAATCATACTCCATGATCAATTGGGATTTATTTCAGGGGTGCAAGGATGATTCAGCATTTGCAGATCAATCTGTCCGATCTACCACAATAACAAAATGAAAGATGAAAATCACATGGTCACCTCAGTAGATACAGACAAAGCAACCTAAAGAAGAGAGAACAAAGCTAAGAGACATCACACTTCCTGATTTCAAACTATGTTACCGATATGTAGAAATCACAACAGTGTGGTATTGATATACAGACAGGCACATAGATCAACAAACAGAATAGAGTGCCCAGAAATAAACCCACATATATACTGTCAATTTATCACAAAGCAGCCAAGAGTATACAATAGGGAAAGGTCAGTCTCTTCAGTTAATACTGAGAAAAGTGGACAGAATGAAAAAGAATGCAGCTGGGCACTGTCTTACACCGTACACAATAATCAACTCAGAATGGTTTAAAGACTTTAACATAAGACCTGAAACCATAAAACTCCTAGAAGAAAACATAGATGGTAAGCTCTTTGACATTCATTTTGGCAATGAGTTTTCTAATTTGACACCAAAAGCAAAGGAAACCATCAACAAAATGAAAAGGTAACCTACAGAATGGAAGAAAATATTTGTAATCATAAATCTGATAAGGGGCTAATACCCAAAATATATTAAGAATTCCTGTAACTCAATAGAAAAATAAACTCAGTAGAAAAAAAATCTGATTTTAAAATGGGCAGAGAATCTGAATAGACATTTTTACAAAGAAGACATACAGGCACCAACAGGTACATGAAAATGTTCCTCAACATCCCTAATCATCAGGGAAATACAAATCAAAACTACAATGTCACCTGACACCTACCAGAATGGCTGTTATCAAAAATTTAAGAAATAATGCGTGTTAGCCAGGATGTGGGAAAAAGGATGCTTGCGCACTATTGGTGGGAATGTAAATTGGTGCAGCCTCTGTGGAAAACAGTATGGGGGGTTCCTCAGAAAGTTAAAAATAGGACTACCATGTGATCCAGTGGTTCCACTTCTAGGTGTTTATCTGAGGGAAACAAAAATGCTAAATCTATACCTTGTGTTCATTGCAGCATTATTTACAATAGCCAAGACATGAAAACAACCTAAGTATCTATCAAGATGCACAATAGATGCATCGACAAAGAATATGTGTCTCTGTGTGTGTGTGTGTGTGTGTGTGTGTGTGTGTGTGTACACATGCAATGCAATGGAATATTATTTGGCTATAAAAAAAATCCTGCCATTTGCAACAGTGTGGTTGGGTCTTGAGGGCATTATGCTAAGTGAGATAAATCAAACAGAGAAAGACACATACTGTATGATCTCACTTGTATGTGCGCTCTCAAAACTCATAGACAACAGAGAACAGATTGGTGGCTGGGGTGAGGGGGCGGTGGGGATTGAGTGAAGGTGATCAAAATGTACAAACTTTCAGTTGCAAGGTAAGTAAGTTTTGGGGATATAATGTACAGTATGGTGACTATAGGGAAAAAATCAATAAACAAAAAACAGTTTTAATAGAACAATATAAAAGTTAATCTTGACATTTAAAATAGAAAAGCTGACAATTTTAAGAGGTAGAGGGGGTGATGGAAGGTGGAGAAAGTATCTTATAGAGGAATGAGATACTGTCAAATTTGATGGAACAGAAAAACACAGGCTTAAATAAATATATCAAATTTATAAAGAACAAACTTATTTTAAGCATAAGAAATGGGGAGGATCTGGGAAAGAAGGTGGTGGTGTGCTGAAGCTGGCAAGCAGGCAGAAGGTAATATCTAAAGTTAATAACTCAAATAGTAGCATGAGTATTTTGTTTAGAGCTGTAGAAATAACCACTAGAACCAATAACAAACAATTGAAAATGGTTTCCTCAAGGAAGGGATGAGGCCAAATATACTTAAGTTCTCCAACAACTGCATCAGGTACCAAAAAATCATTTTCTTTTAATATCTTTATCCACATTGACAAAACTGGTTCACCTTTTTTCGAAGGACTGGTTTGAGTTTATCAAATTTATTCTTAACATTTTCTTCTTTTTGATGTTATAAATGGAATTGTTTCCTTGTTTTCATTTTTGAAATTTGAATATTAAAGTCTTTTATCATTATGAAGTGTCTCTCTATCTCTAGTAATATTTCTTGAAGTTTTTTTGTCTGATACAGAGTCACTATTTTATGAGTACTCACTTATTTTTAAAAGAAATACATGCACATATTTAGAACAAAAGAGTAATCAGAAACACTAAAATGTTAACATTAGTTGTATCTGGCTTATAGAATTATGAGTTTTATGGTGGGGGAGTTGTGTGTATTCTGAGTTCTGTAATTAGTTTGTATTATAATTAGAAAACATATATATATAAATTTATAAATACTTTTATCAGCTAGATTTGGGGGGTTACAAATAGCAGAATTTGACTCGTAACAGTAGAAAAGGAATTTTCGAAGGTATTGGACTAGTCATAGAATCAACAGGAAAGCTGAGGACCAGGCTCAGAAGAGGCCAGGGCTGTGGCAGCTGGAAGACTGAGACAGCAGAAGTTTCTCAACCATCTCTTCTGGGTGATGACACAGAAGTAAATGAACTCTGGCTTCATGCTCTCTCCAGTCAAGACTCAAAACCCGGAAGTGAATGTCTTGCTTTGACACTTGGCAATGAAAGTACATGGCACCTTGAGTTACGGTCCCACGACTCCACAGAGAGGGGGAAATTATTCCCAATATGAAATTAGGATGCTGTTATCAAAAGAAGGGAAATGAACTCTGGCAGCTAAAGAGGAACAGATGTTCACTATGATAGTTAACTTTGTGTTAATGCAGAATTGCAGTTTACAATGCTAGTCATAAAAACAGTTATCAATGTGAATAAGAAATGTGTTTTGAATATAGTGGTCCCAATTACTGTCACTTAACCTGAGTTAAAATACTTACCACTTTGAAGCTGTCACACAGATTTCTTTCCCACTCTAAGTTTCATATGTTCCATAATGCAATTAAATTCAATTAGAAAATTAGAAAACAGACTTTTTTAGTCATATTGAGGAAGACTTTGTGATAATTTAACACTTCCTAAAATGTCTGTCTTCTCCTTCCTGGTTTACCTGGTCAACTTGTACTTATCGAAACTCAGCTCAGAAAGGCTTCCTTACACCCTCCTACCACATCCCATTCTAGTGTACAGGCCACTCATCACTGCGCGTAGCGCAGGTATTGTCCTCATCCCACTGTGTCATATCGGTTGATTTGTCCCCCACACCAGCCAGACTGGCAGACTCTACCTTGTTTTTCTTTGATTCTCCAACCCTTTACAGAGTATCTATTCATCAAACATTCAGTAAATATTCGTTAAGTAATTGAATGGATTTGCCAGAGAAAAGGGGGTAGGACATTCCATATGGAACCCCGCAAGTAGAAAGGCATGGCACTTGGTCCATTCAGGAATGGTAAGATGTTCCACGGGATTAGAGCATTGAAAGATGAATGGGAGAAGAGACTGGTGAATTTGAGTAGAGTTGGTCTCTACAGGACCATTTATGCCAAATTTAGACAATTATGTAGGCCTAGGAACAGAAGAATGAGTGAGATTTGGCAGTGGGAGGAGGGCAGGACATGAGGTTATTTGATGAATACGTACTGGTTGGGCTGGAGCTGGCAGGGAACCCTCAGACAGTGGGTGGAATGTTGCTGTCTCTGGGAGTTAGAGAGGTTCAGACCTGGTTTGGGAGCTGATTCACTTGCCATGCCCTGAGAACTTTTCTAGATACTGGGGACACAGTAGTGGGAAATATGAACAAGATTTCTACTCCCATTGAATTTTTATTCTAATGAGGGGAGACAAAAACGATAGGCACAAAGATGTGTGTACACACACTCTCAAACCTAAAGTGCCATGTTGCAGGTGAAATGTTCCAGAAAGCACCCTCACGGGAAGCGTGCAGAGCAGGCTAGAGGGGGTTTCCTTAATGTATAGCAGGGCCCCTCCTTTCCTGGTCCACGTCCCAGTCACGTAGAGCCAAGGTTTTGTAGGTATAATGACCAATGTTGTACATGCTCTCTAGAAATCTGTCTAAAAATAAAAGGTTTGTAAGTTCTGGGTTTTAGAAATATATGTGTAATACTTAGGCACTCTCCAAAAGGTGTTTCAAAGAAGAAAAATAATTTTGCACAGTAATACTTTCTTCTTTAGCAGAAGTGATTTCCCTCCCACCCTCCCTGTTTTATAGTACACATAAGTATATGCTTTTATAAAGCTTTGCTAATTGGGTAAATATATGATAGTATAAATAAAAGCCAGTCATTGCCTATGTTATTGACAAATTGTGATTGTAGTTTACAATTTCTAGTTCCTGAAAAATCATCTGGTATTTTTACAGTCTAATCCATAATCTTGCCACCTGTTTGGGGATTTTCCTTCATTAGAATGGATTCCGGTAGTAAAGCAGTTTTGCCTGTGTCAAATAACGTAGCCTCGCATTCTCCTCTCTCGGTTGTGGGCTCATTTAATGGTAAAGGCCCTTTCCTCTCTTTTCCAGGGTGCTGATAAGACTGTGAAAGGTCCAGATGGACTGACTGCCTTTGAAGCCACTGACAACCAGGCAATCAAAGCCCTTCTTCAGTGATGGACGGATGGGCTAACAGCTCTGGAAGAATGACTCTCCTGTGGCCTCACACTGCTGCCTGTCTGTCTGTCACTCTCTATCTGCCAGCTTCTTCAGCTAAAATACTTTAAGAAGGGTGAGGGGAGAGAGAAATTCATAACAAATCAGACTACCAGAAAAAAAAAAAACAATGTTTGGGAGGAGAGGAAAAAAAAAACGAGATCAGGCTTTTACTAGGATTCCTGATCAGGTCAGCCTCTTTTCCATTTCCAGTAAAATACACAGCTTATCCCCAAGGGAGAGCAAGGACAAACTATATCAGTAACATTTGACCTTTTCAGCTCCCTAGCTAATTTTATTAGATTGCGTTGAGGGTCTGATTATACCAAGGCCGACTCTACATATTTGGCAGCCCTACTGTGTGTGCAGTAGTGGCTGCTGTGATGTAACTTAGGGTGCTGAGATAAGCAATTAGCTATAGCCTTCTGCCTTAAGACGCACTCTAGTGGGATCTCCCGGCGTAGTTAAGAGCGCTGCCTGTGGTTGGTGACCAAATCTTCCCTCGGTGACTCAGCTTTATGTGGAAGCTCAGTTAAGACGAGGAGGGGCACACTCCTAAACTGCTGGATGGCTGAACTTTGGATTTCCTCTCCCCCTTCACATGGATTTCATGTATCTTTAGATAAAACTGACTAGTTTTATTTATAAAATCTCAAATTTTAGAAGTCTAAAGGAGAAATCATTCCAGTATGCATTTTTTTTTCTCCTCTAGATTCAGACATTTATATAACATTGAAACACTTGCAAACTCCTGCTGGTAGTAAAAGGGGATTTTAAAATAGAATCATAGCCATAAGCCTGTTAGTATCATATAAAGAGAGAACAGTTGTCTTAGTACCTATGGATTTTCTTCATTTGCTATTTGAATGGATTGGCCTCTGTTACATTTGAAGAATCAAGGAACATTCTTTGAAATGCCTCTCTCAGACCCATCTTGGATGCTGATTACTTATTGCACCAAAGCTATCAATGGGGGGAGATTTACTGTTTGGATAAATTTAACCCCATCCCTTCAAAAATATGCTTGTTACCAGGTTTCCCTGAGTTTGTTGATAGGCTCCTGCTGAACGTATGGCAACCCACCTGCATAATGTATTTTTGTTTCTTTTCTATATTATGCATTGCATATAGTGTGACACCTTCAAATTGTATTCTGTGTTCTTAAAATACAGTGCCCTGAAACAGTGTTCTTATGACCTGCAGAAAAACTTAGACACATTTTTAAATGTTTGTGAGCAGTGCAGCTAATTAAAACATACACCCTTAAATTTGCTGTCTTGCATATAAAACATCAAGATTCCTTTGACTTGCCATCCGTATTAGTTTACTAAAAATATTGGTAATATTAGGGTTTTTCCTTAGCCATGTCATGCAATAATTGAATGTACCTCAAATTTTTAAAAGGGAGGGGAGGATGGGTTAGGGACTTGCATTCAGATTGTGGATAATAAAGAATTAATGATGATTTTTTTAAGGCAATGTAGCATTCTACAGCAGGGTTAAACCAGTATCAAGAATAGTCAGCCTGGCCAGTAACAAGTCTTACTGACCAGTGGCTGATTGGTTGGTTAGTGTGTGGGTTTATTTGTGCGTGTATTTTTCCCCATGAGCCCTTTTTTATCCTGTGGCATTTTCACTTACAGCTAGCCTAGCCCTGTAATTTTCCAGTGTCCAAGAAAACAATCACAAAATGCTGGTTTCAATACTTTGATACATTTGGCTTAATTCTGCTGTCTTAATGCAGCCTACTAGAGTTGGATTAAAAGTCAGTAATCAGTACTTTATAACATCACTGAACTGAACCACGGAGCCATCCTCACTGAAGATGAGGGCACTCTATCAGTCTGTAACTGTCAACGTAGTGACAAGTTGTTTTGTTGTCTTTGTTTTTCACCTCTTGGCATACTGCTCTTTTAAAGGCTTGGATTTTACCCTCTACGCAGTTCCTATCTTTACTTTCCCAGTGTTTTTGTAGTTGGCTACCGCAGAGTGTGCACCGTCCTGTCATTCCCAAACCTCGTCTGCCTTCTACAGTCACCTGGTCTAGAGACCATGCGATTCTCTGTACAGTTTATCCTGATGTTCCTTGTAATGCAGTAGAGGCTACTTTGCCTTCCCTCTTCTTTCTCAGCCATTTTGTAAACCCATAATTATGAGGCGGTTGCTTGAGAAAATAACAGATAAACATAGAATAGACTGACCAAGATGGTTTACAATTTTTTTTAACTAGGTTATTTATGATGTATTTCTGAACCACTTGGCAGAGAAATTCATGACACTTAATGTTCATATTTTGAGTAAAGGAAGCTAAAACCTTGTCTGCTTTTTGGTACTACATGCATTAGTAAAAGGTTAAATAAGTTTTGTTCTCCACTGAAGTAATATTTAACATCTCAGAAAAAATCTTGCATGTTCTGTAGTTTTGTATTAAGTCAGTCATTTCGTATGCACTATATCAAGTGAAGACAGGTGGTTTACCTGTCTGCATTAGTATACTAACCACTTCCCCGTGCAGCGTCAGACTGGGGTTTGTAGACGTACTATTCAGCTACAGCACCCAGGTCGACCCAGTGGTTCTCTGCACAGCTCACCTTCGATACCCAGTGGGGCACGGAGGAGGGGGTCGGTAGGTGCAGTGTGTGGAAGCTGCAAGCAAGTAGGTCCTTCATCCATTGATTTCTTTCCCCCAAATAATGGTTTCCAAATCTGTATGCACCTATTTGATTTTTTTCCCTAAAACTTCAACTGAGCTGCTGTTTTCTTCCATGCAATGTTGTATGATCGATTGTGTATAGAAGAAGCTGGTGAGAGTGCCCTCCTACATAAGCAATTGCAGTGTTTTGCATGCAGAATTTAAAAAATTTAAATTGTCCTGATTCTATTTTGTAAATGGAGAAACAATCATATCTTTCTAAGCAGTAATGGAGGAAGACTAGTGCTTTGTGCATTTTGATATATTTTAGTTCATTTTTCCCATAATGTAATACATTTGACACAATTGGGTTTCTCATATTATCCTAGTTCATGTACATCAGAATGCTAAATAATACTGTGTTTAAGTTTTGTGTTGCAAGAACAAATGGAATAAACTTGAATTGTGCTACAGCCAGTGTGTCAGCATTTTTCTCACTCAGTTACTGTCACCTTCCTTTTTCTAGGCTTCTCTGCAACCATTTCAGTAGTTTGACTCAAATTTTAATTAATCTAAATTTCCCCCTTTGTCCTACTTCTAGAAAAAAGTAAGTGGAAGGAAAATAAGACATAGGAAAGATTTAATTGAAATAAACTATACTATTTATTGGGAAGTTTTGCTTTTTCTATCAGTTTCCTAATACAAATTGTGTGACTGTAATAAATGTTCAGCAGTGACTGGGAGCAAGCTGTCTCAGGATGTGCTAGAGTGTCAGGATCTTAATAGGTGCTAAAGAAAACGGTCATGGTGAACCTCTGGTCCTTTCATGTGCTTATTTTTTTTGCTCAAGTTGCCACACATTCCTTGGAGGTTCGTATTATCCAAACTCACTTGACCGCGAGCACTTCTTTTCAGGGGTACCCGAAAAGGGTGTACTTTTTAGGACAAATGTTCTACTTAACATTAAATCACTTTGAACATCAAAAAAACTGAACAAGACTACATATAAATTAGTTTGGTTTCTGTCACGATCTCGTCGACACCTTAAGAATTGCAGATAGTTTACTTCTAGAAGTAAAAAGTCCACTAATGGTGGAAAAAAGAAATGTGTACAGATGCTAAAATACATCAAAATCTGTCTTTCAGAACTTTCATGTTGTCAGCAGAAGCATAAAAGGGAGGTAACAGGTGTGGCTATAGGTTGGGAGTGTCCATAGAAAGTTTTTTAAGCAATGAAGTTATCACGAGAATTAAGGTCTATAAAACTGTTTAAATATATTTTAAAGGGAACAGAGCCCTATATATAATCATTGAAGAGCAGACCAGTTATACATCAACAGAAGGAACACCCGGAGGAAAGAGAGCTGGGAGTTGATACGAAATTCTTTTGTGATTAGAACAGCTATCACAGAACTTCCACACAATACAGTATGTCAGACTGTTAGATTTTTTTCCCCCTCTTTCTGCAAGACTAATGATTCTCAAAATGTCCCTGGACTAGCTACATCACTATGTCCTGGGAACTTGATAGAAGTGCCCAGCCCAGGTCTAATGAAAAACTCAGGTCGGGCCCAGCAATCTGTTTTAACAAGCCCTCCAGATGACTCCAACACACACAAGTTTGTACAAGACCGTAAACAGGAGGAGAAATAGTCAAAAAGCCTGTAAATCTGATGTCATCAAGGGTGGCTTCCTAGAGAGAATTTGTAGTAGGTGGAAACTGCTAACGCACGTACAGCAACACTGGACACCCAAGAAAATCTTAAGATGAGCTTCACTGACATTCTGGGCAAAAGAAGTCAGGATACAACAATGGCTCCAAAGATGTGACGCTAATAAGAATGACTTCATTATTAGGGTTTTTTCCATGAAGGATGTCCCATCAATTGCTGTGGACAGTATTTCCATGGTCCACAGCAGCCCAGAGTTATATCCACATGGCTGAACTGCTGCAGCTTGAGCCTTGCCCAAGTCCTTTGAATTCCAAAGTGGGGTAAGGGGAGCATGCAAGGAATTTCGGGAGATAGGTCATGATCTCCTTATCTCGTGCCTGCCACGTTGCAGGTCACTGGATGGCTCCAGGCACTTAGCTGTGCCCCTGCTGGCTTCTGCCTGTCGGTCCTGCAGCAGGGGAGCCCCTCTCTGGGAGACCCATTGCTGCTTTCTCAGCCTTACTGCGCTGTGCTGGCATCAGCGCTGTGACTACGGATTCTCCATGGCAGTGGGTGTGCCACTGGCTCGGGAACAGCCACCTCTGTGCCAACTAACCATTTTCCTGTTTCAGGTCCACCGTCTTCCCCAGGCACTAACCAGATCATCACACATCAGCCATAGGATGTTTTTCTTCAAGGCTTTTACTTCATTGAAATACAATTACTGATGTGGAAATAGAATTTATCGGCAACTCCAACAGCATGTGGTCCATAGTAGACATCCACTGTGTTCTGAACTATAATGTCAAACCATTGTACAGTCTAATGTGAGAGACTTTGTTTTAGTAAATCCTGGCTAAAGGATTACTATCAGGACCATGGAGCTACACCTAAGTGTCATTGTACCGAGATCATTGGCCGAGCAGCCTTCTAAGTACTATTGATACGGCAAACCCAAATCAACAAAGCGGAGACGAACATCGCAGTCACAAGGATTCGCTGAGGAAATGCTGACCCCATATGGGGTCAGATGCAGGTCACCAGGCTATTGTAGCTTATGCTAAAGCACAGCTAGTTGTACGCTGAGAAACAAAACAGAGGATTGTCTGGTCACCCTAGCAACCTCTAGGCATTCAGCAGCTGCAGCAGCGAGGGCGATCTTATTTACATGGTTTGGATAGAATGATGGGTCACTGGTTGGTAGGCCACAGCATCTTGTCACAAAGGAGGAGAATGCGTAGACAATTCCTGGCAACTGGATGCTGGCTTTGAGGATACTACCAGATAACTTTTTTTTTTTTTTTTAAGAATGTGTGCTATTCTATGGTTTTACCAACAAATCTGAAAATGTATCATATATCTGTGTATCCTCCTCCTAATATCTAATAATGTCCCATACATTTATACACATCCCGTGTCAGGCCACCAAATCTAGCGATGTGCCAGTGCTGGTGACTTGCTAGTCAAATCTCAGTAGGCTTGAAAGTACTGAGATCTAAGTTAATTACATTAATTTTACTAGTAAAAATTTTTTTAGTTATTAGATGACAGCTAGGAGTTGTGCAGAGAACTTTTTTACATTTCCTTATTCAATTTTTACAATTAATGTGTTTTAAAAGAGAGAGAGAGAGAGACTAAGAGAAGTTAAGTAACTTGCTCACAGCCAGTAAACAGCTCAGGATCTGTACAATTTAGTTCTTTCCGATTTTAGAGCCCACACGCCTTCAAATTAAATGAAGAGTGAAAGCTGTTCTCACCCAGATATCCAAAATCAATGCTCATACCCATTCCCAGAAAACTCAGGGAGGTTCTGCAGCCTTTGTGCCTTTATTTCCCCTTCTTAACAGCAGATCTCAGAACTTATTTATTTTGCATACTGAAACTCTATAACCTTTAACCAACAACTCCCTATGTCCCCCCGTCCTCTAGCCCTTGGCAACCTCTGTTCTATCTTTGCTTCTATGAGTTGGACTATTTTAGATTTCACACATAACTGAGATCGTACATTATTTGTCCTTCAGTGTCTGGCTTATTTCACTTAGCATAATGCCCTCAAGGTCCATCTATGTTGCTGCAAATGGCAGAATTTCCTTCTTTTTTCAAGGCTGAATAATCCTACACCATATATATATATATACACATACACACACACACACATATATACACACACCATATGTTCTTTATCCATTTGTATGTCAAAGAACATTAAGTTTGTTTCCGTGTCTTGGCTATCATGCATAATGCAACAAGGAACGTGGGAATATAGATAGACTATCTTTTTGAGATCTAGATCTCACTTGCTTTGGCTATATACCCAGAAATGGGATTGCTGCATCAACTGGTAATTCCATTTTTAATATTTTGAGGAACCTCCGTATTGTTTTCCATAGTAGCTACACCAATTTACATTCCCACCAACAACATACAAAAGTTCCCTTTTCTCCACAACCTTGCCAACATTTGTCCTTTGTGGGTTTTCTGTTTTGATAGTAGCCATCATAACAAGTGTGAGGTGATATCTCATTGTGGTTCTGATTTGCATTTCCCTGATGACTGGTGACAATGAGTTCCTTTTCATAGCTCTGTTGGCCATCTGTATGTCTTCTTTGGAGAAATGCCAATTCAGGTCCTTTGCCCATTTTTTTAATCAAGTTATTTGGGAGTTTGTTATTGAGTTATAGGGTTTTCTTATATATTTGGATATTAACCCCTTATCAGATACATGGTCTGTAAGTATTTTCTCCTATTGAATAGGTTGCCTTTTCGCTTTGTTGATGATTTCTTTTGCTGTGCAGCAGCCTTTTAGTGTGATGTAGTCCCACGTGTCTTGTTTTTGTTGCCTGTGTCATATCAAAGAAACTATCGTCCAATTCAATGTCAGAAGCTTCTTCCCTATGTTTTTGGGGTTGGTGTTTAAGTCTTTGATCCCCTTTGAGTTGACTTTTGTATATGAAGTGAGGTAAGAATTATGTTCTTTTGCATGTGGGTATCTAGTTTTCCCAATACCATTGATTGAAGAGACTATCTTTCCCCATTGAGCATTCTTGGCTCCCTTGTGAAATATTAGTTGATCATAGGTATATGTGAGGGTTTATTTCTGGGTTCTTCTATTCCATGGTCTATATGTCTGTTTCTATGCCAGTACAAAACTATTTTGATTACTCTAGCTTTGCAATATGTTTTGAAATCAGGGAATGGTTCCAGCTTTGTTCTGGTTCAAAATTGCTTTGGCTATTCTTTTGTGGTTCTAAATGAATTTTAAGATTATTTTTCTGTTCTTGTAAAAATGTCATTGGGATTTCGATAAGGATTGCATTGAATCTATAGATACCTTTGGAAACTATGGACATTTTAATAATATTAATTCTTCCAGTCCATGAACACAGGACATCCTTCCATCTGACTTCATTTCTTTTATTGATGTTTTGTAGATTTTAGTGTACAAGTCTTTCACCTCTTTGGTTAAGTTTATTCCTAAGTATTTTATTCCTTTTTATGCTGTTGTAAACTGAGTTATTTAATTAATTTCCTTTTGGATATTTTTTTGTATAGAGAAATGCAACTTATTTTTGTAGGTTGATTTCTGTATCCTTTGACTTTACTGAACTTGCCTATTAGTTCTAACAAATAAAAGTTTAAAAGTTCTTGAAACTAAACTACAACACTGTGAACCTGGGAACCCTATCATATTTCCATGGTTATCCAAAGTTACTATTTAAGGGAGTTAGAGTTTTATGACATTTTAGTGTTTGTTTCACTATTTTAACTGAACTTTTACTCTGGTCTGGGCACCATGCTAAGTATTTCATGTGAACTGATTAATTTAATCTTCATAAAAACCCCATGAGGTAGCAAAAGACTGAAAATAGATTTACCATATGATCCAGCAATCCCTCTCCTGGGCATATATCCAGAGGGAACTTGAATTCAAAAAGACACATGCACCCCAGTGTTCCTAGCAGCCCTACTGACAATAGCCAAGACATGGAAACAACCTAAATGTTCACTGACAGATGACTGGATAAAGAAATTGTGGTATATTTATACAATAGAACACTACTCAGCCATTAAAAAATAATAAAATAATGCCATTTGCAGCAACATTGATGGACCTGGAGATTGTCATTCTAAGTGAAGTAAGTTAAAAAGAGAAAAATGCCATATGATATCACTTATATGTGGAATCTAAAAAAAAAAAAATGAACTTATTTACAAAACAGAAACAGACTCACAGACATAGAAAACAAACTTAAGGTTACTGGTAGCAGGAAGGGGTGGGAAGGGATAAATTGGGAGTTCAAGATTTACAGATACTAAGTACCATATATAAAATAGATAAACAACAAGTTTATACTGTATGTCACAGGAAACTATATTCAATATCTTGTAGTAACCTATAATGAAAAACAATATGAAAAGGAATATCTGTATGTATATGTATGACCGAAACATTATGCTGTACACCAGAAATTGACACATTGTAAACTGACTGTGCTTCAATAAAAATTTTTAAAAATTAAAAAAAAAACTTTTTAAACCCTATGAGGTAGAACTATTGTCATTTGTTTTCAAATCAGAGAACTAAAGCTCAGAGAAGTCAAGTAACTTGTATATGGTCACACAGCCAGTTAGTGGTAGGCTGAGTTTAAACTCAGGTAGTCTGACTCTAAAATTTGTGCTCTTCCTCTTATATTGCCTCTCCAACTTTCACTGAACCAGCTCATCGCATTTTATTCAACAAACACAGCGTTTTCCAAGTTCTGAAAAGATACTTAAAAATATGATTATGAACTTTATGTTTTTATGTTTATGATTTTAAACAGGTGAAAAATAACATGCATTTATCAATCACTTCCCATGACTGAATCAAAGTCTTCAAAGATGACATTTAATTTTCAGTTCAAGAAATAGCAATACTTGAATGTAATATACTTTTCTGGGGCAGTCTAGAATTACTATGGGATAGAATCAGCAAATTATGGCCCACAGGCCAAACCTGTCCCACTACCTTTTTTTTCTTTTTTCTTTTTTTTTTTTGTCGATAAAGTTTTATTGGAACATAACTTATACCCATTCTCTTACAGATTCTCTATGGCCGCTTCCACACTTCAACAGCAGAGGTGAGTACTTGCAACAGAGACTATATGACTCACAAAACCTGAAATATTTACTCTCTGGCCCTTGATGGGAAAAGTCTGCCAACTCCTGGTATAGATGTTTAGCTGGAAAAGGTTGATGAAAACCCTGTAAGACTGGCCGAGGCCGAGGAGCAAAGTCACAGGAAAATGTAATGTGTTGGTTGACGCAAATGAAAAGCCAAACCCATAAATAACGCACATCTCTTCACACCCAGGGTACACTGTTACTGTCATGGTCCCCAGTGAATCACGTCTGGGTATCCACGCCCTTGTGTAACCCCTTCCCACACTGACTCTTGGCCTTGGCCATGTGGCTTGCCGGGGCCAAGTGGGATATTAGACACGAAACCAGCAGAGGTGCGAACAGGTGCTTATTTACTGGGGCTTGCCTGCTTGGACCTCAGCTTGGAAAGAAGTTCAGAATTATACCTGAGGGGAGGCCACGTGAAGGACTGAGGCAACCCAGCCAATAGCCCCGGCTAACAGCCAGACAGCTGAGGGAGGCTAGCTTGGACTTTCCAGCCCCGAGTGACCCCAGGTGAGCTCAGCAGGAGAGCCACTAGGTGGACCCCGTTCAAATTGCAGAATCATGAACAAATACACAGTGGTTGTTTAGGCCACTGGGTTTGGGGTGATATTGGATCAGCCATCTACTGCTGCATGAAACACTCTAGATGAAAGACATTTACTGATGAGGGATCAGTAGCATCACCTGGGGACAAGAAAATGATTAAAAGGAAAATGATTTCTTTTAAATACACACACCTGTGAGATATAAGCAACTACCATTAAGGGCCCAGGATTTCCCTTTCTTTCAAACTCTTAAAGAAAAGCAAAATAGATTAAAAGCAAAACCTTTGGCCTTCTGTCTAGGAAAGGTTAGATGCTATAAATAATAAATAATAAACTCTGTGTTTCTGCAGAATCCTTTTTATCCCTCTCTATCTGCCCACAGTCTCTCACATCCTTGTAGGTTTTTCTTTTTGCCTCCTGGAGGAGTCAAACGCTAATGGGGATTTGCTGGTATGAGCCAAACACCTGTGCCCAGCTAGTGGCTTGAAGGCAAAATAATGGCTTAAATAGTATGGGGTTGGGGTGGGAAAAGGGGGCAGCATGAATGGAATAAAGAAGAGCCACAAGGGCTAAGACTCTCATCTGCGAGTCCCACGCTAACCGCCAGGTGAGCCCGTGTTGGCCCAGACGTGAAGGCGGGGCCCCTCACCTATGGCCAGCAGGGTGTGGGCCTGAGGGCTGTGTCCAGAATGACCGTGGCAGCAAAAGGTCCCTCACACTTAGTTTTTTACCTCTTCCCAGCACTCTCTCAACCAAGACCTGTGGAATCATTTCAAAGCAGCCTTCTTAAGACCCATCCCAGCCACTGTGGCTCCAAAAGCTTAAGAAATGCCTCGGGTAACAGGGGCAAGAAGGTAGGTAGGGTGATAGTTCTCTAACATGTGAGCTCATCCATTCAACAATTATTTACTGAGTGTCTATAAATGTGTCAGGCACCACTGTGGGCTCTGCAGATACAACAAGAAAATGATGAATGTGGTAAACTGACATGACTCCTGCCCAGATAGGACTGACATCCTAGGAGGAGAGAAAAGACAAAGTCTACCTCTAAATAAAACCATTGCAGCTGCTGATGTGCGCTGGACAGAAAGGGATAAGCCGGGCTGGGGGACACATCGTAGGGTGCTGGAGGCCCTCCTGGCTGGCCGAGGGCAAGCACTTGTGTCTTACTCTGGTCTGTACTGCTCCATGGGTTCATGCCTTCGAAGGAAATGTTTTGGCCTCAGGTAATATAGTTCCATATGGTTAGACTTTTTCCACATTCTGGTTTATTGTGTTGTGTGGTGCTGATGCAGGCCGAGACACGGGGGGAGGTGGTTGGTGGCAGTGGTGTTGAGACCAGACTAGGCATTAAGCAGGCTCTCAGGGTGGTGGGGGAGGGGCGGGGATCGCCTGGCACCGCACTAATGTCCCTGCCAGCGATGCTCCTATGCCATCTCCCTGCACTGTGTGTGCTCACTAACCAAGGGGCAGCGGCAGGGCCCCACCCCGAGCTCTCGAACTAGATTGCCCTAATGGGACCACACAGCTGTCTCTGGAAGGAGCTACCAATGCTTCCAAGTCCAGGGAGAAGACAATCAGAGCTTAGCTTGCTTTACCAATTAGGCACGGAGCCTCCAGCCTTCATTGACCCAAGGAGGATGTGTTTTCTAATATCTATGCCTCACACTAGGCACAAAGCCCTTGTCATCTTTCTTACTCCCCCTTTTCTTTCTGTGTGCCCCATTACACAAATCCCGAGTTGATCTCATCTCAGTAGCGATGAGTTTAAATCTTGTTGCATGTTATTATTATAATCATGAAAAGAGCTGCTAAGAATCAGTACAAACCCCAATTAAAACCTGGATATCTGCCACCCAGTTGCCACAAGCAACGGTTCACTCAGGAGGCATGGCTGAGGTTTGATGATTTCGAGGAAAAGAGGGAATTCTTCCCCAGTGATAACCAAACCAAATAGCACACATTTGGACTGTGTGACCCAGTGGATTATCTTTTAAAAGTTTAAATTGTCTCATTTAAAATTAAAGGGGTATGTTTTTAATATTTACTTTTTATTGAAGGGTAGTCAGTTTACAATGTTACCTTCAGATGCACAGCAAAACGATTCATTGTACTTAAACTTTTTCTTTTTCAGTTTCTTTTCCATTATAGCTCATTACAAGAAATTGAATATAGTTCTCTGTGCTAAAGAGAAGGTCCTTGTCATTTATTTATTTTATATACAGAAATGTGTATCTGTTAATCCCAAACTCCTAATTAAAGGGCTATATTTTAAAAGGAGGTCTTACTGATTAAATATAGGAAGTCTTTAAAAAAAAGTCTAATACCTCTGGCCCAGAACATTTTCATTTGATTAAATTTATCCCTTTTTTCTGAGATATTCACTATCTTACTATGAGAGTCAAATACATGACTTGATATGCCTCCTAAATTGTGGCATGTTGAACAAAGGGGAAATCTCTGCATTATTGTTTTTCTCCTGCCATAATTATTTATTTGAGTTAGACTGCTTGTGCTTCCTGACATATTTTAGGAAAGAATTATGTTTAGAGATTTGCCATGTCATGAATTAATGTGACAATTCTTTTTTGCCAAAAATCACATCCATACTTTTGGCCCCATTCTTTCTCTTTGAAGTCATTGTCTCCTTGTTAAGAAGGAAAAAATACAAGCTTTCATAAGCCTGTGGGTTAATATGACAAAGGGGAGGGTGTGGAAGCAGATGCCATGTACAGGATGAGGGGCTGCTGAGGCTGAACTCATGCGGACCCCCGCAGAGAAGCACTTCCTTTGCTCACACTGTGTTATGTCCGAACTGGCACCCGTTGAGACACGCCAGTTCTTTACAGACGAACTTGCAGCCTAGAGGAACTTGTCCAGGTTTGTTGTGCTCACATGTGGCTGAGCTGAAATGCGATTCCCAGGAGCCCAGACACAGTTCTGACACCAGTGATCAAGTTCTTTGTAAATAAGTAAATCCATCCAACAAAAATTCAATCAAGAGGTCCTCATTCCTGCTTCCTCCCCGGTGCTGCTTAATGGGTCTAATAAGGTTCCATTAAGACCACCCAGGCCCCCACGGACTAACGTGAGCAGCTGATGAGCAGTGCCAGTGAGCCGGATTTAAACTGGATTGACTAATGGAGTCAAACACGCGGGTAACCAAGCAAGACGAAAGCGCTGACAGCCCTGAAGTAAGCACCGATTTTGCAACACAAGGTGGTTATGAAATGATTCAAGATGTTTAAAGACAGACAATATGTTTTAAGAAAGCAGTTGTGTGAGGTTTTAGGAGATCTGAAAACATCCTGTTTCCAATCCCAACAAGTGAAGGTTCTAAGAGTGTAGAGGCATGAGCAGGAACACCCCAGAAACAAGAATTTCAGGCCAACTTGATAGAATCCTTCCACATCCTAACTCCTAAAGCAGTATTATCTCACCTCATTCTCAAGGAGGCAGTCCCCACAAAATGCCCGTCACACCATCGACCCAATGCACCCAGTGCTCATCTGTTACGACAGGAGTCTCCACCCTATTGCAAAGAGGAGTTGTACACAACTAGAAGTGTTCCTTACACAGATGTTCAACATCAAAGCAAGAAACAGTAACGCAAAAGCCAGGTCGGGGGTACAGACAAAAACTCAAGGGCTCCAGGAGCGTCCCCCAGAGAATAAGTCCCAGATCCACAGCTTTTTTGAAATTTCACCCAAGCGCTGGGCCCTGACCTCCAACTGCCTTCTCCATCCAAACCTAAACCTATGATCTTCACTGCCCTCCCACCGACAAAAAGAAAACATTTCATTCCTGCTAAATACAATGTTTACAAAAATCAATTATTTGAATGTATATCACAGTATTCTTTTAATCATGTAGATTAAAACCCAGCCAAAACTGCTTGATTATACACCCTTCGTTTCATCTTCTCTTACAGTCATTTCTTCCATAAAAACCCTCCGTGGCCAAGTTTAACTCTCCATTCACACTGGTGCCCCGCCCCCTCCCCTTGCTGGCCCTGATACTGTCCCAGCCCCCAGCAGAAAGGCCCTCCCACATCAATCAGTCAATTAACATACTTCATTTAGACCAACATTATCATTGTCCCACTCCCACGGATTCATCACTGTTATGGGTTGAATTATGTTCTCTGAAAAGGTAAATGTTCAAGTCCCAACCCCCAGTACCTCAGAACGTGATTTTCTTTGGAAATAGGGTGGCAGATGGAATTAGTTAAGATGAGGTCATACTGGAGTAGGATGATCCCCTAATCCAGTATAATCTGTGTCCTTCTAAGATGTTTAGCTGTGAGGGGGAGAACACCACGTGAAGATGGAGGCAGAGACTGGAGGCAGGCAGCTGCAAGCCAAGGAACGCCAAGAATGGATGGCCACCACCTGGAGCTAGGCAGAGACAGGGAAGGATTCTACCCAGTCTTAGAGGGAGCATGGCCCTGCACGTGCCTTGATTCCTGGCCTCCGGAACTACAAGACAATACATATCTGTTGTGTTAAGGGATCCAGTTTGTGCTATTGTTAGGGCAGCCCTAGGGAACTGACAGCCCTCTTCTCTTCTAAAACATTCAATGGCTCCCTATTCTCTCACCCAATCAAGTTCAATTGTTTAGCCCAGCTCCTAAGGCCCTTTCTCATGTCATCATCGCCTTGCAAATGTATCTCCCACTATTTCTTCACAACCTTTTCTAAACTCCAATCTACACAGACCTGGCCCTTCTTCCAAGTCCTGCTGCCCGTGATTCCTTATACTCTACCAAGTGGATTTATTACTGCCTTCCTTTCAGTCATTAGCCCCTTGAATAGGCTATGAATTTTTTTGCCTCCCCTGAGCGTACAAATTATCTACAAATACTTGTAGATTAATTGATCCAGTAGCCTTGACACATGCTCTGCCCTTGACCTGGAACACCCAGGTAGGCTGGGAGCTACATGCCAGGGACCATTGTTTTAATCTTTGTGTCCCCACTGCCCCACAGAGTGTCTGGCAGTTCATAAACTTTCAATAAATATTTTACTTCATTCATTTTTAAAGTCCAGCCTCCAGGTATATCTGCTCTGGGTCCATCCCAAGTAAATCAGGATCTGCCTCCTTTTAAAGAAATTGCTAATAAAATATCATAAAGTTCCTCAGACAAAGGTGGCTGAAGAGGGGAGAAAAATGCCACTCTTTCTCCAGTAGCCTCACTAGTGAGTCATTAGAAGGGCCCCAGCCCGGAGCCTCAGGGAGCCTTATTAGCCCCCCACGACCCATCTGAGAGGGGAGCCCCCCTCCCCGCTATCAGGCTTCCTATTTAATAACACATGACAGGGCTTGTTCTTCTACCCCATTGTTACCTGTGTTTCCAGAGCCCTTTGAAAGCATAAATAAATGATAGTTGGCTGATCGCCTCTCCCCAGGGTTTTGCCAGTGCTGAGAAGTCTGAAAGCTTTCCAAGACACGATTTGGCACTACAAATGCCAGGTGGGAGAGTTCCTGTCCTCTCCTGTTCATAGGGGTGCTTGATAACTCAAAGTGCCAACTCCTTCCCACAGAGTCCAACAGGATAATGTGCTGTCACAGATCTTCAGGTGACAGGCTTTTGCAGTGGGCTTTTCAGGCAGCCCGAGCTTTTGCAGGGTGGAAGACCTTTGCTCATCAGGGAAGTCATCCAGATCTCCAAGACGCCACACCCAGAGCGACTGCAGGGGTCACCATGTGACTCTGAGGGTCAGAGGTGGGGAAGGAGCCCAGAGGAAGATTACTGCTGTTCCAGCTCTGTCAGCCTACCACGGCCCTCCCCTGCCCACTTCTAGCCACATCCTCCAAACCATGTGAATTAGCCCCCCTGAGAGATAGCTAGCTATTTTCTTGGCCTTGGCCTTCAGAATACACATCCTCTGACCATGTTTACAGGATTAGGATGGGGGAGGAGAGGTGCAGTGTGGGGGAATCCAACCTTGGATGGTAATTAGAAGCCAGAGAAGAAAGAGGGGAGCTTTCAGTTTCCACTTCCACATGTAAGGAGCTTAGAAGTCACCACTCCATCCTACTCAACTGCAGGTAAAAAGCTAAACAGGCTGAAAAATCAGCAACTCTTCTTGATTCAGTAAACGAGCAGAGGACCCAGGGCAAAACACTGCCCTGAAGATTAGAGAGAAGGATAAGGAAATACAGGGAGTCATAACTTACCAAAGCCGAGACTCAGGAGAAGCAGCAGCAGGGACCAGTGCCCAGGTAGGAAAACCTGCAGTTAACGAGCTCCTGGAGGCTCGATGTGGGCAACTCGGACAGTTAAAAACTTCAGGGTGACCAAGTCATGGGCAGGGGGCTCCCAAAACACAGTGAGATTTACCTCTGGGAGCTCAACCAGGTTTCTTCAGCAAACTCATGAAAAATCCTGGGAGCTTCCAGAAGAGGGAGAGGAAAAGGAACCATTTATAAATTCACCAGAGCATGCCGGTCTTTCAACAAGGCATGCCCTCAGGTGAAAGCAGTTAACCAAAGCCGGACCTGCTGGGGGTGTTATCGAAGCCTAAATGACCCGGGGCAGGGAAACACCAGCTCCAGCTGGCTCTAGCTTCCCTGTGAGAGAACAGAAGTACCCAGCTCCCGCCCACTCTAGCCACCAGGTCCCACCTAAGAAAGGAGATGAAAACTGAGAAACACTTGTGAAGTCCACAGTCCAGAGGCACAGACTCACTAAAACACTGAGACCCAATTATAGGACTTGCTCTCCAGCCACCGCTCATCACCCCAGTTACTAAAGTCCTCTTTACGATACTTCTTTTTACCTGGTACATCATGTCCTGCTATCAAGAAAAAATTACAAGGCGTACCAAAAGGCAGAAAACACAGTTTGAAGAGACAGAGCAAGTATTAGAACCAGACATAGCAGCAATGTTGGAATTATCAGGCCAGGAATTTAAAACAACTATGATTAACACACTAAGGGCCCTGATGGATAAAGCAGACAGCACACAGGAACAGATGGGCAATGTGAGCAGAGAGATGGAAATCCTAGGAAGAACCAAAAAAGACATGCGAGAGATTAAAAAACACTGTGACAGAAATGAAGAATGCCTTTGAAGGGTTCATTAGTAGATTGGACACAGCTGAGAAAAGAATCTCTGCGCTAGAGGGTATACCGATAGAATCCCCAAACCAGAAAGCAAAGAGAACAAAGACTGCACAAAAAGCCCTAGATTATCCAAGGACTATGGCACAACTACGAAAGGTGTACTCTGTGCATAATGGGAACATCAGAAGGGGAAGAAAGAGAAAGGAGCAGAAGAAATATTCGAAACAGGAATGATTGAGAATTTCCCCAGATTAATATCAGACATCAAACCCCAAGTCCAGGGAGTTCAGAGAACACAAAGCAGGATAAATGCAAACAAACAAACAAACAAAGCAAACAAGCAAAAATAAAAACAAAAACAAAACAAAAAAACCTACACTTAGGCATACCATTTTCAAATTACAGAAATCAAAGCTAAGGAAAAATTCCGAAAGAAGCCAGGAGAAAAAAAAATACTTTACCTATAGAGAAACAAAGGTAAGAATTACATTCAGTTTCTCCTCAGAAACCGTGCAGGCAAGAAGAGAGTAGAGTGAAATATTTAAAGTGTTGAGAGAAAAAACCACCAACCTAGAATTCTGCACTTGTGAAATGATCCTTCAAAAGTGAAGGAGAAATACTTTCTCAGACTAACGAAAATTAAGGGAGTTTGTTGCCAGTAGACCTGTCCTTGTAAGAAATGTTAAAAAAGGTTCTTTAGAGAGAAGGAAAATAAGATAGGTTTACTGTATTTATTTATATATTAGTAGTAGAAATGTGCTACTATATTTACTAAAATAAAACCATATTATAATATTAATTGTAAATGTATATTGTAAACTCTAGGGTAACCACTAAAGAAAGTTTTTAAAAGTAATATTCTAAGAAAGGAGAGAAAATAAGATCATATAAAAAGCTCAGTTAAAACCACAAAAGGCAGAAACAGAGCGGAAGATAGAAATAGTTACAAAGAACAAGGGAAACAAACAGAAAACAGTAATATAGTGTCTATTCATCCAACCATTATCAATAATCACTCTGAATGTCAATGGTCTAAATGCATCAATTAAAAGAGATTTTCAGAGGTGATCAAAACATATGACCCAACCATATGTTGTCTACATAAAACCCACTTTAATGATAAAGACACATACAGATTAAATGTAAATGAACAGAGAAAAACATAAGATGCTAACACTAAGAAGAAAGGAGGTACAGATTATCAGAAGAATTTATAAATGATCAGATGCATTTGAGAGAGAAGAAAGGAGCTGAGATTAACAAAAGGACCAGAATTACACGATTGGGCAAATAAGGAACAGAACTTCACAGGAGAACACAATTTCGAAAGTGGACATCAAGGCCTAAGGCAGCTTGAAATGAGTTATCGAAGGGTTCCCCAGATAGTTTTGCCAGTTCTCAGCAACCTTCTGCCCCAAAATACTTTGCACATTCCCAGGATAGAGAGCGAAGGAGACCTAGTCTGTCTGGGGAATGTTAAAAAGGTAGGATGAAGAGCGGATTTGCCTTCCGGAAGCACTTGAGGAAGCTGTAACAGCCAAAGGTGAACACCTTCTTCCTCTTCAATGTCCCAGAGCTCCTTGAAGAAGCAGTTGATTCCAGATTTGGGCAAGAAAAACACAAGATGATCTTGGAGCATCTTGTGGTGCCGGAAAGTAAGAATGTGCTCAGAAAGGATGAGAGAGCATAGAAACCAACATGAAAGAGTTCCCATCGGCCAAAGCCGGAAGTACTCTGAACAACGAAATAAATAACAACATTGAATTGTAATCCATAGACTAAAGTAAACATACGAGTCTATTCTGATAGTTGAATGAGTAAGTTGGCAATAAGGTATAGCTCTTCCTTACAAAAGAAAAAATCCCACTTAATAAATATAGAAGGAAAGAAGAAACATAAAATCACCATTAGTAATAATTACTGTGGGCAAAAATTCACCAATGGATGCTAATATTAGTAGGCAAAAGTTTAAAAACAATATTTGCATAGTCTAAGTGTATCCCCCCACCAAGACATTTATTAATCACAAAAGGAAACACAGGAACTTTACAGTGGAAATACCCGTCAGACATACCTTATCCCACTGATCGAGGGAAAAGCACTGGTAATAAAACTTATTGAGATCATGTCACCCTGGTATCAGACTAGGGCCCCATGCTTTTGACCTCATTTAACCTTAAATACTTCCAAAAAGCCCTGTCTCCAAGTACAGTCACCGTGGGTGTGGCTTCAACATATGAATTTCGAGGGGAAACAATTCAGTCCATAACACTTTCCAAAAATATATAACCACAACGTATGCATAAAAAAATTAGAGAAACCCAAATTGTCTGTGAAACAACTGACCAACACTCTTCAAACATGTCAAGGTCATGAATGACAAAGAAAGATCGAGGAACTGTCATAGTGAAGGATTCAAGGACCTTTAAATGCAACATGGGATCTGGGATTCAAGAAGAGGACATTAACTGGGAAATGGGTTAAATCTGAATAAAATCTATAGTTGAGTTATTTGCATTGTATCAATGCTAATTCCTTGGCCATGGTACTACCACTAGGTAAGACGTTAACATTAGGACAGCTGGGTGAAAGGCATCTGAAATGCTCTGTGCTGTTTTTGCACATTTTCTCTAATATTATTTCAAAATAAAAATTTCCCTAAATATCCCTTCATGTCACATTCCTTGCAATAGTGGTGGGAGTAGAGAAATAAATTATCAACCACATTTTCTTTGGGGAGCGGAGGAGGGAGGAGATGGTACAGAAGGGAGTAATGCACAGTTTCTCTACCCGACATGAAGAAGGAGGGAGCCAGGAGTTGGAAAGACTCAAAACAAAAGACAGATTTTAAAAGCTGGTTTCATGGAGACTGATGCGGAACACAGAGTCTGCAGTAAGGGAGATGAGTGTTGGCCTATTTCCAGGTGTCCAGCCCAGAGGCAGGCCGGGCGCCTTTATTTTAAGACTGTCAGCTGTTTGTGTCCACAAAAGAGAAAGAGAGGACTCTGCTTCCACATGAACAGCCCAGTACACAACTACCACTGGCCGGTCCCCCTCCCAGCTCGCTGATTCTGGGGCTCTGAGAGCTTCGAGCCTGATTATCGTGGGGATTAGCACCTGACAGTCTGGGAGGCCCAGATAATTCTGCTTATTTAGGACAATCAGCCATAAAGTGGATGGTCAACCCCCTCCCCAACCCCTGCTCTCCCAGCCATCTTTCAACTCTGTGGTTCTAAGCATTTCTGTTGTTATTGTTCATTTTATAAAGGCTTTTTTGAATACCTATCTTGTTAAAGCATAAGTAAGACCCAGAAGATAGAAACTAGGTTAAGAATTGAGTAACAATACATAGTAAGCTCTCAATAAAGAGCTTGCTGAGTTGACTTCAGTGCCCTCTATGCATTACATCCAGAAAGCTTTTCTATTGCCGTTGTGGTATTTCTGGCTATAATTTCTGATGCACAGTAGCCAGAATATAAATTGCTGGGCTGAGGAGTAGCTGCAAACATTTCTAAAGATGTAGTCTTTAATGGAAGGACTCTTCCGTACAAGATGCATCACGAACCCTAGATAAAAAGTAAAAGTGGAAATAATAATAATAATAGCTTTTATTGAGCATTTACTGTGTGCCATAAATCTCCCAAGAACCCTATGAAGCAGGAACTATTGCAATCCCCGGTTGGCAGATGGCTAGTAAATGGCACAGCCTAGCGGCAACCCAGGTAACCAGCATGGAGTCCATGCTCTTAAACATTCCGCTCCCTTCTTTCACATTCCTCAGTTCTAGTCCAGCCTTTTGGAGGAATTCTGGGCACATCTTTAAAATTCTCTGGGCTCCTAATTAATTGCCTGCAATATGGGGATGATAATCCCCTCTTACATACCTCAAAGGGTCAATTACACAAGAGAACATTGATGAAAGTTGAACACCTAGTAGATCACAAAGAAGTTCCCCAAGATTTCAGGGACTCTGCAGAGTGACCACATCTTTGGCCATAATACAATTAAATCAGAAATCAGCCCCAAAAAGGTAGTGGAAACTTATTTTAAACTAATATGCTCATAAATAAGTCATGAATTAAAGAAAGTTAAGTCTCATTAAAACAGGAAACTGATTATATATATATATATATATAGTGTATATATATCCACAAAATCTAATTCCTAAGTTGCAGTGGAGACACTTTTGGGACTGACTCCCAAAAGATCCAGACCTTATAGGAAAACAGGAAGCCCTGAAAGCAAAGATGGACAAAGATCTGAAAATAGGACTGGCTGGAAATGGGTTTAGGAAGCACTTGGATCTTAGAGTGCCTTCCCCTCTGCACAGCCAGGTGACTGCCCCTCCCATCTCTTCCTCTCCAAGAAGCCTGGACGTGCATTTTCTGGAGACAGTAAGCGGGAGAAACTCTGGCTCAGGGAACACCAGGCTCGATTGAAGATTTTAATAGTGAAAACGGCAGATTCCGTGGAAACTTATGCTGAATACTGATACCCTCTCCTCCCAGCCGTCATCCCCCATTCTCTCTCAGAACGCCAGCAGCCAGGTTTGCATGCTGCGGGCAAGACCTTGAAAGAGGTGTCACTGGGGAATCTCAATCTAAGGATTCTGAAATTCAGGGTCCCCTGAACTGACCTAGCCAGAACTCCTTACACTGACCCTGACAGTCAGTAAGCCCTACCCATCGGCTCAGGGCTCCAATCACTTTTTTTGTTTTTCTTATTGTGGTAAAATATAAATTACACACAATATGCCATTTTAACCATTTTTAAGTTTACAATTCAAAGGCGTTAAGCACATTCACAATATTGTGCAATCACCACCGCTATTTCCACAATTTTCATCACCCCAAACAGAAACTCTACTTATTAAGCAATAATTCCCACTCGCCCCTCCCCACTCAGCCCCTAGTAACTTCTTGTCTACTTTCTTTTTCTATGAACTTGCCTAGCCTCAATATTTCATCTAAGTGGAATCCTATAGTATCTGTCCTTTTGTTTCTGGCTTATTTCCCTTAGTATAATGTTTTCAAGACTCATCCATGTTGTAGCATGTATCAGAATTTCATTCCTCTTATGGCTGAATAATATTCCACTGTGCGTATATACCCCATTTTGTTTATCCATTAATCTGCTGATGGACACTTAAGTTGTTTCCACTTTCTGCTAGTATTAATAACACGGCAATGAACCCTGGCATACAAGTATCTAAGTCCCTCTTTTCAGTCCCTTTGGGTGTTCCAGTTACTTTTTAATTCCTCATAATCATGGATCATCAGACATTTGAGGAAAGTATTTATAATGACAGACAAAACACAAACAGAAAAAAAGAAACTTGGAGGAAACAATGACTATCCAGAGAAAAGGAAACAAAGCAAAAATACAATGAACATCCTAAGAAAGATAAAAAGAAGACACTGATCTATAAAATAAGACTCATATCTAAAACTGGAATTTTCAGACAGAACAAAACAAAGTAGTTCCTAGGAAATAAATGTATAGGAGCAGAAATTAAAAGCTTAGTAAAGAATCATGTTAAAAGTTGTGGAAATCACCCAGAAATTAGAAAGACAAAGAGATGAAAATACAAAGGGAAAGAATAAAAACAGAAATCCTGAAGAGGAGAGTAGCATCTGAACAAACAGGAGCTCTATAGATGAGAGAGAAAACAGAAAATTTAAAAATAACAAAAATAATCATAAAATAATACAGTAAATAATAACATAACATAAAATAAATTATTATTATAATCAAGAAAATTTCCCAGAATGCTTGCACATTGTTGGTGAGATTATAAACTGGTTCAGCCACCATGAAGCACAGTATGGAGTGCTTCCTCAAAAAATTAAATTCCTCAAAAAATTAAAAATAAAATTGCAATGTGATCCAGCAGTCCCACTTCCGGGTACATAACCAAAGGAAGTGAAAACAGGTTACCCAAGAGACACACAGGCACTCCCATGCTTTATTTATCCACTGCAGTATTATTCACAATAGCCAATAGATGGAAACAACCTAAGTGTCCATCAGTGGATGAATGAATAAAGATGACATGGTATATATACATATATATGTACACACACACACACACACACACACACAATGAAATATTATTCAGCCATAAGAAAGAAAAAAATCCTGCCATTTGCAACAACATCTATGGACCTTCAGGACCTTAGGCCAAGTGAGATAAGTCAGAGAAAGACAAATACTCTATGATATCTTTTATATGTGAAAGCTTAAAAAAAACCCTAAAATTGTAAACGCAGAGAGTAGAAAGGTGGTTACCAGGGGCTGAGGTGGAGGCAGGGGGGAAAGAGGGAGAGATGTTGTTTAAGGTGCATATTGGCAACTAGCAGATAAATAAATGATAAATAAATCCTGGAGCTCTTACATAGACAGCCCCCAACTTACAATGGTTTGACTTACAATTTCTGGACTTAATGATGGTGCAAAAGCAATATGCATTCAGTAGAAACCATACCTTAGATTTGAACTTTGGTCTTTCCTCAGGTCAGTGATATGTTTGTGATCCTCTCTCCCGATGCTGGGCAGGGGGAGTGAGCCCCAGCTTCTAGTCAGCCAGGCGAACGCAAAGGTATAAAACCAACATACTTACAGCCATTCTGTACCCACACAACCATTCTGTTTTTCACTTTCAGCACAGTATTCAAGAAATGTGTGATTTATCAGGTTTTCAACACTTTGTTATAAAATAGGCTTTGTGTTAGATGAGTTTGCCCAACCGCAGGCTAATTAAGTGTTCTGGTCATATGTGAGGTAGGCTAGGCTAAGCTATGATGTTCAGAAGTTTAGGTGTGTTAAATGCATTTTCAACTTAAGAAATTTTCAATTTACCATGGGTTTATCAGGATGTAACCCCATTGTAAGTCAAGGAATATCTGTACATAGTACCGTGATTAAAGACAACAGGACTGTACTATAATCATTAAACTTGCTAAGAGACTAGATCTGAATTGTTCTCAACACTAGAAGAAATGATAATTATGTGATGCAATAGAGGCATTAGCTAACATTACAACGGCAATCATACTGCAATATAAATGCATCAAATCAGCAAGTTATATACCTTAAGCTTACACAAAATATTGTATGTCAGATAGACCTCAATTTTTTTTTAAAGAAAATATCCCAGAGCTGACACAGGTGAGACAGGCTCACCCCAAAGCACATCATTATGGAATTTCAGAGCACCGAGGACTAACAGAAGACCCTACCAGCGTCCAAAGAAAGGAAAACAAAATCACTTATAAAGGATCTGGAGTCAGGATGACTTCTGACTTCTCCCCCGCGACTCTGGAAGCCAGCAGACAATGGAGCAATGTCTTCAAAATACTTAGGGACAATGATTTCTGACCTAGAAATCTTGACTGTTGTTAAAGGCACTTGTTCTCCCTGCACACCCACGTGAGAGCTCACCGTGGCAGGACGTTCCCCTCCAAACTCAGTCACTGCTGTACGACTGTCACAATTTTGGTCATAACCACAAACTGCTTGTGTTATTTTTTTAACTGATTTCTTTTTCTTAAATTGAGTCACTTTTTTGTTACTTTTATCACTTGTGATAAGTAAAAGGCAAATATGAAAATAAAATAAATTCTAAAAATAAAGACAATGACTTCAAGTTCTCCTGTTGGCTTCCCAAGGCCCTGATCCTGGAGCCTTTCTCTGCCCAAGAAAGGAAGATTAGCAAGGACAAGTGAGGTTTTAAAGACCAGCACTCTGGTAGCTCTTTTGACCTAATTAAGAAGATCAAGATTTGAAAGAACTAATTATCTCTATGAGTCAAGTTTATAAAAAGCCGCCTCAGGGCACCACCAACACCTCCAGGCCCCCAACCATCCTACCAACTTTTTCTTGAAAATGCCACACTGAGAGGACTCAGAGGCCGCGTTCCACTTGGCAGCAAGTCTTAGGAATGATGAGGTGGCCTGTGTCTAAGAAAAGAAAAGCAATGAGGGCCTTTAGACCCCACCAGGCTCAACAGCTAAGACCACTAAACCCTGTTTTGGTTTTTAAAAAAACCTGTCTCTGTTCTTCAAAGCTCTGAAACCAGAGGATGTGAAAGGGCAGGTTTCCTCTTGAGGACCAAAGCCAGAGCTTGCTGCAGCCAACTTCCCGCCTGCATCTCCAAGGTTACTTCGATCGTCACACTTTGCCACTTGGCAGAGTGGCCTCCCCAGGCTGCTCCCTGCAGGGCTGGGCCACGTGTAAAAGGTCACTTCAGTAGTCCTCTCCAGGCCTCTAGCAGCCTTGTGCTTTCCTTGTGTGTTAACACAACCTCTGAGGCTGGTCCCAGAGACCTGAAGACCCACTGGTCCCTGACTGAGACCGGCCACCTCGTAACTGTGTGTTCGGCACTCTCTGGCAAGGCTAAGCCAGATCTCAGACTCAGAGACTCTATGTGGCCTGCACTGCCTGCCTCCATGACCCACTCCAGCCAGGAGAGAGGAGTGAGCACGGTCTGGTAGTTACGAGACTATGGTGAGGTCATAGGGGCTGTGGTTACAATAAGTCAAGAAGAATTTTTTTTGACTACTCTTGGCCTGACTAATAACAATAACTGCTCAGCTAAAGCTTATAACTCAGAGGCCCCAGGGCAACGCAGCCCTTGAGGACCTCGTTCACCTAGACTTCTTTCTATACATGCTGGTGAAGCCTGGAGTTCATCCTCAGACAATCTCTCATCTTTTCCGTTTCCTTTCTCTCCCTTGTCAGAACATCCAATCTCACGGTCTCCTCCAGTCTCATGGTCTCAGTGGTTAGGTCGCTTGTTCAAGGTCACGTAGCTAGGAAAGAGCCAAGTCAAGGATTAAACTGGAGTCCACTTGCTGTCAAAGCCTGTGCTTCTAACCCCTATTCCTGAAAGATGACTGCTTGAGAGTCTTACATCAATCTGAGACCGCCTCTACTCTGGGCTCCCAGGCGGGGTTAAGCGGCCCTGATGCAGCCAGTCCTCATCCACCAGCAGGCGGGGGCTGGCGAGCTCTGGCCCTGAAGTCCAGAACGGCCATCTTGTCCCAAGGGTGTGCCAAGCACCCAGAGCCAACACCAGACCCCAGTGGAGAATGGGGGCCTGGAGCAGATGCATTCACAGGATTTCACAGTGGCTCTTGGGGAGGAGGCCCCACAGTTATTTTGAGACAATCTTTGGCAATATCTGTGGTTAAACCCAAGTGTCATGGTGAGGGGTGCCAGTCACCCCAGATATGTGTGACTTTTCAGAGCTGGTGAGGTCTGTTATTTGACACCTTCTGGGTGTTGGTCACCAGTGAGAACGAGGCATGACTGAGCACAGGAAGCAATGCAGGAGCCCCAAATGTGTCTCCCCTCTCTGTTGACCCATATAGTGTGCAAGGGAAGTAATGTTCAGTGAGAGCCTACCACACGCCAGGCGCTTTCCCCCCACACTGCCCTTCGGTCACCCTGTGAGGCAGCTGTTGGTATCCTCACTTAGCAAATGAGAAAACTGAGGCTCTGAGAGCTTGCAGGTGGTGAGGTCCAGCTCCACATCGAGCCTGTCCATATCCCGAGCTCAGACACGAAGTATTGCTACACAGATGTTTCTTACGGGAAGACGAACGCCCTTTAACTCTAAGGGAACTTTCTCTCTCAGGAAAGCAACACGTTTCTAACCAGATATGTCCATGTGCTATCCAAGTGGCTGAAACAAGAACAACAAAACAACTTTCCTATCTGGGAAAAATGTTTATTTATTGGGGAGCTCTGGACTTGGAGCAGACGTATGGCCTAGGTGGGAGGTGCCAGATTGGTACCCACTGTGGTGGCAAAAAACAACAAAAAAAAACAAAACAAAAAAACCCTTTCTTCCCATCCTAGAAAGCTGCTCTTCATGTCCTCTCCTGCACCCTGGTGGTGTTCCTTTAGGTAGTTGAAAATATTTATGACTACAAGAGTCTCTGCAGATTTCTCATGTTAGACTAACCTGGGGGCAGGGATTCACTAACCTGGTTCCTAAGCGCTCCGGCTGCTGGGAAAACCGAGATCAATTACAGGAATGGAGGCACGTAACTTGAGGAGCTCTAAAGCGGTCATCACAGTTATTCTTTCCCTACTTCATAGATTTTCCTGTCAATAGCTCTGCCATCAATTCACCGAGTCACATCTGCATCTCAGTTAATGCTAAATACTGGGATCCCCATCTGTGAAAAGGAAATAATATAAGACTCTCCAGATGAGCGAATCCTCCAGCAACAATCTGGTTTATCCCCCCAGTTCTAGGGACCACAAGTGCTCTCCATACGGTGAATGAGGGATTCCATTCTCGAAGGTGTTTCTCACCTCTCCTGTAAGCACTTCCCAAGGTCTAGACATCCCAAAAAGAAATGCTTTCTTATATCTGATTTCAGTTTCTCCAGGGAAATTCCAGCTCATGTTGTTCTCTGTGGAGATAGAAAATCCCTTTCACGAAAGATGCAAATACATTCAAACGACATTACAAAATTAGGAAACAAAAGTTTATAAAATATTCAATCTTACCAGCCCACCTTAATTTTCATTTCTCTGCATCCTCTTCCAAATGGTATCCATATGTATAAATATTTGCAATTATTATAATCCTAACACAAGGATCATTTTGTAGACTCCCTTTCTCATTAAAACACTCTTCATACACAAGCTAATTTGTATCTCTGTCTTTCAGGCAAATCCTCAGTAACATACTATCCTTCCTGCACAGATTATCCATGGAGTCCTCATCCATACTCTGGAAAAGATAGAAATTGTGCTTTTGTTGGAAGGGTGTGTGTGTCTGCCCAGTAAGAAGATGGGGTTCACTGAGCCCACCTACCTTGTCCCACCCTATCTTCCTTGAGCCCAACAATCTTCATGTATAGAATGGATGGCTGAGATTATGTCAAGGCTTTCTTAATTTTAGATTAGGGTCCCTGTCCCTTTCCTCTTAATCATCCTAGAGATGGACCCGTAATTCGTCTTAGTTTTCAGTACCCCTTGGCCATGAACCTTAATGGCTGCTGTATGTTGTCCTGGGAAGGGAGCAAAGAACTTCAGGGCTAATGCATTCAACCTGACGTCCCACCCAGTCTTCACCCAAAACACTCATGTCAGTGTTTAGTATCTGCAAACTGAGCTCTATCTTGACATTACAGGTCTGCTAAGCTCTGGTTCTATTGATACGCCAAGTTCCCTGAGGACAGCCCCCGCCCCCCCGACACTGATGTTTCCATTAGGAGACAGAATATGTATGGAACGCTCTTTCTATTTCAAGTGCTTTCAGTTAAACATCACACAGTCCGTGGCCAGGGGACAAGATTGTTCTCAGTATAACTCACCGCCTGCTGATTTGGAACCAAGACCTCCATTATGCTTTTAGTTACAGTTAAATAAGAGGGACATATGAGTCCCTCCCTGAGCATATCCTGGAAACTATTTTTTTTTAACAAAGACAGTAAAATTAGAGCACCAGCCCTCAGAAATAGGAACGAGAAAGGAATACATATCAACAGGAAAATAAATGCCAGCCCAGAATGACAAGCTGATTTCAGCTCATAAGCATAAGACCAAGAGAGACTCCACTCCACTCCACTCCACCCCCACATTCTCTTCCATCTGGTGCTGGGGAAAAGACTCCACCTCTTGACTTGGAACAACTCTTATTGGCAATCCAATTTCTGAGTGTCATTGTGTGCCCTTCTGCAAGCTTAAAAGCATGAGACTTTCTGGCAGAGGGCCCCGGGAGAGTTGCCAGACATCCTGATAAATAGGAATCATCCCGATTTTCAGTGTTTGACCACACATTTCAATGCCAGTCTTCTACACTCTTCTGATGTCCGCACAGACTTTTCCCAATAGTCAGGCACAGAGCCAAGATAATGAGTGAACATCTCTGCCCCTTCCTGTGTAAGTCCTGCTTCTCTTAAAATAATGGACAAGGAGGCTTGTTCATAATGCTGGGCTGGTGCCAGCTCACAGCAACTCATGAAAGCTGACTGTTAAATTTTCAAGAATTCTGTGAGCAGGTTGCTACCACCCTGATAGCTGGAAATCAGCCATGGTAAGATTATTTACACCACAGAAATTGGCAGATACTACAAATCTGTCCCAGTATTTAAACATTTACTAGCACATCACAGGCTTGCAACTGAATCCTTGGGATTTCATAGACATTCAGAAAGGGTTAGAGTTTGAGGCATTTCATTTTTTAATTCTCTTCAGAAAAGACCAGCAAAGATAGAAACAGAGTCCTAAAATGCTGAGATTGAAAGGAATGCTGGAGGCCACATAGTGAAAATACTGTGGCCAAGAGAGGTGACCAGAATGTCACATGGCCAGTTATGGACAAAGAGGACAAGACCCAGATCCCCCATGTCCAGGTCACTATTCTTTGCAATATCCCACACAGACTCCACAAAAACAGTAACAGCAAAAGACTGTCATTGCTTTCACTATATTGTTAAGGAAGTAAGTTTTCCCATCTTAAAGATAAAACATTTGATTTTCATCATGATTTTCCTTAAACTAAGAAGCTGGTGGGTCTAGAATTTCCCTCGCATTTCATGGAAAAGAGCCATTTCTTGCTTCACTTGAGATTTCCAGGTAGGGAGTGAGAGCTGTTCTGACCAGGAAGCCCCTGAGCAGGTGAAGCTTCTGCCTCCAGGCAATGGTCTTAGTCAGTCGGGCTGCTGCTGCGACACAGTACCACAGACTGGGTGGCTTACAAACAACATTTATTTCCTATCGTTCTGGAGGTTGGAAATCTGAGACCAGGGTGCCAGCACGGTCAGATTCTGGAGAGGACCCTCTCTCTCCATGTTGCAGACTGCTGACTTCCCTCTGGGTCCTCACATGATGGAAAGGGGACAAGAGAGCTCTCTGGGGTCCTTTTTTATAAAGGGCACTAATCCCATTCCAGAGGGCTCCACCCTCATGGCCTAATTACCTCCCACAAGCCCCACCTCCAAATACCATCAAATTGGGGCTTAGGATTTCAACGTATGTACTTTGGGAAAGCACATTGAGTCCACTGCAGGGCTAGTTCAGGTTGCTGGAGTCTTAAGAGTTAGTATCAAAGAGACACCTCTGGGTTCAGGCAGTACTAAATTCCCTGAGCTCCTGCAATGCTGAGGAGATAAGGTCCCCACCCCTTCTTCTCCTACAAGCTGACCTGGCACAACTATCCTCAGGCCACCCATGCCTGAGGGACACAACGACCAGAGTGTCAGGGGCCTGGGAAGCACGTCAGAATTCCTGCCTGTGAGGGCCCTAAATCGTCACCCCCCAAGGGCTCGGGGAGCTGGGTAGGGAAGGGACTGCTACTCCCACTTTGTGGCTTGTGGCAGAGGAGGTACAGCAGCTTTTCCAAGTTTATAAGAAAGATAGAGGCGAAACTGGGAACTTTTGACTTTCTGGATTTATTTAGGCTGAAAAATAATTGAGAGCATCTCAAAGAATAACAGAGAAGTGCTAACGAGCTAATTAGCACTTATGCATTGTTTGCTAATAGTTCACACGTGACCAGAGTACCTGCCATTAGAACTTAGAAGTTTGTTCTCGACACTTAATTAGAGGATTAACTATTCAAAGGGAAAAGTTAGGTGTTAGATTATATGGGTGACTTTACAAAACATTACAGAGTATTTTATTTTAAAAAGTACGTTTGAGCCAATCCAGTCCGAAACTGCTGATGCTCTTGTTCCTCCGCTTGAAGTAAATGTAACCACTTTTGTTAAACATGTCATCAGCCATGTGGTGACAGACATTTTTAATACATCCATAGCACCCAGTCAAGAGTTGACTCCACCTCCTTGAAGCTAAACTTTGTGACTTGGATCTGTTTCAGCGAAAGGAAATCATTATTGCGCTCTAAGCACTCGGGACTGGATTGCTGGTTCCATTAAGTTCAACATTCAGTGAGCACTTACCGTCTCCAGGAAACAGCCAGCTTCTCAGACTGTAAGGTACTTATGTGTCCTCTTGTTGAGGGGGTGCTCCCTGCCAAAATGCAGATTCAGACAAGCTCCCAGGTGATGCCGATGCTTCTGGTCTTGGGACCAAACTTCAAGTAGCACAGAGCTAGACGATAGAAATAAAATGATCAACAAAGTCTTCACACCTTAGGAGCTTCCAGATACACACATGGGCAATTTCAGTACATGTTGGTACTACAGCAGAGACACCAAATGCCCATGTGCCAGGGCATCAAGAAGAGACATCTAACAGCCAGGGAGGGAGAGGTGCCAAGGAAGTCTTCCTGAGAGAAAAGGAGGAACAAACCAGGGATGACTTTGATTCTCTGGCTACAGTGTTTAGAATTTTTTTAATTTCATGTAGATTTACTTCATATAGATGTAATTATTTAATCACACATCACACCCACACACACTCTATTCTGTTTACCACTATATCCCCAACCCCAACAGTGCATATGGAAGGTGTTCTATAAATATATATTGAATGAATGGATTGGTTGGAGGTTTATGATGGGTGCCAGGGAGACCTATTAGAACGCTTGTGGAATCATACAGGCAAGAAAAGAGGAAGCCTAAACTAAGGTCTTTGTAACAGAGGTGAAGAGATAATGGTTGAAAAATACCTAGGAAGCAGAATCAATAGGACTTGGTGATTGAAGAGAGATAGAACACGGAAGGAAAGAAAAAACAAAGATGGCTTGATGACTTCTATCTTATGTATCTAGTGAGTGGCACTAAATGATGTAGAGAATCCCAGAACTAGAAAATGATGAATTCAGTTATGGATATGACGAATTTGAGGTTCTTCTGGAACACCCAGGGATGGAAATGAATATATGGGTCTGGAGCTTGGGAGAGATGTCTGTGCTGAAGGTATACATTGGGGAGTTATCAGTCTCCAGATGCTCAGAGAAAATATATACAAGAGGAAGATGGATGCACAACATAAGATCTTGGGGTACACCAACAACTAGGTGATGGGTGAAGAAAGCGGAGCTCACAGTGGAATAGTCAAATAGGGATGATGAGAACCAGGACATTCTTCTACGTGTCATGGAACATAAATGTTTCCAGGAAGCAGAAGTGATGAATGGTGTTAGATTTAGCAGAGAGGTCAAGGGAGGTAATGAATAGAAATTGCCCATTGGATTTGGCAATCAGCGCTCCTGGGCTCCTAACATTCAATAGAACTATGTAGGTGGAAGTCAAACTACAGTAAATGAAGACTGAATTGGAGAGGAGGAGATGAATAAAAAATAAGTCTTTCAAGAAGTTTGAATGAGACTAGAAGGAGAAAGAACAGCAGCTAAAGAGGTCACAGGAGGTTGTGTGAGCATGTTTTTAATGATGAGAATGATTTAAATCAGTATGTTTGTGTGCTGAGGGTAAAAAGCCAGTAAAGAGGGGGAGGTTGGATGTAGGAGAGGAGAGCTGAGTGGTGGAGCCAGAGCCCAGAGATGGGAGGGGAGGGTTAGAGGATGTCTGGGACACAGGTGGCAGGACCGACCTTCAGCAGAAAGAGGAGTATTTTATTCTCTGCGTCAAGAGAGATGAAGGGAAAGGTGGAGAGAGATAAGTAAATGAGATTAAGAAAATATAATGGCCTCAACTTTCTCAGTAAAATAGGCAGTAGTTTAGATTTTTTTTAACATAAGCAGCAACATAAATAGGAGCCTAGAAGTCACGTCCTGGTGCCTGTGCATAACATACTACAGGCTGGAGGCAGGGAGACCCAGGAGGAGATTGTTTTAAACCAGCATAAACAGTAGAAAATAAGAACCAAGAAGACTCATAATGTTGCATGGGAGGCAGAGTGCAGCACCACCTCCCCTCATCTCACTGGGACGTGTGCATCCTATTTAAGAAAGCTTTGCCAAACTCAAGATCACTAAGATCTTTGCATACGTTTTTTTCTAGAAATACTATAGTTTCAGCTCTGGTATTTGGGTTGATGACTGTCTTTGTGCAGATTGTGTGAGGTAGGGGTTAAGGTACTTTTTCCTTGTGTTTTTTTTCTTGGTTTTGGTTTTCTGTTGAAAAGATTATTCTTTCCCAATTGAATTGCCTTGGCACCTCTGTTGAAAATCAACTGACCATATGATATTGACATATGTGTGTGTCTATTTCTAAGCTCTTGATTCTGTTGCACTGATCTACACGTCTGTCTTTATGCCAACACCACACTGTCTATATTGCTATACTTCATAGTTCTTGAAATCGGGTAGTCTAAATCCTCCAACTTTGTTCTTTGTAAACGTTGCTTTGACTATTCCATGTTCTTTGGATTTCCTTATAATTTTTATAATTGGCTTGTTAATTCCTACAAAAACAGCCTGCTGGGATTTTAATTAGGTTTACTTTGGATCTATAAATCAATTTTGGAAGAATTGATTTCTTAACAATATTGGTTCTAATTCATAAACATGACATCTCTCAATTTAATTCAGGAGTTCCTTAATTTTTCACAGCAATGTTTTATAGTTTTCAATGTATAGGTCTTTTACATCTTTTGTCAAATTTGCTCATATGTACTTTATACTTTTGATACTATTGGCATTTTTAAAATTCAATGTCCAATCACTAGTATATAGAAATGCAATTACCTCTTTTATCAATCTTGTATCCTACAAATACAAGATATCAGTAGCTTTTTTGGAGATTCTTGGGGTTTCCTACATACAAGATCACACTGCCTGTGAGTAAAAACTATTTTACTTCTTTATCTAATCTGTCTGCCTTTTATTTCTTTCACTTTCCATACTGCACCAACTAGAACCTCCGGTACCTTGTTGAATAGGAATGATGAGTGCAGAGATCTGCCTGGTTCCCTGTCTTAAGGAGAAAGAATTCAGTCTTTCATCATTAAGTATGATGTTAGCGGTAGGTGTTTTGGAGACATGTAGATTTCCTATTAGGTTGAAGAATTCCTTTCTATTCCTGGTGTGCTGAGTTTTTATTATAATGGATATTGATTTCATGCATCTGTTGTTTTATTCTTATATATTCTCAATTTCCACCAGTAAATCACCACAAAAAAATTTTTACTAGGAAGGACTTCTGTTACTCATAAAAGATACTTAATTGTCAGTGTTGCCAGTATTATTTACAGGGCTTATCGGATAGCAGAAGAGTCAAGTGGGAATTTTAAATCGTAACAATGTCCATGTATTTGATTTTATGTGATTTTACGTAACTTATTGTCTGGTTTATTTGAGTCATGAGCACTTTAGAAAGCTTCATTCTGATAAATAATGGTTTGTTAAATACCAATTTAGATCTTTGAAAGAAAGAATTCTCATGAGTGATAGTTCATAGAAAATGGAATTCTCAAAGCTCTACTATACCTGAAACTCACCTGGGTAAGGTTGAATCAGGCTTGCACAAGAGCCAAAGAATCTTGAATACCTTACACAAACTTTGAGATTAGTTTTCTTTGGAAGGGAAAGTTTGTCTGGGCTCAAAAGTAAAAATAACTTGATCCTCAAAAGAAGTTAAATGTATTCCATCACGTAAACAGCATATCTAGATTTGGCAAGATGCCTCCTTATCTTGCTGGGGACTCAGTCCACAGAGATGAAATAAAAATGGTTCATACTCATAAGCACTCAGGAGCCACCGCAGCAGAGAGTTGCCACCGCAGCAGAGAGTTGCCACCACAGCGAATACATGAGATATCCATTCGCCACAACTGGGTTGTTGTGTGAAAGTGGGGAATAAAAGCCTTGCCCCCGGCAGTGACTTCTTTCCCCCCTTCTAGACAACTCCAGCCCTGTTCAAGGCTCAGCCTTGCACTTGCCTAGAGAAAATGATGTAAACCCCTGGGGAGGAATCTTTCCTTACTCCCAAATTCACCCCATCCACAAGCGGATCTCTGGGATTTCACTCACGGAGAGCCTAGATGATTTGGGCTGGAAGAGTCAGGAAGGAGAATGGGTCAGACCACTCTTCTGGGCTGGAATCCCCTTGAGAGCTGCCCTTCTGACAGCCCATTGCATCTTTGGGCAGTTCTGATTCAAAGAACAGCCATCTTCCCACTGGGCCAAAAACAGAACGAAAAAACAAAAAACACATCTCCCTGTATGTTCCACCCAATGGTCCCAGTTCTCCCTCTGGGCAACATGCTACTGCGCGGGTCTATCCTTCACAAGAGTGGAGGGCAGTTCCCCAGGACTTGCTTAATCTGCTCTTCACTCTTCACTGATCCAGATGTATCCCATTACGTCTAGATGTTTCTTAAAGCAAGGAATCCAGGATCACCTGTAAGAGCTCCAAGGGAAGTCTGAGCCCCATGGAGTCAGATTGGGATTTACGCCTCTTCCGTGCTACACATTATGTTCACATTAATGCAACCTTCCCAAGGCAAACACATCACACCATTCATTCTTTTTACAATTAGTATAGAACAGTCCAATGAAACACATCATTCCAGTAAGAAGCAATTCTTTAAAGATGCAAATACCTCTGGAAGAGTTTACAAGTAACACTACAGAGAGAAACCTAGCTGTGAATTGATTTCTCAGATCTATTTCCTCTGGGCCAAGTCTGACCACTGGGCACCAAGAGAATACTCAATCTGAGGAGGAAAGAGGTACATTTTATGAGAACTGAAGGAACCAGGCCCACTGGGGTACCACAGGGTACAGAAGGAAGGGGAGGGGAGGAGGGACACAAAAAGAGGAAGGGGACCATGTCAAGGACAGAGTCCAACTTTTCTGTAGTGTTCCCAGGGGTTAGAATTGCCTGAGCAGCAAGCCAGCTCTCTTCCCCATCTTTCCAGTCAGTTCCCTAAGAACAGAAATCCGCTCACTCAATCTGCCTTCTTGCACGGGGAAAAGACTATTCCCATTGCTGGGTTCAGCAAATTCAAGTCTCACACCCTCTCCTGACAGGTTCTAATCCAACCCCCTTTTCTCTTTAAGCCTTTTTAAAATGATCTCTTTTTTTCTCCTAATCAATACAGTCATAAACAACTGGTGGCTCCTTAGCCAAGGACTCAATGATGGGGGGTGGGCGGGGCAGGGAAAAACCAGACAGACCACCTCCGGGGCCCGAGTTACATCTGTTGTATGGCAGCCACAGCATCACGGAACCAGAAGGCCATCGCTGCAGTCAAGCTGCTGGATTCATGGGGCTTACACCGGCGCCTGGAAAGATGAGGCACAGGCACACGATGACCTCGCTACTGAAGGATCAGGGGAGGGAGGAAAGGAGAGTAATAGACTTTGAGCATCTCCGGGCACAGGCTGGGTGCCGTACACATGTTTGACGCACACACTAACCTTGCGGGCTAGGCAGTATAATGCCACTTCACAGGGGAACTCACAGAGGTCACGCTCACTGACCTTGCCCAAGGCCACACAGCTAATGGATGGATGAATGAGATTTGAGCGACGCAAAAGTCCGTCATATTGCCACCTTGTTACACAGCCCCCTGGACTCAAAAAGAATTGCATCTGAAGCCATTTGTTCCATTTGATTCTTGGTTGTCAAACCTCGACACCACATGCTAAAAACCACAGACACAGCTATGTAATCCTGCAGCGCTGAGGAAGAAAGAAGCTAACGTCAAGAAAAGGCCCCAGTTCTGCTTTAAGTCTGTCAGGCAGACTCACAAATGCCTCTAGGGCCTGGGAGTAAAGGTTTGCATCTACAAGCCAAGAAGCCACCAAAGGGTGAGCAGAGGGAGGGGACCAACAGTTACATATCGCGTCCAGGTGCATCGGCCTTACGTGGGCAGAAGCAGTACCATCACCCCACACTTCCAAAGCAGTGATGTAAAGCAGACACACGTGTACACACAGACATTCACATTCGCAAACAATCCTTCACTGTGGCTTCGCTTCCCGTCTCATTTAGGTACATAAAAAAGACACAACTTTGCCCCGTTTGCATGGGAGGGTGAAGCTTGGTGTCGGTGGGAAGGTGGGAAGGTGGGAAGAGAAACGCAAAGAGCTGGGGTGACCTGTGGTTGGAGGGACGCCGTGATCAGCAGGCTGGGAGAAAGAAAAGGGGAAGGAGTGGTTGACAGGCCTCCCCCACCAGGAGGATCTGGAAAATACTAGTTCATAGTGAACCCCGGACTATTTACTCACTATGAAGTAGTAACCAGCTGGTTCCAAACACTTGTGCCCATGAGAGAAAAAGGAAGCAATTTAGTAAAGCCATTGACTCTTATTAATTCCTAGGGCCAAATTAAACAGCACATTTGTCTCCTGGTGATTCTCCTATTAGAACACACAAAGGATCTTAAACAGTTTGTTAATACTTTGTGAGGTCAGCTTACTGTAGATAAAATACATGAAAGAAGTCCCTCCCCCTCAACAAAACCCCCTGAAAGTCATAGTTGGACTCAAATAAAAATAAAATAAACATCCCTGTGGAGCAGTTGAAAAGCAAAGCAATCAGAACTAAGGAAAGGACACAGGTTACTGAGCCACAGAGCAGCAGGGGCGGCGACCGCTTCAGTGTCTCTAGGCAGGTGTGTCAGCCTGCTGGGCGGCCACGACTAAGGACCACAGACCGTGGGCTTGAACCGCACAAGCTCATCTTCCCATGGCTCCAGAGGCTGGGAGTCCCACATCAAGGTCCAGCAGAGCCATTTCTGGTGCCAGGTCTCTTCCTGACTTGTAGACACCTTCTCACCCTGTCCTCACATGGCTCGTCTTCTGTGCTGGCAGAGACAGAGAGAGGAGAGGGAGCGCCCTGGCATCTCTTCTTATAAGGGCTCCACCCGTAGGACCTCAATTAACCTGCTGCTCGGAGGCCCACCTCCAAATCAGCCACACGGCAGGGGATAAGCTTCAACACACGACTGTGGAGGGGCACACGAACATTCAGCCCGTAACAGAAGGGACTGGCCTCCCGTTCCCTGTTGGAACCTGGTGTGGGGCAGGGATTTAGGGACGGGGAACATGAGAGTTTCCTGCCTTGTGAAAAGAAGCTGAGAAACAAGGCCACGGACCTGCTGCCTGGGACAAAACCAAACTCCAAGCACAGGAATTAAGCTGTATCATCCCCCATATTTCCATGCGGCAGGAACCTCAAAATATCATTGTCAGACCTGATTCTGGACTCAGAGCCTGAAAGGCCAGGTGGAAGCAGCAGCAAAAATCATAAAACTCTAGATGTGAAGAGAGCAAGAAAAGAAATAAACACAAATCTTCTGAAGATGGCCCCACAGGTGCCTTTCATGAATGTTTGTGTTTGTTGCATCACTGCGGCACCCACCTCCTTGAGGGAGATGCCCAGCTACTGCTTTTTAGGCTTCTTTTCAAATATGTGCCTTGGAGTGCTATCAATCTTCCTTTAAGCAAGGCTTCAACTGCATCCACAAGTTTTCATCTGTCATATTTTCATTATGACCCAGGTCAAAATACTTTCATTTTTATTGTGATGTTTTTCTTTGATGCATGAGTTATTTATGACAGTATTCTCGATTTCCAAATCTAAAGAATTCTGAGTCCTCTTTGTTGTTGTTTTTGTTGTTGAGATTTAGCTTAATTACCCTGGGACAGGAAAGCATGTTCTGTAATCTTAACGCTCTGAAATGTGCTGAGACTTCTTTTAAGGCCCAAGATACAGTTTGAACAAACAACAGCTCATATGTTGAAAGCTTACAATGCACTCTTAAATCAGATGTAGATTACAGAGAGAATCATCAGCAAGACTGTAAAATATTTTGACCTGAAATGCAATGAAAATCATGCATATGAAAATTTCTGGGTGTGGTTTAGGTTGTACTTGGAGGCAATTTAGAGCTTGAAATAAATTCATCATAATTTAAAATAAATAAGAAAAAGACTGAAAATAAAAACCATGGAAGTCCTAAATTTAGGTCAGGAACAGCACAATGTTCACATTATCACCTCTGTCATTCAGTACTGTCTGTAGTTTCTAGCTAACGCAATAAGGCTTCCTTAAAAGGTATTCTTAAAAGAAACAAAAAGAGTAAGAACTGGAAAGGAAGAGGAAACTATCTTTGTTTGCAGATGTTAAGATTGTTAAGAAAATAAAATAGAATCCATATATACTCTATGATATCTAATAAGAGAATTCAATACGATATTGGATAAAAGATCAACATAGAAAAGTTAATGGGCTTCCAATAGCTACACAAGTAGCAAATTAGAAAATATTCATCCAAAACAGGATTTCATGCAAGCAGCCATAAAAATGGTAAGCTTCTCAGTGGGGAGAAATATAACAAAATATGTACGAAATGTTCTAGGAGAAAATTTTATGATGTATTGTTTGCAAACATAAAATTGTAATTAAATAGAGATATAAACCATGTTGATTGATGGAAAGACTCAGTTCTTAAAGATGTCAATTCTAACCAACACGGTTCAATCAAAATCAAATGGGCTTTTTTCACAGAATTAGACAAGACAGTCCTAAAATTCATAAGAAACTACAAAGGGCCATAGCAAAGACTGAAGAAAATAGTTGGAAAGATTTACTCTATCAGACATCAGCCTTATAAAGTTATAGTCATTAAGACAGCATGATGTGAGCACAGAGAAAGCTAGACTGATAGAACACATAGATGAGGTGCAGACACTGACCTGCCACATGGTAGGCATGGCTCTTCCAATCAATGGGGAGAAGATGGACTAACCAGTAGGAGTTGGGACAATGAGTTGTCTAAATGGTAGCTTATACCATTCACGAAAGTCAACTTCAGATGGACTAAAGACCTACATGTGAAAAACAAAACTTCAAAACTTTCAGAAGAAAATACAGCATTATGTCTTTAAGACTTAGAGGTAAACAAGACACACAAAATAAATAAATCATAAAGGAAAATATTAATAAATTTTACATTAAGATGAAATGAACTTGTTCAAAAAAAGACAAAATACAGCAAATAGATAAGGTATACACTGGGAAAATATATTTGCAACATGAATAACCAATAAGGGCACAATATATAAAACATACAAGGAGTTTCTAAATCTCAATTAGTAACAGAAAATGTAGACTTTAAAATTTGAAGTTGAGCAGAATAATCTATAGTAGTTAAAATCAATCAACTAGACCTCCATCTGTCAACCTAGATAAATCTGAAAGCATAATGTTGAGTGAACAAAGCAAATTGCCATGTGGTACTCACAGCATATAATTTATTGAAAGTTTTAAAACAAGTAAAATAACAGTCTATATTATTTACAGTTACACACCTATAATTATGGTATAGGAACATGCACTAAAAGTATAAACACCCCATTGAAGATAGTGGCTACCTGCTCCTGAGAGAGGGGTGGGGAAGGAGTATTGACACTGAGTGTTTCTGATGTGTCTGACATATTTTATTTCTTAAAAGATAATTTCCATTTATCTAAAATTACATACGTGTTCTATTTATCTGTGCATAAAGAGACATCTGAAAGGAAGTTGACCCTAACAGATAGTGGATTTGGGGTGACTTGTAGCTGCATGTTCCCCTTAAAACTTCTTCAGGATCAAACTATACACAGAGTGAAAAACATATTGTCATTTTTTGAGTAATCTCACAACAGATTAGCAATAAATGGGAAGATTTATAATACCTAAGCTGGGTGCTCTGACTCTATTATCGATCATGTAAATTGGTGCAACTTTTCTGAAGAACAGTCTGGTGATACACATAAAATTTTTAAATGTGCAAACCCTTTGGCTTATTCATTTCTGGAATTTGTCATAAGGAAATAATGAAACAAGTACAAACAGATGCATATACAATAATGTTTGTTGCAGGATTACCTATAAAAGCCAAAAAAGTAGCTTTTAGTTACTAGACAATAGATTCAGAATTGACCGCTGAAAACTGTTTCCTCTTATTTACAGAAGTCGTGGTATATCTATCCAGGGGAACACCATGCCACCATTACACAGGAACCTACAAGTCTATATTTATTGACATGGGAAAGTGCCCAAAACACATTATTAAGTGGAAAAGGTTAGAAAGCAGTAAATGTAATATTTTATTCATTACATTTCTTCAGGTTGTAAGCAAAGGGAATTGATTCTGGCTCACATAAGCAGAAAGACAGAATGACGAGGAGGAAGGGGAGGAGGAGTGAAGAGGGGAGGGGAGGAATTTACTGGAAATATGCTGAGGCTATTTCATGGATGAAGAAAGAATAAAACAACTAGAAACAAGAGCAGGACAGAAGACAGCATAGTTTCAGAGACCTCAGCAGAAACAAATTTCCAAATATTCTAAGTTGGTCTAGATTGGCTCAGATGTCTACACCAAAACCAATCAGTTTTGGTTCATCAAATAACATAAACATGCGATTTTATGTTTATATAAGACCTACCCAATTCTGATTATTGGGATGTTCCCAGAGTAAGACAAATTTTTATGCATGAACTCAATATTATCTATTTCCAGTATGATCCCATTTTTGTAATATGTGTGTGTGTGCATTTCATGGTGATAGAATAGTGAATGATGTTCATTTTCTTATATACCTTAATGTGTGTCTTTTTTTTCAATGAACATGTATAATTTTTATAATTTAAAAAAGCAGTTTTCCTTTTGGGGGAAAACCAGTCACTTTAGAATGTGCTAACATATTTTATGAGGCCCTGGACAGACCTGACAGCCAGAAGGTGCAAAGCTTTCATCAATCGCTCTTAAGAAAGGAAAGTAACCACCGGCTCTTACCTCTCCTCTCAGCTGTCTGCTCACCTCTGCTTCCCTGTCAATCACCCAAATACAAGTCCTTGATACAAAACAAAGAAGAAGTGATTATCCTGGAAGGTATAGAGTAAAAGTAAGGACAATAGACCCACATCATCCCAATAGAAGGAAACAGTTGTCAGCTATCAGTTCTGAAATCAACATCTGGTAATTCAATCCTTTGCAAAATCTAGAGGCTTTGTGTCTATGTCCTTCTCTACTACAGATTCACAGAAGATGGTTTTTAGTTGCTATTTCCTCTCTCTTTCTTTTATATGTACACATTGCAGGAGAAAAAAAATTCAGATATCCTTTTAAAAAATTTTAAGCACCTTTTGTGCCTGTTTTGGAAATTTTCACATGCATCCCATGAATGAATATTCATTTGACAAACATTGACCATCATCTCTACAAGTCAGATCAGCTCAGGCTTTGGCATCAGTATGTTTTGCGTTTGAATTTTAGCTTTGTTTTTACTATTGGCATGTCTGAAAGAAATCACATGACTGTTATGAGCTTTTGTTTCTCAATCTGTCGAGGTGTCATTGTGAGGAGTTACTGAGGAGACAGATGGGTATGAAGCTTTAATCTCATACACACATAAATTGTAGTGCACATGTCTACCTTCCCCTCTGGATCATTAGCAAATTAAGGGAAGAAATTATAGCTTCTTTATCTTTGCATTTCCAAGGCCTAGCACAGCGCATGGTGATGACAGTGGGGAGGGGGTGTGGGTGGAAAATAGAAACAGGGACAACCATTTGTTAAGCTGTACTAGGCACTGTTCTAAACGTATACTGTCTTTAACTCCTTTTACTTGTCTACACTGCCAACTGTACTCCAATCATGTTTAAGCAATCCTATATATTTTGTGCCTAGAAGGCTGCCAGGTTCATAGTGGGACCCCCAGGATTATTTGTAGAATTAATACATTCAGCCAGCCAGCCATATGCCCTTGTATTCAATCACCATCTCCTCTTCTCATGTCAAAGGTGCTCTTCCCAATAGAGACAAAATGTGGGTGGGAAGTCAGATGTTAATGTTGAACCATTGGAGAAACTGAGGCACAAAGCTATTAAGTGGCTCAGAGTCACTCACCCCCAAGTCAAGGGTAAAGTGTCACTCCATGCACCCGTATCCAATCCCTATCCAGTTTTCAACCAAGTGAGAAAAGAAGAGAAAGTCCCTGGGTGTGAGATGAGGAGTAAACATGCCCTGAGATGAGCAGAAGGACAAAAGAGACTGTTCACCAACCTTCCATGGAGCGGAACAACAGGAGACATTCTGAAATGGGAGTGGAAATTACTACCTCGAAATTCCATATTTAACCTAAAAGCCAAAGGGTAAGTTGCCCTGTTGGAGCGAATTCCTAGGAAGTGATTGGTGAGCACCTGTCTGGGGCCTCCCAGATGTGTCCGCCTTCAAGGCGCCATCTGCTCCCAGGGGACTCGGGGACCACCACAGGCAGCCATGAGCACGTCCACTTTCTCAGGAACAACAAATGGAAAAGAGCCATTTTGCTTCTCAGATCAGCTTTTGTTTCTGTAATTCCAGGATGTGCTCAGGCTGTCCAAGGCTGTGTCAGAACACAGGTCATGTGTTACTCCAGGGGTGAGGCCGCTCTTCTTTCTACTGATAATGAAAACAAAACAAAAAAATAAAGATTGGAGAAAGTGTTCAAAACGTTGTTGGTTTATTTTATGGAAGAGAAACTCCATGCAAAGATAAGAAAACTGAGAGGACAGTGTAGAATTAAGTGCTGCTACTGAAATTTAGGATCAAGAGTGCCTACAGGGACAGTTTCTGCTCAGAACAATTATCATCCCATCTCTCAGAAATGAATCTCTTTGTCACAGACTGCACCCCAACCCTGGCAGCTCCTTCACAGATCTATGCCAGTGTCACAAGGTAGCAGATGGGGTCTGTGTTACCTGGCCTCACAACTGGAAAAACAACCCAAAGCATCATCTTCCCGAATAAGGGCAAAACACTAAATAACAGGCCAGCCAGGGGGTCCTTCCATGGTTCTAGAAAAGAGCTTTGTGGCTCCATTCGGTGCCATGGATGAACCACTGGTCAATAAGGAGTGTATTTCCAGGACTGGGACTAGGCTGAAGCAAGTCCTAAAAAAGTCAGTCCTTAAGATAAATAATATCCTAATGCAAAATTTTAAAGAATCAAAATGAATGCAAAACCACTGTAGGAAAGAGTTTGGTGGTTCTTCAAAAAATTAAACATAAAATTACCAAATGATCCAACAATTCCACTTCTGGGTATCTATTCAAAAAGAATTGAAATAGAGACTTGAACAGTTATTTGTATGCCCATATTTATCACAGCACTGTTCACAACAGCCGAGAAGAAGAAACAACCCAAATATCCATCAATGGGTGAATGAATAAACAAAACGTGATGTCTACACAACATGGAATATTATTCAGTCCTAAAAAGGAAGGAAATTTTGACACCTACTACAACATGGATGAAACTTAAGGACATTATGCTAAGGGAAATAAGCCAGTACATAAAAGACAAATACTGTATGATTCCACTCATGGGAGGAACACAGGAGTAGTCAAATTCATAGAGGCCAAAAGTAGACTAGTGGTTGCCAGGGGAGGGGAGAATGAGGAGTGAGTGTTTAATGGTGCAGAATTTCAGCTTGGGAAGATGAAGAGAGTTCTGGAGCTGGGTGGTAGTGGTGGTGGCGGTTACATAACAGTGTGACTACTCTTGATGTCACTGAACTGGGCACTTGAAAATGGTTAAAATGGTAAGTTTTGTGTTATAGATACTTCATCACAATGTTTCTAAATGCAAAAATTTCTTGATAAACAAAAGGCCAAAAATTTTAATGAAGATAGAATAAATATTGATTTTTCTGCCTAAAGCCCTAAGGGGCTTCATGGAGCACTGTTGCTGATCCAGTCTTCCTTTAAAATGTTGGTATTTTCTTCATCACAGGTAATTTTTGCATTAACTTTGATTTTTGTAAAAACTGCCTTGAAATATTATTCATCTTGATTTCTGAGATTTGGGGCTCCCCCTTAAATTTCGTGGCTGGAGAAAGTGCCTCACTCTCCTCTCTTGCCTCTCCTGGTCACTCTAGCTTTCTACTGCCCCTCTTTGTCAGTCCCAACTCCTGTCCCTCCTTTGCTGGGTCTGGACAAACAGAAGGGGCCCAGAAGCCAGTAGCTCTGAATCATCAGTCATGCTCCTATTTGCAAGCCTTCCTGACGTGCCCTGGGTTCATCACTGACTATGTTTTGGGCTTGTTTCCCATGCCCGTTCCCTCTTGCACTCACCCCGTCATCACCTGGAAGCTTGCAGCCTGTGACCCCATGTTACCTTCCGCAGAAAGCCCTGCAGCGCTCCTGTGCCAGCTGTTTTTTTCCTCTTCTGGAAGAACTGAGTCCTCGTGATCCTCTGAGCTGTAATCTCATCAGGCTGGAATAACCTGACACTCCCATTTGTCTGAAACAGAAGTCGTTTGTCTTCCAAACCTCAGGGCTGAGGTTGTTGCGAATTCCACCCGCTGGTCTCCTCTTAGAGGGTTGTGACTACTTCATCAGCTGCTTCTGCCTTGCCTGAGAGGATCCATGACTAGCGGGGAAGGAGAAACATCCTGGGCAGAGAGTGAGTGGGGCTTCTCGGGGGCCCTGAAGCACTGATTTGGGGCATGGGTGCCAGGAACCTGCCCTACTGCCCAAGACACCTGGGACAAGATGAAAATCTCCCTCAGGCAGGGAACAAAATAACGAGTATTCAGCTCGTGTCGAAAGTTTAAAGAAGTTGCATATTTTTGACCTTCTGTTTCATTGGGTTATATCTTAATAAAAGAATTCTTCTATAGAGTGACTTTGGCCAGAACCTGGATTAACAGGGAGAATTTTTAAAAGTTAAAAAGTATTCCTGGCACATACTACCTTTGAATGAATAAATGAGGACTTGGCTTGCTAATTCAGAAGGGTTGCCAACCCCTCAGTTAGGAAAATGCCAAAAACTTCTGGCCACTGCACAGAAAGAAGGTTAAGCAGAAAGGGCCTGGCCCCAAGCCAACCAGCTAATCCCCACCTTAGTCATTATCGACTAACTGAGGTCCAGGTGAACCCTCTCTCCAGCCCCAGCTCTCCTCCTGAAGAAAGGAGCCAAACGGTGTCTTCACCACCTCTTATCCCCACTGCACAGAATGTGGACTAGTGAAAATGAAAATAGCAGGACCTCCTCTGAGATAATAGCATGAACTCAATTTATAGTCACAGAATTCTGAAGCTGGAGATGTTGGTGGGTAGGTAAATACTTAACAACCAGCTGTTAGAGAAAAAAAAAAAAAAAAGGTAAATCTATGTCCATACATCTATAAGGATATTGTAAGTTTTCCTGATATAAATCATGTATATCTACAACACAATTTACAGATAGTAATAAAATACATAATCATTTTTACTGCAGATCCCATCCAGTTAATTTTTCTCCCAGGATGCTCTTGAATCCATAGTCAAACCATGGTTTCAATTCAACCATCATCTGACAAATGGAATTGCATCTCAGTCTGCTCTTTTCCCAATAAATTTATTGTCATTAAATATGAAGAGATTTACTGATAAATTCACTCTTGTACAAACTATGTTCATTGAACTGAATCCTCGTTCACCTTTGGCTCTGTCAGATTTTTTTAAGTTTACTTTGCATTATTAATAATTTGTCCTTGACGTTCTTAAATCTGGACAGGCAACAAAATAATAAATCAAACACTGATTTATAGCATTTGCCAATTTCCTTGGTGTAAATACTCCCATCGTGGCCAATTTCAAGCTATCAGTGTGACATTACTAAGGACCAAGTAGAGAAGAGACACACGGTGGCGCACTATTACATAGTATTTCCACTCTACACCTAATGAAATAAAATTTATATTTTATGGCAAGACAAGAAAAATTTAAACATAAATTTTTTTTTTTTTTGCCCATTTGTGCCTCCTCCCTTCCCTTTAGAGTGTGTTGTGCAATGCATTAACCAGACCTCCTTAGGAGAGAACATTCTTTCTTAATCTCATAAAGCATCAGGACTCTTTAGGAGATAACTTTCCTTCTTAACATTGTAAGGAGTCAGATGCCCCATGACCCACTACTTGCCTTGTACATGTAGATCTGGATTGTGTAACCTGTCAATAATGCATCATTGTATGTAGAGCCCTCTGTCTCAAAAACACACAGCTGTGCTTTAGATCTCTCATGGGCTGAACGGTTCTCGGAGATTTCTGAGAGGCTGTTCCTGGGTTATAATCCTCAGTTTGCCTTGAATAAAATTTTCCATTTCTTTCTTAGATCAACTATTAATTTTTTCTTTGCCAAAAGATATAATCAATGTAAAAAAAAAACTCAGAAGCATACATAAAATGTGTATAATAATTAGACAGTGATGTGTTTTGTGTATTTATTACCTCGGTTTTTAATAAATACACTTATTTGTAAATGTATATGATGTTTAATAGTGGCTGTACTGAACAACCAGCCCACAAAATTCCTAAAAATCTGACAGTCAGTTCTCAAATGCTGACACCAGCTGACCCCCTCACACCACTGGCTGGGGGAGCTCTGGAGAGAGCCACGTGTACAAAATGTGTGGAGACGGGAGGTAGGGATGGGATATTTGGGGATCAGGAAATCCAGCTGTCCCACAAAGATGTCCTGTGCCTCCACACGTAGCTCTGGGTGTTCGAAGGAAGCTTAGACTCTGGCGTGGCTGCCCTGGCATGAAGCCCTCCAGCTCTTCACTGGCTTTGTGGATTTGACCTATTTGCAGACCAAAAAAAAAAGCCACGATGATTTATTCTCCAGTTGCCAGCTTTGGCTACTGGTTGTGCAGACCTCGCTCTACTCCTACAGACACACCCCTAGCTTTGACAGCATTTCCCAAAACTCTGCAGGTCTGGAAAGAATGACACAGCTGGAGATCATTTTGAAGACAATTAAAGCTAATGAGCTGACTCAGCAAAAGCAGCCAAAAAAGGCAGGAAATGGCTCTGGCTAGAGGATAGTTTTGCCTTGGTAGCCGGAAAGAGGCCAGTAAGGAAGTAAAATGGGACAGGACCTGATTTCCTAGCAAAAGTTAGGATTTGCTTAACCAAGCCTCGACCATAGCTGAACTGGAGGGTGTACTTCTGGCGGGGCTGCGGGGAACCAGGCACTTTTCTGCACTGATGGGAGGAGTGTAAATTGGTACAAGCTTCCATAGAAGCTAATTTGACATTGACTCTCATGGTTTTAAATGCACATTCCCTTCGACCCAGATGCTCGAGGATGTCCATTGCAGTATTGTTTGTATTAATAATGGCACTGAATTAGAAGCAAACTCAAAGCCTATTAATAGTGGCTTGATAAATTTACAAAAGACAATAAATCCAGACGAGGGACTACCATACACCCACTAAAAACAATATGGCAACTATCACTTGCTGTAGAATCAAATCTACTGTGAAGTGAAAAAAGCAAGGTAAGGAACACTGTATGCTACCATGTGGATGTTTTGCACAATATACTTAAACAATTGAATGGGCATAAAATACCTTTGGAAGGATACACAAAGAAACTGGCCACAGTTGTCTCTCAAGAAGAAAACTGACAGAGGCCAAGAGTGGAGAAAGACTGACTTAGCAAAACCACCACTTTAAAACATTTTAATTTTCTATCATGAACTATGTCATTTTTAATCAAATAAATAATAAAATATGTGGCTATTTTTTAAATGGCAACAGCATCTACACTTTCATGATTATTAACTAGTCCTGAGACCACTCGATTTTTCCTCTAGTCCAATTTTAAAGGACTTCCTCCACACCAGTTTGCCTGGAACCGTCCCAGTTTGAACACTGGAAGTCTCATGTCCCGGGAAACCCTTCAGTCCAGGTAAGTAGTGTGGCTGGACAGGCTGTTCCCCTCTCAGATTGGTGTGATGCCCTCAGGGGAGCCTGTCACACATTCACCCACAGGCTCCTTCTCTGTCTCCTGGATCCAGCCAGACGACGGAGGGCAGGATGCTTGGGCTGCAGTCCAAGCAGATCAGCCTCCTGGCCCCGAGCAGGAGAAAAAGGATGGCGAGGGGACCCCCCAGGGTCTGGGCCTTTTAGAAGGTCTCACTTCAGTGACCCAGGAATGAGAACACTGGGCAGGGACTTGGATCCTGGGTTCTAGCCTCAGCTCTGCAATGAGTGACCTTCAGTCGGTCCTTTTACTTTTCTGGGCCTCGGTTTTCTCATTCGCAAAGTGAAGGGGGAAAGTGGGTACCTTTCACGGTCCTAAGTGCACACGTCTCTCACTTCTCAGACACTTGTCACAGGGGCTCACTCCCCAGCGAGGGGCAATGTGAGGGCCCACACGCATGCTCGGCACCCTCCCAGGGAACCACCGGAACCTCTCAGCTCTGGTTCACACGGACAAACCTGCAGCTTCTATTCAGGATCCAACTGAAAGCTGCCTCCTCTTAAAGCAGCATTTCTCAACAGAGCAGATTAATGTCAATGTTCAAAATGTCAGTCATGGGCCCCACTGCAAGAGATTCAGACTCAGGAGGGCTATGGTAGGAATTCAAGGTTGGTTTCCCCGGGGCCACACTTTGAAACCCACTGTCTTAAAGAATAAGGCCGCATCGTGGTGTAAGAATTTTTAAGTTCATTTCCTCTTTAATGAAAACAAGCTATTATTCTGTAATGGTTATTTTTTAAGAGCAACAATGAGAGTTTTGAGGCATCCGATCCACATAATGCAGGGCAACCCGAAACTACACGGTAAATAGTAAGACTGCACCTCAAAACATGATCAAACATCAGCCTGATCAGCCAGGTGTTAGACTCTCAATCACAAGCCTCAAAACACATTATCAAGTATCAGTAAGCAGGTGTTTTAAGGGAAGATTGAGATAAACAGTTGCCTTTGTGGTTATTGAAGAGGTTTTGCAACATTAAAATGGAGTGTCTCACACTCAAGCCAGCAGATTTCAGAGGCCTCGTGGCTGAATAAAGCCAGGCAATAATTAGCACTGGAGATTTTAACTGGATTGCAATCAAAAAGCTTTGATCCTTATTGAGGAAATCTACATCCTTTTCTTTATTTCTACTACCTTTCAGGGGTTGCCCTTATGGGTGGCAATGCTTTTAAAAATCCCTAGAACACACTTCTTTTTGTTCAGATTGAAGATTTTGATCTCTTTTGAGAAACTACATGCAGGTCACGTGCACACATTCAGTGCCACAGTGACAGGGACCCGTCCCCCTTGTCTCTCCAGTGTGTCAAGTCTAGAATGGGGCATTCCAAAGAAAAAGCAAAGTTCCATTTTAGAAATTAATTGTTGTACACATGCTAAATGGTTTCTCGGTGGCCCAATAGTAGTCCAACGTAGCCCCATGAAAAGAAACCTGAAAGACTGGGGACAATACCAAGTGACCATCTCAGTCGACGCACCCTATTTAGGACCCCGTATAAATCAGACTAGCCTATCACTTAGGCTTAATAGTGCTTGCCCATGTGACTTATTTTAGGGCATACCAAGAAAGTCCCTGCTTAAAACTGTAGCTCATTAATTTCTATTAATTCCCCTTGATTGTGAGTAGCCATTTAGCTTTGAAAAATTATCTTAATGCTTCACTTTCTAGTTCTCTTCCGTCTTCCCCTGGCCTCGGATTACCACCAACATGTTAGTTTCAGTTCTTATAATTGTATCTCCTACCGTTAAAGGCTCTGTTAGAGCATTTGGCCATACATGGCACCAACTTAACAATAAGCCCCAATCACCCTTACCATTCAACAGAGATAGAGGTGTCTGAGACATCAGAAAGTTTCATTGTCAATCGTGGATATCAGCGTACTGCTCTGAAACAAAATCAAGAGAGCCTACCAGGTCTGAACAAATCAGGGGTTCTGAGACCGGGTTTGGAGGCAGAATAGGCCCAAAGGACTTCATCCTTCGCTGCCACCAGTTCCCAAAACCTGTCAGTAATTGTGGGCTGCATCACCATTCCTCTTTTATACTGTCTTCCTCTTTTGAGCTATAGGATTCAGCAGGGGTGCTTGTTAGTGTATCGTAGGGGCTTTCGAGACTCAGGACATTCAAACCTGAACTCTGAGTCTATTTGCAAAGATAAGTTTCCTCTCCAATCCAGGGAGGCTGGCTACCTTCAGGCTTCTCTGGTCTTCCTTTGTCATACTGTACCCTTCTTTCTTTGGTATCTGTGCTCTCTCATCTTTCCTCCCCTGGTAGCCACCGCGACAGCCTAGCCTAAGGGTTAGCCTAGACTTCTCCATATGCAGGAGGAACTCAGCAGCCCACGCCACGCCATTGTACCGGGTTTCACAACTTGGATTTGGGCTGGAAATTCCTCAAAATTCCATAACACACATGATTCAGGTCAATGCAATCAAGACTTTTCCTCTTCACTGTGCTTTGGTAAACCTCTGACCTCCTATTTCATGGAGAAAATGGAAATCACCAGATGGAAGCTTCATCGGCTCCTCACCTGCCCCATCTAATCTAAGACAGTGGGAAAGAGGCCCTCCTTCCCTCTGGACCAATTCCCCACCAAGGCTTGGGACCCTAGCTCCATCAGTCTCTCTCCTGCATCTTCAGCTTCTCCCTCTGTATTAGCTGTGGCTCATCACCATTTGTACACAACGAAATGTTACATTAGAAGTTGGGGCTGAAGTACCAAGATAGAATAAAGACTACATTCCAAAGGATGTGCTAGACCAGATGTGAAATTTCAAAGTAGAAAAACCAAGGACCAGTACTCTGACTTTTAAATTCCTTCCTTCACCAGGAGGATGAAGAGTTGAAGGGGTGGGCATTGCAAGGATTGAGTAGAGTCATTAGAGTGCTGTGGGTCTCAGACCCCAAGGATGGAAGGATTAAGGGGAGCTCTGCCTTCTTGCCAAGCCTAGTGAGGATGCTTTAGTGGAACAGCTTGGAGATATTAATGCATGTCCCCTGCAGCTGGGGGCTGGAGGGACTGGGACCTACTCATGCCTGAGACGGTCAGGGCAGCAGGGAAGAAGGCTGAGGCTTACTAGATATTAACTTCACTCCTGGGGAGTAAACTAACTGAGACTGAGACTGTGACCTAACAGTGATTCAGAACTTTCTTTTAACTCTCTTTTAACCAGAGAAATGACCAGTGCCTGAACAGATTTAAAGCGACATGGAAGACAAGAGAAAGACCGCTTTTGAGAAAACTCAGGCGTGAGTCCTAATGTTCCACAGACGGACAGATAAACAAGCAATGGGCGATGGCAATGGCTTATGGACACAGGGGTACTCCTTACCCAGCACTGCCTTCTCTTGAATAGTGAGCTTGTAAAACATTATAGCCCACAGCTATTTCTTTTCTTCACTCAATCTTTTGCTGTTTTATCTTTGCATCTCTTACATAAATCAAACCAGTTTATGTTTCCTGCCACTTCTGCATTACCCAAAGATTTAAAAAAGTATTGGCTTCCGTTATTGAGGAAGGAACTCTGTGACAACTTGACACATCCATTTACTTGTCAGAAAACAGTGGGAGCAAAGGGATGTGATGTTTTCTTAACATTTTATCAGTCAGCCGCTATTTCATTTATTTTCTAATTACATCTATTGTGATGTGAAGAGACAAGGGTGGAAATTCTAGGCAGAGAATTTTGACGTAGGGAATAGGTTCTACACTCCTAATGATGTTAAGTCCATCTTTACCGATATACCAATGTGTAATTTTTACTATCAAGTGTACTTAGACACATGCCACTGTGATAAAAATAAATAAACAATAGGGACAAGTGAAAAATAGGACCTAAAAATTTGACTCCCTGGAAAAGACAACACTGAAACAATTTGTGTAAGCCTCTCCTCTCAGACCTTTTCCTAAACATTTATAACCATATCTACCAATACATAATTTTATTTAGTTAGTTTTACAAAATGAGGCCATATCACACGGACTGCACTGGAACTTGCTTTTTTCACTTAATGTCATGAGCAATTTCCCAAATCAAGATCCACAAATCAATCTCATTCCTGTTTTTAATATTTTATTTATTTATTATTGTATTATTTAATTATTTTAATGGGGGGGGGGAGCTAATTAGATTTATTTAGTTTTGGAGGAGACACTGGGGCTTGAACCCAGGACCTCATGCATACTAAGCATGCGCTCTACCACTTGAGCTATACCTTCCCCCATCATCTCATTCCTTTTAACAGAAGAATATTGCTTTATTATTTATTAAAGTCCACAATTTGTTTAAGCATCTTCTTGGGAAACATTTGAGTTATTTCAAAGTTTTTGTTACTACCAATGAATTTTACACATCTTATACCTATATCTTTTAACAGTTGTCCAGTTATTCATGTAGGCTAAACAGCCAAAAGTAGACTTGCCTAGTCAAACAGTAAGCACATTTACATTTCGATGGTACCAGACTGTACTCTAAAAAGATTGTGTTGGGTACTCTCCTTCACCCTCTCCAAAAGTGGACATTATCAATCTTTAAATTTTTACCAACCTGATAGGTAAAAAATAAACTTATTGTTTCAATTAGCATTTTTTTCATAGTCGGGGAACTGAACTCTTTATATGCTGACTGGCCATTTTATTTATTCTTCTAGGAATCACCTAATCCTGTTTTTGTCCAGTTTGGGGCGGGGGGGCAGCTGGGCTATTTGTCTTTTCTATCAATTTATAAAATTTCTTTTGCTAATAAAGATACTAACTCTGTCATGCTGATTGCAAACAAGTTTTCCCAGTTTTTTCTTTTTTTCTCACTTTGCCTATGGGTTCCCCACCTACAAGAGTTTTACCTTTTCCTACAGTCAAGTATATCCATCTTTTCCTCATGGTTTCTTGTTTTAATATATTATGTGAGGTTTCACCACTCTATGGTTATAAAAAGTCACCCTTATTTTCTTCTGTTATTTTTACTATTTTACTTCTACATTTAAATTGTAACTTCATGGAATAAAGTACATATTTTGGTATAAAAAGTGAGAGAAGAATCCGGTAGTGTCATACTCCACATACTATTTACAATAATTTTTTTCACTTATTGTATTGTGACCATGTAATAGACATATTCTGTAATAGTACTTTATACTGGTTCCACAATTTAGTTAATTAATCTCCTATCATTGGATAACTAAGTTGTTTGCAAATATTTCAAAAAGCTGTGTGATAAACATGATAGAAGCTAAACCCTCATCCACTACCTTGACAACCCCCTTAGTATGCATTTCAAACTGTTATCTTCTCTCTATAAACCTTGCCCTGTCTTCTCTTTAGTGGGCTGTGCATTTGTTAGCAGAGAGACCCCTAAATTAGGAAGCCCACCAAAGTGTGGGTCCTTGCTGCCAGCTGTGAAAGAATTCACAGCAGAGGCAGAGGAACAAAGTGAAAAAGCTGCTTTATTTCTCAAAAGAGGAAAAAAAAAAGAGAGAGAGAGAGAGAAGTGCTCAAGTGGGGAAAGAATGCACTCGAGCAGGGAGCCATCAGCCAAGATGGCCAGTGGAGTCAGCTCCAGCTGTGGCTCAGGCCTTGTGGACTTTTATGGGAGACTTCCGCCATCATATCTTCCTTCCAGGTGTGATGGAGCCAAATGACTTCCCTTCCATCTTTGTATGGGCTGTTCTAGTTGTTGTCATGGCAATTGTCAACTTTCATGGTGCTGGTGGGTATGTCATTGATCATGCTAATGCATTACAATAAGCATATAATGAGGCTCAAGGTCTAATAGAAGTCAAATCCTCCGCCTTCTTGAGCTTTGTTGGTTCTATCCAGTTCTTGTTTCTTCTCTTTGCAGCTGCCTCTTGAGAATTAGATAATTCTAATTCTGTTTCTATTTGAGGGAGGGGCAGGGGTATGATCCTAGGAGCAACAGTCTTAGTAACAAAAGGAAAGTTGCTTTTAATCTGAATGCCAGCAATCTGGTGGACTCAGTGCCCCCCTCCCAAAAAAAACCAAACATTTCTGCAGATTCTGCTCAATCATAAGCAAGAGGCAGGGTGGGGTGGGGGTGGGGGGTCCTTAGTTCCTGCAGAAGAACTAAAAGATGTTGTCACGTATATTCCTTGAGGAGGAACCAGGACCCTGCCCCAGGGCTGCACCTGTTATTTCTTGACTGTTTCTCCCTTCTTTCTGCATTTCCTCCCTTCCCTTTGGAACCCAGGGAAGATCAAGGATGCTGAATGAAGCCTATTTCCTATAAACAAGAAATGGGGGACACAGAAAGGATTTGTATCAGGGAGGACCCCACAGGATCCTGCTCTGTTTCACATTCACCCATCCTGTTGTTCAAACCAAAGTCTTGGAAGTAATTTTTGAATCCTCACTTTCCCTCAACCTTCAAACCCAATCCATCAGAAAAATTCCATCACCTCTACCTAATTGTCCATTTATATCCCATTCTTCTCCTCACCTGCATGGCTGCAGAGCCTCCTTGTTCCCACTCGTGCCTACTGCAATCCTTTCTCTACACAGCAGCCAGAGTGTCATTTCAGAATGGAAATCAGATTGTCTCGTCTGACAAGCTTCTAATGGCTTCCCATTGCACTTGCAGAAGTAAAATAATAAACATTCCTTGCCAAGCCCTCCGTCCAAGGACTCTGTCATCTAGCTCTGCCCACCTCTCTAATTCAAGTTCCCTGTTTCCCAGACACTAACCCCTTTTCTACTCCTTAAATGAACCAAACTTGATTCTAATTTAAGGCAGGATTTCTCACTCTTGGCACTAATGACATTTGGGGCTGGATAATTCTCTGTTGTGGGGCCAGTCCTGCGCAGCGTAGGATGTTAACTAGTATCCCCAGCCTCTATCTCCTAGATGTCAGTAACACTCCTCCCCACTCCAGTTGCGTTTTGCCTCCAGACATAGCCAAATGTCCCCTGGGGGAAAAGTTACCCCTGCTCGAGAACCACAGATTGAGGCTTTTGCACAAACTTTTCCCTCTACCTGAAGTATTCTGCCTCCTAGATCTTTATGCAAATAGTCCTTTCTTACTCAAGATTCAGATCAAAGGCACCTCCTCAGACAGGCCTTCCCTGTCCATGCAATCTAAATAAGCTCCCCACCCATCACCAATCATTCACGGCCATATCATCTGTTTTGTTTTCATAACAGCTCTTATCATTCTCTGAAACAACCTTGTCCAGTCATTGGTTTACTTGTGGGTTGCTTGTCTTTCCTACCAGAATGTAAGTTTCAAGCCGAGAGCTGTGCCTGCCATGAGTGAGCAGATATCCAGGAAATATTTGTTGATTGGAAAAAATGAACTCCCCAAAGTGGAAACCAAAGATCTATTTATTCTAGATCTAATCAATACTTTAGAGTTCTGTATGCCTTCTCTCCAACATTTGACACTCATAATGACCTGCTCTTTAAGTCATTTCTTTCCTTGGCTTCCATGACACTCTGTTAAGACTCTTTTCTCAGGTTTCTCCCTTCCAGTTTCCTTCAAGAGCTCCTCTTCCTTGGCCCATCCTCGACATACTGCTCTTCAAGTAGCCCCGCCCCAGTGCTTCTTTCCAATTCCATATCATCTAGCAAGGTGACCTCAGCCATTCCTAGGCTTCATCAATAACTATCTATTTTCTCATGACTCCCAAAACTTTACCTCTACCCCAGGTGCAAGTAGCCACTGGGAAGTCCCACAGGCCCCTCAAGTTCAATATTCCCAATCTAAACATCACTTCCACCAACCCCAAGCTGCAACCTCAACAACCCCTCTCACGAGACACAGCTAAGCCTCCTGTGGCTGAAGCTCCTAGCTCCTACAGTGGAATTACTCTTCTGGCTTGCCACAGCACCCTCTAACAGTCTCCATGACACTGGCCCTGCTCCCGAGTAATCCATGCTCCCCACTCTTCTGCTTGAAACTCTCAATGGCTCTCACTGCCCTAAGTCCTAGATCCAAATTCCTCCCCATGGCTTCCCAGATCCTTCATGGCCTGTCCCTTTGACCATCTAAACTACGCTCTCCCCTCACTTGTGGGGCCACAGATGTGCTTCTTCTTGTGTATGTAACCATGCTTGCCTCCACTTTTCTGTGCCAGGATTCAGACAATATTTGTAAAATCAACAAATGGATGGAGGAACTTTCTTGGTGTTTCCAATACCCTTGCTGTTGAGTCACTATTACTTTGGTCTGGGTCTCCAGTTGTGTTTTGCCTCCTGGCATAGCCAAACCTTCTTTTAAAACAGTCAGGCCTACAGACTCCTTCCCCCATTGCCAGTCCTCAAATAGTCTTTGCTTCCCATGCAACTTGAGATACCTCTTTGAAATCATCAGTGGGGTTTTTATATCCCACCCATCTTACTTCCCAGGCCCTAATCCTAATTTTTATATCCTTCCCTCTATGCTGCACCATAAACGACATCCCAACAATTTTGGAGGCTCGGGGTTAATTAGTAACTAGCTTCTGCATCTCCCAACTAAGCATTTAGCTCAATATTTACATTTTGCTGTCACTGGGTACATTTGGTAATGGTGACTAAGCATTTTGGCAGCTTTCAAATTGTTCAAAAGAAATTCAGAGATAACATAATAGATTATCAAGAACAACAGATAAACAGGCGATTTATTATGAATAAGATGAGTTAATAAGAGTTAATAAGTTTCATATTAAAACAAGCATCCAAAAGGAACAGCCAAGCCACTGTCTGCTCCAGAGATGTCACTGTTTAGCCTCTGCAATCTGTCCCCAACTCCACTGTCACTGTCTCGTCAGCTCCTCGGCGTCAGCTCGACCTACTACGTGAACGCACTCTCAGTTGAACCAACGTGGGAAGAGAGCTGAGAAACCCAACTTCCAACCGTCGGTCCGCCAGCTTCCCAATCAGGCCAGCCCCTGGGCACTTTCATGTGACACACCCCTGTAAGGGTCATGCTCCTCTTACCATCCCCTAAATGCTTCTATTGGGGTGGACGGAGTAATACTGTTGGGTATTTCCTGTGGTACGTGCTGTTTTCCCCAACAATAGATCTAGGAAAAGAAGAGCAGAGAATGATGATTGCGCAGCGATGCCCAGACAGTATCCCTGCCGGTCCACCTCCGCTCAGAGGGCGTGAGTGGGAACCTCATCTTGTAAATGAGTGAGAGCCAGTGAGCACGTGGGGTGAAGCTCGGCCCCAAACAGGGAGCTACAGCGTGACTCTGAATTGCAGTTTTGAGAACCCAGAGCCATATACCCCCGCATCATCTCATTCTTCTGGCCTCAGTGACACTTTATCAGTGGTGGGAGACTATTGTGGACAATTTCTCAAGGCTGTGCCTCACAAAGGCCTTGAGAAGCCCATCTGAGTCTGATAATGACTGTGGAAGCCGCAGAACAACGGGTTCCCAAGGCTTGGGAAGGAGCCTCCTAACAATTATTAACCACAAAATGCATTTCTGTTGCAAGGTGTTAAAATAAGCAAGCTGGCCCCAGTGCTCAGCCCTGCACTCCTGTGCTATGAGGAAATTAAAAAAGCAAAATCCCTGCTCTGGAGGCAGTGGTGACCTAGTTAAGAAAGTAAGACTTTGCATGTAAAATTACACCTTATGCTGGGGCTCTTGGCCGTCCTGCACCCCTGAGCCATGCTCAGCTGCTGGGAGGCTCAGCGCAAGCAGGGTGCATGGGCCATCGGGGTCCAGGGTGGCCATAGTGCTTGGAGCCTGCCATAGGTTAGGGGTCCAAGAAGACATTTTAATTTCTTTTAAACTCAGAAGAAAAAAGTGAATGTAATCCAATCTGGCTTGCATTCACTTTTATACCAATGCAATTGCAAAACATAAGTTTTAATTTTTATTATGCAAAAGGAGGCCCAAGAATGGCAAAAATTTCAGAGAACTCCAGAAGTTATAAGGCAGCACTGACCGAGCAGAAGGGAAACCGAGTGAGCAGCAGCATGAAATGCCCGGTTCCTATCCTGCTCTTGCACGTGCAGCTGCCAGCTGAGCAAGAAACGTGCAAATCCCCTCCTCCTCTCCCCCAAGAGCCCTGGAGCAAGTGCTGAGTAGCCAGTCTGCTCACAGGCATCTGGCCCTGCCTGCCCTGGACGGAGAAATGAAATGTTGATGGGAGTGATTATGGTGATAGTGGCTGTAACTCTTTAATGAGTACTTCCTGTTTGCATCAGAGTCAGTGCTAAAGCTTTACCTGCTTGATCTCATTTAATCATCTCCACAGCCTTGCAAGGCAGATATTATTACCTACATTTTGTGGATGAAGAAACCACAGCTCAGAGAATTAAAAAAGCAGCCCTGGCCACAGGCTCTGCATTAGCGACTGCAGGGGGCACCACCATATTCGATCCCCCGACGCTAATGCCCCGGGTATCATGTGATGTGAGATGTAGCAGTGCTGGCCAGGCTCACCCATGTACTCTAAAATTTCCTCACTCCATGGCCTCTAAAATTATAGGTTTTTCCCAAGCAGAAGCACATCCCAGACCAAATAACAAGAATATGCAAGAAGTGGAACCTAGGAATTTGCCCAGGGCAAATTCCCCTAAACCTAAAAGCCCAAGTTTTCTGTAAAGTAGTCCCTACCTCAGGTCACAGGACAAAAGGGCTCCTTGTAGCCAGGCCTGTCGCTGCTGTGGGGGAGCCTGTGGGTACCGCTGCTCGGGGCCAGAAGTGCAGGTGGGTGGTCCTGCTCGCTCCAGGCTTTCCCATCTCTCTACATCACTGTTTGGCATGTCTTTGCCAGTTTCCGGTAGATGCTTTCCAAGACCCTCTGTAAGCATGTCTGGGTGAAGGAGATAAAGTTAACTGCTAATTTTTGTCCATATATTTCCCATAAACCATCTTAAATCTTAAATGGGCATAGGGGTTCAGGGAGCAGGCTGTTGTCTGGGATTCAGACCTGAAGTAGGAAGAATAGGGTGCTGGAGGAGGTGAGAAAACACTCTTAGCAAAGCTTGCTCTGATGAAGATTTGCTGGACAGGATGGATGGTAGGGAGCCTGGAGTCAGGGAGACCAGCTGTTCACAGGAGCCCGTGTAATCGCTGATGAGATTGGAGAGGCAAGATGACTCTCAGAAGAAAAGTATAAGATGGCAGATGTGTTGGGTTCTTTTACCAGGGCTGCTGGAAAAGTACCACAAACTGGGCAACTTAAACAACAGCAATTTATCGTCACAGAGTCCTGGAGGCCAGAGTCCAAGATCAAGACGTTGGCAGGGTTGGTTCCTTCTGAGGGCTGTGAGAGAGAGCCTGGTCTATGGCTCTGCTCCAGCTTCTCGTGGTTTGCGGGCAATCTTTGGGGCTCCTTGGGTTACAGAAGCATCACCCCAATCTCTGCCTTCATGTTCCATGGCTTTCTCCCTGCAGGCCTATCTCTTTTTATAAGGACATGTGTCATTGGATCAGGGATCACCCTAACAACCTCAATGTATCTACATTACTTCTATAAAGACTCTATCTCCAAATACAGCCACATTCTGACTTACTGGGGTTTAGGACTTCAGCATACAAATTTGGGGGGCACAAATTCAACCAATAAGACACATCAAAAGAAAAAAATCTGTAAGCGATCAGTTTTTCTCCCTCATGCTAGAGACAACTGAAGTCAGCTGGATGGGATCTCCTCTCACACCTTCTGAGGCTGGTGATGATCTCGCTTTACTGGAGGCAGATGCAATAAATGTAAAACTACAGGGGACGTTCCTTGGCAGGGAAAGCTGGCCAAAACCTTTTAAAATTCAGTTTTCCTTGCATCACAGCAATGACAGTTGGCTTGAATATATCAATTTACAGAGTTGGAATTTGTAGTCCATGGTGCAATATGAAAAAGCAAACACGCCATCCCTTGTATATAGAAATAACTGTCACAGCCCAGCAGAGGTATCAGCAGGCCCCAGATGGTTGAGCAGAAGAGAAAATAGAAGTGTCCATAGGTACTGTTCTCCCACATTGGTCAGCAGACCGTGGGCCATGGGTTCCAGCTTGTGTTGAAGGAGGCAGGGAATTTCCAGGGTCAAGAGCAAAGACCATGGAGGTTAAGGCAGCCATAGGGTGACGTCATGAAGGTGAGATGATTAGCAAGACACCCCAACCTGCTGGACACCTCTGGTGACTGTGGTCGGACGGCAGAGTTAGAGTGTGTGGTGGGAGAGACTGTGATCTGGGGTCGAAGATTCTAAGGAACAAACCATCCAGAAAAAGGAGGGTCCAAACTGTAGCAGCTTCAGGTGGGCCTGACATAGTTCTGCTGCTCCTCACCCAACACCCGGGCACTGAGTTCTATCGACTTTTTGTTTCTTCTTCTAGTAATAGAGACGGGCTTGGGAGAGCAGCCCTTCTCAGGTTTATATGTTTTGGAACTGCTGGAGGGACTCGTTAAAATATGAACTTGCCAGACCCACCCCAGAATGTTGATTCAGTATATGTGAGGTGGGACCTGAGCATTTGCATTTCTCACAAGTTTCCAGGTGACGCTGGGCTGTGGGCCACACTTCAAGAGCCACTCTGCAGAGCTGGGCACACTCACCCCTTCCCCCTCATGACCAAGGATAAGTGTTTGGGGAGCAACGAGCCAAGGATCAGGGTGCACTCGGTGACCGTGCAGTGTAATCGTCCTCCTCACTGTTTACTAAGGTTCAAATTCAACATCTCCTGGCCTCACTGGCCTCATGCTCTAACTGACTGACCCAAGTGGCCTCGACTTTTCAATTCTTCCAGGAGCTAAAGGATCCTGACAAGAAGAGAATTATTTGATTTTTTTTGTGAGTGGTCATTTAACCCGAAATTACAATCTCAAGGTATTTGTTATAGAGAAATAGCCTCACATATATACAAAGAGTCATGCTCATTGCAATTACTGACTATAATAGGCAAAGTTGGAAAAATCTAAAGGGCCATCAAAAGGGGAATAAATTTGATATATCCATACTAAATAATGCCTCCCCAACCTCCTCCCACATCCAATGCGCCCCAAACAGAAGCTCCTGAAGGTAAAGATCTCTAGGTTGTGAAAGAATAAAGGATATGGAAAGTTACAGTGGAAAAAAAAAAAATCAGTCAATGAGCAAGTTCAGAGGCTCAGCAGCCAAAAGAAATTGTGTTTCACAAACTCAAAGTTTAGGTCCCAATAGGAGCCATAATACCAAGTCCTGCCCGGTTCTTGCACTCTTGCGTCAAATGGTAATTGCTTTGTGCTGACCAAGGAGGGCAGGGCCGCCTGGACCCAGAGTTTGCCTTGGCTAAGTGTGCGGGGTACAATTAAAGGAGAAGTTTTATCTTCAGGGAAATGCCTGCAGATGCTCTTTAGAGATGAGCAACCTTGGCTCGTTGCTCCCCAAACACTTATCCTTGGTCATGAGAGGGAGAAGGGGGAGTGTGCCCAGCTCTGCAGAGTGGCTCTCGAAGTGTGGCCCACAGCCCACGTCACCCGGAGACTTGTTAGAAATGCAAATGCTCAGGTCCGACCTCACATCGACTGAATCAGACATTCTGGGGTGGGTCTGGCAAGTTCATGTTTTAACGAGTTCCTCCAGTGGTTCCAAGACATATAAACCTGAGAAGGGCTGCTCTCCCAAGCCCATCCCAAAAGAGAAGACGGTCTTTCTCAGGCACTGTTTGTTTTGTCCCAGAAAACTTCCCTTTATTCTGACTCAGGAATTGTTTCCAGCGGCTGCGGGTATGAGAGTCCTGGCTTTTAGGTGAGAGCGGATTTAGTCTCTCTTTGAAAAGAATCCTGAGAGTCAGATACCCTGTAATTGGACAGGCTTGCTGCAGGAATTTCACTGGGGGATTAGGGAAGTCAACCGAGTTCAAACGAGAGAAGTCTGGGATTTTTGACATAATAGAGGTCTGAAACTGAGCATCCTTTCTTAAAGCCAGTCCTGATTTCAGATTAAGAACAGAGTAAAGGGCTGAGAGATGTCGCCTCCACCAAGATCAGGAAAAGAAGCCTCCTGGACCTTCCTCTGTCTGAGGTGCCCCTGCTCCTGTCGGCGACTCCAGCAAAGTCAAGTTTGCCTGGGCCTGGGCAAGCCTGCTCGGAAATCCCACACCCATGGGCTCTTTTTCCACCCCAGCAGGTCCAAGGAAGACCATCATGTTCCCTAACAATATCTCTGTCACATTTGAGAGTCTTCCAGCTTTTTCTGTGGATTTGTTTGGGAACCTGAAAAGTTCTCCACCAAAAAGCTTTTCCTTAAAACCTCAAGTCTTCAATTCCAAGGTCGATCACCTTTGTTCTGCTGACACCTGGCTCCCTGCCTCTGCCCCTCCTGCTCGGTCCTACCTGCAGAGCCTTACCCAAGGCCAGAGCCAGTCCTAATCAAGGCCCAAAAGAGATTCAGAGCCTCAGGCCTATCAGAAGATGGGACCTGGAAACTTGCGCCTGCCTGGGGAGGCCCGAACCTCCTCATGCCCACCGCATCATACTCTCGGCCAAGTCCTGCCACACGCTGGGTTTCCCCACGTGTCCCGAGGCCCTGCTACCTGGTCTTCTCCTGTCAGTTTCCCTCCCCTGGGGAAGTGGAGATGCCCCTGAATCCCCAGTCAGGGTTGCCTGCTGTCATGCCCACGCTCCACGAGCCCGCGGACGGCCACCCCTACACACCATACCTAGGCACCCTACGGCTTCAAGGCGCTCACACCTCAGTGCACACAGGAATACCTGGGAGCTTGCTGCGAGTGAAGTCCTGTGCCCCCCACAGGAGATGCTGACGCAGGCGCCTGGCCCACCCGCCTATCCCAGTCCTGAGTGGTTCTGATGGAAGAGCTCATGAATCCCATCTTGTCCAGCCCTACTGTGGGTGAACCATCCCCTGAGCCCGAGTCCTGTGCAGCTCTGGATGCCTTCCCTGTGCTCCCCACTGACCCCACATCTTCATATCCCAGCCTGCTGTGTGGTCACGTCCACTTAAGCAATGACATCTCTAACATTACAATATTTGTTACATTGCATGTAAAACATCCTGCAGTTGTGGGACTCGAGTTCTTTCAACCCAACAGGACTGCAAATTGCACCCTGACTTCCTAGCCCACTGCATCCACAGGCTTCTACATCCATCGGGCATTCAGTACATTCTGTATCTGGCAGTGACGAGAAGCTAATTCGAGGGATGTGCATTGTTAAAGAGCAATATACGTGGCTATTACAAGGATGATGAATTTTTAATGAATGGTAGTCACACAGACAAGGACAAACAGATTAAATTAAGAAGGTCAAATCAAATCAAATAATTTTGTATTTGTTTAGTTTGGTCAATCTTCCTTCTTTTTATGTTGTAGCAGAATACATTTTGATCTGACACCAGAAGGAACTTTCTATCGTGGCTTTATTTCGGAAGACCCGGCGCCCCCGTCTTGTGGACTGAGAGCTATTTGCAAAGCCACCCTCTCTACCTCGTAACCACCCTGAGGAGTCTGCCGGCCCTGCCACGGTCGGGTCCCCTTCACTCTTCTCGGCGGGAGGGGGTCCAGGTCTTAAGCTCCTTCTCCTGGTCTGGCAGCTGGGAGCACAAGACACAGCATCAGGGCCTCTGTTAGCACAGAGGATGCCAGAGAGAAATGCAAGATGTGGGGAAAGCCTTCCGCTTTCTCCTTTCTCTGCAGTTGTCACTCAACAGCTCCAGTAAAGAGCAAAATTGTTCCCCACACACATCATTACCGTTTACAAGATTAAAATAGTCAGGAGGCCGGGAAGGAGAACGCAGGTTAGCTTGAGGTTTTGAAACGAATTGCTTTTCCTGGCTAAGCTGCCCCAACCCTTTCTTTCCTGAGGAAAACTGAGGATAAGGAGTTAGGGAGCACCTCTCTGCTCACACAGGAAAAGACGTGAGAGAGAGAGAGACACAAGGAGGGACAGACAGAGCTCGGCGCAGGCCTGCGTCTGGGTCAGGCAGGCAGCGGGCCTGGGCTTACTATGGAAGCTCTCCCGGTGCTCGGAACCCCTTCGGGCCTTGGCCACTCTGGTCCCTGCTCCTCAGGCACGAGGCCTCTGTTCTACATGCAGGGCCCACAGCTCGAGTCCAGAATAAGGGGTCCCAGGTGAGAGCTTTCATGCTCATTTGTTCAGATTATTGTTTTGATTGTGAGTGCCACTCCCCCAAGTGGGCAGAAGCTTTCGGTGTAACCAGGGCAGAGTAATAACAGCCCAAGAGGCTAGAGCTGAAACACCCTTATAGACCTCAGGGCCACCCTGCCCACCCCCAGGAGCTCCAGGAGCACCATGCTCTGGGTGAGCGGCGCCCTGGGTTGGGTCATACCACAAAAGCCCTAAATGTCAGGGCAGAGAGCTTCCTGGCTCTCCAACAGTCAGCAGCCCCTGCAGATGAAGAGATGGTGTCTATGATCTCAAAATGTGTCCTGAAAAGGTTCATAAGGATCAGTCACAAACCAACAGAGTTAGTGGGGCAGATGTTTTCACACCTGGCATAAAGTTTATAGGACAAAATCAAATGACAAAGGCCAGGAAAGTAACATTATGTGAGTCAGGGCCTAACACGCCACCTGCAGGCCTTCAAATTCATGACTGAAAAATGTACTGGCCAAACAAAAGACATCTGAAGGCTAGACTCAGCATCCCAACCTCCAGTTTGCAATCCCTGGACTAGGGGGGAAGAAAAATAAGTAAAAGCAAGAGATCAGAACAAACAAGGGCAAAGTGCCTTGTTCTCCTACTTAACTACAGCCACATTCTCTCTCTGCTGTGAGGTGTCATCCAGACCATGGAAAACAATCGTCATCTAAAGAACATGTTTTCCAGGATGTTTTTCTGGGCGTCAGGCTGGGTTCTGCCAACCAGCCCCGCTCTCTATTCTCATCTCCTTTGGGACCAGGGTACATCCACGACGTTAGAAGTGCACCTGTGTCCGCAAGATGGAGGGTTTTCTTCTGCTGAAGCTACTTAGCACCGGCCATAATAAAACCCCCATGTTCTTGATACTGTTAGTTTGGTGTTGTGACAGTGGCACTGGCCAGCCCAGTCCCCTGGTATTGGTGAAGACAGGAATGAGCAGACACGTGACGACTGTGGCCCAAGTGGTCCTGTGGTCCTGTGTCTGTGCCAGCCAAAGGCACCCATGAGAACACCAGCCCATGGCCTAACAGCATCACTCCCGTTTCCCATCTGAGACAGTGATGGATTAGGTCTATGTCACATCAGCTTAGATTGGAAACGCATGGAGCTCCAGGCCCAGGGAGCATCTGGCCGGAAGGATTCCTGCAGCTGCTCCCAACAAAGATATCACTGGTCCGTGGAGACTCTCAACAGGCTTGTTGCGGGGCAGATGGGAGAAGGGCTGCAGGGGCAGCGTTGGAAGCCAGGGAAGGAAGAGAGACAAATGTCAGGCTTTAGGGCCTGATCATATGAGTCCTATGTGGCCTGGTTCCATTAAGATCAACATCGGGGATGGTGGTAAGGGTTGGGGATCTAATTAAATAGATTGTAGTTAGTTGGTTTAATACCATTTCCTTCCCTTTCCTTCCCCAAATATGATGTTCAGTTCCGTGTCCTTGTATTTTCCATAAGCAGGAGAACTCCAAGGATATGGGAACAAGAATGAGGCTGGCTCCCTAGTACATGCATTTTGAAGTTCAGTTAGAGAATCTGCTCAAAAAAACAGCTGGGAAACAGAAGGCTCCAGGTAGGGAAGGACAGAACAGATTTCATCCTTTGGTAAATAACTGCTGTCATGAGTCTCTTGAATGCCTCCCACACCATCACCAGCTGCCCTGGGCCCTGGAACCCTGGCTGTGTGCTCTTGGGGCCACCCTGGCACCCGCCAGCTCACCAGCCTCCCAGCATGGCTCCTGCACTCCTGCCCCATCCCCACAGGTCCCCCGTGGCCAAAGCAAGCCCAGGCTCCACAGAGACTCATGCCCTTCTGATCCCCTGAGCTGGTGGCTGCCTGGCTGACAGCCCGCACTCCCCCAAGGGTGCCTTGGTGTGGCCACCCACAAACTGCAGCCCCTGCAGCAAGATTCCACTTGGACCAAGTGAGCTACCCTTGGCAAGAAATGCTTATCATCCACTCAGGGAGGAGAAGCCCAGGAATCTGTGCGCGTGGGGAGATAAAGGCTGAGATGATCACAACCAAGACGGGAAAGAGAAATGCCACTTCAAGGTAGCAATTCTGGTTGCCCAGAATTAAAATATACAGGTTTGCATAGAAAACAAACTTATGGTTACTGGGGTTAGAGAAGAGGAAAGAAGGTGGGAAGGGATAAATTGGGAGTTCGAGATTTGCAGATGCTAAATACTATACATAAAATAGGTAAACAATAATTTTCTTCTGTATAGCACAGGAAACTATATTCAATATCTCGTAGTAACCTATAATGAAAAAGAATATGAAAAGGAACATATGTATGTATATGTATGACTGAAACATGCTGTACACCGGAAATTGATACAGCATTGTAAACTAGCTATACTTCAATTAAAAAAATAAAATTAAAAAAAAAAAAAAGAAATGCCAGCAGGCTTGTTAAATTCCGTATAAACATTATGGTCTCTCTGCCTTTCTCAGGCAGCCACTGAGTGCAGAGTCAGACAGACAGGGCCCCAGGAAGTGCAGGCGTTGTCTTGACCTGTGCATTTTCCAGATTCTCACTCAGTACTGAGCACATGGTAAAAGCTCCACAAACACAGGCTGGCTGATTTCCCCTCCAGAACACTTAGGCTCTGAGCTCATCAGGCAGGGTGCAGACCCTAGGCCTTGAGGAGGGTATCAATACCATTTTGTGAGGCCTCTTTGGGTCCACCGGCTTCCCTGGACATGCCTCACTCTCGACCTTTAATTCACTTCCATAACTTGCACCTGAGTTGTCTGTTTCCTGAGTGTAGGGCCACCCTGAGCCTCACCTCCCAGAACCAAGGACATAATTTGCAAGATGCCTGCCTATGAATGGTCTCCCCTCTTTGATCAGATACCCGTTATCTCTGGAAGTTAAACTCACAACCCAGGCTTCTGGGCACCTAGCTCTGGTCAACTGAGCGGAAAAACTCTGGAGAAGGCACCTTGAACTTTCCTGACTTCCACGCTTCCTGTGTGAGGGGCGTCCCCAGAGAGAGGGTGACGATGTCCGAAGTTAACAGAGGGGCTGTCAGCCTCTTTTCCCTCCAACCAGGTTCTTATGGGCTCCCCGTGATGGACAGCCCCCCCGAGAAGGTCAGCAAATGCTTCCTTTCAGCCTGCTCTTCATGTCAGTATTCCAGTGCCCACGAGAGGCAGGGGCTCGGTAAGGGTTCTGGAGGTGAATGAATGAGGGAATGAATGAAAGCAGGCAGGCAGTGGTTCTCCCCCTTTCCTCTGCCCCCGAGTCATTCATAAGCACATCGTGTCCTATGAGGAATGTCTCTCATTACAGAAAGTGAGTCTCAGTAGCACAGGAGGGGGAGGGACACTCAGCTCTGTATGAAAATATGTGAGGCTTTAGGTGTGATAGTGCCCACACTCCCCACCAGGAGATCCTCAGTGTCCATGCTGACCCTTTGGAAAGAAGACAGAGAAAGCACTTGCTGACTTCCTCCAGCTGGGCAGATATCTGGTCAACCTTGGGAAAAGGGCAGAGCCGTGAAATGCAGTGGGGCTCCATTCCCCTCTCACATCCACCCACACGCTGGCAGACTCACTCCCAGGGCTGGTGTTGCCATTCCCTACACCAAAAATGATCCAGGTAATTTTGTTTTCAGAGAAACAAGTCTCCCAGTCAAGCAGGCGATGCCCAGAGAGAAGCCAGGGAGTATGAGAGCTCACCATTGGGCTTAAGTGTGGAGCAACACTTCCTTCTACACAGAGACCTTCACCATCTGCTCCTCTGCCTTCAGTGGGGAGCCGGTGACCACCTTGCCTTTCCCCTCCATGCCACGGGCAGCTAGGCTGAGCCCCTGGCCACTGTCATAAAAGTCTGAAGCATGAAGCACACTGAGTCAGAGACCCACTTTGTCACCATCAACTATGTGCCCAGCAGGCCCAACACTTAGGTCCTAGTTTCATTCATCACACAGGCTTGATTAGCAAGTTGTTGCCCTGAGAGAAGGCACTCAGTAATCACTGCGGGATGAACGAGTAAACGAATGAATAAAAAGACTGCATAAGAGGACCTGAAGGACTGAGACAAAAGAGGGCCCATTTTGAAATGAAGTTCATTGACACGGAATCAGAGAAGGATCTAGAGCGCAGAGCGGTGGGCTGAGGAGGGGCCCTTGAGATGGAGAACACCCAGAGCAGAAAGTTGTCAGATGGAAAATCAGGACCTCTGGGATCTGCACGGCCCCTCAGTTCCTCAGTGGGTGCTGGGAGGAGGATGTGGGAAGTGGCTGGCGTGGCCGGTTGGAGGTGGCCCACCACGATCTCATAATGTCCTTTCTCCCACCTGCCATCAGAGAAAATCCAACAGAGCTGTGGACACTTGCCCCAAGGCATCGTTCAGCCTGAGGTGAGGCGGGAGTGGGGGGATGGGGGGCATCAGATTCCCACAGTTTCTCTGGGCTTCTGGCAGTGCCGGTTTCTCCCGAGGGACCAGCAGTGACCTGCACAGAGACTTCAGACTCAAAGCCTCACTTGGAGTCTCTGCAGCTCGGCACAGCTGCTCGGGTTCCAGCTAATAATCAGCACCTGCTGTCGCCGCATCTGCCTCCGGCCTGTTCAGAGATGAGAACAGGAAGAGCCTGTTCCCGGCACATCTGACGTCCCAGGAGAGGAAGCCTGTTCAGAGCCGTAAATCCACAAGGAGGGCAGCCACCAGCTCTGCCGCGCTGGCCTCGTGCCTGGCCTGGGGTGAAACATTCAAGGAGTTTCCTCCCTTCCAAGTGGGGACCCTCAATATGCCCTGGTTATAAAGAAGACTTAGAAGGGTGGAGCCCATGCCCTTAACAATGACCTTCACCCCTCTGTCCAGTAGGGTCAGTTTATGAAAACAGGACTTGGAAATAAATTTGTTTCTATAGAAGGGAGTTTCCTCCCAGACACAAGAATAGGACACAAACACACACAAAACCTTGCACTGCATCCCTTGCTCCATCTATCCATTAAATAAACATTAGCCAAGAGCCTTCCTGAGCCTGGAGTCAACCTTCATTACCCTCTCCCCGGGTGCCGATGTAGAACATTCGGTATCAGGATAATAGCGGTCAGGGGTCCGGTGCTGCTGAACACTGGGGTCTTGGCTTGACCTTTGGGAACAGGGACTGTTCGTTCACTGGCTTCCCTGCCAGACACTTAACAAACTGGGCCCCCTAAGATGGTCGCTTTATAGGCAGCTAAAAGCACCCGATAAAGCAAACCTAAAAAGACCTCTGTCTTCAAGGACACCAGGATCCTTTTTTTTTAATAAAAGAGAAGGAAAAAGGTTTTGCAAAGTGCTGAAAGAATTGAATTATAAAACATCAGAAGGAGAAGATTATCTGCTGTTGTCCCTGCCCTCAGCAGCCTGTTCAGTAAGAAAAGGGACAGCGGCAGGGGCGTGGCAGGGAGAGACAGCCTGAGGGACTCCAAGGCCCTGCACTGACAAGAAGCAACCCCTCCCCAGACGCCTGCCCCTAGCAGGTGCTGAGAGGGGCCTCCTTCTCGCAAGTGCTCCAGAGCAGAGGTTGTTCTGAGTGTGGCCCCTGGGCCTGCAGCATCCACCACCTAGAAGCTTAGTAGAAATGTAAATTCTCAGCCCCACTGTTCAGACACTCCAGCTGTTGGGTTCATCTGTGGTTCTGACGCGGACTAGTTTGGGTACCAATGCTCTGGAGGAAGTGAGACACCAGGTGTCCTGCCTCCCGCTGGAGCAGCAACCCAGCTGCAGAGGCAACCCAGCTGCAGAGCTCAAGGCCACAAGCCAGGGAGAGCCTGTGTGACTGGTGGGCGTCACGGCCGAACTGACACGTTGAATTCTGACTACTTGAGTCATCTCGGAGCCCAGCATGTTGTTTCCCACATCACTGATGCTCCAAACATCTTAAAACTCAATTTTCTGGGCAGAATCTGCCTCCTAATCCCATGCCGGGCAGATGGATGCAGGGCTCCCTGAAGACCAGGAACACTCACAGACTAAATGAAGCCAATCTTCATAAAGCGCCTCAGACGATGTCTGGACCTTCACAGGACCTTTGCTTTGTCTAATCACCCATGCCCGCCGAGGGCTCAGAACCCACATCCGTGCCTCGTTACTAAAATGTACAGTTTGACACTGTGTTAACACAAAGACAAAGCCATGCTGGAAAAGCACCAGTTTGGTGAATTACTTGTCAGCACAGGCATCGCAACCCCAGGAATCCCTGCAACGGGGATTTCCATGGGTGACTTGCCTGTTTGCCCTTTAAGGGATGAAAGGGAAGTTTGGGCTTAAGGGGTCCAAATTTAAACCTATTCCACCCTAGAGCAGGCTTCAGTAACCACTGTAGACAGTGTGAGATCACGTTCTTGGACCCAGCTTGCCTAGAAACAGTGACCCCATGACGCCGGGCATCCAGGGAGGTAGAGAGATACCTTCAGGGACCAGCAAAGAGCAAGGCGTCCGCAGCGGGGCCTGTAAGCCCTGCTAATGACCGAAGCGCTATTTGTGGCCGGGATTCTAGGAGGTCAGTGAGATGCGTTGTCTCCTGTCTGGCAGAGGAGGGTTTCATTGGCAAGTTGACAGGGGGTGGGAGCAGCACAGATGTGACCTAGCCAGCCTCGCTCCTTCCCCCACAACTCAGAGCTCCTCGTTTTCCTCTGCTCATCTGCTTAATTTGGAGGCCTCTGAATTCTCCAGATGTTACTCGGTCTGCCACTCTTCTCCTTTGGAGGGGCCGGCACAGGGCCTGGAAGCAAATTATCTTTAATGAGCCTGGAAGGATCTCGCTGGGGCTGACCTGCTCTCCACACCCCGAACCTGCCTGCAAAAATTCCGCAGGCCCAGCTACTCCCTGAGAGTACCCCACCTTGGATTCTAATTACGTGTGTGTTTGCTGACTTATGTGATGAATGCCCGTTTGCTGTCTACACTGAAGTCCAGTGAGAGAAGGACTGTGGCAGTTGTGGCTCAGCATTGTAATTCCACTCTGTTCCCTTCCTTCTCTGTCCCCAGAACCACCTCCTTTGTGTCCCATTTAAAAGGCCTGAAAGGCAAACAGCTTCCAGACTTTTCTACCTCATGTTCTAAGCTCATTAACAGAGACCAAGAGGGGACTGAACAAACATCACCAGATATAACACGTACTCTCCAAAAGTAACATAGGTATTTTTGTGTCTTCTGTTTAATATTCATTCACACCTGGGTACCAGCATTTAGCAAGCTCTGCCAGCCTCCCGGGGAAAAGACAGCGGAACCTCATAGGAAAGAACAATTATTTATTCAGTAAATATTTACAACACACATACATTAAGCCAGGCATTATGCTGGGGCCTGGAGTTACAATGCTGAGCAAAACAGCCTCAATCCTTCTCTCACTGGACTTCAGTGTAGACAGCAAACAGGCGTTCAGCACGTAAATCAGCAAACACACACGTAATTAGCATCCACGATGAGATACTCCCAGGGAGCCGCTGGGCCTGGGAGTGACTTGGGCAGGCTCAGATAAGGCGGACCTGGTGAAATGGAGTGACATGTGGAAACCTGGAAATTTATGAGCCATGCTTTGCAGAGGCCATCTAACCACAGCTGAAACTCGAGCTGGCCCCAAAGACAGCACAGAGCACAGAGCTGGAGCCATACCCACTGCTTCCTTCTGCCCTTGACGCCAGGAACACACGTGGTCACGAAGCACCGCTCCTCTGCGGGTACCCACAGCCCATCCTCCTTCTCAGTTGATGCCCCGCCCCAAGCCTGGCCTCATCCTCGGGAAGATCCATTAACAGAGGAAGGCTTTGAGATGCTCCTATATTTCTCAAGATAATGAGAAAATGCCTAATTACATATAAAACAGCCAAAACCAAAACACACATACATACACTGATCAGATTGCCAGCCATTAATATTCCTAGTGTGAGAATGCAGATCACAGGGGCTATTCCAGAGCCTACTTCTTGGAGAAAAGAGCAGAGGGGCTGGAGTGCAAACTCTGGGCCTGCGCAGAATCAGAATGCAACGTTCACAGATTTTCTTCCAGGTGACACTTTAGCTGCGTGGTGGGCACTCTCAGGGACGGCTGTCTCACTTGTCCCTGTCCCTGTCTCTGGCCACTGTGCTGGTCCTATCTCACCCCTTCCAGGCCTCTGGGAGACTGCCAATTCCTGGCATTGCTTAAACCCCCTTCATTAGGCTTTGGGATATCAGAGAAGGAACAATGCATGAATTCGTTGGCTTCAGTCCCCCTCTTCAGATACGGCAGTAGCTTGGCCCTGCCCCATTTCATAGAACTAAATGATGCTCCCCTGTCAAAACCCTCTTGCCATCAGCCAGCTGTTTCTAGACAATTCCAGACAGGGAATGAGGGAGAAGAAACTTTTCCAAGTGGCCTTCTATCCAGGCAACTGCAACACAAGGAAAAGGCATGGGTTTGATGAGAGATCAATGATACCGCACCCAAGTTTAGGGTGTAAGCGCCAGCCAAACACGGGAGCAGCTATCAGTCACCTGTTCCCCGTCCCGTCCAAGATCTGACAGGGAGGTGTGCGCCCTGGCACTGGCTGGCTGCTGCTGCAAGACACCAAGGAGCAGCCGCAGCCAGGAGCAGTCAACTTCATTCAGCAGCAATTGGTAGAATGAGCCTCGTAAGCAAGAGGAGCCATGACACCTGCCAGAAGCTGCTTCTTGGTACACCATGCCCTGCCCCTCTGCGCGTGCACACACACACACACTCCCAACTTTCTGCTATGCAGGTGGTATTGTTGCCGGAAAATGGGGCGTGAGAAGGATGGTCATGATCCAGGTCTTGGGCGAGTCCCTGGGACGTGCCCTGCCAAGTGAGGGTCCTTGGCGTTGAGTAGGAAAGAATTCAAGAGCGAGCCATAGTAAAGTGAAAGATTTATTCAGAGAGAGATACACACTCCATAGACAGAGTGTGGGCCGTCTTAGAAGGCAAAAGAGGCCCTGGGAGATTGGGTTGTTTTGGAAAATGAGAGCAGCCCTAGGAAGTACACCTACCATAGACAGAATGCAGTCTGTTTCAGAAGGGATAGCAGCCCCAGGGCACGGGGTCATCTTGGAAAGTGACAGTGGCCCAGGGTACAGGGGTGTATCATTTTTTATGGGCTGGATAATTTCATATGTTAACAAGTGGGAGGATTATTCCAGCTTTTTGGGGGAAGGGGAAGGGATTTCCAGGAATTGGGCCCCACCCACTTTTTGACATTTTATGGTCAGCCTAGGAACTGTCATGGCGCCCATGGATGTGCCATATAGCATGCTAATGCATGTAAGCAGTGCGTAATGAGGCTCAAGGTCTACTGGAAGTTGAATCTTCTGCCGTCTTGAGCTTAGTAGGTTCTAACCAGCTTTTGTCCTATCCTCCATGGCTGTGTCATTCTTTTAATGCTTGTGCCCTGCCCTCTTCCTTCCTTTCTCATTGTCAAGGATTCAGCATTAGAAAAGCCTACGTTTTTGCTGCTTTTCCAGTAGAACCAAGAGGCTGTAACTAAAGGATATTTTATATAGGTGATACAAATTCAGTTCCATGCACTGTGGCTAGGAGGATGGAGACAGAAAGAGAGGAGCTGCAGGCTGATTTGTTGTGCAGCCCAGTAGCGATAACCCAAAGCCCACATCGGTCTCCGTTCCCACAGGCCTTTTACAGTGTGAGAGGCTGTCAGTGCTGAAATAGGGCAACCAACTATTTGCTAGGGATGTGGGGGTATCCTGAAATGCAGAACTTAAAGCACAAAAACCAGGACAGTGCTAGGCACCTGGGGCAGTTGGTCAACCTAAGAGTGTGATTCCTGTGTCTAAAGAGCATTCTTTTGTGGGGGGGCTATATGTAAAACACGGTAAAAATAATCTGCATATGCACACATTCCTTTTCTACATATTACATGCTGGGCATTGCTTTCTACCTTCATGCTGCATAACTTGGCCCAGGATTTTACACACATAGGAGTTTTGTGGTAATGTCAGAGATTTTTCAAAGATGGTTTTGAATCCATGAGCCTTTTACCTGACTTGATGACTTTGAAGCCCTTATAAGATGCAAGTCCACTGCAGATGGCCTGGGCCACCGAGAGCCCAGAGGGTAAAATCTTCAGGTACAGAAGAACGTCACTTTGTGGGACAACAACTGGGCCATGCACACCAAAGCTGTTAGTGGCCCAGACTCGCATCCAGCACAGCCAAACTTGGGGTGTGGCCCAGCAGCTCACCCACTGTAAGGCTTGGGTAAGTTACCAACCCCTCTGTGTTGTCAGCTGTTCCTACCTTTAGGACAGTTGCAAACACCTGACTTCACAGCACACACTGAGACATTTGATATGAAAGTCTTTTTACAATGTTAATATGATGTCATTTCAAGGAAGCAAAGCCTCACCCTTCTGCCCGCCCCTCCCTCCAACACCCCACACCCGGGTGCTCACCGATGTGAAGGTCAATGACCCGCGAAGGACAGAGGAGATCAGGTGGTCAAGTGGAGATAAGACCCAGGTGGGCAAGCAGGGTCTGTTCACGACTTGGGGCTCCGGCAGATCTTGGGAGAGGTGGATAGACGAGAAATGGGCTGGCACATAGCAAGTCCAGAGTGAACTCTTCCATGGCTCTGCAAAATCCATGCTGATGCTGTGCATGGGATATGGTGTTTCTGAGCTGCATTTTGCAGAGCGGGTAGCATTAGCACCTGGGACCTGAGAGAGGAGGCATATTGGAGGCAGGGCAGCAGCGTGACTCACAGCCAGGACAGCACACATTTATCTAGTGCCTGCTTTGTGCGAGGTGACTGTGCCAGATGCTGGGTGAAAATGGGCATGGAGCTGGGCTGGACCCGAGCTGCTCACCCAGACCTCACCATCAGTGTCCTGGCCCCAGTCCTTCCCTCCACTCCATCCAGACTCCAGCATCACCTTCCTTGACTTCAGGCTTCATTCCATCACAACTGCCTTAAGAATATCCAACAAGTCCTCTAGCTTTGGGGGGCTGAATACAATGTCCCCAGCACAGCACTAGCACAGCCCTTGGTCTGGTGCTCCCTCCACGCCTCCTGTATGGTCAGGCCACTCAAGATGGCTCTTCTCTTGCTCTCTGTACATCCCCTGCTCGACCAGGCCCTGCTTTGCTCACATGCCTCTCCAGCCTTCTTAATTGCAGGGCTCAGCAGTCCCTGGTAACTGATGAGCACACCTGACGTCAACTCCCCCTGTAAGTGGTAGCCGCCTTCCCCACTGACTACCGAAGATTCCTGCCACATTCTGCCTGCCGTCCACAACGCGGTGTCACTCCAGGACCTTTGGCTTCAGATCCCCCGGCCAATAAACCATTGATATTTTTGTTGCTGTTTCCAGACTCTTTCTTCAGTTTCAAGGCTGAGCAATTACAAGGCTTGTGACCCTGCAGGGTGCAGCCCATCACCTCCCCACATGCTTTGTTCACACCCCTCGAACATCAACTGCATCACTCATGGGTGCTTTTACTCCATTTGGTGGACAAGGAAGAGGCAGAGAGAGTGGGAGGAGGGAGACACTGAGCTCCACACTTGACACTCCAGGGATTTGAGTTTAGGACTTGGCTCTGCGGCTGCCGAGCTCTGGGGCCATGGCAGGTCACCCCACGTCTCAGACCCTGGCATCCTCACCCAAAATGGGGGGTGCTTCACTGAGCACTCACTTCAAACACTGGACGTACTGCCCTGTCCCTTAGTTGTCACAAACGCCTGGTGAAGGAAACGTGTGTGTGGCTCACTGCAGACACAAGGGCATCAAGCTACCTGATCTCCAAAGATGCTTTTAGTCCTAACATCTGTGACTCCGGGAAAGAGTTTAATTCTGAGGCCAGGTGACAGAGAGGGGACGAGCGTCTCCCGCTACTGGTTATCTCTTGCAGCACAAGTTACTCCAAAGCTTTGCAGCTTAAAGCAACAAACGTTAATTATCTCGCCTTTTCCATGGGTCAGGAATCTGGGAGAGGCTGAGCTGGGTGATTCCGGCTCAGTGTGTCCTGGGAGGTTGCCAGCACTGCAGACTGGGGCCCCAGTGATCTGGAGCTGGAAGATCCCCGCCCAGCTCGGTCACATGGTGGCTGGCCAGCCTCAGTTTCTCACAGGCTGTTGGCTGCAGGCCTCAGTTCCTCACCAGGTGGAGCTCTCCATACAGCGGCTCACAACCTGGCAGCCGGCTTCCCTCAGAGTGAGCAAGCCATCTAAGAAAAGACAGGAGGCAAGAAGTCCCAGTGCCTTTTATGACCTAGTGGCTGAGTCACACATTATCACTGACACCTTATTCTGCTCATTAGAAGCGACTTACCAGGGCCCCAGGCAAAAGGAGGGGAATTAAGTCCACCTCTTCAAGGAAGGAGATTAAAGAAATTGTGATCATCTGTTTAAAATCAGAACACTCCCCATTGCAAGAGGAAGACAATGAGCAATGGTAAATCCAAGGGACAAAACATTCTCAACCCTGGGAGGAAACAGATCCAGTGGTTAAAAGCAGGCCTTAAAATCAAACAACCTTCTGTTTGAATCCCAGTCCCCAGGTACCTAACAAGCATATAACCTGGGACAAGTCCCTCAGCCCCTCTGAGCTTTAATATCAGTGTCCTCATCTGTACAGTGACGGCAGTAACACCGCCCTCGCGTGATTACTGGGCGTGGAAAATGAAGTGATGGTTGTAAAGCCAATGGACCACAACAAGCACACGTGGAATGGTAATTATCACAAGCGGTTCATCTCGTAGTAATCTTGGCTCATCTTTAGCAACAACAGAAAGTTACTGGGTTAGAAGAACATGGGGCCCTAGGAGAAATATTGACACATTTAGTAGAGGGGTGATGAACCCTGAAAATGGAGGGTTTGATTAGTGAGCACCTTAATTTTTGGGGGGGGGTGGCAATTTCAATCTGATCATTGTGTGTTCTTTGCTCCCGTTGTATATATATTTGTGTTATTGAAATACCACAGAAAGGCGTAGGACCCGTTTGCTATTGTTATCATAACAAATTACTGTAATTTGTGGCTTAAAATAACACAAATGTATTATCTCCCAGTTTCTGTAGGTTGGAAGTTCCACAGAGGTTGCACTGGGCTAAAGTCAAGATATCAGCAAGGCTGTATTCCTTCTGGAGGCTCAGAGGAGATTCTGATTCCAAACCCATTCAGGTTATTAGATAAATAAATTCAACTCCTTGTAGTTATAGGACTGAGTTCCCCACTTCCTTGCTGGCTGGAGCCAGAACCAACCTTACTTCATAGAAGCCTGTCTCAATCCCACGCCTGTGCAGCGAAGTCTCAGAATAGCAGTGATGCACCAAATCCTCACACTTGGAATCTCTCTGCCTTCCTCTTCCTCTGCACCTCTCCAACCTCAGCTGGAGAAACTTTTCTGCTTTGAAAAAATTAGATTTGGCTCACCTGAGTCCAATTATCCATATAATCTCCCTCCGTTAAAGCCTGTATTCATTATATCTGAGAAGTTCCCTTTGCCATGTTATCCAACCTATTCATTCAGAGATTCAGGAATTGGGGTGCAGGTTTCTTTGGGGGCCATTATTCAGCCTACCACAGATGCTAAATGGCTTTTCTGAACATGATAGAACCATCTAGACTGTCAACAGGGCATAAGAGCCAAGGGAACTAGCCAGAGGGTTTAGATTCAGGGACAGGACCCCAGACCCCAGGAAGCACTGACAAGAACACTTCAGAGTCCCTGAGACAGGGGAGAAATGTAGAGTCCATAATCCAACAGAAATATAAGAGGAGCAGAGCCCTCCCGAGAGTATGTCACCTTGGGTCACATTCAGTCAAGACCAAAGCTGGTAGGTGGAGGAGATGATGAAGAGAACATCCAGCCTACACAGAAAAAGATTCAAGAGGAAGTCCGTCTCCTAGCACTGTCTCCCCTGCAGCAAAGACAGAAGGGCAACAATTGTTTTGGTTTCCAGAAAGCACTATGCTTGTTCTTTTTCATATTCTCCACTCCCACCCTCGTCCTCATCTCTGAGACTGCTTTTCCTTCTAGCCTCTCTCTTGTCCCCCAGACAAGAGATGGCTGGTCCGAATATGGAGTCTCTCTGTTTCAGCGTTGCTGTGGGTATGTAACCAGACTTTCCCAGAAAGGAGGATTACAGATCAGAGGCGGATACCCTTCCAGTCTGGTAGGTCCTGGACCCCAGTGCCCTTCTGGCTCTAGGACCCAGTGTGAGATGCACTTTGCTGAGTGCAAAGCAATTATTGATTAAGTAACAAACTCAGGTGCAAATCTGGCTCCAGTTGCCCAAGTGAAAAAGCTCTTTCTTGTGAATTTCCTCAATTCGACAGCTCCGAGAGGTGGAGTGGACAGAAATGAAGCCCCAGGTTCAGGAGTGCTGTGGAGCCCACTGAGCAGGGTTGGTGAGATTCTCAGAAGCGGGTTCTGTGCCAAAGCTCTCGGCTCTGCTTCCTTTCTGGGAGGAGGTCATTTGTGGTGGAGGGGCTTGTCTCTCCCCAACACCAGATGCTGTGAATCTAGCCTGAACCCGAGGTCCACAGCAGCTCTACCAGGAGCTTGCTGTGTAACCTTCCTGGAAGGTCACATCATTTCCCTGGAATTCAGAGTCTTCAACGGTAAATGCAGGTGTCTGGATTAGGTTAGTCTCCTGGTTCAATGAACTTCTGAGCCCGGCATGCTTACCTCCAACCCTCCAAAACAAGTGACCGATTAAGGCTCTGGAAAACAAGTGAAATTCACTGCTAAACCCACAAACACACACTGTGGGAAGACTCGCCTCCATCCCACTCTCTCCATCTTTTTACAACACGGGCTCTACATTACTCTCACGAACTTAACAGAACATCATGCCGCAGGGCGTGTAAAATACCCAGCCCTGACTAGACTACCAGCCCCTCAGAGGCAGTAGTGGCGTCATAATCCGTCTGTGTCCCCACAGCACTTACCACGGTGTGGGGCTGTGGCTCCCCAACTCATCACAGTGAAAAACACAGATGCCAGGGCCCCATCCCAGACTGACTGCGTTGGGGTCTCAGGGAGGAAGAAACTGTAATTTTTAAAGATCCCCAGGTGATTCTAATGAAAAGATGGCGTTAGAAACATCTGGCAGAGCAGAGCACGCAGTAGGTACTCGATTTGTTGAAAGAACAATGAAATCCAGCCGCCTCGTAGACTCAGTCAGAGAAAGAGAAAGAGATAGTGTGCTGAAAATAAGAAACGTATCCAGCCCTCCGGGCCCACGGGAGGAAAGCCTCAGGCAGCAGATTCCTGTCTTCCTCAATATCAGGTTAGCTTTTTCTGGAATGGCTGTATTGGTCCCTCAGGATAATGATTATTATTTATGGAGCGACACAGCACAGCAAGTTAAGAACATGATAATGCCAAATGCCTCCATCAGCTTTAAGGTACAGTCCAGGGTGCTCGGCCCTTAAGGATACGAACCCAGCCTAGGAGTGGGGGGAGAAAGCTATGTGTGCCCTTGGCCAATGGGACTGTTGTTGTACACGCTTCTTAGATTCGGGTCCAGGATGCAGTGACGTGATGGCGAAGGGAGGATGGGGAGGAAGGCAGAGGCGAGGAAAGGAGAGAAGAAAGGGCAGAGAGAATTCTTAGGTTCCTCTGTCTACTCGCCCTCTTTTCCTGAGCCAATACTGGAGAGTTGGCACATGGCCCTCAGCCTGCTAATGTTGGTAATAGCCCCCTCAATCTAGACGAGCCACAGAGCTCATACCACGGGCAAGAGACACGATATCGCGGCCACCTCAGCCCTTCTCTCTCCATGACAGCACGTGATGGTTGCGAAAGAAAGGGAGACGCAGCCGCCAGCTGCAGAGGCAGGGAGGAGGCAGGAGGAAAGGGTGGGGCTTTGCTGGGGGTGACGACATTTAGAGTCAGGAGAGTGAGATGTAAATGTCAACGCAGCTCCCACCCCGATGGCCTGAAGGACCAGGCTGCCACCACCACGGAGCCAACAAGGATTGGTTTGGCGGTGCAGGGGGGCCACAGCTCAAGACCCAAGCCTGTGGGGATGGTCCTGGCCCTTCACTGGGGAGGGGAGAAACTCTGACCTTCACCCACGGGGGAAGGGCTGACAGCATGGAGAGCCTTAACACACTCAGTAATTCTCCAACTTGAGAGTGCTTCACAATCATATGAGGATCTTGTTTAAAATTCAGACTCCTGGGCCCCACCCTCAGAGGGTTTTGCCCTGCCTCCAGTCTGGATCCAAAGCCCTGGAGTTCCAGTGGGTGGAGAAGCTGGAGTCTCCCTTTCGTTCTGTTTACACATTCTAGAAAATGGAAAAGAGGCATACCCGCCAGGGCCTGCTTGGTCCATAACTCACAGTGCTGCAGCGGACCCGGCAGGGCCCCGCTGCCCTCGCCGTACAATGTAGGTTGCAGTTAAGCCCACCCACAGGAGCTCTGCTCTTGCTCTGAGATGCTCGGCTGGCCTGGGCTAGCCCACAGGGAAATTCAGCCCTGGGTATGTATCAGGAAGGCTGCTGATACTTGAGAACTCACTGAAAATGTGACCAGGGTTAGATTACCCCTTTTGAGCTGGTCGAGTCAGATTTCCAGATGCAGGGAAGGTCTTCTGGGGACAAGGCTTCAGATGGCCACCCCATCACCATGCTCTAGTTGGACCATCACATTGTCCTGCAAAGAAAGGAAGAATGCATGTGTGTGTCTGTGTGTGTGGCCGGGGGTGTGTGTCGGCGGTGAGGGTGTCTCCTTAGGAGTGCAGGCATAGACTAGTACTTACGGCAGCGGTGGATTCCCTGGAGGGGCACGTACAGGACTCTTCAGAGGTTACTGTTTATTTTTCCTTCCTTTGCTCAAGGATAAGACCTTTTTACTTTGTAAGTATCAACTGAACCCCTCCACTGTATTAAGCACTATGGGAGACACAAAGGCCCCAGTACTATCAGAACTTACAGCCTAGCTAAAGAATTTTGCCAGAACGTTAAATGTTTAAAAAGAAATGGAGGATGAATCGTTACCAGGGGAGAAAGAGAGGAGGGAGGGATAAACTGGGAGTTTGGGATTGGCCGATACAAACCACTATGTACAGAACAGATCAACAACAAGGTCCCACTGTAGAGCACAGGGAACTATATTCAATGGCTTGTGATAACCCGTAATGAAAAAGAGTATGTGTGTGTGTATATGTTTGTGTGTATGTGTGTGTGTGTGTGTGTGTGTGTGTGTAGCTGAATCACTATGCTGTACACCAGAATCTAATACATTATAAGTAAATAAATAACATGCAAAGAATTAAAATTTAAAAAGCTCTGGATTTGAACATTTTTTTAAAAGAAATGGAGGAGAAAGAATGTCCTTTTTGAATTTTATGCCTTTAACACTGCTATCCAATTTATGACATTTTGATGGGATGCCCAGAGAGCTGGTGAAACATTATTCCTGGGTGTGTCTGTGAGGATGTTTCCAGAGGAGATTAGCATTTGAATCAATAGACTGAGTTAAAAAAAAAATCATTCTCACCAATGCAGACAGGCATCATCGCATCAATTAAAGGCCTGAGTAGAACAAAAAGGGGGACGAAGGGGGAGTTTGCTCTCTCCTTGAGCTGGGACAGCCATCTTCTCCTGCCCTCGAGTGTCAGCACTCTAGACTCAGATGGGACTGGTACCATTGGCTCCCCTGGTGCTCAGGCCTTTGGGTTTGGACTGGAACCAGTTTCTGTGGGCGTCCAGCTTGCATTTGGCAGGTCATGGGACTCCTCAGCCTCTGTAGTCACATGAGCCACTCCCTCATAATAAATCCCTTTCGGTCTATCACACTGGTTCTGTTTCTCTGGAGAACCCTGATTAATAAGGACGGGAAGCTGCAACGGTGCAGGCGCAGTTCTCTGGCGCGGGGCACGCCTGCACCACTGGGAGCCCTGAGGTGACTCAGCCCTCCCACCTCGCTTCCTTGTTTGGAACTTCCAAGCTTCATGCACACAACCATTGCCATATCATTTGGCTTCACTTTTACAGATGGATTGGGTACAAAAATGTAAATGCATGCATGAAAATATTATGACAGTTTGGGTTTAAAAACTGGTCATTCAGAAGCTCTTAGATTAGCACTTTTAGACTTTTCCTGAATTAAAATCATAAAGTTAAAAATGATTGTGAAGACGTCACAAACCCTTGAGAAGGTGGAGGTGTACTCATAACCCTCCATTCAGACCTTCCCGCTCCCCTGCGTCTCCATGCCAGGCTGTGCAGGAGTGTGCTCGCAAGACTTAGGTCAATTAAAAGGATGAACTCAGTGTTGGAGGGGAAAGAACAGAGCCGAGCACTGAACAAATGGGATTTTCCTGGACTCCAAAGGGGAAGGATCTATAGTGTTAATACCTCCACAGAGGTGCCCCTCTGGGATGTACCTTCAGCCCCTAACCTGGCTCCAGACCTAGAATTCCCATATCTCCCGTCACAGCATCTCCTTTCATCAAAACTCTCAAGTTATCTCCAATTACCTTTTGGGAAAACCAAATCCCTCTGTGCCAAAAGGGACCACAATGCCACCACCATCCCCTTTCTTCCCACTAGTGCATTTTCCAAATCTAAGTTACTTAGTCTGGACGAAGGTCCTGAGACTTGTCCTAGATTATCACTGATGGCCCGAACACCCCAAATCCCACAGAGCATCCAGTGGGAACAGCTTTGGGTCCAGAAGGGTCTTCTAGGTCAGACTGCCTCTGTGATCTCTCACCTGACATGGTTATAGGCATGACTGCCTCTTTAACTGTTGGACCTGTTGAAACAGGTCCATTCTCTCACACACACACACACACACACACACACACACACACACACACACACACGACACACGACACAAACATTCATTCTCAGAGTCACTAGCTTCTCCTGAGAAGAAAATATTTCCTGTTTCATAATCTCCATCCATGAGGTTAGAAAATCATATTACTATCTCTCTACCATATACTCCTCTTCAGGCTTATAGAGTAAGAAAAAGATGACACGTTTCTTGGTAGCCGTCCCTCAGGTACAAGAGAAGCTTTGAACTGACCATTCTTGGGAGGATGCATCTAAATTCTCTGCCAACAGCTTTGCTCTCTGGAGACGGGGCAGTGAGGAAAGGGAAGGTTGTAAGACTCACTTCCAGTGACAAGTATCCCAGGTTCCACAACACTTTCCAGAGTGACCAAGGAGGCTTCCTGGACGAGGTGAGGGCTGAGACAAGATTGCAGGGTACGTAGGCTCAGTCCAGAGCGTGGAGATGAGGAGTGGGGTGGAGGGAGGGAAACAGGAGTGAGGGACAGGGCCCAGGAAAGCCCAGAGCCTGGTACGGGCCAGAGTGTGTGAGGACACTGGGGCAGGAGGAGAGAATGAGAGACAGGGGTAAGCAACTAGCATGCAGCAGGTTATGGGGCTTCCAATGTGCTGGACCGAGTCTGGGCTGAGTCCAAGAAGCTGCGGAGAGCCGCTCTATTTCCTTGACTAGAGAAAAGAGAATTCAGAAGTCATGTGGTTTGGGGATGGATAAATCTGGCAGTGGTGGGCAAGATAGGTTGGTCTGGACACGAGTTAAGGGGTTCTTGTAATAATCCAGGCGATGAAGCCCTCATGGCTAGACTTTAGTTCCACGTGGGCAATTGCTGCATCACACGTGGGACACCCAGAGTCTCCAAGTGCACCTGACAAGCAAGAGACGCACACTTCTTCAACCACCTGGTCTAAATGAAGTCTAGTTACCAGGAGGCGTCAATGATGGAGCCCAGGGAAGGATTACAGAAGTCCCTCCCTACAGTCACATAGATACCACCCTTATACACAGCCGGCTCAAAGAGCCATGAACTTCTGTGTTCTTGGTTAGTAAAATATGTCACCAGAATCTCTCAGCACTTCCCCAGGCTACTCCTGCTAGCCTAGAGCAACAGAGAGACGCGGGACGAGGCAGGCCCTATCACTCCCAGGATCTCAGGCGTGAGAACTCCTTTGATGAACCTCACAGATTCTGCCAGTATCAGCTCTGTTACCACAATGTTGTTGCAACAAAACAACCACAAACCCCCGGTAGAGCACAAAAACAGACATTTCTTTATGCTCATGAGTCAATGGATTGCTGGGCCGTCCCGCTGACCCATGCAGGCTCACTCCTGTCTGGCAGGTCAGCTGAGGGCCAGCTGGGGCCAGCGGGCCTCCGCGGGGATGACTCAGCTCCATACCCTCTCATCCTCCAGGAGGCTAGTTCAGGTTTGTTCACATAAGGCAGCAGGAGCTAAAGATGGAGAGGAAACCAGACGAGTCTTCTCCCGATCTCTACTTTCATCCAGTTTGCTCCTGTCCCATTGGCCGCGGCAAGTTGTGTGTCCCAGAATCAGCGCGGGCAGGGACTGCCCAGCAAAGGGCACAGATAGAGATTACGTGTAGGGGTCATTAATGACATCAATCTGTCACAGTGCCTGAAAGCAAAAAAAAAAAAAAAGACTGGAAGAGATTGGAATTCCAAGGACAGATCAAGATCTGGATTGAGCAAGGCAATCTTTCTGGTAACATTAGGAAGGAAAGGATAGGAATGGTCACCAGCAGACGTGACCCTTTAGTGTCAGAAGGGCTGATGAGCCTCATGCTGACCCCAGGGTACATTCTTGACTTCTCCACGCCTGGGAGCAGTGAAAGCTTGGGTGAAGGATGGCTCTTTTGGTCTTCACTGCAGGTAACCACAACTACTGCTTTCCCTCCCAGCTGGATCTCCCCATCCGCATTCACATGATCTGTTCACCTTCAATAAACCCTCACTTGACTTCATATGCCTCTCCAGCTACTGGCTTCTTGAAATGTAAGGAATAGAAGGAGGAGGTGGGAAGCCAGGATTACTGGCGACCTTACATGGCTGTTCCCTTCAAACCAGCATCGTGAGACTTAACTTGGGAGCAGAAGGACTTGGTCATGACCAGCTGGGAAGAGGCAAGGTGGGATCTTGGCCTGTCGAAGTCATTGGCAAAGGCTGCAAAGGTCAGACGATGAGGCCGCTGTGCATTAGTTTTACTCTTGACTGTAAGATGTGGCGTGAGCCGACATGCGCAAGGTATCTGCAGTCTCTTCAAAACAAGAGTTGAGAGATTTGTTTCATGAAATTCCCAAGATTCTGCTTCCCTAGGATGATTCCTGCTGAAAGGGTGGTGCTGAGGGCAGAGTTGAAGTTTCTGAAGGCTCCTCGTTTCCTGGGGAGACAGAGGACAGCTTGAGAGAGCTGATTTGAAGCAAAGGGGCTTGGGGAACAGGACAAGCCATGCCCAGGAGCTGGGGGGCCAATGGGCACAGGAGGAAAGTGGGAGCCAAGAGATGGGAACAGCCTCTGGAGAGGAGGAGGGCTCAGCTCAGAGGAGCAGGAAGAGCCGGAGGGACCATAACCAGTGGAGAGCTCGGCAGACAGTGCTGGAGGTGACAACACAGCCAGGCCAGAGGGACAGGCGGCCTCCAGGAGAGACGGTGCAGCTCAGATCAGAGAGAGCCAGCATCTGTTAGCAAAATGGGTCAAAGGTAAAAGGTTGGCCTCAGGCTGGGGGCTCAGGTACGGCTGGGGTTCAGGTACAGTGGGCAGCTCAGGAGCGAGACAATTCCAGGGCCTGCAAGTTAGTTACAGCGGGGAGAGGACTGATGGGGAGTACCCCGAGAGCCTGGGTCCATACCAACACCCATGCCAGGCTGGATCTGCATCTATAATTGACCTCATCTGAGCAGCACCAGGTCCTTTGAATCCCTGCCCCTTACAGCGGCATTTACTTATGGATGTGAACTGGTGATGTGCAGCGGGTCGGAGAGTAGACCCGCAGAGACGATGGGAACAAGAGGAAACCCTGAATTCAGAAGCACGGTCTGCAGAGAGGTCTCTGACGCTTTATTTATCTTCCATTTGGAGACAGAGGAACCCTTGGGTTACTTATGGGAAGTAAAGGATCAGTTATAATTTCCTCTCCACCTGTGAACATAAGACTCACCAGCTACAGGGCCTGCAGCAGGGCTGGGATTTTTCTACTCCCCTTCCCCCTGGAGCGGAAATAATGAATGCTGACTCATACGATCACAGAGATAGATTTGTGCAGTGGGTGGGTGGCTTTGACCTTAATATTGCTGAGCTCAAACAAATTGCCCTAATGCAATAGACTACAACATGCAGGTGAGCCCAACACTGCCCATCCTCTGCTGCTGGTCGGCAGTTAGCGTTTTTTCCTGACAGTCCCCTTCTACTGAGAAGAGAGCGCCATCTTGTGTAGAAACACTGAAGTTCAGGATGTGCTCACGCATTCTTTTCCTTCCAGTTCACCTGCTTTCTACTAGGTCTGTGCCCTCCTGTTTGATTTCCAGAGTACACTGAGACATGGCATTATAAGAAACGTAAGGTATCACTTGAGTGGTTAGGCTGTTTCCAGGGACAGGAAGGGACACTAAAGATCCACCTGGTCTCCAGAGGGTACCTTTCAGCATAGTTTTAAAGATGTTACCTGAGGGGGAGAGGTTATTTATACAAATCTTTTCAATTTTATTATATACCTATAAAATGAGGCTAATAAGATCTATGACTAGGGATGTGAGAATTGAATAAAATAATACAAATATGCTATAAACCACTCTTTAAAATACTACAAATGTAATAGTCTTATACTTAACACTTTTTTTTTAACTTCAAAACTTACTTTTTTATTGACATATAGTTAGTTTACAATGTTGTGTCAATGTTGTGTCAATGTTGTGTCAATGTTGTGTCTGGTGTGCAGCATGTTTCAGTCATACACATACATACATATATTCCTTTTCACACTCTTTTTCATTATGGGTTACTACAAGATACTGAATATAGTTCCCTGTGCTATACAGTAGAAACTTGTTATTTATCTATTTTATATGTAGTAGTTAGTATCTGCAAATCTCGAACTCCCAGTTTATCCCTTCCAACCCCCTTTCCCCCCTGGTAACCATAAGTTTGTTTTCTGTGTCTGCAAGTGAAGACCTGTTCCTCGTCTTCCTCAATTTGGAGCTTAATAGAAGTGGAAAATCTGCCTACTTGAAATTCTCCATTTAGCTCATGTTTGTGAATTAAAGGCTTTCTACAAGCACCTCCATTCAAGCCCAACGCATCCTGTTGAGTTTCTCCGGCCACAGAGTTGCTGTGAGGAAGTCAGCGGAGGGGTGGTCAACCAGCTCCCAGGGAGGGAGGGGCTGGTCCTGATTCATAGCATCTGCTGGTTTCCCTGCCACAAGCACCTCCACAGTGACTGACCACAAGGACCAGTGTGACATCACCAGTGCCGAGCTGGGAGGAGATGCTGACTGCAGGCTCCAGCAGCAGGTGCAAGCTGGCTCCAGCACCCCACCAGTTCAAAGACCTGCATCTTGTGCTTACCTGCAGCGTCCAGCTCACCATCAAAGGTAAGTAACTGGTCAAAAGGGCAGAAGGGCTGATATAAAAAGAGCAGATTTGGAGACCCAAAGATCTATAAAAGTACCAGGCAATGCCAGAAGTGGGTTGGGAAGCAAAGAAAAGCTTTTTCTCACCCTTTGCCAAGACACAGAATTCCAGGGACAGCATCCGGGAGGCTGTCTCCCAGAAGAGTTGATTTTCACCAGAGCAATAATACATGGAGATGCTTCAACCATGCCTAACATGCAGTGTGTGCTCGATATGTTGTCATGGCTGTTGTTACAACTGCAAATTTTGGAATGTCGCAACAGGCCACATATCTTAATAAATTCCTTATTTTCTTCAATTGAAATCCAAGTGGAATAATTGTATCTTTTTCAGCCTCCAACAGATATACACTCAGCATCTCTGGAAGGCCCTATTTATTTTCACTTGAAAAGGGCCAATGGTGAGACAGGCAAATACTCTTCAACCAGACAACCCTCCCGGCATCTACTGAGCACCTAATACATGCCATCTGATTAACATCAGAGCTCATTTCTTTCTCCCAGAAACTCTGCAAAGGAAGTGCTATCATCCTCCTTTCATAAATAAGGAAACGGGTCTGAGATGTTACGAGAGTAGTCCAGGGCCATTTAATGGGATGGTGACAGAACTGGGGGGATTCAAATTGGGGTCTTAAGGGCTCAAAGTGCATCACCTCTCCATGCATTCATACTGTCCTTGAATGAGAGAAGGCAGAGCTCAAAGAAATCATTTTCATCAGGTGGCAAACCCCATTTTGCATATCACATCACAGTCCATGTGAAGGGGACTGTGGATTTGTGCAGTGCACAGCCTGTGCACCCTTATGTGGCCATGTGTGAATTTCCCTTCCCTCCTCTTTGTTACTTGGACTTCGAGGCCATTTTCTCTTCCCCAAGTTACACCAAAGCGGAAAAAAAAAAAAAGGAAGAAAAACAAAAGGCCAAAGAAAGACAGGAGGGAGATGATGAGAAGTCAGCAAGATGATGAAGGGCTGTCTGGGGATGTGGGACGCCCCTTCTCTGCAAGCACCCAACTCTAGGAAACATTCAGCTAGTCCAAGTGGGACTTTCTGGCAGCTGAAGCAGCAGCTGTTGTCACATCTGGGCAACTGAGCTGTGGGCAGAGACACATCCAAAGACTTGGGGGCCCGGAAGCTGCAGTGATGACAGGACCCCCTCTCCACCCTGGAATTAGAAGAAACAGGAGATTCCAGCCAAGTGTAGCTCTGCAGTGTGACACCAGGAGGCCCCAGCAGACATCCAGCTCATATAAGCTTAGTTGATGGACAGAGAAACATGAATTCCAGCATGGGAATTTCTGAGAGCATGTCCTAGAGCAGGTGCTGAGTTAGTAATGGAGCCTCCTTAGCCAAGAAGGTACTGCTGGACATGTGCTCCAAGGCCCATCTCCCCACCTAACCAACTGGGTGTCATCTTGCCTCTTCCCTGTGGCGAGGGTTAGGTGAGAGAGGGAAAGGCAGGTTTCTCCCTGGCTCTTTAGAAGTTGCGGAGGAGCTCATGGAGAAACGCGGGGTGGACGAGAGAAAGTTTTCCACCCCTCTAAGAGGGAGCCTGTCTTGGGTGTGCTTGCCTTTAACCAAATGACTTCTACACACACAGAGGGCTAGAAGGCTGTTTATTTTACTACTCACAAATGATTGGGAAAATCCTTCATTTAAATTTTAAAGACTCAGGGGTCAAGAATTTCCTCCTGTGCTATTGGAATAATTTGACTATTTTGGCAAAGTCTAAATGTAAGTCCTTTAAGACACCTCCCCACCTAAGGCTAATAAAATCATTGCCGTATAACTAGCATTGGACCCATTCATTCGGAAATGCAGCTCCAACCCGGTGGCTGGTTGCACAGACAGCACGTGGTCAGCACACACCACATGTTTGTGGAGGGAGGGAGGGAGGGTGTTCTCATGAGCTGAGGTAGACAGCAGTCATGAACTTGGAACTGTGAAAGAAGAGGCAAGGGTTTTGAAGGCAGAAGATGGCACTTGAGCAGAGAGCTTGTCTAGCAAGCTGAAAACGCTGGCGCTGCAGTAAAGGGCTCAGATCCAAGCGTTCCAGAGGCAACCCAGGTCTTCCCAGCCTGCACAATGGGTTTCTTTGGGTTGCTTGTTTGCTTTCCTTTGATTCTGCTCTTCAAAGGAAACAGGGTGTGTTGACATTTTGGATAAAGAATTTGCCTCCTGGGTGATCGAATTCATCTTGCAGTAGAATGAAAAGGAAAGGAAGGGGCAGAGGGAAGCCAGGCTCACGGAATACCTCAACAGAAGGAAAACATGTGAGTCTTTTTATATACTGTTATGTGAACGTAGACAGGCCAGTCCTCTGTGCTGTGTCCTCCGTCTTTCACCCCTGACACCCTGGACAACAAGAACATAACTGGGTGGAGAGCAGATGCAACATGGGATAGGGATAAGGGGTGAGCATGTGGGGAACTGACCTGCTTGACCCAGAAAAGAACAAACTACACACCTTATCTCATCAAATGTTCACAGCAGCCCAAAGATAACTAGTACATTAGCAAATAAACACAAAACATACCAAAACAGGCTCATGAAGAAAAGTCACATAACTGGGAAGCATTAGACTCAAGACTTGGGGGTCCAGTTCAGCCTAATGCCGAAGTCCCTTCTCTTTCCTGCCTCCCAAAGGCAACGAGGACTCTGAAAATCACCAAGCAGCACTGCCATGTGTGAAAGTTCCTTGTCTACTGACCTTAGGCCCAAGGTACTTACTCCTGGAAATCACCAGCTTAACAGAGGTCTCAGATTTTCAGAATAGATGCCATATAGATGGGATATTTTTAGCTAACTACTTTTGTCAATCTATCAGGCTATACTCTTTCCAGTAGAGTGATGGACAGGGTGAGCCATGGGATTTTCTTTTTAAGAAGGTGAAATTTCCACCTCTAAGTAGCTGTGGTATGTTGGGATAAGGGAGCTGTTCTGCTTTCTTAGGGCAGAGCCGAGAAAGCAGCTTCCTGAGGCTGCAAGTCGGCACATGCCCCAGAGTCCAGAAGCTGGAAGGAGTGGCCAGAGAGGTGAGCCAGGGAGGCAGGGGTCAGGCTCTGCCCCCTGTTTTCATTTCATTTGACCCGGATCGGGCTTTGGTCAGAGCCTATGTTGATGTAAGAAATGCAGAGCTGCTGTCTACGACACCAGCCTCGAGAGCAGTCAGCCATTCAACGCTTCTCTCTCCAAATGCCTGTGGTCTCTGTATTTGCTGGGTTTTTCATTCTTCATCCAAGTGTTTGGGTGTCAGTGTGTGTGAGGTGCAAAGGTGCTTAGAGCCAAATGTGTGGATCATAAAATATTGGGAACATACATACAGTTGACTTTTCATTCAGATATCTGGCATTGTGTAAAGACAGGTAAGTGTGTCCCAGTCTTCTTAGTGTAAGAAGAGACCTGCTCCAACTTGAAAGTGCCAGAAGGTTCATGAAAAAGTTAAACATAGAATTACCATTTGATCCAGCAATTCCACTCCCAGGTCTAGACCCAAAAGAATTGAAAACTGATATTCAGACAAATACTTGTCCACAAATGTTCATAGCAGCACTACTAACAACAGCCAAGTGCCCACCAACAACGGAATGGAACACGAAAACATGGTGTCTCCACACAGTGGACTATGAGCAGCCATTACAATGGATGAAGCACATGCCATGACACAGATGAGCTTTGAAAACATGCTAAGTGACAGAAGCCAGACACAAAAGGCCATGTATTGTATGGTTCTGCTTATATGAAACATCCAGAATGGGCAACTCTATCGAGATAGAAAGCAGAGCAGTGGTTGCTAGGGGCTAGGGAGCCAGGGAACAGGAAGCGATTGCTAAATGAACACAGGGTGTCCTTTGTGGGTGATGAAAATGTTCTAGGACTAATTAGAGGTGATGTTTGCACAACATTGTGAACATACTAAATGCCACTGGACTGTGCACATTAAAATGGTTAATTTTATGTTATATGCATTTTGCCTCCCTTTTTCTTCTAAATGCTGGGAGTGTGGAGGAGGGACTAGAGAATAAAGGGGCGGAAGGCATCTGAGGAAGTGACACGGTGGTGACAAGAGCAACAGACCGAGATGGAGCTGACAGCAGCTCTGCCACAAGGAGCTGTGTGACGGCAGGAAGGTCACCCGCCCTCTCAGGGTCTCCATGTTCTCCTCTGGGAGACGGAAGGGGCTCATAAGAGCCAGCTCCTAGTACACACGGTGCAGATGTCGGTCATGGTTGCGAATACATTGCTGTTAATCTTATGGATATATACGTTTCTCTCTAACCACCTTCTCCCGGATGCATCCTGGTTTTTAAATCAGTTCACTAGTTCAATCTTTGCCAACTTCCAAGAGAAAACTCAGCATTAGAGAAGCCAGAAGAGCCTGCTGTTCTAATAAACATTCTTTGTTGGACAAGGGGAAGTGAAAGGCAGGGCAGAGCTTGCAATTAGCGAGTTGAGGGAGCAGATGACATCAATGCTTGGGGCAAAGGTTGTTAAAGAAATATGCCTTTTCACTTCACCCTGCAAAGCTGATAAACAACCCCCTGAGTGTGACTTAATATGACATTGTATGTAAATGTGGTTTGCAAACTCTAAGGCGTCTGATTTGTAACCCTGGGAGCTCTCAGAGGTGAGAACTGGCTGAACACATCGGCCATGATTAAGCCGGTGCCCCGCCCCAGCTGGGCGCACCCGAAGTGAGAGCCACAATGGCGAGGAGGCTGCACAGCCACTTTCTCCAGGACCACTGTCCAGATGGGAAGGGCTGCAGGCAGTGGGGGCCGGCAGGACACAGCCCCAGACACACGCACAAGGCGGTGATCTCCAGGACATCTGGAACTGTGGGGTTACGCCTGCTCCACCTTCCAGACAGCAAAGCACCAGTCTCCCCTCCTGCTTCTCTGGGCCACCTAGCAAGGAAGGGTTCCAGCTTTCCTGCAGGGCAGGGCAGGGAAGGCCACAGCAGGATGGGAGGCTCCCCTGGAATGATGGATTCTGCTCCAGGGTGTCACCCTCTCTTGCCTGCCAACAGCTGGCTAGCCCTGGGAGCTCCGTGCACAGGGAAGAGAAATGCCCAGAATCGTCCAGATGCGTTCCCCTAGACCCCGTGCATCCTGACACTGCCTACACAGGCTTTGCCTTGACCAAAAAACTCTCCTATAATGACAAAACCCAAGCACTGTCACCTGGGGCCCACACTGCATTCAGCCTTCTCAATGTGCCAACGTCTACACTGGCAAAAACGATCTGTACATGTCTATTTGACACTCAGACACTTACTAGTATCAGCTGTGTTAGCACACTTCTGCTTGGTGCAGTCAGGGGTTCATCGTACACAGAGACCTGTTCTCTGCCATAGGAGCGTAATTTATCTGTTCATTGATTCATTCAGTTTTTGAGCCATCTATGTGCCAGGCACGGATGCCAGCAGTTTGAAAAAGTACTCATACCTAAAACAGCCAGAGACTCTCAGACAGACCTAGCAGGTAGGCAAATCGTGACAACTGCCGACCCGCGACATAAACTTAGTCATT